>NC_142603.1:11366032-12816976 GCF_041222555.1 Hakea prostrata
CCCCAACAAAATTTTGTGGAGAGATCAACAAAAACATGGTGAGATAGAGGATTTTTGAAGTGATTCCTTGCAGTTTTTTCTGCCACTGTCGAGTGTAATGAGAAACAGAAGCTGGACCTGGGTTTTACGTCATCGCGAATTTGCAATACATGTTGCAATGCATCGATATGTATCATGCCGTATCTGCTAATGTATTACTGATACATAATTTAAGTCAAAATAAACTGGGCTTCTTCAAATTCAAATCTTAAAACTATTCAGCTTGTAAAAGGAATCACTGTTATCGTATTATATATAGCTGTACCAGCCGATACATTGCGATACAAAAGAGACAATAGCCTGAGGAGATTGATACGCTGGATTCAGTGTGCTTTACATCAAGACTCAGTATGTTCATGCCAAACAGGGTGAGATCCATGGTGCATGTGCCCCCAAACATAGAGACTGAAGGCTACTCGAGAGTCTGGCATCACCACTTCATACAACAACCTGAGGAGAGTGACACAGCGGAGTCCACGGACATTAGTGTTAGGAGCTTGATTGATAGTCCTGAAGGCACGAGGATGGAGGGAGGTATGTATGGAAAGCAGTAGCATAAAGAACCATACAGATATGGCACGAGGAGCACCAGTTATGACTAAGATTCCATATCAGCAATATTTTAGTGATTTTAAATCATTAGATCCAGCCAGCACTTGGTCCAATACTAAGTTAGTCAAACTTGTGGCTTGTATTGTTCACTACTTCACTCCTGTATATGTCATATTGATAACTCTATGAAATAGAGTTAAGATTGGTAACTTTATACTTGAGATGGCTTGATTTAAGAGCATTTTGTCTTGGTTTTAGTGATAGTATTCATTAGATGTAGTCTTATTTAGTCTTAACATGTTGAATCTTGTTTAGCTCATTATTATCACCTTTACATGAATTTCTCTTAAGATTTGTGGATGAATTTGATTGTTTCTCTTTCTTTTGAAAAATGTAGGTAAAGAGCCATAATAGGAGAAGAAGCTTTCCCCTAACCTTGCTATGAAGTTGCTGCAGCAAAACGGAGCAGAATATTCTTAGATCCTATACAGGTGGAAATGACCAGAAGGGGCTAACTTAAGAGGACATGATTCCTGTAAATATATAATTGTTCTCAGCCCTTGATCTCAGGAGGAAAGTTCTAATCCTATGGCCAGAATCTAACCTAATGATTGAAGACATTTTTGGAAGAAAGAGAAGGGGGGCAAAGGAGAGGAATGAGACACATTGGGCTAAGGGAGGCAAGAGAGTACTCGGCTAAGGCAAGGAGGTAGAGAACGAATGTTGGAGCTCTTGTGGAAGCAAGGAGCTGCTGGAGTTGCTGATTTGCTGGAGAAGAAAGCTGGAGCTCATGTGGAAGCATTGAAGCATTAGTTTCTTCTTGTTTTTATAACTCTATCTTCTTACTTTCTAGTCTCATGTCAACTATACTTGGTTTTATGCATTTGAATTTTGTTATGGGCTAAATCTTAGCTGTGTTGGGATGATAGTAGTACCTAAACCTGGATTTTGATATGTAACTAATCATGTGTTCTTTAGTTTTATTGCAATCCACTTTATTATTAATGAATTCAGCATGTTATATTGACTAATTTCAGTTCTTGAATGATCTTTCTTGAATGAATGTTATGATTTCATTAATTAGAAAATTAATGGAGTCTAGGTGTTTGTTGAATTGTGTGAGTTAGCATTATCTTTAATTAGGTTGTGTTAATTAGTAGGTTGGGTAGGAATACCCAATTACCTCACATTACCATTGATTGGATTGGGTTTAAATTGCATTCTTAATTCAATTCTTCATAGGAATATGCTGATGTTGATTTAGGATGCTAGCTTATGTGTATTGGAAAATACCATATTGCCATTCATTCCAAGTTCTTGATTTATCTTGGGGTTGTAGTATTGCTTTAGTATTTGTATTATAAAATTCAAGGGAAGGAAAACTTGATTCCTAACACACTTGTCACTCATTAAGTTTCTTCCATTGCTTAATCTACATTTTAGTTCCTTAGTTGTCTTTACCAGTCATTTGGTTATTTAGTTAGTCAATCATCAATCAACCTTGTTAATTTCATTTAAATCAATTTTACTTTTACATTGAAAGTTAAGGATATAATTCTCCGTGGGATCGATACTTTACTTATCATTTATTACTTGATTGCGATACGTATACTTGCGTAATATCTTGAGATACAAGCAACACATATTGTCAGTCTTTAACTCTTTATACCAAATAATGTTTAATGTACAATATATTCATGGTTCATAATTTCATATGATTTCATTCCTAATGCTGCTCAGTCAGGTCTTTTAACACTTGAATTATGTGTTCTAATACTAAGCAAACAACACATCATTTGTGTGAAATTACCCATATCAATGCAGTTATATGTTGTCAACTGCCAACTATAGCCCAAAGTCAATTACTGTCTTAATTTAGTTTTCTGAACATTCAACGGCCCACTATGCTGGGCCTAAAAGGGCAAGCCTGCAACTTTCAGAAAAATTTACATATATACACCGACACAGCTGAGAGCCTGAGACCTCAGAATCTCACCAACACAACTCAATGCTGGGCCTGACTGAAACCATGCCCGAAACCAAGACCTCAAACCTTGCTTCAATCTTCAGCCACAAAGGTGCAAATCTTCACTGAATCAATATGAATATGAACTAGAGTTTCCTTACTGAAATCAGAAACCCAAAATGATCTCAAAATGCCAATCAAAGAGAGAAAATTATACTGGTTACAGCTCTGCTACCATGTGAAAAACCCAAAACCTGTAATTGGTAGTTGGAATAGAAGAAGGAAGAGAGGAGGAAGAAGGAGAAGATACTGCAACAGAGCAGAGTTATTGCTCTTACAGTCACTCTACCACTAAAAGTGTAAACCAAAAGAGTAACAACTAAATAATGTAAGGACTAAGGAGTATGGTGTACAGCAAGAAAATGGAAAAGTAGAAGCATGGTTTTAAATATCCCACGATAGGATACAATACTAGCCAATACGTCAATTGAATATAGCTGATACCTCTCTCTTTTTTTTAATTAAGGGCTCATATCGGATTGCACCAAAGTACAATAAAATACTCAATAAGAGACAATGCATCTCTTAAAATCACCTGAGCAATACAATACTTGATACTGATGCTTTAAGACTTATGTAAGAGTATACTCTCTAAATACGAAACAGAGATCCAGTCCAAGTCTAGGAAAAAGTTAACCATGATGGAGATGGAGACAAATTCCTCTATTATGGTACATTTCTTGATATCCAGAACAATTCAATTTTTTTCCCAAATTACAGTAATTACCTAAGTTGTGTTCTCAATTTTTTCTGAGTTCTTTGGTACTGTTTTCAACCTATTCTATATCCAAAGCTTTTTTTCTGCTAAATCCTGTTTGCACAACTGTTCTACCATACATTCTGTCCAAATTACTTATGGAGTTGATGCAGGCCTAATATAGGAGTGCAATGGTCGGCTGTAATGGAAGGAGAATAAGAAAAATAGGAAGGGGAGGAAGACAGATATCACATAAGAGAAGGCCAAGGGAAGAGATTGCTCACACTAACACACCAGCCCACAGGCTTCACCAACATAACAACCAAACTCCACAGCACTGGTTCTTTCTGGATTTGGACCAAAATGGATTGAACCGGTCTGAAACTGCATCACAAGTTCTAGCCCTAAACCTTATTAGGGTTAACTTTGGATTTCAGCATTACAAGGCTACTGTGGAACTGCAGCTCATAGTCTGTGCTACACACACAGGTAGTTACGATAGACTCGAAAACAAATCATAGTTTTGCAATAGATTTGATATTGTTCAGGATAGCATGTATCATTTTTTATATAATATGGAAAAATCACTCAAAAGAAATGAATTGGTAAATCACCTTGGTCCCCAGAGGACAGAAATATATGAGTACATGATCAAAAACTGTGCTGTCAAGAACACTATTGAGTTGAATGCAATGTGATGGAGTGGAAACCTACCCTGAAAAAAGCCCTGTCCCCAACAAGAGAATAATGGAGAACGCCAACCAATTGGTACTTGTTTACCACAGCTTCAACTGCAAAATACATATGTTGGTGGACATCTTGGATTGCAACAACAGCTCCTGTTAAAATCCATGACCCTTTAATTTGGCTAAAGGTCTTCCAAGTCTGAAAACAAGGACATGAATTATGAACTCAAATGGAAAGATGTACATAAGCCAAATACCATCAGGAATTACATCTCCAAAGCTATTTTCCTGTGCTAAGTCCTGGGACCAACACTCTTCTTCCACATCACCAGCAGTCTCACCACTGAAAACCCCCAATAAGGGTGATAGAACTGAGATCAGCATCTGAGGAAATGAAAGTAAGGGAGCCATAAAGAGTAAGATACAGCTTAGCTACCCAACATACTCAGAAAATTAAGTATCTTTTTCTAAATGGCATTCTCAAAATGAAAAAATAGAATGGCCTCATGCAACAAATTTTTGTTCCATTATATAAGGTATTGATTGATGGACACTTAAGCACAAGCAAAAGAAATACTGAAAAGCAGAATGAAGGAATTTGTGAGATCAGAAGGATTAAAACAAAAAGGTTGAAGTACAATGACAATAGGCATGAATCTTTCCAACCAACAAATTAGTGAAATAAATAATATGAGCAGGGCAGCAGCCAGTTAGCTTATTACAAAATGTATGGCCGCTCAGCTTTTATAGTCAGAGAACCTATCACCTGATCTACGGGAAAATCATTGTGAGAAAAAGGAAGATAGACAGTAAAGCATAGCTCACCTGGACATCCGACAAAGAGATTGTAAAATCAAAACCAGAAACCGAACCATGTCCGACCCAATCATGTTTCAAGCACGGATGACCTGCTTCATCCCCAGTCACTGCCTTCTCAACCAAAAGGGAAGATTTTGCATGTTCCAAGATCCAATTATTCATATGATTGATTAATGGAGACAAATGGCCTAAAGTGTTCTCTGAAGATTCTCTTGGAGGAATAGTGGAACCTGAAGAACTGGCTTCATCAAAAACTTGTAGGCTGTTCTGCGAGTGATGAAATTCTAGAGCAGGATCATCAGACACAGAATGAGATAGAAAACTAGATGAAGCAAATGGAAAATGGGAAATTTCGAACTCCTCCAGCCTTTGATCCCCAAAATTTTCACCAACACGCAGGGAACTGATCGTCAAACGGGATAAATCAAATAATATTTTTCTTCTCAAGTTCACATATTCAAGGTTCAAATGAAAATCAGCTTCTAATACAAGTTCCCAAACTCCACCTGCGAAAGCAGAATTAGCATGCTAAAATACCTGATGCACACAACAAGATTCACCCATAAATTAGAGAAAAGATGCATACCAGAAGATTCATCAACAGCAATAAACACAAGATAAAACTCAGAAATTCTTATCGTAAAAGCCTTCAACAGCTCCCATTTCGTCTCAGGGGATGTATTGCATGTCTCAGACAACAATACTGGGGATACTATGCCTTCGGCATTTGCTTGTATAGGACAAGTTCTCACTCTACCAATGCTGTTTCCAGGTTCAATTCTATTATAATGCTTCACTGACGAACTGTTCAGACGTGATTTCACCATTGGAGAGAGACCCGTGATGCACTGATAGTAAGAAGTGACACAACGAATAAATGTAGACAATGCCATAGTGTCAAGGAGCACTTGACCACCCTGTCCACAGAAGATCATGTTTCATTCTCAATAGAAGCACAAAGCAGCTCAAATCTTCAACATGATAAAAAATCACAACTTTTTTTTTTCTTTTCTTTTTTTTTTTTTTTTTTTGGTGGGAGGGTGGGGGAAGGGGGTTAATAAAGTGGGTGATCTAGAATACACCTAAAAGACACTCAATGAAAGTTACAGTGATCTCCATGAGTAAACGTGGGGCATGAGGAAAAGAGAAAAAAGAGAGAGGCAGGAAGCTGATAGCATATCGCCCAATAAAAACTGAAAGGCAGCACAAAGATTAACACAAAAATTACTATGTGCTTTAGGATTGTATAAGCACCTGGATCTTCCATAAGACCGAATGGAATTCTCCACAGACAGAAAGTGAAGAGAAAAGCTTGCTTGGTTTATGTGCTCCAAGATATTTCTTTAAAGCAAATTCTAACATAAAAACCTCGCCAAGTTCAACAGTCATGAGTAACTGGAGATTTGGTGATGCAGCTTGACCGTTTGAAGTAATCAACCGACTGCGTTCTTTATAATTAGAAGTAGAGGAATGGACATTTGACCTTCCACTAACAAGTTCCATACGAGAACTCTGCATTACACAAGAGCCTTCAGCATCAGAAAATGATCTTTCAAGTGAATCTTCAACTCTTCCCAAGGATGAGGCATTCACATCAGAGGTAGCACATAAATTTAACGAGCCGTTGGAAAGCAAAAATTCATACGAACAGTGGGGAGATTGATGAAGAAAATCTTCCAGCTCAGAAAGATTATTAAAATGTCCCAGCTCACTCCAGAATTGGAAAATAACAGACTGGACTCCTTCCAATTCAGTAAGAACTTCCAGTTTTCCTTCTTCCCAGTATATTTGAATGCATGATTGCTTTAAATGACATGCAATGCCACGTTCAGCTAACTCGTGCAAGGTCATCTTTTTATAACCAGAAATACCATGGTTTTTCATAAAATTATCAATAGTACTGTTTCTCCTAGAGTCATGCAGAAGAAGATCGAGTGACTGCAACCTAACAGCCATATTAACATAAAATTCTGTGCTCTTAAGAACGAGGGGGACACCCTTTCCTTCTGAGGTTGTTTCATCTCTATTTGGTTCCAGTTCAGAAGATTCAAGATCTCTCTGCATAAATTCATGATACTTAGCGCCACCATCAGAGTCAGGATTTTTAAAAGTATGAGCTACTGCAGCAAACATATCCTCAACAACCTGTTTTTTTTTTTTTTTTTTTTTTTTTTGGGGGGGGGGGAGGTAGCCATTAACCATAAACTGGATTAGAGTAATGGACAAATGCAAGCTTTGCCTATGCTAACTGAACATATTCTTGTCTCAGAAAATCTATGAAAGAAACTCAACCATCACAAATATCTATATGTACAGATGCAGCAAGGGAACTGAAAACTGCCATTAGTTTTCTTCCCAATATTGGTAAAAGAAAGGGAAAGGAAGTAAGGAACAAAATAAATTGGCAAAACAAAACCCAGGTCATGACAAGTTATGTTTATACTGTACCAGAAAAATAGAAACCAGTATATTAAGAAGCTAATTTTTTTAACAAAGCAAGACCAACCCTCCCAAACCAACCCCACCCAACCAAAAAAAAAAAAGCATTAGCATTTACAAAGCAGGAAAAAAAAATGCAGCTTTGAAATCGATAACCCCAGTAGAAAATCAAATAGGCCTAAGGGAAAATAAGGAATCCAATTGAACACGCCACAAACAGCTGAGATGAATAGAAGTGCTGAATAATGAATCAGAGAGCAAAAGCATATGCAGAATAGTGAGTTTTACACTTATAATAAGGAATTCAAGCAAGAAGCCTTTAGCATCAAACATGTCATGATCAATACCAAAGTCGCAAGAATATTTTTGCTCACGTTGGCAATAGTCAGCGAGCTTTTGAATCTTGATCTCACACTTTTACCAAGCAAGAAGAATTTAACTTTGGATTTAATAAGACTGAACACAAACAAGGGGCAGACATAAAAACTTGAAAGAAGCAAGAATGATATTAAAAAAAATAAAGAAAAAGACTAATTAGACAGAATATAACTTTGGATTTAATAAGACTGAACACTAACAAGGGGCAAACATAAAATCTTCAAAGAAGCAAGAAGGATAAAAGACTAATTACTACATCTCAACATCGAACAAATACCCTCCCAACCAATTAAAGGGTGAGGTTTAAAATTCCTTGACAATTACAAATCTACCAATGGGTAATGTTTGAGGATAAAAAACAAAGTAACTTTTTCTACCTCAGTTGCCTTAACCAAGTTCTTGCCACTTAGAGATCTCACATAATCTTTGATGGATGTATGTGTCCATCTAATCCAATTTCAGTGCAATTAAACATTTATGTTCCTTAATTTAATGCATTCATTTTAGGGATAATTACTGTTGCCCCCTTGTACTTTGATTTTATTACTAATTTATCCCCTGTACTTTTTAAAATTACTATTCCAACCTTTAATTTTGTCAACATTACTAATGCCCCCTCCGTTGCTCCTCCGTGTGTCTCTTATTTTTTCAATCTCAAATACCCATTTCTTTTCTTTTTGCTCTTTTCGTTATCTCCCTGGTTCTTTTTTTTTTAGCCCAATGGGTTTTTTTTCTTATTCCAATGTGTTTTGACTATTTGACTCTTTTTGTTTTCCCTTTCTCTTTGTTCTTTTCTTTTTTCTTTTGTTTTGTTTGTTCCTCGGTTTTTGTGTTGTTTCCTCTGTTGTGGTCCCTCCTTTTTTTGTTTGTTTTGCTGTTGTTTCTTGGGTTGCCTTTTTTATTCTTTTGGCGTGCTTTCTTTTGTGTTCTTCCCTTGTGGGGGTGTTTTCCGGGGGTTTGTTGTTGTTGGGCTGTTTTCTTTTTCATTTGAACGTTAGTGTGGGGGTGGGGAGAGCAACCAACTTGGTCCTAGGAGCTACTAGCTGGACCACGGGTCAAACATGGAGAAGAAGGGGAGGTTATATCTGACTAGAAGGAATGTTCAAGTCTCAACTGAAACAACCAAAATTTCTGAGACAAAACAAACGGGGAAAAATTTTTAGCTCAAGTATCGGTCCATCACGGTCAAAATATCAATTGGGATGAACCAGCTCGAGGGGCATCGACCAAGGTGGACCATTTTGAACCATTTCTTATAAAAGTTCCCAAATCTCGATCGATACCTATGATATTTCACAAAACTCACACGACATTGTCAACCTTCCAGCGTTATCTTCTGCTCATTTACCCCTTCACCTGTTTTTCACTAAAATTTGAGGTTTCCTTTGTCCTTCATCACCCCATTTGCTGCTTCTTTTAAGATTTTTCAAGATCCAAAACAAGGTATGTCCGAAACTCCCTTGTTTATTTTTTTCTTCTTTGACGGCTTAAATCATGTTGGATTGCTTTGAACATGTTTAGTTTAGGACGTCGATCTATGGTTGTGTGTTGTTAATTTTTTTTTTTGGGGGATGAGTGCTACTATTTCTTTTCTGGTTTTAAAAAATAGTTTCCAAATTATGTATTTTGAAAAGAAAAAGAAAAAATTACAACACATGATGTATGCATCTAAGACACCATCACTCGATCTACGTTGTGATGGGAGTGATTATCGAGTGATGGTGTCTAATTTAATTTTCAGTTGATAATTATTTATTTTAATTATATAAAGATGATTTTTGTAATTATTACTAACTATTTTCTGTTTTATACTCAAAAACAGGAAAATATTAGTACAACTGTACAAGTATGTATGTAATTATTGGTGTGGATTTTTATGATGATTTTTATGTTATTTACTTTGAGGGTCAGACAAATGCAGTGTGATACATGACTCGTGGGATGGATCCACCGAGGAACTCATCTTGCATTTGAGTGGAGGTGTCAACAAAATTGTCTACTTTCTTTTTGGTTATTTAATTTGTGGTTATTGTATTTCTACAGAACATTTAAAGTACTTATGTAATTTGTTTCAATATATAAGTTTTACATTTGTCGGAAACGGACACGCATGTCCTACAAATGATAGTATATGAATGAGTACTTTCCGTTGCGGTAAAAAACAGGTTCCATTGTGTTGTTTATGCTTAAATAGGGTGATGCAAATACCCAAGTCAAAAATCCATCGAAAGATACCCGAAACCACTCATTGGAACTTGCTGATGAAATTTCCAAGTTTCAACTGAGTTGATCAAGATTTCAACCCTTTGACCAGCCTCAAAACCGAAATTTTGAAGCTTGACTATAAGGCAAGTAGGAAGATCCAAGACTAACAATCAATATGTTCCTCTGGGAATTAGAGGGAGGGGAAGCATCTAAAGTCTAGTAAAAACATCAAAGTAGATGGCTTTCCAAATCGAGTTGAGAGATCAAGAGTTGGATGACCATCTCCCAGAGTTGCATTCCCACAATAAGTGAAAAATCCTAGTATGAAACACCAACTTACCTACCAAATCACAAATAGAGGTACCAGATCAAGATCTCAAAAACCATGACCATTCTCTCTAAAAGCCAAATAGAGTTAATGGCCTTCCCTGTGGAAAAGTGATAACTCTGATTTAAATTTTAACTTTTATACTTGAGTGGCTTGATTTGATATTTTGTCTTTGTTTTAGTGATAGTATTCTTAGTGTTGTCTTTTTGTCTCACATGTTGCTTTTGTTTTTCTTTTTGTCTTGTGATTTCCCTTCTTTTTGGATGATTTGTTTTTCTTCTTGATGTAGGTGGATTTATAGATGTCTTCTTTGTTGTGTTGTTTGTTGTCGTTTTGGATATTATGTTGGGGTTTGTGGTTTTTGTTTGTGGTTTTGTTTTCGGGGTTTTTTTCTTTTGTTGTTTTGGGGGGGTTGGTGTGGGTTGGGGGGGTGGGTTTGTGGGTTTTGTGTTTTGTGGCTCTGTGGTTGGTTGTTTCTTTTGTTTTTTTCTTTCTTCTTTTCTTGTCTTGTCTTTTGGTTTTTGTTTGTTCTGTTTGGGTTCTTGGTGTTGGGTTGTTCCTTTTTTGTTGTCTTCTGTTTTTTGTTTTTTGTCTTTTTTTTGTTGTGTTTTTGACTATTTCGTTTTGTGTCTTTCTTGTGTGTTATGATTTTTTTGGTTTGGTTAGGTGTTTGTTGTTGTGTGAGTCGGTCATCTTTAATTGGTTGTGTTTTGTAGGTTGGGTGGTCTTCCTCTTCTTGTTGGTTGGGTTTTTGATTCTTAATTCATTCTTTGGTTTGTGTTGATTTGGATGTGCTTATGTGTTTGGTACCTATTGCATTCTTCGTTCTTGTTTATCTTGGGGTTGTAGTTTGCTTTGTATTTGTGTTTTATTCGGGGGGGCTTGATTCTCCCTTGTCCTCTTGTTTCTTCATTGCTCAATCTACATTTTAGTTCTTAGTTTTTTTCTGTCTTTGGTTAATTAGTTAGACAAACACCATCACCTTGTTATTTCATTTAATCATTTTATTTTTACATTGATTGGATATATTCTCCGTGGATCGTCTTTACTTATCATTTATTACTTGTTGCGATCGTATCTTGGTGTTCTTGTCCCGGTTAATATCTTAGGATTCCATAGAATGAGGGTTGGTGTGGGTGGGAGTTGGTGGGGAGGCGGGTGGGATCTCACGGTGGTGCCCTTGCGGGGTGGGTGCCTTGGGGTTGGTGTGTGGGTTGGGTGAGCCGTGGGGGAGAGTGGTTGAGCTTGGGGGGGTTAGTGTCTTACTCGGGGAGGGTGAGAGGAGCTTTTCTCGGTGATGGTCTGCATGGCGTTTTGGGACACGACTTCTCGGTAGGACCTGGGAGGTTGTCAGATCCGGGGTGGGGTTAGGTTATTGGAGGTAGTCGCTTGGTGGAGGTTTGGAGGGGCTAGAGGCTTGAGGGTTTCCTCCGGCGGGATTGGAGGATGGGAGTGTCCATGGATTGGATCTTAGGAGGTAGGTACACCTTGATCGGTGGTTGTGTTTGGTGGAGTTGTCCATATGAGTTTCAGGTTAGCGACATTATAGTCACGGATCTCGACAGACACCTTCGATTTCGGAGGCACTTGAGGCCAACTTGGGGTGGGGAAGTGAGGGATCTTAGCCCTTCTGGAGGCACGGGAATCCATGGACATTGTGTCCATGTGTTAAAACTAAATTTATAATCATGACGACAATTGGGTTGAGCAACCCTTATCTTCTAGTCACTACATTTGGTATACATAGTCATGACAATGACAAGACACAAAGTGAGTACACATATCTGTGATTGGCAAAGAATGACTACATATGTGAGGTACATATATGTGTGTATTGGCAAAGATTGTTTATTCAACACGATCGTTAGTTGTGTGGAGATGATCTGTCACCTTGACATTATGCTTGAGGTGACACTTGTCATTGGAATATTGGATTATTGACTCTTTACTCTAGATTATTAATGACCAAAGCTTAAGAAAACCTAGGACGCTATTTTGGGAATAAGAATATTAAACTAAGAGTACCGTATCACTCAAAAAAAGTATCCATTACTCGGTGCTCAAAAAACTTGAGATGGAATGCAAGTGCATAGTCAAATTAAAAGCCCGATGTCAATGGTTTTAAAATTAATTTTTCTTTAAATAGTTTTTGAAAAACATATTGCATTTTTCCTTTTAATAGTATTTTTGAAAATTGATTATACCCACTTCAACTTCTTAATTATGCCAATAATGAACCTACAAGGAGGAAAATAAATTATATTTCCTCTTCCATGCGTCCCAGTTGCACCCCATGCAGGCATGCTGATGAGCACATTTATGTATGAAATCTTAGGGCATCAGGCATACATTCTACACACTTAGAATAGAGCTACCTTGGGTTTTCGTTGTTGCTTGCAAGTCATGGGATTTTTTGGGAGCTTAGAGAATATTCGGAATTTATGCCATGATACATGCAATTCTACACATAAAGAGGTCCAATTTAATTTCTCAATTGCGAAAAGGGGCCCACTCTAAGCATGATGGGCTGAAAGTTGATAAAGAATCAAGATGCAATTTTAGGCCAGATCGTTTCACTCCAAGAATATCCTAGGCATCAAAACAAGGAAATTATAATCAGTGATTGAGATTATTTAGAATTGTATTTTTGAAAAGAAAAAATGCCAAGTGTATGCATTGGCCCCACAAGCTGTGGAGATTGAGATTTTGTCTCCTCATATGAGTGGATATCCTTCCTATTCTTCCATATTCTATTTTATCAAAGTTTTATTTCTTTCCTAAAATATCTTTCTCTCTCTTCCCACTCTCCATTTTTTCCTTATTATTATTTTTTTCCAATTCTTTTCCTCAAGTAGACCACTTTCCATTTTCTTTTAACTCTCTCTCTCTCTCTCTGTCTCTCTCTCTCTCTCTCTCTCTCTCTCCTAAATTTTTCCATCTCATTCCACTCACGTGCAGTTTTTCTATTTTTTATTTCCTTCTTTTTTTTTTTTGGTTGTCTCCTTTGAATCTATATTACTATTGTTATTATTAATATTAATCTTATTATTATATTTCTTTCCTTATTTTTACTCCCTCCACCAACTCTCTATAAATAACCCTCCAATCTAAGGCATAGATTACTTCTACTCTCTTATGGCTTTTTTCTGGTCTTCTCTTTCTCTATTAAATGTGGATTTCAATTATTAAATTCAATGTTTAGGTTTCAATTTTGCTTGTAATCTCTTTAATGCCATTAGTTCTTTTTAGTTGTTTACCTCTTTTGATTTATGAAAGTGTAACTATTAGTTTTGATCAATACAAATTCAAGTTTTGTTCAAGTTCAAGGTTCTTCGTGGGATTTGTCTTTCACTAGGTCTAGCAATTTTAGATTTGGCTAAGCCCAAATCTGGTTGCTAGGTCAGTTCAATTTTAGATCGATCAAGTTCTTTTTTCATTATTCAAGATTTCAATGCAAGTAAATACCCTTCTTCAATAGTCTTCTCTCCCCCCCCCCTCTTCCAATTGCCACTTCTATCTACCTTTTCTATTCTTAACTTAGGATTTATTTTCAGCATTTTTATTATTGTTTCTCTTCCCCATGGGTCCTTGATCAAAGTTGCCTACAATAATGCCTTTCTTTAGTTAAGGTTCCCCTTAATCTATAGTTACGTTACTTCCTTTTCGCAATATTTATTTTATATCCCTTGGTTAAGGTTCCCCTTAATCAGATTTTTTTTTTTTTTTTTTGGAAGGGGGGACTATAAATGTGTTATTTCAACCCCAAGTTTGAAACCGAAGTGAATATACACACTAATAAAACCTGTTGTATACATCACTCAATATTTATGAATACATTAATGTTCAAAATTCAAGCAATTATAATACAATGTGCATTACCCATGTTCATAATCAATGTCGAAATTACAACGTTCACATGATGGACAAAGTTACAACACACAGGAGTACAAGACTTGAAGCACTAAGAAGCAACAGAGCATTATGCTGCTGCTCATTAAGCAGCTTGACAGCTCCTTTTTGAAGTTTTGGTTGTCAAACCCCTCAACCCTTGTAATAGATGGAGTAGGAGGGGAGTTAGTGACACGGATGAGGTGTTCTAGCTGAGTTCTTGGCAAAAAATTGGGCAAAAGAGGAACTTCGAAGAAGCATCAGTTGTAGGTGGCAAGAAGTGTGAGATCCAGAGAACTCGACTCAATTGAGCTGGGGACTTTAATGAGGTTGGTTGAACTAAAATCTCCGCCAAACCGAAATCTCAACTTGACCGACATTTTGGTCAAGTTTTTTGTATCTTTTTTCTCACTTCCTGTTTCGTCCTGAGGTCTCGAAAAGACATCTCATGAGATCCATGGTTACTACACAGCTTTTGCTAACAGGTAATTCTTAGTTTACTCTGAAGTACCTAAGGGATCATTAAACTCAGTCAGTTCCTGCACCGATATTTTGCCAATTCACATCAATTTGCAATTCTTTGCCCCTTTTAGGGAGGAACATTCCCTCTCTGAATCTTCTCCCACTTTCTTTATACAACAACTAAACTCACCAATGAAAAATAAAAATTCTGCTGAATATAAATAACCCTTCTTGCAAAACAGATTACAATTGAAAACAACGCGTCCTAATGAGAGGAAGCATTACAAACAAAGAAGAGAAACATTCAAGCATCAGGAAGGAAAACAAGAAGTTTCCTATATCGTAGTGGTAAATGGAAGAGAATAATGACAGTGTGACATCATATCGTGAAGGGGATGTAAGATTATTGATTCACCTTGAAGAAAATGGACAGCTCATCAAAGTACGATGAAACAGTGAACCCTGTAATCACCATACATGAAGCCACTGATAAAGCAGAAAACGATGTTGTGAATGAATAAAAGAAGTTCCTGCAAGGGATTCATCATATGTCATACAATCTACAGAGATTTCATATACCATGATTCCTATGAAGACAACAAACCTTCTAGATGAAGGCAATGTATGGATTACGCAAGAAAATATATCAAAAAGAAATCAAACAAGCTTTAAAAAAATTCACAAACAAGTATATCAGAAAACTGAGAATGAAAAACTCTACTGCACATGCATGGGTGAATAAATGAAGTTATACCAAAACTTTCAGGGACAGAGGATGTGCATAAGTATCAAATGGATATCAGATTTTCTTGTCGACATCCCATAAGGTCTCAAATAATTTGTAAATTTATTTTTTTGTTATTTTTACAAAACATATTTTTTTGGGAGGAGGGTAAATCCAGTCATTTCATATGTGCAATCGAAAATTACAAGAGACAGCCAACAATAATGACAGATGATATGTATTCAAGTTATTCCAAAACTTCATTTTTAGCCACCTTAAATAACTTTTTGGGCTACGATGAGGGCAATCAAAAGAAACTTACAAGTTCTAAATACACCTATATAGATGCCATTTTCCAAAGAATATTGTGCATATCAAGTCTTCATGTTTTCAAAGTAGAGAAGGAAATGAAACAGAATTTTCAGAATGCCTACCTGCAGGATGAACACTGGAAGGTTAACTGTGGTAATACAAATACTTGACACTTCAGATTTTTCTCAATTTCCTCCAGGTAAACATTTAAATGGTTAATTTTCAGGCAAAAATCAAGAACAAACTGCCCTTGCGAGATATAACTATCATTCAGGTCTGATTTTGGGATATCTGGTAATGATCTCTTCAACTGTTGGCCCAACTCAGCTCTAGATGTTGGCCAAACAGCAAGCTCAATGCCATGGAGATTTAAACCAAGTGACAAATCACCAAGGTCTTGAGTGGCAACATGACTGACATACTGTTCTCTGCCACTGAGCATACCTACTTCTTTCAATGATAAACGGATATTAGCACCAGCTATGAGCACTCCAACTTCTATGTTTTTCTCCGGAATCACCCTGGATAAAAACATTTTCATCCCACCACTGCAGGATCTATAATAATCTTTCCATTTGTTTTCTGTTGACTCATTACCAATTCTAGCAGAAAGTGGATAAGGCCTTGGCATCTCATTGCTACTAGTGAAAAGAAGAGAATGCTGTAGTTGCCGTTGTAGCAGAACAATAGACAAAACAGATGAGTACCCCAAATGACAGTTTAACTTTCCCATGGTCAAAACACATTTCAGAAGGCCATAATCTGGTTGCTTGTAGCCTGGATTTGTCAAAGAGCTTTTGATCTCACAGATAAAAAAAGGGTTCTTCAAATTCTCAGAGTTACTTCCCCCTATCTTTTTGCCTCTTTTCCACTTTACCCACAGTTCTTCTACATGATTTTCCAAGAAAACAGCAGAACGCATACACGTAGAATCGGCAGAATCAATCATAGTTTCCGATACAACAAACTGTGCAGCTGGCTCAGTCCAAAGGATTGCCCCTGAATCATCCATGCTCCCCACTATATGTTCTTTGAAAGAGTGATTTGCTTCTTTTCTCAATTTATTTTTCATTAAGCGAAATCTAGAATACTGTAAGGGGATAACTTTTAAATTCTCACAAGCCAAGGAAAGAGACTGCTTCATGTTGCATGTTGCATAAGTCAACAACAACACTTCAGTTGCCAGACAGAATGAAAGTAATTCAAACTGAGATATTTGAGGATGCAACCCTGAAGCTTCAGTTTCAAGAAGGTGAAAGGAACTTGCGGGGGAGATAGTAAATGAAACTTTTCCAAGGTATAAACTGAAACAACGCTGGAAAGAGGAATCCTCAGAAACAACTTCAGAATGTCCTTCTCGTTGGTCTTGATCTAAGAGCTTACTCAATAAAATAATTTTTTTTATCGAACAAAACAGGCAGGATAATATTTTCCAAAAAAGCAAGAGAAACGAGATGAATTTGGTATAAATATTTCCTAGTAACTCAGAGGTGCTATGTTCAGCATGTTTTACATGCAATGCTGCTCTATGACGTGCTATTCTCCGTACCCGTGCAACAGCCTCAATAGGAAGCTCCTTCTCAATCTCAGAAATTATGTTCCACTGGTGTCTAACAGAGCTCGCAAATTTTACATCCTGTGACATCCTAATGGCAGATCTTTCCACTATTTTCTCTGAAGAATATCCTACTAGAAGTAGCAAGGACTCATAAGCACGGACATGACGTAACCATAGGGCAGCAAAACCAACCAACTTATTAAAGGAAAACCAGGAAGTTGAAGTCAAAGAACCAATTCTCCTTGCAGCTAATTTCCATAGTTCCTTACCATTTCTAGCCTGCTTAAGGGCTTTTGAAGATGAAATGTCAAAAGCAAGAAGGATAGCAAGATCAGCTGGAGAAAATGTAGAGTTTAATTCCGGTATACAAAGTTCAACATCTACAACCTGAAGATTGATCAGTCTAATAGAAGTGAAAAGATTCCAGGAATAAAATACACAGTTAACATGCTCTTGTCTCTTCACTCCAATCTCCAAACCTCTACCTTTAAGAACCAAAGAGCTGTCCCTTTGAGACACAAAAAGTGCACCAACAAGTCCTCGAAGCAAACAAGCACGGTCATACCTCTGACCTTCCAGACTTATCTCCTTTATCTTCAATGAACATGCTCCATCAACGACAGGCAATTGCACTGCTAAATGAATATCATGCATTTGTAACTGACAGTGTTTGAGTATAACACTTAAAAGAGAATCGATAAGCTGATTTCTTGCAGAACCAATGACACAGATCTTTCCAATGCTCTCATGCAAAGCAGAGCCCTGAAGTTCATAACAAATGTATTAATAACTTTTCTGAGAAATGAAACCATTTTATATCCAATACTTCTGCTTGGCTGGAATGCATGGTACCTGCAACCAACCGTGTTTTTGGATGTCTGTCTGGCTGAGGAATTATATAGTTATAGACCAAAAGACAGAAAATTTAATCCCCTACTCCAAGAGGTGACATGAATAATGAAAACCGTAGTAGACTAGGTGTAAGTCACCATATAATCAAGGATCACCTCCTGGAGTAGACCAAACCCCAAATGCCAGTAGAAAGCTTTTAAACTATTCTGACAGGAAGCATAAAAATTCGTCGAATCTGCTAAATCAGCTTTGGCATTAGATAGAGGAATCCGTGAGTGTCTCTCAACTCAAGCACCACGCTCAACTGGATCATCAATGTCATTTCCCTTCCCATTTTTCTTCTCCCAACACACTAACTAGGGTAACTAGGGATATATATACATACATAAATCCCAAAACTGCCATCAAAATCAAGAATGCAAATCAATCGAACTCACATACCTGTGGATCAATGACGGAAAGAATCTCATTCTTCTCCTTTGTATATGAGTCAGTCGAGTTCGGCACCTGACGCGAACATGCATCCTCAACCGGTTTCCTTGGGAGCAAAAAACAGAAAAAAAAAATATAGATAAGGAATCCGTCAACCCAGGATAAATGAGCAATAGTCATTATGAAGACGAGGTATCAGAGATCTTCATCTCAAACAACAGAAACTAAAGTATAGAAAACACACCTTACTGAAAGTGTAATATCAACCTCATGCACATCGACTGTTAAGGCGGGAACCGCCCAGTAAGAAATCCCAATGGTCAATTGTCCAACCCTAACGTTTTCGAACGATAAGCATGTAGAATCGTCGATTAGCTGGTTGAGAGCAGAATTGTCGAAGTGGAGGTTTTCCACAGTCCCATGTGATCGCAGGAGCCCTAGCTTGAGCTCCAACTCTGGTTCTTCTCGCAGCCATGGCCGCAAGAGAGAACAGAGCTTCGACCGGACGGCGTGGTCGAAGAACATTGCCAGAAACCAGATTCGAAAATTCAGGGTCCTTCTTCCATTAGAGAAACTGATATTCTGTGACAAATGTGAATCAGATATTGAATTGTATGGTGATGATGCCGGTTGTTGAAAATGGCGGTAAGAAACAGAAAAGAAGAAAGGAGGTCAAACGTTATCTTGCAAGATTATGATAAGTGACCGCCTTGAAGGAAATGCAACCTCTCATGGTCTCGCCCGTATGTCGGTCTGCTAGCCTATCTGGCGTGTTACAAGTGTAAGGGTCTCTGCGCTGAAATGGGAATTGCGAAGGTCCAAGGGAATAGTTCGCTGTCGGTGTTAGTTGCCGATCCGAAGTCGATAACTACGTGTCCGTCCAACCAAAGTTTAAACCATCCCATACCGCCAATCTATGGATCTTAAGAGACGTTTCAGTTTCTATCATATCGTATCGAATTTTTATATATCAATGGTTGAATAATAGAATAGAAACCGTATGAAAATAAATTAATTTAAATATAAAATAGTACCCTTTATCTTTATAAATAAATAAAATAGCATAAGAACAAAAAATCATATTTCAATTGAGAGGTTTGTATGTCCAACCCATTATCTTGCAACTGCTAGTCACATGGCTTGTAGATTGCCCTGAAGCAGTTCATGCTTTTAAAGATTTAAGGTTTCACCTCACACCTTTGTTCAAATTCGCATCTTTTAGTGTATCTCCAAAGCCTAAGATGTTTGAAAGTTGTTTTTTTCGATATAACACATTCTTCAATCCAAATATTAAGTTCTCCTAAGTTTTCGGATGTGCAAATATAGGAAGTTTATCCCCATATACAAGATTTAGTGTCAATGGACGAGCTAGTCACAAATAGTAAGAGATGCAAGAGGATGCAGCTTGTCAGGAGATCAGGTTAGGTTTTTCCCCTCTTTTAAGCTAGATTTATACTTATGGGTATGTATCATTTTGTATCGCATCGTGTAGCTATGTATCGGTGTGTATCACATTTTATCAATACGTATCGGCCAATACACTGAGAGACACAATAGATGATTTAGAAAAACAAAAGTTTAGATACATATCGGCCTGTATTGTATCGCAAGCTTGCAAGTTGCAATACCTATACATATTGACAAATACTTTAACTCTTGCGTCCAACCCGACTAGGATTGAGTTGCTTGGCTTGTTTTGCAATTTTGTCTAGACTCCAACTACCAAAGGCTATGCAGTAGGGGTGCAGGTTTGGCGGTCTTAAACCTGCCTTGTCTTGCACTAACTTCGAATAGGGCTTGAAATCAAGATTTTAGTATTGAAGCCAAGACCAAAATATGTTTAGCTGCTCGACCCATTCTTGCCTGCCCCTTAATTTTTTTGCCTTGTTCCTACCTAATTTTGTCTTTGGTTTCGGCCATAATCAGATATCGATATTGTCCTTCACCCTAATCCTGATTTTACAATAGATTTAACCTTAATACTCACCTTCATATTAAACTTGCTCTAGGCCGTAGTTTTGACTCTGAGTACTCTAAAGTCTAATCCCACGAGTCCGTTCTTTTTTATTATTGTCATCTAGTAAATAAATTATTTAATTTTCTTAAAAATGTTATCATAAAAACAAGCTAAGTCATTGACTGCATCTCACATTTTCATTAGAAAAAAAAAAACAATGTAAATAATTGTTGACTTACCAAAAGCCTAATGTGATGCTTGGATTGGTTATTATTATATTATTATATTACAAATTGCACTGAAAGTCTTAAAGCATTGACATCCCACTTTATGTATGAAAAACAGAGAGATCTCGAAATTAGATTTTCATTTGATGCATTAGTCTAATTTGTCACTGAAAACCATTAAGTCATTATTTATTATAGAGATATTTTTTGAATTGAAAGAAAATAAACAATGATTTAACTATTTTCACTGACAAATTAAACTAACGCATCCAATGAAAATCCAATTTTGAGATCTCTATGTTTTTCAAACATATAGTGGGGTGTCACTGTGTCAGTGCTTTAAGGCTTTCATTTTGAGGTGTCGGTGCAATTTGCGCTATATTATAAAGAAGGTCTAAAAGGAAGCATGTGGAATATACACAACAATGGCTTTAGAAGTAGTAAAACAAAACTAAACAAGACAAACAATCCTTCTTCATCTGGTAGGAAATTGTTAATAATCCTCTATGGCGGATAATAACATCAATCAACTATGTAATATTTTATTATTATTGAGGGATTTAAAACATAAACGATGGTATTTTATAATCAAAATTCTAATTAAATTTGGGTACATTTCAAAGGTCAACAATTTAAGGTCGTAAATTGTTACTCTTAAGCTAGGGTATTTTAGAATGAAAATTTCAATTAAACTCTCTGAGATGCTTTTTAATAATCAAAATATAAATCTGGTTTAAGAGAGTGTGAATATATGTAGTAGCCTTACATTGTAGGGGAAAAAAAGGAAAATCAACTCAACTCATTCATGCACCAAGTTTTTATGGATCGGAAACCCTAATTTACAAGTTACAACATCGCAGTAAAGAATAATCTGGCCCTTCTCAAAATATAAAGCATGACAAATAAACAACAGGTGAGACTTTTAAGAGGAAAGTAAAAAGGAGATTGAAAAAAAAAAAAGCTAGTAATAGTCCATAAGAATTTCTCCTAGAATGAAAAATCAAATAAGAGACCCAAACATATAGAAGGAATCAATTTATGTGAATCAAACTAAAAGATGTCGTAGCTAGCAGAGATCATAATTAAGGAGACATGAGAAACCATAATAAAACCGATTGGTTTAGGTACAGTTCGGTTTAACCCAATGGTGGTTCCAACTTCCAACTTCCAATAGCCCAAACCCGTTTGAACAACTCATACTCAAACCAGCCCATTAACCGAAAGTTACATGCATGAACCTCCTAGCCTACGAACTTAATCTAGCTTCGGCCCATGGGCTAAATGGGAAATTTCAGTGTGTTATGGTTATGCCCCAGGCCCAATCAACGGCCCTAAACCTTTCATTGGAGGGGTTGTTCGAATACATGTCCAATGAATTACAAGATTCAGTTATATAAAATATTATTAAATTATAATATTACATGTGACTGAAATTTATTATCATTTCAACACTTACTGACTTAGCAAGAATTTTCTTTGAAGGAAAACAGCCAAAATACTAAAATCTCTGCACTTTTCGTGTTAATAATAAAATTATTGTGTAGATCTTATATGGATATAGAGAAGCAACGACCCCAGTTAACTCTATCCGGCAAATGAATGCTTGTCATACAGTGATTGGTACACACGTAAGGAAACAAAAATGAGTCTCCTTCATGGAGAACCGAATCAAACTCTCGAGATCTTCAAGATAAGATAGATTAAAATACATACAAATTTAACTAGGCTATAAATCATGACGCAGAGATGTGTTAAGTTAACACTATATAATATCTCTCAATCAACGTGTACGTGGCTTAATAGAAGCTAACGTGAGTGACTATAATATATATATTTTTGGAATTAATTCCTTCCAAGTTCCAACCACAACACTACGTGGCTACCTTCAAGAAGATTATTTTTAATTTGTTGATCGCGTTGTAAGATTAATAAAAACAACTTCACTAGCTACTTTATAGACATCTACATTCCTACGAATGCAAGTTTGCCAAATTCATACTATCTTAATATTTTATTTACATCTGATGTCCTTCAGAATAGTAAAATATAGTCTTTAAATGGCAATGGCCACTAATTTGTTTGGCATTTCTTGATCAACAATCACTTAAAGATACAGAAAAGAAATTGTCTCCTACATAGGTGGCGTAACTTGTCTTGTATTGGTGGTTGAATTATATAAATCAGGATACTTAGATCGAAATGGGTCCCACCGATATATTCTTATAGAATACTTTTCACATTATAGATACCCATAAAAGAAATTTTAGTATAATAGTATCTAAATAATATATACGTGTATCCATGCAACACTTCCTCAGAAGGGTGTATTTTTTTGAGTGAAAAATGTGTAAAATTCAGTCATGGATCTATGTGTATTAGGGCATCTAGTTCAATATGCATCTATATGTATATATATATATATATATAAAAAAATATATATATATATATATATATATATATATATATATATATATATATATATATATATATATATATATATATATATATATATATATATATATATATATATATATATATATATATATATATATATATATATATATATATATATATATATATATATATATATATATATATATATATATATATGTATATATATATATATATATTGTCATTAGATGCAAATCTGTTGGCTTAAAATTGATCGGAAGGAGGTATATGTTGCCATTAGATGCAAAATTGTGTGTTTGACATAGCATATAATCCACTTAGCTGATCGTAGACAATGCATAAATTTTGTATTTGGTATGATTCACCAATGGTTCACCATGTCTTGATGGCGACAACTTAGTTCCAATGGCGGAGCCACGTTGAGGCCAACCCTCAATTTTTTTGAAAATTTTAGTTATTTTCTAGGTCATCTCTCTTCTTTCTTCGCATACGGGTTAGAGAAAAAAAAAAAAAAATAGAAAAACTAAAGGTAAGGAGTTTATTCTTAAATCTTCTTCACAACCATCTGTTCTTTCACTCTTTTTCCATTTTTATTTGAATTTATATAGTCTCTCTTTCTCAATTATATTTTGTCATTCTTTTTATTTTATTTTTATATTGTGAATTGAATATTTATAATTTGTGAAGCAACCAACTACCATGACTTGTTTGCTTTGCATCTAGCTTTCTACTGTTGAATATTTTTTCTCTTTTAATGTTAATTATGTAATTTTTTTTAAATACATCAAATTAATTAAAGCTATTTTACTTTTTTTTTGGATAAATAATTTACTTTTATTTTTTATATGTGTGGACCTATGTCTAAACATAATAATATAATTTAGAGTTGGAATTCTTAGTATATGGGCCTATACAATGTTTGGTGAAGAAGTATCAGTGTTTCTTTAATGGAGAGGTGATCCAAAATTTCATTATTCACCCCCTCACCCAATATTAAATCCTGACTCTGCCCCTGCTTAGATCTAATGATTTTGCTGTTTTCATTCTTTTACTTCATGGTAAATTTAAAAAATATTTGTTCTGTTATCTTTTTTGTCTCGATGATCTAATGCTTTGATCATTGAGGAGAAAGGTCCTTAAGAAATAAATTTGAGTCTTGTGACTCTTGTCTATCACTCTATCATGGGATTTACTATTTACGTGCAACATACTTTATGCGTGCAATGACATACAAGACGAACGTGACCCATTTGAATGGGTTTTAATTAACCCGTGTGATTTTCATTAGCTATGAGACTTGTAGAATAGCAGTCTATGATGTGAATGGAAACCGAGTAACCGAGTAGTTGGTCAGGTTTGGGCGTTAGTCTTCCTTCCTTCCTTCCCTCCACCAATATTCAAGATTTTCGCGTGCTCTTGTAAAAGTCTTAAAACGTTTGCAAATGGAGATTAATTAAACACGTGCCGCAGCAGCAGCCACGACTCAACCATATATCTAACAGTACAATTCAATTCATACCCGTACGGGGAGGAGAGTGGATGATATCTCCGGTTTCGTAACGTGTCCATTTTGCTGCTCTACCTAAATTTTCAAAATTTTCAACGGTCTTTAATTTATATCCACAGAGATTTGACTTTTTTTTTTCTTTTTTTTTTTTTTCTTATTACGGGGATTTGACACTTGGCATAATTACATTCCTTAATCAAATTAGCCAAAAAATCAAGACTAGTTATGATGGTTACATTGCGAGGTTGGTCTAGTGCATTAGCAATGGTGGGGATTTGTTAAGTGAAAAAGCTTTCATTATTTTCGTTACCTTTGGTACCTAAGAAGAAATCTTGAAGTACAATTTTGAATTGATCTATAGTTATTAGTTATAATGATTATGTTGTGATATTGGTCTAGGTTGCATGGAGACCATGCTACAACACTGGTGGTTATCATACTATTCTTATCATTATGGTGGTACCTATACATTAAGGAGCGAAAAATTATTTTTACCCAAAATAATAAATCATGAAAATACAATTTCTAAGGGATGGATTGGATGTGTTTAATTAATTATACTCACATCATGGTATGCTTGTAGGTAAGATGGTCTTGTATCCAAAGAGAGATTAAAATCTCGTTTACGTTGATATTTTACGTTTGTCTTTATATTTAATGCATGTATGTTTTTTTTTTTTTTAATCTTTTTGAGTGCACATTCTTAGTATAATCTCTTAAGGTTACAAAGAGCAATTTCAAGTTTTAACATGCTAATTGCATGAATCATGATCATGCAAGTCAAACATATTAAATCATTTAAAAATTTAGTATCAACAAGGTTGCCTTCAAATTTTTTTTTTTCTTCTTCACTTAATTGCATGATTTGCAATGTATATAGATAAATAAGAACTAATGCAAATATAATTATAAAACTAAAAGAAGTGAAATGAGAAATGTAGCTTTCTTTGCATTTTGTGATAGTCTCAAAAGTCAATGGACAAATAATATATGGTTTGATAAGATTTTTTGTTATATCATTATCAAAAGTTGACATTATTTTACACATTTTCAAGTAACATGAAAAATAAATTTATTCTACCAAAAAAAAAACACAAATTTATATACAACAGGATATGCTACACTAATGCTATATATAAAAATAGAACTGTACTAAGAAGAAGAAAAAAAACCATAGTTGCAATAATATCTTGTCATTGATAAAAATATTGTAAATTATAAATAATATTTAATAATCACTTTCATCGTCATCATCATTATATATATATATATATATATATATATATATATATATATATATATATATATATATATATATATATATATATATATATATATATATATATATATATATAAATTAAGATAAAATTCCATGAACTCATCCCAACTTAATGGTACTATTCTCAAAAAGTTAAAACCTTTATTTTAAAGGTGAAGTAATTTAATCCAAATATCAACTAGATCGTTGAAACTTGAAACCTTGATTTCAATTCTTTGAAATTTTCAAATAATAATAATAATAACACTATTATTAATATTAATATTGGTAATGATAATAATAAAATAAATAACAAAATAAATAATAAATAATAGGTTGAAATCAAATCAATCATTGCCTGTTCGATGTATAGAAACTTTTGCAACTAGATGTGAATAGATCAAATATGGATTGGATATTACACAACCTATATTCAAAATTCCATTTTTTTTAATTGATCAAGAAAAAATTCCTTTAACAATTTGAATGCTATCAAATATATGTATTCTAAATTATTTGTATTCTATGGAAAATAATATTTTAAAGATAAAAGTTCAATAAAAGATCAGTGTTGACAAAGCACTAAAGCCACTATTCCATGACTGATGCTAAAAGGTCTAATCCAAATATCTACTCATGAATCATTTTCTTTTATTTAATTGTTATTTTTCTAGATACAAACTGCTATTTAATTATATATTATATATGAAAAGTTATTATCTAATAGTACTTTTATAAACGAATTGGATAATAAAGTTCAAAAAATAATTCAGATAATTTTTAAACATTAAGTTTATTCTTATTAAAAGTATTATAAATGTATTTTTTGTCTCTAATTGTACTAAAAAAAAATACTAGTCTAATCTACAATGATACCATGATATGGATATGTTTTTTGACACAATGTATGGCGTAGTTTTATATGTAAAGATAGTAAGAACCATGGCATCTAGGGTTCCTACTTTCATCTGGCCGTATCTTTCCTGTCTCTTATAATTCAGATACTCTAACCAATGGATAGAGAATCTCAATTCTCCATCCATCCATGGGCCTAAGGGTCACAGTCAAAGCAATATCGAAGCCAGGGGACCATGCCTTTTCTCCCCTTCAATTTTATTGAAATTTCTCTTATTTCTTTCTTTATTTAGGGATACTTTTAACGACAAAGATAATCGATAGAAAATTCATTATTCCATGTGAAATATCCTAGATCTCTATTGTTTTTAAGGTTTGGATGAGAAAAAACAAATCTCCCCCATTGTTGAATCATGGCTCTGCCCTGTATGGGTCCCAATGCGACTACGTGTTATGTATTTCCAAGTTTCAACTTTCAACCAAATTCCTTTTTTTTTTTTTTTTAGAAAATTTCAACCGAATTCATGTAATGAGAAATCTTTTTAGATAATTCTTACCAAACATTAATCTTTTCAGACATTTAATATATGAAAATTAAAAAGATGAGGTCACCCTGATCGCACATAAAACAATGAATCCCTGCCTATTGGTATTGGACACAGTGGTCAGTAGATAGGTAGTGGCCCACATAATCTGCCAAGTGTCAATTTTAAACAAAATATCTTGCGCTTTGATTTGCTAAACTCAAATCCTCAAATTACGTTCCTACACCTCAGCCTAACCTCTACCAACCTGATAGAACACGTCAGCCCAATCTTTCCTGCCAAGTAGTCATGAGCTCATGATTAAGCAACCTTTCCTAAAATAAGCTGACACCTGTCCAATATGGTGTGGGTCGATCTCCAACTATCGCCACGTGTCCGTAAAAGGCCTACTCGAGAGCTATTAGACAAAATGAACCACCACCACCGAGACCAGATAGAAAGGTCTTGTTACATGGCGGCTGCCTCAACGGTCCTAGAAATAATTCTCTGGTCCATTTTTTCCGTGTGTACGCGTTGGTAGTTTTATTGCTTACGTGTTTTGACGTTAATTGAACCGTTACTATCCTTTCCCATTATCTTTTACCGTAACTGGAATAGGGACGTAGTCATTTTAATGGCTTGGAGGAGTTCGAAGCCAATCTCATTATGCCCTGAAGGTTAGGGCATTAAGGCTGTGACGTTTAGGGTTCCAAATAAATAGCTATTTCTCATCAAGGGATTTTTAGATTCTTGCATTGACAGTGAAGAATAATAACGTCAAAACCACATATGGGTCGTTCTTGCCCAGTTGCCCAGATGCCCTTTCTTTCTTCTCAGTTCTCACCATCTTAAAAATGGATCTTTTAAGGAACTCAGTTAGATAAGATCTTTAAATCTCTTTTACACTGCGTGTAGAAGTGAAAGTGAACACAGCAAGAAAAATAGCAGATATGTGTCCGATGGCAAGAAAATGGTGGCAGAAAACCCGGCATCCTCCATGGGGTCGCTCACCAACTTGGCAGCTTTTTATCCATAGGGACCACTTATGGGGTAATTAATTTGATTAATTTATCCTACTTAAACTAATATAAACATTTGACTTAAATTTGCTTCCTTGTATTCCACAACAAGAATCATTATGACAATAACTCTTTCACACTACAACACTACAACAATTAATTAAAAGAAGAAAAAAAAAAAAAAGGACTGAGTCAGTGTTTCAGTATTTTATCCATACGGTTTCAGAAAAAAACAAAGTCAACAAAAATCTAGTTTGAATTTTGGAATTTTATAAGTGTCATATGAAAAAGCTTTTAAGTTTCCTATTAGAGAGCAAATCACACTTAAATGGTTTAATCTTCTCAAAATAGCATGTGAAACCGAAGCCGTTAAGTAGAATTTAACCAAGCACCCAAAATAGCAAGCTTGTTTAACCGTCCGAGCAATATCACAGGATATCGTAATCATCACGTATCGTCCTTACACGTGCCAATATCCCAACCACCCATTTTTCAATTACTATTCTTCAATCTGCTGTCTATATATATACGCCCTCACCATACTACGACCTTTAGTTTTTCGATTCATTCTTCCATATCTCCGTTTTTCCGGTTCTACTTTCCGTTCTACTGTAAAAGCTAAACTTTCTGTCTTCTTTCGATTAGGTTGTCTCATCTTTCCTTTCGATTAGGGTTTCTTCTTCTTGTTGATCATTTGGTTTGAGATTCTGAGAATGAGAGAATCGTTAAGAGGAGCCATGTATGCTAAGGTGGATAGTATCTCTCGACCGAAGTTCGGCAATCTGCTATATTCTGATCCGAACATTTCCTCTACGAAGATGAACGTAGACGATTACCAAGCTCGCAACAGTAGCGCTTCGGTGGCGAGTCCAGGCTACTGCGACAGCAACCAAATGAGTCCAGATAGCTCTCCCTATAACATGTCTCCATGGAACGCCGCCGGCTATTCTCCTTATGTTAAATCTCCATGGACAAGAATTTCTCCTTTGAATCCCTCAAATGGAAATTCCCCACCTAATGGACTCATCGGATCTCTTGTCCGCGAAGAAGGCCATATATATTCCTTGGCAGCTATAGGGGATCTTCTCTATACTGGATCCGATAGCAAGAACATCCGTGTTTGGAAGAACCAGAAAGAATTCTCTGGTTTCAAATCGAACAGTGGATTAGTTAAGTCAATTGTGATTTCCGGTGAGAAAATCTTCACCGGTCATCAGGACGGGAAGATTCGTGTTTGGAAGGTTTCTTCAAAGAATCCTAGCGTTCACAAGCGTACTGGAACTCTCCCAACCTTGAAGGATTACATCAAGAGTTCTATGAAGCCGAGCAATTACGTCGAGATAAGGCGTCACAGGAATGGTCTTTGGATCAAGCATTTCGATGCAATTTCCTGCCTGAGCTTGAGCGAGGACCAAGGGTTGCTGTACTCTGGTTCCTGGGATAAAACCCTAAAAGTGTGGCGAGTCTCCGATTCGAAATGCTTGGAATCGATTAACTGTCACGATGACGCCGTCAACTCCGTCGTTGCAGGTTTTGACGGTTTGGTCTTCACAGGCTCCGCGGACGGCACCGTCAAAGTGTGGCGGAGGGAACTACATGGCAAAGGAACAAAACACTCCTTGTTGCAGACGTTACTGAAACAGGACAGTGCCGTAACGGCATTAGCCGTGAACCCTTCGACGTCAGTTATCTACTGTGGTTCCTCAGACGGACTCGTTAACTTTTGGGAGCGCGAAAAGCAATTATCACACGGTGGGGTCTTAAGAGGACACAAATTAGCGGTTCTATGTCTCGCTGCTGCTGGAAACGTTGTTTTCAGTGGATCCGCGGACATGACGATATGCGCGTGGAGGAAAGACGGTGGAAACAGCCACTCGTGCCTTTCGGTCTTAACGGGTCATACCGGACCCGTTAAATGCTTGGCCGTTGAAGAAGATCCGAAATCGACGGCTGATGATCAAAGGTGGATCATGTATAGTGGCAGTCTTGATAAATCAGTGAAGGTGTGGAGGGTTTCGGAGCAAGGTCCTGATCTGCAACAGATGGTAATATCGCAGAGAAAACTCATGGAACCGAAAAGGTTCGGTTCATTCTCCACCAATCAGAGCTTCTCTTTTGCCAACACCAGCAGGAAACGGCACTGAGAAGAAAAATCCTGACGAGATGAAATGGAGATTTCACTGCGGGAAACGACGAAGGCAGGACGAAAAATGGAGCTTCGTTCTCCTAGTCACCCACCTGTGAATCATCCACGGTTTGATCAATTATTGTGATGACGCACGGTGGACGTCAGATGTACTTGGGCTAAGGATTGTAACATCGGGACCTGTAAATAGTTTTTTTCTTTTTTTTTTTTTTTTTTTTTTTCTTTTTTGGGTTCTTCTATATTCTGAAGTTGACTTGTGGTTGTAAATTGTAGCACTACGGCAGAACTGTAATAATAGAGGATCGCTTACCAGAAAAATAAAAATACAGGATAGCAATTTACATGAATCTCAAATAAGAGCGCAGGTCATTCCAAAGTTTGCAACACCCCATCCCCACATCTGTAACTGGCAAAGGGTAGGATGGTACTTTCAATGAGAAAATAATGATATCATGTGAATGTCAAGGAGTCATACTATTTCTAAATCGATATTGGCAAGAACTGATTCCACTTATAGTAATCGTTGATGAAGTGTGAACCACATTTTCCTTGTTCTAACATAGTAACATTGGCACCTGTAGTCATTTATCATATAGTTTGACAGTACATGAAGAAATAGAAAAAAAAAATAATCTTCAGTTGTATACAGTAGTGCACTTATATACCAAATAGAAGGTTGTGATTAAATGTTTAGTTTTGAAATAAAAATTTTTTTCAACTCTTTTAGTTTAAAGTTTTCTCATCCGCTTGTTTGATATATAAATGCACTATTATGCATAATAGATGATATTTTCTTGTAAAAGTGGTGGAGATATTATGTGGGAGCCAGGGGGAATTTTCTGCATTGTGAAATGTAAGGGAGTTAAGGCTTCTCAATTCTATCAATGGATGCAGAGGCTTGTCACAATGAGTCCGGATTAGCTCCCCCTACGGATTCTCGACCACACAAAACAGTGGGGCTCACAATGAAAAGACACTTTTTGGAAAAAAAAAAAAAAAATGTTTAAAATTGCATCCATGGGCCCCACTGTTTTGTGTGGTCTGGAACCTGTCGGGGAGCACTCTGTTCTACCCGATGAGGTGAGGATCCGGATTCTGTTACAATGCCCTCTTAATTGCCAATGCTAACAACAGCAAGGGTACGTCATAGTTTCTTGAACTGCCCACCTATCATCTCATGGCTGAATTGAGCAAAGCAATCGATCTTTTTTTTGGCCAAAACAAAAAAGCAGCGAATATATTAAAATAAAATTTTAAAGCTTCTCTCCCATATTCTTAAAATAGTAAAGAAATTTTCTTCAATTCTAAGGCATTTCAGCAGGTTTGATAATTAACTTGCAGATTTTCTTGCCTCAGGCTCATCTATGCTTCGGCTGTTTAAAATATGGTGGACCACAACACCAAAAATTGAGTGTTAATCCCTTTGTAGTCAAGGTGAGGTGTTTGAGTACTGTTTCACCCTTGCTTTCTTCCTTTAATAAAAGTTATCTTTTCCGACCCAATAAAACCATTATTAGGAAAATGGAACTGTTAACATCCATTTGTAAATAATTTGGTAAGGAAGCAATCTAAAATTTAACAAACAAATTCATTAAAAAAAATAATAATAATAACAAACTGAAATCTTCCAAAACAGATTAGTTTAGTCTGAAATAGAGTACAGATGATTTCGATAAATTTGAGTTAATTTTTATTGGATTTGAGGTTCATCCGAGCCAGCTTGTGCACACCATGACTATATTTTCAGGGGAGTTTTTATAAAATGAATATAAAAGGGGCTTCGCCGCTGGCCCCGAAGGTATTTGAACTTTGACTTCCTATGTCAATTTGAGTTAATTAGCATCATTGGTGATTAATCTTGTAATCAAATTTGAATTATCATAATCCTCACCATTTTTTGCTCATGTTGAAAGAACTAAGAATGTCTTATTCGAAATACAAAATACACTTATCATTGAAGTTTTTTTTTTTTGGTGTAAAATTATCAGTGTAGATTGATGCATATAAAACCAGGCTACATGCCATCTATATGTCAATTGATGTGGAATACATATATTTTTATGCATTTCTTTTTTTAATTTCCGTTCATGTTGCATGACATAATCTAAGACCAAGAAAATGACTCGATGACCTATGGATTGGAATCAGATAAATATTTGACATTCTGTTGGAATAAATATAATGCTGTTTAAAATAAAGAGAAAATATATAATACAAAGAAGAAAGACAAGATGAGTTCAATCAGAACTAGTCCATTCAGTTGAGTGCATTACACATTTATAGTAAAACGAACATCTAGACTCTACAAAGAAATACAATATATGATTCTTACACACAATAAGATATTCTTGATATGAAAAGATAGATTGCCACACAAGATAGAAGGTGCATAGAATGGAAAATATTGACTGCCAACATCGTGTGTTGAAATCACTGTAATCTTCAATTAAGATGGGAATGTGAATCACTAAGATTGTATGCTGAGGTGGTTGAGATCTTCAATTAGAAGTATTGTCTATTAGGGGGTGATGGATATCCACAATCAATATTATTTATAACAAATGCTTAATTGTGATCATTATTCATCAAAATTCAATTAAAGTATTTGAAAAGTAAAACTTCGCGGAGCTTAGTTTGATGGGCCTTGGTTGGACAATTGTCTAGGTGGCGCATAGGTAGTGATGGGCTTCTACTTTTTGAAAATAAGCCACAGATTTTGAGTTATATATTTGTTGGGCCATTAGCCCACTACTATTACAAAGACCAGCCCAATTAGAATTTTCTTTTAGCACTTCGCCAACTTTAAGGTAAGCAACAAACCCTAACCAAAAAAGAGAGTAAAATATATATATATATATATATATAAAAAGAAGTAGATTAAATGTGTTAGTATAGGACGGATATAATATTATTTTCTTGAACAATTAATGAATTATAAAATAAATAAAAAACTTAGAGCATTTTAGTTATATGTTGTCAAAATATTCAAGTAATTAAGGGGGTTTTATATCCTTGTTTTCGAGTAAGAAACAATTTTCCTTGTTTTATGCATTTTCATTGATTCTTGTTAAGATCCTGCATGATTACACAGAAATTTTAAAAAATATATATTGTTTTTTATAAAAACAAAATAAATCAAACAGTAAGGAAAATTTTGAGTTTTTGAAAGTTTCAAAATAAAGGGTTATGTTTTGATGCTAAAATACAACAATGTTCTTCCGCCTTTTGAAGATAACTTTTTTTTTGGTGGGGTGGGGGTTGAGAAACAAAGTAGACTCAAAACTTTGCCAAAGCCCCAGTTTATTGAAGAAAAAAAAATCCTACATGATTTGGAGCGTTTTTGTTCCAAAAGATTGAAAAAAATAAAAATAAATAAATAACAAGATAGAGTAACTTTACCATACAATCCCTAAATAATTATAGTTGAGGGTGATTGGGGCTACTTTGAGCTAAATTAAAGCCCTCATCTCCTTATACAATCTAGATCCTCTTCTCCCTACACCAAAAAAATTGTCTCATGGCCAAAGTAGGAAAAATCGTCATTTCGTTATATGGCAATACGAAACCAATCCCGAAACAATTTTTGCCATAAGTCATCGGAAAAAGTCGGACGAGCTAAATGTTAGCGATGATTGTCGTTTCTCTTCTCCCACTTCTCCCACTTCTCCCCTACTGCTGATTGATTATTCTGTGATGAATAAAAAAGATTGAGGGGTGTTCATCTTCTGTTGTTGTTGTTGCCAAATGTGATTTACATCTATTGAAAAATATAATAGAGTAATACCGGAGAAACATTCGAGGAACATTAGAAAATATAGAGAAACCCATGGTATTTCTTCGACTTTCTATGGCCGTGACCGAAAGGTTTCTTTGTATTTATGTTGGATTTTCCCAGATCGCTGGAATATGAGGAGCGGAAAATTGTTGGATCCACTATCAAAATAGAGGAAGAAACAAATCACCGATGCGATTTAGGCAATGTTTATGGGTTTCAGTGGTTCAGCGAGATATTTCGAACCTTGCTCACTACTCACTTGACAATAGGTGTGCCCAGGAGCCTATGTCAGATGGGTTGTGAGACAAGAAAGTTGGGTGTAAAGGTACAACGAGAGCAAAGGATCCAAATTCCCTTTCGCTTCTCTGTTTTTATAATCGTAAAAATAGTAAACTCAAAACGCGTAAATATGGAATTCATATTAATTTACTTAATTGAAATAAAAAAATTTCAAAAATGATTCTGTTTAAAGTTCGAAAAGTCGATTTTAAGTCGGGTGTCGGTGGTGGGCGAAACCACCGAAATCCCGAAATGTCGGCGATACTTCGCCGACATTTAAGGGTTAAAGTTAAAACTTAAATGGGTTCGTTCTTCGTTGTTTGCTGGAGCGGGAGAACGGGAGACTGAGTGATTTTGGAGCAAGTTTGTTTTGCGGCAAGAGAGGGAGTGGCCGGGATGGTCGTTTTCGTTTTTGCGAGAAGGATCGTTGGAGATGACCGGTTTTCGGGGGAGTCGGGTGTTTTGCGCTGGCGCATGGAGAGGCCTCTTCCCGCGGGCTAGGGCTTCCCGCAGGTGGCGGTGGCTCCGAGATTCTTCCCGGGACACGATACATCCTCAGGCCGAAATCATCTCTCGTATTTCTTCATGGTAATTAATGGAATCCCGAGCGAAATCATCTCTTTTGCCTTTCATGCATCCAAACATTTCTTTAGCTCGGGTCGTAGGTAACAAAATGCCGAATCCATATTACGACTTGGTTGAATTGATTGAGTTGAATTCCCTCTTGGGTTTCTTAGATGTGGAAAGAAAACTTCACCACCGAGAATTCGGATTCGGAACATTGTAAACCACAAAGCAATGCGGGTGATGGAAAGTTTTCCACATGGAGATCGAAGTGCGTTCGTGGGAGTGTCAAAAGCGACATGGGTAGAGAATATTACTCATCAACGACGAAACCGGCGAAGGCGAAAATTAAACAAGAAGAGCGGTGAACCGTTTTGGGGTTTCTCTTCCCGCCGATGTGGTTCTTGGGGTTTCAAAAAGAGCCGTCTGGTCTGTTCTCGGAGCATGTACTACTAGCCGGAAATGCGGGGTCCGCGTTTTGTCGACATTTCGTGAGTCGGCGTATTAGCGATTTCGAATTTTCGGCGACTTTTGGTATATGTCGTTTCGTACATGGGTTTCGTGTCGCCCTCTAGCGACTCAACGAATTTTCGCCGCCAAATCGCAAAATGTCGGCGACATTTTGTTCACTTTTACTCCTTTTGACGGTTCCAAGTAATCAGACTTTTCTAGAAATTTAAGGCAAAAGGCCAACAAGACAGAGTTCAAAATGACATTTTGAATGAATATTTTGAGAGCGAATCTTTACCAATGAGTTTAAAATGATACTTTGCTTTATTTTTAAGAACGAATCTTTTCATTGTCCAATCATGGTTTACCAGTTTTTTAAAATGATAATTCGACTTGGTAATCAAATTTTGAGTTATCCAAAGTCAAATTAGAAGATTTATTCAAAAGAATCTTTTAATTTTCCAATCATGCTTTACCCCCAGTAATTTTTTTTTAAATGATATTTTGACTTGGTAATCAAACTTGAGTTATCCTTCGTCAAATTAGAACTTCTTTTTATTATTCTTATTTTCAAAGAAGTGGTTGTCCTAGAATTGGTTGAACGGGTTATCTCAAATCATGTCCGAAATTTTATCAAGTTCATTTCTGACAAAGAAATCGACATATTTATTTCCTTCTAGATGAAAGAGACTTGTCCATCAGTCACATTTAAAGGTTGAGATAAGATTTAAAAGATAGGAAAATTTTTTAGATAAACATGTGTCCTTCATGGAAAGGGAAATGGATGATCCATTTCTAATATCTGAAAAAGATAACATTTTTTCCGAGAAATTTTTTTATCATCAACTTATACTTCCACTCCATTTACTTAAACTTGTCTATCAAAAGGTGTGCCTCTGATGCCCAATTTTGGTCATATCGAACTTTTATCCTCAATCTAAACCTCCCTTTCAGGAAAAAACAACAACCGTTATTTGAAGCCATTCATGTCCAGAATATATCCTTGTTGTACAATTCAGCGGTTGAATACTGTGAAGAACAAGTGATGGAACCAAGGAGAGGATGCTAGAATGTGTGTAAAACTCTGACCAAGCCACTATCCAGATTTGTCAGGATAGAAGATAAATTACCAAAAAAATAAAATATAGAATGCAAATATCAATCAAATTCATTGAGAAAATCTATGTCAGCAATTCAGTTTCCATAATAGTAAGTATTTGGGAACTTGGCCCATTTCCACTCCTTGGTTGAGAGTGCTTTGCTCTTCCTCCTCGGCTCGCCCTGTTGCTTGATAAAGAAGACTTTCTCACAAAAAAAAAAAAAAAAAAAAAGTATTTGAGAACTTACCTAGTCCATTATAAATCCAAAATTAGAGATTTTGATATCCTTTACATAGGATCTCAACAACACGAGAGACATAGAAAGCTAATTATCTAAGTTTTGCAGAAGGGGAACTCTTATCAAATTTGTTCTAGCATTGATTTTCACATTTTATACGAGTGTGTTTAAACTACCTATACATGTTTATAATAAGTTAAACTCCATAGCTTGCAAATTTTGGAATGGAAGTGTGGGCAAAAGCTCAAATTCTGCTCTTATAAGCTGGGACAAGTGTTGTCTCTCCATTTCAAAGGGAGAGCCAGGTTTCTAAAGAGCAGAAATCCATAGTAAAGCTCTTTTTACTAGACAAGCTTGGCATCTCTTGTATGGACCTCCTCTACCCTGGCAAGAGTGTTAAAGCCAAACTATTCCCCTAGTACTTCTCTATTTGATGCAAAGACTAAAAGAAATGAGGATCACAAATACGGAATTGCATTATTTCAGTCTCTACGATCTTGAAGGAGCATACTAGAGACTGGTAATGGCCTCTCCACTTTATTCTGGCTTACCCGTGGATATCAGGTATTCCATGTCTTCTTTTTTTTTTTGGGAAGAAGTAGGTCTATATATTAACATGACCCACGCAAGGCAACAAAATCATTAGTAGAAAGATCTTGAAACCAAGGAATAAACATAAGCCAAAGAGTTAAGCACGAAATGGACAAAACCTTAGACGCAAGAAAGTCAGCCACAACATTACACTCTCAATTAACATAACAAAAGGAAATGTTATCAAACTCAACCATCAGAAGGAAGACATCGTCTATTATGTTTTGAATGGTTAGAGGGGCAGGTGCCCTTTCATTTAGCAACTGAATCACTTCCCAAGAATTTGACTCCACGATGATATACCTAATTTTTTTTTATCCTAAGCCAAATATGACACCTTTTTTGATAGCCATAGCTTCTCTGGCAGAATGGACTAGAATTGGGCCGACACTGAGAGACCAAAGATAGGCTGGCCCATATTGCTTCTAATCACCACACCAACCCCATCAATCCCCTTTTTTTTTTTTTTGTGAAGCATCAACATTTACTTTCCAAAAATCCGTCGAAGGAGGAGTCCAATTGGGGGGAGATGAGATACCTAGTGTGCTGTCAACTTATTCACTTACAATACCCAGATTCCTATTGCCTTTCATGGACTCTTCTGACCCTTGCTTGGCTCTGTCCAGGACTTGCAAGAGAGGGCAGCTTTTGCCTTTGAATATATAGTTGTTTCTGGCCAACCAAATATTCCAGCAGGTATAAGCAATTTGGCTCGTCATCTCCTTGCAATGATGCTTGTCTTTCTGTAGCATTTCCTTCCATCATTGTATTGCAGAGATGAGGTATGGTTTGTAGTTTCATCGGAGGGGTAAAGGAGAGAGGAGAGGCAAACCACACGTCTCGCGAAGTCATAGTCCATGAGGATATGGTTTGTAGTTTCCTCTTTCTCACATCTAGTGCAGCTTAGGCCTACCTGAATTTTCCTTTTATTGAACTCCTCGGCTAAGGGAAAAGCGCCTGCACAAGCCCTCCCCATAACAAGTTTTGTATCCTTGTAACTGCAGGGCATTTCCAGATATTAATCCACACCACTTGATTAATTTTAGAATGTCTAGAGGAGGAGGACAACGATGGTTGGTTTCTCAGCACCTGCTCTTTGATACTGGGGATGTGATGGTATGTTGTTTTCATTAAAAAGACTCCATTTTTAGCTGGCCCTCAAACTCTGCGATCATTTCTAAGGGTGGATCCCAACTTCAAGCTCATGATAGTTGTTGCATCTCCTTGGTCAAAAACTCTTCTAATATCTTCTTCCTTCCATGTTCTTGAGTCTTCTTTAATTAATAGATTGAATTTCGAAGTTTGGGGTGTTTAATAGCCATTAGTCCTCCCAAATGTTTGTCGATTAACCATTCCCTACCAACCAAACCAATCTTAGAGAGAAGAATTTTTCTACTTTCCAACACGCTTTTCCATGCCCAAGATGGGCTAGATCTAGCTGGGGCCTCCAAGAAATCAGTGTTTGGGAAATATATTTGCTTCGAGAATGTAGCCTATTGAGATTATGGGTTATTCTAAACCTTCCAAGCCACCTTACAAAGTAGAGCAAGGTTTTGAATATAAGGATCTCTAAATCCGAGACCACCCCTATCTTTGGCTTTACATAACTTGCTCCATGATATCCAACATATCTTCTTTTTGCCCTTTTCCTCTCCCCAATAGAAATTGAGTGCATCTTTCATGATTTTGTTGTGATGTGATTTGGGTAGAAGGATGTGAGAGGCTACATAATTATTGATGGTGAGGCCTACAGATTTTTGGAGCACTTCTTTACCTGAATATGATAGGAATCTTTGCTTCCAGCCTTGCATTTTACTATTGGTTCTCTCTTGGATGTCCATGAAAATCTCCTTCTTTGAGGCCTTAAACTCTTAGGGTAAGACAAGGTATTTCTTCGGTGGCCTCCAAATGGGATTTTGACGAATTTTGATAGCCATTTTTTAACCCTGAGAACTGTATTTGGATAAAATATATAGACGACTTTTGTTGATTCACTTGTTGTCCACTAGTAGTGCAGTAGAGATCCAGACTTGCTTTAATGTTCTTAAAGTTTGAGAGGAAGGCTTCAGAGTATTGGACAGTGTCATCAATGAATAATAGGTGGGATAAGGGTCAATTTGGTTCCTTGCCTTGATTCCAACTATCACTCCTTTGTGTTGGGCCACTAAAACTACCGAGTTGAGAGCTTCAGCACATAAGACGAATATGGCAAGGGAAATGGGATCCCCCTACCTAATTCCTCTAGAGGGCTGAATTGTGCCTCTGACTGAGCCATTTACAAGGATTTGATTTGAGACTGAAGTGATGCATGACATCACAGCAAAGACTAATCAACCATAATTGGTCTAGTGTTTGTGGTTGATTAGTCTTAGGAATAAGACATAACAGAGTAGAGCAAATCGTGTAAGGCAAGCTATCAGAGGAAAAGAGGTCTACAATACTTACAAACATGTTATTCAACCATGCTCTAGTACCTTTGATAGAAGGCTAGAGGAAGGCCGTCTGGACCCGACGATTTCAGAAGGGCCATTGTTGAGATTGCTGCTTTAATCTCCTTTGAGTTTGGTGGCTTCATGAGTATTTCATTATCTTTAGTTGTCACCTTGGGTTGGACAGTGGATAGTACAATCCGAAGTGATTCCTCATCCACCCCTTCGGCTGTATAGATGCCTTCATAGTTCATATCTACTCAGGACCTCTAAGAAAACTTCTCCCTCTAGCTGCGACCATCTACTTGAGCTCAACTTCATTTAAAATATCTTGTTGTAGTTTCTTCTTTGCAAAGTGGATGCTTGAAAAAACTTGGTGTTTTTATCTTCAGATTTTAACCAGAGTTCTCTTGATTTTTGAGCCCACATCGCCTCTTCCTCGAGAAGTTCAATCTCCAACAGCTCCTGTAACATCTTCTCCTTTCCCTCATCATTATTTGTAGGAGTTCTCCAAACTTCCTCCACCTCCTTTAGGAGTCTAGGAGTCTAGTAATGTTTGATTGAACGTGACCAAATGTTGACCTATACATTTAGTGAAAATTAATCTCACATTATCATTCTTCAGCAAAAGCGTGTCACTTGGATTATTAATTGCCTGGAATGGACCAACCCTGGGCAGCCTTGACCTTGCACTCCTGATGATGGAACCACATGGATTCGAAAGCTAAAGGGGCGAGGGCCAGAGCTCCTTCTACCATTGGTATCTACCACAAGAGGAAGGTGATCTGAACCTGTGACTCTGTGGATAGCCATCATAGCATCTTTGAACTGGTTTCTCTATTCAATGTTTGCCAAGACTCTATCCAGCTGAATACGAGTATTGGCTCCTCCCTTACCTCTGAATTGCTCCATATCCTTTTTGTTGTTGCTCCGATTACCTCTTTTCTCTTTCTACATGACATAGGAGTTAAAAGCCATATTCTTTAGCTGGTCCCAAACTTCTTCTCTATTGGCTTTTTAAAATGACCAGATTGCCCTCTAACCAGTTATTTTAGTTTGATCTGTCTTGAAAAAAACGTTATTACTTTTGTAAAATCTCTGCACAAAAACAAAAACTCTCAGTAAACCCGACCCCAAAAAGACGCATAAAAGAAAACCCAAAAAAGGACAACAAATCCCCAAAGCCGGAAATCCAGTAGCACTTAACTTGGAGTTGAAAACTTGAAATACGCGGGACGAATGTGGCCCACCAATGTCGCCCTTGGAATTAACGGCAGCTGTCAAAATTTGAATTCCGAAGAAGAATCAATCATCAGTGTATATAGTAATCGAGAGGGTTTTGAAAAAAGAAAAAAAAAAGACAAGAAAGACAACCCCTCGCCCAGATTCTGATAAAAGAATGCGAAAAAGAAAATGTAGGATCGAATCCGAAGTGTTAAAGCGTTAAAGCCTCGGCCTTTGCTTGTCCTGTCATTTTCCTCGCAAGAGTCTTTTTAAAGTCCTCTGCAATCCGGAATATTATGTTGGTCTTCAGTCTTCGCCATTCACTTGCGAGCAAAGACTTGACCACCTGCAACCCTTGTGTTACTTTGAATTAAGAATTTGAATTCATTTATATTTTTCTTTTCTTGGGTTTGGGTTTGGACTTCAAGATTAGAGAGGAGAGATTGGGTTCGTATCTATGGGTTTCTGGGATTTTGGGTATAGAGTTGTTTTTCTGTGAAAACTGAAGCGAGTGAGGAGGACATGAAAGGGGCTCTGAGAAGTTTGTTGCCTATTGGGGCATCCGTTTCCATCAGTGAAGATGATGTGGAGTGCTCGTTTGCCATCGAATACAATGGCCCTCCTGTATCATATGATCTTCTTCCTCGAGCTGTTCCTGTTGACATTAAACGAATTCCAACTGCTGCAGCGGTCGCCTCAGCTTTGTTGTCCGACAAAGCGACGTTACCAGTTGTCCAGCCACTGCTCACAAAAGATCATCACAAGAAGAAATTGTCCAAAGAGCTAACTAGTGGTTCTAAGGCCAGCGTGTCTCCCACTTCCGTCATTGCATTTGTACCGCGAAGTGGAGATGCCCATGACTCTCGATCGTCGTTGGAAGAGTTCACTGGCTCGGACGCTTCAGGGTTCTCAAATAGACAAGATGGTTCCTCGAATAGCAGTGAACGTTCGTGTGAATTGTCAGGACACGATCACTCCGATGAGTTACCTCGAAGCCTAGATGGATTGGGTTCTTCAGAAAACCGCAATGAGAGTTTGGACATTATAGAAGATAGTAATCCGCTGGAGTGGGGTTCAATTGAGTCCGACCTGAATCCGCCGTCTCGGTCGGAAGAAATAGTTCCTTGCACGGCGGAGGACGCCGATGATGTGCCGTCTTGCCATGTTAAAAAAACATCGGTTGTAACATTCGTCGATGTTGATTCAAGTGAAATTGTTGAGGAGGAAGTCAGTTCTAATTGTAACAAAGCAGAGGTCAAACGAGAAAAAATTAGGCCTGAGACGAAGGGGCCTAAAGGGTCCTGTTATCGCTGCAATAAAGGAAATCGATTCACAAGTAAGGAGGTTTGCATTGTTTGTGGTGCGAAGTATTGCAGCACCTGTGTGTTGAGGGCGATGGGATCAATGCCAGAGGGAAGGAAATGTGTTACTTGCATTGGGTCTCCCATCGATGAGTCGAAGAGAGGGAGATTGGGTAAATCTTCCCGAATGCTGAAGCGGCTTCTTAGCCAGTTGGAAATTCAACTGATAATGAATGCTGAGAAATTCTGTGAAGCAAATCAGCTGCGGCCGGGGCTTATTTCTGTGAATGGGAAGGAACTTAGCCAAGAGGAGCTTTTCATTTTGCAGAGCTGTCCAAACCCCCCAAAGAACCTAAAACCAGGACTTTATTGGTATGATAGAGTGTGTGGTTATTGGGGAAAGGTGAATAGTTACATCCATTGGATATTTGTCTATTTCCTTGTTATGTTGAATAGTTGCCAAACCTGATGTTGCGGATGAATTCAACAGGAAGGACAGAAGCCATGCAGGATTATTACTCCTGAACTAAATGTTGGGGGCACTATCAAGAGAGAAGCTAGCAATGGAAACACTGGGATTCTTATAAATTATCGCGAGATCACTAAAGTGGAACTTCAGATGCTTAAGGTTTTGTGTTCTGCATCAGCTTAACGTCTGCTGAGATTAGAATTGTTACTATGTCAACTGTTTATATCCATACCATTATATTATACATTGTGCAGTTAGCAGGAGTACAATGTGCGGGAACCCCACACTTTTGGGTACATGCAGATGGATCATACCAAGAAGAGGGCCAGAAGAATACGAAGGGGAAGATATGGGATAAGGTGCAGCCCGCATTTTGATGTGTATATACACACACACTCTTGCCCGCTTTTGTCTTTGTCATGCTTCCATTTGCTTGTAGATATTCATTGTTTTGATTTAGCAAGAAAGATCACTACTTAGTCATGCGCGAAGCATGCAACAATGCCTGGACTTAGCACTTCCTTGGGGCACCTTGAAATGACCATCTTGCACCGTGCAGAGGTGGATTTTTTTTTTTGGTGGTACAAGATGGTTTTGTGTCTAGGCATGGTTGCCACAAGAGGCGTATGATATGATAGTATTCTATTACCCTTTTTGTTTTAATTTAGATTGATCCATTTTTATTTGATGGTCATTGTGGGTGGGGATTTATTACTTTTCAGCCTGGGACGAAGCTTCTTTGTGCTTTCCTGTCGCTGCCAGTTCCTTCTAAAGCTTCAAATACTCATCAAGAAGGTATTAATAATCTAATGAGCGGAGTTGCCCCTGACCACCTTGGCCAAAGAGCTCCTCAGAAACTTCTCTTAGCTGGATATAAGGGGTCTGGGTCATGTACCATATTCAAGCAGGTAAGGTGTTTGTTATTTATTTATTTATGGATTATTTGATGTTAGAACTGAGAAAAGCAATAGAGGTGAGGATCATGTAGCCAAAATGAACTATAAAATGACCTTAGGACAAGTAATGAGAAAACACATACATGGCTTAAGCGTTTTATCAAGTATGACTTTAAGAGCTTATTCGAGGGCAAGGACCCATGTAGCTGAACTATTTGGGACAATGTCAAGCTAAACCATGGAAGTGATCCCTCATTCTATGCTGTCTAACATGTTAAAACCACATTTCTTTCCAACTATGTTCTGTAGGCATCTTTTATATCATGTAGTTGCATTATCTGCTGCACAAACCTCTGTTGCCTTCTAGTTGTTCAGAGATGGTTTTAGTTTGTCCTCACTATTTCTCTGTCCATCCACCTTAATTCAAGGATGGGTTGAATGAGGATCCATCATTCCAATAATGATAGATACAAGGAGCTCACGTACTTACGGAAAGAGGGCTAACAGTTCATTCGTTCAATGAGATTTAGATCTTGATGGATAGAAACAGAATTGGAAATCTAAACTGGAGATTTTTCAGTATGCTTCATTCTCAAGATACCATTCTCCCTTTCACTTAACTATTTCAATGCCTGGAGTTCAGAGATTCCTGAGACAGGAATCCCCCTGACAGCTTTAGATCAGATATTTCAGATATGATGTCTCATCAATCTCTTTCTTACTTTAAACCTAAAATGAGAGTTTTGTTATTTCTATTATTCATTTGAACCTTTAAATTTTCTGGTTTTTGCAGCATTTCAGTCCTTAAACTTTGGACCAAGATGAACTGTCTCTGCTCTCTGCTCCCTCTAGCATGCCCTATGTTATGACTTTCACAATACCCCTCCCTTGTTTCTATTTCTATTTCTCTCCTCCACTGTAAACCCTGTGCCGTCATTTTCCTGGGGAATGTGGGCAAAACTCTAAACATGAGAAGAGAAAGAACCCCAAACTTAGCATCTTTTGAGAGGTGAGGACCCCAATAAATTTTTGTGTAGAATTTCCCAAATATAATATATAAAAGGTTGGGTACCTCAGGCATGAGTTTTGAGATGTCTGGTACCGTATGTGTAAATTTCCCTTTTTCTTTGTGACTGAGTCAAATGACCATAACCTCAAGTTTCTCTACTTCGTTCTAATATTTCCTGCTAATGCTAACAGAAACCTAATTATTGAGTGCTTCTCCATTTTGGTGGCCCATCCGTCCATATTATTTATATCTAGTACATGGTTTCTAAGCTTTAGGGTAGAATTTAGTTAGACAAGTAAGCACAGATCAGTGGTGAATAAAGATGTCATGATTCTGTGATGGAAGGATTCTCCCAAATGATAACCCTTTTTTGTTTAAGGTTTAAATAGAAGATTGGAAAAGCATTGATTTGAGTAATGCAATGGTTATTTCAGGCCAAGATTTTGTACAAGTCTATCCCTTTCTCAGAGGATGAGCGTGAAAATATCAAGCTGATGATCCAGAGTAATGTATATAGATACCTGGCTATACTGCTTGAGGGGCGTGAACAGTTTGAGGAAGAAAGTTTAGCTGAAATGAGGAAAGAACAATCTTGTGATCAGTCTGGTGGCCTAGGTATAAGTTAATGCTTGTTGTTTGTTGCTATTTTTTTCTTTACTTGTATTATAGCAGATATCTTATTCATCCACTTTAGATGAGACCTCCAGTGAAGGATTTAAAATTATGCATGATAATTCTCGTTGATTTATTGGTAAAACCTAATTTCATTCTTTAATATCTTTTCAAATAAACATATTAGCATAAAGTGTAGAAAATTCATCAATCTCTCATAGTGGTAATCTGATTTTATTCATGACATTTATAAATGGTAGTAGGACAAGTAGGCCTTGGGTATCTGCTTAACTTTAATCATTTGGATGGTTGACCAGTCTATTAGGCATTATTTTTGTATCTGATAGCTACAGTTATCAATGCAGTTCAAGAGTACCTAAGCGCTTAGGCAACTAGTTGCCGGCTTTGTCATTGCCAAGGGATCGAGTATTATTTTTCACTTACCCTCTTTTCTATTATTTAGTATGTTATTTGATTGTTTTATATCATCAAAAGCCAACATTAACCCTCATTAAGTCATCAGAAACAACATTATCCAGATCAAGTCATAAAAAGACAATATTATACCACATCATTTCACAAATAATCAACATAGAACTTGAAGACAGCAAAACTGAAGAAACAGCTATTGGAAATTTAAAAGTTGAAACAATCAAAACATATATATAGCAATCTTTACCAGATTAGGATTTATAGAATTTTTATGCTTGTGAACAAGCCAACAATAGAAAGTTGAACCTACTGCAGTTCTTGAATTGGCAATTAATATATTTTCTTTTCTTTTTATCTTTCAAAAATATGTATGCTTAGCTATTTTTATTGAATTGGAACAAGGGGTAATTAAATATTTTTGAACAATATCTTACATAAATGAAATAAAAAGATATATTTTGTTTGCATAAATGATATTTAGCATAAGAAAGGCAAAACCTGGTTCAATACCACTAAGGCTACAGGCAGCAGGTATCTAGACCCCAAACGATCTGCCTGGACACCTAGGGGCTGCCTTTATAACTTTGCTTGTGGCATAATCAATTAAACAGTTGTTGTGTTTGTGTTACTTTAACAGTTATTTCTATATCTCATTTCTTGATTTTGCCAACAAAGATAGTAGAAGTGATGCAGAATTCTAGCAAGAAGAAAACATTTGTTTGTTGTTTTGAATTTGGTTTAAATTACTGTTTTTTACTAGACCTATGTTTAACTTTGGCTTAAAGAAGGCTTAATTTGAGTGCCGATGGGTTATAAGGCCATGGGCTTGGTACTTTTGAGTTCTCTACTGTGATGGGCAAAGTTTGTAAGGATCTTATACAGGATAAGATAGATAGTTTCTATCTTTTATATTAGCTATTTAGTGGCTAGTCAATAGCTTCTAGGAGTTACTATTTTTTTTGTTATTTTTTCTAAATTGTAGGTAGATTTCTTTTCTAGAAGACCTGCTAATATTTCAATATCTTATTAGTCAAGTGTGTCCTACATACAGAGAGTTACAAAATATGACTTTCATGCTACAAAGTTTATAAATAAGCAAGCATGCCCAACAATATTGAAAAGGCAAAGAAAACTTCTACTCTCTATGGAGATGCATGCTACCATAGTTATCGGCAGCAACTCTAGGTGGTGTTGCAGCCAGGTCCCCTTCATGCTTTTCTTCTCTCCCATTTATATTCAGTTTCAGCAAGCTACAAGGTGAGTATGGGCAAGGTGCACCATATCGGCGAAATATCGCCAAATCGTAGGTGGCAATACGAAAAATGCATCAACACGAAGTTTACAAAATATGGGTGAAAAATCGGCGAGAAACTGCCGATTCTTCGATTTCTCGCCCATTTTTTGGCTATTTTTCATTTAGTTTTTTTTTCTTTTCTTCTTGTCAAACAAATTCTTAGGCCATTTTTTGTCATTTATACACGAAATTCAGGCTAAAGGTAAGGTTCATTGACTGAAACACACAAGGTAATTAGGTAAAATTGATTGAATTGGAAACCAAATCATAGTTGATTTGTATAATTAGAAAACCAAATCATAGAATATGGTTGATTGAAATTATAAATTTATAATCAGAAATCAAATCGAAAGGTAGGTTGATTGAAATGCACAAGGTAACTAGGTAAGGTTGATTGAAATTCATAATTAAACTAATGATGTAATTTAATTTATTAGGTAAAGTTGATTAAAATTATAAATTTACAACTAGAAACCAAACTGATTGAAATGCATAAGGTAACTAGGTAAGGTTGATTGACCAAAACCCCTGCAAATGTGTATTTATTTCCCAAAATGGCACCTTAATAAGAAACCATATTTTATTTTACATTAGGGGGCAAAATTTGACCGAGATCCTGCCAAATTTCTTCGCCGTGATTTTTCTGAAATCTCAGGATTTCAATGGTTTCGGTAACCTCCGAACCCCGATGTTTCAGCAAAAATTCGCACATTAAGTATGAGGATGTCTAATGAGTTAGACCCAATCTATCTTCTTGTTAGTTTGATTCCACTGTCCTTGTGTCCGTCTTCTTAAGATCTACGTGTTTAGCAACTTGATATAGTTGTCTTCAAGTTTCTATCTTCGGATAACAGTTATTCAACATCAACAAATGGTTCCTATGAAAAAAAATTTGAATGGGGTGGTGTTTGTTGTTATTCTACAATGGGTGTATGACCTATCCAAGAATAAACAAATCTTGTAGACAGCCATTCAGCAAATATTTTGCCTTGAAGCTGGTCCAGGCTTTTTCTTCTTCTTTTTTTTTTTAGGTTGGGGGGGGGGGGGGGGGGGGGTGGCTTAAATTCTTGCTAATCAGCACAAAAATTTTGCTCGTATGCCAGTGCAGCTTTCTGTGTGGCCCTTTAGGAAAGGAAGGACACTGATGTTATGACTAACCTAACTTGGTACTTTGACAGAAGAAAGCTTTTGCACGAATGCTATCCCTAGGTCCTACTACAATGATCACCTTTGCAAAATATGCTAGTTATAGTGTGCTTAACACATTTACAGAAGAGTTAATAGATGACTAGTACTACTGTGGTGATCGGAATGTCGGAGAGGTGAACACCAATTTCTTTCAAATAACTTCACACTTGGTCTTGGTACCACTGGTAGCTTTCAAGACTAACTTCTAGTAAGATTTATTTGTATCAACAATTCAATGTAGTTTATGGAATGCTTTTGCTAATTTATCCTGAAGTTTCTGTTATTTGGATTATAACTTCTTTTTTTCTGGGTTTATGACATACATCTGGCATGAACCTGCAGTAGTCAAAATTTTAATTATAAATGGAATGATGTGTCTGATAGCAAAGCCTGTTACCACAGGGAATGCCAGTGGAAGTGATGATAAAACTGTCTATTCCATTGGCCCAAGGTTGATAGCTTTCTCAGACTGGCTTCTCAGAGTTATGGTCTCAGGCAATTTGGAAGTTATTTTGCCTGCTGCTACTCGAGAATATGCTCCATTAGTTGAGGAGTTGTGGAAGGATGAAGCCATCCAGGCCACCTTCAGACGGATAAGTGAACTGCAAACTCTACCTGCAATTGCTAGTTATTTCTTAGAGCGGGTAAGATCATGCTTTATTCTTCTTTTTGCATGCTATAACTGTATTTAACCTGAAAGTGTTAGGAAATCAGATGTCATCCATTTTTCTTATGATCATGGATTTTGAATTATCCGGGATTATGAAGCTTAAAAGTGTGGGTGCAAGGTGCTTATATGTTGTAGTAGGAGGACAGAACTTCTAATAGATGTCCCGAAGTGCACCAGCTAGATTGGTTTCTCATGGATCTGCATTTATTGGGATAGATGAAATGTATCTTCTTTTTAAGTTACATTGGTTGAGAAACTAAACATGGTAAGATGGCTGTGCACTGTCAGTGTTTTTTTTGGATGAATAAATAATTATATTAAAGAAACGAAAGCAAGTGAATAAGGTCTTTAAGAAGAAGACCGAAAAGCAGAACTAAGACCCCAGGAAACAACAATAAGCCTGTTCCTTGGGATATCATCAACAGGGGGTGGGGAATAGCTAACAATCTAGAAGAAACATCAAAATAGATGGCATTCGAAATCCTGTCTATAGAGTGAGATTTGGAGGTCCATCTCCGAAGATTGCACTCCCACCAAAGGTGGTGGATCAAGGCACAAAACACTAGCTTACCGATCCAATCACAGATGGAAGAACCTGAAAAGTTTCTCAAAATCCAAGACCAATCTCACCCAAACCCATTGGAACTCCTCGAGCGGGGCCAAATGGAGGTAATGGTTTTTCCCCAGTGTTGGTTGGACCTTAAGCAAGAAGGACTAAGCTGATGAGTGATGAAGGCTGACAGTATGAAATCTCAGAAGATAAAAAAGAAAACTCCTTGGTGAAATCCTTCATTGGTGTACTCAAGAAAGAACTTTTCCCTATCTTTCTGCCACTATTTTATCTGAAAGTTTTATGATGACACATTTCTAGAAATTGAACTACATCCAGTGTTCCCTGATTTCTATTTTTCTGAAATAAACTAGCATTGGTAAGTTGATCCTTCTTGCATGATTGGTTGGTTGTAACTTGTGAGTAGCCAGTCATAAAAGGGTGAATGGGTGACATGCTCCTAATTGGCTACCAGCTGAGCTACTATTGGTGTTGAATGATCTGACCAGGATTCTGAGCCTGCAGAATTTCTCTAGAATGTCAATGCTTCTCATGCATTTGTTTTTAAATCTCCACTTTTGCAATTCTGAGCATGAAAGCTTATTTTTGTAACTCTGTTATAGGTTATCAATTCTAAACTTTTCTATTCTGCAGGTTGTTGAGATCTCTAGGTCAGACTATGAACCTTCTAATATGGATGTCATATCTGCTGAGGGAATCACTTCATCAAATGGGCTTGTGTCCATGGACTTCTCATTGCCCCACCAAGCATATGATGGCAACCATGAAACTGCTGACAAGGATGATCCCTTGCTGAGGTTGGTGCCCATTTAAATGCTCTGGTTGTTATGCACAAGTACATGTTATGTTGTGATCTGATGGGAGTGGTTGACCCTGTTGACCCTAACGACCCTAAACATCTTATATGCAGTGGTAGTAGTGTTAGGCCTACTTATTATTGGGGGAATTTCCCCATCGTGAAACAGCCTAAGCTAGAGTTGTCTTTAGTTATTAGTTGCTGTTATAATTATTTTCGGATGCTAGTTTGGATGTTATAGATAAAGTTTACATGATCAGTGATGTATCACACGAAAGCCTATTTCTGGTTCAGCTTCTGCTTCTCTCTTGTTCTTCTCCTTCATTCTCTAGATGGTTAATTATTAGTTCTCTTAAGTTACAAGTGTGGCCTATCAAGACCCAAAAAATTCTGATTATATGGACATTATTCATTTGTTTTTACCAGATACCGATAAAGAATGACAAATGCTCCATTAATTGGATTTTAGTATATTCATGCAAAGCTACTTTAGGACGAGATCCTTAAATGTGACCTAGCAAGGTTTGCCCTCCCTGACTTACCGCTGGTGGTTTGTACCATTTGTGGATGAAATGCATTCAAGTGTTCTAAGACTGAAATGTGGGGATATCACTTGTTTCCTCTTGTTATGAAAATTCAATTCAGTTTGGATGCTGAAAATGGCTGTTAAACTAATTCTCCTGACCTATCAGGAATGTTGTCAAATGTTGCTCCATCAAAGTGCTTACCATTGCAGGAGGCTTTTGCCACTATGGGTTCTGGGAAGGGTCATAATGTTCCCTCACTTGATCCTGTTACACCTGATAGCCATCACAAGGGAGTAACCATAATGTTGCACTAAAGCCCACTCACAAATTTGGATGGTACCTTGATGGCTTCTTCAAGTTGATGTCCAGAGAGTTATGTACACATGAACATGAAAAGTGCTCTTGTTTTCTGTCTCTTTTGGAGCCAATCCCGATTGGATTGTAAATGGTTGCTCAACAGTCTCACATTCACAATATGAAAATGCAAATGTTAATAGGTGCCTGAATGATGTGAGTTAGACATGACTGCTACATTTTTGCACTAAGAATGGCCACAACTTAATAGAAAGTTATAGGAATAATGAATATGTTTTCATGGAACAGCATAAGTTGGAATGTTTGAATGAGATGTGCTGCATTGGACTTATCAATTCCTGAGTAAAATTAAGAGTAGTGTAATATAACTATATCCAGAGATTAAACTGATCAACCAGGGAGGTGCTTCTTTTACCTGCATTTAATCAGGGGAAGTGCAACAGAAATACCAGAGCTCGCACACGTCAGGTTGTGGATGGGTCATCCTGTCACAGCACTGCTCCAAATGAAGATGTTGACGTTTGGCATGCAGATGGTCTGGTTGCTTAGGCAATTAAAAGTATTTCTTGCTAATATTTGATTGATTCTTCTTTCAGGTACCAACTCATTAGAGTGCCTGCAAAAAGCCTTGGGGAAAACTGCAAATGGTTGGACATGTTTGAAGATGTTAAAATGGTCGTCTTTTCCGTTGCCTTAAGCGATTACGACCAGCTCTGTGTTGATGGGAATGGGTCCACAATAAATAAGATGTTGGCTAGCAGGAGACTATTTGAGAGCATTATCACTCATCCTAGTTTCGATCAGAATCATCAGATAAACTTCCTTCTGATACTCAACAAGTTCGATCTGCTTGAACAAAAGATTGATCAGGTCCCTCTTACTGTATGCGACTGGTTCAATGACTTTAATCCAGTGACCAGCCGCCATCCTTCCAACAATGACAGTTTCAACAATCTCCCTCCCCCAGCTCAGCAGGCTTTCTACCATATTGCTGTCAAGTTCAAGCGACTGTTCTTTTCTCATACTGGACGGAAGTTGTACGTCTCAGTGGTAAATGGTTTGGAATCGGATACTGTCGATCAAGTGTTCCATTATGCCAGTGAGATTCTAAAGTGGGATGAAGAAAAAAGCTTATATGGTATCTGTGAGGACTCAAATTACAGCAGCACAGAAGCAACTACCTCTACCAGTTGATGGGTTGAATGAGAATGGATTGTAAATGGTCCATCTCTTTGTTCAGATCAGTAACCAGTGCTAGTGTACATGTACATAATTCACGTAAACTGTAAAGCCAAAGAAGAGAAAAGGATTTTTTTTTTTTTTTTCCTTTCTTTTTCCCGGGAGCAACTGCAACATTGCACCCTGATCAAGTGAATGATATTAAATTATTGTAATGAAAAGAGGCAATTTTTATTACTCCACATTTGTACTTCCACCGCTCCTACCTTGTGAGACGGCTAAAATCATCTTCTTCCCCTAAGAATGTCCTTTTAATTACTATTGTTATTATTCTCTCTTCTTCGTTGAACATTGGAAACTGAACTGCACCTCAGCCCTTCCCTTCTCCAACTCCCAGGGAGTTCCACAGCTATGGCCTGTAGGGTTTGAGAGGTGATCTGCAATGAGGCAGGATAATACTTGAACCCAGCACTGGGATTTAAAGGAAACCATGCAAAGCCCACCTTACCAGGAAGTCAAGCATTTTTAATATTTTTTTTTTGGGTAGAGAAGCATTTGAAATGTTTAAAAGAGAATGGTAGGTTAAGGAAAGCAAACATTTTCAATAATAAAGGTTCACAAAAATCAAATCATAGTCAGAGGCCACAGGGTATACTGGTGGTCAATCACTGACACATGGCCCACTTTACTCATGCCGCATCAACCTTGACTTACAGTGGCTTTGAATCCAAACTGGGGTTCTCAGACTAACCACTTGGTTCTAATGGAAGAACCTACTCACTTTCCCTATAGACTGACAATCTAAATGGTTAAATGACCACTTGGTACTAATAGCACAACCAACCTAACCCTTCCTCTCGACTCACACTGTAAATTCTTGAATAACAACACGCATAACAATTCCACTCATTGATGTTTGGTCTTCTTTGATCTTTTGCATCCTAAGGTCTGCTAACGTATTTATAGATTCCTTGGCAAAGGTGGTCCAGGTAATTGAACTCCTACAGTTTGGCCTTTTACCAATCCCTGGCTCATACAATTTTGTAAGTGTGATGTCAGTGTTTGTAATAGCTCTTTGAAGCAATGGATTTCTTTTCCTATAAAAAGAAATTACATTCCCTACCGAAAAAAAAAAAAGAAATAACTTTATATTTACACACAAAAATAATATAATTTTTACATAATCTACAGAGGGTGGTCTTGTCTTAAGTTGATGCAAAAATTTATTGGGGCTAATTGAGAGGAACTGACTTGAATATCCATACCCACTTCAGCTGTCTAACAAAGTATAACGGACTTGCTCTTGTCCACTTAATAAAATATTTTGAACAGCCCACCCAGATCTCCGAATTTCTTCCTTCAAAGAACTAACATCAATTTCTGAACAACTCTTGCTATCTTCAACCACATTAAACCACTCCCTGATAATCGATTCTGAGATGGAACCATCTTCTAGAAAGTGCTCCCACCTGCTACTGCTTTGTAGAATTGCCTTCCGGATGTGGCATGCCTGCAAAACAGAAGAAACTGCAATATAAGATATCCGAAACCATTAGTTGAAGAAAAGAAGTAATGATTCCTTCATCATTCTCTCCATTCAATCGAACTCAAACTGCGATCCTTCAGTGATAGAGAATAATGGAAGTTACAAGTAATACATTATCAACAGTGTAAAAAGTCCCATTTGAAAACCATTGAGCTTCATGCTAACCATTCAAATCCACTATTAGTACCCAGTTACCACCATGAGTGAATCATTGCCATTGAATATGAAAGAGGTACTTATATCAGACCAGTAGAAACTGACCACTTCACCTCTGAGCACATGAAGAAGTAGGCAAGCCAGGGCACCCCATCTGATGATGGTACTGCTGAAATTTCTACAGCCAAAATCAAGCATGATGATCATAGCAATGGATCCCTTGAACCATGGTTAAAAGCATTGGCTGAGATGCCAGATTGCCCAAAATGGATTTGTAACAGATGCAGTGTAACTCTGATCTATCATACATGGCCTCACCAACCACTGGCAACATCAGGATTTTGTTTGCTGGAATGGTCAAACTTGTCCAAATTGATACTGTATCTAGGGAATGATCTGGGGTTTGATACTGAACATCAAACCCTTGTCTGGAAACCCTTGGGTGTTTGGTAAAGGAAAATAGGAATGTAACAATTACATTGTCACCCAAAAAGGGGAGCCAGTACTCTGATCACCTGGTTTACACCATCAGGCACTAACCATGTAACCACCAGGCAAAGCCAATGCCTGAAATTTTTATCATGTAGTTTGACAGGATTGTACACACAGATGGACAAGCTGATTAGAATCTCGGAAGAGCAGTCTGACGTCCTACCTATCAATAAAAACATCGCAATACTGCATTTTTGTACTGATAACTAATCTGACTAATGCAAGAACCAGAATCTTTACCATCAACTGGAATTGTAGTAGGATTACAATTGATTTCCTGTTACCTGCAACAAACCCGTGATAATATCTGTTACGCCAGCTCCTTCACGTAGAGAAAGAAGAACACCTCGCTGAAATACCAAAACTAAAATATTAGAGGAAATGTAGGGCCGATAAATCATGATATATTGAGAGCAAATCTTTTTCCAATTTACTAACTTGCTCATTTCTTCTCAAACCTCTGCAGGTCTCCATGCAGATGAAGTAGAAATCATCACCACTCAAAGATCGCATGGTCAGCATTGAGATCTTTGGTATTGGATCCTTGGGATTAACACATCCAATCCTGATTGGCCATTGCCTACTGCCTGATGCAAAGATCACTAATTATCTGTTAGCTCAATTTTATATGTCCTTCCAATTTTCAAGCAAAATGCGTGGAAGCACTGACATTTAGAACTGTAGAATGTGTGAAAGGCCGAACCTTTGCTCCACAGGAAATTCACGCCTTCCTCCTTACTAACCTCTGGAGGTGATGGAACAAAACCCTGTTGAATCCATGTATCCAGAATAATCTCAAGTCTATCCTGAATAAGAAATCCAGCATGAGGAACTGGAATCAGACATAAGTGTGGAAATTTCTGGCAATTTCCTTCTCAGTTTTTACAATAATGTACAGTTATAAATTTCTACTGCAAAAAGGGTCCTGCTGACTTATTAAGTTATTGAGTCTATTGACTGTCAGATGACTGTATCATAGTCCATAAACAACCATAAGAGCGGGAAAATTGTAGCAATAGAATTGAGAGTCTGAGACTATAATTCGTTTAAAATTGGATACAGGTCCTTAATGGTCCAAACGCAACCTCCATTGTCTACATGGATCTTTTACCACTGCTATACTTACCAAATTTTTAGGACCGGTATACTTAACAAGTCGCCCAAAATAGGATGAATGGAAGCCTCCAAGACAATGGGTTTTCATCAGGAAACACACATGAATCAATGTTGACATAGATAACTGGTATTCACAGTTTTATATCTACAGCATTGGAAATCGTAGTATGCTATGCCTGTTTGGTGGTTCTGGCCAAATATAAATGCAGAATTTAGGAACCAAGGGAGAAGAAAGAAGGAAAACTAGCAAGCCTGTGGTTTTAGGAATTTCAGGATTCCTAGTCTTTCTAGTAACCTGTTCTCAATGAGAACAAATCACCGGAGTAGCATGGAGTTCTATTTAAGTCAAGCTGTTTCTTTTGTATTTTTATGATTATGGCTTTTATTTTTCCTGTTCATATGCTGGATTATGATTAAACAAGTCCAGTCCTCTTTGGGTTTAGTTTTCTTACTAAAGTCGTGTCCTAGAATCATCAAGAACTTGAGTACATACACATACTAAGTCCATGTTCTGCTTTCAAGTCATTTTTGGAGTTGTTTAAAGCATTTTATTGGGCAATTAAGGCCAGCCAGTTTGGTTGCAGTTGGTAGGACACCAACTAGGAGCTAATATCCAGGACCTTGGATGAACTGGAAAGCCTGGAGGCCCTGGACAAGTAAAAAACAGAGTGTGGGGTCCACATGCTAGGGTTTGATGGCATGTTTATGACCAGTGAATGCCGGGGTCATGCAGGTTCAGCACCAATTTTTCCCTTATGAATAAGCCCAGGGCTGGGATCATACTTGTATTTGGCCTTTGATTCCATGGGTTTACTTTGTAATTGGCCACTTTGATGGGCTTAAAATATGGGTAAGACATAGGAAAATGGGATATATTTTGTTAGTCAGAGTCGTGTTTTGAGTCTATTTCCTTTATTATTCCACTTTGCTAGTAAATTTCAGTTACCTAATAGGTTAAGGATTGGATAAGGCCTTTTCTTTTTAATCTAGGAATCAATTAGAAATGAATTGATTAACTGAATTCTCAGTTTCATTTATTGCTATCAGTAAGATACAATGGCATAGCAAGGTTATGTGACCCTCTCTTATGCGATTTCTAATCCTCATGATCAAAATTCTGCAAGTTCAAGAATTAATTCAAGCATTCCAGTCAGTGTTCTTCATCAGCCGGGAGTTTTGAATCTGAAAATCTGTATTTCTTCTTTTAATCTCTTAATTTCCCAAATATTTCTGAATTTTCATTTTCCCTAAACCCTACACTTAAACCAACCTCCAGTCCAAACTAACAATTAGAATCCATTGGAAATCCATCCCAAAGCCTATACACATCATTTGCTTATCCTATCAGGAAAACACAAGAAATTGCCATCCAACATCCAAATTATCATTCTAGTATATAAGAAATACAAACTAACTACTTAAGCTTGCATGGGATTTGAACCCTTAATGTTCGGGCTTAGAGAATAGGCCAATCACACTAATAAAATAAAAAATATACTAAGCCCATGGCCCATATAACCCATTGAGCACTCCAATTAATCCAAACCTGAACTTGAAACATAGGTTCAGTTGGACCACAGGAAACTATAACAACCCAAAATCAACAGGCCCAGCACCTCTCCTTGTTGGTGTACTTCATCAGTTAGGAACTGACAAAGGGAACACAGAATTACTTCAACCAATATATAAGAAATGAACAAAAGATTGCACAAACAGAAATAAGCAAAGACAATTTATCCTATAAAGAATATAAACTGAAGTACAAAACCACAGTCAGTAATCAGCAGCAGCAGCGTATCTCTAATACCAAGTAAAACCAGAAAATTTACAGGTGAAAATTGAAAAATTGCTTCACATTTCCTATCGATTTCAATTTTTTGGGGGGTAGGAATATCGACTTCGAAATTCAGTCAAAATAAACAGCATAGACAATACAACTAGTTATTTAACTACACCGAACTGATCTCAAATCAACTGGGATCACTGGCATCCTTTAGCGATGATCTAAATAAAATGAATATACCAAATGCCAATAGATGTGTACAAATGAAACTCATCTGATGTATATAATATATTACGTTGACTAAAAAATAAGAATATAAGAAAAACCTACTTTGTTTTGTAAGCATTAGGAAAATTAAAGCTAACAAGTTGTACATCATCTTATGAACTTAAAGCAAGCAGCACATAGGAATCATGGAGAGACCAACCTTTGTTAGTGTTTGTAGATGTACGTGCTTGAGTCCTTGGTAGATCCCAAAAAGGTCAATTGCTGAGAAAATTGGGTATACAACAAAAGGTAGCCCAGCTTGCAATCTTGCACAAGAAGTTAGTTATGATCTAGAAAGTGCAGTTCTTAGCAAATCAGTAAACAAACATAAAAGAAGAATAACACGACAACATTTATTGTCAAAAAAAGCATACCTACTTGAACTATTGGTGGAGGTCTTCTTGGGTCAATTTAATGGTTAAAACTTCATAAGGCAGTTAAAAATTATAAAAAAAAATCCATCTCGCAGAGGCTGTCTCAAAAACCTAACTGCCTAAGCAACTTCACAGCTGTTCTTTGACTAAATAGTTAAAAAAAAAGAACAGGGAAGAATGTAAGACACGTCATATTTACACATTTAAAGGAAAAATCACCCACTCTAGTAAGTATTATTTGCAGCCATTATATTTACCAACTACTTCATAATTGAAAAAGATGTGTAACCAGCCCTAGCCAGCCCCCAATTAGGGCCCAACCCCTAAGTCAATTGTCTCCTCCAACCTATTCTACCTTTAACCTGGAATTTTCTGCACTTCATCTTCTTCAAGAGAAGTTGCATAATTTTCTGGATTTTCAAAAAACCCCAAAACCTTCAAACCCCAGTCCCCTCCCTTCTAAACACCTTCTAAACTACTAATTTAGCAGCAACAGTAGTTCAAATCTGCAGACGCAACAGCCCTACAACCATCTAAACCCTAGCTGCCTAGTTTACTCCCAAAATCCTAATTGTGCTGGACCTATTTCAGAAAATCCTGAAAATCTGACCCTAAATCTCAGGTTTACATTAAATGTTCCATTGCAATATGGTACTCCAATGATTTCAGAGCAGATTTACAATTTCATCATGGAAGAGATGGAAGTAAATCAAAAACCATACATCAACTTAACAAAGCCTGAGATGAAAATGAGTACCTTTGTTCATTCCTGCACAATGCATTCAAGAGTGCAGCAAGCAGTAATCCAAGATTATCAAAACAAACTGTTTGAATCTGAACCAAATCAAAGAATTTAATTACAAAGAGGTAACGATGGTTAGAGAAAAGACCTGCTTGGTTAAGAACAAACCAGCGCTTTGGCAGAAACTTCACTAAGATTATCTGCTATTGCAAAGCTTCGGTGTACTGTAGACTGTTCATGCAGCACAGAGAGTGATATTAGACCTCCAAACAAAATAGTGATACATAAACAATCGAGTAGTTATTCATTAAACGCATTCAAAGCTCCCACCTTCTCAATTGAGATGCATTGCAAAGTATGAGAAAGTAAGTTCTATATGCACCATAATGGGAAAAGATGGAGGAGAGGGTGGAAGGGCAAGAAAACTTTTACGTAAATATACCAGAGAACTGTAAGGCCATTATCATCAGGGTGGAGGGTGGATTCAAAGCTAAAAGTTAGTAGAATGGTGCTTTCTCCTTAACATGAATAGATGATAGGACATTGTTGGAAGGAGCAACACTGATCAATTGATAGAAAACAATGAGAAAATACACCTGTTGCACAGCAACAGCAATGAATCGGACACATACATCCATACATGACAGTGAAAGTAAGAAGAAGAATGGGAAGCAAACAGATATTTCAGAGGATATCCACCTTTACAGGATAAATTTTAGACATACGTCTTGATGAATTCTACTCATCCATCGGTAAAGAGACAGATATATAAGAAATAAAATTAAGAACATGTAGTATTCAATAAATTGATGGGAAAAGCACAGTGGTTACATTGACCTTTTTTTTTTATCATTATTTTCATTCTTTCTATGAACATTCAAAATGGAGGACATTGTTTTAGCAAGACATAAAATTTGATGGCAACTCTTCCCTTTCCTTCTTTCTCAACTTTCCACATTCATCCAATTTCCAATGAAACTCCATTTATGCTATTCCCGCATGAATCCAAGATTCAAAAAGGAACAATAATGACAAACCTGTAAGAGAAACAAGCCCCCTAATATTATACATAGACACTTCTCCACTTTTATGGATATTTAATATAAAGATGTCTTTATAACTTTTTATGGTAGAAATATAAAGACGTTAATATACAAAGGCATGTTAAACAAATGGTTGTGTATAGAAAAAATGTTTCAGATACATAACTCTGAACGAAATTCATCCTGTTATTTCTCTGCAGATGAGAGATTTTATAATCTGTCTCATTTTGAACACACATTTATCAAATTATCTATCTATTAACAAAAGAGTGTTGGATTAAAATATATCTCTACAAAAATGAAACTGGTCAAGTTCCTTAGAGACCAATCATATATGGATTTCATTAGAGCTCATGTAATATATCCATATAAATTATTGTGACACAACAACTAACAAAAGTCCATTGAATCCTCAGGAGGCAACATTAAAGACAATGGAATATTGGAATAATAGTCACGGCAAAAATAAAATACACCACTCATAGGAAAATTTTAAAATGATTCAGAATTTCAGATAGTATATATTTCTTTTTATCTTTTGGTTAAAAGAATATTTCTTTGATCTGGAATGAAAGACTCGTATTATATAACCTGTGTCATGTATAATTTTACCAAATAACCTTGGGCCTGCATGATCTACACATAAGCTACCTTAGAGAGTAGGAGCCCTCATGAAGAGAAGTTCTAACTTACAAGTCTTTTTCTTCCATTGATTCTATCATATTATTATCCAGAAATTCTCAAGCTCTATCAAATGATTAACAACCTAAACCATCACTAGATAAACTCATTCCTCTGATTACAAGAAATGGTGCAATGACATAGAGAAAAAAAGAAACCAATCCTAAGCATTACATTAAAATTTATGACAGCATCTTAGTCACCCTTAAAACTTAAAAGAAGAGCTCTTACACCAGTTGCTAGGTAGCAAGCCAGACTAATTTGTTTAGCTATGTTGGCCAAAGTAGCAAGAAGCAGAAAGTACCGCGGGAACACTGGAGTTAGCAATTCAATGCCAACACTTATGCTGAACAAAATGGATGTTGATAACCTAACCCTCTTCACAAGAGACAATGAACTGTATCAGAAACTAAAAAGATCATTCTATTCACATTGCAAAGGAAATAATTTTTAGTTAAGAAAAAATGATATACCTTCAAATTAGTATCAAATGTAGATGCCATGCTGGCTGTGTATATGCATCGACTAAGTCGTCCAAGTCCATCCTTCAACAGCCAGTTCAACGCAGCAGCAGATGGAAGGGAACGAGCATAACCAATACCAATGGCTCGAAACATTGCCTAATATCACCACCCCACTATGTTAAAGAACTCCCAAGGATGCTGTCAAATTAAAGTCTAATCCAGAAGGCCAAAATGATACTAAATTTGAAATAAATTCACCAATGAGATTGCAAGATGCTACAACAAAATCAAATCACATTTGTGTGACAGGTCCCCCCAACTGTTTCTGGTTAATTTCCTCAAGTGTTAGGATTCTTGCTTGCTTGCATAAGTTTTTTTGGCTATTTGGTAATGACTGCAAATGGCTTTATACCTAGGAATAAATAAATAAAATGCCGAGTTGGAAAGCAATAACATAATTGAAAACTAAAGGTGAAAATGCTTATGGTTCTAGCAGTTCAGATAAACAGTTTTCTTCTTCATGCTGTCAAAGTTTTATCTCTGGCTATCCAAGTATACATAGGTTTGAGGAATCAGAACCAGGTTGAGAAAATTGATTGGCCCAAACTAGAACCCACTGAGCCCGATCTTGACTCCAGCTAATTCTTTCAACCTCTTCTGAATTGCTCAGTAGTCATGCTTGATCTTCAATTTTTGCCATCTTTTCTCACTTTAAGTTAATGAAATAGCCAAGAATAATAATAATAATAAAATTACCTATTGTTGCAAGGTAAAACTCTCAAATATCACAGATTTTGGACAATTGCTACTTCTTTTAACCTCAAAATTCTAGAGTTCTGACTGATTCGAATTTAATCGATTAAGGCATAATCCATGTGGGAGTTTGAATTCTTGAACCAAGGCAGCAGGATAGTAGGGGTGTATTCGATGGATAAACCCCTGTGTAGCAAACCAACTAGCAAGTTCAAATTGAATCATATTCAAAACACACCGTACAGTATAGATATAAGGACATAGACTTCCATATATACCATCCAGTAAGCTCTATCCCTCCTGTAGCATTACATTCCATTTGACGGAAATTTTCTCTGGAAAGGTTAAAGTAATCCATCCTGTATTCTTCTAACAAACGTTTGCTATTATATTGTGTAATATGCCAACATCAATCAAATTCCAGAAAATTAATTAATAACACGTAAAAACAACCCGCCATTCTCTGCCGGCCAAAACCTGAAAAAGACTAAGTACGAATCTTTTACCTGAGTAGCCAGAACCTGGAGAGCAGAACTGAAGATTCTATGCAATAACTTCCACTTCACATAATGCAGGTAATTCTCATGAACTTGTCGAGGAATAAGAAAATCTCGAACTCCTGAACTACAAGAGTGAACAAATTTTCGTAACCAGTGGATGCCATCCGAACTATCAGTAGCAAAGGATACCAGACGTAAATGGGTTCCATCCCAGGAATACCGAGAACTCCGACCATCCTTGCGGATTACGACGGGAAGACGTTCGGCCGCAGGTCCTTCTCCTCTATGAAAATCATATTCAAACGACGTCTTCAAGGAACTTGAAGGAATTAATATTTTTCGATTGAGTTCCTGTTGCTTGATTGTAGGGTTATCGATTATCCAGCGAGGTTTAAACGTTTTCCTATAAAGTTTTAATCGACATGTATCAGGAGTGATGCAGAATGACGATTGCATGGAAGGATGATTCAAGAATCCAGAAACCTCCATGGAAGGATGACTCAAGAACCCTTCAACCTAAAACGTTTGCACATAATGTCTCCTCCACAGAGAAAGAAACCCTCAAACCCAGCTTGCGATGTCACAGAAAACAGAAAGTTTCCGCCAAAATGCTCTTAACCTTCCCTTCTACCCAAAAAGGAAAGATGTTAACCCATAAATCTTTTAAAAAAAATGCTCTCGCGACAGCTGAGGATTTTGGGTTTTAAGAATTATATATATAATATTTCCGTTTAAAAGAAAAGCCGGACCATTATCTTGTCCATTTCTGACAATAAAAGTGACCATTTATTTTCTTGGAGATATGTGATATATATTCCAATATCATATCTAAAGGTTGATATCCATTTACAAATCACCATTTAAAGAGTTGATGTAACTTATAAATAGATTTCAACCATTTAATGTGATGTTTGGAACACATATATGATGAAATGAATGATTAATGAAATGGACTGGATAAAATTCCGTTCTACGATACCCTAAATAAGTTTAAAGTTTTGGCCCCACAAGTAATATAATCCACATAAATATGATAATCTATACTAACAAAGCTAAAAAATACTAAATTAAATTAGTTGTTAAGTCTTCAAATTTCATCTACCAATTAACAACATGTCCAATCCAAAGAGTGACTACTACTAGTGATGGCATCAATCACACTCTTGTAGTCCAAATGTAGATTAGCTCAGTGATTTGCAAATCTTTAGCAAGCAAAAAGCCATCTCGAACCACTTCCAACTCCACCATTGCAACCAAGAGGCCCAAACTGTGACATGATTTTGCTACTAAAAAACTCCCATGGAAATCCCAAATAATACAGCTTTGTCCTCCTTTTCTACTATGCTTATCCCAAGTTCCATCTACATAGATATGAAAATGAAAGTTAGTATTAGGCAAAGTTTAAAGTATCGGTATCGAATATTGTATCGGTCATATGATTTTTAGAGACGTATCTTCTTGTATTAAATATTGTATCACTCGCTAATGTATTTTAGTGTAATTTAATGGAGAGACGTATCAAGATGTATCTTATCGGTTAGGTCAAATATGGATACATATCGGCTAGTATCGTATGGTATCATGGGATACTTTAAAGCTTTGTATTAGGAGAGTTAAGGGAAGGGGGATTGTATCAAGTATCTCTCCAAGAGGGTTTGAAGTATATAAAGTCATTGTAAGGGTAATTTGGTCTTTTACTTGTAATTAATTGGTTGAGCTAGTTCTTTGAACCGTCTTGGTTCACTTGTTTGTATAAGGCTTTAGTTGATTGGTTTATTTCATATGTTGCAAAACGAATTGGGGTTTTCAATCGTGTTTGAGCTCTGCGATGGTGTTCTGTGGTTTCTCTCTATTCTTTGTCGTTTGATCTGGTTCTTGGACGATCTTAAAGGCGCTCTAAGCAAGAAGTGTTCAGTGAAGGGAGAAGAAGACTCGATGGGAGTTTGGTGATGATCCATGCCTATCTTGATTATATCTTGTACAAATTTCGTTTCTCTTGATTTTTAAGTTTATTCAAATCCAATAGTGAAGATTGGACTCATACCTGAGTCCCGGAGAAGTAGGTTCATTCGAATCGAACTCCGTCTTCAATTCTTGTCTCTTCTTGCTTTCAATTTTGGTAAAACTCAATCAACCGAACATGTTAGGGTTAACAGTCATATCATTATAAAGAGCACAAATTGCTATTAGGGGAGCCTTCAAAAGAAGGTCGCTTCTCCTCAAACAGAAAGTCATTATGAGCTCTCCAAACAATCAAACAAAGAGTACTTAATGTCATGTCAATGGATGACAAATCATCTGTGTTTTTGTATTTGGCATGTAATAAAGCTTTATAGTGATGAAAAGATGACCATGTAAATTATGAATAGTTAAGTCTAAGTGGGGAAGCCTGCCAACAATATTGTGCAAAATCATAGAAAACATAGCATGCAATGTAAATTCAATAACTTGACCACACAAAATACATAAATGAGAGAGACAGTTTTGTCTATGAAATAAAATTTCACTAGTGGGAATGGCCTCAATATAAGCTCTCCATATAATGTGTTTGATTTTGGGGAGATTGTGAATACTTTAGATCTCCTTTCAACATGATGATGGAGAAGAAGATGAGGCTATATAACTAATACTAGGTGCCTATGAAAGATATAAAAAGTAATCTGACCTCACTGTGAATTTGCCTTGTACTTGTTTTGTCCAATACCAAGAATCAAGAGTAAATTGTGACAGTATAGATAACATCATAATCTCTTCCATTTACAATGGGGAAAATAGGGAGTCCAATAAGTGAGGGATGAGATTGAGATTCGGATGGAATGGAATAAACCAAATCACCATTTTAATAAGGTGAACACTAATGCATTGTGGCAATAAAAAACAAAAGAATGTGGTAGAGGGATCATCATTAGAGATTGGGAAGGAAAATCATTAGTGGCAACATCCATTCCCAAATCATTTTCACATGTGATTGTAGGGGAAGCCAGGGCCATGCTTGTAGGGATGTTAGAAGCTATAGTAAATGGCTTTGAGTACGTGGAGGTAGAAACAAATTCTCAATTACTAGTGAGCTATTTATCCGAGTCTGCCCTACCCCCACCTTTATTTTACCTGTGATAGAAAATATCAAATTCATAAGTAGTAAGTTCTTGGGCTTTAAGTCCAATTATGTTTTTAGGAGATTCAACTGTGTTACGGATCATCTAGCTCGGAAGGCCTACTTGGTTTAATGCCCGAGTTATTGGTCATTGTTCCTCTGATTGGATTATGAGTCTTTGTGCCTCCCTTGTCTCTTAATGACAACCAAATTTTTGTCGAAATCTAATCAAAGGATCCATGCGTTCTCAAAACGTAAAGCAGCTATATGGGCAAGCTTGATAAAAATAAAAAATTAAAAAAAAAAAAAATTTATTACATATACCCTATCCAACTTGGAATCTTGATCATCTCCCCTTACAATTCTCAACCACAAAATAAGGTAGGACCTATAAATAAAAAAATAAAAAATATAAATTACAAATGGTGGGACCCACAATGGTGTGCTCCCCATATTTGTGGTCAGGAGGCACCCAAGGAGCACAAAAGTCAAGAGTCGCTAATCGGACCTTTTGACCTCTTCAGTCTTTCACCAAGGGACGTTGGTCATTATCAACTATGAAAAAGACCAATGCATCTTCCAACCACTAGATAAATCTACATGCATAAAACGTTAACTTAAAAGATCTTTAAATTCATGTTCAATAGATAAATATTTTTTGATAAACGAATTAATAAATATTTTTTGCAGTTTTAAATTCGACGAAATTGAGTAGTCCATGTGGTTTTCATCAAACGACTGGATGGATAAAAAGCACTAAGACACTACACAATAGCCCTTTTCGATGTGAATTTTTTTCTTTTTTTATCTTAGTCATTTGGAAAATTGGAAAATTCTCATAGTATTTTAATCTATAATGCACAATCTTATCGATGATATTGTGTAGCATGCCAGCATCAATCAAATTCCATAAAATTACTTAAGGGCCTGTTTGGTTACTCAAGTATGGAGATTTCAAAATAATAGAGATTTCAAATTTATGGAGTCATGGTTCATAAAATTAACCGTTTGGTTAGCCTGAATCTTTGGAATGAAATCTATAGATTCATCCTAAAAAAATACATCTATGGAGTCATGGTTCAAATGTTTAGCACTTTTATAGTAGAGATTTCACCTCATACCCATAAATATACAAATTCACATATTTAGTGTAAAAAGGTGAATCATAGATTTCATGAATCCAGGGGTTCACACAATCAAACAGGTATAAATCTCCCATTTATGAATCCAGAGATTTGAAATCTTTAGATTCATGTAACCAAATAGGCCCTAATAACACATAAAAACAACATCGAGTGTGTCATTCTTCGAAACCGGTTGAAACTTGAAAAGACAAAGTATGGATCTTTTACCTTAGTAGCTAGAACTTGGAGAGCATCTCTAAAGATCCTATGCAACTTCCACAAATAAGAAAATCTTGAACTACGGAAGTGTAAAAATGTTCGAAACCAATCATCTTTTTGTTTTTGCCCAACAGAACGGGTCATCGAGTGTTTTTTTTTTTTTTTTTTGGGTAAAAGTCAGACTTTGATACTATCCAAAGTTACATGTACGGTGTCCCATATCCAACCTGGAATCCCAAATTCCCCTTACACTTTTCGGTCACAAAGCCAGGCAGGGTCTATAAATGAAAAAATAAGTTAAAAAATTGAGAGAGATGGGATCCACAATGGTACCCTGTGGCTCCCCCTATTTGTGATTAGAAAATGTTAGAGGAGCACAAATGTCAAAGTTGCTGATACAGACTCCTTTGACCTCTTTAGTCTATCACTAAGAGACGTTGGTCATTGTCAACTAACAACCATCAAGAAGACCAATGGGTCTTTCCAACCACTAGATAAAAGTACATGCATAAAAGCTCAACTTAAAAGATCTTTAAATTCATACTCAATAGATAAATATTTGTTGACAAACCAATCGATAAATATTTAAGCAATTTTGGATTCAACCAAATTGAATAGTTCATGTGGTTTTCATCCAATGGCTGGAAAGTTAAAAAGCACCGATACACTAGCCTTCCGGATGTATAGATATATAGTCACAAGACAAAGGATCCAAATGTCACGAGGGGAGGGAAAATAAATTGGATCTTCCATCTACTAGGGTTAGAAAATTGTATTCCCTTCGTATATTTCCACCATACAATTAGGAGATATCCACTATTGAGTATTAATAAAGTGGGCCACAAGTAATTTTCATTTATAAATATGTAATAGTAAGGGAGTGAGAGGGGCATAATCCTCTAGGATCATTGAGCGGTAGGTGTGGGAGGTATACAAGCTGCCATAAGTGGGATTTTTATTTGCTGCAGTGGTTGTAGCCAGCTGCAAGTGGTTAGGATTTTGTCGTGTGTATCAAAATAAATCCGATGACTGTGTGTGAAAACGTGGGGACATACTTGTAAATATGAGTTTTTATTATTTTTTTATATATAAATAAATTCAACGGTTCAACTTTCTCTAAATTTACAAATTAAAGTCCCTGACTCTCCGATTGAACCCCCAATTTTCCAAAACCTAGGTGATTCACACTCTTCTGCAACTACGAGAGTGAGAGACTGATAACTAACAGGGCAAGATAATATATATTTTTAATTTTAATTTTTTTATATCTTCTTACGTTTATTGATTCCTCAAAAGTAAAAACATATATCGTCGACACGGGGCGAAATATCACCATGTCGCCTGTAGGTGACATAAAACCCCCAACCAAAACGATTTATAACATATTGTCGAGAAATTGGCTTTTGTCGATATAATTAAATGTTGGTTGAATTTTTGACTGAATTTCAATTCAATTTTTTCATGTTTTCTCTCTCCTCTCCATAGCCTCTCTCTCCTATTTTCTTGCACTTTTTACCATATTTTGATCCGATCTTTGACATATATAAGTACATATTGCTTCACCATATTTTGGATGATTCTATGTATTTGTATAATGAATTGTAGACTTTAGTATTTATCTCTAGTCTTCACTAATTGTGTACTTGTGTTCTCTTTGCATGTTTATATTGATTTGGTTAATATGAGCTTCCAGACTTCTACTTTCGCCTACATACACTTGGGCATGTGTTGATCATGAACATTAGTTTAGATAATGTTTTATGTCAAAATAACACTTCTAATGTGTTTATTGACCTCAAATTAGGTTACACATAAAAATTCAAGCCAAAATGACCAAAATGCCTCTAAAAAAATGGATGCAAACCCAAGACCTTCATTAGGGAGCTTTTTTTTTTTAGTCTCTCACTTTCTTCGCATAGTCGTGGAAGAATGATTCGCAGCTAGGGTTTGGGAAACCGGGACAGTGTTAGGGACTTTATTTTGCAAAATTTGGGAAAAAATTTAATCCGTAAATATGCTCATATTTACATATATGTCCCCCGTTTTCAATCATCAGATTTATTTTGATACATGTGGTGAAATCCTAACCGTTCGGTGGTCGTCGGTTAAAAAGCGCCTTTGTTAAAAAAAAAACAAACCCAACAAGTGTGGTCGAAGCAATCAAAATAAAATAAAAAATATCAAAAAAGGAAAAAAAGTTGTCTCTCTGTGACGTGCCCCGGCGGCGTTTTGGCGGGAGCTAGCGCACGTGCATTAAACAAAGGTAACTTTGAGTTTCAATTTATGCGCCGATAAGACATAAAAGGGATTTGTCAAATTGGCATGGTAACGTTGGTTTATGTTTACACAAATCTTTCACCTCGAAGGGCTCTTTCTGTTTATTCTGCGACACTGCGTTAACCAATCGTTGAGGTGATTTAGCGCGGTTGCGGAACTTCGAACTGGCAGTTGATCTTGGTCTCGTCTTCTCATTATCCTCTTTCTTACTGGTACGATTATGACGGGAACCCTCAATTGTAATTGTTGGCTATAGCAATATCTGATTTTATTCCTTAAATCACTATTCATTACTGGGTTTAGGGTTCCGTTTCTTTGTTTCCTTCTAAAATATCGTGAAAGAAGTAAGGAAAGAGGCTTGGGCGGGAACTTCACCACCTACCAAGCATAATCTTTCCTCTTCTCGAGTTTTGGAAATTTCTCTTTCTTGGGCTATCTCTTTTGCCGCAGGTCCGACGTTTAATTTATTTTTCTTTCTTGTTTATTTGAAAAAGTAGAGCTGCATTAAATTATTTATAGGCCTTCTGGGTATTTGTAATTTGTAAAGCAGTGTGAATCAAGTTATATCTCTTGTTTTTTGGTAAGCAACTTTCTGAATTTGAGCTACAGAGTTATATCCTGAGCTTTTCCAGGAGAATTTATTTTCTTCCTTTTTTTGGGTTGAGCTTGAAATGCTTCTATAATATCTTTCACTGTTTTTTTTTTGTTGCGTTATTTGGTTTCTATTGGTTTAACATGAAAGGGAGACGCTACATGTTATATTGGTACTAGAATTCGTTATTTCAGTGCTTGTATTAGTTATAATTTGCTGAATGGGTTAATATGCATGTGATGAAGGACAATTCTTTCTTTTCTTGAATGATATGATTACTAGTCGAACAGAAGCTGACGGCAAGAAATTATCAGGCACAAGCTGAGAATGGAAAGTTATTGGACTCTAGATAAAATAAAATATGAGGTTGTTCCTTGAGTTGCATTTGACTTTAAGCTTTAAGAAGATTTTGGTGGGTGAACATAATGATGGTCACCAATTCAAGCAGCGGAACAAATTATGAGTAGGGCCACCTTAATAAAATTAACAGTTCATTCGGTTGTATGTCATCAGGAAGAATAATGGCTAAAAGTTGTTGGGTTAAAGCAGTGTAAGCTGTTAGAGCTTCAGTTTTGATGATACATGGAAAATGTATGACATTATCTGTCTCACCTGTGTCTGCTTGTATCTGTTTCTGAAGGGAAGGGAAGGGAAGGGAAGTTTGTTTGGCACAGTGTCCTACTGGTCTCTTTTCGCTGCATCTGGGAGGAATACAAAAATACAACCTTTCTGAGAACAAACAAGCAAATGTTTATAAGCAGCGAGCCCCCATTAAATTACAATGAGGAATCTAAGTCCTATAGCTGTGAAATAGAAAAAACAACTAGAGTTGACCTAGGAAACTAGTTCCTACTTAATAGGGAGACTTGTCTAACTTGACTTCAAGGATCTGAGCCGCAAGCCTATATCGTGGGCTTTGCTTCATTACATGTAAACGGAAATGAAAGTACCCTAATGCCCCCTCTTTATTATGTCTTGAAAATTAATTACTGAAATAAGGAGATTAACTGCTGGGCAGCTAATCATTGGTCCCTGTTAGGCTGCTTGCGGATGTGGATCCCTGCGTTTGCATTAATTTGTATCACTATTCACTTCTATGTACCAGGTGCAACAGTCTGTGGGTTCAAACTCAGAATCAACCTCCCCTGCGAAATTAGGGTGACAAGATTGAATACGTTTGACCAACTCAGATCCTGCAGTAGCTGGAGCCTTGTGCACTGGGATGTTCATGTACTTCTATCTACCTCTTTTCTTTTTCATTGGTTGGTCTTTTGATCGTGTATCTTCAATTTTTATGACCACTTCTATGTATCTGGTGCAACAGTCTATGGGCTCAAATTTGGAGTTAACCTCTCCTGCTAAGCGGGGGGTCGTGCACTGGATACTTTCTATCTACCTCTTGGACTAATATGCTGCTCTGATTGGGTTCAGCAAAGTTTGTTATTTATCCTATGTGTTAAGAGTGAGGTAATAGAAATGACAAATTATTGGAATTTATGGCATTTGGAGGAACTGATTATTATGTTTTGGGCCGTGGTGCCTTGGCCTCGTGACTGATGACCTTGGATCTCTGCCTAGGCATCCCACATGGGAATATTCAAAGAATTTTGTTATGTTATGGTTCTTTTCAAGATAAAGTTTAAATCAGCTTGAGATGAAGTGGTTAAGATGAATCTCTGTAAAAGGGATATGGTTGGCCACATTAAATCTATTGAATGGGTTTGTCAGTGACAAAGTTTGACTGGTGATATCTCCATCTTGTAGTGAAAAAGAAGTCCTTACATTACAGGAGTAGCTTCTCCTTGTGCAGGAAAAGATTGATCAACTTCTTTGCTGAAGAGTCTGGTTGGAGTGAAGTTAAGGTGCAGTTTTTGTATTTAGGAAACTATCCAATTGAGTAGGTCCGTATAGAGTGTCCAAGCTGTGGGCTCTGTTCTTGTTGCTGTTTGTCGTCGTACTAAATGCTTTGTATTTCATCACCTACATGTGCAGCAGTATTGTGTTATAAGGCCAAAGATTTCCTGAACAGTCCAAATTTATGTTGAGTCACATATGATGTCCAAATATTGTGGATAGGTAGGCCTTGTCAACTTTCTGCCGGAATAGAGTTCACCAAGTGGCAAAATAAGTATAGTAACTACATGAGATTGCATGGCATGCATGGATTTCTGAGAAGTAGGAGGATCCATTCAAATACAGGGGAGAGTATTTGATTGAATTAGATTCTGAAATTGAACATGTGGCTACAAATCTAAACCTGTCTACCAAATTGTCGGAATTGTCATGCTGTCTTGGCATGTTAGTGGCCTGTCGGCTTAGCTTGCCAGAACAAACTGTGAAAAGGAAATTCCCTTTTAGAATATGATTCTTTTGGGTAATTCCAGAACATCAATCAGGATTGATTCTAAATTTGTAATTATTATTTTTAAAAAGTTATGCTGAATAATGAATCAGGAAATTGAGACAATTTTAGCCATTTAGGATCTGGTCAGTGTAAAACAATCAAGTTTCAGAACATAATTGCAAATCCAAAATGGTTATCCTGTTTATTCAATTCTATAAGGTAAAGAAGAGTTGTAATTACATAACTGAAAATAGAATTTTAAGAGCTGATCAGATGGGTTTTATCTCTGGTTGAAGTTCAGGAGTACTTCAAAGGATCGTGATGCAATAATTGAAGAAATTAATTAGCTAAAGAAAATAGAAGAAATAGCTGGATAGGAAAAAGAGATAAAGCACTGTAGATGAGAGACACGTCTGGCAAAATAATCTTCATGTTAGAGACAGAAACATGTAGAGGACTTTCTTTTTGATATCTTTCATGGAAGGATCAGTGGATGGTTGCTACAGGACTGTCACTTCCTCAGTAGGAACTTTATTCCCTTGAATATTTGATAACACCTTCTTATCGATGGTTTAAGTAGTTCTAATACTTAATTTAGTTGTTGGGATTAATATAGTACTTGAGATTGAGTATGCATTCAAGTTGTGGTCCTTGTTATTGGATTCTTCTCTCTCACTTTTTTTCTTTCTTCGTGACTGACTAAGCTATTCATAGAGGTGATCCATATAATTCATTTTCTGATGTAGCTTCACTGGGATGAGGGCCAAAAATCAAGGATCCTTGATGAATAGCAGGCAATTTAGGGTCCACAAAACCCTGCAGTTTGTATGAGAGGTGTAATAGGTTCGGATACGGTTTATGGGCTTAGGAAAAGCCTAAGACCCCACTCAATCATTGCTCTCTTGCTGCAACACCTCTTCAATAATTTTATTCATCAAAACTGATTTTCTACAAGCATTAGGCTGCATATTTATAACTCTTTTTTTTTTGTTCAAGGGGGCTTTATTAAGCTGGGGGATGGGATATTAATATGTGCCTCAGCGAGAATTGAACCCACGACCTCTTCTCTATGAGGTGTTGGTTTCAACCACTAGAACAGTTTTGCGTTGGCATATATTTATAACCTTTATTGGACTACTCTGAACAGTACTCAACTTTGAAGCATAACTTGAAAAGGACTTGGACTTCTAATTATCTCCTCCTAGGCAAACTTAAATAACAAACTAAAAACAGAATTAGACTCCTAATAAAATTCTGAATGCAACTGGATCCAGCTGTACTTGAATTGGACTGCCAAAAAAGACAAAAAATGCCCCTGCTGTCGAACCATACTCCTATGCTGCTGGGCAGCAAGTGTAGGCCTTCTTAGGAGTTGGGATGGGCTTGGGAATTGGGACCCCACATCAATTTGACTGATTTGATTTGTGTCTGCTACAACAACAGTTTTCACATGGCTTTGAATACTATGTCATTTGCCTGTAAAGACTGCACTGCTCCAACATTCACTTTCTCCTGAGGGACACCCTGTTTGTTTTTTGATATTTTAAACTTGGGTTTGAGGAACACAGAATAATAAAAGTTTTAGTGTCTTGCCCAACCCAAGACATTTTACTGCACCAGTTATCTATTCTTGCTATATTCCAAATGGTTTGTTGGTTTTAAATGCCTCCCCACCCCCCAGCCCCACTCCTTATATTCTCAAATCATTGATTAAGTTATGTGGTCTAAATAGTTGAATTAGGAAGCTGACACCATAAACTGACATTTTGGTAGGTGTTTGGTTATTAATGGCTGCAAGTGCAAACCCTTCTGGAAACCAGGAAGGTAACCAAGGTAATGCTCCCTACAATGGTGTTGCCAATTGTGGGAACGCTTGTAATGGAAATTCTGGTGCAATGGCGGAAAACTCTGGTCTGGCTCATACATTGAAGCACAACCCTGGTCTGTCAACAGAGTGGACAGCAGAGGAGCAGACAATCTTAGATGACGGGCTTGCAAAGTGAGTGTCTCGGATTGTGGCTTTCCTTGATATGTACCCTTGCCTTTGATTTGTATCCGATACTTTTATACTTCTGTTGGCAGTATCAGCTTTTCCTTTTTATTAGCTATCCATATGTTTTAAATCTTCTCCTAGTGTTTTCAATGTTCCTGTAGGCAATCCCAATTCCCATGCACTTAAAGTAAGACTTTGTGGAGTTGAATATCAAGAAAATAACCATCAGAATTCAATTGAAAGGGGTATTTTCTAACTATAATAGTAACTTTGCTTTGACCTCATTGACTGTAGAGGCTGAGACCATATCTAGAGGAATAGATATGTGAGGAGTGTTATGTAAGCTGATATGCAGGCCTGCGTGTTGTATGTTTTTCTTTTAAATCATTTTAATGTGAGGATTGAACTGTGCCAAAACCTTAATTTAGTTACAGAAAATGTATCTGTATGTTCTGCTGTCTTATTTAGTGAAGTACCTACTAGCTTTTCATTCTCTACTTATCTGTTCACCTGTCTGTCTCTTTGTCAATCTTTTAGCCAGCTTAATTTCTGTCTATTATTATTTATTTAACCTGTCTCTTTAGGTTCCTCAAGCAAATTTGTTTGCACTTAACTTACATTTTCAAAATCACTTTTCAGATATGCTTCTGAATCAAGTATAGTTCGTTATGCAAAGATTGCCATGGAATTGCAAGATAAGACAGTCCGAGATGTGGCATTGCGTCTTAGATGGATGACGGTGGGTTCCATAATTTTTATTTCTTATTAATTGATGCTTTGTGGGTATTGAAATACTTCCATGTTGAATTGGTACCTTTTGTAGTTGTTTATGCCTATCAACAAAAAAGCTAAATTGGATAATCTCTTAAATGTCTCATTGTTTTGTTTGTGATTTCTGTATTCTGCATACCTGATATGGGACTTGTAGAAGTTGTTTCCACCAATTAATGATTCCAATTTAGGGAATCATTTGTTTGGGAATATATCCTTTGTGTTTTCCTCATTTTCATTTTGAAACTATGATTTCTTTGAAAATTCTTATTCTGGTGTAAAGAATAAATGTCAGGCGTTTGATTACTTAATATTAATACGTCTTGTCAGTAGTTGCAATACGCTAATTTTGAGGGGCTCTATTGTTTTCTTTGCTTTCGTCCTTATTGTTTTTATTGTTCATGAATATAAATTTAGTTCTATCCCCCCCCCCCCCCCCAAAAAAAAAAAAAAAAAAAAAAAAAAAGTTGTTACTAGTCAATCATGTAGGGGACTTGCAAATAATTGGTGTAGATTTGATGGTCAAATTTATTTTGTAATCCGCAAGTTCTGATATCAGCTTAACCTACTTTCTTTTTTCCTTTGTCTAGAAAAAAGAAATTGGCAAGAGAAGGAAGGAGGACCACACTTTAGCAAGGAAAAACAAGGACAAGAAGGTACTATATATTGATCAATTGTACTATTTTTTCTATCCATTTTCTTGGGGAGGGGGGGGGGAGGAAGGAGGTAGTGGGTTCAGTACAAACTGAAATGAAAAAAGTACAAAGACACATAACTCAACAAGGAGATTGGTGGGACTATTACTGCAAGCCAAATATAAGAATAGAAAAGTTTATGTCCTTGTGCTATTTGACATGATGTATTTGAAAATTACCTGCAGGTTTCTACATTGATGAGCATGATTTCATTTGATTTGAAATAATCTTTTTTGTCCATTATGTGAAAAAAAGTGTATATTTTTAGGTGTTATTGCATTTCATGTACTTGGAAACTGATCATACTGTGTACTCTGTTCCAATAATTACTCTTTTTCATTTTTATTAATTTATTAAATAAGTAGTGTACAACCTAGCAACCCTGTAGCCCCAAGAGAAGGAAGGACAAAAAACAAAATAATTTGCCTATGAAACTTGCTCACCACCTGTCATGTACTGCTTTAGACATGCTAGACCGACCAAATTTCCCCCCTTGTATTGTTTTCCTAGCTAAACTAATACCATCAAAGGTACTTTGTGCCTTTCAACCAGGCACCTTCCTCATTCAATAGGCCAGGCATCTATCTGCCAAAAAATTGATTGGAAATGCCAAGTATGCCTCCTCTGTTTCTTCCTTCGTCTAACTGCTGCATCAGTGCATGTACAGGTGATGTACATCATATGGCCCTAATAGAACTGGATAAGTATCACCAGTCAATTTTCAGTATGAAATTGTGGAACGGTGTCTGTAATCTGGCCTGTTGCTGCTGAATATTTTTTAATATGTAATTACTGCATCCTGGATTCCTAATAAGACAATATCATTGTCATGTTCCAGTCATATCTTTTAGTTTTCTTTTTTCTATGAATTTATTCAACTATATTTTATTTCTTTTTCCTTTCAAGTCCATGTCTTCATCTCATTTAAATTCAGTTAATATCATTTAGTCTGTTTCAGGAAAAAGTTTCGGATCCTTCAGTAAAATCATCATCCCAGTTGGGAGCTCGACCAAATGTTCATCAATATGCAGTACCATTAAACCCTAATGATGATGGAATCTCTTACGAAGGTTGGTGTAGAACTCCTTATAGTTTTTGTTGAAGAAATTGAAAGATTAATGCTGTGTGCTTAACTTTTCTTAATTGTAGGGAAGCATCTAGCTGGATTTTTTGTCGTAACTTGTTATTATGCTGTAGGGCATCTGTCTGTTGTCAATTTTTAAGCCTGCTTTTCCTGAGCTAATGTGTGACATGACTTAGTGATGATGTAAATATACAGCATTTTTTAATCTGACTGTTACAAGAAACTTTGAGGAGAAGTACTTACGTCGGGGCACTGTGGACCAGGCGTAACCTGTTTGACAATCCTTATGGAGATGGACCACATCCAATATGGGGTTTGGTTCAGTCAGAGTGTTGGACATCTAGGGTATTTTTCTTTATGATTTATCTTGTAATTGGAAATTCGTTCTTAGGGAAAAGGCTGGGTATGCTAGTACTCACTTGATAAGTTTATCTCTCTATTGCTCTTTGAGGAGTAATGGGGTCATTTCAAAAGAAAAGTGTGCAGGATTGTGGAGAGAATAGAGATGTAGACAATGGGGTACTAGCATACCATATACTGCTAGCATACCATCCCCATTATTGTTGTTAGAATCTTTGCTATCGGTTAGGAGTTTTAGTTGCTGTCAATTTGGGAGTCAGATTCCTTTATTTTAAGTATGAGTTTCTTTATTGGACTCAGTTCTGATTCTGTAGAGTATATAGTTATAACCTGTTATTGAGAATAAACTTAGCCTTGGGAATGAAATGTAGATTTTGTTTAAGTGCTTGGATGGTCAGTGTATGTGGCGGATGCTCCCTGATGTAACCTCAAATGAAGGAGGTGAGCCTAAATGAATGAGGACGAGTCTTCCAAGGTATTTTAAGAAAACCAACTCAAATGGGACCAAGAAACATCTGAGAGATTGATTATTTTGGAGTTGGTGTCAAGGTCTACAGGTGTCGAGATGGGCTGAAACTGGGAGGGACTGTGGGTAATGATATAGGAATATGATTCCTGAAGTTTGGTTTGCTTTGGATGTGACTATGGGGGTTTGTGCTTTGTGGGTTTTATGCAGTCTGTAAATTCAAGAAAAAAAAGTGAGATGGAAGGGGATGGGATATGCTGGCTGCCGCTTACATGGATGTAGGGGCCTTGACTTGAATTGTGAGGAGATGCAATGACTTGACTGGAGGCTGAATCTACAACCATAGAGGAATCCCTGCTTGGCCTTCAGAAGAGACCCTAATCTCTTGCACTTGGAGGTTCCTTTTCAATGCTGAGGACACTATTCTCAACGGAACAGTAAAGCAAACAAGCCAATAGACACCTTGAGTTGTGAAGCCCAGTTTGTTCTAGACTTCTAGTCAACAAGCCTGCTGCCAATTAAGAAGTGCCTCAACTGCGAGTTTGATCTGACCCCTCCCAACCTTCTATGTCTACTCCTTTAAACCGTTAAACCCTAATTTTTCCCTCTATTTTTGCAATAGCATTGATCAGGTGCAAAGCCTGCACATACCAAACTAGCCATCCAAATCACATCTTTGATTGTTCACTCTCTAGTGTCCACTCTAGGGAATTCAATCCAGATCAAAAGGGGTTCCCAGCTGACAAAGCTCCAACCGCTGTACCGGTCAAAATGTATGCAACCTTACCCCCTTTTCACAATAAGGCTGTTTACAAACTTGAACTAGTGAAGACCTTGCCACAGTGCTCATCTTCACCTTTTTGCCAAGCCTGTCCTCTATAACTTAATACAGACCCCTGCCCCAACTTCCAACAAAAACTAACCTTAACTCTGCTGTCAATTGGTTCGAGCATTATTCCACATTTAAAACGTAAAGAAGCCTTCACTATTAGACTCCCCAAACTCACCCGACATACGGCCGCTATTAAACCCTTACCCTAAATGTGACCTAAAACCTTATTTCAAAATTTTTTTGGAAGCATCTGTTCAGATCAGATCCTGGATGAATTGGCTTCCAGTTTATCTCCTAACAATCTAGAATTGCATTTACAACTACTTGCCTTCATAATATAATATGAGTATATGACTTGGACTTTAAATTCTAAGCACGTTGTTACACTTAAAAGGTTATCGATAGTTCAAAAACTTCGCATTAGGGTACAAATTTTCATTTTCCAACCATGGATAGTTAACCTGTTTATAGTTGTGATAAGTAGCCGTTAGATGGTTTAATTGGAGTATATCTTATTTGGAAATTGTATGTGCTTAGTTCAATATGCAATACCTTGTTTATCCATACTAACATAGATCATAGTGTACCATATCATAGGTCAGGTGGATTTAACTTCCAGATATACAAGCACCTAATTATATAGTTATTTTTCAATTTTTTTCTAATGCAAGACCTAGAGCGCAACATATTTCAGCAAGATTTTGAGCTTCAATTTTGTGGATTGTCCAGTTTCTTGCAAGTGGTTTCTTGGGGTTCGGTATTTTTGATCCTTTTCTCATTTATCCTTTTAGATGCGTATAGAAGTCTCCTTTTGATCATCTGCATTTACTTCAGAGATGATGCCACTCTATAAAATGTTACTTTGCATAAGTTTTTTTTTTTTTAGGGCAACCAAAACTGGGGAAGAGGAATGGGGGAAGACTACAGATGACTAGCCAGCAATAAAGTAGAACCAAGACCCCAAGCAACAACAATCAATCTGTTCCTTGGGTTATCCAAAACTGTGGGATGGGGGGTCATCTAGAGCCTAGTAGAGACATCAAAGCAGATGGCCTTCCAAATCATGTCCAAAGATCTGGAGTTGAAAGTCCATCTCCTAAGGTTCCTTGAGCTTGGTAGTTCAGCGTAAGTGGATGATCATTTTAAAGAGCATGGTGGCTTTTTTGAATTTGAAGAAATACATGTAACAATGCCCAGACATTAGTCATCCCTTGGAGGAGTGGATGCTTCGTATCAGAGAACATGAAGATATTAAAACTAGAGAGAAGGGTGTTCTTATAGTTGTCAAGATTGATGCGAGTCACCATATTGCTCAATGTTCCCTGGGGAGAATGGGGAAAAGAAAGGAAATAATTTCGGAAAGAGCATAGAAAAATAAGAAGAAAATGGGGAGAAGCAGTTATAGCAGCTGCTATGACCACCAGAAAGGTTGCAGCTGCAACTACTGTCTCCATAGTCCACCTCCATCATATGCTTAAATGCCACTGGATAAATAGTTAAACAGTGTTCTTGTAATTTATGTAAACTTTAAACCACTTGATGTAGCCTTCTGTTGAACGATTCAACCAAAGGCAAACTGCCAAGATCTTTAGGAAAAGCTGGGCTAACTGGGCTTTTGGGCATAAGGGTGTAAGGTACTGCCTTCGGTCTCCTTAGATGGAGATGAATCTTTGGGGTTAGGATGTGCAGGCCCTAATGAAGGAAGAAGTATTCTATCAGATGGGTGTTTCCTGTGCCCCAAATGGTAAATGGCAAAAGTCTGTTATAGGAACTTGTTTCAGGTTGGTTTTTGGCATGGAATCTGTGTATTTACCAGGTGTATTGCTTTGTTAACATGCATAGACTAGAATGACAATTTTCTTTGCGAGGTATACAAGTTTCCTTTACTAGTGAACATTTATTGACATTAATCACTTTGTTTTTCTTTGTAGATATCGGTGGAGCTACTGGACAGATGCTTGAGCAAAATGCACAGGCACTTAATCAAATTTCAGTCAATCTATCAGCATTTCAGGTAACTGTGTGTTGCCTTAAACAATCAATCCCCCTCAAAAGTAAATAAGAAAAGGAAGAGAAAACAATGGAAAAACTGGAAACTTGCCTTTGGTTCCTACATAGGATTTCTAGTGAAATTCTTACTATCAATCTTTTTAGATGGTGGAACCTAAATACAGCTTTTTGGAACTTTCCTTATGAATCATATTTTCTTATCAAGGTTGCTCTCAGTTTGGCCTATTCTGCATTGAAAACTTGCATACTTTGTTTAATAGATTGCATTTGGAATTTGAGACCTGTCATGATCTGGTAGCCAAATGGGCTTATTTGGAGGGATCTTATGCTGCCCATGTGCAATGTTATGACTCCCCCCCCCCCCTTCCCTTTTGTTTTTGAGCAACCACATTCGTGCTTACTGCTTAGCAAGTATGGGTGGGTCCATTTCAGTGAAGGTCATGAACTCATTGATGGGTTTTCCAGTTCAAAACAAATGGACTCATTGATAAGTTTTCCAGTTCAAAACAAGTGTGTAAAATCAAACCATATCAATGATACTAGATTCAATTTCATTTGAATGGCATCTTTGTAATTTTATGAAATCTGCAGTCATTAAATGCTTGCTTTGCCATGAAATTTAGACCAGTGAGATGAGCATGGGGTCTTATCACATATCCCGACTCTAAGTCCTGCCTATTTAAGTTTACCATGTGTCAAGAAATACATGTTCTTGTTATAAAATAAAATCTCAGTGGGTCCTTGTTTTTATTTGTGCATTTCTTTTTTGAGGATTACATAACATTACTACCCAGAAAGTATCCTGTGTCAAGTTATTCCTGTCTCTCAATTTACCATAGGCCTTATCGGCAACCTAGGTCATTTTCTGTTTTAGTATAATTATACTAACTGGGTAAAAGAAAATTTACTGGGATAATTGTATAATGAGGGCCTTGAGTTTCTTCATGGCTTTTCAAGCTAAAGCTTATCCATGCTGCTTTAAATGTATGCTCAGTGGCAACTTAGAGTACAGAACTTCCATGCTATCCAGATGAGTTTCGTCCCAAATGCATTACTTCAAATTCAATTTGGTCTAGGTTACCCCTACCCCTCTCCTGGATTTAAAGTTTTGTCCAAGAGTGGATGATTATAGCTAAGACTAAATACATGGTATCTATTATCTGGTATTGGCACTAATGGGGGACAGAATATAGAAGAAAGAAGGATATAAAGAAGATAGGGGGAAGAAGGGAAATCTTAGAAGAATTAGTCTTGAAGAAGAGGAAGAGAGAGAAGAACACTCATAAGAAGAAAAGAAGAAGAAGAAGAAAAGAGGAGAGAAGGGGGGGGGGGGGCTGTTGCAAACGCACAAAGCTAAAGCTTCAATTCATATTTTTCTATTCCCTACTCAATAAGCTGATTACAAGTGTTTAAATAACAAAACAAACATACTTGATACGAAAATAGACTCTAATAGGACTCTTGGTAATTTAAAACTAACAAAAGACTGATCCTACAAGGACTCTTAGGAATTTAAAACTAACTAAAACTTATCCTAGATATCCTACCCAAATAAAAAAACTTTGATTACATGATTATCCCAATAATAAATAATAAAATTCTAAATTATCTCTAGAACTCCCACGAAAACAGATCCTATTTTATCTCCTTGCAAGCTGGAGTTTGGGCCCACCAAATTTGAATCTATTTCCATGCAAGCTAGACTTGGGGCCCACCAAATATGAAAAATATCATCTAGGTTACTGTTCACGCTACTGCAGCGTGAACAGTAATTTCTGGTTCTGGTTGTGCTGCATCAATTTCTCCCTCTCTTAAAAAAAACTCGTCCTCGAGTTTCATAGAAGAAATCTGTCTCACGATTGGCACCACAAAAAAAGGATTTGATAGGTTGTTGTAGCATTGTTCACAATTACTGAGAAAAGAAATTAGGGGCAATAAAGAAAGGATGAAGAGTAGAAAGATCTCAAGGAGGAGAAGAAAACAAGGAAGAGAGAAAAGAAGGTTGAACAAACGATGAGATAAAGAAGAGATCTATCCAGGTTTGGGCTCTGATACCAAATAATGGGGGACAGAATATAGAAGACAGAAGGATATAAAGAAGATAGGGGGAAGAAGGGAAATCTTAGAAGAATTAGTCTTGAAGAAGAGGAAGAGAGAGAAGAACACTCATAAGAAGAAAAGAGGAGAGGAGGGGGGGGGGGCTGTTGCAAACGCACAAAGCTAAAGCTTCAATTCATATTTTTCTATTCCCTACTCAATAAGCTGATTACAAGTGTTTAAATAACAAAACAAACATACTTGATACGAAAACAGACTCTAATAGGACTCTTGGTAATTTAAAACTAACAAAAGACTGATCCTACAAGGACTCTTAGGAATTTAAAACTAACTAAAACTTATCCTAGATATCCTACCCAAATAAAAAAACTTTGATTACATGATTATCCCAATAATAAATAATGAAATTCTAAATTATCTCTAGAACTCCCACGAAAACAGATCCTATTTTATCTCCTTGCAAGCTGGAGTTTGGGCCCACCAAATTTGAATCTATTTCCATGCAAGCTAGACTTGGGGCCCACCAAATATGAAAAATATCATCTAGGTTACTGTTCACGCTACTGTAGCGTGAACAGTAATTTCTGGTTCTGGTTGTGCTGCATCAGGCACTCAACAGGTAGGGCCTCTGCACATGGCAGCTATATATCTGGCATAAGAACTCAACAGCTAGGACCTATACGCATGTATTTTTTTATGCTATCTCTATCAATTGTGGTAACAATACAGGGTGAAAATTTGAATGAGTTGAATGGAGCACGAGTCGTGATGTGGAGAATCCTGGGGTGTTTCCATAAGTGGGCTCAATGACTTTCAATTGTGAACCTAAATGTGAATTTCAACTTGTGGCTTTGGAAAGTGGAAACCAATGACATGTGTTATCATTTATTCATGTGTGATTACATTTAGGAGGGAATTTAAAAAGGGTTGGCCCTTGAGATGAAGTTAATTCTCATTAGTATTTCTGGAATGACTTATCAATTCACTGGCAGAGCCACATGGAGGTGAAAGAAATGAGCCAATTTCCTTTTTATTGCAGATACAAGATAACATGAATCTCTTCTGCAAAGCTCGAGATAATATCCTCTTGATCTTGAAGGAGTAAGTAATGCACACATTCTTTATTGGCTTGGTTTTATCTTTTATATTTCATATATAGGTAAAGAGACATCAATCTCCTTTCTAGCTCAAGGTGGTATCCTCATACTTTTTTATTGTTGACACCACACCCAGGCATTATTGGCTTGCCTTCCAGAATTTTTTATTCAAATGAATGCCATAGATATACTTGCAAGAGGATGCATTGATTACATGAGATGCATGCAAGACTAATGCAATACATTAATCTATTTTCTCGTTTGTGTGCCTTATTTTCTACCCGGGAAACGGCATTTGGCAATATCAAGTTATAATGTTACATGGCCAACATGCCACTGGACAATAGCTTCCATTATGTTGTTAATCAGGTATTGTGATTTATAGCATCTAATGTGAACTATCTGCCTGTGTTTTCTGGTTCCTTGGATGGTAATTGTTTTTCTTGAGTGGTTGGGCCACTAAAATGTTGATATTTTGGGTCTGGAAATATGAGCATGTGATTCACTGATAGTTGATTCTTTTGCATGTTTAATCCATCTGATGATGATATTGTTTGATACTGTGTTCAATGGCCAGTCGTCATATTTAAGAATCTGGATATCAAATATTACTTACGGTTCTAGACTAGATATGTATTTCTCATGTTAACCCAAATACCTCTGGCAGCTTGAATGATATGCCAGGTGTAATGAATCAGATGCCACCACTTCCGGTGAAGGTGAATGAAGAGCTTGCCAATTCTATACTTCCTCCGACAACCCATCCGATGCAATCATGATCCTGACTCGAGAACAAATCCACCTGGGAAGATTTAAAGCTTTCATTTGGTTCTAGTGTAGGGATTGTTGGCTGCTGTGTATGTGAGGCCTTCATGGCCCCTTCAATGGTGTACTGATTATTAACCCTACTTACCCCGAGGGGAAAAAAAGGAAGAACTCTCCCCCTGTACATTAATGTTAAGTTGTATAGTTAACATCCATAAATAATATCTATTCCTTCAATATGTTTCTTTAGTTGAAAAGGTGAAAATAGTGTCTTCCATTTGTGTACTGTGAACATGCTGCTGGTGTGTTAATTTCATGCGTATCATCTGGATCCTATAAGCAGATATCAGAGCCGACTACAACCATGAGACTTACACTGTAGCGACTAGTGGGATGTCTGGGTGCTCTATTTGATTGCTTCTCAGATATTGTAGAAAGGAAAAGTGAAGGACAACTGAAGAATTTGAGGTGGAGAAGATGGGTTGACAAATATAAAGAAAAGGGACAAATGTTTTAAGAGCATGGGCTTTTAGACTAAAGGCTGCATTGAAACTCTTTGAGAATGGATTTGTTTCCCCAAATTGGTTCAGGGTCTTAAAAGGTTAAAAATCAACTCTCTTGCTCATTGCTGTGCCTTGACAAAGCTCTGCCTGTCTTCCCAGTGTGAAAATCTACCTCTATCCGGTAATGGATAGCAGGATTTGAACTTCTGCACAAAAGAGAGAAATGCGACAGAATAGCTAGCAAAAGAATTAGTTGTTACTTGACATTCTCTTGAGCTCTGGAAGGAATAAGAAGAAAACATCAAAGTCTCTCTACCTTGCACGCTTATACCGACGGGGGCAAAAAAAAATTTAAGTTTGATTTATTAAAAAATTTCTTCTAAATTGTATTCAATAAAAAATATAAATAATGGTATAATTTAGAAATGCCAGTGATTGGTTCCAAGTTCTGGTCGGTCTATTCATACATGGCAACAAAGCCTTTGCACAAGAGACCATGGAGCCCTTTAATATTATAGCAAATTGCACTGGCACTCTAAAATGGAGGCCTTAAAGTACTAACACTCCATTTTATGTTTAAAAAAAAACTAATTATTTTTATAAGATACTGGTATCCAATTTTTCCTGGAAATAGCCAGTGTTTTGTTGTTCCAAAAAATATCCCTATAATAAATAATATCTGAGCTATTTTCGGTGATAAATTGGATAAATAAATCCAATGAAAATTTATTTTTGGCTCTTTGTGGTGTTTAAACATAAAGTGGGTATCAGTGTTTTAAACTTTCATTTTGGGAGCCTCATTTGTGTTTAAAATTAATACAAAGACTCAAAGATTAACGGATTTTTAATGTAGATACAATCAGTTGTAGTCAAAACTATTATACACCTTCATACATGGTTTAACATCGTCAAGAATCCCTTAATGTTCGTATTGTGGGGGCATTCCTTGTTTCAATGTCCGAGCAAAAGGTATCCTTTGGTAGCTCACTTACATAGTATCCACTTGAGGAAGCCCCATTTCAGGTGATTAAAAGTTGGTCCGCTATAAAAGGGATCGGAAAGGGTCCAATGAATACTCAACCTTGTTCCTTTATTGTTTGGGCATCTTTGGATTGCAAGAAACAACATGATTTTTGGGGGAAAACAAACTACCCCAAAAGAAATTATTGAGGCAGCCCAAAAAGAACATGCTGAATTTGAGGCAATCAAGACAACAGGAGATGGGGAAGTGATAAATATTGTAGTCAAAACAATGGGAACCTCCGCCTCAAGGTAAATTAAAGTTGAATTCAGACATGTCTTGGTGTAAGGAAGTGGCAAAGGTGGTGTCGGTTCTGCGAAATCATAAAGGAGAAATTTTATAGGCGTCTAAAACGCACTCAAGGGGAAGCTCTAGCTATGAGAGCTGAATGATGTTTGCTCAATCAACAACGGAATCCTTCTGGTAGTGGCTGATTGAATCACACACGTGAAAGCGATCAGGTCCTCCAAATGCAGAGCTCCTCTAGTGGAGGATATTAGGGAGTTAAGCTCATTATACACCTTCATGCAGGGGGGGGGGGTGGTGTTTTTTTTTTTTTTTTTTTTGGTGAATGAAAATTTGTTACAAAAAAAAAAACATCGTCAAGAATCATTCCATTGAGGACATGGCGAACATTCAATGGCAGATTTTTTTTGGGTACAGAGCCAATGGCAGATTTGCCTTGTTGCCTTTTAGATATGAGAAGAAACTCGAGTCCAGACCGTCTGCCTCGGTAGTCGGTACAAACTCGGGACAGAACCCCCCCCCCCCCCCCCCCCCCCCCCCCCCCCCCGCCGGGGGTTTGCTTTAGAAGAAACCCCCCCCTTTTCTGGATAAACTGCAAGACGTGTCTTTTCTAGAGTTGCCCAGAGAAGATAGGAGCAAGAAACCCTGGATCCCAGATTGTCCAATTTCAGTTTGGTGGGCATTTTTTGCAGAATCTTCGTAGTCACAATCCCATTCATGGGTATTGAAGTGTGTCAAATTAAAGATTAAGCCATCCAAATTAGACAATCTTTACCACCACAATCACAAACTGAGATGGAACTGGGAATTTCTGAAACCTGGATTCCTTTATTTATATAGAATTTTCCCATGTCAGCATCAATTCATTGCTACAAGGAATTTTTCTAATTTTCTTCAAACAAAATCTCTACCTAGAAAAATTCCATTAGATTCTATATACACTCGTAGATGATATACAAATAGTTTAAGGATTCAAGAAGGTGAAAAGCGGTCCATAAGCATACAAATGGTGGATTCTGAGAGAGATGCCTGGCGTTGCACTTTCATAACTTGGACAGTTTGATGGCTGCTGCTCTTCGCCTGAAATTTGATTGGAGAAGAAGAGTGCTCCTCCCTCACTTCTTCCTCCTTCTTCTTCACTAGATAATGAGCCATTGATGGGCTTGAGCAACTTCTGCAGGTGGGTTGTTCTTGGTTTCACCTTTTCTCCAAGCTTTGAGAACTCACTCATCCAAAATCCTACAAAACCTTCAGTCATTCTCAATGATATAATAAACCCTTCCTCTCTGCCTCACAATGTCTCCTCGCTCCAAATTCAAAACTGATCTCAGAAAAAGGAAACTTCTTTTTTTTCACTTCAAGATCTTACAAATGAAAAATTGCAAACCCAGTTGCTGCAATTTATAGAGAAAGATGATGGTGGGTTCACGGAATAAGGGACCAAAGCAGTGGATATTCTGGGTTTTGGAATAAGATACTGTTTCAGATGCTCTATTGTCTTTATTTAGGGGATTTGGAAGCAACTCCGTGACCGCGTGAAGTCCACGTGGTTTCTCTTCAGCCTTGCTTGTTAAGGAAACTTCTTTGCCAGATAAGAATGAGAAAGATATTTTTTTTCTGAAACACGTTGGAAGGTTCTTTTACACGGAATTATCTTAACCCTTTACATCTATGATTAGGTGTATTGGATGGTCAAAATAATATGCAATTTTCTTTTTCATCACAAGGATCATTTGAATTTTGAATATTTCCATCTTAGGAGCTTAGTGTAAATCGAATCGATGGTAAAATTGATCAGTTGGTAAAATCAATACATTTTAGTGAAAAAGTCTATTGAGTTCAATTTTGCCTGATGACATATTATGTAATATCCTATCTCAATATTTAAAAACTCTGTTCCAAAAGATAAAGATATTGATTGGAGGGTTTCTCCTAACCCAAGGTGAAAAACTAAAACAGAGAATCCATAGAAAAAGTGAAACAAGATATTTGGAGAACGAAGGAAAGAATCAGAAAGAGACTGGTTTCTAGTCCACCAGTGAGGAAAGCAGGTGCAGACTCTTTATCTCTAGAGCTTCCTTCAGCCTGCCAATCTGTTTTTGTGCTCTGTATTCGGCCCTTGGAGAAATATCAAGCCTTGCTTCCAGACAAAAGAGAGGAGGCGCAAAGAACAATTCAGCTCCCTTTGATCATGTGCATGAATGAATAAGTGTAAACATACCAAAATATCTAGCATTGACTTGACAGGGTCAGTGCTGGGCCCTCAAAACTGGGTGTGACACGTTGATATGAGATATGGGTTCATTGATACTGGATACCCCTTCTCCCTCATCTTCTCCTTCACCTTTTTTTTTCTTTCAAAATGTCTGTTCTCCCCTATTTCAAGCAGTAGTCCCAGTTTCCAACCCACAGAAAGCATCAAATCAGCCAGTGAGTACAAACCTTGTGCCAATTCACTGGGCTAGCGCTTAGCATGGCACATAGCATCAACATGGGCAGTCAGTCAAACCACCTAGGTGCAGCATCAAACATACCATCCTACAAGCAGTGGACATCCATTATTGAAACAAATGAAGGCATTAGGTGCTTAAGGGGAAGAGGAGAGCTGATAACAAGGGATTCGACAATGCTGAACCATTAAAAGAAAGAAATGAATTTATATCAACATCAACTCGAATGGAGACAAAGTCTCTGATACAATTTCTGAAACCATGCGGATGCTGACGACTACTTATTCTCCATACTTCATGAATTTACCAGCATGATCTGATCTGGAAGTAGAAGGGAATACATTTCCCAAGTAATGATTCCATCACCAAGATATATTCAACAATTAATGTTATTTTCTCAACCATCAGAGGCTATACAAAGAAAAAGAAGCAACAAGTTACCAATACTTTCTCAAGGGAGAGCAAAGATCACGAAATGTACAAAATAGTTGCATGAATGCAAAACCGCCGCCATTGCCTATACAAATGAGCCATTAAACTGGTCAATTGGAAGATAAAAGCATATCCCAGACCAGAGGTAAATGGCGAAGGCATTCTCCCAGACTAGTGAAACACCTGCCAACTTGTATTGAAACCCTTGCAGGAATCCCACCGACCGCTGAAAAGCAGTGCATCAGATTTTGCCGGTGTCATGAAGTGGGAGAGACTTTTTAACTTCTGAACTTCCCATGCAAGACAACCCCAGTCCAGATAAAGGCTCGACTGGAAAAGAGAGGATTACAGAAGGGTCATTCTGGAAAAGTCTCCAACGCAGAGTTCAACCCAAACTGTAAGGCAGCACTGCTCCTCCAGTTGAACTACACCAGAGCGCTTAGTCTAGGAACAGACATCTCTGTTGACGCCAATGGACCAAGGCCAGGAAAGCTATGGCAAGGCCATTCAGAATCCCTTCATTAACGCAATTGGAATTGAAAAAATCCATTCCTTTGTGCAACTGGTGCCCAACTAATCAGCCTAATGTCCTTGAAGCACATGGGGGATAGGCAACTGATCCAGACATGTTGAGGCAATATGAGCATGTATAATGTTCCCAACACACTCAGAAGGCGACACCCCTTCGGCTTGAGGCATTCATGTGAGGCCCATAACACGCCCTAGCCAATCTTGGAAGCAAAGAGGTATCCACTCCTGCAATTAAGAATCTGATTCCCAGATCTCATAGAATGGATTGACTTCAAAAGAATGTTCAAATCCATGGTGTCCAACCTTCATACATGTTACACAGGTTATCTATACTGGTAGCCTGCTTAAGAAGATAATCCACTTGCTCCACAATATTTAATTCCCTGCAAAGTACCATAGAGTTTCACCATTAGAAAATCAAAATCATCCAAACAAGAGAACTCCACCTTTTAGGAATCACAGTTACCTGCTGCCTTCAATTTCCCGACCATCTATTTTTATTTCAACACGTCTTAGCACTGACTCAGCATAAGGGTTCTTACCTACCAATAGGAAAATGTAAGACAGGTAAGAAAACCATGGCCAAAAAACAAATTTTTGTAGTTAGTAGAGTAAGTAAAACACACGCTAAGGATTTGCAAATGGAATAGGCCATGGCCTGAAGGTTATCATGCACACAAGTTCTGCACAAAAGAACCTCAGCTTGTTATCCCTGCATTGGTTAATGAACTTGTCATTGAGTACTCAATAGACGAGTAATGCTTTGCCATACCATTGTAACTACTGTTAAGTTATTCCATGCCATCCGTTTCATTCAGCAAAATTAATATATCACTTCTCTGTGTTTACCATTTTTGCATACTTTTTAGAAAGCATTGAGTGTTAATAACTTAATACATATAACCAAAAGTCTTTAACACTCTGGCAGTTGATTCTCTTTTTTTTCAGGGGTTTGGGGGGGGGGGAGGGGGAGGGAATTCAGGTGTAGCGTGGGAATGAAACATGTGACTCTCATCCATACTATTTTGACAACCAAACTCTCTGTATTGAATTCTCATCATAACAATTAGAAACAAGGGAGGGTCAAGGGTGAGAGGTCTTTGTGCTAGGGTTTTCAAAGGTGCCTCTCCTGTCGAAACCCTCCTTTGATTTGTCTACAGGTCGTCCTTCTCCGTCACCAGCAGCAGATCTCCTCTGAGAAGCTGAAGCGAGGCTTAGGGAGGCAATAGAAGAGTTGCAGAGGCGACAGTGCCACCATGTCACTCCTCTCCCTCTGCTTCTCTGTCTCTCTTTTGCATCCTCAAATCTGTGTTCTGCATCTCTCTCTCTCTTCTCTTCCCACTGCCCTCTTTCCTCTTTCCTCTTCCCCTTCTGCAAGATGGTGCCTCTCTTCTCTCCTCTTGCTTCCCTCTCTCTCTCTCTCTCTCTCTCTCTCTCTCTTCTTTCCCTCCCCCTTCAGGATGCCGCTTTCTATTTCTCTCCTGTCCCCTCTTCTTCTCGTTATCCTCTGTTCTTTGTCTGAAGGAGTGCAGCCGGATTGGTGAAGGTGGCCAGCCCTGCCATTGCCTCTGTCACCTCTCTCTCTCTCTCTCTCTTCTTCCCGTGCTTGCTTCTCGATCTCTTCCATCTCTTTGTCTGATGGAGTGTTGCTGGATCGACTATGGTGGCTGGCTCATACCCCTTGCCTTGTCAGCTCCTTCTCTCTCTCTCCCCCCTCGTCACCTCCTTTCTGTTCCTCATTCTATTCCACCTCTTTGCTTTGCAGAGTGGAGCTAGATGGATGCTGATGGCCGAGTGACCCTTGGCTTTAGTTCACTTGACGTTTTGAGCAACGCCTACAATGCCCACTTGTGTACTATGATATTCTTGTAGACCCTAGTTGCTATTGGTCTGCTTGCTCTTCCTCGGAGCCCTCGATGCGATGTCTGTCTCTACTGCAATGGCCTTCGCATTGTTGCAATGAAGGCCCTCTTTCATCAAACTAGAAAGTGCCTCAGTCTAGCCTGACCTACTGATCCTGGTTTTTTTTTTTTTTTTGGGTTCGTTTTTTGCCTAATATTGTGCTAATGTTGCTCTAACTTTGTTGCAAGGTTATGTGCCACTTGTGCTAATGTTGTACTGTTTTGCTTTTTGCTCTCTTGAATCCTATTTTCTTTGTTTTGGTTCACCTTTGTATCACTCTCCCTCCCCTCTTCTCTCATGTAGTAATGAATTTATTGATTAGTTAGAACAAAAAAATTAGAAATATAAAATATGCTCAATTCTTAAAACAAAAGGAGTCAAGATTTTAGTACTTGTAATCAGCCTAGAGATTGAAAGGAAATGCAGAAAGAAAAAGAAGAATAGGAGGAGAACGCAAAAGAACGAAAGAGGGAGAAAGCTTGCATGCATGACTCTCTCCCTTGGTATGCTATATTCATAGATTACAAACTACTCTTAGTTTAGGAAACTTTCTTAACTAAATTACCACAAAAAGAGAAAAAGTAAATATGTATAGATTACATAATATCTCCTAGATCTACTAAAAAAGAAACTACCGTATGGAGATAACTTGTCAACTAAGCAACAAGGAAAAAAGTAAACTGTATTAGGCAACTTCTAGCCTGCACATGGCTAAGATTATCCACGATATCTTGGCCATGCTAGGATGTAATCGCCAACACTCCCACTCACGTTGGTGTTGGGTTTGGGTGTCTTGTATTATGTGGGTCCATGTAATTATGGTTTTGGTTGTATTTGTAATTGAAACAGGGTTTGGGTCAATTACTAGTACTGGGTTAAACATGTAATTACATTGGGATTAGGGTTTTAGGTTTCCCTATAAATAGTCTCTGTGGGACAACCTAATAGACACGGAAGCAAAGAGTAACGCTTTATGGGTGTGAGAGTGGTGTGGGGTTTTCTGAAATAGTGGAACTCCTTTTCTCTCTGGTGGATGTAGACAGGGTTTTGCCGAACCACGTTAAATTTCCCTTGTGTGCTTTGCTTGTGTTCTTTTCTATTCGTGATTGTGCATCCATTATCCCTAACAAGTGGTATCAGAGCAAGGTTCGGTGGATCGTCGTCGGAGGTGTGCGAAGATCCAGAAAGGAGAGGATAAGTGCCAGGAGAACGGAGAAGGCTTCGACAGATTGATCGAAGGTACGCTTCTAGATCTAGAATCGTGAAGTTTTTTTTTTTTATCTTTTTATTTCTTATGATTTGAACGGATTGGCTCAAGGAGAGGATTGTAAATAAAAAAAATAAAAAAAAAGAGAGAAGAAGGCAATCTTGTTTAAGATCGTGGTAAAAAATATTAGTACGGTCAAGGAGTTGTAGACCGTGAGGAAGAGAAGTTTTTTTTTAAATTTTTTTTTGTCTTGATGCAATGATTATTTTGCTTAAATTTTTTTTTTTTTTTTGGGAAAAGGTTGAGAAGTGGAACGTGGAGGAAGAACCGTAAGGAGAGAAAAAAAAAAGATTCGGTGGGAAAAAGACGGAAAAAAGGGGTTTTTTTTTTGTTTTTTGGTATTATCGAATCGTATCGTACAAATTGTTTCCACAGGATTTTGTGTGAAGGTTTTTTGTACGAAGTTAAATGTTCCTAAGGTTTTTGGGCATTCCGGACTTGGTGGAAGTGACGGATCGAGGAGATTTCGCTCCGTTGATATTGATTTTGTGAGTTCGTACGGAGATCAACGAACAAGAATTTTGGGTTGTTGACAGGTATGCACAAATCAGATGGCGGTGAAGAATTCTAATTTCTCCATAGAACTTTTTAATGGTGATAAAGATTTCACCTTGTGGCAACAACGGGTGAAGAACATCCTTACGCGGGAAGGGATTGTTAAGGCTCTCAGGAAAAAATCAGAAAAGCCAGAGGCGATGAAGGAAGACGAGTTGCAAGAGTTGAGGGATCTAGCAAATAACAATCCAGTTGTATCTTGCGGATAATGTTCTTCGTGAAGTCATCAAGGTGGCGGATCCAGAGGAAGTCTGGGCAAAGCTGGAGAGCAGGTACAAGTCCAAGTCGTTGACAAATCGGTTGTTTTTAAAGAAACAGTTATATGGCATTCGGTTGTTAGAGGGAGCAAATTTTGACAAGCACTTGGATGAGTTCAACAGAATTTTGACGGAGTTGTCGGCTCTTGATGAGGAGATTAAGGAGGAAGACAAGGCGTTACTTTTGTTGGCATCATTGCCTCAGTCATTTGATCACATTGTGACCACATTACTTTTTGGTAATGATACTTTGAAACTTGACGATATTATTACTCCATTGTTGATGAATGAAACAAGGCAAAAAAATAGCGGTGATAGGGAGTCAGATGAAAGTAGTGCCTTGGTTGTAAGGGGTGGTCATAGTAGAGGAAGATCAAATGGGAGAATGGAGGGGTCTAGCAAGTCAAGGGGTCGCTCAAAGTCTGCAAGTCGCAAAGTAACTTGTTACTATTGCAAAGAGGAAGGTCATATAAAGAAAGATTGTCTAAGGTGTAAGGAGGATAGGAAAAGGAAGGACGGGGAGAGTGATGAATCATATATTACTGTCTTATTGAGCGATGATGGAGGAGACGATGTCCTTCTAACTTCATCTTCAGGTTTGAATACTTCATATTGGATTTTAGACTCTGGGTGTTCTTTTCACATGTGTTCAGTCAGGAATCAATTTACTACCATATCATGCATGTGAAGGTGGTACAGTCAAGATGGCAAATAATGCGGAAAGCAGGGTTGTTGGAGTTGGGACTGTGCGGATTCGCATGTTTGATGGGATTGTGCGAACTTTGACTGGGGTTAGACATGTGCCAAATCTAAGTAAGAATCTGATTTCATTGAGTACTCTAGATTCTAAAGGTTTCAAATGGTCATTTGAAGGTGGAGTTCTCAAGGTTTCAAGGGGATCAATGGTTGTGATGCAGGGAAAGAGGATTAGTAAGTTGTACAAGCTTGCAGGGAGTGTTGAAACAGGTGGAGCTCCAGTTGACACTTTGGCAAAGGGTACAGGTAGACGAAATTTGCAGGTTGTTTAGGCGCAAAACAAGGGCAAATTTGGAAAGAAGCGAGTGACTTTCGCTTTGGATTTGGTGAGTGGCAGTGATCTCTCAGAGCCGGCTGTAACAGAAGGAGAGATGGAGCCACGTCACGTCGTATAGCAGCTATGAGCTATACGGGACACCCCTGTGGGGGGTGTGCGCCATGTTGGTTTAGTGATGGCGGTTACAAAAGCATTCCTGGAGAGGACGTGGGCCATGCGGTAAGGTGTGGTGGATACACAAAGACTGGTGATTGCAGAGAGACATCATCAACGGTTTACTTCAAGGTGGTTTGCAGAATTCAAGCCAAGGTGGAGATTGTTGGGTTTGGGTGTCTTGTATTTTGTGGGTCCATATAATTATGGTTTTGGTTGTATTTGTAATTAAAACAGGGTTTGGGTCAATTACTAGTACTGGGTTAAACTTGTAATTACATTGGGATTAGGATTTTAGGTTTCCCTATAAATAGTCTCTGTGGGATAACCAGTTAGACACGGAAGCAAAGGGTAACGTTTTGTGGGAGTGAGAGTGGTGTGAGGTTTTTTGAAATAGTGAAACTCCTTTTCTCTCTGGTGGATATAGGCAGGGTTTTGCCGAACCACGTTAAATTCCCCTTGTGCGCTTTGCTAGTGTTCTTCTCTGTTCGTGGTTGTGCATCCATTATCCCTAACAGTTGGAGTATCCAATTAAGGGCTCCAACTTGACATAACAAGAACATAATTATAGAAAATAAAAATAAATAAAAAATCACCAGTCTTTCGCATTAGTAGAAACTTAGCAATACCAGACATCGATACACACCAAAAGAACTTCACCCAGGAAATAATCAACAACTTAAGTACATGTCGAATGAACCATCCAACAATAAGAATAATTGGAGGTGGTGAAGATGAACCACATCTATTAGTATAGCAGCAACAATAAAATCAAGGGCACTATCCAAATAATGTTGGTAGTATGGAGGAATCTCCACCAAAGGAGGTAAAATGTGTAGCTCGATGACTGCACAAATAGGTATGATGTAACTTAGATTGTAGGGTTAAGGTTTGTGATTGTCTCCTTAGAATTAGGTAGCCCAGAATCGTTTCCACTTGTGAACCAACAAAGTGATTAACAAACCAGGGTGTAGGAAAATGTAGCAAACCTAGATGGGATGGATAAAATTGATAAATCTAGGGTTTTGGCAAGGAAAGGGATTAACAAAAAAAACAAATAGGTTGTAGGGGTTGAGATGCTAATGAATTTAGGATTTATGGGGAATCTTAGGAACAAGTTAGGGATGGGCAAATTTGCTATGGGTAGGTTTGGGATGAACAGGTCAACAGGTTTTCAAAAATCAATTAATGGGGAATCTTAGGAACAAGTTAGGGATGAGCAAATTTGCTATGGGTAGGTTTTGGGATGTAAGGTTTTCACAAATCCTTAGGGGATGGTTTTATGATCCCCAAAATCACCCTAGGAGTAAGTGGTGGATAGATTTGGAAAGGTGAGGAATGATATGGGCTGATTCAGGGATCTTGGTAGGTTTCTTGGTCACTCTCTTGATCTCTTCTCTTTTCTTTCTTCTCTTCTCTCTTCTTCTTTTTATTTTATTTTATTTTATTTTATTTTTTATTTTTTATTTTTTTATCTTTTCTTTTCTTCTTCCTGGTTCTGGTTTAAAATCCGCCACAAGAAAGAAGGGGAAATGGGGAGGGGCCAACTGGGAGAAAGAAGAGGGAGGGGGTGCTGTAGGGTGTAAGGGATGGTGGGGGTGCTAGCAAGGGTTGCTGCAAGGGTCAGGGAGGGGCCTAGGGCGATCACAGGGGTGAACGGGGGTTGATGGAGCTGCTGCAGAGTTAGGAAGAGGAAGGGGAGCTTGCACAAGAAGAAAAAGCGGTGGGGGATGGTACTTGACAGAGAAGGAATGCTGCTTTAATGGATGAATGCTTGCTGGACTCTCAAATCTCTGGCTGAATCTGACAAAAAAGCCTTCTAAATCTGCAGTGGCCCTCCCAGGAAGACCATGACCTTTTTTGCCTCTCCAAACAGAAAATTTTATTCATCAAATCAACTCCCTTTACAATGAAGTAGGATGGACTTTTTATAGCCTTATGATTGGAGGAAAAACTGAAGAGTGTAACTTGGAAACATAACTTGACTCAACTAGGGAATATTTGTGACTAGGATCCCCATTACATCTCAATAAAACAAAGGAAGTTTAAAGAAAAACAACTTGCAACACTAATATCTAAAGGAATCTCACTAAAAAATGGATTCCAATTGGGGCTCCAACATTGACTACTACTCTATCAAAACTCACAAAATATAAATCCAAATAAAAAATAATAATAATAATAAAGATAGGTCCATGACCTTGGATCAAGGGGGTTCCAGCCAGACCCCCTTGGAGGCCCAAAAGGGCTGAATAAAATGATCAAAATACCCCTGGGGTATTTGGCTGGTTTGGATTGGTCCTTCGGGTTTGGGTTTTGAGCCCAGTTATGGGGGGCTCAATCCTGCTTACATCAAGGTAAAGGTGCAGCTCCAATGTCCACACAAGTGCTCTTTGCAGTAAGGCAAGTAGTAGGCAGTAGGCAGTAATTCTGTGCAACGAAAGGCAAAATAGAGCCACAACCAAAGGTCTCTACAGGTCAAAATATAGGTTATTCTGAACCAAGTAGGTTGGTAAAGGACAATATAGGTTATTATAGACCAAGTAGGCAGATAAAATGTAGTATGGATTATTGTGGACCAAGCAGGTCGGTAAATGATAATATGAGTTATTGCAGACCAACTAAGCAGGTAAAAGGCAAAATGCGTTACTGCAAACCAAGTACATAGGTGGTGTTGTAGAAAACCATTTTAAGATAAATGACTCCACAAATAATACTCTTCAAAAGACTTGAGTAGATATAGACTAAGGCTCTAATCTCCCCCTCACGTGTAATATATGTGTAGCATTACACGTGGACAAATGATAACGACCAATTACCAGTATCTCAAAGTCTCGTCTTGAGGAACTACCAGTATCTCGAAGTCTTGTCTTGAGGAACTACCAGTATCTCAAAGTCTTGTCTTGAGGAACTGTTTGGGTACTTGAAGGACCATTTCACTTGCAATAACTTCCAATCATTATAGAAGATAACACAATGTTAAGGTGGCGGAAGCATCAAAGGAATAGCTGATAACTAGTGGTAATATTAAGGTCGCGGAAGCATCAGAGGAAGGGCTGATAACCTTTTAATACTTAGTTGTTCACAAGATCTGAGTATTAACAATCACAAAGCATCACCCCCCCCCCCCCCCACAACCCCATGTACCAGAAGAATAGAGATTAATGTCAATTTGGTAAATGGAGCAGCAGAATTAGTGATCCTTATAATATTCCATCCACCAGGAGAATAACACAATTAAAGCCAACTCAAGTAAACAGAATACCCCCCCCCCCCCAAAAAAAAAAAAAAAAAAAAAAAAAAAATTCCAAACACTTGTAGTACCTAAAACTAATATAGAAGCAATAAGAAGGCAATATGACGTCAACAGTACTATAACTTGCAGCAGAACATAATACGACAGCAAGAGAATTTTTCAACGCAGATAAATTCAATAAAACATGGGTAGCAATAGTATATCTTGCAGCAGAACCCAATACGGCATTAGCAGTATTTTTTAGAACCTAAAACCTCAATGAACCAGGGGCAACAACAATATAAGCAGTGGTAATATCACAGTAAAATACCAAGGCAACAAAACCACGGCAATTAATATCAGGATCATATCCTAACTACCAGAAGAATAACACACTGGAGTTGATTCGGATAGATAGTTTAGTAGAAAACAAAGGGCAGAAATAGCACATTGTAGGAAACCATATAAAAGCAGTCTAGTAGCAGCAATAAAACCAATCAGGGTATGGCATCGAGGTTACCAATTGAAAAGCAATAGCAGTTAAAGAGATCACATGAAAACAATTTTCATTGAGGCAATAGATGCAATCCAGAGAACCAAAATAGAGTATGAAAGCACAATAGACGTTCAAGCTGGCGTAGTGCCATAGCTGGTTCAACAGGTCCTCTTGTGTCCAAAAAACTTCACTGGGTCTCTAGATTCTGCAGTAGTGGTAACAAAAGGTACGTAGAACACTTCATGAATCGTGAAGAAGGATCTAATATATCATTAATGCAGCAAAGGGTGGCTGCACACCAGATAGAAAGGGAAAAACAAAGAAAATCGATCAAAGTCAAGAGAGAAGAAGCAGTCTCTAAGCTGATTACAGATGCTCTGATTCCATGTTAGGATTTCAGTACCTGTAATCAGCCTAAGAAGTTAAAGGAAATTTAGAAAGAAAAAGAACATAAGAAGGGGAAGGCAAAAGGGAGAAAGAGGGAGAGGGCTCACATGCATGAGCCCTATAATGCTCTGTTTATAGATTACAAACCACTCTTAGTTTAGGACACTTTCCTAAACTAAATTACAGCAAAAAAGAAAAAGTAAATACGCATAAATTACAAAGGATCTCCCATATTTACTAAACAAGGAAACTATCCTAGGAGATAACTTGTCAACAAAGCAACAAGGAAAACAGAAAGTAAACTAAAATAGAAATAAATTATACTAGGCAACTTCTCAACTGCACATGGCCAAAATTATCCACAATATTTTGGCGATGCTAAGATGTAATCATGAACAGAGATATTCAGAAAGTACCAAGTCAATCCATTCTCTTACACTCTAGTACACAATTAAATTCACTCCAAACTATTCCTGTAATCTGGCAGTGCGAGAAAAGAAGGGACGTTTTGGAGGTTTATGTGTGTCCAGGTTAAACATCTCAAATTCCTCCATACAGATAATGTGGTTGTTTAACTATCACTTCTCAAAACCACATTCGATACAATGAGCATCCTGCTTCTTTAGACGGTAACACCTGCAGCAACTCATACTAAAAGGCATGCTAATAAACCTGAGCTAACTAAAAACTTTTGGCCCATTTACTCTCTCAATAAAAATTAAAATTGGGAGACTTACCCCTGCTAATCCGGCTATGACCATCCACACAGGGAAGAGAAGCTTCATGATTTGCAGAATGCTTCTTAACTTGGTTTGGTGTGGATGCATCATCTTTTGCCCCATAAATCACATCTTCCAGTTCTTCCTTCTCAAATGAAAAAGGATCAATGTGTCCAATTGTATCTTCACGAGTTAATACCGACGCTTTCTGTTCACTTGGTTGATCAAGAGCTGAAGAAGAAATAGCACCACCGCTAACTTCTGCTACTTGAGATTCTGACTGCCCACATGCTGATCCCTCTTGAATATTAGTGCTAGTGGGCAGAATGGATTTTAGATGTTCTGCACTTTCTGCCCCATCAAACCCACACGAAAACTGTTCCATACGATTTTCTTGACCACTGAAACTGTCAGGGATACTTGGATCAGATGATATAATGCTGGACATGGAGCTGCTGCTGTAGATGCTGTTAGGCGGAGAGATCCATCCTTCATCTAGCAAAGATAATCCAGCAGCATCAGAAACATCCGAGTTACTACCTCCATCTGTTCTGGAGAATAGATCTTTCTCCTTGTCATCAAATACAGCTGTGTCACCTCCAAGGTCTGACCTTGATAAAGTCATCTCCTGCGACCTTGCTGCCTGGCTGTCTCCCAGTCCTTCCAGTGCCTGTAAAAAAGAACTTTACATGTACTTTTTCCGGCAAGAATAAAAATATCATAACCAAACAACAAGAAGAGGGAAATAACAAGAAAAACCAAGAGAGAGAAAGGAGAAGGGGAAAGGGCCAGCTAAAAAGGTAGACTAGGGGGAACCAAAATAGATGAACTGCTTGTTCCTTGGGATATCCATATTCCATAATAGGGGGATAGTACACATCTAAATTATCCAGCTAACATCAAAATATAAGCCTTATTATATTCCAAGTCTTAGGGCTTGTGTTTTCTTCTTCCCGTACTGAGGTTATGGCTAGTGAGTGTGGATGGACGGATGGAAAGGGGGTGTTTGTGAGGGAGTTACATGCTTGCTTGCGGGAAGTGAGGAGGGAGATTAGGGAGAAGGGAGGAGTCCAGAAGGGGGTGGCTTGGAGTGTTTTATTTGCAGAAAGTAATGTCAAGGACTCAGAGGAGGGGCTAAAATTAGAGTTCATTCCCCAATCTGTATGGATGGAGTGGAGCAAGCCATTGTGCAATGGCACTGCTGTGCAAGAAGAGGATAGAAAATGGAGGGTGCATTGGTTGGCCACTTCATTGGAGAAGGCCTAGCTTCCTCCATGCAAAGGAAATGCTTCTGAAGCATTGGAGGCTATCTGACAATGTCTCTGTTAAGTATTAACTTGATACAAAGTGGATTTTTTATTTATAGATTGAGCCTTGAAGCAGATCATACGAAGGTTTTAGAAGGAGGGCCACGGTTTGTGAAGAAAAGGCCATTCATTGTGAAACCTTGGAGCCTAGAAGGGGTGTTGGAGCGTATTGAGTTGTCCTCTCTACCAGTTTGGATATCATTCCCTAACCTCCCATTCTTTATTGGCATGTGCCCTGTTTGAGTGCAATTGCCAGTCTCATCGAGAAGCATTTGATGATAAAAAGAATGACTAAATCCATGGAGAGGATGTCCTATCCTTGGGTGTGTGTGGAAGAGGAAGCTCATAGGGAGCTGCCACATTAATTCAAGTCTATCAGTAAACATGAGGCTTTGTTTTGTTTTGTTTTTTCTTTATGTCAAATCACTGGGTTTAGCTCCCTTCCCCCCCCCCCCCAACACACGAAAAAAATAACAAAATAAAAATATGGGGTTTTGTTTTATCAAAGGTGTACACCTCCAGCAGATGGAGGGGCCACGGGATCAAATCCAGCTGGATAAGTCGGGGACAGAATCAACTAAAGGAAGCAGGGACAGGTGGCAAGCACTCATTGGGGAGAAGCCACACCCATGCACATGATGGCAGGGGTGTGACTTCTTAGAGATTGTGGCTTACGTGGAAAGGAGTTAGGATTGCTACGGATATACGCGGAAGAAAGGGAGGGGGGCAGGGGGGGAAGGTCAGGCAAGAAAGGAGAGCAGGTGCTTTCTCTGGGGAGCTCAGTTCTTGAGTAAGGATTAGGAAGGTAGAGTTTCCTGTAATGTTTCCTACAGATGAATGAATGAAGCAATTCATCTCTCTGTTCTATTGTCTATCATGAATGCTTGCTGTTTATTGTTTGTGGATTGAGTGATTCACCTGAGAAGAAGAGGTTTGATGCGACATAATGGGGGAATTCCTATTCTGACTATTGCAGGAAAGGGAGAAGAGCATCCGGTCTCAGCAATGGAGATCAAAGCAGTTTATAAAGGCATAAAGATCTGAATTTTGAAAGGTTTGTCGGATGATTCCGATTCCAAGTCGGCATTAACATTATTAATGGGAGTATCCAGGGTGCTTGAAAAGTCCAATCTTTGAAAGGGGAATAAGATAGAAGCAAGCTATCCTTCATGAAAGGCACTTCGTGCATGAGTGGAGGGACCAAAACCAGCTAGCTGACTACATGACTGGCATTCAGCTGACGCAGGGACAGGTGAAGTGGAGCCTATGGATTTTCCAGGGGAGCTAATGGAGCTTATTCAGAAGGATGCAGATGCTCATGTTTATTTCAGATTGCAACCCAATGGGTTTTCTAGCCTGCTTGGGACCTTGGTTAAAAGGGAATGCAATTTTTTTATGGAATCTCCTACCCCCCAACTGAGGTTCTAGGAGATGCCTAATATGTATTTTCCTTCTTTCTAATACAAAAATCATTTATGGGAGAGGGGGGGGGGGAGAAGGGAGAAGAAAAGTCTACAGGCCTATTTACTTGAGCTTGATTTTCAACACCTAGAGAAAAGATGATATCATAAGATAAAATTACCTATTATGCATGAAAATACTAGTATTATGAATCAACCCCTTGCACAAACCTTACTAACCACCACAACCACTACACATGGTTTATAATTTCTATTTTCAAACTTTCAAAAGCCTAAATCATCAAGGTGGGGTGTTTTGTAAAAACTAAAAACTATAGGGTTTGTGCTGCAAGTACCAGCATTTCTCCTAACCCAGAAACCTAATGTATGCCACAAGTACTAGTGAGACATCCAGGAGAGCCAGTCAAACCAACTCTCCTTTCTATGGATTCAGGGGGAGGGGGAAGGAACATAACCTTTCAATCCACAGCAAACACTATCACTTGATAAAGTTTATAAACCCATTAAAAACCAAAAGGCGAAGAACAAATAAAGATAAAAATAAAAATAGATAAACTGAGATTTATGATCGTCACCATTTTTGAAGGCTGGTTTAGGGGACAATTCACCATTTTGGTAGCAGAGTTCAAACTAAGATGGACCACCCGCCTAAGGTTGGACAGAGCTTAATCTTGTGAAATTGTAGAAATGAGTCATTTCCAACAAAAGATTGAAGCAGGAAAGAACAAGCTGGAAAATGGAACCAGGATTCAAGGAGAAAATAAATTTGAACAGAAGAAAAAGGATTAACATACTTTATGGAGATTTCCAGCATGGAGACTTGCAGTCCGTGCAAGTCTGGTCAACATAGAATGGAGTTCCTCCACAGAGTGAGTAAGTGATGGCACCAAGGGTTTCAAAGGCTGGTGAGCCTCTCTAATCCTTGAGTAGTAGGATTGATAGATTGCTTGTCCATGAATAGGAGAGATCTCCATCTTGCTCTCTCTTTCCTTTGAAATAGCGTCAGCCATGGCAGCTACATCCTTAGATAGCACCGATTCAAGTGGGAGAAGTATTGTGTTTGCCTGTCAAAAGACAAATACAGTTTCAACTATTTGTAACTCCAGAAATAAAAACAAGCTCATAAATACAGTCACAGCAGATGTTGAAATCAGTATGAAAGGTACAAATAACCCAAACCTTCGAAAGATCTGCTATAAGAACTTTATGTAAGTCAGCAGCTTCCTTCCCCAAGCTGTGAACATCATGTAGACCCTCAGTTATAGCCAAAACCTACAAATGGAAACATGAATATATTAGAGAAGAACACCAAAGGAGGTTATGCATCTTCATGACAGCCATGCTTCCAGGATCATCCCACCCACGTGTGGGATTAATCCCATCCAAAACAGCCATGAAGTACTTCTCTAACAGGGGTTAGGATTGGATCAGATTAACACAATGGATCAAGCAAACAAGCAATTGACATGATCTTGAACAGGCTCAGCCTACCTGATCCAACTTCTGATTGTTTTCTATAAAACATAGAAGAGCACTGACATAATATGCATCTTCTAGAATGCAGAAAATGAGAATTCATCCACCGCTAGGGTTACGGAGAAAATGAGAAATTAGTGCGGTCAATTCATTCCACCACTAGCTTGATAACCTAGAGGCTTTGTGAATGAGCAATGAAGTAACAGACCTATGGCAAATAAGGGACGCACCATTTTCCCCTCTTCCTCTGAAATGAGGCAACAGAATTTCATTTCATTTGAAGGTTTAAAAATTAAGTATTACATCTTGTTACTGTATTCTTTACATCAATTTTATTTTCTTTTAAAACAGTGTGGCCTAAAGGTTTTGGATTCTGACTTCCAACCAGATGCACCCAAACTCCCCTCCCCCACTTTATCCAAGCTTGAGCCTGGCAGTAGTCAGTACAAGAGTTGAAATATGCATTGATACTTGATAGTAATTTTAACATCATATTCAATTTGTTAGGAAGTCCGCACCTCCGACGATCAAAAGCACTATTTAACAGGCATTTTTTATTCACTATAAGTATTGTGGCAACAGTGGGACTGATAACATGATCAATTACATTCAGACCCTTTATAATACCTGACTACTGATCTTTCAGGAGCATAAAAGTTATTTGTCATTCACTACACATCACTAGCATCACAAAGTTTCCATTTAACCAGAAATACTTTAAATCCCAGTTATAACAATGGTGAACTATAGAAAGAAAGTTGGTGTATCAACACCAGAAAGTACATTCAAAGAACAATTAAGTTATGTGATATAGATTACGCTTTTATACCTCTTCAAGCATTGAACCGCATTCAGTTGTCAGAGCAGTGTGCCCCCTGGAGACATGTGCAAAAGAAGATAGTGAAATGCTGGTTTCATGGGCACAATCTCGCATCTCTGAAAGTATGCCCTGTAGATCACCTGCAAAAGAAAAAGGCAGCAGTTTATACGTGCACTAGTTCATTAATAATGTTTACAAGAGCTTTCTGTATTCTGTCCAGTTTAAACTAGACAATCTCCAACCTGAAACTGATTTTGCCTTAACTGCAGCAATACAGAGTTCATTTGTTGCAGAAAACAAGCCATTGGCAGCAGCTTCCATGCTGCTTTTTGCCAATTTCCAGTCTTGTTCAGCACCTGACATTAGACAAATACAGCCAGAAAGAGGGCGGAGTTAAGTAATCACAAAGAGTAAGAAAGCACACTTTAAAATTGAGAACAGAGGAATAGAATCACTAGGTAAGCTTTAAAACTTACGACTAAAAGATTGATAAGCAACATCCAATCTTGTTAGAGCATTCAAGTAAGACTGCTGCCACATCCTGCCATCAGCAACAGTTCTACCAGCAGATGTCTCTGCTCCCATTTGGAAAATTCCATCTCTAGATGCTTCAAACTCCACTACAGATGAGCAAATTTTTATAATATCTGATGCCTGCTCCTGAGCAGCCCAAAGTAACTGGCGCCGTCTCATCAGATGATCATGAAATTCAGGAGGAATTCCTGAGCTCTTGGCCACTGTAGTCCCAGCTCCAATTGTACTGGGGCCAGCACATGCCCACCCCATTGCCCTTTCAAGTTGTCCTTCGGCTGACACAGAAGTCCTCTCACAAGCTTGCAGCAACTCCATAGATCTAGCTATTGATGACATCATTGACCGTAAATTTTCTAGCAATTTAGGTCGACTGAGGTTAAGAATTATGGGGTATAATTGGTCATCACCTATAAGGAATTTCTGAGATATTATCCTGTTCTTACTTAGATATGGGAACAGAGAATCATAAAGCCATTCCAACTGAACAATCTCTAGGCTTGTCTTGCGGATAGCCTCTTTGAGCTCACTTACTTGCCTTTTCATAAGTGAAACAGCTGATCCTGCAGCTCTAGCAGTCTCATGTGCATTACAGTATTCCTCAAGCATATGCTGCACCCTTTTGACAGGACCACCATCTCTTTTCAGTTGATCAGCACTGGGTTCCTTCATTGCCGGAGTAAGTTGCCTCAATTGTTCATGTTCTTTCTCTAGTCTAGCCAAGAGAGTGAAAGCAACACGATCTCTCAAATATTGACCGATATGTCCTTGTAGTTGGATCTCAAGTCTCTTCTTCAGAACATTGTAGAGCTGATCAAATCCTAGATTGTGATCCACAGCCGAAGATATGTCATGTATGCATGAATCAAGAAATGAATCTATGATTCCAACTTTCCAGATAAAGAAGGCATGGTTTTTCAATAAACCAGCAAACTTCCAGACATATTCTGATATTGAGTACCCAGAGTTCATCAGATTTATCAGATTAGAAGATCCGTTCAAATAGGAAGAACCATGGCCACCAAGTTCTGAGAGCATTTGATCAATGGGTTCCAACTCAGAGAAAGGTTTTACCAACACAGCCAGAAGTGCTTTGCTTCTCAAGAGATGAGGATCCCTTCCTTGGTCAGCACTGATTAGAGACAAAAAATGGCGTTCAGAAGAAAGCAATGCATTTCTAATAGCAGCTTCCCTCTTTACAAGAGAAGTAGTTCGCATGTCCTTTTGGTTCCATGTTTGATGGAGTTGGTCCAATTGAGCCCTACATGCTTCTTCTTGAGAAGCAAGCTCTTCTGCTTCCTCCCACGAAAGATGATCTCTACCCTTCATGGCAGCATCTTCAAGAGCCAACTGCTGCTCTGTGATGAGACCAACCTTAACAAAATAATTCTGTTCAAGATCTACCAAGGAAGCTCTCTCAATTTCAATCTCAACAAGCTGTTCCAGTGCTGTATCAATGGATCCTCGGATTTGTGAAAGAGAACCAAAAGCATCCATAACTTCTGAATTGTGTGAAACAATTGACCGCATTATCTCTGGGAGAACAACTTCAGTCATTTTCCCAACTAAAACTCTACATGAATGTATACTATACTGAAAAATAGAAGCCCAATTCCCTTCAGAAGATAATTTTGCATTGTCCATATCTAGATCAATGTTAGGTACATCCACACCAATAAACTGCTGAAGTTCATTAGCAAACCCTGCAACAAGCATGCACTTCTCTACTTGTTCTTCTAACTCTGAGAAGATAGTCCCTGAATCAGAATGTAAACTCTCTTCTGCATGTCTCCATCCAATTCTTTCACAGGAGTGACCTAATATGTGAAGAATTTTGCCACTAACCTCGTTATAAAGAGCACTTACTGCTGTGTGTAAAACAGAGACTACCTTTTCCTTCTTCTCTTCAATCTCTCCCAAGTGTCCAATGTCCTTGGTCCCATCATGTTTAAATTGACCCCTTTGAGTAAAGGACACATCATCTTCTCTCCTTGGAAAACCAGCAGATTGCATGTACTTGGTGAAGGCATTTATGAGACGATCCTTAGCTTTTGCTTCCGTATCTGAGCCAATAGAATTCACCAGTTCGGAACACTCTTCTTCGACTTTATCTATCTCCATTGTATATTTCTCCAACTTATGGCAAAACTCTTCATGCCCCTGCTGAACAGAATCAATACCCTCCCCTTGAGTCTTGGAAATAAGGTCAGCAGCCTGCCTTATAGCAAGAGAGAGAATATCAGAAGATATGTTATTCAACGACAATTGCAAAATTTGCGCCCAACCATGAACTGGGCTCGTAGTAATGTAATTCAGGGGTAGGATTCTTTGTAAAGCTAAGGCGTATGCTTGAAGTGCTTGAACTGCCGAAGAGAGCCCACTATCCAATTCAGAAATGATCTGAGAAATTTCCCTATCCAAATCATGACATTGTGCTTGTGTCGGCTCAGGGACAATAGTCAATGGTACACCAGCTACTAGGACTGCAGATGTGAGAGATAAGGCATCTTCCATGCTACTCAGCTTTATGCAATCTTGGACTTCTGGAATTGAACCACTTCGCAATGCATCAAGGACCCTCCCATGTTGTTCTACCCACATCGTTGCCTCTTGGGCTTTCTCAGCTGCCAGAGCTCTTGCTTGAGTAAACTCATGAGTTTGTTTTTCAAGCACAGCACGGGTTTTCTCTGAATTAGAAGTTACTTCAGCGACAATTGATTTGGCGGATGTTTCATGCAGAGCAAGTTTTGACCTCTCTTGGTCAGCATGGTAGAAGAGAGCAGAAACAACTTCATATTTGCTTAGGACTTCCAAGAACCTCTGATAAATATATGTTCTCGTAGTTAGACAAACTTAACTGAACACGCTGATAACTAATTAACTTAACCGAAAAAACCAGATCAGCAGGTCTTTTACATACCTCAACTGCTAATTCAGCAGCTGGTAAGGTGGCGAGTAAGAGGTCATGATGTTCCTGGATCACAAACAAGACCAATCAAATCTCCAGATAATTCTTACTGAAGAAAGAGAAACTAACAGGGTGCAGATGACAACTTTGTTTTTTGTCTTTTTCCCTTTATAAGATTTAGTACAGTTCTACAAAAGCTGAAGGCCATTACTGAAGGCATAAACCATATGCATTGAGAACTATTTAACTATTTCACAAAGTCAATAAGATGGTTGAGTGGCAAAACTAGGAAAGATAAAGTAAGGAATGATCATATTAGAGCTGGTCTAGAATAGCTTCGATAAATGATAAGCAACAAGAAAGTCAATTGAGATGGCATAGCCACATTCAACAAGGCCCTTAAATGCCCCTGTACAGAGAAGTGATACAATCCAAATTGAAGGAGTGAGAAGAATTAGGGGCAGACATAAAATGACCTAAAAGAAGTGGTGACAAAGGATATGAATGCATAGGCTTTGCATCTAGCATGGCCTCTAACAGAGCTGATTGGAAGGCAATAATCCATGTAAATTGTAGCCAACCCATTTAGTTGGGACAAGGCTTCTTATTGTTGTTTCTGTTGTTGTTGTACAAAGTCAATAAGATATGCACAAGGAAAAGAGAAATATTTAACTATTCTACAAAGGCAAAAAGATATGGACAAGCAGATTGATGTATAGGAGACAACTGATGCAGGCAGGGGATCAAAGACCCTACACTATACTCTTGGGAGATGGACATTAAAAAAAAAAAAAGAATATCTTCCAAAACATTTCTTCAGACCAGAACTATAATTAAGCAAAATAAGTCAGAATAAAACTCAATATCAAAGCCTCAAAGAGGGTCATTTGAGACCATCAGTTTGAAAACAACTCTAATTTCTTGAAAGGGAAAAATTAAAAAATTGACATAGAATAATAGAGAAGAACATCATAATCACGATCAACTATCTATCTGCTGGAATGAGTACAATAAGAAAACTGATTTGATTGCAGAGGCCAGGAACTCCCTAAACAAAGAGGCTTCTTTGAACTAAACTTCTTGAGATACTAAGCAAACTACTCAACAAATTAAAGACAGCTTACTTCCAGCTTACCCAAGTACTGCAGCTAAAGACCAACTGATAACCCACCAGAGGAGATAAATACTGTCTCCCTTGATAGACACTAAATCGACCTTCCATTTTGACCCAACAGTCCAACACAGAAGAATAATAAATACACCCAGTAAATATCACAGCCAGATTTATTTTCCTTTTCAGAATGGATTAGAACCTAGGCATGAAGGTGGTGTCTACATTTTTTTCCTTCTTCAGAAACATGAAATGTTTCATAAGATGCAATGTTGTCTATAAGAAACTGAAATTCCAACATGGAGGTAACTCACATATTATGAAAACATGTAGTAAGTTAATATTAGGAGTTCAACTTAAAAAGGGAAAAAAATACTAACATAGAAAGCTATTTCCTAAAAATACATTCCCCCACCCCCTGGAGAAAAGCAAAGAGACAATAACCAATGAAGAATACCCGAATACCTTATGAAGCCAAGAAGCATAGAAGCTGTAGTAAATTGAAATTTTATCCTTATTTTTTTGTTGTTCTTGACAAGGGAGTTTTTATTGCCAGGCACGACCTGAAGGAACCACTAAAGTCTGACAATAAAAATGAATTGTGCAAAAAGCATAGCTCCTTTTTATTTTTCAACCTCCCCCTTCTTTCAAGCAAATAAAAAACTTTCTTACAAGAGGGGGAGAAATAACAAAGGGGGGAGAATTCGACTCTTATCTTTTTCCAAAACCATTTCCTTATCCATTCATTCAACTGCTAGACTCAGGCCAATCGGATCTAGTAAAAAAGTAAAAATAGAATCTTTGTGTATTTTAGCATCTAAGAATTCCAATGCTAACTTTGAAGCCTGGTTAGTTGTAGGTAATCTAAGCATAACAAAAGGCGTAGCATCTTCTCAAAAACATGATCCCTGCCACATAGTAAAGTCTCAAGGGAATGAATACCTGTAAAGGAACACGAATTTCTTGCACTCGAGATGCAAATAAACTCAAGCTTACAGCCAACTCCATGCCTTTTCTTTCTTCGCCACCTATAGCTGCTTCATCATGGCCATCCCCACGTGTCCATTCTACCAACGGATCCCAAACAAATACCTCTAGCAACATCAATAGTATGTCTTTATTCTTCCTCAGAACACCAATAACAGCTTCACAATTTGCTCTGAAGGTACCTTCAATACCAGTCAACCCTAAAGCTGCTTCAATTGTATGGGTTAAGCGGAAAGGCACAATCTCTGGAATCTTTAGTCTAAGTCCTTTATCAAAGCAGACATTGTAATCTATGTGTACAACATCCCCAGTAGAGAAGTCCATGAGAATATTATCCAAATGTCTATCTCCTAAGCCCAGTATGTGTCCCACCATGCTCATTGCTGCCACACTACCAGAATACCTAAAAATAAAGCAAAGAATATAAACATCAAAATATTTCAAAATTAACTAAAAAAAGTGTAAATGCTACCTAACTTTTTGGCTGATGCAATTTAGACAGATCAGCACAAGTGGTCAAAAATCAAGCAAATGACATGCAGTTAAAAAATCTAGTCAACCATTTGTAAGTACACTAATTCATTCAGCTGAATGATATGGAGCTCCTAAATCCTGAACCCAAGACAGTAACTGCTTCAACACAATCCAAAGTCATTTGTTTTATCCATCATGAAAAAAGAGGGAGTCATGCTGGTGGAAGCACATGCAAAAAACAAAGAGGCAAGATCCAACGACTGGTAAAAAGCACATAAAATTTACATCACAGGCAGTTCCCAACCCACACACACACACAAAAAAAAATAATACTAAATAAAAAATAAAAAGAAGAGAATCCAATAAGTCGCTTTTCTATATACCATATACAAATGGGTACATACCCAGGAATAGAAGTTTTTCTAATACAGTGTACTCTAAATACTCTGTTAGTTTAGGAAACAAGAGGAGGTAATAATTGCTAAATCATAATACCCAATTATCCACTCCTGTTCTTTCTTGTTAATTTTCCCAAAAACCCTCATTTACCTAACCATGATTTAATTGTACACTACAATCACCCACAGGGAACTTGAACAGCTTCATTCCACTTTTGCTAGGGACAAAAAATCTCCATGGTTAAATTACCAACATATATGTACAATTATACCTCATACTGTAAAAAGCACAATCATATTCATATTCTCCAGAAGCCAAGTCAAGAGAGAATTTTCTTCTGGGTAATTATCATACTGCCATATCCTGGTCTGTAATATCTAACTAAGACAGAAATGACTGATGTACAGGAACATATATAATTATATACATACACACGCAGACAGAGAAACAGCAAACTCTTTACCAGTTGAATAAAATATTGAATGCACAAGAAATACCAATTGAATAATGCAAAATATAAGAAAAATTGATAAGGATAAAAGGCACCTTTTTAATTTCATGCTGAATGCTTTGAATCCTTCGCTAGCGCACCAAATTTCTTGATGAAGAAGTTGTCTAGGAGTCTCTTTCATAAGATCCAGAAGAACTTTTCGCTTCACTTCATGGGGCCAGTCTCTTCGTGAGATTACTCTCCGTATGCCTTTCTCTTTGAGTGCTGGTATAATTTTACCATAGAACATATCACTTGGCCGGGGAACAGGTGGAGGTGCTGTATTGGTCACATTGCCAGCACTCATTGCTGACAGCTGCGCTAGTTGCATACGGTACTGCCAAGACTTGAACACACTATATATGCTTATTACATTGTCTACCCACTGGATAAGACCAGCCTGACCGCTGATTGGTGTCACGGAATAATAACGAATAGTGAGCGAATGACTACGAGTATCGGGAGATGAATGCAAAAAACCATTAATGGCTTGCAACAGCTGCATAATTCTGGCATCAAGACGCAAGTCTTCACGCCCTTTCAAGAGATATGTATACTTCTCACCATCAGAACCCAGTATAACAAGTTTCTTAGGCTTAGTCTTGGTTGATAAGATAGTCACTTGTTCAGAGAAAGAAGCAACAGTGACAATGGTCTGGAGATCAGTGGTAGGACCAGCACAGGACTCAGAAACGGTGGTTTGCTTCACAAGACCAGGCATTGGTACCTCAGATGATGATAATAATGCCAATTTTGGGGCAACATCCCCCAAGGAAATTGATGATTTCCTCTGATATGCAGCTAAAGATGATGCAATTGCATCAAATGGTCGCCAGACATCGCCAAGTGCAGCCATAGATAATGGAGGAGTCTTAAAGGCCAAGATGGCAGATTTCAGTTGTTCCCCGTACTCCTTATGAAACCAAATCTCATGAGGAGTTTCTGGTTTTCGAGAAGTTGAGGCTAGACGACGCTCCAAGGCAACAACTATAGGAGCCATCATAGCCGAGTACTTTGCAGCATTTATCTTATTCTTCTCACTATGACTAAGAGTGACATTCTCTGAAATCCGTGAAGCTTCCTCTTTAAGCATATTTATACGCCTTATCACATCTGAATCCATTACAAAATTGATTTCAACATTTTATGTGTGAAATTGTGTAGATAAGTTAACATAAAGAAAAAGATAAAACTAGCCATTGCCATCAATGCTCATAAACTTTAAGAAAAAATCATGACGGCGTTGCAGTATTTATATCCTCAAAATGGTAAATAAGACAAAATACAAGGCTCTGTTACAACATTCCCATGAAAATGCGACCTTCCTTTTTTTGGATAATTTTTCATGTCTTTTTCTGTCCCATGGGAACCACAAACCCACCATCATCCCTAAGATAAATAAATAAATAAAGCCAGGGAAAGAACTTTACAACTTTTTGATAGACCTCATTTTTTATTTTTTTGGTTCATCAGGAATAAGCAGCCTCATAGAACTTCTCTACAGAAACAAACAGAAATTCTTTTACTTTTTGGGCGTGTTATCACAACATATTGGAAAGAGCAAGAAAAAGAGCAAGAATCCACATTCCGTGCCCATGCAACTCCCCTTCCCTCTTCCCCACCCCCACCTGCCTGAACTCCCTCTGCAACTCTTGACGTGAACATAGAGGCCCCCCTTGGCTGAACCCTAAGTTGGCCCACTAGATGGCTCCAAGAAGCTCCCTTGAGCAGGCCAAGCCCCTAGTAGGGGTATTTAGAGCATTTTCAGCCTTCTTTGATTTCTGGAATTATTTCCAAATTCATTTCTAGAGTTTAATTTGGGTTTTGTTTCTTAATTTGAGTTGTGTTTGAATTGGTTAGGTTGTGGATAAGGTAAGACTCTTGTACAAGAGGGTTCCTATCTTTTTGGAGTTTACTTTTAATTAGAAGTTGCCTTTTAGTAATTGGTGGTTGAGTGCCCTAAGGAGTTCTATCTCAAGTGAACTTCCTTAGCAAGAGTCTTAAGTTAATTAATCTTTAATTTTCAGCATGTGTCTTTAATTGTTTAGATTCCAATTCAAGAGTCCACATTATGTGGTGGGATCCTTGTTTCTTAAGGAATCCCACATTGTGTTAAGAGTTTTTTAGACTTCAGTAGGCTATACATAAGCCTACTGTTTCTTTGTAATCTCAAGTTGGATTGAATAAAATTAAGATTACTCTGAGACACAGGATTGTGGTTCTCTTTGGGAGGGTCATGCAGATTTTTGAAGAGTTCTTCATCTATAATCAGCAATCAATTTCAATTTCCAGCAGCCATTAGCCTTCCACAGCAGCTCTTACCAAGTAAGTAAGCATACCATCCCCATTCTCCTTCTTCCCTGTCCATGCAGGCATCCCCTACCCCTGCCCCTTCATTCCTACCCCCTCCCCTGTCCTGAGCACCTCTGAACCCTCCTCCTTGCTTCCACAAACAGCAGCACCCCCCATTCCCCCAGCAGCATGCTTTAGCCCCTACCCCAAGACCCTTCCCCACTCCCCCTTGTACCCACAGGTCTTCCTACCCCTTCTTCTTCCTCACAGCAGCCCTAGAACCTCAATCCCCGCAACTCCCTATCCCCAGCCCCCTAACCTTCTTTTCTTCTTCCCTTAAGATTGCACCATCCCTTAGGTGTCCGTCCTACTGTTATTTCCCCAAGTAAGCCTTGTTTCCCTAGGTTTAAAATTTTCCCTGCACTTCATCTTCTTCCTCTGAATTTTCTGCAAATTATGTTCAAACTTCTGAAACCTACTTCAATTCAGACCATCCCCTACATTCCGCACCATTAAAACAAGGCCTGAAACACAAGGGAGCACACAGCCCCTCCTCCCCCACTAACCCAACCCCCCCCCCCCCAAAAAAAAAAAAAAAACCTGGTTTTCAGATTTTGTTAAAATTCAAATCCCAGTTAGCATTCCAGCAGGGTTTTTAGAGCTATAGAACACCCTAAACATTCTAGAATAACCTTCCTCTTTGCTGAAATTCCAGGGCAGCCCTTAGTTTTAGGGAAATTCCATTAAAAATCCTAACCGTAAAACTGGGTTTACATCAACTCCCCTTCATCCTTCTCATCTCTGGCACCCAGCTTACCATTACGATCCTCCATCAACCCCTCATTGCCCCCTCGTTGGAAACACAAACAGGTAATCTTACAATCAAACAAATCAAATAAACTTCATAAGGCGGTATGTTGAATATTTCATTTCATACATTTGAAGTTCCAAAATACCTCATAAGTACTTTGGTTGTATACCTCCAACAAGATTCAAACCTAAGATCCATCAGGTAGTTGCTTTTCAGCAAAGCATTTTAGTATGAGAACTTTAAACCCACATTGGAACAGGAAGGGTGTGAAGTCAGTGAAAAGACGTTAATATATGGAAATGGAAACCACAAGGATTGGGTTCATTGAAGAGAGGGCTCTCTTTCCAGGAGCCCGTGTTGTTTTTACAAAAGCATGAGACAAGCTGAGAAGGAAGCATGACTTGAAGTGTGTAAAGTTCCGTCCGCTCTAGCCAACACTTGTTCTGATTTTCTTATTGGCCAGCACAGGATTGGACTTATTCAGTGTCAGGTGTTACCCATTGCGTGCAGCCACAGTTTTAAGGGAATTGGGATCTGTCAGGAACCCCTTTGACAACTTCTAGGCACTGTTTAATAATGGTTAATTTTCACAGGCATCAGTGGTTGGTTGGATAGATTGTTGCCAATACCAGAGAGCTCACTTTTCATGACATCCAGAGCACTTACAGTACTGGCAACAACCACTTCATGAGAAACAAATCCCGTTGGGAAAGATATTTCCAAGGGGTCCTCATATATAGTGGCAGAACAAACAGACTGTAAAATAGTAGTTAGAAAAACCTGCCTGTGTGAAGATCTTGAAGCGTGCTGAGCCATAGCTCCTCCCATAGGACAGTTACATTCCCTAGCTCATGTATCACAAGTTGAACATCTTGAATTAATTTTGGGTAGAGATTACTCTGCACATAACAATAGACATTTTAGAATGCTAGCATGCACCAAAAGGAGGCAAACACTAATTGAGTAGGTGTTTCATTTAATGCAATCAAGCATCATAATTCAAAAGTAATAGCAACCCACAAGACCATGACCTTACTTGCCTCCAAACTCATAATTTTATTCATCAAATTGAACATATCTTACAACTAAGTAGGGTGGGCTAGTTATAGCCTTACAAGAGGAGGGAAAAGACTTGGACTCTAATAAAGAAACCTAACTTGACTCAACTAGAGAATTCCCTAATAGACTAGGATCCATTTTACAACTCAATAAATAGGAACCACAAATAAAAGAAGCTATTTTGGAAAATAAAACCTAATTACCCAAAAGGAATCCTAATTTAGAATAGATTCTAATTGGGACTCTCTAATTTTGACCAAGTCTTTTGACCCCCCATAAAACTCAATAACTAACTAGAGGACTCCAATCCAAATTCTAAGAGTAGATACGGAGTCCTAACAATTAGGAGACTAAAGTGGACTAAGTTGGGGGATCCCAACCTAAATGGGAATCTCAACTACACAAGGATTCTCAAATAATTTGCAAAATACTATCTCAAATAAAATAATAAAGATAGATCCATGACCTTTGGATCGAGGGGTTCCATCCAGACCCTTCTTGAGCCCCAAGAGGGCTGGAAAATGACAACAACACCCCTGGGGTATTCGTCCAGCATTTGATTGGGCCTTTTGGGTCTGGGTTCTGGGCCCAACTATAGGAGTGTCAGCCATGTTCACATCACATTCTCAAATGGTGGGACTTGACACAAAAAAATATGTATTTTATAATTGGAATAGAATGCTTAAAGCTTAATGTTCACTGCTGCCAGGCTTTGCTCTTCTTCAATGAACTCTATTGTTTACAAATCACAGCCATGTTAGTTTTTCTTCCCACTGCCCCCCTTCCCCGGGGAATTCCTAATGCTTAACTGAGTTGTTTTACGCCTCTACTTTACTTCTGTTCTATTCTAGATATCGTGTTGGAACAGCCTAGGGTAGAGCTCATTAGCGCTGTAAACTAACAACCTAGGGTCCAATACCATTTAAGGCTTGAAATTGTAAAAATAATGTTTCCATTGTGTTCAGACAGCCTAACTACAGTGAACATCAAGATCCAGGACCTATCTTGGTCATATGGCCATCGAAATCCACCACCAAGTTTTGAAAGGAAGAAAATACATGAAATCACCAAGATCTTTGTCAGGGAGTCTTAAGAGATATCTAAAGAAGCGCCCAGGAGCAAGAAGGATCTAGAGCTACTTGTATATAACTAAGAAATGCATGAGATCATAGAGATGCTAAAATTCTCCACTAAGGATAGGAAGATTCTAACTTAGAGTATTCCTAGACATTAAATTTACACACAGGGAAAGTATTCCTAGACATTAAATTTACACACAGGGAAGTGCAATTCCCCAATGATCAAAGGAACACTTTCTATGACAAAACAGACAGAGAGAAAAGACAAGGCAAGACGCTAAAATAAATTCGATGCACATCCCTCAAGCCAAATAAATTAGTGAAAGAAGGTTACCAAACACCCAAGTATGTGCTGAAGTTCCTCAGAAGGTTCCCCTTCGTAAGCATTTATATCAACTAATGTAGGGTACACTACGGACCAAGGAGTTAGCTTTGCAAGCGTCATCAGCAATCCTTCCAGTTGCTTTCGAACTACTGGCTCAGGATGAGAACTTAACCGTGCAAACAGCTGAGGTGTTACATCCTATAAAGTATAAACACATAAGTAACAACCCAGCTATTAGAATCTCTTGCTACTTGCTAGTTAGATTACTTGAACAAAATGTTACAACTAGACAATACCCTACCTGCCACGGCAACAAAGGAACTGTTGAGAGACCAGGTTCAAGAATATCTCTTAACTCTACCCCATAATTGAGAAGAATCTGTAGGACATACAGAGTAGCTCTCAGAGTGTAGCTTTCAGTCCTTCGCTTCATGGGGTCAAGATCAGAGCCAGCCAAATGACCTTCCCAAAGCTTGGAAGATGATCGTGAAAGGTATTGCATAAAGCCATGAGCAGCATGACCGAATAGTGAAACCCGTCTCTGCCTTAAGGTCCTCCAAACATCAACCAATTCATTAATTGAAGACAAAATGTCTGCTTTCTGTAAGTTAGCATCAATATTTAGAAATAACAACTGCAACTGGGAAGTCACAGCAGCAGAGAGGCACTCACCCCCCGAGTCTTCCATTCCTGGTGCACCAGCTGCAGCTTCAATTATATTTATTGCTTGGCATGCTAAAGCTTCGACAGTGTTCTCATTCTTCAAATTTTCATGAGAACCAGACCAAAGAATCTGTTCTCCACCAGATATTTTCTGAAAGAGATCTAAGATAATATTTTCAACTCTTAGTGCCTCCTCTTTCGTTAATTTGAACCTGTCAAGCTGAACCTCAGGAACTAGAATGGGAGAGGAGGAGAAAGACTGAAGAAAGATACTATGTGGGGCAGAGAGGGAATTTCTGGCTTGACTATAACACCAAGACGCATAAGACAGCCATGCCTTACCCATGTAGGGACAAAGATGAGTGGACAATTTCACCGCAGCACCAACTATTTCCTCAAGAATGTGATCAACACTTACGTTGGAGTCGACATCTTCACTGCTAATAGAGGGCCCACATTCCCCAAGAGGGCCATCTAATCGTGATATGTTGATATCTGCGTGTATCTTGCGAATCACATCTTCCAAATTCATGTCGGAATAATTCCTCCTCAACCAATTTGAGAGTTTCAAGCATCCCTTGGCCTTGAGAGTGTTGACAACGTTTGAAGACACTTCTGTTTGAGAAAGCATATTAGGGTGCACAAATGACCAAAGATCCATTAGGGCATCTTCAAGCTTGCCTTCAGCATACATTCGCAGGATACCCTCATAATGTATATTTGTAACAAGAAAATCTCGATACATCCCCTCAGGACAACTCAAGACTTGATCCTTCAGAAATTTGTTCAAATTACATGCCATGCTTAAGTTCCTTTGTTTACGAGCTAAATGCATCAACTTCTGGCACAACTGCATGGTAATTGGCGAGGTTGGAATCACTGTGCGATAAATTCGGAAAACTTTTAACCACAAATTACAGTCTTGATGAACTCTATCAATGGGAAATTGCATGAGTTGAGTTAAGGAACTTAAAATTAGTTGATGTAGCTTGGGTTCATCTCCACTGCTTTTAACTTTGTAGCCCTCTTCAAATGCAAAAATGCAGTGCAATTGGGTACCATATGCTGCTGCTTCAGTTAATCCATCATACGGAAGAACAGACAAGGCTTCCTCCAACATTGACTTGGCCTTCTCTATCTCCTGTTGCACATTCTCTACCTTTCCCTCTCTATACAGAAGCATTGCCTGCAAAAGCATCTGTTCGCTCCTCTGTAATGCCAATTTAGGATCAAGTGTTAGCTCATTGCTGCTTTTAGGCGTCAAATCAAGGTATGCCCACGAGGCCTGAGCATCTCCCTCATCAAAGCAAGCCAACGCATGAACTGCATTAATCTCATTGCCAGTCGTAGTTAGTGCACCAGAGTAACTTTTCCCTGCATTTTTTGCACGAAGAACCTGCAGTTCCAATAGCCATGATTCTAGAGACTTCCAATCTGTGAGTGCACTGTAACATTCAATCACACGTGCAATGGCAAACTGTACACCATCAGAACCCATTGAACTCAAAGTCTCCTCAGTCTGGAGCAGATGAGTAAAGTGAGCAGCAGCCATTTCATATTGGCCCCGTGCCTGATACACAAGTCCTGTGATCCATGAAAAAGGTCCCAACATTTCACTGCTACTCAAACTCTGATTCTCCTCCACCAATATCGAAGAGAATGTCATAGAAACCCATTTTTGTAGGCCAACCAAAGCTTCAGGTTCATGACTCCTGCAAAGTGCCAAAGCCGCATGCTGTAAGATTCTCAAAACATCTCCTGCAAATCTGCTTCTCAGATTGCGGTGATTCTCAGATACCTGGTTCCATGACTTGTCTTTGAAAGCTGCAGCCACTAGATTTCTGAGGTCTTGCAAGCGCAACGCAGAATAATGAACTGTAGCAGCATGACAATGCAGTGCAACCCCAACATTCATCATCGGTTCACAGATGCGAGAAAACCACTCCTCACAGACCTTCTTGTTGGCCCGAAAAAACAATGAACTCTGGCGAGTACCACATGGTAAAACAATGGAACCATCATAGGCATTATATATACTTTTCTTCAGGGACTCAACAAATTCTAGTAGTAGTCTCATGGGTAACAGGTGAGTACCAGAAAAACTAACATTCAAGTTGCCATCATTTTGCTCAGTCTCTAGCTGCAGCACTTGTGCAGTGTCTAGAAGCATGCGCTCCAAGGCAGCAAAAGTCTGGGTGGGACCACCAAGGTTGGTTCGCAGACGAACAGAGACACAGTATCTAGCTGCTTCATGAACAGTCCACCATGCAGCAGCCAGATTATTTACCGAGCAAATTTTATCCAGCATATCTCCATCTAGTTTTATGTCCATCCATAGGCCAACATTTCCTGGCTTTTCAAGCTGATTGGAAATGAGGTCTTTTGTAACACGGCAGCTGTAAAAAAGACGTTGGATCCAAGAGGAAAGAGGCACCTTCCGTCTCTGTGAGATATAACCTAAAATGGAAACAAGCTGCTGTGAGTGAAATTGCCTTGGCAGCTGCTTGAGTGCAGACAATTGCTTCCAGTGTAAGTATGATCTGTTGCCCAACCTAAGCATACCAGTTCTACACGTAGTACCCAATTCATAGTCGACCACTCCATATGCATACATTGTAAGAGGTAACACGAGGGCAAGTACCCTAACAAAAGCAGTTTTAACATTAACATCAGGATCACCAAGCTTTTCAAGGGCAACTTCAGTAATGGAGGAGAAATGTCCAGGATAAACAAGTTTTGCTAGCAGTAAACTTTCCAATACAGATGCAACCTGAGATCTCACCTTCAACTCCTGATCAGTAGCTGCATTCAAAATAGTGATAATCAAATGACCACCAGCAAAAACATATCCACCCACTGCATAAAAATACTTGGTGGAAATCAAATCCTCCCTCAAAGTTAGAACAGCCTCACAAAAACCTTGGATCCATCTTAAACCTTCTAGCTTAACAGAAAGAGGAGACGAAACATCAAGCACTTTGACAAGGAGCATACTGTACTTCCTCAAGTAATCACTAAGAACAATGGAGTACTCATTCTTGAAGTGGTCACAATCCACTAGTTTTTCAACTGTGATATTAATAAGATCTGTGTTGACAGAACTTCTGTTTATGGTGCAATTGCTTAAGAATTCAATCTCACTGAGTTTGCTCAATGCCCTCACAACACTGGTTTGCAATTCAATGCACCTTCCAAAAGGCAAGTCAAATGGATTCAGTTTCTCCAAGATATCCGACGTCAATTTTACAGACCTCTCATTGCAGGAAGCAGCAATTTCTGGCTGGTAAAGACGAGTCCCACCACTACCCAGCGTTACAGAGCTTAACAAGACTTTCAAATCAAACTTAATTAATGAAAATAACTCGAGTTTTGAACAAGGCTTACAATCTACTACACTACTGACCACATCCCCTGAGTCCCAAATTGACCCGACCATTCCCTTTAATAGCTCCAGCTCTTTAAGCAAAGAAACCATTGCCTGTTTCACTACTTCATGACTGTCATGCTGAAGCAAGAAAAGATATGTGGCAGCAGAACTTCCTGTCACAAGGTGATTCGGATGCAAACGCAGCTGCGAGATAGGAAATTCAAACTGTAGTATTTTCAGAACAGATGATGGCAGGAGTCCAAGCTTCTGTAAAGAAAGCAACTGGAGGTTTGTTTTCAGCACCCCATGAACCTGTATGGATGTAACCTTGCCAGAACCTACACGTTGGACAGCATTTTCCTCCCTCAAGGTTTCAAATAATATATCAACAGCAACCGAATAAAATGAGGAAAATCTTTCCCCCATAATTTCAGCCAATAAAGTTAAGCATCTCCAGCACGGTCCAGTCCATTTTGACCACCCAAATTTCCGGCCAATCATGGAAAGACAAGTCAACAGTTGAGGAATCATTCTAGACAGGGGTTCACTGATTGTCTCAAGTAAATTCATTTCCAGCATCCCAGAAGCTGTAGCCTGCAGGACTGTTGAAAAACAAGAGAGCAGAGCAAGTAATCTCCGAAAATGTTGTGGGGTTCCAGGACTTCCGTCCTGGAGTAAGACATCCATATCACCTAAAAACTTCGACAACAGTCCCAGTGAGAATTGCATATTACTCAACCAATGCTTCTGAAACTGCAAGAAACTATCCATTATAATTCCCCTGTCTGACTCCAAAAGGTCTGGCACCAATGCCCAACCAAGAAGCAGGTCAATTATGTCGACAAAGTTATTCTGGAAGCACCTATAGAACTTCAGCGATATCAAAGTCAAAAAACCAAGCAATCCATGGAGCAAGTTCAAGGAGGTTCTCTCATCCTCAAGAAGTTCCTGGCACGCTTTGAGAATTGGTGGAACATATCGCTCAACTGCGGCAACTTCTCCAGTATTGAGAAACTCCCGAAGACCTTCCAGTGCAAATTCAGCCATCCCATCTCCAACCCTGACATCCCTTAGCAGTGGCAGAGCCCAACTGATAAACCTGTCCACTAAACTACCAGCTATAACCTGGTTTTGCCTCCCGTTGGGAGTTAGAACACTTGAACAAACTACAGAACACAGGGCGCCATAGGCAATAGCAGCTCCCCGCCTCACCGAGTAGGACCTGAGAGATAAATAGTCAATAGTTATATAAACCCTATCTCAAATATAAACCAACTGAACTTCGGCCAACCCCCTTCTTTTTTCCTCCAATTTTCTTCTACATAATTGATTTCTCGGCTTCAGTATGGTAGGACCTTAGCAGCTTTCGAAAGCCAACAATTTTTAAACGCATGATTTCGGGTTCAAAGTGATTCGATATAGTCAAGGAAGTGCAGAGAGCGCATGGTCTTAGTAAAATGAATTTCAAAGGTCGATTTTAGTTCTCTGGGTGCTGAATTCAAGCCCAAATTTAAGAATCCAGCATTACCCAAGAATCAGAGAGGTCATTCCCTTCGTTTAAATGAAAAAGTACATAAATTGTGACGACCCGTTCCAATCAGAGGAACATGGGTATGACCAGAAAGGAAGAAAATTTACTTACTTGTCAGAAAGCAGCTGAGATAAGCCCTGGGAGAGAAAAGAGGCAGAGTGAGCGACGAGCAAGGAGTTGTGTGGATAAAGGATAGCACGGTGGAGCGAGTTCAGGGCGGCGAGACGGGCGGCGTCGTCGTCTTCCGAGGTTGAGGAAGATGAGGACTTGTCCTTTGGGAGAACAACAGAAAGAAGGGCTGCCAACTGCTGCTGCTGGTGCTGGAGACCTTGCATCTCTTTCTTCGTTCCTCCCTCTCTCGCTTCTGCATTTCGATTCAAAACCGCACCAAAATCATAGAACAACACCACCAAACCAACTCAAACACCATTCCCGGTATTCCTTGTTTCTCAAGGTTTTTAAATCCGGTGATAGCCGACTCTTGAAATCCTGTACGATCGAAGGTAAAAGCAGCAAGTTACGTGATTTTTAATTAGAAAATTGCAAAAAGAAATATAATTTTTAAATTATGGTTTCGATTTGTTTTAGATTCAACATGCATCTGTGTTCTACCCAGGAAAAAAAATGTTCTACCTAGAAACAGAAGCACCTATATGTTGAAAATACCAAGACGCAAACAAACTAAAATTTTTCAATTTCTTTTTGCCGAAAAATGATTTCAAATTCACCCATGTCACATGCCCATTTGTGTATGTGTTTTATTTATATTTCTGTTACTTTTTAAGAAAAAAAGTTAAATGTGAATTAGAGGGAACTTAGCACTTATGAAACTAAAACAGAAATTTTGCATTTTTCACAAAATAATTTGACCAGATTTTACCCGAATTTATTTATATAACACTAATTTCAATATTAATAGCCACTCAATGTTTAACTTACAAAATTAGGCAAAATTGAGTTTGCACTTACAACATAGCCAAATTATTGATTTTTCACCTCTTTGGATATTTTTTAACCCTAAAACTAATCACATCGAGCGAGAAAATCACTATTTTGTCCGAAAAGATAAAGTCATTCTTTTTTTATACCCTTTGGACATTTTCACCCCTATGCCGATATGGTCAAATTTATGGTACGAATGTCTAAATAGGTGAAAAAACACTATTTTTGTTAGTTTTGTAATTGCAAACTCAGTTTTAGTTAATTTTGTAAAGTGAAACATTGAATGACTATTTTTGTAAAGGAAAACCTAAAAGCAGCTAATCATGTAATTTTCCCAAGAAAAAAAGTGAGAAAATAAAACATGAAGATCATGTATGAACAAATTATAGAAGGGCAAATTGGTAGAAATAATTCCAAATTGATTTTTCGTCAGTGTAATAAAAGAGAGCCGGGTGTTTTCTTTTTTTTTCCCTTTGGAATTCCTCTCCTGATGGTAAAGAAATCTTCTAAATAATGTTTTACTCTGTGTGCGTAAGTGATAAATTCAATTATCATAACTGTAGAATTCCCCCTAATATCCTTAATGATAAATTCATCTTGATATTTTAATCCAAATATTGCATTAAAGCCAATGAGCCCTTGGATTATAATATTTACACGTGGCTAAACTTATCTCTCGTTGAGAGACATCTCCAAGGAGAAGAGCCATATCTATGTAAAGAACTAAAGATAAACAAAGGCCACCACACTTACGGTAGTATTAGTGCTTGAATTTTCTTTTCTTTGCTTTGCCCTATGGCATGTTTACAATTTATGAAAGGGAACCCTAATCTCATAGAGACTTGATTATACCATTATAGCATACCTAAGTCTTGTCTGATTTTAAAAACCCACTACTCTCACTCATATTTCAAACCAGATACATGGGCCAACCTCCATCTTCTATTCTCATCATCTTCTTCTCCTTCTCGGGCTTCTGCAATTTTCAGCTACTTGGAGACCATCTATGGAATCAACCAAGCAATCATGAAACAGTAGACTAAGAAGATAAGTTATCTGGGATTTTGTTTCCTTCTTCATCACTTCCAGAACTGTAATCTGTATAATATAAACTACTATTTCAACACTTAGGGAGGGTTGTCTCATTTGAAGGTTCAGCACAGTCCATTTAACAACTTTGTGGACCAAGGGTGACTTCTAGGGTAGACAGTATAAGTGAAGAGTTAGCCAAAGAGCTTAAGCACAGCTTCTCCTCATTGTGTGAGATGTGCTGGTGGTCTGCTGTTCCATACCCATTACCAACGGGGGGGGGGGGGGATTAAAGAAAAAAAAGGGGGGGGGGGGGGGGGGGGGGGGGGGGGTTTTTTTTTTTTTTTTTTTTTTTTTTTTTTTTTGGGGGGGGGGCCCACTTTTTTGGGGGGGAAAAACCGGGGGGGGGGGGGGGGGAAGAACCGAATTCATTACCAACCTGCATTTATTCCAAACGAAAATTGAAAAGAGGTGACTGAGTTTAATAGAAAATAGAGAAAGGACAACAGAGATCAGGTAATGATAGAGCAGCTCTGTAACAGCACAAACCTTGTTAAGTTGTGTCAGTTGGGTTGGCAGTGGTGGTCCTGGTGTGTGGAGAGCATCAGAAGGGTTTGGTCTAGTTTTCTCTGGAGAAAAACCACCTTCCAGTACTTCAGTCGCCGCTGACCTCTGATTAGTTAGGCCCATCTCTGTCTGCCCTCGCCCTGCAACAACTCAGCCTTCTTATAACCATTTCTTCTTCTTGTCAGATACCCTAGAAGGAAAAAATCTGCATGGATTAAACTCTGTCAAGTTTCAACCATTTTATAGATTGTGAATCTTGAAGAGAAAAAATGAGAGAAAGAGAGCGAGAGAGGTTAGTGGGGTGGTGGGGGAAGATCCAAATACCTGCTCCTTTGTCAGTGCTCTTCACTGTTCTATACATCTGACATACACAAACAGAAAAGAATTATACAAAGCCCATAATGCTAAGATTACTCTCTTGATACCCTTTTTCCTTACCCTTTGCTTTCCAAACAGACCAAACCCCACTCCCACTACCAAAATCATAAATTAAATTGAATATATAACTGTAATATAATAATGGGACTACCAGAAATAATAATAAATAAATAAACTATGATAATATCAGTCTTCCTCCTAATTTCAAACGATGGACATTGTTCCCAGTAATCTCACCTACCTGCAGGTGACTCTTCACATGAGCTAGCATAAGTCATTCACATTCATTAGCTCCAATACAGATTTGGGCGTTGCCCCTACACCAAATAACTCATGAAATTGATTAACATGGCCGAAGTAAAGAAACTGATTCATGTTTTAAATTTATTTCCACCCAATTACTCTTGGTTGATGGGAACATTTTCCCTTGCACTTTACCTCTGTAAAAGAAAAGGTTTGATTTTTTTTCTATCTCAAATTTACTTCACTTCTATCCAACCTAACACTAAGTGATGGATAAAATACTCAAAAGCTACAACCTTGGAGATATATTACAGGCTGCTGAGGAAAGCCAGATCTTCTATGATGCCACAATAAGGACAGAAAGAATATGGAATAATTCTTGGTGCTTCAAACATCGGAATAAATGAGAAGTGAAAAAAAAGTGTGGAAGATAATTACCTAGAAAGGTTGAAACTGATTAGGAAGGTGAGCAATTGTTTCTTTGACTTTGGGGGCGCAACCCCCAACCATCATCTTTTCATATACAGTATATGCATGGTCAAGATTTCCTGACGTGCTATACCCTGGAATTAGGGAATTATATGTAATAACATTGGGTTCAAGGCCCTTCAGTTGGAGCTTCTCAAAGATCTTTCTTGCTTCCTTTACCATGCCAACCTCCCTAAATTGAGTATTAATGAATTGTAGGTATAAAGGTCAGGGCTGATCCCTTGATTTTGCATCACTGAAAAGAGAGAGAGCCTTTTCTAGTCTCGGTGGTTTCCCAAGCCCATCAATCTCAGACTATATGAAACCAAATTAGGATCAAGGCCAGTTAATTTCAGTTCCTCAAAATAGTGCAAAGCATCAGCATCCTTCCCCAGCATCCAAAGGCAATCAACAAGAATTGTATAGGTCTTTACATCTGGTCTAATTCCTTCTTTGCGCATCCTTTCAAACAGCAAACATGCAGTTTCCACATCTCCCACCTTCCCAAATCCATTAATTAGAATATTGTAGACAGCAGTTAGGTTTGCATCCATATTCAACCCATCTCCTCAAAGAATTGCTTTGCTTCCTCTACCCTTCCTGACTTTGACAGACCATCTATAAGAGGGCCATATGTACAAGGACTAGGAGAGAAGTCTGCACTAATAAGATCATAGTACAAGTCTATAGCCTCATCTAACATGTTCGACTTGACAAGGCTGGATATGACAATGTAGTGAGTCACAGTGTTTGGTTGGCATCCCCTAGCAAGCATCTCCCCCTGCAGTTTGTAAAGTTCATCAATCCTTCCTGACTTCCCAAGAGAATCGAGTAACAAATTATAGGTGAAAATATCAGGAGCCCAAGCAGCATTCTTCATCTCTTCAAATAGATCCCAAGCCATGTCGGTTAGTTGGGATGCAAGGAGGCTTTCCATTAAAAAATATATAAACTTCAAGTATTGATGTAATTCCATACAATTTCGTAAATTTATCAAATAATTTATTAGCATCAGACACTTTATTGAGCCTGCACAAACAGTTGACTAGAGGGATCAATATGGAATCATCCTTGCAAATTCCAGCAGACACCAATTTTTCAGCAAATATGATAGACAGCTCTATTCCAGCTTCACATGAAATGGCTTCCAGCAGATTTTGCCGATAAATCCTCTCTTGCTACATCTCCAGCCTGATAGAAAATTTTCTCGGCAATCTTGAAAGCATCCTGAACCTGCCCACTTTTAACCACTGCCGAAGGAGAGCACACAAAGTCACAAAATCAGGATATAACAGTTTCCTCATCTGATGGAAGATCAGAAATACATCATCAGCTCTGTTCACCTTAACTAAACCATGAATTATGGTGTTGTACGTAAATATGTCAGGCCAACATTCCATTTTTGTCATTCCAGAAAACATTTCCAAGGCCCAATTGACCTCTTCACTCTTGCAAAGGCAAGAAGTGTGTTGAATGTTATTGTGTTTGGAGAAACACTATGCCTTTTCATACTATCAAATAATTCTATGGCCTTTTGCACTCTACCCTCTTTTCCTAATCCAGCCAACAATGTATTGTAGGTCACAACTGTAGGAACAAGCTTCATCTTCTTCATTCTGTGAAACATTTTCCATGCCTCATCTAGTTGATGGTCCTCATAAAGTGGATCAATTAAGGAATTGAATGTAATCTCATCTGGATCACACCTATTTTCCATCATCTCAGAGAGTAATTTTACAGATTCATCTATTTTCCCTGCCTTACAGTAGCACTTGATCATCCTATTGTAGGTTATCATATCTGGAGTAAGGCCATTATTCTTAAGTCCATGGAAAATATTCTTTGCATGGCCAATATTACCATGTTCTGCAAGGCTGTCAAAGAAGCATTGCAAGTAACCACATTGGGAACAATTCCCCTATTCATCTTATCAAAGGTCTCTACAGCTTTGCTAGACTCCCCTAACTTGCCATAATAGTCAATGAATAAGATGTATGTAAGAGCAATCAGCTCAGGACCATTAGAATCCATAGAGTTGAGCAGCTCTAGTGCGTCATCCAACCTATTTACTCTCAGCAGCCCAGAAATCAGTGTATTGTAAGTATACAGATTTGGTTTCACACCCTTCTTTCTCATGAAACCCAGAGTGCCAAAACGCTTCTCAACCCTACATGCTTTGCATAAAGCATCCACAAGTATTGTGAAAACAATCACATAAGCAGCATAACCATCGGCTTCCATCTGCAGCCAAAATTCTCTCAGGGAGTCCAAATCCCCGAAATCACTGAATGAATAAGGTAATATAAGTTACACGACCAGGTTTATGACTGCTAGATTTCATCTTTAAAAACAATTTATTGGCAGTATCAAGTCTACCAGCATTGCATAGGCCATCAATGATAACTGCATAAGTAACGACATCAGGTCCACATCCCTCCTCATACATTCTCTTCAGAATCCCACATGCTTCGTTTATTTTGCCAGCATGTCCAAGCATCCTAATGCATATTGTGAAGGTGTAAATATTTGGTCGTAAACCTATACTTTCCATTTCTTCCAACAAATTCATAACAGTTTTGGTGTCCTTCCTCTTCCCAGATGTTGCCAAAAGTGCAAAGTCTTCAAACTAGGTTTAATAATCCTTTCAGATTCATTCTTCTGTAAACTAACATAGCCTCCCTAAGAAACCCAGATTGAAGAAGTAAGTGGATTAAACCATTGTATGAGAAGGCATTCAAAACAAAACCAGCTTTTCTCATCTGTTCAAGCGCAAATTGGGGCGTGCTGAATCTCTCCTTTTATAGATTGACTTTCAAAAATAGTCAAGTGGGTCTTCAAAATTTTCTTTATGATTTGCTTCTGCATCCAAATACAATAGCCATCTCTCCCAACTTTCCGTGGGCACTCAATAGCTAAGCACATAATTGCATGACTCAGTGCTGTGGATTTCAATAGGCAGTCGGGCAACTGATTTGAAAAACGACAAAGCCTGAATTGGGTCAGACAGAGACTTCAGAATCTGAATTACCTCATCAGGACCCAGCCCATCTTTGGCTCTCTCTTTCATTCGCATCACTTCGTATGAATCACCTACCACAGTCCCAGAAGAACCCACTTGATTTTTCCTGTTTTTCTCCACTTCAAAAGAAACCCACATGGTAAACCTTCAAACTTCCCAAAGGTTTCCTCCGCCAGAAACCATAATCGTTTAGAACATATGGTTTAATGTCAGTCTGAACACCACGCCTAGTATTTGAAACACAAATCCATGGAGAAAAAAGCTCCATTACAATCATGAAACTATTAGAAGACCCTTTCAGCAAATATCAGAAAGATTTAACCAGAGATGAAAGTTGGAAGCTTTTCATAAAAATTGTTGTTATAAAACCCCCTCAATATTGTACAGGAAAAACATGGCAAATGGGGAGATAGGAGAATCGCCTTACCTCTCATCGCATGAAAAAATAACCATATGGAACGAATGCAAAGCATAGTTGCTTCACTGGCAAGCTGCGAAGACTATCCATGGCACTGATTGAACATTTGAATTTCATAGCTTATCGGTTCTAACTTTAGGCTTTGGCGAGCATTCTATATTTCTATAGTACTAGTACATTACTAGTCCGTAGGTGCCAACAAATTTTCCTTTTTGTGTGGACGCTTTTCGCTTGGAGCCTTGGAGCTTCCTGTTTCACCTCTAGGCACATTGGCGTCTGGATTTTTTATTTTTTATTTATTTATTATTATTATTATTATTTTTTCTCATTCTAATTTTCAGGGCATCATAAAGACTTAAGGCTTCTTTGATTACATGAATCCAGAGATTTGAAATAAAATGAGATTTCAAATCTATGGATTCATAGTTCAAAAAATTAACTGTTTGTAGCTTCAACTCTATTGAAGTTCGTAGAGTTCCATCCAATTATTCGGTGTAAATTTGCCTATACTCAATACTAGCTTAATTCAACAAAAAAGTGAAATTCCTAAATTTCATGAATCTAGGGATGTTGTACAACCAAATAGGCATAAAAACTGGTCCGGATAAACCTTGGATTAAAAAAAAAAAAAAAAAAAAAAAATCTTCAATCCATGAATCAATTGATTTGAAATCTTTAGATTTAGATACCAAACAAATCCTCATAAGACAAGAATATATAAAAAACACCCGTCTTTAGAAAATCATGGTTAATATTTTGAAAAGATAATAACAATCTAGGATGGAAAAATTTCCGTTAATTCATTTTCTCGTGTCCTACAATTTTTTCCTCTCTAATCATAAATTCTTACAAAATTTGAAAAATATGAGACATAAAAAATATTTTAAACTTAAGACTAAACTAAATTAAATAACTTAAGGGTGACATTAATATTAGGGAGTAATTCACAGGTAGGGCTAAAATTTTTTTTTCATATGAGATTCCTCAGGTCAGCTTCCGGGCACCTTGCCTAGATCTTTTAAATCAGATTTTTTTTTCTAATGGATCAGGATTGTGCCCCATAAAAGAACTTTGATCTGACAGTCTCAATTAAAAATGAGAGTTATACTTGCAATTCTAAATTTTATTTTCATATTTAAGGGGTTTAAAATTTCAAATTCATATCATTACCCCTTGTTGGAGCTCGATAAAAGTTCATTCTCATCCTTTGGGAGAGTACATCTAATTTGGAATGGTAAGCCTTCAAGCTTTCCCAATGGTGTTCGCCATTTTTTTAAATTCTAGATCCTCTTCACCTAGTACCTGCTGCACTCAAAATTATGGTTCATAATCTATGGATTGCGACATATAAATTTGGAATTTGGGCGAAAAGAAGGAGACGGAGAAAATTCAAATCCCATCTTTTTTTTTCTTTGATAGAGACATTGATGGGACATTTTTGCAAAGCGGTCGTACAAATTTTGATTGTTATGTGGTGGAAATTCGTTTTGTTAATCTCGTTGTTGGCGCCTTTCCTGGTGGATTCTAGGGGACCTACATTGCTCTCTCTTTCTCTCTCTTGTCGGCCACCACCTTGCCTTCTTCATATATGGTATATCTACCTCTCTTTTCCCCGGAAACAAGCGCCAGAAACAGCAATTGGTGGCGGAGCTGCGGCGGATATCGATAAAAGCATCCGTTGTTTCTTTCCATTTCTGATAAACGAAAACTTCTTACTTGCCAATCTCAAATAGATACCGAACAACCTAGCTGCAAAAAAAAAAAGAAAAAAAGAGTGAGGAGTTCAATGGAGAAAAGAGACCCAGAGATCATTACAGAGAAGGAACTGATGAGGAAATGGTCAAGGTCCATGAAAGCCAAAGGCAGAACCATCGGTTTCGTTCCGACAATGGGTTACCTCCACCAAGGCCACATCTCGCTTATTGAAGAAGCTAGGAAACATACCGAACTGCTTGTGGTCTCAATCTATGTAAACCCAGGTCAGTTCTCTCCAACCGAAGATCTCTCCACATACCCATCAGATTTTCAAGGCGATCTCGACAAGCTGAAGGCCTTGCCTGGTGGTGTTGATGTTGTATTTCACCCTCAAAACCTCTATGATTACAGAAACACTGGCAGTGTATCTGTAGACAACGGTACAAGCGGTGGTGCTGCTTGCGTTAATATTAACAATGGTAATGCGAAAGATGAAGGAAGAGAGGAAGCGGTGATGTCCTGCGCTGAAAGGGGCCAATCTGGACACGAGACATGGATTAGAGTTGAGAAGTTGGAGAAGGGACTTTGTGGGAAGAGCAGACCTGTTTTCTTCAGGGGAGTTGCCACCATTGTGGCTAAATTGTTCAACATAGTGGAGCCCGATGTCGCAGTGTTTGGTAAGAAGGATTATCAGCAGTGGTGGATTATCCGTCGTATGGTAAGTCTGCTTGCAGTGGAGTTATTTATTATTGCTTTTCAAAGTTTTGTTTTTTATATATAGATTTGATTTGATAAATGTTCTTATGTGTGTGGTAAGTCCCCCAAGAAAGGGAAACAGAGAATTCTGAAAATTTTAACTTCTAGATGATTATGGTTGGTTTACCCAAAAATTAGAAACTAATGATAATAATTAAAAAAAAAAAAAAAAAAAAAGTTCACTTTTTCTCTTTGCTATTGGTAGTGAATGCTAAGGATTATTCAGAGAATATCTTTCAAGCTACTCAGCTAGCAGGCAGAGTATGTTATAATCCACCCTGAGTTTTACTGATAGCTCTTGAGATGTTTTATATTCTCTGATAATGAGGACAGTATTCATGTTCTCCAAGTGGTGACTTATTAGGGCATTGTTCATGTTAAATTGATCATATGGGCAAGCAGTGCTTTCTTATTTTACTATTTTAATGACGTATATTGTTTTGAATAATATTAAGTGCAAACCACCTTTATGGGGAGAAAAAAGGAAAAAGAGAAGAACTCTGGCCTTCTGATGCTTCATTTCAACAATCCCAGTTTTCCTGAGGTTTATAGATTAAAGAATAATGTGACAGTGATACATTCAATTGTACTGAGGTTTTCTAATTTAAACCTATGTTCAAGAATGACACAGGCCCAATTAACCTGCATGTCAGAAAATCAGAATCTAGGACAGGACTTAGTGACTTAGGGTCTGAAACAAACCAGCCACCAAAATCACGATTTCATCAAGTTCGGATGAAGCTTGTATGTTGGTGAAGAACTACTGCAGATCCTGCTTGATTCCAACGATGGGATTGAGAGATATAGAAGTCGACTGAAACTAAAAACTTAAGGTTTGATGGTGGAACGGATGGATGGTTGAATTGATGGAATGAATGAAGGGGAAGGTGAGGTGAGATGGTAGGCTAATAAACCCAATAGAGTTTCTGTGATGGGCTGGGGAAGAACAGGAGGAGTCCTAAACTATGCAAGTTCTTCCTCACAAATTCTCATATGATCATTTTAGGCATGCTCCTAGCTCTTTTTGTTCCTGTAGTTTGAATCAGGTCGCTTTTCTTTATTGGGGCATCCCTAAGATTCTTATCCCACTTTAAACTCAAAGCTCTTCATAGATCAGGGTAGCTGCCTAGTTCTCTCTAATATGTCCATTTCCATATTTTATACTTCATAGTTTTTCTATGCATTCATCTTAACATCCTCATTTTTGCCTCATATAGCTTCTTAATATAATAGTTTTTTACCTGCCCAACATTCTACCCTGTACATAATAGCCAGTCATAAAACACCCATGATGCACTTCCCACTTCATCCATCTAATTTAATTCTTTGACAAAAATTGTCCTCTATGTCACCTTATTTTTTTATGATTGACTCTATATCCCAAAATAGTCACTTATTGTATATCTCTCCTCAGTTTACGCCTTCCCACTATCCATCTTAGTGTGATTAGAATTACACATTATGTGTTCCATCTTTGTTGTGCTATTATTAAAGCCTCTTGTTTCCAAGGTTGATCTGATGTAGGTGCACTTGTTTGGTTAGACAAGCATGGTGCACTTGACTTGTCAGAGTAGGATGACCAACTTTGGAAACCCAAGCCCAAACCAAAGCTGGTCCAAGGCTTTCTGGTCCTACAATGGGTTGGAAGTAAGTTATTTTTTTGTCTATTAATTGTTTGGATAAGCTGTTTGAGATCTTATTTCAGTTCTTATGTAAGTTATTATTGGTTGAATCACTTTTTCTAACTAACTGCTATTCTATTATGAATTTGATCTACTTATTGTTTGCCTCTATTCTTTCGCTTGTTTCCCCTTCAGCATGGTTGCCAATGGTGAATTCCTTTAACATCTTAATTCCTATAAGGGTGAAAACAATGCAAAATTGGACACTCAATACAGCTGTGGATCACATTCAGTCAGTGACAGAATGGATGTAAGTTTCAATTAACTGACTAGAGCCTTTGGGTAATGGAAAGTGTCCTATGCTATCTAAGGATTCTTCCAGCTGCAGACCACCACAACATTACACACCATGCCACCACCACTGATCAGGGGTGATTGATATGGAGCGGACAATGCACAAGGTTGGAAGTCCTTGATTTTTACAGGGACCACTACCTTGAGGAATACCTTCTTGGTCTATAGTTTGGAATTCTTTTTCAGATGGTTTAATTTGAAAGAGGCCAGGAAAATTATCTCTGCAGAGGGGTTGAATAAAGGGGGAGAAGGTGGTAAGTATAAACAAGTTAGGTCACAAGAACTGAAATTTGGAACCAGTACTATACTCGACCAAACATAAATGAGTCGACTAGATAGGTCAACAGATATAGTGGCAGTACATACATAAGTTGGAAGAGTTCCGTGATTATAGTGATGTAGGATTGAAGATTGGCCTTCTAGGAAACTGAAATTGCAGGCCATGTTGCCACTCTTTGTGGAGTAATAGCTGTGGGAGAGACACCCGGGGTGAGATATCCCATCCTCACCCCCTTTCTTCTATTTTTCTCTTATTTCCTTTCCTCTGCATTGGAATCTTACTTGTGCTATGTTATTGAAGCTGCTGCAACCACTGTGAAAGACCATCAGAAGCTGCTGTTGCTTTCATCCATAATCAGAACTGCTGCACCATTTGAGTGACCCAACTGCTGTTCCTGCAAGTTGTTTTCTGTTGGTACAACTGAAAGCTTGGTAACTTCACAACCCTTCTTTAGAAGTTGCTGGGTTTTGAAGCATGGACCCTCCCCATCAGCCACCCAACTCGATCCTGATTCTGGCCCATGCCATTCACTAGATTGCTCAACAGCCAGTACCTTCTACTTCTGAACCCTACTAGACCTGAACTTGTGTTTTCTACAAGAGTTATTTGGAGTTTAAACAGCATATTTGTGACTGTTAACCTTTGGTTGACAGTCTTGCTATAGACAGCTCTATGTAGCACAAGGAAAATATGTAATCTAATATAATAAGATTAAGGGTGTTTTTTTTTTTTTAAATCTAAATGAGAGAGTTGAAAAAGAGATTAGAAATAGAAATGTTCCTCATAACATTGAGATCCTTGATACTTGACCAATGGTGCTTTCCGTTTAGATATGGAGCACAACCTGACACAGATCTCTTGCAAAATGTCCATTTTCTCCTGAGACTACTGAGATGGAATAGCAGGTTCAAATCCTGAGCCGTGGAGCTGGCATATAGCCTACCACCCAGATGTTGTGGCAAAACTCTGGTCACTTGCCTAAGTATAGGTGAATGAGGTAGCCTGACAAGGGGGGGAGGGGTCAGGATGGTGAGGTGATGATCCACAATGGGTCAGCATTGTCACAGAAAAGGAGAGAGGGCCTCAAAAGAATTGTGGTTTTGTGTGGTGGGGGTGAGGATGGACTGAAAATCAACTGGAGTTATAATGTATTTATTTAGACCTTGTAGTACTTCAGTGGACAGGAGACATGGTAATCAGGAGCAGTTGGGGCTGGTTGAAGAGATAAAGTTGGGAGTGGGGCAAGATCAGAGATGTGTCTATGTTGAGGTGGTAGAGAGGAGAGTCAAGGTTGGGGTCAGAAATGTGCTAGATCAAGAAGAATAAGTTGAGTTTACCAGCATCTTGTAAAATTTCACACAAAGAAGAAAACTCCTGTTCAAGAATTCTGTATTTCTGATTTTTTGTGCATGCAAAAATCGGGATTCTTGTTTAACTGTACAAGTGAGGATCTGATTACCATTATTGATTCTTCTTTGTTTGATTTTCTTTCTTTCAGGTTCGAGACCTTGATTTTCCTATAAACGTGATCGGTTCTGAAATAGTGCGTGATGATGATGGTCTTGCATTGAGTTCCCGTAACGTGCATCTCTCGGCTGAAGAAAGGGCAAAGGTTCATTTGATGCCACTCTTAATCTTGCACCTGTTATTTCCCCTTTATCATTTTGTCTTTCACGTAACATGTAAACTTCATAAAACAGAAAATTTTAATACACATTGTTCTTTGTGCAGGCCTTATCCATCAACAAGTCGTTGTCAAGAGCCAAAATAGCTGCACAAAATGGGCTAGTTTCTTGCAGAGAGTTGCGGGACTCAGTCATTCAAGCAATACAAGAAGCTGGTGGTAAAGTTGATTATGCTGAGGTATATCAATGAGAATTTAAGTCATTCATTATGGTTCACTTGCCAGAAAATTTAATTGGAAGTTAAATATTGAGTAGAGCATTTAAACATGCATAATTGATGTGAAGAGTAACATTTGTAAAGATGATAGGCTGCAAGCTATTGTAACGTGGACTGCATATTCAGAATTACAATGGTCAAGAGAATTTGAATTTAAAAACAGGTTTTACTTATCGGCACTAAATTCAAATTTTGATCTTGATTGCTTAAGTTTTTAACAGCAACAAACTTAGAGATTTATGAATTCATCGGAAGTTCACAAAAAAATTTCTGTTCCCATAGCTCACAATGAATGCATGTCATCTGGAGCTCTGGAAGCAGTACTGTGATTCTTCATGTCTTTCTAGGTTTGGAAGTTGTATAGGGTTCTCTGAATCAGGGAATGATACATTGGACTTATGTGCTTACCTTCTCTTTCTTTAACATGGGTATGGTGCCTCTCCCCCTTGCTTTCTTCTGGTGTTCTTCCGTGACCAATTTTTGTAGATAGGTCCCATGGCCCCCTAACCCCTCTATGTTATTTGTTTCCTTAGGGGGTGAGTAAATACTGGTGTGGGGATTTGTTCATTTCAGGCTTTATATTTGGAACAGGTATCAATTGATCTGTTTCTATCCATTTGTATTTAGGACTTGAATTCATGTAGTGGTAAAAACAAGTAACCCCTCTTAATGGCTATGAAGCAAACTCTTAGATGTTCAATGTATCACCTTTGATTAAGACCCCAGTAGTCTTTATGCGGTAAATGTTTACGCTAGTCCTTCAGTTAATGAATCACACTATTTCTGGATGTCAATCCTAAGTTGCTGATCCTCATATCATATTCTGTGATCTTGTCTTTGGATGCAGATTATAGACCAGGAAAATCTGGAAGCAGTTGAAGAAATCAAAAGCCCTGTTGTATTTTGTGTTGCGGCTTGGTTTGGAAAAGTTAGGTTGATTGATAACATGGAAATTGATGTGAGAATCCAACATTGAAACACTCAGCCATCAACATAAGTGAAACCCAAAGGAGAAAATAAAAGTTGGATCTTTTCTTCATCCTGATCAACTTGCTAAATTTAACTGAATTAGCAAATGTGGCCCTGTTTATGAGGAAACTTTGGATGATCTCATTTCAATCTCATTCTACTTCTACTTGTTGAGTGATTTTTATCACTTTATTTGTAGAGGAATGCCAAAGTTATCTAGTTTGGAATAAGTATTTACTACATTGTTAAGGTTTTTCTCCTTCAAATTAGTTATGTTTGCTGTTTTTGAGTTACTTGATCGATATGAGTTTCAACAGGAGCAAATTTTGTAGGTGAATCCATATTTTGATTTGTATTCAAGTAAGCGTATCTTTTGTTCGGTTGCCAAAATATCACAAGCTTCAGTACCATCTTGGAGTAGAAAGGATAGAATCTTCAAATTTCTTATCCAAACTAAAATCTGATACCCAGGAGACCAAAATTTAGTTTGCAGCTGACTGCTTATATGGGGATGACAAAGTTCTTTACTCAGATTTGTTTTTGGATTTTTGGAACAAAATTAATTTGGGGAACTAAGGGTATTAATTTCATACTTACATAGAGCTGTAAATAGATGTTCAAAACTCATTTCTGAGTTCACGTTTGTATTTGTTTAAGGTTGTCTAAATTCATAATTTTCTTATGGAAAAATATCTATATCCGTTGGGATAAACAACTAGATTTGGAATCGGATTGTGATAATATCTAGATAAGAGCAAATGTTTTTTTTCTTCTTAATATAGTAAATGGTATCTCACCAATTGACATTTTCACACTCACTAAAGTCTAAATGGGTTAACCCAAATTAATAGGTTTACCACACCCTAAACCCCATTAATTATATATAGCCAATTGGTTAACAACTCATATTAGAGTCCGGATCATCTCCCCATCTGGGAAGCACTGTAATTTGTGGTTATAAAGCCTGGGAGATCTGGACTCATCAAATTAGACATTAAGTTTCTCTAAAGGCTAATAATCGAATTGAGAAACCAATAATTTGCAATTTTTTAAGAAAAGAAAGGACAATTGACAATTAGTAATCAGATAATTTATTGAATCCGATAATTATCAGATATTTGAAAGTTTCAGATTCAAATTCAAATACCTTCAATATTCCCGGAATATTAGATTTGGATGTTTGTTGTGCTTACTAAATTCAGATACAAATAGTAGTATATCTAATTCGGATTCAATCCGTTTATGGGCCGAACTCGCATATTATTACCGAAACCAACCGTATAAAACTGTGCCATTTCAAAGTTTGGAACGGAACGGTATGGAAAACGGTTTTTGAATTCGGTACGGTAAGGTACCTGTTTCCGGTACCATACAGCCGGTCTGTACCGATACCGTACCGAATTATTACACATTAAAGGTAAACATGCAATTTGCCATGTTGAACACTAATCATACCAAAAAAGACCACAAATCACTAATGCGCGTTCTTTCGTCTTTGAGAGTCGCGAAATTTTCTTCAGCTTCTTCTTCCTCATGTGCGCAGTGGGCAAATCCTTGCGGGTTTTGGGCTCGAGTTCGACATCTATGGCGAGTTATAGTCTTATAGATGCATATTCAGTTCCTAGGGTCGCGGCATACCTTCCGATTTGAGAGCCATAGCCACTTCCAGTTGTGAAACCCGTCGATCAAGTTGGTTCCAGAAGCAAGGGTGGAACTCGGGCCTCCTTCCTAGTTTCGTCTCTTGTACACCATTACATTGGGAGATACTTGCAGTTTTTAGCAGAAGCAGCTCACAATCACCTGGCTTTATGTTTTAGAATCGACTTGTGGAGTTTTCTGCTAACTCGAGGAGTTCTGAAACTGCTTTCAAGGTTTGGTGTTTTCGTCTCCTTGTCAAAACTGTGATTGATTTGTTCTTTTCATTTAATATCTTAGCAGACTTAGCCCAGAGTTGATAATTTGTGAAGTAACATTATTTTTCCTATAAATATTTAATGTAAGATTAAACGTATGTTGTGCGGTTTTCCTTTCCTTGCGAGCGAGAGAGGCACCAGGACTAAGAGGCCCTTTCCTTAAGAAAATGTCGTTAATGTGTCTTTCCTGTTCTTCAGCGGAGACAATTCGCGGAGAACAAAAGAAGAAAACTAGTAAACTGATGTTGATGTCAACTTCTGCGCACATAATATTTAAAAAACATTAACAAGAATCAGAAAATAGGCCTCTCTTACAGGTATTAAGAAGAGAAACTAAATCCTCATCCAAGGGAACCGCCATCGAAAGAGAAACTCTGGATAGGAAGTTAGGAACTCAATAGAGAATTGTCTCTGTTCTATCACTGGGGTAAACTACTTCTCTGTAGCTGATCAATCCCAAACTGCCCTAACTCACTCAGGGGATTAATTCCGTGGCTGACTCCTATTTCCTTGATTTGGTTTAGTAGCTGCCCTGCTTATTCTAGCTTTTTTCTGTCTTTACCCGGCTTAGAGGGTTCATTGCCTTCATTTCCTGCTTATTCTAGCATACTTTGTATAGTACGTACCATTGATTAATCTCCTATTTCATGTGTACCCTTAAAACCTGTCACCACCCATTCGGGTTGATGGGGATCCCAAGTAAATATTTGACTTGCCTTGTCTCCTCCATTCTTGAAAGGAGACCCAAGGCCTGGGTTTTTATGTGTTAAGCATTTATTAACCAATCAAAACAAAGATACTTTATGGAATATGCTGTCCCAAGGTGACCAGTTTGTGTCAATTAATATCAGCTTACTGGATGAGAAATGCACATTTCTCATGAGTGTTACAGAGAGAAAGAGACGATAGAAGAAGAAGAAAAATATCATCAGATATGGAAATTTTGAAATAGATGACATGCGTTGCAGGTTTATGCCAAGAATGAACTGATTCCTTTACAAGAGGCAAGCAAAATCCTCTAGAATAACTTTTTTTTTTTTTTTGGGGGGGGGGGGGGCAGCATAGAAAGTGAAACCTAATCCTTGTTGCCTGCTTTATGCATTCTGAGATAACTAAAATGATACCTAGCATATATAGAATGTGATGCTTATTGGATTTCATTAAAGCATCACTAATGGTAATTGAGTTAAACAATGCGAGGCACGACGAAGCAAGCTTGTTTCTTCTTAAGACAATGGCATAGCAGTATGGAAATATTCTGAACAAAAGAAGGAAAAGGATCTTGATCAATTAGAAGTTCTTTCTTTACCTTTTATTTGAATCGGGTAAAACTCATCATCTCATTCTGAGATCAGAGCCCTCTATTTATAAAGAAATAAGGTTACATTATAAGAGATTCGTATAGCTGTCAACAACATAGAATAGGAATCACATGATATTTCTAACACCCTCCCCCAAAGTCAAGGGTTCATGAGGAGCCCGAGTTTGGAGCAAAGAAGATGAGTCCAAGCAGTAGATGAATTTTTGTAAGGACGTCAGCTAGTTGATTAGTGGTAGAGAGATAGTGAACATAGAGATCCCTTTTGGCCACGTTATCCCTAACAAAATGAAAATACACCTCAATGTGCTTCGTACGAGCATGAAACACTGGGTTCACCGAGAGATATGTGGCCCCAATGTTGTCCCTCCTAAGGACTGGAGGAGAAGGCTGAAGTATACCCAAACCTAGATAAAGGAGACATATCCATGTGATTTCAGTTATAGCTAGAGCAAGAACTCGATATCCACTCTCAGTACCACGTGCTACAGTAGTCTGCTTCTGACATTGCGAAGAAACCAGATTGTCCAAGAAAAATAAGATAGCCACTAGTGGATTTACGATCACCTGGCAGCCAACCCAGTTGGTATCAGTGTAAGCCATAAGACTGGAGGATGGGAGTCAAATGAAGTCCATCAGTATGGCCTTTTAAATAACATAAAACCCGTCTGAAAGCACCCCAATGTGTCTCTGTGGGAGAAGACAAGAATTGGTACAATTTATTCAGTATGAAACAACCAGTCGAGTTAGTCTAATGTACTGAAGTGCAGCAACAAGGCTTTGATAGAGAGATGGATCATCAAGAAGCTTCCAACCATTTTAAGACAAATGAATAGATGGTGCCCTTGGAGCAGAAATGGGCTTTGCAACTGTCATTCCAGACCGATCCAATAACCTTATTTGTTTATTAGAATTGGGTAAAACTCATCACCTCGTGCTGAGATCTGAGCCCCTCTATTTATAAAGAAATAAGGTTACATTTTAAGAGATTTGTACAGCTCTCAACAGCATAGAATAGGAATCACGTGATATCTCACACCTTTCAAAACCAAACCATGGGGTCAACATTTAACTGACCTTAACAATGTTGTAAATACTTATTCCAAATTATATTACTTCGGCAGTCCTCTACAAATAAGTGATAAAAATCACTTAACAAATCGAAGCACAATGAGAATGAAATGAGATCATCCTAAAGTTTCCTCATAAACAAGGCGAAATTTGTTATCAGTTAAATTTGACAAGTTCTGGCCAAAAAGATCAGGATGAAGAAAAGATCCAAATTTTATTTTTCCTTCAGGTTTCACTTATGTTGATTGCCGACTGTTTCAATTTTGGATTCTTACATCAATTTCCATGTTTTCAATCAACCTAACTTTTCCAAACCAGGCTGCGACACAAATACAACGGGGCTTTTGATTTCTTCAACTGCTTCCAGATTATCCTAGCCTGCAATCTGCATCCAAAGACAAGATCACAGAATATGATATGAGGATCAGCCAGTTGGGATCGACATCCAGAAATAGTGTGATTCATTAACTCAAGGACTTGAGTAAACATTTACCACTTAGGGACTACTGGGATCTTAATCAAAGGAGATACATTGAACATCTTAGAATTTGCTTCATAGCCATTAACAGGGGGTTACTTGTTTTTACCACTACATGAATTCTAGTCCTAACTACAAATGGATAGAAACAAGTCAATTGATCCCATTCTATTTCACTTTCTTGTTTGGGAATGTTTTATGTGATTCTCATTGTTTTTTTAGACATTATGACATGAACTTTATATGATGGATATAGTGTAGGTTTGACTTTAATATTTTAAAAAAGTTAGGCCAGAGAATGCTATTGTTTTGCTTATCAGGTTCTAAAGGTCTGTTATATAGGCTGCATCATTGGTTTTAGAGCAGCCATGTTAAACATGTATGTATCATTGCCATATGTATTTTATTGTGCCAAAATTTTATAGAAGTATTATTGCCTTTAGCCATTTAATTGCCGTACATATCCGTACCCATAGGATCGCCATTTTCAAGCTTATTAAGTTTCCACCCAGTGTCCCTGATAACAGAAATTTTTTTGGGGGCAAAGGGGGGTGGGGGGTGTTGTCTGCTAACCCATAATCCTTATACAAAACAGAAGTGTCACCAAATGGAGCCCTTTACTTCAGTCATAACCTCTTTGCTATTCAGAGTCACTATTTCGGGCTTTCTAAACTTGAAAACTTCATTTTCTGAGAACACTTAAATTTCGCAGGTGACAAGAAGAATTTCAATCATCTATGTTTCTTCCTCTCACTGATATACTTCAGGTATTTGGTGATCAGACTTGCAATGGCAAAAGGAGGAGAGGGTGATATAATTCCAATAAATGTTCTAGATGCTTTGAAGAGAAGCCTCATGAATGTGGAGGAGCTCAGAGTCCACTTGTTAGAGTTCTTGGCTCTTTGTGTACCAGATGTTCTTGCTGAAATGGCTCCTCTCCAGCGAGCTCAAGCACTTCTGGTGCTCGCCAGGGCTACTTCAACACTTTATACATGTAAGCTTTTATACACAATTTGCTCCTTTTTTTTTTATTTCAAAGAAGGCACAAACGGTTTATCCCCTTGTATTAATGCTTGGATTCGATTTACAGTGTGGTTGAGGAGTAGTGGAGTTCAGCCAGATGACCATCCGGTTAAAACAGAACTTGTATGGATTTTATCAGTTGTTGTCGGTTTTGTGTTACTTATAATTTTTACATGTTATGGATTAAAAGGTCCCTATCTGTTTGTTTGTTTGTAGGAGAGACTAAGCTTGTACGATGATAAACTAGAACAGTGTATGGATTTGAGCAGGGGTATTACTTTCATTGAATTTTTTTACTTCTTTAAATTTGTTAGGCTTATCATTTAGTTTTTCAGTGGTTGAAGAAGCTGGATTATGTTATTGCAGCACCTTTGCGACCAGCCACTACCTTGAATTATCAGGCGACAACTCGTTTCATCGAGCATTCCTTGCCTGATCTTACTTCAGGTAAATCGAACTGTATAATTGAGCTATTGCATGGTTGCTGCTTTCTGTTATGACGTTATTTTGTTTAAGAATAAATTTTATTTTGTAGAGCAAAGGCAAAGAATGAGGGATTTAAGTAGAGAAGAGGGGATAAAGAATGAGTATTCTGAAGCTAGGAGTTCCCGAAAGAAGAGGAAATGCCAGTCATCTGAGAAGCAATCTGTTCGGGCTGCTGCTCAAGAATTTCTCGAGAAAGCAGCCAAAGAGCTTCTTGGTGATATCAAAGGGAACTGAAAGTTCCTCTGTTGATGGAGAGTTAGGATGATGAAGACATGCCTACAAGTTGATTCTCAAATTTTCCAGCTTGGTAGTTCTGAGTTACATGTTGCATTCATAAAGCTGTTCACATTGTTCCTTCGTTTTTGCTCTCTTTGTATCTAGCCGGGCGTAGTGAAATCCACATTTTTGGTTGCCTAGGATTCCATGTTTGAAAACTGTAGCCTTTTTTTTCTTCTTTCTCTTTATTGGGTAGAGAGCCCCATCAGTCTTGAAAATTTTGGATGAAGTGGCAGTGGGCAACCAAAACAAGCAAAATGGGTTGGGCAACAACTGGGCCAGTGTAAAGATAAACAAAGGCCACCACACTTATGGCCAACCCTGTTACTGTAGTATTGCTTGTATTTTCTTGTCCTCACTTCATCCAATGATATGGTTTCCATTTATGAAAGAAAAACCCTAATTTCATCGAGACTTGATTACACCATCATAGTATTCATAAACCCCTTTTGGATTTTAGTATGTTAATAAAACTATTATATTTTATACATCTAAAGGCGTATGTTATTTTGACGTTTCCTCTACCGCACATTCAAGGGAAGAGAGCTTACTTCTTAATATTGGTAAGATGAATCATGAATGTATGATGAGGGAGGAGGGTGTCAGGGTAAAACTTGTTTTGTACTAAGAGCATGGAGCCAACAGGAACTAGCTGGTATATATGAAAATATCATCGAAGATGAGCCAAAGAAGGGTGCCACGGTAGTAATATCCGACTCAAACTTATTTTGTACTAGAAGCATAGAGCCAACAGGAACTACATGAAAACAAAACACCATCGAAGATGAGCTTCTTGATTTCATGTGCTAGAAGTAGGATGGGATTTGCTCCATCTTATGTCTAGTTTAAAAAGGAGGGGGGGGGGGGGGAGAGAAGGTAAAAATAAAAAATCTTGACTTTTATTTTTCCCAAATAATAATCTATTTTTAGTAACTTTTGAGTCAAGTTTGATATATAAAGGAAGTCACAGAACCCTAGAGAAGCCTCCGACCCCATTGAGATCAGCATATCAGACATAATTTTTCTTTTGGTTTCTTTTCTATGGATCTTTATTTGTGTTGGGTTTTGGTTCATCAAAGCAGTGACCCACCTGAACGCGTAAAAACTCCCCAAAAGTCCTTATGTACGTGCCAGCTGACGATTCTGAAAATTATTTTCCAAAGCTATCATTCCATTCCCATTTCTCGTGCAAATTTCAACATGTATCTTCAGTTAAAGTGACACTACTACTCTCACTCATATATTCAAAACCAGATGGACCAACCTCATCTTCTACTCACGTCATCTTCTTCTTCTTCTCCTTCGGCAATTCTCAGCTATTTGCAGACTATCTATGGATTCAACCAAGCAATCATGTCACACAGTAGACTAATAAGTTATCTGGGATTTCTGTTTCCTTCTTTTCACTCCCAAAAATGTAAGCTATATAATATAAACTAATATTAATTCAACACTCAAGGAGGGTTGTGTTCTCATTTGAAGCTTCTGCACAGTCCATTTGCCAACTTTGTGGACCAAGTGTGAACTCTAGGTTAGGCAATATATGTGAAGAATCAGCCAAAGAGCTTAAGCGCAGGTTCTCCTCATTGTGTGAGATCTGCTGGTCTGATGTTCCACACCCATTAGCAACCTGCATTTATTCCAAATGAAAATGGACTTGGTTTAGAGAAGTAGCAAAAAATTTGTCTTTAATCTTTTTTTTTTGGGGTTATAATTTTGTCTTTAATCTAACTATATTAAACTCATACCTTGTCAATCTGATTTCTGAATTCATTTGAAGGGTTCCAAGCGTTTGCCTCCATTGATGGCCATGAACCACTGTTTGGAAGGTTTAGTTAGGTTTCAATTTTCTCTTGGATTGGGGAGGGGATATATGTATGAATAATAACATATTAAAATAAAATAGAAAAAAAATAAAACAAGAGAATATAAGTACATAATAAATTATTTGAACGTATACACTATTTGATGCCAACATAAAAAACACAGGGATGCATTATATCATATTCATGTCAAACATGGAAATAGCAGTTCCTGGTTATATGCTGAGAATCTTTTCTGACCTTCTGTACTTCTGAGAACTATGATTGGGATCTTAGAACATGAAGGGAACGAATATCAGTTTGTTTTAGTTATATGTATTTTTCAAACTAGATTCTAGATCTAAAACACAATCTGGGTCCTGACTCATTTCTATTTTTCAGCTTGAAGCGTTAATGATCAGAATCTTTAAAACACTTTAAGGTTCCATCCAAATAATTAATCAAAGCCAACAACATTTATGAATAGCAGATAAACACCACAGTTTAAAGCCCTCAAAACAAAAAGATCCAAATGCATGTCCAGGGCTACAAGATATCTTTGGCCTGTTTCAATGGCTAGAATGAGATGCTTAACTTCAAGCAGCATAAGATGGTTATTCAAAGTTTGAAACCATCAAGTGCATAGTGTACGTTAGCATTAATAAATCTAAGATTAGATCCCTAATCATGAATCACTTATTTAAACCAAACCACTTAAGTCAATATTTAAGCAAGGTTAAACAAGAATGTATTTGGTAGATTATCCACACCCACTCCAAGAAAAAAAGTCCACAATATCCAACCAGCAACCATTAAATTATACAGTTTTCGAAGTAGAACCCTTTGTCTCAGGCCTAGAAGCCTATACCATCATGAAGATCGAGAAACTTGGAAGGTTAAGACCATTTAATCTCACTAATATATATGTATCCACCTGTTTTAGTCCAGTTTTCATCTGAAACTTCTGCTATATATATTACCTATGATGGAGAGAGAGAGAGAGAGAGAGAGAGAGAGAGGGAGGTGAATGAGCTTATGGAAAATAGAGAAAGGACAACAGAGAGCAGGTAATGATAAAGCAGCTGTGTAACAGCACAAACCTTGTTGAGTTGAGAGGTAGCGTTAGTTGCGTTGGTAGTGTTGGTCTTAGTGTGTGGAGAGCATCAGAAGGCTTTGGTGAAAAACCACCTTCCAGTACTTCAGTCATCCCTGACCTCTGATTATTCAGACCCATCTCTGTCTGTCCTCTCCCTGCAACAATTCATTATTCTTAGAACCATTTCTTCTGCTTTGTCAGATACCCAGAAAAAAATAATTCGCGTGGACTAAACTCAGTCCAGTTTCAACCATTTTACAGATTGCACTACCAATCTTGAACATACAAATTGAGAGAAAGAGAGAGAGATAGGTTTTGGGGGAGGTGGGGAGAAGATCCAAATACCTGCTCCTTTGTCAGTGCTCTTCACTGTTCTATACATCTGCACGAACACGCACAGTAAAAATTTACACAAAGTCCACAATGCTAAGATTACTCTCTTGATACCCTTTTGTCCTTGCCCTTTGTTTTCCAAACAGACCAAACCCCACTTCCACTACCCAAATCATAAAATAAATTGAACATATCTCTAATATAATAATATTTGTCTTCCTCTTAGTTTCAAAACAATGGAGATTGCACATCCCGGTAATCTCACCTACCTGCAGGTGACTCTTTACATGAGCCAGTGTTAAGTCCTTTACATTCATTAGCTCCAATACTGATTTGGGTGTTGCTCCTACACCAAACAATTCATGAAATTGATTAACATGGCAGGAACAAAGAAACTGGTTAATGGAGATTTTCTTACTTTCATGGCCACCAAGAAGCTCTACTGCGTGAACAAAGTAGGCATGTAGAGTAGAAGTCCATCTCATCCTTGGAGCTCTAGTGCATCTCTTGCCTCTATTGATCACTCTTGAATTTCTTTTGAATTCACGACCATAAATTTGAGGTTGATGTGGTAAATACTGGTGTTTGGGTTGAGGATCCAAAGCTGCCTTGTTGATCCCGAGGCTTAAGGTGGGTTCAAACCCAGTTTGAGCATAACCCTTTTCTGGGTGCAAGAACAGTTGTTCATGGCTTGTATCACTGCTGCTGCTTCCAGAGTCTGTTGTGGGGCTTCTCTCACCATAAAATGTTCTTCTCATCCATCTATCATAGCCCTTGTCCTTAGTCTCTGAATCTGATGAAACTGAGGGTGGGCTGATCTGCAAAGAGAGATCATGAAAAGGCAAAGCAGTTCTCATGGTGTTAGAGTTTGAGGACATGAAAATGGTGGAGGTCATGGAGAAAAGGGGTTGAACTGAAATTATAAAAGAGGTGTAAGATGAAGCAAGGAAGCAAAGAAAGAAAGAGAGAGTGATGGGTATTTCAAATTTGCAGGGAAGAAAGCCCAAAAGGGTTAAAGAGTAAGGAGTGTTATATCATGAGTGTCTTATGATTTGCATGGATGTCTAGATTTTATGCTGAGTAAATAGAGAAAGGGGAAGAAAGAGGAAAGAGAGAGAGCAGGCTTTTAATAGTCTCTCTAGGGTTAATAAAGATCAAAGTAAACAAGGGTCAGAAATGAAAGAATTGCAGAGACTAATAGTCAGAGAAGAATTGTAGAAAAAAGAGAAGAGAAAAAGAAAACTTTGGGGTAGACAGATGAAGAAAGAGCAAGTGAAAGAGAGAATAGGTGTATTTTAAGGAATCAGAGGTACCAGAGAGTCAGTGAGAGAGAGAGAGAGAGAGAGAGAGCTAAGAACTAGGGGGAGGAGTTCTGGGTTCATTTCCTTATCTCTAGTTCAAAACGGGGAATGAAATAATGAGGAAATGGAAAAGATTAAAGGAGGACGCTATAAAGAATTGTTGGATATCGAGAAAACAAAATTTGTACATTCTATAATAATAATTTTATAATGGGTTGAAAGCATCTTTCTCTCTCTCACGTCAACAGAATATGAAATTGCGACCCTCATAATTAAATTTCTAGTTTTCCACATTTAGATTTTTTGTTTCTTTCTTCTCTATACATTTTTCTCAACAAGAAAAAAAAAAAATTTGACAATATTTCACTGCAACAATATTTTGGATATTCCATTATAGGAACTGAAGCTCTTCATCTTGGCTATATTTTTGGATGATAATTTTTATATATAATTTAATTATACAACTAAACATCGCCCTTGATTCCAAAAGAATACGAATTCTTTACCTCATACTATGAGATACTTTACTAACTAAGTAATCCTTGGAAATTAAACCAAGAAATTCATTAACTTCAAAGACCACATACAATTTTATTCCATTAGCATTTCCCTTTCTCTTGTCAAATTAAGAATCAGCAGAATACGATATGATGGAATCGATCTTCTAATTTGATGCATACTTCATATCTAAAACTTATTTGGACCACATGAAGGAAAATTTGAAAAGCTTTATTATCAAATCAAAATGATTAAAAAGTTTAAATTTGGGCTGATCTCCATGATTTGAACATCACTATAGAGCATCTTTCATGTCAATGTTTGTAAAATGATAAGCACCCATCAATCCTAAGAATTTGTCCTCCACAAACACTACTTGTCCAATTTTCAAAATTTTTTATATCACAGTTCTATTCGGGAAAAGCTTGTCTTCGATGTCCAACAAAGGCAAGATTTCCCTTTTTCTCATGTCATGAATGGGATTATAGAAGGCTTCAAGTGCTTACCTGATTCTTGTGTAAGTTTTCATCTTTATATTTTTTTAATACAAATGATTTTTGAAGGAGAAGAGTAATAAAAAAAATTTCTTTGAATTCTAATAATTGATTTTAAAGGTTTTTGTGGTAATTTTTTGTTGTTAGGTTACATGTAACTGTTGTTTCTTTTATTCTATCTTCACTATGTTCTTTTTGATAATCATTGCAATGTAGATTTCACTTTACTTATGTACTTTTCATTTACTTTTTATGGAAATAAGAGTAACTAATTAATTTTTGAATGCTGAAGATTCCTCAAAATTGGATTATAAGTTTTCCTTAATAAAACGTATGACTTAAGGAGTGAAGAAATGTTCAATTGGAAGGCTGTATCATGAATCATGAATTCTTTTGACATTTTTTTGAGGGTGCTCTGCATGAGTTGAGGCTGTTGCATTAGCTGGGATTATCTATTCTTAATGGAATTCTACATCAGTTGGGATCATTGTTCCTTGAAGGTAGTGTATAACACTAAGCCCTCCCCCACTCCCCTCACCACTCTCTCTACCATACAATCATGTGGAGGAAGTCTATAACTCAAAGGAGGTAGTAAGGACGGACAATCTGCAACTTAGTAGGGTCTATAACTCAAAGGAGGTAGTAAGGACGGACAATCTGCAACTTAGTAGGGTTTTCTGTAAAACTATTGATTTAGTTGTATGGAATCCAAGTCAGGAACCCCGCCGTAAAGCCACATTAATGGTTGTACTTCATTATGTCTAGCTAGTAGTGTCGAGGAGCATGAACTTGTTAATCACTCTAGTACTAGTCATTATACTTCATTATGTCTTGCAATGTTCGGGAACATTTAGGGTTTTTTTATGACTAGAAATTAATCTTCATAAGTACGAAATAATGACCCTTTTACTATCTGATATAATGGTTGTATACGAAGATTGAAGGAGAGAGTGCATTTTTTTTTTGGGTCCAAACACAAGGACTGAGGTTCCGAGACATAGGATCGAAGATGTCGAGGAATGAAAGTTCAAATCTTAAACCTTCTTAATCTTATTACCTCTATATAGTAGGCTGTCACCATAGATGTTATATGAGGTTTCAATCATTTTAGGAAAAGGCAGGAGAGGGGGTAGAAGCTAAAGACCTAATGCATCCAAAAAACAGTTGAGGCTAACATTGACTTTGTGCAACAAAGGTAGAGAGAGAACTGAGAACCTTTTCTTAATAAACAAGAAAGGTGGCGGGAGCAAGCCCATATGAGCATTTGAAAGCCCATGATGCTCCAAGGCCCATTTCTATAGGAAAGAAGGATTAAGTTCAAATGAAGAGATTAGAAATCTTTATTAATTCCAACGGCTATAATTTGTTCTTATACTTCACAATCTTCCTCAATATTCCCCTCTCGAGCCCCTCCCAAGGTCCAAGGCCGCACGTGGCGGCCATCGTACGGTCCAAATGTACTCCGGCATCATCGGTCACCCGAGATATGAGTCATAGGTTTTGTTCTTAAGTACTTGTTTGTTCTGTTCAAGACTTCAAATTAAGAATTTGAGTTGATTTATTTGTAACTCATTTGTTAATCACTTTCTTTAAGCTGTGGTCAGCGGTTAATGCGCTTTAGATTCTCTGGGAAATGGCAGGTTTTGAGTCATAAATCTTTAAGTTTTGTGATCATTTCTTGCAGTTTTTATCCTTTGATGCATCATTTAGGATTGAATCCATTTTGTAGATGAACACTCACGTGACACAGTGGAGATAATTAGGGACCAAATACAATTATGAAAAAGCTGTAGTTAGGAATGAGACAGAACAAACAGACGATAGAGTTTGCAAGAATCTACAGAAGAGACAAACGCGATCCGCTCTCATCGCTGCTGCAATGTTTCTGCCTTAGAAGACATCATGAACAAAAGAATAATCAATTTTTCTTCAACTTATCTTCTGTAGCTTTGGAGTTAGTTAAACAAAGAAAGAAAGCAATTCAGGACATGAAAAAAGTAATGCAGTTTGAACTTTGAAACCCTTTTGCCTTTTTATCTATTCTTCTCTTTCTTCTTTACACAGCCATGCATGCAGAAGAACAGTTAACAGCATTTAGCTCGTTCTTCTGAAAAGGTAAAAAGCTCTTCTTCTTAAGCTAAAAGTTGTTAAACTTTTGATTTGGGTCAAACCCAAATCAACACTCAATAATTGAATTGAATTCCCTTTTAAATGTTAAAGTATGAAACCATCAAATCGAGTTTGAATTGGCTTCTGAATCTTCTGCTGTGATGACTACCCAGTTGTCTTTATCTGAAAATGGTTCCAGTGTCCATCATAAAGAATGAAAATAGTACTGGAGGGTCCAGAGACACTCATGTATGCATGTGTTTATCCATTGGTAGCGCACAGTTGCTGAGGAAGAAGCCAACCTAACCTGGGTGGTTTGAGACTTTGAGGGAGAGGGATTGACGGCTGGGAGAAGGTGGTTGCAGAAGTGTGATGTGTACGTTTGATCTGTATCTCTGTGGTGGATGTGTGATTGTGTGAATGACACTTAACCACCGTGAGTGGAGCTTCTGAGACTTCTTAATTGACTGTTGACTCTTATGTGTTGAGATTCGTGAGGGAGATGGAACCTGCAGCAGATGCTGAGATGCCATGGCCTGTGGGACTGGGAGCCACTGTGAGTCCACCACCACCTTCACCTTCATCATATTTGTTGAACGTACCACACTGCAATTATTCGCTTTTCTTCCCTATATCTGTCGGGTTCCCTAGACATCATCATCTTCAATTCTGAAATCTCTGAATTCTTCCCTCCTCTCTCTCTCTCCCCTCGCGTCCTGTGTGCCATTTTGTTTCTTTCTTTATTTTAAGGCGTACGATGTACCATGCATGGGCGTTTAAGAGTCTTTGTTCTTTACATCTTGTGATCACAAATTCACAACCCTCACGACTATTCCCACCTTACAAATAAAATGAAGCATCTTTGTGATCTTATGGGGACCAAAAGACTAAAATTTCCACGTCCAACCTAAGGTGTCTATGACCCTCTTGCCCTAACCAGCCCTATATATCCCCCCCTCTACAAATGCACTTTGTTTTGTTCTAAGGGTTAAAATCGGGGTTAGGGTAAAACATGGCTAATCCGACCTATCAGGAAGAATTTTAACAAAATAGGTTTTGGGTTTAGAGTTCTCAAACCCTAGCAGGACTGGGTAGGGTTTGAATTTAAGGATTTATGTCCCTAGGGTTGGGTTGAATAACCTAACCTAATCCGACCAATTGATACACTTAGTCTAATGGAGACCGATATTTATGTTTTAAGTAATAGATCTATATCTTGAATGAGAATCAATTTAGCCCATGCTAAAAGATTTTGGGGACAATGGGAACCAATGAACCATGACCCTACATAATGGACATTCTTCAAAAGGCACTTTAAAGAATTATACCATAAATCATATCCCTGTAGGAATCTGAAAAGGGTTTGGTGAAGCTTCGGTGGTGTATGGTGAAATAAAACTTTCTCATCAACACTCATGGCTTTGGCTCTGGAGTATTTATGTCTTATTCAAATTTTTTTACTATTGGGACTAGCATTGCCATATTGCTAGATAGAGTATGGGACATCATGGACCACAAACCACAGGGCAATATGATCGTTCTCAGTAACTTGCAGTAGCTGCCATGTAATAATTAATCAGAGACATTTAGTCCCATGCGCGTCTGAGGAGTTGGGCTTACCACTATTCTGAATCGTGTAATGGTGAAACTGTGAAAGTAAGGATTGTGTGGACAGTGTCACCGTGCTAACCCTGCCCAAAAACTGCTAGTATAGTGATTGCTCCAAACCTAGAGTTCTTGATCTTTAATTGGTCGCGATAGAGGTCTGTACTCTTTTCACTATGTATTTGGGTTATCATTGTTCTGTATCGTGTAATAGAGAGAGTAAGAATTGTGATGGACAATGTTGACGCCGTACCAACCCTATGTAGTGACCACCTCAAAACTTGAGCTGGGGTCCTGTACTTATGATGATTGTATTCTTCTCGTATTTCTCCATCAAACATTTTGAAGAAGGTCTATTTCTAATTCATCTTATCCATGCTCAGAAGTAGACCTCTTCTTATATATGTGATGAAAGGTTATGAATGAGCACAATCTTCTAAGATCCAAACCTAAAACTTAGGGGTCGATAAAAACCCTATTGGCCAAAACTGTCTCTAACTTACCTCAACTTTTTTATCTAGAGAATGGGTTTGGGTTACAAAATAACAAACCCTAGGTCGGATACTATCTCGATGGATTAGCTCACGTGACAAACACCAACATTTCATAACTAAGAAGTCTAAGTATCCTTAGTGCCATTAATCCCCTGTATTCTATCGTACCGGGTAATTGACCAGTCAGCATTTCTGAGCCATCGGTTAGTGGGACCCACCACACATGCGCTTCGCTATCGAATGATTACTCGTTGGAGGAGAGAAGGCCTGAAGGAAGGAACAGGAAGGGTCCAGGCAGGCAGCCGAAAGGCGAAAGTTTCGGTAAAGCTTTATTTACTATTCAAAAAAGCTGTTTCAGTTTTCCGACCATCTTGATATATTGGTGTACCTTGCTGGGCCAGGAGGCCCATGACTGGCCCATTTTTCGTGGCCCATTGTTTGGATTCTCTTTTTTAACTTTCCAACCAACCAAACCACCCCTGACCACTCCCAATGCAAAGCTTTCCTTCTCTATTACACATCTCATTTTCTTTTCATGACAGAATGTGAATCGTTTTATGTGGGATATTCTATCGATTATATGGAAAATAAAGTGGAGGGCCTGGAGGCAAAATGCATGTTTTGCCTTTTCTTCTTTTTCTTTTCCAAGGCTCCAAAGGAGACAATAGTCTTGATTACCACCTTTTTCATCTTTTTCTCCAAGTTGTCTCTTTCAATGTTCTCCAATTATTTAAGAGCTGAGTTCTAGGGTTGTTCAGCATATTTACTCTTCTTAATGGATTAGAGTTTTTAGTCTTTCAACATTCGCAGAAGATCTTTTAAGAATGTTCAAATCATTATTAATAATAGATCTGCTTTTGACACAATGGTGGTAGCTTTTTATGTAAATGTAATAAAATCAGTCAGATTTTGAAGTTCAACCCTGCATTCCTCCATACTGTACTAGTGAAATCAAAATCTTTTAAGTATTTTCTTTTCTTATTTGATATAGGATTCAAGAACATAAGCTAAATCTTCATAAGAGATTAACTTGTATATAGAAAATGGTATAAAACAACCGCTAGCTTCTCATTTTGGCTAAGTTAAATTTGAGGCATGGGCCATGATGTAGACAATTGAAGAGGCTTGCATTAAAATAAATACTTGAAAAATAATACCCTAAAGTTGTTCTATCAAATCCTCCATCAATCAACGAACAAAAAAGATACCAATAATGGATAGGTTTCTAAATATTGTCGTGTACTGTCACACTTCCACTTTTTTCTTTTACCCTAAACTTGGGTGAATCCAGATCATCTTCCCGTCGGGGGAGCACACATGGCTTCCTGACCACAAAAACTTGGGTTTGCTCTAATTTAGTCTGGATTCATGGCTGGCCTTCCTTTTCACTCTTGATCTGTCATGCTCATTCACACCCTAATTATTACAAAGTCCAACCCTAGAATGTCAACGTCTATATAAGTATATAACACTAAAGCACAATCATTGTAAGGCTTTTCCGCTAGCATGTACCTAATGTGTTTGAAATTCTAGCACAACTGGATTGGTCATAATCAAATTTATATGCTTATTCACCCTATCTAGCTAAATGGAATCAAAGGTGGAAGTTTGGCCTTGTGGGCTTTACCTATCCTAACTTGTTCTATTTGGGCTCAAGTTTTTAGCCTTTGATGGCAAATATTCTGAACTTGAATTGGGCCATGGAACAACTTTTTGTCGAAATTCGCTAAATTTCGGTGGACAGTAAACCGAAAAGGTTGGTGTTAAGAAAACTTAACTTAAATGCGGTGGATTAACAAAGAAATAAAGAAGAAGAAAGATATCAGAGCAAGACACCAAGGTTTACTTGGTTCGGTCCAAAGACCTACATCCAATGATGAGTTGAACACTTACCAAGCTCATGCAATCATCAAATAGCAGAGAAGGATTACAGCCCTATAATCTTGTGAGATAACTCTATACATGGACAAGAAAGGTAATCAATCAAGACTAGGAACAACTACACCTGTTATCATAGATGAATCGTAGCTTCAACCTTTCCTTGAGCGCACAACCAAGAGTATCACAGAGACACATTCACGCCCCAACAGCAAGAGCTGTTAACCACCTCCACGAGAGTCAATCACACAGCCAAGATCAAAGTTAGAGCATGCCAACCAAAGCCTCTTGCTCGCAGGAAGAACAAGAACCAGAGAAACCGAGAATGAGAGAAAAGAGAGGAGAGAGAGTGTTTCGATCCAACTGAAACCAAAAACCCCAAATCCCAATTACATACCAAGTAACAAAAGGATTGAAATTATACACTTGCCCCTCTAATTAATACATAAGACATAGCCTATCCTAAGTACAAGTAAAAAGACCAAAATGCCCCCTGTTTCATATACAACAGTTGGCGAAAATGATATTTTCCAAAAATCGTTGATTTTTCTAGCGAACTAGCAAAATGCAAGCAAAAATCACCATAGAACCTTGCCGGTATCTCTCATTTTCGTTCGAATCCTCGAATCAATGGTTGAAACTTTAAACCATGGAACAAGGAACACCGATATGAGGATGAGGAGTACGAAAGGGAGAACGGGAGAGGAGGAGAGAAATATTTGTAGTGGCAACACATAAGTGGGTCTGGTTTCTGACATTTTTGAATCACAAAAATCTAGCAAGTTTTTTAAGTTTTGCAACTCTAATAGTTGTCAGAGATGCAAAATAAACATGAAATCAACATGCAAAGAGATTGAAAAAAAAATCAATACCAAAATGTTATTTTATTTTTAACGCCATCTACATTTATATTTTCTCCTACGTTAAACAATTGGTTTTTCATATCATTATTAGGGTTTGGCCAGAGTCAAGAACAAGGCTAATTAGGGATAAAGACAGGGTCAACACATCTCAACCTCACTCAATTAGGGGCGATTAGAATTTAGAATGGGATTGGTTTGGTCCATCAGAATTCAGACAATAATTTTAAGCCCCTTTTAAGGGTGCATGTAAGAAATTGAAAAACAGAAGTTTTGAAATTTACAAAAAACCGCCCAAATAGCAACTGAATTCACAAAGTGAAACCCCAAAACCTAGCGAGCCAGAAAAACGAGATTTTGTGAATTTTAATCCACCTGGTATGCGCTTGCGCTTCTCCATTGCTGCAACAATGGATGTTATTTAGAGTTCGGGTTCGTAATGGCTCCACTCCAGACATGAAGAGGCGTTTCCTCTCGTTCTCGCATCTTAGCTTGCCGGTTCTCACTTCTTCTCAACTGCGTTCTCCTCCTGGCGTTTTCTCATTCTTCTCCATCAGAAGTTTGAGCCACAAGGTTTCCTCCTTGGGCCTAAGTGGTACCAGCAGGCCTTTCCCAGATTATTCACCCAAGAAACAAACAATTAAAGACACGGAAATCGTTCTCAACATCTCCACGGCTATCAAACAGCGACGCTACGAGCCACTTCGACGAATTTTAAAGCCTTTTGAATCCAAATTCAGGCCCGATCACCTCATCTGGGTCCTTCTGAGAATCAAGAACGATTACGAATTGGTTATTGATTTCTTCAATTGGGCATGCTTGCGCAGGGAGCCGACTTTGGAAGCTCGATGCATTGTAGTTCAGATAGCCGTTTCTTCCAAGCATCCGAAGACTGCTCACGAACTTATTCGTGATTTCTGGACGAAACCTAACTTAGATATTAGCCAGTCTTTCAGACATTTTGTCGAGCGTTTGATATACACTTATAAAGACTGGGGTTCAGATCCCCTCGTCTTCGATATTTTCTTCCAGGTACTTGTTGACGTTGGGAAGTTTGATGAAGCAAGGAACCTGTTCGATAAAATGTTGAACTATGGGGTGGTTATCTCTGTCGATTCCTGTAACCTCCTACTTTCTCGCTTGTCGAACACCTCTACAGGGATTGACGTCGCCTTGAAAATTTTTAGTGAGCTCCCTGATACGGGTGTTTGCTGGGACACTGCATCATACAATATTATAATCCACAGCTTCTGCCGTTTAGGGAAAGTAAAGGAAGCTCACTTGCTTCTTAGTGAAATGGAGTCGAAAGGCTGCGTTCCTGATGTTATTAGTTACAGTACTCTCGTGGATGGCTATTGTCTTGCTGGGGAGCTACAAAGGGGACTTGAGCTCGTAAGGGAAATGGGCCTTAAGGATTTAAAGCCAAATGCATTTACCTATAATAGCATTATAGTTTTCCTGTGTAAGAACTCTCAAGTAGTTGAGGCAGAGAGAGTGTTGAGAGAGATGATTAGTCATGGCATAGCTCCCGATAATGTGGTGTACACTGCCCTCATAGATGCTTTCTGCAAACTGGGTAATCTGCAGACCGCATATTGGCTCTTCAATGAGATGCAGAACAGACAGATTCTTCCTGATAACATAACATATACTGCCCTTATTTGTGGGCTTTGTAGATGTGGAAAGATGGTGGAAGCAGACAAATTATTCCAAGAAATGTGTGATAAGATGTTGAATCCAGATGAAGTCACCTACACTGCAATAGTGGATGGTTATTGCAAGGCTGGTCAGATGAAAGAAGCTTTTGTTGTTCACAACCAGATGGTTCAGATGGGTCTTACCCCAAACATTGTCACATACACTGCACTCGCAGATGGTCTCTGTAAACAGGGAGATCTGGAAGCTGCAAATGAACTTCTCCATGAGATGTGTAGTAAGGGTCTGGAACTGAATATATACGCATACAACTCACTTATTAATGGTCTTTGCAAAGTGGGAAATATAGGGCAAGCAGTCAAGCTTATGGAAGACATGGAGTTAGCAGGGCTTCATCCAGATACAATTACTTATACCACAATAATGGATGCTTATTGCAAATCCGGACAGCTGATTCAAGCTCATGAGCTCCTTAGTGAGATGCTGGATAAAGGTCTTCAGCCATCAGTGGTAACATTCAATGTGTTGATGAACGGGTTTTGTATATCGGGGATGCTGGAAGATGCTAAAAGGCTGCTAACTTGGATGCTAGAGAAGGGCATCAAGCCAAATGCAACAACATATAATTCTCTAATGAAACAATATTGCATTGGAAATGATATGAGGTCCACTACTGAAATCTATAAAGGGATGTACACTCAAGGGGTAATTCCTGATAGAAGCACCTATGATATTTTGATAAAAGGGCATTGTAAAGCAAGAAACATGAAAGAGGCATGGTATCTTCACAAAGAGATGGTTAGTAAAGGATTCCATCTCCGAGAGAGTTCATATAATGCACTCATCAAGGGGCTTTTCAAGAAAAAGAGATTTACTGAGGCAAGGGAAATATTTGATGAGATGAGGAGTGGAGGCTTTACTGCAGATATAGAAATATACAATTACTTCGTTGACTTAAACTATGATGAGGGGAATATTGAAAGGACCCTCGAGCTGTGTGATGAAGCAATTGAGAATTTTCTTGTGAAGAAGAGTCAAGGTGAATGAAGGTATGGCTTTATTCAATTGATGGTGATGCTTTTAGACCATTGGTGGCTCTGTTGAGCTCTTCAATCCGGATTTTCATGAGGACAGATGCCTTCAGCATACTCATATTGTTGATTTATTACCACAGTAAGTTCTAAATCCTCTGCTCCTACAACACAGGCCCCACTGTAACATCAGTTTAGATATACAAGTTAGTGTTGTACCCACAAAGTTCAAATGTATAGATAAATTGTACTTAACAGCTTCTTTTGATATTTGGTCTTTTTTTGAACCATTTATGTGTAAAGCTACAATTTCTAGGAAGTCATCAATGCTTCTTGCTGGATGTTGAAGAAATTTCTATATAGAGCTGTCTATGTAAGGAGTTGGCCCCAGTCACTTAAAATCAACAAAATCTAGAAATCAAAAGTTGAAGAGGTCAGGAGGTTTAAGTGTTCCTTTCTTAACTTTTTATGGTTGAGAGTTCTCAACAAGCAAAGCTTTTGACTTTGTGCCCCCATAATATGCTAGTTAGTGACCAGATCTTGTCAGAACAGGATTTGTGTTTCCTGCCACGTAGGTATCAAAGCTGTCACGAAATCACTAATATGTCAAATAGTCCAGAATGAAAAGGCAGGGGTGTTGCCGTATGGGTGTGAATACTAATTTTTTTTTTAAAATTTTTATTTTACAATCTTGGAATCTTGTTTTTCTGAATTTGCATTTTCAAACCCATGACTCTATTTGACCAAAGGAGGCCTCGCGTGAGAAAGCAACTCTAGCATCCTAAATCTTGTGAACAATGAAAGAGCTACGGATCTCTGGTGAGAAAAGAAGTTGCTTACCCACCCTATGGAGAGCCCTCAACCAAGGCCTTCCCACCTAGACCTCATTAGCTGCCATATCCCCACTAATCCTAACTGCGTCCTATGCTGGAATGGTTCAGAGGACCTCGACTTCTTGTTCTTCACTTGTCCCTTTGCCCACTTCCTCTGGGAGAAAGCCCTCTTTCCCATTTAGACACTCATTTGGCTTTGCTCGAGATTGGTCATGGATCTTGAGATCCTTTGTTGGCAATTCTATTTGCGATCGTGTTGGTAAGCTGGTCTTCGGTGCCACTGTCCACCACTTGTGGTGGGAGCACAACCTTAGGAATGGACTTCTAGATCTAGATCGCTGGAGTTGATTTGGAAAGCCATCTGCTTTGATGTCTCCGCTAGTTTCAGTTGGTTCCCCACCCCCTTGTTATAGACACCCCACGGAAGTCTCATTGTTGTTACCTGGGGTTTGAGTTCTCCTCTCCAGCTTCCTCCTTGAAGGCTGGTCGTCGATCCCACATCCCCCCTCCCCAGCCACAATTTCCCTCCCTTTGGGGCTCTCTAATGTTAATTTTTATTCATTTAAAAAGAAAAAGAAAAAAGTTAAGAGTGGCGAGAAAAACTCTGTTCTCGCTCTCTCTCTTCATCTATGTAGATGAGAAGAGGTATCCTGTTCTACTGAGGGTTTTTTGGGTAGATGTTTTGTGTTTCTGATTCTGATATTAAGTTGATCTTAACATTGGAGACCATGTATAGGAGAAGTTTATTAGGTTAATGTGTGAGAGTGTGATTATGTGATCTTCATCCCCTTCCACAGCATCTTTTCTGTTTCCACTCTATCCCACCCTACCCCACACCCCCTTAAAAAAAAAGTAAAACAATGCTCCTCATGTTTGTCCTGTTTTTGGGGTTTAAGCATGTTTCAAGAATACTGGGTTTATCTTTAGCTTGTTTTGAGTTGGCTTTTGGGAATCTGGTGTTCTGAATTCCTTTCATCATAAGTCTAGTTAATAACCTCTCTTCCCCCCTCTCCTACCCAAACCCAACCAAAAAAGAGAAAACAAAAGAGAGAGAGAGAGAGAGATATCAAAACCTTTTCTTATTCTATTAAGAAGCAAATTTCTAACGTAACTTTCTCAATGTCAAATTAGTAGTTGTTAGAAACTAGATTCTTATGCAAACATTGTTTCCTTTCTTATCTGTTAACTTGACCCTACAAACTTATTCCCTGATAGAATGTCACTAACACAGCACAGTTGCTGGCACGTTTGTTTTGATGTTTAAGTTACCCACAAATTTTGTATCCTTATTTCTTTTTTCACTTGGTACCAACCTCCGTTGTTTTCTTGCCACAGATAGAATCACCATTTGGGCTGGTATCACAATCTGCTCATCCAGGTGAGATCTTTATTTTGTGATGGGTTACCATTTCTGAAGCTTGATTTCATGAGCTTTCGATGTTAAAACAAAGTTGAAAACTTAGTCCCGACTCCAGATAATCTGATCCACATCTGATGATATGATCTGATGTATTTTTGTAATGGATTAGCTGATCCTCTGTTTGTATTCTTGTGTATCAGTTGATCCTTTGTTTGGATTGTCTGAACCAGAATCATCCAGAACAGTGTCATTTAAGCTTTCACATGATACTGACCTTGATCCTTTTTTGCATTAGAAAGTAAAAAAATGAGCAACGCATCCCCCCAAAATTATTTCTTTGAGGACTATTCCCCTTAACCCCCATTATTTGGAATGATTGAGGAGATGCAAGCCAACCTATTAACAATTGTGAACCAAATAGAAGGAATTACCAGCATCAGATCCTGGGGGCATCACAACTGCCACATGCTGCTGACAAGGCAACTGAAAAATTACAGGCTACTAAGCCTTTGGTTCCAGTACTCCTGTTAAATTCATTAATAGAAGTGAAGCTTCTCCTCCCATTTAAAAAATTACTTTTTTCCTTCTTTTTTTTCTTTCTTTCCCCTGAAATTAAATGTCTACACCTGAAATGGTAGAAAATATGAAGGTGGTTGGGTAAATTGACTTGGGCCCAAAATTTATTATCTCAAATAGAGGGTCCTTTATCTGTTTCACTGTCTTTGGTTACATTAGCCTTCAATGTGGCTGGAATGAGCCAGCCATCCTGCTAAGCCTATCAAATGGCAATCCTCAAACTTAGGCCACATTGCAAGTTCAATTTTATGTTATCTTTTATTAACCACGGACTTCCCTTATTAAACAATATAGTTGCAACTATGTCTGATATGCTGTGGAACACTACTATTTAGTGGATTCACTCTGCATGAATATTTCTACTGATCATCCTACATATACTCAATGATTCTGGAGAGTTTGCTCGATTTCTTTTGTATGTGATTTGTGGTTGTTTTGAATATGTGAATTGCAGTGTTATCTGTAAATGCTGTTCCTCTAGTGATTCCCTACCACTATGTCCATTTAAGTGACAGCCCATCAATTAGTTTGTGCTTGTCAGCCAGGTCCTTCCTGGTGGTTCGAGCTATTAGGGTTTTTTTTTTTTTTAATTTTAATTTTTTTTAAATGTTTGAGGAGCCATACCTATGTATTTTGAATTATAGTTTTCACTATTTGTGTGTGTATATATATTTTCAAGAATTGCCTGAAATTCACTATTTAAATCAAATTGTCTGCCTCAACCACCCCTCCTTCTCTCACCTTCTCTGTCTCTTTCTCTAAATAGAATTGGCTGGGTTGAGTTATTTGACACTCTTGTTATGTGGCCCTCTCATGTGCTTTTAATTTGCTCATTCTGAGGTACTGATTAGAGTAGCGGGCATTCAGTGCATATTGCTCTCCAGGAAGCACTTCAATTCTGCAATTCTGTCAAGTTCTCTCTAATTTTCTTCCTGTATTCATGGTATCCTAGTATCAACAATCAAGTGAATAAATCATAAGGTAGGTAAACATGCTTTTTTGTCTTTTTTTTCTCTGTGGGCTAAATATCTCTTTTTGTTCATGGATGCAGTTGAGTTCTTGTTGACGGAGAGTACTTAGTTTGGTGGGACGGACTATAACCCTTTTTTTAGAATGAGTTTGACTTCTATTGTTTTTTTTTTCTGGGTGAATAAATAATTTAATTAAAGACAAAAACCAAAGAGAAAAACAAAGACATACAGAGAGAGAGGGGGGGGGGGGGGGCAGCAGCCAGTCAAGAGGAAGATTGGAAAGAGGAGGCGAGACTCCAGGAACTAACAATCAACCTATTCCTTGGAGAGTCAATAACTGGGGGATGGGTGAAAGAGAGAAGTCTAGATGAAACATAAAAATAGATGGCATTCTAAATCAATCTCGGGATCGGGATTTGGAAGTCCATCTTCTCATGTTGCGTTCCCACCACAAATGGTGGACGGTGGCAGCAAAGACAAGCTTCAACTTGGTCGCAAATTGTTGTACCAAAAAAGCTTCTCAGAATCCAATTCCAACCTTTGGCAAATCCAAAAGTACGTCTCGATCTAGGCCAAATAGAAGCAAGAGCTAAGGTCCAAATAGAACGGGAGAAGGGACAAGAGAAAAAAAGGTGATCTAGGTCCTCTGAACCATTCCAACAAAGAATACAATTGGGGTTGACTAGGATATGGTGGCTAATGAGGAAGGATTGGGCGGAGAGGGCGAGGTTGAGAGCTCTCCAAAGGGTGAGGGAATGGCGGGGAATTTGGCATTTGAACCAGACAAGAGGGGTCCAAGGGACAGGGGAGAGGGGGACCTAAGGAGGTTCTAGGTAGAGGCGGTAGTGAAGGTTTGGTATGGGAGGGGAGTGAAATGGTGAGGTCAGAAGCAGAGGACGAGAAGGGGGGAATGGAGTTCCATACTTGTGTGAGACTGGGGGGGGGAGAGGGGGGCCAACAGCCATTATAGATAAAGGATGAGAGGGAGATAGCTTTTGGGATGCGAGTATCGTAGACAACACGGGGGCCAAGAATAGTGAGCAATAATACCCATCGGATGCTAGGGATCAAGCCAGAAGATGTGGAGGACCTAGAGGAGATTTGGACAAAAATAGCAGAAAGGGCTCAAGGTTGGAGGCTTAGGAGCTTCTTCTAGATCTAGGAAGAGTTGGAGGGAATCGGGACAGTCCAAATGGAATCCGATTTAAGAAGATGGGAGTAAACCTAGGAGACCTAGATGGAATTGTGTTTAGAGGCGATTTTCCAGATGAGTTTTAGGTGGCAAGCCAAATTAGCATCAAGTATGTTGCGGACTCCAAGGCCTCCTTCAATTTTAGGGCGGTAGGTCGCAGCCTAACTGATAGGGTGAAGGAATCGGGAGGATTTGTGACCTTTCCAGAGGAATGCACAGAAAAGGGATTCCATGGTATGGATGGTAGATTTGGAAAGGAAGAAGATGCCACACTAATAAAGGTATGATGATTGGAGAATAGAATGGATGAGCACCATTTTGCTAGCAAAGGAGAGAAGTTTCCCTTTTCAGAGTTGGTGCTTAAGCATCGGGGAACAGTGGTGGCGGGTGAGTCTACCAGGGATAAGGGGGAGGCCGAGGTATGTCATAGGAAAGGAATCGAGCTTAAACCCAGAGAGCTGCAACAGAGAGGAGCAAGCAGAGTCAGAGATACCCGAAAGGAAAATGGTAGATTTCTCAAGATTAACTCGAAGGCCAAACAAGGATTCAAAGGAGGAGATAGTGGAGAGGATAGAGGAGATAGAGGCGTGATCAGCCTTGGAGAAAATCATGAGATCATCCACAAAAGCAAGATGGGTAAGCTTGAGAGATTTACACTTAGGAATGGGGGAGATGATAATTTGATCGGTCTTGGATTGGAGGAGATCGAGAAAGGACTTCTAAAGCCAGAGAGAAGAGATAGGGGGAGAGTGGGCAAACTTGATGGATACCTACCTTTGAAGGAAAGAAGCTAGCAGGGGATCCATTTGTGATAATGGAGAAATGAGGGGAAAAGATACAAATTTTAATCCAGTGGACAAAGGAGGGAGGGAAACCCATAGCGGAGAGGACCTTGTTAAAGAAGTCCTAACGGATGGAGTCAAAGGCTTTGTGGAGGTCAACCTTCAGGAGGGCGGCCCGAGAGTGGGTAGTTTTATCGAAACCTCTGACAATTTCCACACAGAGGAGAATATTATTGGAGATATTGCGGCTGGAAATAAAGGTAGACTGGTCAATACTCATTAGCGAGGGCATAACCAACTTAATACGGTTGGCGAGGACTTCGGAGATGAATTTGTAGAGGAGATTACAAAGGGACATGGGGCAAAAGTCAGAAAGAGAGGAGGCACATGGCTTTTTGGGAATAAGACAGAGGAAAGTTTAGTTAATGAAGGAGAGTTGGGAAGGTTAAAGAAGAAACTACGAATAGCATGAACAAGGTCCTCCTTAATGAAATCTCAGGCAGCAAGGAAGAACCCATGCTAAACCCATCAGGGCCAAGGGCACGATTAGCTTTGTGAGAGCGGATGGCGGAGGGGATTTCCCCCGAGGAGGGGATGGAGCAAAGAGAGACCAAAAAGGAGGAGTCAACAAATTTATTAAGGATGGAAGAGGGAAGAGAGGGCTAAGAGGGAAGAGGAGGAGAGAGGAGCCTAGAGAAATATGAGATAACTTCAATCTTAATACTAGGGGGGTCATAGATCCAAGAGCCACTACTAGTAAGAAGACAAGGAAAAGAATTGAAGTTGAGGCGAGCTTTAAGGGAGCGATGGAAATAGGCAGTATTGGCATCCCCAAGCTCAAGCCACTTGATTCTCGATTTTTGGCAGAGGAAACTCTTCTCCGAGGAAGCAAGGGTAGAGAGATTCTGGGAAAGAGACATTTCTTCCTCAGCTAGGTTCGGGTTAAGAGAGTCACTTTGGAGAAGGGTTTGGACCCTAGAGAGTTCTGATCGGCAAGGGGAAACCCTAGAGGGGATATTGCCAAAGGTAGAGGAATTCCAGGAACGGAGGGCAATCTTGGTAATCCTGAGCTTATGAGCGAAGGCCAAGAGGGAGGTAGTGGTAGTGCACCAGTTGTGTCACGACCCCAGTTTTCACAGGCTTGGTGGGGCCCTCATTATGGACATTTAACTAGGGCACGTGACAGTTCATTCCTTAAAATAAACCTGTTTTTAACTACTAAAACCAGACTAAACATTCTTTAGACCAAACAAACAACCTGTCTGATAATTTGACTCATACACATATGTACACAGTCTAAAGTCCTGTTATACTTACATTTGACCTTACAACAGTGTTTAGTAAAGTACATACAGTTTCAAAGAAATATATACATTCACAGTTCATTCAAACTAACATTAGTTGCAACAAAAAGAAAATGTTCCCATCTTCAACTTTAAAGGTACTGTCAAGTAGCAGCACCCTTGCCCTTATCGCGTGTCTGAGGACCTATCAACATTTTCAATAATGAGCTTTGCGGCCCAGTAAGCAATATAGACAACCATGTAAGTAAGTTAGACAGTTCATCATGCATCAATAATCATATAACATCATACATTCCAATTTTTCCTTTCGTTTTCCTTTTCCATTATCCTTTTCCATTATCCTTTTCCTGCTCATTTTTCCTTTTCTTTTCTTTTTGCTTTTTCCTTTTACTTTTACTTGCATTTCAGTTATCTGACATTATAATCTTGAGCCTAGGCAAATCCAGAGGATGCACATATCTCTTCACCACCGAAGTGGCTTCAGTCTCTTCACCACCGAAGTGGCTTCGTCTCTTCACCACCGAAGTGGCTTCGGTCTCTTCACCACCGAAGTGGCTTCAGTCTCTTCACCACCGAAGTGGCTTCAGTCTCTTCACCACCGAAGTGGCTTCTGTCTCTTCACCACCGAAGTGGCTTCTGTCTCTTCACCACCGAAGTGGCTTCAGTCTCTTCACCACCGAAGTGGCTTCAGTCTCTTCACCACCGAAGTGGCTTCTAGGCACAAGGCCTTGTACACCTCGTGGATTGCCATCAGCATAGACTCAATCTTTTCACTTTTCAGTCTTGCTTCATGCCTTCTCATTTGGGTACATAAGTACCAGGACTTACAGAAGCCATTACATTTTATTCCTTTTTCTTTTACTCTTTTCATCTTCAATTCCAGTATTGCATTACCATGCTCTGCCCATTTCAATATACATTTTTCATTTCAATCATCATTTAGCATCATATGAGTAAAGCTGGACACAACTTCATACAATTCAATCATTTAAACATGAGAGCATGATATCATTCAATCTCATCTGAACACAGTTCATGACATTCCATCATTTACATATGAAAACATGATAATTACATTTAACATGCATAAACATCCTTGCAAATTCATGATTAACAGTTCAAACACACTATCCACATTCCATTTCAACCAATTCAATCTAATCATTGAACTATCATCAAATTCCATGCATTTTGTTCAATACACAAATTGCATCATCGAATAAATAACATAGACTTTATGTTGCCATGTGCATGCTACATATCTATTAAAGAAAAACACTAACTTATCATACATAGGTTGGTCAATATTACTTACCTGTTCTGTGTGTGTCCTAACCTTGGTTCCATCATAATCCGCTCTCCCTGCATCTCGATCGATCAACGGCAATTACGAAAACGCAGGAGCCAACAGGGAATTTTTCCCCTTTTTATATTATTTTCTCTCTCATCTTCATTTTCTCTCTCCTCTTCCTTTCCTCTCTCCTCCCTACGGTTTTCCTCTCTCTCTTCTCTTGTTTTATTCCACTTTCTCTCCACTCATTCTCTCTCCTCTTCTCCCCACTTCTTCTCTCTCCTCTCCCTTTAATGGCTTCCCTCCACTTTCTCTATTTCTCTCATTTCTCTCCTCTCTCTCCTTTGCATTAACTCCTTCTCTCTCCTCTTCACCACGTTCTCCTCTAAGGCCTTTAATGGCTTCCTATTTCTCTCTTACTTCACTCCTCTTGCTTCTGTTTTGATCTTCTTCTCTCTCCACTCCTCTCCTGCTTCCTGTAACGTTTCTTCTCCTCCTCTTACGGTTTCACCTCCTCTCTCTCCTCCTTCATCTTCTTCTCTTTTGTGTCTTCTCCACTACGCAACAGCAAGCTTATCCATTTCTTAAGTCGGTCTCTTAAGTCGGTTAATCATATAAATATATAATATATATATAATATATATAAGACATATATATATTGTACATATAGAATATATTTAATTAAATAACTAATGGGCTTTGATCTGGGCTTGTGGGCCCGCTGTAATATCTTATGCAGGGCCCACTTTCAGGTGCTAATATTCATACCTCTAGGTCCAGAAATTTACGCTGATCATTTCCTCGCTTTCGGTTCAGTCTAATTCCACTGTTGTGGGACCCACAAACGATGTCTGACCTCGATCACAATGACACGTTCGCCCACAATAATAAAATAATACTAGAAAAAGATGCGGGGCATTACAAGTTGAGTCCAGACGGCTTGGACAGTGGGGAGGAAGGAAGGGTTGGAGGTCCACATATCAAAGAATTTGAAGGGTTTGAGACCAAAAAAAGGGAGATCTAGAAGGTGGAGGTGGCAAGGGGAGCGGTCCAAGAGAAGGGGGAGAGAAGTGGATGGGAAGCAGGGAAGTGAGAGATTCAGGTATCATTAACTAAAAAGTGGTCAAGTTTGGAGGCTATACGGGCAGCTCCACTTTTGCAGTTTTGCCAAGTGAGGCGATGGCCGAACCAGCAAAGATCAAAGAGGCCCACATCATCTATCCAAGAGTTGAAGGCTTCAACCACCATTGGGTCTGGCGGGCAGCCACCAACCTGTTCATACGAGAAACGAACAATATTAGAGTCACCTCCAATACCCTAGGGCTGCCCCACCATGGAGGGGGGGGGGAGAGAGAGTGGAGGTCAGCCCAAAGTGGGGCACGATCAGAGGAGCGATTAAACCCATAAACGATGGTGAGGTAGGGGGTTGAGGAAATAGAAGTGCATGAATTGGGGAGAGGAGAATAGGAGAGAGGGTTGGAATTTAGCCAGGTCCCAAAGAATCCAAATGTGACCATTAGGAGAAAGAGAGGAATTAAAGAGGAAAGACCAAGAGGGGGCTATGGAAAGGGCAATCCGACAGGCATTGTCACTATGAGCGTGGGTTTCAAGAAGAGCACAAAAGGAAGCTTTTGAGTCATGGAGAATGTGCTTGATTTCGATTTGTTTAGCAAGGGAATTGAGGCCTCTTACATTCCAGATGAGGATGTCCGTCATTTAAATAGCTGGGGGGGGGCATCAAAAGAGCTACTAGGGGAGGGGGCATCAATTTGCAAATTAAAGTTAATCAATTGGCCTTCAAAAAAAGAGGGGGAGGGAGTCTCACACAAAGAGGAAACCAAAGGGAAGGGGGATTCAAAAATGTTAGGGTCAATAGTGGACCCTGAACAAGAGTAGGTAGGTTTCAAAAAGAATTTTTTGTTCTTGTTTAGGGGCGTTGAAGGTGGTTTTAGAGGGTTCTGAGAATGTTTGAATAAGAGGATTCGTGTGGGTTAGGGGGAGTTGGGTAGAGGTGTTAACTGGAGTGGTTTGATGAGGTGGGCCGAAATTTGATTGGTTCAAAGGCCTTTGGACAGACACAGGAGGTTGGGTTTTATGGGTTGGGCTTAAAAACTGAGGCCCATAGGTAGATAGGTAGTAAGGCTAGTGGGGGTGTGTAGGTTTAGAGGGCTTGGGTTTAGTTGGTTCGAGGGCCTTGGGTCAACATAGGGGGATTGGGTTAAGTGGTTTGGACTGAACGAAGGCTGAGGCCTAGGAGGATTTAAAAGAGGGTTAAACGTGGGCTCGGGGTAACAAGTCGAGAGCACAATACCAGAGACGGAGGCACGACTTTATCTATAAAGGGGTTAAAGAGATGTGGTTTAGCAGGTTTAAAACTCGAGGCGTGAGAAAGAGGTAGGTTAGATGTAGGGGAAAGCATAGATGGATGGCTAGAAGAAGAAGGTTGCAAAAGGCTAAAGATTGAAACGTCAGCTTGACTTGTGAGAGAAGGGAAAAGTACATGTTCAACATTAGAGATCTGATCGTTAAGGATTCGCGGCGACCAAGAGGGAACAAGCCGTCGGTTGGTAGTGGCAATGGAAGTGGCGACGACCTCGGGAGGAGCAACAACATCGATGGATAGTAGGTAGTTAGGCACTGGAGTTGCAGGGGTCATGGTAGAGGCTATCAACGTCAGGTTTTCTACAAGTGCAGGGGTACGGCCGATTTTCTTTTTCCTTTTTCTCTAGTAGGTTTTTGCAGTGGGAGGGCCTATCAGAGAAGCAGCAGCAACGATAACATCTGAAGTGATGAGGCTTAACTTGTCGAGTAGAGAGCTTGGAATAGGCGATCTTTCCAACAACATGCAAGCTTTAAGTGACGGAGATGAGATTTTGGCAGCGAGAGCATCCAGCAGAACCACCAGTCAATCGGCGGAAACAAAGGAAGTAAGCGTAGGCATCATCGAAAGAACTCTAGCATCAGTGGCAGGGTTATTCAACACTCTGGTAAAGGCTTGAGTTTCATGACCGAAAGATGAGCAAGCGGAACATCTGGCAGGGATCCAATCGTACGTGATGATTTGGCTGTAGTGCAAACCGAAATCATCCTCAATGGAGATGCAAGGGGGAAGTGGTTTGGAAGCAGACACTTCAATACAAATGCAAGCATAGGACAGGTGCTCCAGCTAGGTCTTCAGGTTAGATCGAAGTGGGCGACCAACAACAGAGCCAATACGACTAAGGCATTCTTGATTCCAAAATTCCAGGGGAAGACCAGGGAGGTTGATCCACAGGGGAAGGGAGCTAAAGTCGACCCTGTGGAGAGGCATAAAGGGCTCCCATGATTTTATGAAGATAAGGGATTTCCCCACAAACCAAGGAGAACCTTCGAGAGCTTTGTTCTTACATTCAGCAGAGGAGAAATTGAATAAGAAGATACCATAATCGATTACAAAAGTTTCCATAGATCCAAGAGAGTTCCATTGCTTGGAAAGAGAGGCTTTGACAATACCAAGGGGAGGCCAAGGGCTAAGGAATTGATTGAGGACAACCAGTTTCCAATGGAGAATACCAGATTCAGTAGCTGAGGAGGGCAGCGGATCAGGGGGATAGGATCATTGGAGGAGGGAGAGATGTATGGAGGGTTGTAGTCGGTGGAGGAGGGGGGGGTTGGAGGTAGAGGAGGAGAAGAGGGATTTTCAGGCTAGGGGTGGTTGACGGGGGAAGATGGAGAGGGGTTGGGGGGGGGGGGGCAGGGAGGTGGAGGGAGGAAGAGAACCTTCGGAGGTCATCTCTTCCAGGACTACTAGTTTATTATTAAGGCATCAACTTTTGTGTCCTAAATTCTCTTTCCAGAATTCTATTCAAGACATGAGGATCAAACTTTTTTTTTTTTTTTTTTGATGAATATTAAATTATTGAAAGCAAACAAGAGAGCATGTACAAATGGGGAAAAGAGGGGGGGGGGTAGAAACCAGTCAAGCATGAGATTGGAAAAGAGAAGATAGACTCCAAGAACTAACAATCAGCTTATTTATTGGAGAATCACCAATAGGGGGTGGGGAAGAGAGCGAAGTCTCGACGAAACATTGAAATAGATGGCATTCCAAATCATATCTTGGGATCGGGATTTGGAAGTCCTTCTCAAATTACGCTCCCACCAAAGATGGTGGATAGAGGCTGCAAAAACAAGCTTACCCACATGGTCACAGATAGAGGCACCAAAGTTTCTCAGGATCCATTTCCATTCTCGAGCAAAGCCAAATGAACATCGCGATCTAGGCCAAATGGAGGCCAGGGCTAGGGTTCAAACAGAGAGGGAGAGCGGGCAACAAAAGAAGAGATGGTCAAGGTCCTCTGAACTATTCCAGCAAATTGTACAATTGGGGCTAGCAGGGATGTGGCGGCTAATGAGAAATGCTTGAGTAGGTAGGGCGAGGTTAAGGGCTCTGCAAAGAGTTAGGGAATGGCAAGGGATGTGCCCTTTAAACCAAACAAGCTAGCACCATGGGACCCGGGGGGGGGGTAACTAAGGAGGTTCCAAGTTAAGGCGGTGGAAAAAGGGGTAGAAGGGAATTGAAGCCATTTGATGCGGTCTTCAGTGTGGGGTGAGGGGGGGAGGGAGTTCCAAACCTGTGTGAGACTAGGGTGAGGGATGGTGGACCAAGATCCAGAGGAAATAAAGGTGGAGAGGGGGTGGGTTTTAGGATACGAGAATTGTATATAGTTCTGGGGCCAAGAAGAGTGAACAAGATACCCATCGGATGCCAAGGGTCGAGCCAGAAGGAAGTGGAGACACCGGTAGAAATCTGGACAGAAATGGCGGAAATAGTGCTACCACGGAGGAGCAAGAGCTTTCTCCAGATCCAAAAGGGGTTAGAAGGAAGGGGGGCAGTCTAAAGGGAGTCATTCTTGTGGAGATAGAAATATACCTAGGAGACTCAAATGGAATCGTGTTTGGAGGCAATCTTCCAGATGAGTTTCATAGGCAAGCCATAATCATATCAGAAATACGGTGGATTCCAAGACCTCCTTCAGATTTGGGACGGCAAATGGATTTCCAAGAGATAGGGTGGAGGAAACGAGAAACTTCTTGGCCTTTCTAGAGGAAGACACAAAAGATGGATTTCAAAGAGTGGATGGTGGATTTGGGAAAGGTAAATATACCGCACTAGTAGAGATAGGAGGATTGGAGGCAGAATGGATGAGCACCACTCTCCCATCAAACGAAAGTAGCTAACTCTTCTAGAGTTGGAGCTTTTTCCGAATATGATCAAGCATGGGGGAGCAGTGGTGGAGAGTTAGCCTACTTGGGATAAGGGGGAGACCACGATAGGTCACAGGGAAGGAGCCTAGGGTAAACCCAGTAAGCTGGAGGAGGGAGGCAGAGATGCTAGAGAGAAAGATGGTGGATTTCTCAAAGTTAACTCTAAGGCCTGAGAGGGATTCAAAGAGATAAAAGGGTGGAAAGGATAGATGAGATAAAGGAATGGTTAGCTTTAGAGAAAAATATGAGGTCATTCGTGAAGGCCAAGTGGGTGAGCTTCAGGGATCTATACTTGGGAATGGGAGAAATGAGCATTGGATAAGTTTTGGATTGGAGGAGGCTGGAGAGAATTTCAAGAGCTAAGGTGAAGAGATAAGGGGAGAGGGGACATCCTTGGCAGATACCGACTCGAGAAGCAAAGAATCCAGCAGGGGAGCCATTGGTGATTACTGAGAAATGAGGGGTGGAGATACAGGTCTTAATCCAGTGAATGAAGGAGGGGGGGGGGAAGCCCATAGCCGATAGGACTTCGCTAATAAAGTCCCAACAGATGGAGTCAAAAGCTTTGTGGAGACCAACCTTCAAAAGGGCAACTAGGGAATGAGTATATCTATCAAAACCTTGGATGATCTCAACACATAGGAGGATTTTGTCAGAAATGCTATGGCCAGCAATGAAAGCAGATTGATTGGGGCTCACCAGAGAGGGAATGACCAATTTAATTCGATTGGCCAAGACTTTGGCGATGAATTTATAGAGGAGGTTACAGAGGAAAATGGGGCAAAAATTCGAGAGGGAGGAGGCACCAGGCTTTTTAGGGATGAGGTAGAGGAAAGTATTATTGATGGAGGAAAGCTGGGAAGGATTAAGGAAGAAGTTGCGGATAGCATGAATGAGGTCAATCTCAATGAAATCCCAAGTGGCGAGGAAGAATCCCATACTAAAGTCGTCAGGACCAGGAGCCCTATTAGCTTTATGGGATCGGATGTCGGTACGGATCTCCTCAGGGGAGGGGATAGAATAGAGGGAAGATAAATGGGAAGGGTCAATCAAACTTACACTTGCCTTCACTTAATTTTTACTTGGTGATAACATTTTACCTTCTGACTTCTATTGTTACTTGAATCGTGGACTTCTATTGTTGCTAGCAGCATGGTTTTGGGGGGTAACTTTGCCATGTCACAAGTATTATTGTATTGGTGGCTCTGAGGAAGTAGGGACACTTTGATGGATGGCACAATCAAGCCTTCCACCTTTCTGGTGTTAACAAGTAAACCAGGTAGCCATCAGGGACTTGTCTCAATGCACTTTCCATTTTAGAAATGAATAAATCATACTAAAGTTCTTTTAATTGTAAAATAATCAAGACGTATTCGTGTTTGAATGAGTATATTCTCTTCACAATAATAGCGAATTATACATGAAATGTTACCTAATGTGCTCCTATTAATCAGGAAAGTAATCAAAATGATTTACAATATTTTACAGAATAATACAAGATAGGAAAGATGAAGTGGGAAGATAATGTGATGAGGATGGTGATGTAGGAGAATCTTGGTGGATAATTGTTGATGTGGAGAATCTTGATGTACATGGAAAGATGAATTGGGAGAATAATCAATAATGTGATGAGGATGGAGATGTGGGAGAATCTTAGTGGATAATTAATGATATAGGGAATCTTGGTGGATAATATTCCCCCTCAAGTTGGAGCATGAAGATATTAAACACTCAACTTGGAAAGTGACAAAACTGCTTAGCCAAGCACTTTAGTGAATAGTTTAGCAAGTTAATACTTGGAGGAGATTTTACATGAATTGATGAGAGTTATGAGACCTTGTAGTTGTTGTTCATGAACTAAGTGACTATTAATCTCAATGTGTTTCGTGTGCTCATTGTAGACTGGGTTTGCAGGAATGTGAAGTGCAACTTGATTGTCACATTATAAAGGAACATGAGTGCTAAATGAGAGGTCAATATCACGAAACAAATAAGTTTGCAAGTGGCAACAGCCACAACACGATACTCGGCCTCTACAGAGGAATGAGAGACAATATGCTGCTTTTTAGTTTACCACAAAGTCAAACTTGTACCCAATAATATACAATATCCGATCATAGAGTATCGTGTCATCAAGCAACTGGCCCAATCAAAGTCACTATAAACCTAAGGTTCTAAGCTACCAGTAGTAGGGAAATGAAGGCCCTACCTAAGTGTAGTCCTAAGGTACCTGAGTAGGTGATGAGTAGCACAAGATGAGTTGATGAGGCTGGTGCATAAATTGACTGAGTATATTGATTGTTTGGTGATGTCTAGTCGTGTAGCTATGAGGTAAATCAGACGTCCAATAAGGCGCCGATGTATAGAAGGGTCTGGCGGTAGGGCACCCTCTCCAGTAGATAATTTCAAATTTTGTCATAGGTGTGTCACATGATGGACCTAGTGTAACCAGAGTCACTCAAAATATCAAGGACATACTTATGTTGGCATAAGAATAAGCCTTAATTGGAACCGGTAGCCTTAATTTCTAAAAAAATATTTCAGTTGACCAAGGTCCTTGATGTGAAAGGTACTTTGAAGTATATTCTGAACATCTTGTAGCAATGAAGCATCAAAGCTGGTGATGTTATAGCGATCATAACATCATCAATATAGAATAAAAGAAATATGATTGTAGAACCTTAATGAAGGATCAATAGTTGAATGGCGAAAGCCAATGTCACACAAACCCATTGAAAACTTGGAAGACCATTAGCCAGAGGCTTGCTTGAGGCCATAAAGTGACTTATGAAGACAACAAATAAGGTTCAATCCCCTTTCGTTGATATCTTTGGGGTGGAGTCATGTCACTTTCTCATCCATTTTACCATGCAAAAAAGCATTATTGACATCCATTTGTTGGAGGGGCCAACCATGAGCAGTAGTGACAGCCAATATGACACGGCCAATGATAAGCTTGGCTACTAGAGCAGAAGTATCATGAAAGTCAACGCCCTCAATTTGCATATAGCCCTTGGCAACAAGGCGAGCTTTGTAATGTTCAATAATGCTATTAGAGTGATGAAATCCTTTTAGAACCAATGACATGCTTCCTTGGAGGAACTGGCACAAGAGAACAAGTAAGATTGTGAGATAAAGCCAGTAATTCAGATTGCATAGCATCCTTCCAATTCATGGTGCTTCATTGCCTCAGTAAAAGTGGCAAGTACCTTTCATAATTTCCTCTATAATTCCACAGAAATCACAAACTAGAAAATCACAACATCTTCATCTTCACCTTCAGGAAAAGCAATAATTGCATTGTGGAAAATCCGGGACTGGGGTCTCAGTTTGAAGTGAGGAGTGAAGGGGCTAATGCTGTGATATACTTAATTCGAGGTAAGCCTCTAGGTCGAAGCCATTTGCAGTGAAGCCGGTGACGGTAGTGCTGAAAGGATACTTGGCGGTGCATGTGGCATGGGAGAGGACAAGAAAGTAGAAGAAACTTGAACCAAAGAAATGGTGAGAAAGGATAGATATAGCTTAGACTCTGTATCTAGTATGACCTCAAAGAGAGCTGTCTGAAAGGTAAGTATCCATGTAGCTGACCCATTTAGTTGGGGAAAGGCTTCTTCTTCTTGTGTACGTAGGATCTCATCAGAAAATCTACCCACGATTCCTCCTTGATTGCATCCATAATTCTGAATTATAGATTGAAAGCAAAGGGAAGGTAGGTTTGAAACCCTGTCCTTACTAACCTTCCGAGAGCCTTCTTGACTAGCATTTCCACTGGGCTTGTTCGCTTGATGGGTCTTGGTCACTGCTAGTTAGCTTCACGTTCAAGCTCTATCTCCTTCCTTCCCCCTTTTAGCTCTTAGGTAAGTAAGCTCCTTGCTCCTTCTCCAGAAGCTAATCCAACCCAATACAACCTGTCTGGCCTCTCACAATCTTGCCTTTCTACCTTCCCGGATCTTAAGCGTCTAGTAGAAAGACCGGCTTTTGCCAGGCGGAGCGGTTGCTTAATTGCTTCCCGTCTTCGTAACCTAACCCTTGCCCAATCTCTGACCAAAGAGTGAGTTTGGAGTCTACTGTTTTTCCCTACGGGAAATGAGCTTTCTTTTGGGTCTTGGACCCATATTCCAGGTGGCGACTCCCCCTTTCCCATCCTTCAATTGAGGGAGGCGAATTGTATGACCTTAATGCCCAATAATGACCGACAGTCAGCCAGGGACCCATTCGGCGTGTGCTTGGCGCGTGTAAGAACCGCACACCCTGGGCAATGGCGCGCGCGCATTGTTGGAAATGGCTTACTATTGGCCTCGGACGCGTGATGACATAGAGGCCTACGTGAAGACTTGTCTTTTATGCCAACAAGACAAGGTGGAGCAACAACCACCTTAAGGATTCTTAGAGCCACTCCTTATATCAGAGAGACCATGGGAGAGTGGCTCCATGGACTTCATCAGTGCCCAACCCAAGTCAGAAGGATGTGGGTCAATAATGGTGGTTGTCAAGAGATTTTCTAAGTATGGTACAGTTGTGGCAGCCCCAAGAGACAGCACGGCTGAGGAGGCAGTTAGCCCCAAGGGACAACATGGCTGAGGAGGCAGTTTAGGGTTTAGGGTTTTAGGGTTTCGGGTTTTGGGGTTTTTCGCCGTGATATAACAACCCATTGGATTTAGGCTCTTTTTGGTATCAATTCTCATTCTCTATTATGCCTATTTGAAAGAAATAAGTACAAGAATTCTTTATTGTTCAAGAATGACAAATGTTTTGGTGAATTTTGTCAAAAATAATTTATGAAATGAAAAATAAGTTTGGTGTCAAAATAAAAAATTGTTAGAAAATGATAGTGAGCAAGTGAGATAAGAGGGAAAAAGTATGTTTTTTACTTTATATAAAAGAATGTGTATTGACTATTTTACCCTCATCTTAACTATAAAGTGTGGAATTCCGTGATTGGTTAGGTATTTTAAGGAAGTTTAAATTGAGTAGGATGAGGGAATATTATTCCTAGAATAAAGGGAGTCAGTTACGGCTAAATTAACTCCTATTTAGGTTTAGTTTCTTTTCTTGAGAGTCCTAAATTATTGTAGCCTTGTTTTTAGGGATTCCTAGTTTGTTGGGGAGAATATTTCTCCTTTCCTTGTATATGTACCTGGGACTTCTCTTGACAAAATAAGAGATTTTTCTTCCTAATTAACTTCATGGTATCAGAGCAATAAGATCTGAACCATCGTCTCTCACTCTCCAAACTCTCAACCATCGTCTCTCACTTATCAAAATCTCATGTCTACCGAAGGGAAAACCTGTTTTTCATCAGAAATCACATCGATTTCTGGAAATCATGCTGCCAACAATCATAGCAGCGCAGACAGTGTGCAACTTCAAATTACTGGTCACAAACTCAATGGCAACAATTACATACAGTGGTCACAATCAGTCATGATGTACATCTATGGGAGAGGAAAAGATGAATATCTTACAAGAGGAGTCACTCCTCCAAAGGCTGACGATCCAAAATTCAGAAATTGGAAGATGGAAAACAACATGGTCATGTCTTGGTTGATCAACTCAATGACCAATGAAATTGGTGAGAATTTCTTACTCTATGGCTCAGCCCATGAGATCTGGGAAGTAGCTAAAGAGTAATACTTGAGCAAGGAGAATACCTCAGAGATTTTCGAGATTGAATCAAAACTCCAAGATCTTCGGCAAGGAGATCTCTCAGTCACTCAATACTACAATACCCTCACTTGATATTGGCAAAGATTGGACGTGTTTGAAGAACATCAATGGCGTTGCTCAGATGATGCAAACAAATTCCGTGAGATTATTGAGAAAAAGCGGATATTCAAGTTTCTAATGGGACTCACTAAGAATCTTGATGAGGTTCGAGGACGAATTCTAGGAATGAAGCCTCTGCCTAACATTAGGGAAGTATTTTCTGAGGTTCGTAGAGAAGAAAGCAGAAAAAGGTGATGCTTGGAGAATCCACCCTAGTTTCAGGCAATGAAAACTCTGCCCTAGCTGCACGTGGAACACACTCTCATAACAGCGACAATAGACAACGGAAGGGAAGACCATGGTGTGACTATTGCAAGAAACCAGGTCATTCACGTGACAACTGCTGGAAAATCCATGGCAAACCAGCTGACTGGAAGCCTTCAAGACCTGCCATCGACAAAGAAAGCCGAGGAAACCATGTCTTTGTAGATGATCAACCTCCTTCCACCGATGCCAATCCTTTCAGCAAAGACCAACTTGACATGCTGGAAAAGGATGATTACTCAACAAAATTCTGCCATCAGAACATGATCTTTAGCACAAAAAGGTAACTTCTCATGTTCCCTGATTGCAAATTCAGAAAAACAAGACTCCTGGATTGTAGACTCTAGGGCATTGGATCATATGACTGGAGATGCAAACCTCTTCCACGAGTACAGCCCATGCTATGAGAATCTCACAATAAAAATAGCAGATGGGTCTCTCTCTAAAGTGGCAAGAATAGGTTCAATCATTATCTCAAAGGACCTCACTCTAAACTCTGTTCTTCATGTTCCGAAATTGGACTGCAATCTTTTATCAGTTAGTAGACTTACTCGAGATCTTCATTGTGTTGCTAAATTCTTCCCTAATACTTGTGAATTTTAGGTTTTGGATACGGGGAGGACGATTGGCAGTGCTAGGATATGCTCAGGTCTTTCCTTCTACAAGTCGAGGAAACTTCTAGAGGGCAAACTCACAATGCAGTGTGTGTTCAGTCTACAAACCAGATCAGTAAAAATTCTATTTCCCTTTCCAGTTCAAAAAAGGATGGTGATATAATGTTATGGCACTATCGTCTAGGACATCCTAACTTCATGTATCTTCAAAAGATGTTTCCCTTTTTGTTCAGCAATAAAAGTCCTAAATTTTTTCAATGTGAAGTGTGCCAATTCTCAAAACATACTCGTAGTTCCTATCCTAGCATTCCATATAAGGCATCGCATCCTTTTTCTATGATACACAGTGATGTATGGGGACCTTCTAGAGTAAAAAACCTCACTGGTAATAGATGGTTTATATCTTTTGTTGATGAACACACGAGAGTCACGTGGTTTTTTCTAATGAAAGAAAAATCTGAAGTCAATTCTATTTTTAAGTAGTTTAACACTATGATTCAGACACAGTTTCAAACCAGAATTCAAGTGTTAAAAACTAACAATGCAAGAGAGTATTTTGACACCGTTTTGGGGGAATACTTTACAAGCCAAGGAATTATTTATGTGAGTTCTTGTGTTGATACACCCCAACAAAATGGGGTTGCCGAGAGAAAGAACAGACACCTTCTTGAAGTGGCTTGATCCCTAATGTTTACAACAAATGTTCCTAAATTTTTTTGGGGGGGACGCCATTTTGACTGCTGTCTATCTCATAAATAGGATGCCTTCTAGAGTTTTGAAATTTCAAACACCGCGCCAAGTTCTTCGTCAATCCCATCCAAACACCCACATTCTTTCTACTCTTCCTACAAGAATATTTGGTTGTACCGTATTTGTTCACATTCATACACAACACAGGAGTAAACTTGATCCAAGAGCAATCAAATGCATTTTTGTTGGGTACTCCTCAAACCAAAAAGGCTATAAGTGTTATTCCCCAACCACTCGAAAATTTTACAATTCTATGGATGTCTCTTTCTTTGAACAAACACTTTTCTACAAAATTGATATTCTGAGGGAGAACCTTAATCAGGAAGATCAGCTTTGGGATATTGAGTCCAGTGAGCCATCGTCCCTAAGAAATACAAGTCCATCTTATATCCATATCCAAATTGAATCTGACCCAGAAAATTCATTTCAGCAAAAACCTGATCCACAACTTCCTAACCCAAGTGTTCCAATGGTTCAAAGTGAATCTGAAACTGAGTCTAAAACACCCCAACAATCACAACCTGCAACCATCAATGAGTTTCGTGCCTACTCGAGGATAGACAAGACCAAAAAAGGGAAAGAGCTACAGATATCTGATCAAGGTCATGAATCCAATCCGGTTCCAGAACCACAAAGCTCATCAGGTAACAATGGTACATAATGTGTTCAAATCAATCCTCTTATTGATGATAGGCCTATTGCTTTGAGAAAAGAAAAACGGTTGTGTACTGATCATCCTATTCAGAATTTTGTTTCTTATGGAGGCCTGTCACATAGTTTCCATGCCTTTATCAGCAATCTTGACAAAATACAGATTCCAAGTTCTATTCATGAAGCTCTTAAAGTACCAAAATGGAAGGCTGCTATCTGGGAAGAAATTCGTGCATTAGAAAAGAATGGAACTTGGGAGATATCCGATTTACCATCAGGAAAAACCCCTGTTGGTTGCAAGTGGATTTTCACAGTCAAACAAAATGCAGATGGGAGTATCAACAGATTTAAAGCGAGATTAGTCGCCAAAGGTTTCACTCAATCCTATGGGATCGACTACCATGTAACTTTCGCCCCTGTATCCAAACTAAATACTGTCAAAATGCTGTTTTCACTCGCTGCCAATCTTGACTAGCCTTTATATCTACTAGATATAAAAAATGCATTTCTTAATGGAGATCTAGAGGAGGCAGTATACATGGAGATACCACCTGGTTTTGAAACTCAAGCAACCACCAACAAAGTCTGCAAACTCAAAAAGTCATTGTATGGGTTAAAGCAGTCACCAAAGGCTTGGTTTGATAGGTTCACAAGAGCAATGAAACAGTTTGGTTATGATCAATGTCAAACAGATCACACTATGTTTGTTAAGCACTCACCAGAGGGAAAAAAAGGCAAGACTTATTGTGTATATGGATGATATTATACTAACTGGAGATCATGATAATGAACTACAACAACTCAAAATTTTTTTGGCAAAAGAGTTTGAAATCAAAGATTTAGGCAATCTCAAGTACTTCGTTGGCATGGAGATAGCACAGTCAAGGAAAGGAATCTCAGTCTCACAGCGCAAGTATGTACTAGATCTTTTAAAAGAAACAAGGATGCTTGGATGCAAGCCTGCTGATACTCCTATGGATTCCAATTCAAAACTGGGGAGCAAAGGTGAAAGTGCACTAATTGATAAAGGAAGGTACCAAAGATTGGTTGGAAAACTCATTTATCTCTCACATACCAGGCCAGACATATGTTTCGTTGTAAGCATGGTAAATCAATTCATGAACCAACCGAGGAGCACATGGAAGCAGTTTACAGGATATTGAAGTACTTAAAGATGACACCTAGTCTTGGATTGTTTTTCAAGAAAACAGAAGACAAAGATGTCAAAATCTTTATTGATGCAGATTGGGCAAGATCTATAACTGATAGATGATCAACCTCAGGATATTGCACATATGTATGGGGAAATCTGATCACTTGGCGCAGCAAGAAGCAATCAGTTGTGTCTCGAAGTAGTGCAGAAGCAGAATTCAGAGCATTGGCTCATGGGATATGTGAAGGAATATGGCTTAAGAGGATATTAATTGAACTAAAAATCCAGTTGGCCGAACCAATAAAAATGTTCTGTGACAATCAATCTACAATTAGCATAGCAAAGAATCCAGTGCTTCATGATAGGACAAAACATGTGGAGATCGATCGGCATTTTGTGAAAGAGAAGATAGAGACAGGCATGATATCACTCATATACATTCCAACCTATCAACAAGTTGCAGATATTCTAACTAAGGCTGTGCCCAAGAAGATATTTGGGATACTTAATTGCAAGCTAGGTTTACTTAACATCTACACCTAGCTTGAGGGGGAGTGTGGAATTCCGCGATTGGTTAGGTATTTTAAGGAAGTTTAAATTGAGTAGAACGAGGGAATATTATTCCTAGAATAAAGGGAGTTGGTTACAGCTAAATTAACTCCTATTTAGGTTTAGTTTCTTTTCTTGAGATTCCTAAATTATTGTAGCCTTGTTTTTAGGGATTCCTAGTTTGTTGGGGAGAATATTTCTCCTTTCCTTGTATATGTACTTGGGACTTCTCTTGACAAAATAAGAGAGATTTTTCTTCCTAATTAACTGCAGAAAGTTTTAAGTAAACTTGCATATAAATGAAGAGAAACAAATTCTTACCATAATCCATAATAGACAAAAAGTCTATTATGAATTTTGGAGGTTTTTCTTTTATTTAAAAAAAAAAAAAAAACTGATAATAAATGCCAAACTATTTAAAAAAATGAAAAAAATCTTATAATTGAGGATGATCAAAGATACCAAAAAGAGCCTTAGTTACTTTTCGGGGAGGATACTCGTCTATTCTATTAAGTTACTTAGGGTTTAGGGTTTAGGTGTATTCGTTATTGTGTGGTTAGAAAGGGAAATATCACTAGGATACAACAACCCATTAGATGGAACCGAACTACTTTTCGAGGAGTATAATCGTCTATCTGGAGGGGATACTCGTCTATTCTATTAAGTTACTTAGGGTTTAGGGTTTAGGAATTAGGAGTATTAAGTTATTGTGTGGTTAGAAAGAGAAATATCACCGGGATACAACAACCCGTTGGATGGAACCAAACTACTTTTTGGGGAGGATAATCGTCCATCTGGAGGGGATACTCATCTATTCTATTAAGTTACTTAGGGTTTAGGGTTTAGGAGTATTCGTTATTATGTGGTTAGAAAGAAAAATATCACCGGGATACTATAACCCATTGGATGGAACCAAACTACTTTTCGGGGAGGATAATCGTCCATCTGGAGGGGATACTCGTCTATTCTATTAAGTTACTTAGTAATTCCTTTTAGCTATCGTCTTGTTCTAGCTGAACTCAATATAGGTGTTTTTTTATGGATTGCCGTTTCAAGTTTGCTCCTATTGGGCTTCTTATGTGAGGATATGGATCAAATAATAACTCTTATTTTTCAGGTGGTCTATGAGCTGCTGCTTATTCAATTAGTTATGAAATACATGTTTCCTTTTTTCAGGGAATATTGAAATGATTTCTTCCATTTTATCCAAAGGCAGCAATCAATTATGTCGTAAGAACTTCCAAGTTCCAACTATGAATAAAAAACGGATTGGAGCCCTTAGATCTCGACAGAACAATTCGGGAAAAGGATCCTTCACTGGAGTTGAATTTTTGCTAAAAGGAAGGCCTGGATCAAGTTTCTTATGCTTTCTTGTCCTCTCCCACATGCACCGCCAAGTATCCTTTCAGCACCGCTGTCACTGGCTTTGCTTCAAATGGCTTTGACCTAGAGGCTTACCTCGATTTGAGTATATCACAGCATTAGCCCCTTCACTCCTCACTTCAGACTGAGACCCCAGTCAGGTTTCAGTTTCAGTCATGAATGAGAAAATAAGAATAAGATATGCAAGGTAAGCTTAGATCTTTTTTCCTTCATTTTCTTCACGTTTCTACTGCCTCTTTTTAGTAACCCTTTTCACCTGTGAGGAACTTTTCGATCCCTGATTTTGGAATAACTGATTTTGCGGGAAGTTTGGAGACAAAGGATAGAAGAAGACGACAAGAAAGAAAAAGAAAGTTTGGGACGAAAATCATGATTTTGAGGGTAATATTATGTAATGAAAACTGTTACCTTTGGGCTTTTCAAAGGCAGACAATCATCGTGAGACAAAGGGAATAATTGGCTTCAGAATTCAGATGTTTGATACTAATTTTACTTTTAGCTATTGCCTTGTCACGCAGAAGAAACATTTCTCTTTGTCATTCTGTGTGTTTGTGGTATCTTCCCACTTTGCCATTTTGACCAGAAGATTCCTGTTTTGCAGATTTTGAAGGAGTTTCTTGCTGCTGCTGAAGGTGATGTGAACTAGACCTAGGGCTAAGGGTATTTTAGTAATTTCCCTAAATCTAAGGGTTGCCCAGGAAATCCAGCAAATAGGAGGCTGAATCGGGAGGATTAGGGTATCTTAAGGCTCTAAAACCCTGTCACAATTGGTAATTCAGATCTGAAAATTCAATTAAACGTCAAATCAGGGTTTGTAAAGGGTTCAGCTAGGGTTAGGGAATGGAAGCAACCTTGCTGTCCTGCAGTTTTAGAACAGTAGATGTTAATGTTCTGCAAGTTCAGAACTTGATGTCAGTGGGTCAAGGGCTCAGGTTTATCTGAATTTTAGAAACTTAGGGTTTTCTTGAGTTTTAAATTCTGCAGAATTTCCTAAGGGAGAATATGAAGTGCAGGCTTTTTCTAAGTCAAGGAAACTAAGCAGTTTTGGGCAAGTAACTTTAGGATTACAACCTAGGGCTAGGTGCAATCCGAGAGGAAGAGGAAAGAGACTGAATGGGGCTGGGAAAGAGGGATTAACAGAGAGAGGGGGCTGCTGCTATCGCAGGGAAGAGCAAGGGAGGGGAGAGACCTACGGCTGCAAGGGGGAGTGATAGGAGTTTGCTGTAGTTGAAGGGAAGGGAGAGGGAGTAGGTGCGATGGGATTGGGGTGGGTTTCTAGATCTGAGAAAGAGGGGAAAGGGCAGGGAAGCCTACAGTGGAAGGGGGAGGGTATTCTAGGGCCACACAAAAAAGGGGAAGGGTGTGGAGGGGCTGCAGACGAGAGGGAAGGCAGGGAAGGGTGGAAGAAGTTGCTGTAGTTACTTGATCTTATTGGGCTGCCGTGATTGAATGCTTGGTTGCTTGATGAGTGCTTGCAAGCTACTGGATTGATGAAGAAGTTGAAACTTGAACAATTTTACTCAACCAGGGCCCCGTCAACTACGAACCCCAATTCTCAAACTCAGTCAACTTATTAATTATCAAAACTGAAAATTACATAGCATATTTGGGTACTTATAGCCTTCAAAGGCTCTTTTTTGCCTACTTAAAGCCTTCAAAGGCTCTCACTTGGGTGGGAATCCTTAATTGACAAGGATCCCACCATTTGACCAAAACTCTTAAATTGGAATCTAATTACTTAAAGACCTCAACCCTAGACATGCTAATTAAACTTTTAAGTTAAATAAGCTCTTGCTAATTTAAAATAACTTAGGACTCAACCAAACAACTTTGAATGAAATAAAATTCTCTATACCAAACCAAACTCTACTCAACTTACTAATTTAAACTCAACTGAAATTCTAAAATATTTTGGAAACCAAACTCTACTCAACTTACTAATTTAAACTCAACTGAAATTCTAAAATATTTTGGAAATAATTCTAGAATTAAAAAAGGGGGCAAAATGCCCAAAATACCTCCAAATAGGGGTTTGGCTAAGTTAGGGTGGCTTCTTTGAGCCCACCTGGGGGCCACACTTGAGGTTTCGGCCAGGAGGTCCTTGTGTTCACATCAGTAGGCCTTTGGCTTCATTATATTGAGGTGGTATGTTGCAATTTTTGGCATAAAGAGTGGAATTTGATCATTCCTGTCATGCGCTGTGTGTTTTTGTGTGTGTGTGTGTGTGTGTGTAGTGTTCATTGCTTAACAAATTCTGGGATTTGCATTTTTTCCCTGGGTAGAAATCTGATGCTTTAACCCTTTATTTTGGAGAAGATCCAGCCTGCTGCCAGTTTGAGCTAGGTAATTGAATCATATATGCTTCTTTCACATGCATCCAATCAATCTAAGTTGTATTACTTTTTGTGGGATAGTGAGGAAGGATTTGTATGCACTTGGGCATTGACTAAGGAAATTGTCAGTACATGTGTTACCAGTGGAGATGCACCTTTGAATATAATGGCAAAGGGGAGTCATCATATTGCTTAGGGTATAGGCTGGGGAGAGGGTAGTATGAAGTAACTTGTTGACCTTTGGATGGATGAATACTTCGGAAGGAGTTCCATCATAAATTAGTGTGATGCATAGTTATGTACAGCTGTTTGAAAACCTTCTACTGAATCTTATGGACATGAGCTAAGGGAAACAGGAAAATAATTTTTTACCTTACTAAGGTGTCTAGGGATTGGATTCGATTGATCACTACTCACTAGGTATTTAGATTATGTGGAAACAACTAATAGGGACAAGCTGAATTGGAAGAATTGTCAATTTTAAATTTTCATGTCCTGTACAATCTGAAATGGTTTATCCAATAACTTACATCTTTGAATATCCGGTACAATGTCTGCCTAGCTACTAATTCAATATCTAGCACTCTGCACTTTTTGGGCAGTCTATTTTGGGCATTTTGAATGTCCTGTACAATCTGAAATGGTTTATCCAATAATTTACATCTTTGAATATCTGGTATAATGTCTGCCTAGCTACTAATTCAATATCTGACACTCTGCACTTTTTGGGCAGTCTATTTTGGGCATATAAAATGCTACAATGGAAGGCTAAAGCACAACGCCAGTTGGGTGCTTCTTCATCCAGATTACGACCCTGGGAGGAGGTTTCAGGGACGGTGTGGAACTCCATCTGGAGTTGTGATGCTCTTCCAAAGATCTGCTCTTTTTGTTGGCATGCAGCATCAGGAGGACTGGCAACTGGACAGAATTGCACTATAAGGCATCTCACCACTGACAGTTCGTGCGGATGTTGTGGGGTGGAAGTGGAAAGTACTGCCCATGTTCTATTGGAGTCGCCTATGCAAGAACCTTGTGGTTTGGTAGTTCTTTATCCCTAAGATCTGATGTTCCTCCAGGTGTTACGTTTCCGGCTTGGTTCTTGAAACTCCTGAAGGCAATGACGACATCAATCAGTGACAATAGGAAATTGCTATCCTTGTGTAGCTTCCTATGTTGGTTCCTATGGTGTGCATGAAGTAGCTTCGTTTTTTGGACAGGGGAAGATGTTGCAGGAAGACATTTGGGAGAAAGCAGGGTGTGCCTATGATGAATTCTGGAATAGTAAGACAGTCAATGTCCCAAGGGAACCCTGCCAACAGCTGGCTACTAATGTGTGGTGATTACCTCCTCCAGTAGGCACTTTAAAGGTGAATTGTGATGCATTGTGGAACTCAAAGTTGAGAAAAGGAGTGGGAATTGCAGCCCGAAATAGCAGAGGTGAGTTGATTGTGGCAAGATTGGATATTCCTCCATTTGGGGATGCTTCAATGGGGGAGGCGGTGGCGATCAGAATGGGACTTTTGTATGGTTTGGCTGAAGTGGTGGATTGCCTTATAGGGGAGTCGGACTGCCTTGAGGTTATCAATTTTACTACTACACCCTGACCGTAGTTTGCCGCTGCGATTAGTAGTAGTTGGAGATATCCGTAGACTTTTGGGTTATCTTCTTAGTTGTGTTTATTCTTATCTGGGGGGCAAATGTTCTTGCCGATTCTCTAGACAGAAGGGTTCAGTTGATGCAGTGTGCGACAGATTGGCATGTATCCACTCTTTGGCTGGTTTCTCTTTGTAATCCAGTTATGTGCTTTACCGCTGCTGAATGAAAGTATGGGGCTTTCACCCCCCCCCCCCAAAGAAAAAGAAAAGAAAGAAAGAAAGAAAGAGACTTCTGCAGTGTCTTCTTGTTTGCCATTTCAGTTGTTTCTACCTGTTCAACTTTGTGAGAATGTTCCTGAAGTTGGTTATATAATAAAGAACTTTGGAAGTTAGAGCTGCAAAAGAATAGGAAGAACATCACTTCAGTAGCCAAGAAGCTGCTGAAATTTACATTTCTCTCTTCTTCTTCTTCCTTCTTTTCTCTCTCTTTTTTTTCTTCTTTTCTCTCTCCATCAGTGTTTCACTGTTTCTCTTGAAAGAGAGCTACACTGCTTATATTCGCTGTTGAATGGGTAATGAAACTGGCATTTTAGTGCTTGGAGAGTTGAAGGTCAGTTTTCTTGTAGTGTAGACAAAATTTAGCCAAAACTTTCTTGACCGTTCTCTGAAACTTGCATTTGCTTGTTCATTTGAAATTTGCTCATGGGCTTTATTACTTCTGATTTTCTGTGTTGGATATTCCACTGCAGGCTCATGCAACTATTACTAAAACTGATTAGCCTAAATGGTTGGAAAAGATCCTGGGCGCAAACATGATCAACATTCATTCGATAAAAGAATTTTTGAGAGCTCTAAGTGAAGCTCTGGAGATAAATTGATTGTTGTCGAATTTTATGACAGTTATTAACCTTGGTTAATGGATTTCGGAATGCAATAGTGAAATTTGTTTTTCTTTTGCCATTGTGGATGCACGCAGAGGAATTAATGCTTTGGCAAATCGAACTGCAATTATGAACTTCGTGTATGCATCTTTCTTCATAATGGAAGCATACGCACAGGAATTCTTTTAGCAAATCAAATGTGTAATAGCGAAATTTGTGGCATTGTCGATCAAGCTTGCGACTTCTACCACACATTCAGATAAGCCAGTGAGGATAAGAAACGGAATCTAAGTACGATATGTATGCTTCATGAACATTCAAGAGAAACGAATGACTCGAAAACTTAAATCGAAGTAGAGACAGAAAAAAGAAGTCTTGAAGTGAACAAGAACAGAAAGAAATCAAGCTATATTTATATTATCAGATCTTCACTCGGCTTCCTCCACTGTTGCTTCTATTCGGAGGAGAACGAAGCCAACAGCAACTCCAACAAGAACAAGGGCGTTCATGATAGCTGCAATCTTGAAAATCTCACCTGCAGCATTGCAGGTAGAAGAAAGGGCTCCTCCACTCCTTCCTTTGCTTTGAGAAACTGCTTTCAGCGTGTTCATCACCTTCGCAAAGGACTGTTCGGTGCAGATGGGTAAACCTAACGTTGCTACATCGTTTTGGGCTTTCAATCCTCCAAATGAATTCAACCCAGCTATGTATACGACATTGCTCTTTCTCCTTTGCGATGGAATACTACGTGAGCTCACGACGGCAGCAGCAGAGGCGTACCTTGCCGAAGACAGTGCAGCAGAAGTGGTCGCCATTTCTGCTTTAGCTTAACTCTGCAAAATCAACAATGGCTGAAACGAACTAGAATTCAATTGCAAGAGAGCAGAGCATGAAATGAGCTGAGAATTGGAATGCGCAGCGGGATTACCTGGATTTCAGAGGGATTCTTGAGTGGAAAACAGAGGAAATACAGAGAAAAATGACATCTTGTACAAGTTTGTATGGGACGGATGATAGCTTTAGGATAAGGTGCTAAGAAGATGGTTGGCTGGAAGGGAAGATTAGATGAGAGAGAAATGCTCCTAACAGCCCAACTTTAAAAGTCGTCCAAGAAAAAATAATTTTTGATTTGGCTAAAAACAATTTGCAGCCACTAGCTGTTCTATGATGGGATTGGATGATTCCCTAGCTATGAGATTGTATATAGAATATGGACAACCCCTAAAGTGTGTATACTCTAATCTTATTCTTATCATTCTTATCATCCTTCAGGTAGAGGATAACCTTACTTAGATCCTTCATCACCACATATTCAAGAAGGTCCACTAATTAACTAGTGATTGGAGACATTTTCCCCTCACATGCGGCTAGGTAACAAGATTCAAAATCTCGATATCGAGATTAGTTTCAGCTGAGATGAGTTGAAGCTTGGGAATAAAATTTTGCCTAAAGAACTTCATCTCAGTTTCGAGAAAAAAAATTGAGATTTTAACTAAAATTTGGATCGGTCAAAATAAGAGAAGCAAAAGGTTTTCTTGATTAATATGTATCTTTTCAATATAAGAGTGTGACTTTCCAATCTCATTTTCATTTATTATCCGAATTGTTCACAAATATTACTCACTTTTGGTGTAGGTTCTCGACGATTGTAGATCAAAGATCAAAGATCAAAGAGAGGTTTTTCTTTTTTTTGGGGGGGGGGGACTGAGGTTTGTTGGTTGGCTTACGCACACATTGACTACTACCTCAGGAAAGTAGTTTTTTACATATAATTTAAATATAAAGAGGGGTGAAGATTCAAACCCTTGACCTTATAGTAGTGAAGCGTTAGTCTTACCAACTGAACAACCTTTAGAGGTTTATATTAAAAAAGTCTGCTTCGCCACTTCAGAAATCAAGGCCCTCAAGTCCTTGTTGGCAATATCAATTGTTGCTTGTTGCTTGAAAACCCAACAATGAGGAATCACGACAACATGACCTCTTCACTAAGAGGAGCAGATCATTATTAACTAGACAATTCTTCAATGGTTATTGTATCATAATATTTTCATTGGATAGCACCCCAATGTGTTGTGGTCCTTTGGATGAGAGTGAGTTTGGATCACTTCCTCTTCACGAGAGAATAATGAAGAATAATGTGCCCCCTCATGCTTCCCCACTACACCATAGTGGTGGGATCCATCAGTAAATATTAAAAAAATAAATTGAAAACAGAAATCTCAATGGATTCCATCTAAGCATCACTCCTTACTGTGTGGTTCATAAGTGTTAGAGAGCTAGTCCGGACTCTCTTTGGATCCAGATCTCAGCATCTTTGGGTGCGAACCTAAGACCTCCCCGTGGGAGGACGGGTCTTTAACTACTAGAGTAACCCATCATTGGCACGTGGACAATATTTGCATTGCTACATGAACTCACATCAGGAGAGAACAATGTGTTCTCAACGGTTTTGAACCACAGTAAGAACTAAGGAGTGAGGCACACCTGTAAGTAATAAAAAAACTAAACATTTAAAGGATAAAAATCTCTGTGGGACCAATGTGAGCTAGTGGATCTCTATCGTTATTCGGAAAAAAAACGTCTGCTGTGCACAGCAGTGCAGTATCACAGCTTGACACGTGTAATATTCTAAATGAATGATTGAGATTAGAACATTAGTTTTTAAGTGAAAATACCCGTTTGTGACCCGATTGAAGATTAACCCGACCAGAAAACCGGTTTTAGAACTTTAAATCGCCACGATTTCCCCCTCTTATTTGAGACTCTTCAACTCCTTCTTCTTCCCTCTCACTCCCTTTTGTCTATCGTGTCTCTTCCTCCATCTCTCGCTTTCTTCTTCATCGCTTAAAATTTTGGAGAAGACTAGGAAAACACCAAGATGGACCTGGTATAAGGAAAACTCAAATTGATGCTAAATATGTGATTTTTGGAAGTTAGAAGGCCTTTTTGACTGCTTAAGGACTTAGAGAATGAAAGTGGGAGACCAGTCATCAGGGAAACCTTGTAAATCTGAGTCTTGTATGTTATCTGGCTATGGTTGGCATGCTTATATTGTATGGGTTGATTAGAATACTAAATCCTAATTCCTAATTGTTCAGTTCAAACTCTGAAACTTTTTCATGTTGTTGAATCATTGGAATTTCATAAAATATAGGGTCTTTCAAGGTTTCTTTCCTGAACCCCCTCTGTCCTCCCGTAAGTACTCAGGTAGATAGAAATATCCACATTAACAGGCATTGGATCCTCTTTATATAGATCTGGGATTTGGTCTGTATAGGGTCCTTATGACGGTGTTATATTCCTGTGTTTTTGGGAAAAAAGATTGAGGTGGCCAGCAACACTGTTTGCAGCAACATGTAAATATGATGACGGCAAGAAGAAGAAGAAGTAGTAATGGAGAAGAAAGCAAGATATGAAAGAACAGAGTGAGGGAAAAAGATGCAGTTGAAGAGTTTCAAAGAAGAGGGAAAAATCGTGGAGATTTCAAGTCTTAGAACGGAATTTTAGAAATGGGCGGGTCAGAAGGTTCATTAAAATGGATCTTTTCACTCATTAAAATGTACTGCACTGCTGTGCACAGCAGAGGATTTTTTCCCAACCGGGATCGTATTCCTCTGCCTCTGCGCAATATCTCTTCTCTGCAACAATGGAAGAAGGAAAAACGATGGCGGTGCTGCCGGGTCTCCTGGTGGGAATAATCAATGAAATCCTCGATTATATTGGTTCAAGCAATGGGTTATTATGTTTATCGTTGTTTAGGTCTAATTTTCCACGATCCAATGAAGAACTTGTGCACTTGTTGAATCCAGCCACCCAAGAACTCAAGAAGCTTCCACATTTTTCACACCCATCGTCCAATAGGGTTGGATTTGGGTTTGATCCCACCAATAGAGGCTACAAAAAGTTGTAAGGATTGATTCTATTCGCTCTGATTTGGGTGCTGCGAGTGTGTACTCGTTGAATTCTGGTAACATGTCTCACTCCCAGATTTCTTCGTAAAGACAATGCCAGTCGTTAATGGTGCTCTTCACTGGATGTCAGATTCAGGGAACATATACTCGCTTGATCTGGTACATGAGGTGGTTTGAGTCACCATCAATTCCTAAACCTGAATCTGAATCTAATCAAACATGGTACAAGGATCTTTTCGGCGTGGGAAGAACCCTTATATGTTTTCCGTTATAATTCCCAAACAGATGAGTTCTGGATGATTTAGGAAATATGGTGTTCTGGGCTGAACAGGGTATCATTCTTAATCATGACAAGACAGCAAGGACTATAAAGTATTAGGGTTATGGAACCATAATGAGATCCTGTTCCAGCCTTTCAAGAGGAAGCTGGTTTTATATAACAACAGGAACAAGACAAGAAGGAACCGTGAAATTGACTTCCAGCCATGTCTGAAGCAATTATTCTGAACAAGAGTCTTGTTAAACTGGAATTGTAATGGGTAACAACCGAAGTGAAGCAGATTTTTAACAAGACGTAAAGATAAAAAGAAAGCAAATGATGGACATGAAAAAGTTCTTGATCTTGGGCCTTCTAGTATAATTGTTATTGTAATGTATTGAATAGTGAGAGATATGTCTGGTTCACTGGGATTGAGTTCCTTACAGGTACCTCCCAGATCAGCCAAAGACTGGGCTTATCAGGTGATCCAGATCAGCATTGGATCTAGGAAACCAAGTATGAAATGTTGCTGCCATGAAATGGCTCTAAATCTGCATGTTTTAACTAAACAGCATATCAAAAAGGGAATCCAGGATACACTAACAAGCAAAGCACCACAAATAACAACCTATATCACAATCGCATCTCTCATCCAAACATTAAATAGTTTGATTCTACAAGTACCTCAAGGTGTTTCATATTCTAATCAAGGGAAGCTAAGTTGGACCAAAGAGAAGAGCTAATCACATTGGTAGAACCAGTTGAATCAGCAAATCAATGAAGCTTCCTGCTGATAAATTCTAGTAATGCTAAATGCCTACTTATCCTCAAGCTACATTCACCCACATCCAATACCACAGATTCAGTAGTAAGGTAATAGATACCCTTGAAACTAAGCATCCCCAAATATCAGTGCCGAAACGAGAACGTCAGAATTTGTCAGCCTGTAAATTGATCACCAGTCCTTACAACTTGCATCCTTTTTTGCTTTTGTGCTTGACACTGAAGTCCCTCCCCTTTCCCGTGCCCAAACAATATGTACCTTGACAGTGTCAATATTTCTATCTTTTCCTTTAATAAATTCGAAAATGCATCTGTCATCTATTCCCAGTTTGTTTTCTTTGCAGAGAGCTCCCCACCCTTTAGCCAAAGATACCCGACCATCCTTCCATCGACTCGTTTTCACACGCCAAAACTTTCCATTTGGATCACATACAGTCATTTCAGGCACTATTTTGAGATGATGCTTAACTATCAGCGTCTTTGGAATAAACTGTAAAGGAAACATTGATTTGTGTAGGTGAGAATGTAAAATGAAATGAGGAACATATAAAATGGATAGGATTTTTGCCCCCTCTTTGAGAAGTTTTGAGAAAGTTTAGACTCCAACTACACCCCCAGGCACAGGAGAGTCTTTCCATAATAAGATAAATCATCAGATAAAGCAAACAAAATCTAAAAATAATCAAATATGGTTGAAGGCCCAGCAGTTAAAGACATAAAATTAATATGCATGAGTGAAAATTATGGCAGCAAAGAGACTGGTCTCACAGGAACCAATAAAACCGGCCTGGGGAGTGCAAAATTTGAATCTTCTTCTATTAAGAAAATCAGAGGTCTTGGGTCAAGTATCCCCAAGTAAAAGTACATGTTTGCAGTATATGGAACTTAAATATTTACATCCCTTCATTCTGAGCTCTGAAGAGATTCCTTGACATAGTTCGTTTTAAATCATTCACCTTCCATTGAGTTCTCTATTGTTAAAATCCATTATACCGCCTGTCACACGTTCACCAAATCTAAGCTTGAGATTTGTAGTTACCCTCAAGCTTTCCTCTTTATTGATTTTAAGCCTCACTTAGATGGTCAAGTAGAGAAACTTTTTGCACCTAACATTGATCAAGATCATTTCAAAAAATGATAAAGCTCAAATCTAGTTTATCAATTTTGAGGCTTCCGTTCCAACCCCAACCCACTTTTCTTCCCCTGTGGATCCCCTTTAGCAAAGCTGTTTCTTCTTGGAATCAGAAATTTACTTCCTTAATTTTCTGATAACTTGTTTTCCAGATACAGTCTTAATCTAATCTACAATGCTTTACATACTTTACTCTCTAGGTGCAATTTTTCTCACTATTTGGCATAAGCATTGGATTTAGATTAGTCTGTTTTTCATTATGGCCAGTAAATGAAATTTACTTGCAGTCACTATCTGTTTCTCACAAAAAGCTGAAGGTACAATGCTCAAGTATGAGTTACTGAACCTAGTTTTGGATCTGATTTGTAATCAATCAATAGTAGTCTTATTTGTTTATGATTTTCTCTCTCTCACCCCCACCCCCCCAAAAAAAAACGAAAAAAACACACACACACAATGGCCATCAGAAGACAATTGGTCAGCTGTTTGTAATGAAATATTTGTTTTAGAGTTTAAGAACCAAGAGTAACATCCCTTTGGACTAAACAGAACCCAGAAGTCAGAACCAACGTATAAAATAGAGTTAGGAATGGAACAACCTTTAAATCCCTTGGCAAAAGGGGAATGGGCAAACTCACACACGGAATAAACCTGATTTTTGAAAATTCACTCGAATGTCAAAGGGAACTTGATGTAAGAATTAAATATCCACTTCCTTACAACCAAACTACCATACAGGACATAGATGTCAGATAAACTTGAGAGTTCATCCCACCTAATATCTAGACAGGTTTCAAGGGCATGATGATCTCCATAATGTGAAACTGCTGTGCTTGGGGTTGGCACTGACAAATAGAGACCATCAATGTTTTGGAGGGAACAGATCACCAAAGAAGTTCAGAGGGAATGTGCAGTACCATTTTGCATTATCAGTCTGAATTGGAATTTTTCATCAATTATCATGATTTATTACCATGGGCATATATATCTATATATGTTGTCAGCTCAAAATCAACCATACAGCATGTCAATGGCACAATTTTAGAGAGGAATAAACATTTGGACCCATATTCAGATGTCAAATTTCAACCCAAACAAAATTTTCCAGAAAGCTTTGAAATTCTATGAGAGAGTGCTTAGTAGTGGTCACAGTACCATAAGCGACCACGAAAATAAGTTGGGATGCATGCCAATGTATGGGATGCCTATGGTCGGCCTTCAGTCCAAGATTTTACAAGTGGCCAATGCACACCATCTACTATCTATCCAGCTGTTGAATTTGCAAGATCAACCTTCCACACAAATTTTTTTATTTTTTTTGACTGTTAAAGGTAACTCATCTCAACAGAGCATGAAGTGGGTGACTTTTAGGATTGTCAAACTATTAGAGTTTGGCACCCTAGAGCCTATGTATCAGGTCCTTGTAAGCCCTCCAAGGTAGATCTTGGAAATATCTCATGTCTTTAAGACCTCAAGTTAGATTTTCAGTCGAGTCCGTATAGTCTTTGTTGTTCTATTCTTGGTTCTTCTCATCAAGAAAAACAGGTACTACTAGGAAAAGAAGACCGTGGAAGATCCAAACCAAGAATTTGCTCATTTTCATGGTATAAAAACACTAGGTAGTCTTCTTCTGAGGTTCTGTATTTTTCTATACATCATAATTTTAAAAGAAAGAGGGAAGGAAGGTAACAATGTCAGCAGTTTATAAGTTATTCAAGTAGAAGGTGTAGAAAAACTCACCAAATCATACGGCCTATCTGGCACAAATGATGCTACAAAATATGGATTCATAATTTTACCCATGCCAGCTGCTTTAAGTGTCATCTCTTCTACCACCTTAAAACGAGGAGATCCATCTGTAGAAAGTGAATTAGTAAAACTGCAAATAAGCAGAAATACTAGAAAGTATTTAAGGGAGAAAAAATGTTATTGACATATACATTTTGGTCTTCTTTTCCTACGATGGCCATTAAATTCAGGAAAATTTTCAATGACTGCAGTGCAGTTGTTTATGACTTCCTCTGCTTTTGGATCTTCTTCCTTCTTTGGATGTGGAGTGAACCGGTCATAGTTGTGATTAACCAATGGATCCTCCTTTACACATCCATTTATACCAAATATCTTAACATCAAATACAGAATTCCCATCATATCTGAAAATGAGAAACTCTCCAAGTTTTAAAGACTGATCCTTCACATACTCCTTCCACCCTTCCTGTAAATACAAACTATTGTCAACTTGTTCCAGCTCCACATGCCAAACTCTCCCATTACGGCTTCTTAGAATGGCCTTGTTGGGTATCACTCCATTAAAGTAGTGTTTAAAAGCTGGTGGTATCTTCTGCATGAAAAAGGAAAAAAAACCAAAATTAATATTTAAAAAAACTACATCCTCTTCTCGTCTAAGTAAACACCCAACTCTGATACTTTCCCAGTTATCAGTAAATAATGCCTTAAGCAAACTACTCTCAAAACCCATCACTCAAATGGAGAGATAAATAGCTCAGAAGACACCAAAATGGGACAAACCCAGAACCTAGCAGAGTAACCTAAGAAGAGAAGAAGAGAAAGATTGATTTTTTTTACCATTTTTTGGGAGCTCTGATCAGGGAGATATATCTTAAAGAATTGAGGTGTCATCTCAGCAGAGATTAAATCGGTCTTCTTCTCGTCAGGAACGCTCACCATCGCTTCAGTGTTCTGGGTCTCTGATCAGAGACTGACGGAGAAAACAACAATGACCGGAAGGAGTTGCTTTGGGAGGTTCTTTCTGAGTGAAGATCCAAAGAGCCCTAAAGCAGAATTGTGCCCACTACTAGGTGAGATAACAATGGATCGAACGGTGTGGATTCCAGTAAGGTTTTGTTGAAATCCGTGCGCAACTGTCCAAGAAGCACTGCGTCAAGGCTCCCGCCATATTTATGAACACTGTTGCAGTGGAAGGCTGGAAAAGTGAAACTACAGAAAATTATAAAACGCCATTAATGCTGGTTCTTTCCTGATACGGTATATCTCTCAGAAAAAAATAACAATATCTAGAGGGTTTGTCAGATGTACGATCTACGCATCAACCATTGGTTACAAAGTTAAATGAAAATCCTTTCCAAAATAAGGATTACTGTCTGGAATGAAACCCTGATGAGACTCTACAAAGCTCGTTTACCAAAAAAAAATTGGAAAAGAAAAATACTTGAAAAATTCATATTTCTGGAAAATGGGACCATGGGCATGGAGGTGTGATATCATTCTTGAAGGACATGGAAGTGAGCCTCGGATTCCGTCTCTGAGTTGCATAGGATCAGCCATTGTCATTAAGACATCATGCTTCAACTGCTCTGATTCCTGTGAGTTGGGTTTTCAGATTTGACCAATGAGATGCGGTTTGCTAGATGCATTAAATTGTTAAAAGTCATAATTGGTAAATGGCAACAGTGTAAAGTTAAAGACAATTTCAAATTATCTAACCATGATTTAATTGAACATTTTATTGTGCAAATTTAAGATATATTTTAGAATATTATTACTAATTTGGTATAGTTATGAGGTGTCTCTGTTTTTTTTTTTGCCAATCATCTCGATGCATCTGAAATTTTCCTCTCACCACCACCGAACCTTAATCTGATGTTTTAAATATATTGAATGATGCTTATCCTTTCAGGCCTAGTTACTTGTCAGTCATCTAGTTCACTTGCTTGGAACATCAGATAAAGCATCTATACACTAACAATGATAGAAGTTAAAAGCACTTTATAAAAGGTGGTTGTGACAAATGAGCTGGTATGTTGCATTTTATGGTTTTATTTGAAAATTCAAAAGTTCATTTTGTGAATGGTTGGATCTTTTCTTAATGGACACCTGAATGGTTAAGAGCTGTATTTTGGAAGCCTAATTTGAATGTCTAATAAATAAATATTTTAGGGCAGAGAAATGTTTTTGGAGAGAACTCTTAGTGGTATCTTTTACTTTTACTCTACTATATAAAGGTGAGAGGGGTTGTTTGTTATTGCACAAGCATTGTCTTGAGAAGCATGGTTTTTTTTTGTCTTCTAACCTATGTCATTAAAAGTAGATTGGTGAATGTGGCTTTCATATCCTTTAGTCTATTACATTATGGAGTGGAAGGGTTGATTGATCTAAGAGGTGAAAACACACTAATAAACAATCTCCACCCCCTAACACCTGCCTCCACAAAACAAAACAAAACAAAACAAAACAAAACAAAAAAGAAAGAAAGAAGAAAAGAAAACAGAAGGAAAAAGAGGAAGAATTTTTTTTTTTTTTGCCAACCAGTCATATTTTACAACTGAGCTACTGCCATCAGTTCTATTTTTCGCCAGTAACCAGCTTCTGGTATCTCTGGCCTGCTTGATCAAAAGGTCTACTATGAGGCTGACTCAGCCAAAACATCAATGAATCCTCTTCTGGAAATACACAGTTAGGTCCACCACTTCATTCCACATATCCTCAATCTTTATGAGGAAGATCCAGATTTAGACATTTCATTTCGCTCTAATCCTTGCTTGAATTACCTTCTAGTATCCCTTACCTGTTTCAAGTAAGTTATGATTCTGATCGTATCAGGTATTTAATGCATCTAGTTTGCTGATGCAAAGTCTACATCTAATGTCACTGACAGCTACCCTCATGAATTGAAGTAAGTTAACATGAAGTGTAAACATGGGGTTAAGAGGAGATGTGAAAGGAAAAATTCAAATGAACTCTATTTATGCTGCCCACAGAGGAATCAAAGGAATAATTATTAATATCTCTCCAGGTAGAACACCATTACATCCACATGAACCTGAAATCAGAACTAAAATATTAATCCACAAAAATGTCAAATGGGTTGAAGAATCTCCCTGAAACAGGACATATATGTACAAACTGGAACAAGGGATATCTTCCCAATTGAAAGGACTTTACAACCATATATCTGAGTTCAAAATTATGGGTATTTACAAGTATCTAAAGACTTAAATTATGAACATTGGTCTTGTTTTTTCCCCTGAAATTTCCCCTGGAGCAAGAAGAACATGTATAACCTGTGATCAATAATATCATTACCAGTCTAAACATCATTACGTCCACAATTTATAAAACAAAACCAAAAATCACACTCGTTAAAACTAGAATGCCATCAAGTAAAGAAAATCATGTTCAACTCCTTTAGATGGAGCTGCAGCGCTTCATGATGTACTGGGGCTTAAAGGAGGAATTTTCCTCTTGCTCCTTTTGTTTTTTCCCCAGAGAAGGGAATATCTATGCCCATTCTCTAGCCCGGAGTGCCTTGGCCGTGCCAAGTCAGACTTGTGGCCTCTTTCCACTCCAGATGGTGAGTCTCTGTGTATCCAATCTTCAGTGTCTTTTGCTTGGTTTTCTCAATAAAAAGTTTTCTACCAAAAAAAAAAAAATCATGTTCCAAATACATGCACACACACAAATTGCATCCTATCACATCCCATACCATAAAAATACAAGACATTCTTTTAAAACCAATGTACACCCTAAGTCATACTACAACATACGTCCACAGACTACAGAATACAATTCATTTTTTATGTCTCTTTCTTTATTACCAGACATAGATAAAAAGATCCTCTCCAACTACCCATCCAACAGAGGGGAGAACAGGGACATGCATTTCCAAGTGGCAGGCATATCACCATCTTTTTCTTGCTTTCCTTGTAATATCCCTCTACTTCATTCTTCTCTATCAACAAGTGCTTTTGGGAATCCATTGATTGTATAATCTTCAACCACTTCGTTATTCACTTCAAGATCATACACATATACTTTAATTGAATCAGCACCCATATGTAAAGAAAACAATCGATAAACGGTAGCATCATCCATCACCTCAATTTCTTCTTTTGTTGGGAGTATACATCTCACTTTAAACTTAGTGGTATGGCCTACGGGGACTTCTCTAATCACTGTATTGTATATGTCATAAACCATGTCCAAGTAGCCATACCTATCTGGATCGACCATCTTCTGTGCCTGTTTCTTTTGCCAGTAGTACTTAATCTTGCAAATCAAATCGATTACTATAAAAATGGAAATAGAAAAAGGAATCAAATTATATAAGGAAAACAAAGACGAAACAACAAAAATGACAAATATGTAGGGAACACAAAATATTGCATACATAATCGGGGATGGACAAGCATGAATTTTTAACAAAGTAGAAAGCATGATTGCCGGTGACTGGTAACCCCATTCAGCAGCACAAAGGCTTAATCTATTTTACTGTTGATGATGTTCAATTGAGAAATCCACGGATTTTTGGCTATATTGTATATATGATATCCGTGTATCAGACCGACATATTATGCCTTAAAATAGCTGTCCTGCCTCACAAATCAATGTGACAATCAGGCAGTTCACAACCTCAACAAAGTAAGATTTTGTAGCCCCCAGCCATTAACTTGCACTCAGACCATCTGGCTCAGATGATGAGCCACAGACACTACAGTACTCCTTATTAACAAGATCAAACCATACCCACTTATTAATTGAATCTAACAAAATCAATCTATATCCTAAATGGCCATCAACCTGCGCCCATACTCTTTATGGTGTGCACATCTTGAATGTATCCAGCTTTGGTGATTGGATTTGATAAGAGTGCTCTTCGGGCATTTATTACATATTTGTGGAACACTAAGCTCTTAAACTTAGAAGGTGACTTCATTTTAAGGAACTGCAGAGAGTCAAATCTATTCCTAAGCCTCTAACCTTCATTGGTACTTTTTTAAGTACACTTAATAGTTTCAGAAACTTAGACGGTCTCTTTTCTGACTCTGTTGTATCTGAACCATTTTATAAATCACCAGGCAGCTTATCCATGACTGTGACTGGTGAGTACTACACCAGTGAAAGGGACTGCAGTGCATTTAGGACCATAAGCATCCTCCCCTTCAAAAGCAGTCAGCAAGTCCATACTACAGGTTCTGAATGAAAACTATATATGTAACTTGGATCTAATGTGTACAATTTATAATAAAAAATTTTAATTCTGAGTTCTATCTTTAAGCATGTAGTTTCATCTTATTTGAATAACTATAACATTATAGTTCAAGACAACAAAATAAAATCAACCAATAACAAAAATTTATTTACCAGAACTGCCAGGATGGAAGATTCCTTTGAGCATGGACGGCTTTACAGTTTTTAATTGTTGAGGGAAGCATATTGCCCCATCTCTTTCTTTTGTTGTTGTTGGCCTCCTTGTCTTCTTGGTTATGGGTCTGCTTATATGCTCATCATGTTTCACCAGGAAATTGTCTTCCCCTACATTTTATCAAGTTCATGATGAGATTGACAACTCTAGCAAATGAGATCACATAATTTTTTTTAAAAAGAGATCAAATACCTTCTTTCCTTCTGCCTCTTTTAGCCTGGTTTAAGTCACACACATAAGGCATCTCTTCTATCTCCTTTTGGTCTTTGTTTTTCATTCTTTTTGATCTACGAAGCCATCTGGATCCATCTGTTGATCGAATTTCACAAGTTGATGCAGGTCTCCTTCCCAAACTGGACCGTACTCCACTTCCTCTTTTTTTTCTTTCAAGCACCGGATCTATGTTTAAAAGGTTGGACTCTCCATGAGACTCTACAAGCGACTCTACATTATGTGGGATCTTTACTTTAAAAATTCACATGGGGTACAAGAACACCACATTGCCATCATACATATATATAAAATTTTTTGTTCATCAAATATAATGGTTTCAGAACTCTGGCGGAGCACTTTCTCCGCCGCTGTTCTTTTTTTTTTTTTTTGGATGAATTCTATGCCACTGTTATATCTGAACTATTTTACAATCTAGGCAACTTATCCATGAATGTGACTAATGACTAATTCAACAATGAAAAGGGGGATTCAAGGGGCATTGCGGACACTGAGCATCCTCTTGTTCAATACCAAGCAGAGTACCCGCTACAATTTATTGGTCAATATACTATACCTGCAACTTGCATCTGCCTAAAACTTGTACTATGTACATAAAAAAATTTGAAGTCCTATCTTCATGTGTGTAGTTTCATCTGTAACACCCTGCATTTTGTAAAGCTATATTTGGTGAATTTAACGTTATTATCGTTTTAGTGTCCTTAAATTATTTGATTGAGGTTTTTTTGGTTTGGAATAAACCCCTATTATTCTAATTTTAGGGGAATGTTGTTTCCTCTTTTCCTTTTTTCCTTTTTTTTTTTTTGCCGGGGGGGGGTGCTAGGGTAAAACTGCGGAGGAAGATTGCTCCCTCCACCCCCACCCTTTCAAACTCTGCTTGTGTGGAAGCCTTCCGGTTTCACCCTTTGTTGTCATTGAGATATGGGTGGTGAATGGTTAAAACTATTTTATGGTAAAACCAAGATTGTGGTCTAATTGAGAAATGAATTGGTATATTTTGATTTAATTCAAGTACATACGAGGTGGACTCAATGATGAGAAGACAAGTGTTATATTGGTGTTTTTTTCATTGCTTCAATGCTTGAGAAGATAATTTTCAACCAGTGAAATGCAAGTCAATTTAATTTCATGGTTAGATAGGAAATAGAAAAGTGCAAGGACCAAGCTTTTGTTGAGAGTTGACCTAGAACATTTTCTATTGACTTAGTGATTTGGAGAAGTCATTGAAAAGAGAATGTGTACTTTCTTCTCTTGAGAAATTTTACTTCAGCCCCAAACCATAGAAAGCAAAGGAGAGGTGAGAAAGAAGGGGATTTGAGAGGTGGAGCTCCAAGAGGACTAATGAATGATTCAAGACAATGGTGGATTTGTGAAGATATGGTATTTTCAGGTTAGGTTAATCTTAAGTATGATTTCAGCAAATGCTTCTAGGTCTTACTTAGTAATCCACTGTCCATGTGAGCAGTTACAGTGCTGTTAAAACTGAATTTGGAAGGTATTTTGGTAGTGGAGGCTATTGAATTCAAAGAAGAAGCGAAAAGAGCAGATATACTAATTCAAGTTACACATGTTTGCAATGCGTAGCACATATATGTATGTCTCACTTGCTGAAATTTTAAGCTCATCCATGTTGAAAGATTGCCAAGGAAAGATATATAAACAGAAGAGTGTGGCAGAGCCTGAAAAGATTTGACTGTTTGGGCTGTAGACTGAGGAAAGTTTATTATTGCTTAATTTTGAAGGTTGAATTTCTCATAGACCTTCTTACACAAATAAAGTTGAAATATTTGTGTAATGATTTGCTAATTATGCTTTGAGTTTCTGTTAGATGCTATCAGTCCGCAAGTTATGTTTTCATCTTGAGATTTATGTTTTTGCCCATGGATTTTGATGATAATATGTAAAGGAATGAAGCCTTTGGGTGCTCATAATGTTGGGAGGTAAAGGCATGTTCCAGATATCCCTTGTACATTCCCAACCTAACCTAGCATCACAAGCCTCACTGATTATGGGCATTCGGGGGCATGACGTGACCCTGAGGCCATAACAGTGCACAAGACTCTTTAACCCTTGACTAAATGTCCAGCATTAAGAAATAAAAATTCACCAATAAGAAAGTTTTATTTACCAGAACTGCCATGTAGGACCACGTCTTCAACAACACGGAAAATTGATACCTTCAACACAATTTCGTCCACTTTCAAAAGCTCAAAGACACAGCAGTCGCCATCTTCCAGCATGTTTTCTTGAACAAATCTTCTCCAACCCCCACTTAGTAATGCTTTAATTTTGCTATTGCGAAAACATAATTGGACACACCATGTTCTCCCATTTGGAAGTTGAAGTGTTACATTGTGTGCTCCCTCCATAAAATGTTCCCGGGCAAATAGAAGCGGAACGTTCTACACAAGCAGGAAATGTGTCACAAACTTACAAGTGTCATATCAAACTAAAGCTACTTTACCTCATCCTCACGTGGAAATGGGGGATAGATGTCTATAAAGATGGCAAAGCAAGTAAATTGCCAACATTTCAAAGTAAAAGAGCTTAACAACCTGTTGCACAGATAGGATAGCTTATCATGACTATGGAGGTCAGGCATTCACAATTAGAAACATAGTAGACAATATCTAAACTAAATAACGAAAGCTTTTTCGATCAAATGATGACTTCCTGCTTCATTTTAAATTGGGAAATGGGGTACTTTTATGTGTATGCATAAAGCAGTGCAAATCAATTTCCAAATTTACAAGTAAAAAAGCATACCAATCCCTTAATCAAATAGGATGGTTGCATTACGACCATGAAGGACGGCTTTTCAGTTGACAATTGAGCTGAGTGTTTGGCCTTCTCTCTTTCCTGGGTTGTTGCTGGACTTCTCTTCTTTCTTTCCTGTCTCGTTATTGGTGGCCTTCCCCCCTTTCTTTCCTGTCTTGTTACTGGCAGCCTTCCTCTCTTTCTTTTCTGTCTTGTTACTGGCGGCCTTCCCCTCTTAGCAAATGACATGCTCAAATATTCATCCTGTTTCACACAAAATGTATCTTCCCCTGCATTTTATCAAGTTAACGATCAGAATGACAGAATGATTCTGGAAAGTTGGTTTTAAGGACTCTTTAACCCTGTGACCAAATGTTCACCAATAACAAAATTTTATTTACCCGAACTGCCAAGTACGACCACTTCTTCAGCAACACGGACAATTGATACTTTGAATGCAATCTCATCCACTTTCAAAAGCTCAAAGACACAGCAATCACCATCTTCAAGCATGTTTTCTCGAACAAATGTGTTCCAACCCCCACTTAGTAAGGCTTTAATTTTTCTGTTGTGAAAACATAATTGGACGAACCATGTTCTCCCATTTGGAAGCTGAAGTGTTACATTGTGTGCTCCCTCCCTAAAATGTTCCCTGGCAAATTGAAGCGGAACATTCTACACAACAAGGAAATGCATTACAAATTTAGAAGCATCATACTTAAAATGAAGGTACTCTGCCTTGTCCTAACTTGAAAATGGGGCACATGTGTGTATGGAGATGGCCAAGCAAATAAACTGTCAAAATTTTAAAGTAAATGAGCTTAAAACCCGTTGCACAGAGAGGATAGTTTATCAAGACCATGTAGGTCGCACTTTCACAATTAGAAACGTAGTTAATAATGTCCTATGCTGAATAATGAGAACTTTTTTGGACCAAACAATGACTCCCTGCTTCGTTTTACAAAAAGACAGCTGTTGTCCACTGAGATTTCAACCGAACAGCAAGGGTCTAAACCCTCATTTGCTGCTGGTTCTGTTTGAGAAGATCCTGAAGACTAGCCCAAACACTGGTTTACATCGGATCATTCACAGCTGGACATGTAGGGGGACAAGAGCAACTTAGAGAAGCAGGGACATGGTGCAAAAGAAGATCGGGGAGCAGCCACAGCCACACAATAGCAAGTCCGAAATTCTACAGAGAATGTGGTCCACACAGAAAGAAAGGATTAGAGAATGCGAGGCAGGTAGTTAGGAATGTTACTGTTATATTGAGAGGAAGGAAGGGAGCAAGAGTAAGCAAGAAGTGAGTAACAGGCAAGTTGCAGTGAGAGACTTGGCTCTCTGGTAGGGAGTAGGAAAAGGGTGCTCGCCTGTGAAGCTGTTAGTCTCTGTAAAGCATCCCTACCGTCAACGAAAGAACCATTTTCAATCTTCTATCCTATTCTGTGTGGCATGTGTATGCTGTGAATGGGGTGTTTGTGCTTGTGAGTGTGGTGTGATTTAGCAAAAGGCAACCCAGGGTCTTAACAGTATGCATAAAGCAGTGCAACTCATTTTCCATATTCAAAAGTAAAGGAGCATACCAATCCCTTAATCAAATAGGATGGTTGCATCACGACCATGAAGGACGGCTTTTCAGTTTTTAACATTTGAGCTAACTGTTTTGCCTTTTCTCTTTCCTGTGTTGTTATTGGCCTTCTTGCCCTCTTAGCTAATGGAGTTCTCAAATGGTCATCCTTTTCCACAAGAAATGTGCCTTCCCCTGCATTTTATCAAGTTAATAATCAGAATGTAACAGCTGCAATAAATGACATCATTTTTCCAAAAAAATGAGATACCTTCTTTCGTTCTGCCTTTTCTCGCTCGGTTTAGTTCCCACGCATTAGTAAGTTCTTCCATCTGATCGTTGTTTTTCAATCCTTTCCTTCTACAAAGCCCACTGGGTTTAGATGTTGATCTAATTGATGCAGGTCTCTTTCCCATCCTGAAAACGAAACAGAAAAACAAAACTCAACATCCTCCAGAACGGGATAAGCGCAGCACAAACACTTACTAGCTTGCCATTGCGGATGTTTGGTTCAAGGATGACTTTGAAGAAATGGGTTCTTCTTAGTTCTCGCCCTCTGCTCTCCAGTGGCTCTTAGCAGTCTAACCGTTCAACACAAAGTGAGAAAGTAGAACGAAAAAAAAAAGAACCTAGTACAAGCAGCAGGGGCAATATTTTGTCTTTCCAACCTATCTTGCCAATTTAGGATGATGATGCGAGACATTTTCACAACTCTGAACATCTTTATCCCAGAAAAAAGACACTGAACAAATCGTAAACATGATTCTTGGGAGCTAGTAGCTATGATTTCCGGGAACCCTAAACCCAATTGTTTCCACAGTTACCAGAAACCCAGGTAGCATTTTCCATTTGCTTTATGCAACTGTGCCATACTGAGCATTGTTTTGTTTCACTACCAAAACAGGAAGTTACAGGTGTTAGACGGTCTGGTTCGACTTTGTGCTTTTCTGATGGTAGAAACCAAAATCAAAACCGTTTATACCAAAACATTTCTCACAATCAAAATCTGGGCTGCCTCGAACTGCTTCGATTAATTGGTTTTTAGATGGTTTCATCTGACAGTTTTGACCGACAATTATGACAATGTTATGAAGATTGACTCGGATTGACGGATTGAAGAATTTGTCCATAGGTCTATTGGTAAAATAACTGTGCTGCAAGCCTGCCACAAGAATTATTTGTCTTTTTTTGTTTTTATTTCCTTTTCTTTGGAGAGGATTTGAAATCCATTGTTCAACTTTAATTTTCTTTTGTTTGTTTTTTTGCCCAAAACATCAAAACACTACAGTTTTTGTTTTTCGTTTGTTGTTGTTGTTTAAAAGATAGAAATCATATAAGATAGGGTAAAATTTATCATATTACAAAGGTCTTGACACCGATAGTTTCAAAGATAAAAAGACACATTTATTCATATTGAATGTTAATCTAAGTTTCAAAAAAATATAAAAAAATTAATATTTAGAATTAATCTACTTCCATTGGGAGACTTTTTAAAAAGTTACTTAGAAAATTTTACTTTATCAAGGATTCAAGATGTCGTGCTTGAATATGACAAACTTCAAAGTACTACTAGAGTTTAGTCAAGTTTTACAATTTGAATATGCCTTTCTTTTAGCGTTTGAAATAAAGAAAAGTAATATATAAAAAGTTTGAAAATACAATACCTACTGATTCATCACTCAACCTTATTATTCTAAAAGTAATGTTATGGAAGTTAAATACTTAAATAATTCAAAACACAGGTGGTATAAATGTAATAAGATAAATTTCAAAGAGTGTAAATGTAATTATTTATCAATACATGAGGTATAAATGTAATTTCTCTATAAAATAAAGTAAGAATGTTACCATTAACAATTTTAAAGGACAAATAAAGTTTATGATCTTTATTGACACCCCACAAATAAAATTTGAGATCTGCTCCAGAAGAGAAGAGAAATGATACTGTCTATGATCAATTTTACATTCTTTGTGGTATACCTGCTACAGAGAGGAATTCAAGTCATTAACATCTCCTTTCTAGCAAAGTAACCAGTTAACTTGCCATTATATCAGAAACTATCCCAGTAATACTGATTCGCACAATATGACAGTGGCTCAAACTATCCACTTCTAACTATCATTGCATAATAATCCAGTTCATGGTCTCTATGGCCATCTTTGGAGTTTTACATAACATTTATATCCTTAACAGACACAGTAACTGATAGACAGGATTTGCATATTTTCAGTCAACTATTCATGTCTGTACTCAGCATACCTTGCAATAAAGTGATTTGTAAATCTAAAAAGTGTGAAATTACACTACAGATTGAAAGACTTTTAAATCTCCTTTCTCTGAAAACTGATGTGGGCATATTTGAGAGCAGGAAAAAAAAGAGAGGTATTATGCATCAAGTAGATTTGATAAGCCATGAAATGTTTAATTTGTAGGGGGTTAAAGAAAATGAAACATAAACAGAAAACAAGGGATTTGGATGACTCAAAATTCAAAATATTTGTCATTTTCACATCAGTTACTTCAGAGACTACATTTTACTCGGTCACATGGTTATACCAACAATAATCAGTGGCTTTTGAAAATTGAAAACTTTAAAACACTACTTTTGTTCTTAAGAGGCTCAAGAACACAGATATCTCCCTCTTTAATATCATTCTTATTTGCGAAATCAGTCCGGCCAGCACCAAGCTTATAATGGCCATGTTCCTTACTGCACCTGATATACCATTTTCTTCGTTCTGTATCTTGAAGCCTGACTCTTTGAAAGTTATTTGTCGAATTCCTTTCGACAAACATGGTTTTTAAAATCTGCAGAAGAAAGAAGATACAATTAACGCCTCATATAAAAGCAACACTAGACGTCTGCTGGGATCTTCCAATTCTCAACTATATATATGGAAGCCTTTGGCCAACACTCTGAAGTCTATGTTTTGTTCACGAAGCATAATAAGTTTCCAAGACTATATGAAGTTGTTAAAGGAGCCTCTGAAACTATTCTAACAGAAGAATGTCTGGAAAATTGAATAAAATGTTAATCAACATTAAGATTCTCAGTTAGGAGCTTACCACATAATTTCCATTAGCATAAGTGGGATGCAAGTAAACCTCAAAGAAAGGTTTTTCAGACTTGAAACACCTTGCTTCTCCAGTAACTGTAGAGAACAAATGACCATTAGCTCCAGGCATGATTGCATATTTATATTGCAGGAGAACCAACTGTAGGAACAAATGACCATTAGCACCAGGCATGACTGCATATTTATACTGCAGGGGTTTGTGACTTAGTTGTCATTGTTTCAATTCCACGGGTAGATATCTAGTTATCTATATATCTATAAACATATATAGTGGCCTGCTGTTGATAAGGTTATTATTAACTATTTAACTGTTATACTTGTCTTAAATTCTTGTACCCCAAGTGGGGTTTGGACCTATGGTATGAACTGACCTTATGGGTTTAGGTGAGTGGTTCCACTGCAGTTTTGGTGTTTTTGAGAGATATTCCATTTTAACTTTCTTCTATTTGCACAGTGAAATGTCTTCAGCTTCAACCATGGAAATACATGTTGCATTAGCATGTCTCTGTTTTCATTTCTTTTTGTATTTCCTAAAGGGTTCGTTCTAACATTAAATCCTATTTTGATAGCTCTTTTCTGCTTCTTATTCATATTCTGGTTCTTCTTCACCGTTGATCTTAGTATTACAAGAACCCGAGAAACACTCATCAATAACCTAAGACTGTTCTTCTCTGTTCTTACATAAAGATAAAATAAGGGATTTTTTTCATCTGAGACAAATAATCTGTGGTGCTAATATATCCACAGTTCTTTAAAATCATTACCTATGGAACAACGTTTCTCAAGCTTCTGGATCTTGAAAAGGTAAACTTGACACCCAACAGTTAGAAGCAAACTACAGTGTGGCTCGTCCTATAACTCAGGCTGAACACATTGCTTTGCACATGCAGTGTTTGAGAAAAAGTGGCTAAAAGTTCCTGTAATGTGTGATCTACTGTCAACAATCCATTCTTACAAGAACAAACAACACATTGAGGTTGACCACCAATTGTGAGAGATGGTGCAATAGGAAAGTTGACCTCTATTCCCTTTGCTTACTCATGACGGACTGGAGGTTATCTTCACAAGACCTTGTTTTGACTCTTCTTGTATTTTTTTTTTTTTTTTGGATGAATAAGGAATTCATTACCAAATGAAAGGAGGGGGAAGGGGGACCTTGAAGACTTGCTTGTTTTGAATGTTGTTCCAAGCTAGGAATAACCGAATAAGTAATATTTACGCAATATGCTCCTACACTTAAAAAGATCACAACATGCTCTTCACTAAGGTTGTTGCTAAGACCTCAAGATATTCCTAAGCTTAGAAGGTGACTTCATTCTTATGAATTACAGTGTTAATTCATTCTTATGTCCCTATTCTTCCTTTGGTTCTTTCTCTTTTCACTGAACTAAAAGTTTCAGAGCTTAGGCTGTGACTCTTTCTCGGCCTTATATCTAAACCATTTTATAAGTCACCATCACCAGGCAGCATCCATGATTGTGACCAGTAACTACTTCACAATTCAGGGAAAAGGACACAAGTGCAGTTAGAACCATCAGCATCCTCTCATCAAAACCAACTAATAAGTTCCAACTACAAGTTTTCAACTGATATACTACATCTCTAACTTGGATCTAGTGTCTATAACTTTTTTGGGTGAAATAACAAATATAATATAAACACCCTGAAGGGAAAGAAAGAAGGTACAGAGGGGGAAGAGAGGGGGAGGGAGAGGCCAGAACAGATCTACTAATTCTTTGATTCCAGTTAGTAAGAGGGACTAAGAACGCCTGGCAGAAAATGAAGAGCTATCAACACCCTAGGTAAAAAAATTATGCCTGTAACCACTCTGTTTGTGTGTGTGTGTTTCACCCTATTTGAATAACAAAAAATACACAGTTCAACAATATGGGGGAAAGAAATCACCAGTGACAAAATTTTACTTACCAAAACTACAAAGTAGGACCACTTCTTCAATAACACGGAATATTGACACCTTAAACTCAATTTTTCCCACTTTCAAGAGCTCAAAGACACAAAAATCTCCACATTGCAGCATGTTATCTTGAACAAATGTGTTCCAACCCCCACTTAGGAGTGCTTTGATATCCCGATCTTGAAAACAGAACCGGACATACCACTTTCTCCCATTAGGAAGCTGGAGTATGATATTGTGTGCTCCCTCTTTGAAATGTTCTCGGGCAAATGCAAGCGGAAGATTCTATGCAAACAAAGAGAACAACATTACAACCTTAAGAGTATCATGATTTCCAGCTGCAAAAGAAATGCTCTTTTTGCACCAAATGATGCTATAGACATCATCTTGACTTGGGAAACAGGGCACATATATGTAGGCAGAAGGTAATGCAAATCAATTTCCAAATTTCAATTCAAGGGAGCCTACCAGCCCCATTTTGAAGATGGAATAGTTTAACTATGACCATGAAGGTATGCTTTCATACTTTAATATAAATTAGCAATATCCTCATCCGGATAAGGAAAACCTCTTTTGCACCAAATGATGTTCGGGAACTTATATGGCTGTGCACAAAGCAATGAAAGCCAAATTTCCAAATTTATAAGTAAAAGCTAGAGCATACCAATCCCTTGACCAAGTAAGATGGTTTCATGACGACCATGAAGGAAGGCTTTTCAGTTTTTAACATTTGAGCTAAGAATTTTTCCTGCTCTTTTTCTAGTGTTGTTAGTGGCCTTCTTGTCTTCTCAGCTAATGGTGTGGGGATATGCTCCTTGTGTTTCACATAGAATATATCTTCACCTGCATATTTTGTCAAGTTAGATAAGAAGGAGAATTGCCATAAATGCCATCACTTAATCAAAAAATTCAGATACCTTCTTTACTTCTGTCTTTTTTAACTTGACTTAGGTTAGACCTATAAGGTAGCCCTTGCATCTTCCTTTGATAGTTCTGTTTCATTCTTTCCAATCTACAAAACCCTCTAGGTTCAGATGTTGATCCAACTTCATAAGTTGATGCACGTTTTTTTCCCAAAACGAATTGGACTCCTCGTACTCTTTTTTTTCTTTCTAGTGTCGAACCTTTATTTGAAAGATTCGACTGTCCAGCAGTATCAACACTTTGAGGATACTTGACCTCAAAACCAGCAACATTTAATATAACAACTGAGAAATTCAAACTGCCATCATATTTAAAAACTACAAAATGACCAACAGATATATTGTAATACTTCAAGAATTCTCGCCAACCATTAGTTAACCAAACTGCTCCATCAAGGTTTTCTAACTTTACAGACCACTGTCTACCATCAAGAACCTTGAGGGTTGCAACATCAGGGAGCTCTCTTCCTAAATTTCTCACAAATTCCACCGGGATCTCCTACAGGTAAACATAATTTATTTCAAGTTGCCTTCAAAAATGATTTGAAGAATAAAAACTAATAAGTACAGAGGCTGCAAGGATCATCTCTAACTGAGTTCTATATAAAGCAGAAAGCAAGTATGTAAGACATATATTCTTGAAGCTAACTGTAATGACACCTAATCAAAAGACAGTCCTTGATTTTCTTCTTAAGGTGGACATTTGAATCATGGATTAAATAATGGCATCAATTAATCACAATGAAGCACCATGGAGGACAGTCAGGAGCCATGACTTAAGAGCACCCACCATCTTATCAGAAACACAAACAGAAGTAATTTTAATATGAAAATAATGTAAAGCATGAGCTAAAACCTACAGTTGTCTCTGCAATATGAAAATATAGAAACACATAAAAAAATTGAAAAAACGATAGGCTCCGGAGAGGCTATTTCTAGGAATTTGAACTCATGTCCATGTGTTCAACAAGTGAATTCATGACTAATACACAAAGCACGATGTTCTTTTGACAAAACCATGCCTCACAATCACAGCAAGCTCCTGAACCTTGAACATTTACTATCCGGAACTCAATTTTTCCAATTACTTTATACATGCAAAACTAGTTCTAAATAATAAATATAATTCTTCACAAATCAGACGAAAATTCTTTCTCTTGTTTCTGTCTAAATACAAGCCCTAAACAATTTTCCCTAGTGTTAGCATCGATTGGAATAGAAAATCAAAAAAACAGGTGGGGGGTTATTTCACTAGTAATTCTCTTTTGCTACTGAGCCAAACCAGAGAATGACCATATCAATAGAACCATGGAAGGAGAGAGAGAGAAAGAGAGGACACTTACGATCCTTCCATCGCTGATGCTTGGTTGAAGGATCACTTTGAAGAAACGGGGTATCCTGGCTTGAGAACTTCGCCTGAGCCTCTGCATATTTCACCAGTCGGGCGGTCCAAACACACAACGAGAGAAACAAGTTAAAACCTGATAAAAACACAAGGTTGTGGTGCTCTCTTCAAACATTCATGGCTTTCAAACCTGTAGTTATAGAGAGTTCTGAAGACACTGAACCGAATCAGTAATCTCCTCTTCAAGTCGCTGTTCGTCTGCAACTCTGCATTGTACATGATGTTGTACATTTGTACTATTCCAATAAATGGACAGCGCAAAGGAGATTTTCCTGATCTTCTTCCAGGTCCTCCACCATTCGAAGAGGACCTGAGGGAAGCTCCCTGCTGTGTGCAGAGTCAATTCTGTGAACACAAGTACGGGGACCATTTCTTCGACCGTTGGTTCTATTGATATTGTATCAACTGGTATGTATGTTACAGAAAGAAAAAAATTCGATATGTATCTATTAGTTATTTATCCAAAGAAAATGTCTCGATTGTATAATTAAAGAAAATCATGATGCTTATTGCACATCTCCTGTCTTGCAAGCAAGAGTGCAAGCCTATTTGCCATTTTCCATTCAAGCCCTTTCTTGGAGTCTTGTAATTCTGAGGCCTTGGATTCTTTTTGAAAAAATTATTATATTATCAATTTTTGGGTAAAAATAATAATAATATTAAGACATAAATATAGAAGGCTGTGTAAGTAAATCATACCATTAAATCTATTGAATTAAATTTGAACATTTTATGATGAACAGTCCATATTAACCCTAACATATTTAATGGTAAGATTTTAAAGATTGGTCAGCCAAGTAGAGACCGCTAGAGTTGAATGCTTAATGTCTATTTTGTCCTTCTAAAATTAAGAAAGAGTTGTACTCTTATTATTTTGAATTCCAAAAAAGATTACTTAAATTATTTTTTTGGCTAAATAAAGGAACGTCTTAAAATTAATAATGTCAAATTAGATAGTAAATAAATGAAAATCTGATGGAAGTAGGCACTTCTTAAAATTAATAACATCAAATTAGAAAGTAAATAAAAAATAAAATAAAAAACTAAAACATAATTACTAAGATAATAATATAAAATATAAAGTGTAAATAAGTAGAATAAAAACTTAGGATTATTGCAGAATTTTTAAATAAATAAAAATAGTTGTGTCATTACTTAACTAACGGAGTTTAATGGTAGAGGAGAAATAGTAATTAAAGGTAAGTCTAAGGTTGGATTAGTAATTTCAAAAAGTATAAAGTATAAAGTAATAATTAATCTATAGTACTAGGGGACAATAGTAATTATCTCTAAAATAAATATTATTTAATTCGATTGGGGATTAACATGAAATGAAAATCACATCTATGATGACAACTTTTTTTTTTCTTTTTTCAATCTTAGATTCATTCACACCAGCTTATGTGTATTAAGTCTACAAACTTAAAGGAATTTTTATTTAATTAATTAATATAAGTAGGGTTTCGCCTTTGGACTGAGGGAATTCAAACTCTGACTTCTTACGTGAAAGCGTTGGTTTCTTTTTTTGAAATGGGAAACCCATGGTGATACTTTTGCACAGCCCTTTGAATAGTTAAAGCCAATCATCCTAGGAGATGTTGGAGATTAATATCAAATCAAAGTGAAGTATCAGCCTCATCTTTAGATTCGAGACCCTTACCGGTTACCGCCATGGATGGCTGATATCAATCAGGTAAATCCAAAGTCTGCATCTCGAATTCTCTTTTTATTTTTTATATTTTTGAAATAAATGATTTTTTACATGTTAAAAATGAGATTACATAATATATCATCACACAAAATTCAATGGGCAACCTCTTCACTAAGAGGTGTTGGTCTTACCAATGGTCTTGACTTCTTATTGAACCTTAAACTTATGCGAAAACCACTATCTAGAAAAATAGTCTCCTACACTTATTTAAGGGAAGCAAAGTATTTCTTGAAGCAGAGAACTGAAACTGCAATACACAAGAAGTTATGTTTCTCACTGTAATTCCTAACAGGCCATTAAAAGTTGCATCTGATTGAAAAAAAAAAGAAGCAAATATCTTTTGAATTTTCTTTTCAGAAGAAGCAAGAGGCTCCATGTAGAAAAGTGATCCTTAATTCCAATTCTAGGACCCTCTGAATCATGGGTATCCAAGCAAGATGTTTTTTTTATCCCATTACACTGTCAAGAACTACGCTGGCAATAGGGGATGCCCAAGAATAATCCTCAGGATTCCTTAGTGGTTCGATCATTCATTTGTCGATGGGTTTCGTGTAGATCTGCTCGGTAATTTTTCTGGTCACCCCTGGTCGTGTTCTATATTAGTATCAGTTAGCCGAAAAATACAAAGCCCCAGAGAAGCTATTCTGAATTGGCTGCAATGTTCAATTACATAGAGTTCCTATCCAAATTGGCCAATGTAGTCAATCTACTACTACTACTACACTTCATAAATGGAGTAAGGATTGTGGGATTAAATGCACTCCCATTTTCAAGTTGGTAAAATGCTTAAATGCTCTATCTTGATGAGAAGATTGAGTCAGTTTATGAATTCAAAATCTGTACCCAGAATAAAGGTTATCTTTTGATGAATAATCATAAAGCAGCATTTACAGCAATCCAGCAAGGTAAGGAGTTACTACGTACTACAAATGAGATTGTTCTCTGGTTTAGCATGAGTGACTTGACTGTGATATGTTCCAATACAGGGTCAACAAGATCACTGAATAATCTTTTTAAAAACTTTAATACAGGTTCATCTTCCTAATTTTGATGAAAAGAAACAGCATTAGCAGTTTCCACTCATTAAGGATTTGTTTGGAGATTTGGACCCCAACAACATGCCTGGCCATCAAATTGAGATCCATTGTTAGAGATTCAATATCATTCATTATTTTTTGGGTTTCAATAATGGTAACTACTGAGATTTACCACTGATGCAAGCATAACAAATAAATTATGTGATATTTTATGTCAGTGCTATAATTACTGTATAAACATTCAAGAAATATAAATATGAAAAGAAAAAAAGGCAAAAGCTTGACTACAATCATTCCACATCATAATCATAAGAGAAGATTTCACAGGAAAAGAAAAAGGAGATTAATGTTGAGTAGAAGACAAAACACCCCTTTTTTTCTCCAACTAATCAATTATATCTACATTTTTTAAGACTTTGCACCTAAGAGTGAAAGAGTAAGCGAGTTCTTTTTTTTGTCAAACAAATACCAGGAGCAAGAATAAGAATGTTAATAGCAGCAAACACTTGCTCACTTTAAAGTAGGACTGGATATTATGCATCAGCCAGGAAGGTGGTTTCTACTGTATCTTTATCAGTCCATTCTTGAAAAGAAAATGTCATATACGATTCCAAACTCTCGTATGAATAAGAATGTGGATGTGGGGTGCAAGTGATTACAGAGATAGACATAAGGAGATAACCCAACATGACCAAAAGGGAAATCTTGCTGCTGATCCATCAATGTAATTATCCATAGCATTCTTTCACAATTAGAATAAAAAGCAGTTCAACACACACACAGAAGAAGAAAAAAAAAAAGTGGTTTAAAATTTGTCAGTCTGTCTACTTAGCTCCCTATTAATCAGAAATCGTATTGATTGATATCTGTTCTGCTTCTTCAACAGCACGGAAGATTGAAACTTTGAGCTCCATACCTTCAGCTTTAGATACCTCAAAGAAACAACAATCTCCGTGTTTTAGTTTATTGTCCTGAACAAATTTGATCCAACCCCCACTTATCACGGCCTTAAGTGGGCTCACAGAACACTGAAGTATCCAAGTTCTCCCGTCTGAATCTGATACTTTGACACTATGCAATCCGTAGTTCAGGTACTTTAAGGCAAAATCTTTTGGAAAATTCTGTAAAGAAAGAAGACAAAATGTTAGACAAATCATATATCTAAAGTTGCAATTGACTTCCGAAAAAAACTGATGTAAAGATCTCATCAGTAAAAAGAAACAACATGCAAATTCCCACCAAATCCATTACCCCAGAAGCCTGAAAACAGTCACAAAAATGGAGTACATTCCAAGAACTTACCAGTGTCATTCCCTTCACATAAGATGGCTTCATGATTATCATAACATAAGGATTTTCTGTTTTATACACCTGGGCTGCATATTTTGCCTTTTCTCTTTGTTGGTACTTCACCGACCTCTTACTTGGGGCCACAACCCTTTTATAACTGTGAGACGAAGACATGCTTGCGTTCTCTTCATGTCTAGAGTCCAGGTGTTTTCCTGCATCTTTGATCAAAATAATAATAAAGAAGAATGATTGTTCTATTTACAGTACGAAATCAGCACCTTGTATCAAAGTAATTACCACATTCAGTTGCTGAAGTACCGTTCCTAGCTTTGGATTCTTGCTCCAAACAGTTGATTTCAACCTTCGAAATAGCAGTTGCTAAAGGTTCACACCCATTAAACTGAAGACTTTCATCTTCGGAAGAAACCTCAATTACTTCCATGCCGCTCACAGCATCAAAGGAAGGACCTTTGCCTTCCTTTATGGGGTTCATGTGAAGATCATTATCAGTATCACTTGGATAATCTATCTCACAAGCGCCCCGATTGAATATAAAGACAGAGAAAGTAGAATTTCCATCATATCTGAAAACAAGGAAGTCACCAACAGAAATGGAGTAATATTCAAGGAATTCCCTCCAGCCATTCTGAAATATAACTGATTCGTCCTCTTTCTTAACTTCTACTTCCCACTTTCTCCCAGTGGGAACCTTGAGAACTGCAACATCAGCTATTTTCTTCATGTATTGCCTTATGAACTCATTTGGAATCATCTGTGAACCCCCACAATATTGTCAAATTGTATAAATGTAATTTATTCTGGAACAGTAAGAGAAAAAGATATGCAAAAGTATTCTGTTGATCAACCTAGCCTAGGCTATCAAAGATCAGATTCTTTTGGTAAAATCCATTAGAGATTGGACAAAACATAGTCATTTAACAATCTAGAGCCATGAAAAATATATATACAGTTAAAAACTAGGTGGCAATCCACTGGCTTTTCACTAAGGATCGCTTTGACATGAAAATCTGAAAAAATAGCAAAGAGACAGAATGGGAGAGAGGGGAACTTACTAGCTCTCCGCTTTGAAGATTTGCTTTGAGGATTATCTTGGAGAAATGGGGTGTGGGATTTGAAATGGGAGAGCCTTTTCGGACTCTTCGGCCGCGTCCCATACTTCAGTTCACGGGAGCTCTGCTACTCTTAGACTTTGCAGGGGCTAGAATCGTGATGAGCCATGAAGAGCTTTAATCGGGAGATGTAACAAAAGAGAAAGAGAAAATTCAAGAATTCAAAAGCGAAGACAGGAAGGCTAGTCAAATTCCCATCAAACGGATGCTACAAGACAACCAAACCACGCTGAAAATCTTTTTCCGTCCAAAAAGGAAGGATTCTTCCCTTGCTTTCCTGAACGCCTGAATCCACATAACCAAATAAGGGAAAAACCCATTTTTTACGAAAGCCAAATTGTACATTTTCACTAATGGCTTCTGCAAGTTCTTGTTCGTCTGCAACTCTGCCATGATATGATACATTATTTTGCATTGTTACAATAAACGAACTGTGAAAAGGAGATTCCTGATCGTTTTCCAAGCAACATTTGAAGAGGGCCGAAAGCAACCTTCTTACAGAGTTGCAGTGAGCAGAGTCGGAACATCAAGACGGTGACCATTTCTTGGACCATCGATCCTCTGGAAGTGAATTCATCATGTCATCGTGGTTCCGATATCTATGTTACCGAAAAAAACCGATATGTATCTATTAGTTATTTACCCAACAAAATGTACCAATTAGTTATTATTTAATTGCGTGCAATGAGTAGTGCTTGTGTCCAAACAATCAGTTACATAAAAAGTTCATAATAAAATTCCAAAGGGCCTGTTTGGTTACATGAATCTAGAGATTATTCTTCTTACACAAAAAACGTGAAATCTAGAGATTTATCTTTTTACACTAAAAACGTGAATTTGTAAATTTATGGGTATGGGGTGAAATGCAGAGATTTCATCCCTACTATGAAAACGCTAAACATTTGCATATTCACAAAAATCATAGATGAATCCACAGATTTCATTCCACATATTCGGTTATAACCAGTTAATTCTATAAATTATGACTCCATAGACTTGAAATCTCTAGACTCATGTAACCAAACAGGCCCTAACGTAGTCATTTTTTGTAACCTTGAGTGTGGGCATTAGACACCTATACTTTTGAGGCATTTTTTATGTTGTTGCTACACTTTGGCCTTGCGTGGCCTAGTCTCTTACTCTAGGCTTTTCTAGCTTGTGATGTCTCCCTGGCTTTTGGATCTTGTAGATCAAGAAGTAAGCTTGCTTGTTATTGTTAAATAAATTCTCATTCTACCCCTAGAAAAAAGAGAGTAGCATTAGTGTGACACTGAATTCACAATCATAGTGATACTTTCGCAACACTCTCCTTGAATAGTTGGATTAATTACCCTACAAGGTTCTACCCGAAAAAAAAAAAAAAATACCCTACAAGGAAGTTAGGGATTAACATAAATCAGAATGAGGTATTAGTTTTATCCTTGGATTATAGTATCCCTACCCCATGGACGGTTGATATCAATTGCTCAACTTAAAAGTATATATTTGGACTTTTCAATAAACCCTACATATTTAGAAAAGTAGTCTTATATATTTATTTAAGGAAAGCAAAGTGTTTATTAAGACTAATTAACTAATAATAAATTTTCTTTCTTAGAGTTAAATCATTTAAATAATACCATAGTATATGAACATTAAAACCAGCAAACAATTTATTTATTTTATTCTAATAAATTTGTTTTGAATGCAACATTTAATTACAAATCAGCAAGAGTAAAGTGAAAAGCTAATGTGAAGGACCTTTAAAATTAAACAGAAAATTTTCCTTGATATATTGAATTTAACAGTTCGACCAATTTTTTTTTTTAAGTTAAAGAAAAAGATTTATTCTAACTGATTATATTTTTGAATTTAATTATCTAATCTCTATTTTAATGCCATTTTTTTTTTGGGTAATATCTTAATGCCAATTATTACTGTATAATAAATATTTTAATTCAAATTACTGAAGTTATCTTTTTAATAAAGTCAATTTAATTACCATTTTCCATGTCCAGTTTCATCTCATCTTCACTTCCTTCTCTTTTTCATATATCCACCTTTCCCGCTTTGGCCATATCATTAATGAATATGAACCATGATAGTCGGCTATAATTCCATCATCTTCATAATTTAAGAGCTATGCAGATCCAAGCAAGCCAAATGGTTTCGAAGTGTAAGCCCATGTGAGCATCTTTATCAAAGTATCAATGGTTCTAAGAAATGGTATCAGATGAGTTTCACATCTTGTTGATCTATTCACACTGTTGATTCCGAATTAATTGTATTTGTATAAAAAGATCAGAAAATCCTTATTTCTTTGAAGAGGTTCAAAGGTAAATCTGTTTGATGCTGCTGATACTAATCTAAAACTATCGATTTGATTGTTGATAGATACGATACCATGCACTAGAATATGACAGCATCAGAAAAGGAGCAAAGAGTAAATCTAAGTAAGTACATTTATGAGCCCAACTGATGATCAGGCCTAGGAAGAAGGTCACACTTAAAAATTTCATTGGCATGTGAATGCACTAACCATTGTTGGATCAAATTGCGTTTCCAACATCTTAAGCATAAATAACAGAGACAACAGAAAGAAACATCCTGGGAAGGGAAGGAATTGAAACTGCGACATAGAAGGAGCTCTATTTTCTACTGTGATTCCTAGGAGGCCATTAAAAGTTGCATCTGATTAACAAAATCTGCAAATATCTTTTGATACTTTTCAGAAGAAGCAAGAAGCTCCATGTAGAAAAGATGCTTCAGTTCCAATTCTAGGAACCTCTGAATCATGGGTATCCAAGCAAGATGTTCTATTCCATTACATTGTCAATAAACCATGCCAGCAAAGGGAATGTCCAAGAACAATCCTCAGGATTTCATAGTTTTTATGTAGATCTGCTGTTGATCATTCAATTTCATCAATGGTTTTCACTGTTTTGGCTCTGCAATTTTTCTGGTCACCCCGAGTCATGTTCTAAATCAGTATGAGTTAGCCACAAAGTTGATCTGATCCATGTTCAAAAGAACCCTTCTTTTGCTAGATACAATGCATGTTTTGATTTTCAAATCCAGGGTGGCACACTATCATCAATAGGAAGCTTTTGAAAGTTTGCCTTGTTTCAGGCTCAATTCAAATCCAGGGTTACTCTTTCCATGTTAGCAATAAAACTAAAAGTTTGATGGGACGTACACAGACAAGGGATTCCAGATTGGCTACCTATTGCTGGATAAAACTAATCATCTAGATGACAAAGAAAACAGTGCCACAGATTCAAATTCCCATCAACAGTGTTGTATTACCAATGCTCTGTTGTTGGTCTGTCTTCCAACCGATTCTACTGAAAGACACACTGTTTGACTTGTCTATCACCAACCGATCTGGTACTTAACTATTCCAAAAATCATACACAATCAGGTAACCACTATGGCATAAAAACATAAGTAACCATAGATAAACAATCCCTAAAATTGTGGAGAAATTCTTATGTCAAACAACAAAAGGTTTTCATCACTTTTTTTCCGGAAAAGAGAATGCTATCTGGGCACATAAGATGTGCAACCCGAGTGCTGAGACATAGGGATGAGCCAAATGATTGCCCTATCCCTGGGAATTTTCACCTTGCCAAGGTGGTAAGGCAGTCATTTTGAGCAATCATGTGTTTGGGGGCAGGGGAAGTGCACTAAACATACCCGGATACTGGATTTTCTCCCCTTTCTAATACTACTACTACTACCAGACTTTCATGACTGGAGATGGGATTGTGGGCTTAAACGCACTACCATTTTTCTCCATGTTGGTAAAAAGCTTAAATGCTCTAGCTTGATAAGAACATTGAGTCACTTTATGAATTCAGAATCAGTAACCGGAAAAAAAGAATATCTTTTGATGAAAATAATCATAAAGCAGCATTCACAGTATTCCAGCAAGGCAAGCATCCACTGGGGGTTAATACTTGCTACTAATGGTTTTTTTTTTTTTTTTTTCTTGAAATTGGATTGTGATACTCAGGTGATTTGAGCACATGAGTGATGCATTTGATTTGCTTTTCATGGTGGGGCCCCGGGTTTTTGGTTTGCCGGTGTTGCCGATATGTTCCAATCCAAGGTCAACAAGATCACTGAATAATATTTCTACAGATTTTGACAAAGGCTTATCTTCCTAATTTTGATGAAAAGAGACAGCACTAGAATTTCCACTCATTAAGGATTTGTTTGTAGAATCGGACATCAAAATGCGATCAAATTGAGATCCATCATTAGAGATTCAATACTCATTCATTATTTTTTGGGTTTAAATAATGGTTACTATTGAGAATTACTACTGATGCTACCATAACAGTCAATAAATTATGCAATATTGTATGTCATTGCTATAATTACTGTATAAATATTCAACAAATCTAAGCATGAAAAGAAAATAAGGTAAAAGCTTGACTACAATCATTCCACAGAAGATTTCCCAGGAAAAGAAAAAGTAGATTAATGTTGAGTAGAAGCCAAAACATCCCTTTTTCTCCAATTAATCTATATTTTATCTAGGGCTTTAAAGACTTGGCACTCAAGAGTGAAAGAGTAAACAAGTTCTTCTTTTGTGTCACAGATACCAGGAGGCAGGAAACAAACACTAAATAAGAATATTAATAGCAGCAAACAGTCGTCAACTTTAAAGTAGGACTGATAATTTGCCGCATCAGCCAGGAAGGTGGGTTTCTCCTGCATCAGTATTAGTTTGCTCTTTTGGGGGAAAAAAAAAAGAAGAAAAAAAGAGTCATATATGATTCCATACTATCATATGATAAGAATGGCGGCGTGGGGTGGCAGTGCTTTGAAGTTACAAGTGATTACAGATAGATAGACTCAAGGAGATAACCCAACATGACCAGAAAGGAAATCTTGCTGCTGCTCCATCAATGTAAAGATCCATAACATACTCTCACAATTAATAAGGGGAAAAAAAAGGAGTTCAACACCATAAGAGCTACCTATTTATAGGAAATTCTATTGATTGACTCCGGTTATGCTTCTTCAACAACACGGAAGATTGAAATTTTGAGCTCCATACCTTTAGCTTTAGATAGCTCAAAGACACAACAATCTCCATCTTTCAGTTTAGTATCCCGAACAAATTTGGACCAACCCCCACTTATCATGGCCTTGCGTTCGTTTATTGAGCACCGCAGTAACCAAGTTCTCCCGTCTGAAACTGATACTTTGACACTATGCAATCCGTAGTTCAGGTACTTTGAGGCAAAACTTCTCGGAAAATTCTGTAAAGAAGACAAAATGCTAGACAAATCATATACCTAGAGCTGGCAATTGACTTTTGGAACAAACTGATGCAAAGATCTCATCAAGAAAAAGAAACAAAATGCAAGTTCACACCAAATCCATTACCCCCAGAAGCCATAAAAGGCATTTTAGTATAAGCCTGAAAACAATCACAAAAATGAAGTACATTCCAAGAACTTACCAATGCCATTCCCTTGTGCACATAAGATGGTGTCATGATTATCATAACAGAGGGATTTTTTGTTTTATACATCTGGGCTGCATATTTTGCTTTTTCTCTTTGTTGGTACATCAACGATCTCTTACTTGCAGCCACAACCCTTTTATAACTGTGAGACGAAGGCATGTTTGCATTCTGTTCATGTTTAGAGTCCAAGTGTTTTCCTGCATCTTTGATCAAAATAATAACAAACAAGAATGATTGTTATATTTCTGGTATGAAATCAGCACCTGGTTTCAAATTAATTACCGAATTCAGTTGCTGAAGTATGGTTCCTAGCTTTAGATTCTTGCTCCAAACAGTTGGTTTCAACTTCCCGAGTAGCAGCTGCTGAAGGTTCACTCCCTTTAAACTGAAGACTTGCATCTTCACAAGCAAAAAGTGAAACATAAGTTAGGGAATTGTCTGCATCTGTGTTCTGATGTTGAGCATTGCTGCCCATGCTAAATGAGGATGTCTCTGTTGCTTTAAACTTCCTTGTTTCATTTTTAGGGTTATCAGAAGAAACCTCCATTACTTCCATGTCATTCTCAGCATCAAGGGAACGACCTTTGCCTTCCACTCCATTTAGTCCACTTCCACTACCCAATTCTCTAAGTTGCTGATGCTTTTTGTTTCTCGCTAGCTTTCGAGCAGAAAAACTTCCTCTTGGTCTCCCTCTTTTCTTTTTAGTAACCTGCAGTTCTTGAGCTTTGTCAGTAACCACTTCCTCGGAATAAGGCAGAGTTTGGACCGAAGGAAACCCACCCAAGGTTTCCACAGGATGCTCTTCCTCTGGTTCTTCCTTTATGGGAATCAAGCATTCACTATGATGCTTTTTGGTTCTCAGATTTTGGACAGAACTTTTTCTTGGTCTCCCTCTCCCTCTTTTAGTAATCAGTAACTCTTCAGCTTTGCCGAGATATTCAGCCGTTGAGGAGGGTAAGGGCCACAAGCTATCCACAGGATCTTCTTCCTCTCGTTCTTCCTTCACAGGAATCAAGTATTCGGAATGATCCTCTATGTTTCTCCTCTGCTTTTCGGCAAAATTTATTTTTCTTGGTCTCCCTCTCCTTCTTTTAGTAACTGGTAACTCTTGATCTTTGTCAACTTCATCTGTTGAAGAAGCCACAGGCTGGGACGAAGGTAAGGGCCACAAGGGTTCCTCAGAATCCACTTTTTCTTGTTCTTCCTTTAGAGGGATCATGTGAAGATCATCATCAGTGTCACTTGGATAATCTATCTCACAAGCGCCCTGATTGAATATAAAGACACAGAAAGTAGAATTTCCATCATATCTGAAAACAAGGAAGTCACCAACAGAAATGGAGTAATATTCAAGGAATTCCCGCCAGCCATTCTGAAATCTAACTGATTCGTCCTCTTTCTTAACTTCTACTTCCCACTTTCTACCAGTGGGAACCTTGAGAACTGCAACATCAGCTATTTTCTTCGTGTATTGCCTTGTGAACTCAATTGGGATCATCTGCAAACCCCTCCATAATGTCAAATTGTATAAATGTAACTAACTCTGCATGTCTAAACTGGTTAGGATTTTGGAACAATTAGAGAAGAAATATGCAAAAGTATTCTGTTGATCAATCCAAGCCTAACTATCAAAGATTAGATTTTTTTTGGTAGAATCCATCAGAGATTAACAAAACGTAGTCATTTCACAATCTACACCATGAAAAAATGTATATACAGTTTGTGCCAACCCACTGGCTTTTGAAGAAGGATCTCGGTTGACATGAAAATCTGAAAAGTAGCAGAGAGACAGAAGGGGAGAAAGAAGAACTTACTAGCTCTCCGCGTTCAAGACTTGCCTTGACGATTATCTTGAAGAAATGGCGTGTGGGATTTGAAATGCGAGAGCATTCTCGGACTCTCAGACGGCGTCGCATCCTTCACTCCACGGGGCTCTGCTCTTTAGACTTTGCAGGGATTAGAATCGTAATGAGCGATGAAGTGGTTTTATCAGGAGATGTAACCAAAGAGAAAGAGAGAACTAAAGAAATCTTTTTTCTTTTCTTGGTAATGAAAATTCATGAAATCAAAAGCAAAGACAGAGGAGGAAAGTGCGACAAGACAAAAGAAAGGTTTTTCTTCCCTATTATTGCAAAACGTCATCATCTAAAAACCTATTAGAACAAATAATCAATTAGAAAAGGTAACACTTAACCCTTCTTTTACTCTTTAATTACAGCAACGACCCTTTTGACTCCATTTGACCCCATTTGACTACAGCAACCCTGTCAATAATTCCAGTTTCTTGAAAAATCATTAAATGCAACTGATTGAGGAGCTGGGTTCTTGTAGATGAAATAATTTTGGTGTTCAGAGCTGTCTTTTTTCAGTGAATGCAGAAGGAACAGAGGTGTCCCTGATGTTTTCGTTCTGGGTTATGTCAGAAGTGATCGGTATGAACCCCTTTCACTTTGTACTGTAACAGTTTTGTTTGTTATCTCTACTCACTATTTGATCGAATGATGTTTTACGAGAAAAGATTTTCATTTCTACGGTTGCTACATTCCCTGCTTTTTCAGATTTACTGCTCCTTATTCAACCATTGTGATGATAGATCTATTTTTGTAATGAGAAGGCACATACACTCTTCATTGATCTTGACACTAGTTTACTCCTGAGATTATTTGACTTCACATTCTGAATTTCGGATATGAGGTAATTGTAATCCTTATTAGGGTTTTCGTTCTCTACGAAGAACAGCCGTTGTCATTAAGTTTAGAAGCAGGATACGTGTTCCTGTGCTGAGGGCGAAGCTTGGTGCGACAGAAAAGTTGCTCCATTGTGACCAAGTAGCACGGTGTCGAGTCTGGAACAGCTTGGTGCGAAAGCAGGGGCTGAGTTCCCTGAACGTTAATGGTAAATGCATCAACTTAGATCTGAACTCCTAGCTGCCACAGGATTGGGTTGTAGATATGTCTTTTTTTCTTCTCAGTTGTCACCCCATTGAATTCAAGTGAACTTGTATCATAGTCAAGGGATCAATTCCATCTACCTGTTGGGCTCTGATCCAGAGTATGATCCAAGAAAGCAACTAAAAATGTTGTACTCACGTTATTTTGAAGGTCAGAGTTTTTATGATTGAGACTTGAATTCTAAAACTTCCTATCAAAATAAGTTTGTTAATTATAATTCAGGAAAGCCACTGAATGGTCCTTGGAGTAAAAAGGAGTTTGGTTCAATTCAGAAGCACAAACAAGAGCTACTCTTGTCAGTATTGGTCTTCATTCCTGATTTTTCAGCCTGTAAGGTGGTCCATCCAGGCTCCAACATTCGTTGGCTAACCAACCATTAGTCTATAGGAATTCTCTATCTTCATGGAATGTGACGCTTCTGAAAGTGAGTCAGCCAAGAAGACAGCGGGGGGGGGGGGGGGGTGTACTAGCTGAGTTGCAGCCTTCTCTTGCTTGCAGAGTACATCAAGTGAGACAAGCAGAGTGGGACTACTGCTAATGAATGCATACATCGAATGTGGCAAGCATTGTGAGACCACCGCTAATGACAGCCAGCCTTCTCCTTAATAGTCCACTCAATGTAGTTATGATTGAGTTTTATTTCCCTTGTCTATTTAGCCCCAACAGATATAGTTTCTGAGACCATTGACAAGGCTGAAATCATAACATGATCAAACAGCATCTAATCATACAACCAAGTATAGCTTTTCAGCAAAAATGTTGCATGTCCATATGTTGAAGAAAATCAAAGTTCTGCTTGTGACTGTTACACTTTCTATTGTTTGGTTCTATTTTTGTTTCTACTTGTATAACTCCTACTAGGATTAGGATTCTATTGGCTGTAATTGTAACTCTGTATTTATGTCAAGTGAAGTAGTAGTCTTTTCTTTTTTTTTTGGGGGTGGGAGGTGGGTGTTGGGAACTAAGATTTTAGACAGTACCTCTTTTTGTTTTCATTACTATTCTCCTTTTTGGTTCTGATAATCATTGGTTCAATGCTGCTACATCATTCTTACTACAGGAATAAGCTTTTACCCTTCCCATGAACTCATACAATTCAGAATAATATACTAAATTAGTGCTGCTATGTACTTTTAAGGTAAAACCATGGGTGTGGCTAGTCTTTCTTTTGCTTTCCAGTTTTACTTGCAACATTCTTCTTTATTAATCCACTTATTAGGGCAACAAACATGGAATTTTGTTTGTTAGTATGGTTCCATATCCAAATCTAACTGGGAGCATCTTCAGTTCCCTAAAACAAAATGTTCCTCCATTTATGTTAGATAAGGATTGCAGTTGCCTTTGTATGCTTGTATTAAATACTTACTTTGTTTGACTTAAAATTTTCCCTTTTACTAGGAACAGGTGCAAATAAGATAATGAATTACCACAACAGATCCATCCAAAATGATGTTTATGGCAGAATCAAAGATCTTACAACTCATATTCATGACCTGGAATGTTGTGCATGATTGGGAAGTCTTCTGAAAAATGCTAAAGCCACAGAGAATGCGGAAGGCCATTGACCATCAGACTGCAGAAACTACAACTCAGCTTTATCACAAAGCCTCCTTACAAAGTGGAATACAGATCTTAGAATCTTCACATCCCATATTTTATCTACAACTTCGTGGACCTGACAAGTTGAAAAGTAAAGGATAAATCAAATAGTAGCTTGTGTAAGGGATTTGTTCCTGATATTTCTTTAACTTCTCACAATTTCTGTTAGACTGTGGACTCTTATTATTTGCATACATAGAGCATCTGTAGAAGAACAGCGTTGCTCTCTGTTGGGGATTCAGCTCTGACTCTGATTTATGTTGCTTTTTCACTGCATGAAATACATCCATATTATTTCCTAATATCTATATAAGCAGATAGTCTTCACTTAATCCTTGTTTGTGTATGTCCTTTGGCTACAGGAATGATTTCACTCATTTCCTTAGTTAACTTCAAGTAACTGTTCTATGGAATGACAGATAAGAAATATGCTTTTTATTTGTTTTGGGGGGGGGGGGGGGGGGGCAGGTTTGGTTTGGGAAGGGTAGTAAGAAATATTCTATTGCGGAAGATAAGTGGGGAGTCTTGCTGGATTTTAAATGTCGGGGATGATATCCTTGATACAATTAAAAAGGAAACTGATTTAGTTGGGCATTTAATTGGTTCACGTTGTTGAGAAAACTCTCTTCAGCACCTGTCGTGATGGGGGACTCTCTGGGTTTGGCTGTCTGTTTCTCTTTTTATTCATCAATGTTGACCTTCCTTGAAGAAGGTTATTCTCCATTCGCCCTGCAGTAACAACAAAGATTGTAAAATTTATTTGATGAAATGTTGCTGGCTGGATGGCTGTTTATACTGGCATTGGAATAAAGGACTTCTACAAGTCTGATTTATACTCGTCTACCACTTCTAAGCTAGTTGGTAACTTGGTTTCAGTAACTCCTGCAAAGCTTTTTATATTGGCAAAAGATGAATAGCCCAAGGCAGTGTGTTGTGACCTTGTATGAAAGATAAATGAGAAAGATCATCAGATAGATGACATCATTGTTTTATATCTCATTTCTTATAACTGAACATTTTCAGGTTTGAATTATGGCATATGAATAGCCCAAGGCAGTGTGTTGTGACCTTGTATGAAAGATAAATGAGAAAGATCATCAGATAGATGACATCATTGTTTTATATCTCATTTCTTATAACTCAACATTTTCAGGTTTGAATTATGGCATATTTTAGGGTTTGCTGACAGTGGGATAATGGAACCTTCCCCATCATATTGGGGGTGGGATTTATTTGATTCCGCTAACATAAAAGAGACACGTCTTGCGTCCTTTTAAATATATTTTGTTGATCCAACTCATTAGGTCCATGAAGCAGCAAATATTCATTTTCATAGAAAAGCAATGATACCAGTACTTTTACTTATGATTATTTTCTATTGAAATAATAGTACTTTTTGACACCTTTCATACATGCTATGCAGAAAAGCTATGATTCTACAAAGGGGAAACCTAGCTGAAATCAAAGTTGGATTTGCAGATTATCAGATGCTCCAGTTGAAGGACCAAGGCCCATTTGTTCAACATCTCGGAATATATGCACACGCATTGTATTCTTCGTTTCTCCTACTTCAATCAATTCAAACACACAGGCATCACCGTCCTCCAGGTTGTTTCCTTTAATAAACTCTAGCAATCCATTAGACAGATGGGTACGTCCGTCTCTACTACGAGAAACTTTCAATGTCCACAACCTCCCCTGAGGGTCCTGTATCTCTGCTATCTCCTGATGCATGAACATGTTCTTTATTGCAATAGCCTTTGGAACAGTCTGCAATCCAAAATTAAAAAACCATCATTCTTTTTTTTGGGTAGAAATAAACCATCATATGAGATCAAGGTACAGAAAGACTAGTCTTTTTTCAAAGAAAACTCACTATCATGCTCCTAGCGTAGGCCCTCATTATCTGGGTGAAATTTGGACGCTCCGTCTTGAGTAGGTCCACTGCTTCAAGAGACCCGTTCCTTAGAATCTTGTTAGCAGGAACCCTCCTCAACTTCCTTGATACACTGGATTTGCCTGTAACATGAATTTTAGCTTGTAATATGCAACATAAAAATAAACAACAATATTGTGTTTGAACAGCAATCTATAAGAACCCACCAGTCTCTGAGGATTTGGGCTTTTTCTTCTTCTTCTTCTTCTTCTTCTTCCCACGTACATCTTTCAATATGTGACTAATGGGTTTCTCTTTCACTATTTTGGGAATGGTTATTTTCTCTGTTTCAGGTTCTTCTTTCTTTGTATGGAGATGACTATTTCCATTCTCAAGATCACTGTTCTTCTTCCTCTTAGTTGATGACGGCATTTCCTTTTCACAAGCACTTCTAGTAAATATAGTGACCCTAAACATAGAATCACCATTGTACCTGAAAACCAAGAATTCTCCAGTTTCCAAATGGTGGTACCTCGCAAATTTCCGCCAACCCCTTCGGAAACACCAGTTTTCCCTGAACTTTTTAACCCTCACAGGCCATAATTTTCCATTTGGGCTTCGAAGGATCAATATTGCTGGCAAATTCCGATTGAAATGCTTGATAAATTCTTGAGGTATCAGCTGAGAAAAAGTAAAAGCAGAAGATGAGATAAAACCACCCAAAACAGGGACTGATACGCACAAGTTAAAAATACCCAAAAGAGAGAGACCAGCTTCCTCAATGGGGTTGTACCTCAAATAGCAAAAAGTTAATTACATCAGAAATAAAGCAGAAAGGAATCTTTCTATATTTCCATATATTATCTGTTTCTCCTGAAAAAGATAACCAGATAATGACTTCGTCACGTTGCTTCTGGACACAGCAAGAAGCAGCCATAAAGTCGAAGCTCTTGCATGCAAACAAAATGAATGTGCAGAAGAGTTTTAACTTTACAAGATTGAGAAAGAGAAGAAAAAACTGACGAAGCAGCCATAAAGTCGAAGCTCTTGCATGCAAACAAAATGAATGTGCAGAAGAGTTTTAACTTTACAAGATTGAGAAAGAGAAGAAAAAACTGACGAGTAGGAGTGAGGAAAACTACCAGTCGCTTTGAGAAATCACCAATGAGGACTTTGAAGAAGGAAGGTTGGATTTTTCGACGGCTCGGTTTTCTGCCCATTTGAAACCTACACTTCTAAATTTGAATTTTGTCTCTGAAACTGGAAAGAACAGAGAACAATGTAAATAAAGAGAACCCCTGCTTCAATATTTGAACTTGACTGCTGCCAATCATGGTTGTCCACTTGTCCTTCTCCTTCCATTCCAACGGTCAGCTCAATTACAGTTGGTACTTGGGTCTCTTGGTTCATGGTTAATGGAGTAACGGTAGGAAAAACTCATCCACAAGAACAGCTTTTTAAACGGTAAGAAAAAAAACGAGGACTTGCTGCATTACGATTATGTAGTGGGCTCTTTTTTTTGTTTCTTTTTCTTGTCATCTCATCTCCAGCTTTGAAAACCGCGAGGGGTGGAACACCAAAAATTGAACAGAAATCGAACAAAAGAATGTTTTTGAAAATTAGATCCAATGTACATTCCCGCTTTCAGGGCCATTCCGGTTCTTTTAATTCATTTCTTCTTAGATTTTCGAGAAGAACCCGCAAATCTGCTCTCCACTCTCCCGGGCTTAGAGCCTAGCACAGGGTCTAGACCTTCTCAGGCCCAAATCTGGGACCTTTTCGCGAGAGAAAGAGCTCTAATTACCCAAAAGATCATATTCTGGTTAGCTGAGAATCTTATAATCCACCCCCGCCCTCCTCTCTCTCTCTATCACATTCTGGTATCCAATTATGGGTATGAGTTTTCTAATAAATAAATAAAGACAAAAAGAAATTAAATTATGGGTATGAGTTATAAATCAGCTCTTTATGCAGGTACAGCTTTTTTGGTTGATTGGCATGAATGATAAATTGAGTAACAGGAGGAGAAAAAGATATTTTGCTCTGAGCACAATTTGAAGTTTGAAGAGGCATTTCTACAAGTGTGGATCATTTCGTATCTTGTGGGCCCCCTGTAATTTGTGGTTAATAGCCGTGGGAACACACCCGTTAGGGGAGATGATCCGGCTCCATTTCTACCCAAAAAAAAGGTACTGAGTGAAGAAAATTCTAAGGCAGGATTCTATTTTCTTAATGGTGAACTTTATTGGAAATTACTTGTTTTGAGTACTCTCAAGGGAACCCCTCCAATGGAGCCTCAAGGTTCTCATTGGTAAAAATCTGGTCCATAAGGTTGGGAAAAGCTAAGGCAAAAGATTGATTTTAGGAAGGTTAGCAGGATTTTGTGAAGTATCACACTACAAATGAAAATCCCTTGTTGGTCTTTTGCTACAGTGGGTACTCTAAATGTTTGTTTCTGTATTCAATACAACAGCTTCTGACAGAGAATAGCGAAGCTGGTAATGTTCTTCAAAACCTGGATTATAGACCATTTAGTAATCATTTTCTGAATCAAATGTTTTGGGATTACCTATTATGATCCAAGAAAAGAGAGATGAGTATATTTTATCTGATTCTATCGGAATAATTAAGCATTCTGTGGTGGTTCAAGGGCCTTTAGAACTCCATATTTATAGATATATTATCAACATCTGACCTTGAATTTTGATAGATACGTATTTTGCTGGGTATCTCTCGGATCTTTAAACATTCAATAAGAGCTACAGCAAAAATCTATCAGGATATCGACCAAGATCACTTCAATGGCTGTACTTCTTGCCTTCTTGGAGACCAGGACAACCAAAATGCTGCTCTGGTTTCGCCATCCTTAGCATTAGTTGACATTTCCACCATTGCAGTAGCCATACTTCATGTATGTAGCACCAAAATCAGAGCTGCTGGGGGCTATAAATATTCTGAAGCCGCCTTGAATATATGGACATGTATTGCATAGTCCCCTGTTCCTTCTTTCAGGAACTCAAAAACAAAAGCATCACCTTCTTCCAGGTTGTTTCCTTTGCAGAAGTCAAGCCATCCATGTTGGGTTTAGTGATGAAAATCACTTTATCTTTGTTTGAATTCAAATTTTGAATTTGGTGGGTCCCACTTAGTGTTTAACATGGGTAGGTGTTTGGTATCATTAAGAGGGCCTTGGGAGAGGTAAATGGAGAGAGAAAAAGTGAGTTTCTAGGGACTTCTAAAGTGGTTTTTGTCCAAAAACGGGATTAGCTTTTGAGAGTCTTCTTCTTCTTGTGGTTTTGCAAGAAAAGGGTTTCTTCTCTCTTGTGTTCTTCTCCATCGCCTCCATTGAGCTTGAGCTTGGATTGAGGTTTTCTTAAGGCTTAGGTGGAAGGGTGTTCTAAGGAGCTTTGAGAGGTTATGTGACGTTGAGGTAACATTGTATCACACTCAAATCTTGTCTATTTTGAGATTAAAATAGTGAATCCCTCCCCGTGGATGTGCTATCTCATATTTGGGATTAGTGAACCACGTAAATTCTTGTGTGTTGTTTGCATTTCCTTTTCATTCTTGTGGTGGTTTGTTGTTTATTTGCTTTGTGATTGTCTTTCAATTTATATTGCACAAGATCCTTGGTTTATTTTGTTACTTTGGGTGATTTGTTTAATCATCCGGTTCGTGGATAAGGTCTTGTCTTCTCAATTGGTATCGGCATAGGTTTTGTGCATTTATTTTGAAGCAATGAGTGCTCATACATTTAGGTGGAACCATTTGATGGAAAGACAAATTTTGAATTATGGAAAATGAAGATGAAAGATTTGTTAATTCAAAATGGTTGTCACAAAGCATTGTTGGGAAATGATAAGAAACCGGAGGGAATGAAGATGATGATTGGGAGAGTGGATCTCAAAGCCATGTCTACTATTCGGTTGAGCTTGTCAATGAGTTTTGTTTAATATTGCACATGAAAATCGGGGATTTGTGGTCAGTTGGAGCATCTACCAAACAAAGTCTCTCACAAATAGAATTTTCTTGAAGAGAAATTATTTTCTTGTAGAATGAAGGATGGTTCAAATATTTCCAATCATTTGAATGAGTTCAACAATATACTTTGTCAATTGGAAAGTGTTGAAGAAAGATGAAGGATGAAGACAAGGCGGTGATTTTACTTTGCACTCTACCGAATCTTATGATCATTTAGTAACGACCCTATGTTGTAGTAGGGGATTCTCTTGACTTTGATTCGGTTTGTAGTACATTACTTGCCGATGAACTCAAAAGGCTTCTTTGGGAAGTTCTATGGAGGTGGGTTCGGGCTAATATGACAAGGGGTAGGCAAGAACGCCATGATTCTTCAAAGGGTTCTTCAAGAGCAAGTCAAGACATCGATCTAAATCCAAGGGGCATGATGGCAAGTACAATTGTTGGTTTTGTGGAGAGAGTGGACATCTTAAAAAGAATTGTTTCAAAAGAAAGAAAAATGGTTTTAATTCGGGAAATGAAAAAGGTAAAGAGATTGTTGGTGAACATTCTAAGGAGGCAAATCAAGTTGTGGCTACCACATCTAGTGTTATCGAAGATGAAGTGTTGATAGTGGGTTGCAATTCGGAATTTCACCAAAATTGGGTTCTTGACACCGGTGCTACACATCATATGTGCCCACACAAATCTTGGTTTAGCACATATGAGCCATGTGAAGGAGGATTGGTGAAAATGGGGAATAACTCATCTAGTAGAACACTTGGCATTGGATCGGTACACTTGAAAATGTTTGATGGTATTGTTCGCACACTTGAAAATGTTAGACATGTTCCGGATATGACAAAAGGTTTGATTTCTTTATCTACTTTGGAGAAGGAAGGTTGTAAATTTTCCGGAGGAGATGGAGTACTCAAAGTTTCAAGAGGTGCTCTTGTTATCATGAAGGGAATCCGGGTTGGTCTCTTGTATAAGTTATTGGGTAGTTCCATTGTTGATGATGTTGCAAATGTGGTGGTTGACAAAGGAGACGTTTCTCTTAGGTTGTGGCATCGAAGACTTGGGCACATGAGTGAAAAAGGTATTAAAGTTTTGATGGAAAAGAAACTTATCCCAAATCTGAATTTTTTAGAGAAGGAATTTTGTGAGCATTGTGTCTATGGGAAGCATCATAGAAGGGCTTTTAAAGCGGGTATGCACACAAGTAAAGGGATTGTTGATTATATTCACTCGAATGTTTGGGGTCCATCACCGGATATGTCTTATGGTGGTGCTCAATACTTTGTTACTTTCATTGATGATTTTTCAAGGAAAGTATGGGTGACAATTATCAAGTCAAAGAGTGATGTGTTAATGGCATTCAAGAACTTCAAGGTTGAAGTGGAGAAAACAACCGGTAGGAGCATCAAAGTTTTGAGGACGGATAATGGAATGGAATATGCAAAGAATGAATTTGGTAATTTTTGCAAGGAAGTAGGAATTGTATGGCATCATACGGTTGTGCATACTCCACAACAAAATGGAGTGGCGGAACGCATGAATAGAACATTGATGGAGAGGGTTCGGGCTATGCTTAGCAATGCAAACTTGGAGAAAGAATTGTGGGCCGAAGCGGTGTTGACGGCATGCTATCTTGTGAATAGGTCTCCTTCAATGACTTTGGGTGGAAAGACTCCAAATGAGGTATGGCATGGAACTCCTTGTGATTATTCGGATTTGAAAATTTTTGGATGTGATGCATATGCTTTGATTCCAAGTTGTCAAAGGAGCAAACTTGATCCAAAATCCAAGAAGTGCATTTTTGTAGGATATGCTAAGAATGTGAAAGGGTATCGGTTATGGGATCCAAGTACCCATAAGATCATTATAAGTCGTGATGTACATTTTGATGAATCCTCTATGTTGATTAAGGGGTGGAAAAGAAATGTGATGAAGAAAAATCAATTGTTGAGGATACCCATGAATTTCACATGCAACCTACAAGTTCTTCAAATGAGGATGCTCATGATGAAGATGTCATAGATCTTGATGATCAAGATGTACAAGGAGAAATTCAAGAAGAAACACCGGTTGGTGTTGAAGAAGAAATTGTGGTACCTTTGGGAGGAAGGCCAACAAGACAAACTCGCTTGCCGGAAAGGTACAAGGTTGTGTTGATCCAAATACTCTTAGAGCTTTGGTGGCTTTAAATGAAGAACCAAGTACATTTCTTGCGCCATCAATGCGGATGATGCAAAGCATTGGAAGGATGCAATGAATGAAGACTTTCAAGCACTTCAAAAGAACAAGACATGGGATTTGGTGGAATTGCCAAAAGGAAGAAAAGCCATTGGTTGTAAATGGGTGTACAAACTCAAGAGAGGGGTGGATGGCAAGGTGGAAAGGTATAGAGCAAGGCTTGTTGCCCAAGGCTTTGCACAAAAAGAAGGTATAGATTTCTTTGAGTATTTTCCCGTTGTGAGTTGGTGACTATTAGATTGGTGCTTGGACTTGTTGCTATGCATGACTTGGAGCTTGAACAAATGGATGTAAAAACAGCGTTTTTACATGGTGATTTTCTTGAAGAGGTGTACATGAGGCAACCGGAAGGATTTGTTGAGAAAGGCAAAGGGAAGCTCGTGTGCAAGTTGAGGAAGTCCTTATATGGACTTAAACAAGCTTCAAGACAATGGTCAAAACTTTGACTCCTTTATTTTAGTCTTGGTTACAAAGAGTGAATATGATCATTGTTTATACATTAAATTCTTTGATGATGGATCATATGTGATTTTAGTTTTATATGTGGATGACATGCTCTTGGTGTCCAAGGATAAAGCTAATTGAAGGCTCAAAGGATGTTTGGCAAGATGTTTGAAATGAAGGATCTTGGTCAGCCAAACAAATTCTTGGAGTTGAGATTCAAAGAGATAGTGATGGGATTTTATCACTTTCACAAAAGTCTTTGTGAAGAAAATTCTTGAGAAGTTTGGCAGTGTAAAGAAAATCGGTTTCAACTCCATTGGGATCACATTTCAAATTATCTTCCAATGATAGCCCAAATACGGAAGATGAAAAGACCAAGATATCTAGATACCCTTATGCAAGTTTAGTTGGGGCTTGTGTTTCTATGGTGTGCACTAGGCCGGATATTGCTCATGCGGTTGGTGTGTTGGTGGTTTATGGCAATCCCAAGAAGCTTGGGAGGCGGCAATGGGTGCTTAGATATTTGAGAGGCACAAGTGACTACTCTATCACATTTAGCAAAGGTGGAGAGCAGTTCAAGGCTATGTGGATGCTGTTATTGTGTGATCGTGATAAGGGGCATCTACAATGGGGTATGTTTTCGTATGGAAATGGTCCAATGTTGGATGTCTAAGCTTCAAGCACGTGGCATTATCAACTACCGCGGAATATTGGCGCAACCGGCTTGTAAGAGCGGTGTGCTTCGGTTTGATGGGTGAGATTGGCTTGAATCAAAAGGTATGCTTTGTTTTGTGATAATTGGTGCATTTACTTGGCCAAGACCCGGTACATCACAAGAGGACAAAGCATATATTGGTACAATATCATTACATTCAGAAGTCATTGAAGCGGAAGGATCCAATTGTTAGTTGGAACAAATGAGAATGTGCGGATATGCTTACCAGGTTGTCCAAGGAGAGAAGTTGATTGGGTTTATCTTCTCTTGGTTTCAAGAAACATGACAAGTAAGTGATTTCCATCAGGTGGAGATTGTGGGTTTAGTGATGAAAATCACTTTATCTTTGTTTATATTCAAATTTTGATTTGGTGGGTCCCACTTAGTGTTTAACATGGGTAGGTGTTTGGTATCATTAAGGGGCCTTGGGAGGGTAAATGGAGAGAGAAAAGTGAGTTTCTAGGGACTTCTAAAGTGGTTTTGTCCAAAACGGGATTAGCTTTGAGAGTCTTCTTCTTCGTGGTTTGCAGAAAAGGGTTTCTTCTCTCGTGTTCTTCTCCATCGCCTCCATTGAGCTTGCTTGTTGAGGGTTTTCTTCAGGCGGTGGAAGGGTGTTCAGGAGCTTTGAGGGTTATGTGCCGGTTGGGTAACATTGTATCCCTCAAATCTTGTCTATTTTGAAGATTAAAATGTGAATCCCTCCCCGTGGTGTGCTAATCTCGAATATTTGGAATTAGTGCCCGAAATTCTTGTGTGTTGTTTGCATTTCCTTTTCATTCTTGTGGTGGTTTGTTGTTTATTTGCTTTGTGATTGTCTTTCAATTTATATTGCACAAGATCCTTGGTTTATTTTGTTACTTTGGGTGATTTGTTTAATCATCCGGTTCCGTGGATAAGGTCTTGTCTTCCATCCACCAGACATATACACACGACCGTCCTTTAAATGTACACTCACCAGCCAAGACCTCCCCTGAGGATCCCAGAGCCATGTCCGTTTCTTGTCTACAAGGCCAGTCTCCACTGCCAGAGTTTTCGGAATAGTCTGCAAATCAAAAATCAAGAAGAAGAAAACCCTAAATAAGTCCGAAAAATGGAGCAAAATGCCACCAAAGAAATGGGTAGGATGACACATCTACGGAAATAAGAACCCACAATCTGAGGTTTTAAGTTGGGCTTCCAAATTTGGGTGAGATGGGGCTGATCTGTTTCCAATAAGCTGACTCGTTTATACATTCCATTTATCATGATCTTGTGGTTGTGGCGGGGGTGTAAAAGAAACACAAAGTAAATGCTAACTGGAATTGTAGCAATTTCTGAATCAAAGGAAAAAGTCCCAATAAACTCACAAGGCTCAACAGCTTTCTGGGAAAGTTCTGTAATGGCATCAGAACCAAGTTCTTCTACTTCCTGCTTAACGGATTTCTTGGGAATCTTGGTAAGACCTCCTTCGTGATCGTTTTTCTTCCTTGTCTGGGCTAAAGGAAGCCTTTTTTGGCAGCCACTGCTGTCAAATATGATGACGGAGAACTTGCACTTACCATTGTAACTGAAAACCAAGAACTCCCCAACTTTTAAAGAATGGCACTTCACAAAGCATTTCCAACCTCTTCGGAAAAACCATCCATCCTTGATTCGTTTCACCTTCACATGCCAACGTGTTCCATTAGGATTCTTAAGCTTGAATTTTCCTGGCAGTTTGCCATTGATATGTTTAAGGAATTCAGTCGGTATCTGCTGCAAGAGACAAAAACCAGCAAGCATCGACTAGACACCAAAAAATAAGAAAGAAGGAATTCAAACATGCATCACTTAGAAAGATGTGTTCTTACCAGTCTCTTTGAGAAGTCACCAATGAGGACTTTGAAGAAGGAAGGTTTTGGTTTTCTACCCATTTGAAAATTTTGAATTTGAATTCCTACCCAAGGAAGAGACGACTAGGACAGGGCACGTTAGAAGAGAAATGAATGTCTCCATTATATAGAGAGAGGAGAAGAAGAAGAAGCCAAAGTTTGTGATGCTTCCTTAGGCTCTGCGGAGAAATGGATTAAAAATTGAAGGAAGTCTGCAACCCACCAACGGTCAGAACTGCAGACCAACCAGGATGAGAGCAAAGTCTGCAACTAAAACGTCACACTGGGATATCATACATCCCTACTCAGACCGAGGCGTCTGTGCGAGCAAAAACGCCTTTATGGTGAAAAAAATTTCTGGGTACCCACTACGTAAGCATGTAAACACTGCAGTCTGCAACTACGGAGAACCAGAGTTTTGGAGAACCATTTTCGAAGAAAGGGAACGTAATGCAGTGAACCATTTACTATCACTCTGTATTGAGAACGTTAGTATTGAGAACGTTTGTGTCGTCGTCCAGCGGTTGTAAAATCATTTTGACAGGCACATCTGATTTTAGATTTCATCACTCAGGTTTCGTTGCTAGTCTTGTTGTTTGGAGGAAGAAAAAGGAGATTTAACTCAACAGGAGAAAGGGGTTTTGTTTTGTTATAATTAAGATCCCTCTCTTTATACTGGTGAGATTACGTGAGCAGAACTGTGACCCTGGTCCCAGCCCAGTTCTATCCTTTCAGTTTTGACCACAACGGAAAAGAAAAGAAAAGAGTGTTAAGGTCGTTAGTCGTTGCCATCTCCATTTGAAATCTCTGCATTATCATCGATTCATCTTGGAATTCAATGAAGTCGGTAGCCCATCACGCTTCGTCTTTAGCTTCTATCCTTCATAGGCTTAGTGGACTGAAGCCCCTAAAACAAGTTCACACCCACATAATTACATTAGGTCGTACCAACAATGTCTTTCTAGCTAACAGATTGATGAACTGCTACGCGTCGTTTGGTCTAGTTTCCACGGCGGAGCATATTTTTCGACGAATTGAGCATAAAAACGTGGTTTCATGGACAATTTTGATATCTGCATTCACCAAATATGAACTCTACATGAAAGCTTTTGAGGTCTTCAGTGAGATGAAGACGAGTGGATTCTTGCCCAATGAGGTTACCATCACGAGCGTTTTACCTGCCGTTGCTAACTTGGGTCTGACCCAGATCGGGAAATCGTTGCATTGTTTCTTGCTTCGATGTCATTTGGATGTTAATGTCTTTGTAGAAACATCTCTCGTTTATATGTATTCAAGACTTGGTTGTATAAATACTGCTCAGAAATTGTTTGACAGAATGCCCAACAGAAACGTTGTTTCATGGAATGCTCTTATTTCAGGCTATTCCCATAATGGATTTGGTGAAGAGGTTCTATATCTTTTTAAGTTGATGCAGACAAATGGGGTCCTTGGCGATTGTATGACAACTATGAGTTTGATATCCGGTTGTTCAATTATAGGTTGTTTACAGTTGGGGACTGCAATTCATGGTTACACAATTAAAGTTGGATCTGAGAATGACCTGCTTGTTAAGACTGCTTTGATTGATATGTATGTAAAGTGCAGGTGCATTGAATATGCATATAGAGTATTCAGTGAAACTCCTACGAAGGATGTGGTTACATGGACAATGATGTTATCGAGCTTTTCAGATTTTGGCTACTGGAGTAAGGCTCTAGAAATTTTTAATGAAATGATGTACAGATGCATAGCGCCTTTAGATTCTGTTGCTTTGATGGTTATATTATCAAGCTGCAGCAAGTCTGGAGCACTACAACATGGCAAACGTATTCATGCACTTACAATAAAAACAGGTTTTGGAGCTGATACCTTTGTGGGATCCGCACTCATAGATATGTATGCTAACTGTGGGGACCTGGAAAATGCAAGAAATGTATTCGAAGGTCTGAAGGAAAGGGATATTGCATGCTGGAATGCAATGATTTCTGGTAGTGGGATGAATGGATATGGTGATGATGCAGTTAATCTCTTTCTGCAGATGAAGGGTTCGGGCATAGAACCTGCTAATTCAACTCTACTGTGTGTCCTCTGTGCATGTAGCCACTCAGGAATGGTAGATCAAGGGCTACACATTTTCAATTGTATGGTCAATGATTGGTGTATTAAACCGAAATTTACAACATTATGCTTGTGTGGTTGATCTTCTCAGCCGTGCTGGCCAATTAAAAGATGCTTATTCACTTATAAATGACATGCCTTTGCAGCCTGATTCTCATGTTTATGGGACCATGCTTGGTGCTTGCAGAGTTCATGGAAATATGGACTTGGGGCTCCAGATTTCACAAAAGCTCTTTGAGTTGGATCCAGAGGAAGCTGGTTACTACATGTTGCTTTCAAACATGCATGCTACTGCTGGAAACTGGGAGGCTGCAATGACGACCAGAATATCATTGAGATCAAAGGGATTGAAAAAGACCCCTGGCTTCAGTTTACTTGAGAGAGATAGAGAGATTCATGCATTTACGGCAGGAGATACAGATCACCCTCACTACCCTGAAATTTATTTTATGTTACAAAGTTTGACTACAATGATTGAAGCAGAAGGATACATGCCATACCCCAATTGTTTGTTCCAGGATCTACCGTGCAGATTAGGAGATAATTTTCCTGTATGACCAGTGACCACAGTGAATAACTATATTGGGTTGATGAAAACCCAACCCGAGAAAATGGTTTTGATACAATCTTCGTACTGGTATTTATTTCCAAGGCCCCTGGAGGAGAAGTCATAAGAGATGCAAATTACGTTCACCTTTTTCAGGAGAAGACCTGCTCTTGTAAACTTATAGTTTACTTGAGAACAAATGCATAACCTAATCAGGTGAGTTTCTTTCATGTCTTACACGATACTGTTTGTTAGTAATGAAAACCTCGAATTCAACAGTTGTTTCTTGATTGCATATCTAGAAGTATATAAAAAGTAAGGTGTGTCCAAAACAATTCTAACAGAACATGAAATTTGGATGGTCAGGATTTGTGACAACATGCCAGGGTTTCTAATATAGCAGCTTGGGTTTGTTTGTGCTGCGCCTTCCCACTGTTTCATTCATATGGCATCCTCATGGAATGTGGAGGTATGTTGATTCATTTGTGGAATTTGACGTTCCTCCCCCCTCTTCCTTGTGACCCTAATATGAGAAGATCACCATGTTTTAATTTGCACCTCAAAATCCTTCAATAGGGATGCCAACTAGAGGTTTGTATAGCATTGTAGCCTCTATTTCTTGTTTATGTTTTTCATGGAGAGTACACAATTGTACGCGGATTTCGGTATAGCTAATATTTGGTCTGGTTCACCAGATGTCCTGCAGCATGATTATTGCATATCATTTGCAGAAATAACAAGTATTTTTTTTCCCGTTCTTTTCATTTTCCTTGTCAAGAATAATAAGTTGGAAGTTGAAGGCATTTAAAGGACAAGGTGAAGGGTGAAATTTACTTGGCTTAAGTAATGAGATGGTACATCATTATGTACGATTCAATAGGTCTAATGGAAAACTTGTCTCTAGGTATATTGAAATGGAAGAAGAGAATTACAACCCCACGTAGTTGGAACAAGCCTTGCTCAAGTTGCTTCTTTCTTAAGCTAAAATTGGCCAATTCATGGGACATATTGAAGATGCAGCCAGAAGCCACTCTGACTGAGTAGAAAATCTGCCTTCATCCTCCGATCTTATGATCGTACATTTTAATCACTTAAAGTAGGTGAAAGTATGTTTAACCCTTTGATATCTAGCACACTTGTTGTTTTAGAAAAGACTTTGTTTAATCTCTATTTTTATCGTTTTAGTTTTTATATATTCATTATCATTTTAGTATCGGTTCTGTTCATCTTTTTTGTCAGTGGAACTGTAAATTGTTCTCCTAAATTATATGCAGAACAGAAGACGATTGACAGGAATAGTAGTGAAGAAAGGAATGAGCGAAGTCTCCTGGGTATCCAAATTATCTGGCCTGGATAGAAGATGTTTTCAAATGCTGCAATTCATAACTCAAGTTGGTTAAGAAGAGAGAATTGTCATCATTGAAGATATTAGGGGAAGGAAACAAAACTTTTTGACTGTCCTGAAGATCCAACTGAGCAACCAGACTTGCAAGAGGTGTGTGAAAGATTTGAAATTCAAACTACTTCAGAGAAACCACTCATATAGGTTGAACTCATGATGGTACCTCTTTTGAAGCAACTTCCTTACATCAACAAAGTGAGAGCTGAGTACTTCAATTGACGGAAGCATGCTAACATATCTTTCATCAAATGATGCAGGTGAGCTGAGCTATCCCTTCTCAAGTGGCCCCAAACCTTTGATGCTCTAGAGCACCAGCATTCAATCGGAAATAAGCGACGAGTCCCCTCTCTCGCTAAAATGAAAGGGTACTAGAGTTTATCTTCCCGTCCACCTCGAGGTGATCTACATCCAAGTAGCATCAATCAGTCATCCATATAAATGACCAGATTGAGTGAACAGACAATTGAAAACAGGGTGAACTGCAGCTCTTTGCGTTAGCACTGTCTGGTTCAAGCTAAGGCTGAGCTGAATGGTGTAGGGTGGCATCAGATCATTGGTTTCAGTACTGATGAAAAACACAACTAGAAACGTTTTGTATTGCCTTACTATCTCATCTGTTTTACATTTGTGTGTTTCTGAATATTTCCAATATGAGAGAACATTTAAGGCTACGAAAGCAAAACTATTGGAGAAATATTTTTGTTTCCATTGAAGACTCAAGAAGTTGATAAAGAGTCCAAATTTCTCATCCTCTTGATGGTGGGTAGGCAAATACAAACTCTACATTGATGCATTTGGGTTTTACATACGACTCTCTGGATTTCGTCAACTTCTGGTTTTGGTAACCATCTCTTCCGGAGAAAGTTGGAAGTGACATTTCCCTCATAAATGCAGGGCAGACTTGAATGTTGCGAATTAAATGCACGTACCTGCTGCGTCTCATCTGGGATTTCCTTCATCATTATATCTGTTGGCAATCCATTAATAACTCATCATCCTTTTCTTCCAAAACCCAAGAGCATTTCTGGAACCATCAGTAGCAAAGATGATGTGCTAGAATGCAAAGAAGAAGTGAAGTAATAAATTTAACTCTTAGTATTAAGGCATTTTAGTCAGCAAAGTTATAATTGCAATAGCTTGGATGTAAATACTATTTATTTTGGAAGCCAAGGGTGGTATATGTAATATTGCATCAAAAATTTAATGAGTAGAAACAGAATTACAACATACTTTTGGGGAGGTACATGTAAATTTTGAGTCCAGATCAGCCTGATGGGGAGCGCAAACGCTTGTGGACCACAAAATATAGGGGCCATAGGGTATTAGTGTGGGCCCTACTTCTAATTTTTTATTATTTTTATTTGTAGGTCTTACCTGATTTTGTGGTTTAAGAAATGTAAAGGGAACACAACTCAAAATTACAGCTCAAGTCAGATAAGTTCTTTTCCAATTTCGAATTTCATAAATGAGATACTTATGACTTAAAACCTTTAGCTTTCATGGACAATGAGAGCCATTAAACTAAATTTGGATATGTAACAATTACGTATCTGTCATTACCAAAAGAAAATTACATATTATGCCCATCACAAGGAGGTAAAATGTGAAAATTTTGTAATTCCATGACTGATGCCCTTGTACATGCTCTCATTGGCTTCCATACTGGTGAAGCATCATTCTAACCGTCCGAGTTTCTTAAATTACAAAGCTTAATTTATTAAAAATCAATTTGAGGTCCTTCATATTTTTGTAAATTCAAACATAGCCCCGCCAACGTCCATAACCGTTTGTACGACAAGATCCACCTAGCTTGGCGAACGAAGGGGAAATCTCGACGCTCGAAGTCTGCTGGCGGTTTCATCAAGGAAGCAAACCGAAAGAGAGACATGAAATCCATTACACGGAAACCATTTTCTGAATATCTGAAATCATCTTCCAAATCAACAGGTATTTTCTCCAGAATTGGAATTTGTTCCGATTTCATCTTCATACCCTTCACATTTTAAGAATCCTTGACGATAATCTAAGAAACAATAATTCTCTCAGGGAGGTGGACGAATCCTCCGCTGAGCGGCGCGCTTCTGATCCCTTCGATCGTTTCCAGGTAGAAAAAAACTGGCTTTTTGGGTTTATGGTTTCAATCTGTTATGGGTTTTTTTTTTTTTTTGTGTACTTAGAGAGAAAATTTACACCTTTTTCTTGGGATGAATGTGGTGCAGCGGCAGTGATGAGGACGATCGTGACCACATTACTGATCGCTGTGTTGAAGGTGACATTCGTAGTTGCGCAGGATTCGAACCCTACATTTGATCCCTGTTCTGATGCAAGTGTTCAGAAATCGGATGGTTTTAGCTTCGGGCTTGCATTTTCCTCTAAAGAGTCATTCTTCCAAAACCAGATACAGCTTTCACCATGTGATAAACGGCTTTCCCTACCAGGCGCTCAACTTGCTGTCTTCAGGCCAGTTGTTGATGAGATCTCTCTCCTTACAATCAACAGTAGCTTCTCACCGGTAGGTGCAAAACAAAAAGAATCCTTCTTCCCTTATCGCACTAAAAAAGCAACAATAGTAATAGTAATAAAGAGAGCTCTTTATTTCTCTGCATTTTCTGCTTTCTTATGGATTCCGTAAGATTCCCTCATTAGTTTCATGATATTAGAAGCCATATAAAGTGCAATTGGGCAGAAGAAAGAATAGAATGCATATTACTCCAATTTACCACTGGACAGGCCCTCCCACCAATATATATACTATTTTTTCCAAGTCAAATTGATTTTACTTGACTCCTTGAATTCTAGATGTTTCTGTTATTCCATTATTCCATATCTGTTTGCTGTTTTTTGATGTTCTGCATTTTTTGGTATAAGATTCTTGAAGATGTTTCAAGTGAATGACAGACAATTATAGTTTGCATAATGAGAATAGGTCTTAGGTTGCCCTTGTTTGCCTGAATTTCTTCCTGCTGTCTGATAAATATATACATTCAATTGTCACTACTCACAGAAATAAGATTGCAACTTCATTCCAAACCCTGGGATGAACACTTCTGCTAGGTTAGAAATTATTCCAATTCAATGTTGAATTTGCTTTGAGGTTAATGGTTGCGGTATTCTTCCTCTTTCCTGCTTCACCTGCTCCCTTTGGTCCTTAAGCCATCAGGAAACTCATTTCTGAAAGAAATAAGTTTACTGGGCCTGAACTGATGAAACTTTGATTTGGTTCTTAACATCCTGCACCTGTAAGAAATGGCAAATGTTGAATTGAGTTGCTAGTTTGCACTCCAACCACAGAGAGGTTCCTATATGAATGAAAATTTCGTGAGTGGGTACGTTTTGGATGATGACCAGCTGGCATAGTCCTCAATCTAGAGTAGAAGTTGTAGGATAGTAGTTATGTTTTCTGCAGATTTTCGTATTCAACTCCCAATCTTTAATGAGTCACTTAACTGAATATTTTTGAATCATGTATCATCTTTTTTCTAGAGTATGAATGGTGGTTACATGGTAGCATTTGCTGGACGAAGATATGCAGCAAGATCAATCCCTGTTTTTGTTGCAGATAGTAGCCACATCATCACTAGTTTTACCCTGGTAAGATCGATGTAGAAATTGGCATTCCAAGCCTATTCTTTTTTTCTTTTGATGCCATTGTCTTACAGATGCTCATATGTCTGCTAAGGTACTTGAATTTGATAAGGGTAAACTACAGAACTTGTTCTGGAAGAAAGATGGGTGTGCAAAATGTTCTGGGCAATCAACTTTTACTTGCCTCAATGACCAGGGTTGTGCAATCCAACTCTCCAGCTGTAAAAGCCAGGGAGGACCTGTTGACTGCAGCATCGGAATACAATTGGCATTCTCAGGTACAGATAAGAACTATGAGGGGCTTAACTCATGGTATGAGGTGAAAAATATCAGGCAGTACTCCCTCTTTGGCCTGTATTCTGACCTAAAGGATTCTGTCATGAGCCAATTCAACAATATCTTCTAGCTGGTAGACATTTTCTTGTTCAGCATTAAGCTTTGGCATATTATATCTGCCTCCCTCTTGGCCTTCGGAACATAGTCTTGAGTTTCCTGTATTAATGCATCACAGATTGTAATTATTGCACAAATATATGATTTCTTTACACTTTTCTACAAATCAAATTGTTGAAAATTTGAGATTATGTCATCAAACTCACTCTTGATCCCAATTGATTAAATATGATTGGTAAGTTTGGCTATTTTAGAGTCGAAAATATCTCAAAGATCTGAAGGAAATTATTAACTGAAGAGGCTATCTATCAGTTTATGTTTCTACCTAGAAAACAATATTTGATTCAATTTTTGTCAGGACTAAGCTGAAATCTTTTTCCATTTTTGAGTTATGAGTAATCCTAATATATTCCTCCATAGAAGGATTGTCTTCTATTGGCATGCCAGTTATTATTATCTATCTTAAAGGCATTTTCCACCACAGCTGTTCCTTGTTTTTTCTGGGAAGCAGATCTATAATTTGAATTAAACAGAAGTCTTTGCCAAGTACCTTTTGACCTTCTTCAGGATCCTAAGAAAAGCACACAGAGCATCATACGACAACAAAAAACCGATCTACAGGGGTTCATGAGTTACTACTAGTAATCTCTTTGCAGGATCACCTGATCCAATGGCGAACCCTTCAGGTGCGCTATATTCATAGGAGCAACTTTGCATCTCTTTGGTCACCCATCATTGGGTCACAACAAGCAGGGCCCGGTTGAAAACGTCCAAACAACTTTGGGATATGTAGCAGACTAGCAGTAGAACCCACTCGGGAAAAGCTATAAAGTTGAATTCCATTATTAATTTATCTGCATGACCAACATAACTAAATGGGCATGACCCAGTAATCATCATCAAGAAAAGGCAAACTAAATTCCAAACACAACGAAATTTTTTGTTGGTGACAGAAACGGGTCGTTAAGTATCAGAATCATCGACTCTGAATTGATAAAAAACCTAAATCCCAGAGAGGGTCAACCACCCTCAGAACACCCCATCTCCCTTAACAATGAACAGAGTTCCAGGACCAAAAAATAGAGCCTGATTCAGGTATCACTTTTCCCTTCAAGTGCAGGAGATGCTCTGATGCTTGTGGCTAATTCACTGCGTCCCCAAACATAAATCTTCTTTATTTTTCTCTTTCAAATTTTTTTTTTGGGGCAATTTCTCTTTCAAGTTTAAAATGCAGAGATCCAATGTACATCTTTTCAGTTCTATGTTCCAATCCAGAGGGTTAAACTACAAATTACATACAGGCCAAATAGCCAAACCAAACAGTAAAGCACACTCAACTCCAAACGAGGAAAGCAAATTGGAATTGCGGTGGGGGAGCAACAGAAAGGATTGCAAAAACTGTGGAACTTGTTTTCAGTCTGCTCATTTCATTTTGCTTCCAGTTCCAAACGTCACCATAAGATGATACAATTTCTAAAGCAAACTCTACCTGAATCCAAGAGAAAATACATATCAAGGAAACAAGGGAAAATGAAAACAAGAATAAATAAATGCACCCGCTCATGGAAAATTCTCCATGAAGATCTAAAGACTGCTTCTGGATCACTAACCCCCCACAAGCTCAAGAAACAGATGCTAGTAAGAATGATAAATCACATCCCTGTACTTGGAAAAAGGTGGGGAAGGTTTGGCAGCAGTAGAGTCCATCCCACTACAAACTTGAAACAGCTAATACATTTTAGCAGCATATATTACGTTTCTGAACCCTCTGGGACAGTGGGTAGTCTGTCCCCTTCAACAAATGAAGGGTTCAGAAACTTGGCCAGAAAGGCCCACATTTTATACACATCTTCAAAATTAGATAGAAATCCAAGGGATGCTGTGACAGCCTCAACACGAAAGAATGGAGTTTTACTGTCTTGACGACCATTTACCATGGGTTTGCACAAGGAGGTGTCTTCTAGTTCTAATGTCCCAGTGTGCTGCTTTTGGCTGTTCACAACTCGTATATGACTAAGGAAACCGATGCCCAGTGATATGCCATGTTTATCAGCTAGCCTCTGAACAATTTCTGGGCTAATTAGCCGTCCACTACTGTGCCTCACATTGAAAGCAACAGCTGCACCCCTTTCATATTTGATCTTCGGGCCGTAGATATGAACAAGATGCTTCCCTGTGGTACCATCTGAACCAGACAATCTAAGTTGCAGTAATGACGTCACAAGCCAATTGATCAGGTACCGCAATCTGAGGGTAGTTTTATTGAGACCCAACATATTAGCATGGTCTAAATGCCGGCATATTATCTCAGGTTCTCTCCGATCCCAGTCTAGTCCGTCGCCATCTACATCACTAAATGACTCGTCATCCCCAAGTGAAGCAGCAGAAACTTCTCTCGGATCTAGAGGATGACTGAAATGTTCCTTATGGTTGTCCTCCATGCTGAAGGACACCCTCCGACCCATGCTCATAACTCTTTCATTCTCATCCACCCCAAAGAATCTACCTCCAGCATATCTCTTACCTTCCCTTTTTTCCAGCAACCGAAACTCACCTTCTGTTTCTCTCCTTATTGCACTTTCATTGGTCTCTCGGCATACTTCAGGGGTCTCCCGGCATACCTCCGGGGTTGAGCCACTCTGCTGGGTACCATATTTAATGCTCGAAGGATCTCTGAGTGCACCATTTGCATTAGAATACAACCTTGAACCTGTAAGTGTTGATTCTTCCTCAATTTCACTGACATGAGAATCCACATCCTTTCCATGATCTGCTTCTGTTAACTGTTCCTCTTCAGAGACTTCCTTGACACGGTCTAGTTCCTGTGAGACTGATAACAGAGCCGCATCAAAAGATATGACATGATCTTCACGTGTCCTGAGCCGCACCTGTCTGTCATTGTAGATTGGACTCCCAGACATCACTGATGGTTGCTTTGGAGAGAGGCTTGTATTGTTTTTCCTGCCAGTAAACCATGATGGTGGTAATGGAGAAGAGTCTGGCTTCATTTTGTTTAATGGTCCAGAGTGATCAGATCCATATGGGCTCTGACCTAAATCAATCCAAAACAAGTTGTCTGATGATTCATCTTCACTGAAAACAGGGCTCTTCACAACTTCCCCTGCTGAAACGCTCTCAGTTTCTTCAAATATTGTGCTTGCACCATCCCTGTCGGAACTGTTATCTTGTTCCATCTCCGTCTCAAAGACATCCCTCACCTGTGCAGAAGTGAATGCTCCTGAAAAAGCAGGCAACTGTGAACCCTGGTGAGTTTGAGGTGTCAAATCCTCATTCCCATCTGTTTCTTCATCTTTAATTCCAGTGAACCCATCCAGATCATCAACCGAATCACTCAGGTACATGGGAAAAACAGGCACAATCCTCACCATTCCAGAACCCCTTTGAACGCACTGACTTTGCAAGCTTCCAATAACAGATTTCTTGATGAGGAGGCATCCAAAACCAGTAGGGTCAGAACCAAATACCCTGTAAAATGATGTAATGATAAAATCTGGTCGGAAGAGAGACAAGCCAAGTGAATCCATGTCCTTGGGACCCAACGACCCAGCATCAAGCAAAACATGCCAATTGTTCTGCTGTGCCAGAGCCATCCACTGGTAAGAATACTTGGCTCCAGTGACCCTCGATTGAACAGGAAACACAAAGAGTCCAACAGCAGAATCTTTCTTCCTCCTTTTTTTGTTGGTGATCTGCTTTCTCAACTCCGTGGAGCAGAGTCTCAGGGTCGGCCATTTAAACCAAGCACTTTGAACCTTTGCACCTTTATCTTTAGCACTCTGAGCCATCCAATTAACAGACTGACTATCATGATCAAACATGGTCAATAGCTTCTTGTTCGTCTGGAAAGGGTATGATTCAGCCAGCAATTTAAAGGCAGAACCTCTACTTACAGTGAACACAAGGCTGTACTCATTCTCAGGGATGTTCAAGTAATCCATAATTCTAGTCTTTATATCATGTTCTGCAGTGCCTTTCTCAGCACCACCGTAGAGAGCATGGTTGCTCAAGTTTGCAGTTATCTCAGAAAGGCTAAAGGCACAAGAGTCCCAATATTGAAGAGTCTGAATATAAGAAAAGAGCCCAAAGCCACAGTAATCCAGACATACCTTGGCAACCACTTCAGAAAGGTGGCCATATTCATCCGATCTCAGCTGATCGATCTTCTCGGTACAATCATACTTGGGGTACATGGTGAGGAACTTGTTGAAGGCTTCATTGAGATGAGGAATAGAATCTTCATTCTCAAAGATACGCTCAGCAGCGAGTGCAGTGGCACGGAGAAAATCTCGCTGAGCATGGAGCCTAGCAAGGGATCTCGACCTGCCCAGACTTCCATCTTGATTGTTGAAGGACTGAGAATCTATATCTTGTGATTTGACGAGTAACCCATCTTCCGATGCTTCCTCGAGAGCCTCTCTGAGCTTATTTTCCTGCAACTGCCGAAGGTTTGAAGGATGGACATCGCTTTCCAATGTCGAATCGCACCCATCTCTTCTCCTACTCTTCTTCTCCAGAAATAGGGACGCACAGTGGGATATAGGTTTCCATAATGAAAGATGCATTGATCGAAAGCTCTTCTCACAAATTCAATCTTTGACGAGGAAGTCTAGATACGAACAAACATCCACAGTGCTCCCAGAATGCAATTCGTTAGCCCCTCTAAGAAATCCTCATAAAAACAAATCCAGTGTAGGTCAAAAGAAAGCCAAAGGAATCGTAGCTTCCTGAAAGAAAATCAAACCTCTGCTATCGAAAATTAAAACCCTAATTTGAGGAGGGAAAACCGCATGGAATCAGAGATTGGCTAAATTTAGCTGGACTCCGAGGCTTTACTTTATCCAAAACAAACACTCCAAGTCAGAGGTTCTTCCTTAACGCCGAGAACTTTAACAAGATCGTCACCAAGGCTCAGCCCACAAGAAAGGAAATTAAGAAATATCCGGTACCCCTCTGACCTTCAATCTGATCAAACAAACCCTAATTCCAATCCGGGTCTGGCGCCACTGCATCCAAAACAAATTTAGTTCAGATACAACTCACCGAATCAAAAACCCTATAAATGAGAAAGCAAAAGATCTCACACAACAAACTCCAGGTTTCAGTCACACAGAAGGAAGAAGCTCCACATTCTCAGAAATCTCACCCAAGAAAAATCAGAAAGTCCGGAACAAATCAAGAGCTCAACTAAAGCGTAAAGCAACCTCAAATCCCAAAATTCAATCACACGATCCCGAGACAGAACCAAGCAAAGACTCAAAAGAATTAAAAAAAAAAAAAAAAAAATTCTATAAGAACAAAAATTTTACCTCCCAGGACGATGGAATCAGAAGCAAAACAAGAGCGGGAGAACCTGACAACACAAAAAATACCCCTCCGCAGAAAATCACAGATCAAGAAAGACACTCCAAAATTGACTTCAAGCCTGAAAACTTCTCATCTTGAAACGTGAATATAGCAGGATAAAGACAAGAGAGTAAATGGGGCAAAAACAAAGAAGGCCTACATCAAGAATCCATCAAAACTCAGGGATTGTGGAACTGCGAAAAGAAAGCAACAGAGAGGTAACAGCTCCACCAACCCCCTCTGCTTCCACCAACCTCTCTTTGAGGGAGTTCTTCTGATTTTCTCCTCTATCTCTGCAATAAAATTAAAAGCAGACCTTTCTTGGCCATCAACTTCTCAATTACTTGAGTGGTCAATCCAAACAACTCTGCATTGATTATCTCTTCTTTTCCTCCCTCATAATTACTTCTATCCCACCCAAAAAGAAATATTTTCTTTATCTTTCTTTGCTTGATTTAACTGTAGACAGTAAACCACATAAAATATGGCTAATAGAGGGGGGGAAAGGTAAAAGAAACATTAACAATGGCACCAGATATACCACTGAAGCATTGACTTTGAATCAACAGAACCAATAATTAATATGTTATATGCTTAATAATCTAATCAATTTATTAAATTAATATTCCAATCACAAGTTCACATCCCCAAGAGATATTTCAAAATGTGCTAATGCCTGAGTTCCGGCAGGACCCACAAGGCCAGAATGGTTTTTGTGCAAAGCAGCATGGCAAAAGTCAAATAAACCCACTTTATAAAGTCATTACCTGTCACAAATCTAGCTCCCAAAATCAAATATCATTTTCTCTGTCTAAAATGAAAAGAACCCAGTTGCAAACAGTAATGAATAGTGCATTCAGACTTTACATTTCTTACATCTCTTGTATTGAAATTTCTCAAGAAACTTGAATGTTTTTTACTCTGTTCCAGAACAGAGAAGAGGCCAAGCTTGAGGGAATCCAAGAGAAAACTCTTTGGCCATAGGCTAGAAATTCATACAAAACTAGAATTTGTTGGAGAGAGAAAAATTCATCACACACTTTTTTAATTAATGGAAAATTTTATTCCACTGTTTCAAATTATGGGTTTATTTATTCATTTGTAAATGATTACAAAATATTTTGAAATTCAAGAGTTCAACAAATATAAGATACCTAAAATCTTAGAATTCCAATTGAACACAACTATTTCTATTATAATAGAGTGACGGCTGATTTTTATTATTATCTATTTGTCAATACAAAGTTGTTCTAATGGTAACATTAATATGTCTTTAAGTTCCACTTTTGTTGACAACATAAGTAAAATCCTTATCGTTTATGTATGTTATAAAAGTGTTCTTATATTACAAAATATATATAATATATAGTTGAACAATTCAAAATTTGAATTTTAACAGTTGATTATATTATCCTCTACTGGTTCCTTAACCTGTAAAATAAAAGGCAAAGGGTTTAAGAGAAAATGCTTGAGTCATGCGCATTTAATGTGCACGATCATTAAGCCGAGATTTAATTTCAATCGTTGAACTTCAACGATCGAGATCGAAATTTCAACCAAAATTTTGTTCGAACGGTCCGTAATAAATGGCTTGATGATGCAAATATCATAAAAAAAAATCTGGTTTAAAGAAGGTTTGGTCATTGATAGCTAACTCCTGGAGCCCTTGAAAAAAGACATTGGTTGCTTATCAGGTATTGAATGAGAGAGGGTCGCTGTAAGTTGTCTGTGTCAAGCTGTTTTCACTATTTTATGTCAACTCCTCCTTCAGAGTTTTTGTTCTTGTCACTTCATCATGTCATTTCCTCATGCTCTTAATAAAGTATTCAGAGAAATAGCATATTTGAAGAAAATATTATAAGAAACTCAAGACGTGGGAGCCTATAACAACATATCCCTAGAATCAAATAATATCATAATTTGCAATAAATGGGAGTAATCATCCTTAATAACAGAGTAGCAACATTTGGTTCTCAGAAGAAGAAAAAAATTATTATTATGGATTAAGTCCTCATATTCTCGTTTTTGGGATTGAACACTGAACATTCATGTTTCATCAATACAGTGAATAAATTATATTTATTTGCCATGATTAATTTTACCCAATAATAGTAAGAATGATGGTGAAGATATTTATTAGTCATTACTGCCTTTTCCCCAAAGTAGTACCTATTTGTATAAATTCACAATTATCGATTTACTTCAAAATTTTCTTAAAACAAAAAAAAAAAAAAAAAAAGAAAAAAGATGATTTTTAGAAGACACAAACAGTAATTGTGTAACACCCCCCCCGGGCAACGGGACCAATGATAGGGGGAGGGGTACTTTTCTTTTTATTTTTTTTAGTATATTAAAAACCCATAGGCTTCATCTGTTATATTCATGTACTGTTAAATCTAGATACACTTAATAATATATATTTTTTAGGAGAAGTGCACATATCAATATAACTATCATTTGATGTATAGTGGTTTACCCAAAAGAAGGAAAAAATTTGATATACAATCTACAAAATAATATATATAATTTTTTCATCTAAATCCTTTATCCTAAACTCATTCGAATTTGTCACAACTTGAATTAATTTTTTTTTATTTTTTAAAAATTAATTATAAATCACCATGTATCGTACATGATCATACTTAAAAACCTTGAATGGAGACAAAAGCTTTTTGATGTCTTATTTGACAAAGTAGTTTGATGGACAAAAACGATGATACACAAAAATAAGATCCCATTTCCTATGAATAATTTCTTTTGTTTTGATGCGTTGAGATTTGATTGAATATACTCTACATTAGATTAATATTTATTATTATATATAAAAATCATTAACATGTCTAATAAACTAAGAGTTGGACTTTTCAAATGATTAATTAAAAAAACCATTTATTCTTATAGTGGCAAGCACTCCATCTAGAATATTGTAGTGGGAATCTTAGCTAGACTTCCCCTTGCCCAAAATTTAGTTGAAGACTTTCCTCTCTTACTTCAAATATCTTATTGCAAAGGCATGCTAAACAAAGAGGTTTAGGATCTTAAATCTTGTCCATTAATATTATGGATGGGAATGAATTTTCAGACTGAAACCAAAAATAATGAATCTTTGTGATGAAACAAGAATCATATTTGATTTGTCTTAATCCAATTTGAACTGTTCAATGCCTACAAAAAGGAGAAAAGTAAGGGTAGACCGATCTTAATTGGTTGGCAATAGGAGTGTATATAGTTTAAGCTGATTGATTTGGATCATTGGATGGAGGTGGCGTGCTTTCTAGACCGTCCAATTTAAGTTAGTTGAGAATTCCCTGAGTGGATACAATACATAATAAACAATCCTTTTCAAAAAAGTCTCTTGTTTCTAAGACACTTTAGTTTCCAAGCATCCTTTATCGAATACAATTTTTTTGAGCTCATGGAGTCGAACCCTTGGTTCTATAGTCTCGAACATGATTGGTCTATGCACCCCCCCCCCACCTTGGTTCAACCCAGCCATTCTAGCCAAACACAATATTATCACATGATGATATAACCTTGAAATAAAGAATTTTCTTTCAGTTACGAGAAAAAAGCTTTTGACTTGAATTTTTTTGTGTAATCCATGGTAGGAAAAAAAGAAAATGTATGCACATTATTAGTCTATACTTGTAGTTGAAATAATTGTGTTCTTTATTTAGTTTATTCATTCTTCTAATTATTTTTCTACTTTGTCTGTTATAATTGGGTAAAGCACTTTCTCTTTTGTCTTTGTTTTTTTTCTTCTCTTTCGTTCCTCTTAGATTTTTACATTTGAAGTCTAGCGGTCTGAGCTTGTGACAGAGAAGAAGATACAAATAGGAACTGGGCTCTGCTTTTCATAAGTGACATGGCATGGCTCGAGGCACGATGCTCCAATGGTGATTGCATTGTACTGTTCTCCTTTTCATCTATTTGGCTATATATGTATGCTTTTATAAATGACCCAGATTCTATTCTAATCAGTTTCACTTCGATGAAGGCATGGTTAGTTCAAAATCCTTGGGTTCGATATCAATTCAATAATGAAATGCATTTGGTTTGGATGATCAAACCAGAAAGAACAGCATGGATGATGTCAAACAGGGTCCAAATGGGTTTCACTATTTTCATCTTTGAGACCTACCAAAACCAAAACCAGGAACAACCCAACACATGTAGCTTAATGATTGACAACCAGGCCGGGTTTGGGTCACATTTGAGATCAAATAATGCTCTGCAACAGCTTTGTGAAATGTGGGGTTGGAAAGTGGAAAAGGGGAATTCCTACTTTTTGCATTGGACACCCTTTTGAGTTTTGAATGGTATCTCCAGATACTGCTTTGGTTGCTGCTTTTTTTACTTGAAAAACTTTTCCTATTCCTTGGGCGTCAGTTTCACTTACTTTGACTTGAAAAGTTAATTCATGTCTGTGAGAGGGCTGAGTGGGAAGGCATGGCCGCATGGTTCAACCTCTCTTTTTCTTCATGCAACTTTGGTTTGGCAAGTTTGGTGTTGAACTGACTGCTGATGTTGCTAGTGGAGGTAATGGGTAGTTCTGTGTAGCTTTTTTGCGAATGGCTGGTAGGTATCACAAGGATGACACAACGATTGTTGGATCTTATTGTAGAGCATTATCATGAAACCATTCTTTTTCATCTACTAACACTTTTTTGGGTGGTTTTGGAAGGAGGCGCCTTGGAGGCGTTGGAGAGAAAAGAAAGCTGAATTTGACAAAAGGAAGAAGGTATTGGGTTCATCTTGTCTAGGCCCATGACTGTTGGGTTCAGGGTTTGAAACAAGATCATTTTGTTATCCCTGCTTAAATTGTAGAACCAATGTGCACTTGCTTGCATGACTTAAACGCAGGGTTTCCATGAATACTTAAATAAGGGATTAATTTTACCATAACAAATGATTTTGGTTCAGTGCCAGATTAAGTCTTCAAGTAAAGTTCTTGCTGACTTAATTACAACATGTCAATATCCCATCATTTGGGTCTTCTTGCACCTGTAGAATGACAAAAAGGCTTGAACCCAAGCAGAATAAGAATTTACATCCATGCTTGCCGAAAATATGGAGCCTGTTTAAAAGTTGATGCTTGCCTCATATGTAACTGAGAACCAATACTAGAAAATCAGTACCTCACTGATATACATAAAGAGCATCCATCTTCAGGACCTGCGCTGTCTTGCCCTCAACCTTCCAGCAATACTATTCGGAATCAAGTTGCCGGCAAGAGCAATTGGGTTCTGATCACTCTCTGACCCAGTATCGCTGATGTCTACATAGTGTGTATTCCCTACTTCTTTCCCCACTTTAGATTTCTCATCTTGGCTGTTTCCAGTCTCTGGTGCTGTACATTTGCTGCAGTCAGATTCTTTCTTACTGTTCTGCCTTCCAGCAATACTTTCTTGGAATATTTCAGTAGGTAGGGCATGATTTATTGTAAGCTTTGAATCCCCTTCAGATGCACTATTGCTAACATCATGCTCAGTGTCCATATTCTGCACTTCTGCTTTTTTCTCTTCAGTCCCAGTAGGTAGGGCATGATTTATTGTAAGTTTTGAATTCCCTTCAGATGCGCTATTGCTAACATCATGCTCAGTGTCCATATTCTGCACTCTTGCTTTTTTCTCTTCAGTCCCATCGTCATCTTCAAATTCTTCGAGTTGTGGCTCTGAACATTCTTGATTGTCATCATCGCTGACAAAAGACTTCTGCTGTGACAGTTTTTTTGAGCCTTCACAAGGTAATGCACTCTTCACTGAAGAGTGTTTCATACCTGATTCTTCTTCTAAGTTTGTTTGAGCACGGCGGGTTTGGATGAGATAATGTGCAACTGACTTGTAGCCCAGCTTCATAACCTGGAAGAAAAGCAATGCCCATGGCTCTATTGGAAATTTGAAACATATTTGAAAGATAAAAGTAGGCTGACAGAAGAGTAGAACAATCTTACTTTCCTATACAGGTTCCCAGTGGGAACCCATCCTTTCTTCAGCCGGCATAAACTGCAGTTGCAAATTCCACGACAAGGAGGGCAAATCCAATTGGGATTCTGCTTGGCTTCTAGTACATTCTCCCCATATCTTCATAGTAGAGTCAAACCACAAAACAAGTTATCTAAAAGCTTGTATTAGACTAGGACTCACCATCACTGTGGAATGACATCAAGGGATGATAGCTACAGATATATTTAATGGGGAAACTTTGAGAATGATGGCATTTAAGTATTAGATCGTTTATACCTCAAAAATTGGGGAAAGATTAAATGTAAAGAATTTCTTAATTACATTTAGCACCTGTCAAAACTTTTCTCTTTACACACTTGGTAGACACAGTTACGTCCATGTGATGGGATCATACACTAGTCTCACTAATGAATTATGAACCAGAGGAAGTGGTTAAAAAGTGAGTATAGGGAGCTGAATTATTCTATGAAGTTTGAATTCATTTAAAGACAATTAAACTATCTTGTTTTGATCTGAAACTTCATATACCATATGGAGCCATCTGAGTTCAAGGGTTTTTCTACCTTATGTCCACATCACATAAGAGATTTGTGACAGAGACACACAGTATGGGCAGTCATGAGAAAGAAAACAGAAGAACCTTGTCACCCGCACGCATGCCAAATTATGAGAATATGGAAAAAATCTAGCATAGTATTCTCACCAAGGATGTCCAAGTCAAAAGCAAACCACATCAGGAATCAAAGTGGCATCATTGACTATCAGGGCCAATCACATTATTTGTCATTTTCTGTCACATGAAAGCATAGGGGGTGGTTCCCAGGTTCCCCACTACATCCTGGGGTTCCTGTGTAAATCTCACACTTATAAATGGCAGAACAATGAAAACTTCTTGCAAATCTAACAACATTCTCAACTTGAACATGGGATCACATGTAGGAGGGGCACATGGGATCAAATATAGCTGGACATGTGGGGAATAAGTGAGTTAAAGGGCATAGGAACAGATGGCAAGGTCTCATTGGGGGGCAGCCAAATTTATGTTAGGATTTTTGGCAGGAGAAAATGGTAGTTAGTTAGGATTTGTTTTGGGGTATATTAGCGGAAAGTAAGGAATAGCGAGGGGGGAGGAGAATTCTGTTAAGGGAAGGGACAAGCAGAGCTCGTTGGTGAGGGTAAGACCCTCGGTTGGAACAAGTAGAATAGGAACTGCAGGATTTCTGGGGGAGAGATTTTACGGCATTTTGACGTTAAGTGAGAGTTAATTGAAAGCATTTCCCTTGTTCAGATCCCTGTTCTTCCCATTTATTTGCAGTGAAGGTGAGTGTCTGGATTGTGAGTAATTGCAGCATTATCACCAAGAGAGGAGCTTGTTTGCATGGTTAAATTGAGTGGGTAGCTGTGGTCTTATCAGATCGCAAAATGAGTGTAAACTGTCAATCACGTGAGGAAATTGGAACATCATAAAGATTAACGCCAAAAGAAATTTAGAAACCAGGCAAGAGAATTATGGAGGCAATGGAGTTATAGGACCAAACTGGTATTGGATTTTCAATGATATAAAAATATAAAAAGAAGCTGCAATAGGTATACCTCATGTACAAGCAATCTCCACAAAACTGCCCCTGTACCAGATCGCATTTGATGCAATGGGTACGACGACCAAGAGTTTTTTGCCTGCAAGAAATTGAGTCCATCTTATCATACTAAACTGAATGAACAATTCTAGAGATAAACAATCAATATTTCATCTTAAAATGAATACTGGACTGTGGAATTATACAATAATGAATCTGATGAATAAGACTGGATACATCACAGTTAAACATGAAAGTTTATAAGAGTTGGAGTAAAGGTCATAGAAAGTACCCCACTGACAAGAAGACCTGACCACCACATTAGTAGCTGTTTGGCCACACCATTACATCACCCAAAACCAAGCAACAGATACCATGCAAACCACAGGGAAAGAGATCAGAGAAGGGATTGAAAACCAGAAGTTGTTAGTAAGGCTGTGTCTCGTTGACAAGAGATGAAGAGATATGACAAGAACTTTCCACTTTACTAATTTTATGTGGAGCGAAAATCTCATGCTGTTTGATTTCATAGACATTCTTCTAACAGTTTTTAAATATTGTATTGGAACTGCGGAAGTTGTCATTAGTCCTGAAAAAAGTCTTGCCCATTTGGCAAGCATTTTACTCTTTTATTGTGAGATTTGTCTTGGACAATAGGTCTAGAGTGTATACTGTCATGGGTCCTACAACTTTTTGGTCAATCATATAGAAAAGAATAGCTTATTTTCCTTTCTTCTCCATTAACAACCAAAAAGCATGGGAATTTCTTATTTTATTTTATTTTCCTTGTTCATTTACCCGTCTCTTTCAACCATACACAGCTTAAATTTCTGTTTATCAAGAATACAGTAAATCCATCCTTTGGAGGCAACCACTAGTACAGATCTGACAAACATAACTTTTAAACTTGAGCAGGCATTGAACAGATAAGGGGCTCAAATGCAGGGCGAATGACACAGTTTTCAACTAGAAAGAAGACGATGAAACCCCGTTCCGGCAGTCTGGTTAGATTTTGAGTAGGACTAGGCCTAGTCATATCAAACTTCTAGCTCAAAAGATGGTCTTGCTGTAAGTTTGTTTCAATTCCTGGTTCAGCCTAATCAAGGGGCCAGTTTGAACACATCTGTTTGGTTTGTGGTTTCCAAAATTCTAGGCAAACCTTTTCTTCAGCCAGTCATGGTGTTTTTCAGGGTCTTTTGTTTTATTACTATATTATCTCGCTGGAATTAAGAGCTTAATCCAGGACTTGTTGATGCATTATTGATCTAGAAAGAAGCAGAAGAAACTAAGTCTGCAAGTTGAGATATTTTGGGTTGGTTGGGTACTTGGGTCTGGTTGTGTTGAACTTCTGCCTCAAAGCATGGCCTCAATTTAATCTTGGTTCAATTCCAGGTTCAGCTAAATCAAGGGAAATTTTAAAAATTAAGAGTAAATTACAGATTGCAGACCTTAGTGAGGCGTAAACTCTAGGTTGCACGCTTAGGGCCCTAAATTACAGATTGCACAATCTCAAAATTACAAGTTGCACGCTCATCACTCTCCATCCAAAATTCTGTTAAGTCAACTGTGAAATGTCCATATTACCCTCAATATGGTATAATGACCATTTTACCCTCAATTCATATCTGAACGTGTAATTACTCAAATACCCTCTTAATGTTAAATTACGTAAATACCCCCAACATCTCATTTTAAATTTACAGCTTCAATTACTCAAATAACCCTTTGAGTAAGCTACTGGAATACCCCCCCCCAACCTATTCACTGATCGTCTTCTTCATTTGGGGTTTATCCTCAGTTTCCGACGTTGATTTCCAGTTGTGCAATTTCTATAAATTTTCTGTCTTGCAGTTCTTTTCTTTATTCTGTCTCGGATCCTGATCTCTCCACTCTCTAAATCTAATTTTCCCAATAGTTTACCAAGCTTTAGATCAAGTCCTTATCTGAGCTATTGATCTCGAAAATGCCAACAGTTGATTGGAAGAGATGAAGGTTAAAGACTGAAGTATCGCTTCTTATTAAGTTTGAGCCGGTAAGAAGAGCTCTTGAATCCTAAAAAAGATCAGGAAAAAGGATTACTTGGTTCCTGAGCCTAATCTTGGAAGATGATCTCATTACAGAAAGTAGAAAAAGGACTTATATTAATGATTACAGAAAATTACACGACCATTCTATAAAACTAAGCATTTACAGTAAAGCCTTTCCAAACTGATCTATAAGCGATGAAACCATCAAGCCATAACTCAGATTGCTAGATAGCATTTACAGAAGCAGTATAACACTTCCTACATCTATCTGATCTATATAACTGATTGAACCATTAAGCTATATAGCTCAGATTGTTTACTTGAGGACCTAGGAAGTAGCATTTACAGAAACAGTAAAACCCTACCAACCGAGATTGTTTACTTCAGAACACAAGAAATTAAGTGCACGAGAGTATCGGCCTTCTCTTTTTCTTGTTTCCTCTTCATGTTTTCGCTGCCGGAGAACCGCCTGAACTTATCTGATCCGGAAAAATTATTGCTTTCCTGCACCTTTGGCTCAAATCCATTGCCACTCATCTTAAGTTCGTTGTATCAAATTACTAGAGATCCTTTTGAAATGGGTGACTCAAGTGAAGAAGATATGAGCTCACTGATATGTGAAGAAGACAATAAGTGTCTTTCATTCTGAATTAAATTCATTCAGAATGAATCAAATCTCCCATCTTAGAATTGGATTTGAACCAATATCCCACGAGATGGGGCTAGGTTCAAGAACTCCTAACCAACCAAGGAAGAAGGAGGTTTTTCTAGAACCGATTCGACAACAGAGGGAAACAATGATGAGGCGGAATTGAATCGGCGCGTCATGCGCGCATCCGTTTACAGCTGACTTTGAAGTGCTAGTTGTAGCGCACTAGCATGCATACTCTTCTATGGATGGGTGTGGGGGGTATTCCGGTAATTTACCTCAAAGGAGTATTTGAGTAATTGAAGCTGTAAATTTAAAATGAGATGTTGGGGGGTATTTATGTAATTTAACATTAAGAGGGTATTTGAGTAATATACGTTCAGATATGAATTGAGGGTAAAATGGTCATTATACCATATTGAGGGTAGTTTTGACATTTCACAGTTGACTTAATAAAATTTTGGATGGAAAGTCATGAGCGTAAACTTGTAATTTTGAGAGTGCAATCTGTAATTTAGGGCACTAAAGCATACAACCTAGAGTTTAGGCCTCACTAAAGCGTGCAATTTGTAATTTACTGAAACTTTAATGTGGCTAGGGGTTTCCAAATTTTCAGGAAACACCTTACTTGAAACTCATCATAGGGTCCTTTGGAGACACTTTTTCTTTTATTGTTTTACTAAATCAAATGATTAGAATACAAAGATTGCATTATTCAAATTCGGCTTGATTTGTGTTTTTTATACATTAAGGCACCATTTGTTTGCGAAGTGGGGTAGGAAAAATAAACATGTGGAACTCATATGTAGTTCTGTTATTGTTTTACTATATCAAATGATTAGAATACAGAGATCGCATTGTTCAAATTCGGCTTGATTTGTGTTCTTTATACATTAAGGCATCATTTGTTTGCAGAAGTGGGATAGGAAAAATAAACTGTGGAACTCATATGTAGTGGGGTGAGGGGATAGGAAAGAAAAAGAAAGCATTTTGTAAAAAAGTTCAAAATGTGGGTCCTACTTTTGTTGTATCCCACTCTTTTCCACAAAGTACCCCTATTTAGCGGGACTTTGAAAAGGGATGGGGTGAGAAAAGTAACATATCACATTAGCAGACAAGCCCACCTTCCCACCCCATTGAACCAAACACGCCATATTTTGGGATTTCATGGAAGAGTTTACTTTTTCAAACTTCTTCCCACCCCTTTTCTCCCACCCCACTTCAGATTCAACAAACAAATGGTGCCTAAAGAATATTGAGTGATCCTCCAAAGGCATTCCCCTTACCTGTTAGGTTGTTGTCTTTTCTATTGCTTAATTGATCAAGTAGGGACTCCCAACAGAAGCCAACCAAGGTTCAAAAACTCATGTGTTTCTACTGTGAAATCCAACCCAAACCTAGCCAGGGCACCCTATCTGTTTTGGGTAAAGAAGGGTTTGTTTAAATGTTGACTTTGAAGTTGGACCGTGATTTCAGTTTTGTTTAAATGTTGACTTTAAAGTTGGACCGTGATTTCAGTTTTGTTTAATGTTGACTTTGAAGTTTGACCGTGATTTCAGTTTTACTATCTTTGAAAATCTTAGGAAGCCATGTCAGACCTTTCTCTTAGGGTTGATGCAATGTCCCAAAATGAGGGATGATGTCTTTGTGGGCCATCTCAGTAGAAGATATGGTGTTTGACCCAAAACCCATGGATATTGATGATGGTGTTTCCTTATGGAAACCTTAATTGATTTGGTGTTGAACTACTCATTGGTGAAGAAGAACTTAGTTGATGGACCTAAAGCTTAGTTGGACCTAGTTTGAAGACATCCCTCCATACTAGGTAAGTAGTATGATGAGTTGAAAGAAGCCCATCCAAAAATATTGAAGTTAGGCCCATTAAATTCCTATTTTTGAACAAGCTGTCTAGGCAGTGGCATTTTGGTAATTTTTTTGTTTTTAAGGTTTTTAAAAGCTTTATTTCTTTTAAATTCGTGGTAAACATTCCCACTAGGTTTCTAACTCTCTATGGAACGTGGAAAGGACCTTAGATCTTCCTCTTTGGCAACCAATCAATCAACAGGGTCAATTTGGTCAATTTGGTGAAATCCTAGTAATTCTTGGACTCTTTGTGCTATTTAAAAGGGGGAACTCCATGTTTTTCACTCTCAATCTGTTCTAAGCCTTTGGAGAACGTGGGAAGAGCCCTAGATCCTCTCCTTCGAAGCCAAGGAAGACCCTCAAGCATCTATTCAGATTTCTTCATCGGTTTCTCTTCTAAAAGGTTAGTATTCAATTCGTTTCTTCTTTAATTCATTCTTTCTTCTCTACTTCTGATATTCTGATTATGAGAAGCGTATTACACTGCAGTAATGACCTCTTCTCTAATTCTTTTAGCCCTAGAGTGAATTCCCCAATTCACTCTATGTTCTTGAAGCCATATGGCGATGATTCTTGAATTTGATTCCACCAACAATCTTGATGATACTTTTCCTGAATCTTCTACCTATCTTTATGATTGTGGGGAAGGTCTCATACTATTACCATGACCTTCCCTTGTGTCCTCATGATTGAGGAGTTGATCCTTGTTTTTCCTTGGAACAATTGGCAACCCTTCTATTTTCTTTTAATTCATTGGATCCTCCCCAAGACTTTCTTTATTATGATTTCTTTATCTTTATTCCTTAGGGTGAATCTTTATTCTCCCTAGTCTTCCTATGGGATATTAGGATTTCTTTCCTTTGAATTTATTTACATTCTTTCCTCTCATTGGTAGACCCTTCCTAATTCCATTCTTGATTTTGAAATATTAATGAGATGTTCCTTTATCTATCTTGGGTTGTTTTTGTAAGAGTTAATTATGGGTAACTCTCATGGGAGGTAACCAACTCTTATGAGAGGTAACCATATCTGAGACCCTAATGTTCTTTTATCTGTTGGAAACTTCCCAACACCTTTTCAGATTGTGCATTCTTTGTTTCTCTTTCCCTACGGTGAATCTTGATTACCCCTAGCCTTTCCATGAGAGCCATCAGTTTTGTTCTGAATCTGCGCACCGAAGAGGGGTGAATTAGTTGAAATACCTAATGAACTCTTGTGCTCAATCCGATTATATTTTCCAAAACTAGACTTCTTAATGGACTTCCAGGAGAAAACCCCACTCAATTTGACCCCATATAACCTTCCAAATCCCTGTCCGAAGTTGCTGAACTATGTCTGTCAAATCCTGCATGCGCATCAAAGAAGATGAGCTTAGTTGGTAGACCTAATGAACTCCAATTCTTGATATAAAAGTATTTCTGAAAACTAGACTTCTTGATTGACTCGTAAAAGAAAACCTCACTCAATTTGACCCTGTATAGCCCTCCGAATCCCTGTGGTTGAACCATGTAAACCTCACTCAACTAGAGTTTAGTTGCATACATACATTATCTGTCTCATATTGCATTGCATCTTGTTATGTTTTGCCACATGTTATTTATGTTGTTATGGATTAACTTGCCTTACTGAGTTTCTTTCGAAACTCATTCCTTTTTGTACAATCTTTTGTTAGACTTCTCTACAGGTTTGAATACTATGACGATACGTATAAGGAAGCACAAGGTGAAGAAGATGAAGACTGAAGGAGAAGAAGAGCTGACTGAAGATGTGGAATAGTTTTCTCTACATTCTTCTAGACTTATCTTTTACTTTACTTGTATTAGCTTAGAGCTTTATTTAGATTTCGATCTACCTTCCGCATGTGTTTGTAGGGTATATTTCCGCTATACTCTACAGTTGTCTTTTGATTTGGTATCTTGTTATTCCGCACTCTGATATTCTATAGTGATCCTTCTGAGATCCTTTCTTGACTTTTATTATAAATTACTTGAACATTATGATTTGTTCTTGCTTTTGATTATGTTATTGTGCGAAATGGATATGATCGTTCCTAAACTTGATCTTTAGGGCTGTGGATCACACTCTCGGGTATGCCAGATAGGGTACCGGCTGGGAGGATGTGACATCTACTACCCAAAAACTGAGTCGTAGTTGAATCTGAGATTTCCCCCAGCCTATTAGACGAGGTGGTTTTGATACCTATCTTTTACAGTCTTTTTTTGTATATTTAAAATGGTACTTGTGTTTTTGATAGTTTGTATTGGTTTTTAGACACTGGCTAGAAACGTAGGTGCAATTTTCAACTTTCTAATGCTAGTTCCTCCCCCCCCCCCCCTTCAAATCAAAAAATTCATAAATCTTATTATGGCAAAACATCACTAGAAATAAAGAAACTGCAGTAAAATATTCATTTGGCTAGATATCTATGAAATTAATTAATTCAAAATACTTTTGATAGCATTTACTTGCACCAAATTAATTTTGACTGAACGTGACTTCTTCAATATAAATCTATAAATCAGATTGATTGGCTACATAAAGTTTAAACTTTAAATAGTGACGCAAAAGGAAGAATTAATAGAAAGAGAAATAATGGGAATTGATGCATTTGCATAAGCGTGGGAGTTTTCCACTCATAGAAACAACAACTATAAAGGTGAGAAATAAGAAAACACCTAAACTACCCGACTTGAACCCATAACCATAAAACAATATAACCTGTTCTAATACTCATCAAACTTGGAGACTAAATCTAAGTCCCAACTTAGGAACAAATTATCCTTATCAAATAAGGAAGCAACTAAATAAATATTAGACCAACACCTAAGCAATCTAAAATCCAAACAGAAGAGGGACTCCACCTATCATGGTATACAATAACATAAACAAACCCAACTCACAATTTAACACATCCCCCAACCTAGAGTATACACATCAAAGGCTCCAGCTTGGACCAAAAAGAACACATAATTAAGGCAGCACTAGACTTGAATACTAATTCTTGACACTAATAAACATAGACAACTTCTGAAATATGGCAATTTTAGCTCAAGCACAAAATAATCAACAACAATAGTAGTTAATAAGCTCAGTGTTGAATTAATCAAATCAATAATGAGACTAAACAAGTGATAATGAACCCAAATCCCAATCCACAATATCAAAGCACCGCCATTTAAGTCTCTTTTCAAAGAAGCCGTATATGTGGCAATCTTCCCAAAGGAAAAAGAGTAGCATCCTAGAACTACATCAAAAATCTTCCACAGCGAAAGCAAGTTTTAAATAGTAATCAACTCAACCGAATGTAGATACTAAGCCCCAACAATAGATCTCAGCAGAATAGACATCAGTTAGGCCTCAAATTTCAAGAACAGCTTTGTCATCACAGCAGCAAATCATGTTGAACCTTGCTAGCAGATCGAAACATTTAGCAGCAACAAGATAGTGGTTTTGCTATCAAATCAGATCAAAGAAACACTTAGCAGAACCTAGCAGGCCAATAGAAGTGGTCACCCAGATGACAACAGCAAATCAAAGAGGCAAAACACATGGTAGATTCTATGGTAAAATCGTATCAAAGCAGATTCCATAAAACTTCCAACATGAAAGCCAATGTCATCAACAACAGAAAACAAAAGTGGTTCAGCAAATAGAAAACGTCATCAACAATTAACTACCATATTCAGCAATCTCAGAACCCAAAATCAATCCCGGAAACCTGTTATCAGTATTACAATGATTGGCACATTTGGAACATTGGAAGAATCAATCTTCATCAATTGAATTACTTCGCTTCAGTGCTTGTCAGCCAAGTTACGTATTTCAACAACCAATAATTCTTATATGTGACTGGTTGTAGCAGGGGAAATATTGAGAGATCCCAGCAGACCAAGAGCAGTGGCAAAGATAGAAGGTACATTTTCAAAAGGGATAATTACTATTGCCCCCCTTATACTTTGGTTTTATTACTAATCAAACCCCCTTCTTTGTGAAATTACTATTGTCCCCCTCACTTCTAACGGTGTTAAGTTGCTGTTAACATCAAATATGAAATGTCTATTTTGCCTTTAAAATTAAGAAGTCAAAAATATGGCATTATCCTCATTTATAGAAACTATATTGCATGTCAATTATATCCTTAAAATCTTATATTTTAGAATTAGTTTTGGATTTGGTGGGATCACATACTTATGATTGTTGAAACTCTCACATTCCACTTAAATTTTTCATAATCACCATGATGGAAGTTTTACAAACAAATTAGCATATAAGATCTAATTGATAGAAAATTTGGTAACATACATAATGGTCAGCATATATTAGGTGATTTTCAATTTGCAGCTTTGAATTAAATTTGATATTTCTTAACATTTTAGTTTCTATTTTAAGTTTTATTTAATTACATCTTTCCTTTATTTGGTGATTTATTTTTAGAGAAAAAAAATCACATCTTTCCTTTAGTTGGTACCCCCAGTAGTTGCCGCAACTGCTCTTTCTACCACTTTATTGGACTTCGGGTTTCTTTTTAAAAAAGAAAAGTGAAATTAAAGTTAATTTTTTCCTATTAAGAGTAGTATTATAACTTGAAAAAAGAGCAAATAAGTAAAAAGATAATTGCAGGGTTATTTTTGGGATTTTGAAGAAATATATACATGCCACATCATCAGTAAACTAACGGAGCTTAACGGTAGGGGGGCATTAGTAATTGTAGACAAAGTTAAAGGTTGAAATAGTAATTTTAAAAAGTACAGGGGATAAAGTAGAAATAAAATCAAAGTACAAAGGGGCAATAGTAATTATCCCTTTTCAAAAAGAAGTATCATAATCAGAAATCCTAGTTCCCCCCCCCCCCCCCCCGGTTCTTCATGGCTCTGATACTATGTGACAACATCAAAATTTGAAAAAAAAACCAGAATACATACAGTTTCAGATAAACTTAAAAAGGGTAAACATGAAGAGGAAAGGATGTTCATGATAATGGAAAGAGTAAAGTTTCGATCAGACTCATTAAGGCTCCAGAAGTTCTGAGGTAAAGGAACAAAAATACACTGCAGAAAAATTATTGTTGCCCACAAACCACAACCACAACCCCCCCCCCCACCCCAAAAAAAAAAAAAAAAATTACCAACAAATTCTAAATTAAAGCGCCACCATTTACAGATATTATTATATCAGTATCCGACTAACCTGGTAAAACATTATACTTAAGTTTCACGGCGACATTTAAATCATAATCATAACATTAGTATCCCAAAAACTCAATAATTTTGGGTAAGATCATAAGGGAATTAAAGAAGATGACAATCACTCACCGGCACTGATGGCATGTCTTTCCGTTAATCGAATCATATATACGCTTACCATCTTCCCCAAATCCATCCACAAAAAGAGTCCAAGGCGTTTCACACGTACCCAATAGCTTCTCATGTTCTTCCGTATAAATCTCTGGCCTCTCCCCTTCTCCTATCCAAGGTTCCTCATCCTCCAAGGATCCCGATTTGTTCTTTTTGTGCATACGGACTTCTGAGTAGTTAACAGGAGCTGCATTCTGCAACCTAAACCCATAAACTGAGGACATTACTTCTACAAACTCGAAAGAAACAGATAAAGAAGAAAAAGGACAGCCGAAGAAAAGGGTACCTGGAAGAACGTCTCGAGGGTTCAGCAGAGTGCACTGGAGAAGGGTGGGGAGTTTTTCCTTCGGAAGTGTTTCTTCGGGTGCGCTTTGGAGAGGAAATGCCAGACTTGAGCTTGAGTGAGAGGTCAACAATTCCAAGCTTCTGCATTCTCTCCATGTTTTCTTTAATCCTTTGATCCCTTGACTGCTCGTACCCTGAGCCCCGTTTCTCTCCATTGCCAGCGGTTAGGTTTGATTCATTCTGGCCTTCTTCGGCAGTTACAGATGTTTCTGAGGTTCGAGCTCTCTTCCTCAGAGTGACCATTTCTACTCTTGCAACTTCGTCTTCGCAATGGTACTATAAGAACAACCCAAACCCTCAACCCCTTAGCACTCACTGGTAAAATGCTTTCTTCAGTCTTCCATTTATGGCATTTTTTGACAGCACAAACTCCACCCAGAAGACACAGCAATAGGCAGAGCGACACTACGGTCGTCTGTTTTTTCAAGAATAATAATATTCTTTCCCGTACTAAATCTGAAAATTTTGTGTCCTTTCAGTAGAGTCCTTTGAAAAAGTTTACATTAGAGTCCTTAGTGAGTCCTCAAATCAGGTTGGGTCCTTTTAGTAGGTATAATTATATCTAGATCGAGCACCAACTTTATTCGTGAAATGACCAAAACAACCACATACTAAATTGATGAAAAATAAAAATTATTATCCTACCCCCTATGCCTAACATTATTAAAACCATACGTGAGTTAAAGGATTTGTCTCTACCAAAAAAAAAAAAAAAAAAAAAGTGAAAGGATTTCTCCTGTAGGCCTCCACCAATCTTCTTCCTTTATTCTGGAAAAAATTTTCATCACCACACCAAAAAAAGAGAGTAAATTGTACCCGTTGGTAAAGGACACTTCCAGGTAGGAAGTCAAAGTTCGAATTCCCTCGATGCTAAATTGAAGCCCTACCTATATTAATTATAAAAGCTCCCTTAAGATGTCCAAATGTCCACCGTGGGCAATGAAGCCTCAAACAACATTGTAGCGTTGCTAGGATTGTGGTGAACTCAACATTGTGCTAGATTTGATCCCTCATGGCGGCAAGGGAACAACATTAATGGCCTTAATTTCAACAGGACAACACTAAACCCTAAGGGAGCAAAACCCTGACTTGGTAAGGGTGCGGAGGAGATGCGTGAAATTCGAGTAGGGTTTCTGTTTTGCCGGTGAACAATATTCACAGATGAAGACGATTATATTGTTGGTTTTTTTCCCCTCATATTTTGATAAGGGTATTTAGGTAAAATTGTATAATTAAAATGGAAGTTTTTGATAAAAATATATAAATAGTGGTTTAACAATTTTTCAATAGCAGATTGGACTAATGTAGCGATGAACATAAAATAGGGGTGGCAATGTTTTAAGGCCTCCATTTTGGGGTGCCGATGCAATTTGCTCATTAAAAAAAAAAAAAAAAAACCAACCAACCAACAATAGTGGTCGAAATATGAGATATATAGTTAACATCGAGAGAGAAGCAATTGAAGATGCTTTAAAGACCCACTTATACAGTTTTTAAGAATAAAATATGAGAGTATATTAGTAATGTTATGTCCATTAATTTAATATGAAAGTACTTTGATCATTTTACGAATGAAATTAGTAGTCATATGACCATGGACAGGGCTATATTCCCATTTTTTTTATTTTTTTGTTCTTTCCAATTTTTTGAAATTTTTATTTTTCTCCATATGTAAAATGTCGCACCTACCCCCTTCCCTTCAAATTATTTGCAATTCCCTTCCTCTTAAAATTTAAAAATTTTCATTATAACCCTCTTTTTATGTGTAAAATATCTGTACTTGGGCCTCCGATTGGCAAAACCTTTAAGGATAAAGACAATAGGTAAAAACTTTAGTGTATTCAGTATGAAATATCAATAGTTGGTTCCTCCTAGCGTTAAATCTTGATTCGGCTCCTTCATGGGACGGTATTAGCTGGTACTAAAATCAGCGTAATTTTAACAACTAAAGGACCCAATCCAATTTTAATTCTTCACTAAGGACCTAATGTAATTTTCTTTCTTTTTATTGAGTAAAACATTTTCTGGCATATGAAGGCAGAACTTTTTTGTGCTTCGCTTGTGACTATCAAGTTTCTGCTATTCGTTTGGGTCTCCTTGAGACTTGTAAAAGCAACATTAAGAATATTATTGGGGAGATCGATTACATCAATTTTAGTGACCTTAAAAGAATGTATAACTAACTAAAATTTTGTACAAGAATTGCAGGTGGACAACCCTAGTAACTGAGCAATTCCCACTGGTACAAATATTTGCTGAATGTCAGTAACTAATATTGGTGGGAAAGCCTTCATACTGTATTTGACTTCTATACAGACTAGAAATGTACAATCTGTACAGTTAGAATGGGATAGAGATAAAAGGCTCCTGGCAACATCCCAAAAGTGATTGAAACCTATGCACCTTTCCGTCCTTCCTTGGTTCTTCAAAGAGTAAGCAGCATTCATCCAAGTTAAAAGAATAATGTTACAAAAGAATTGGCCAAATATGATCACCCTCGCAACCACCGAAGAATGGGATAAGGCAAACTTTTCTTCTGGGTGATTGGATAAGGCAGACTTCATTAGGGTGTTCAGTGGTAAATCTTTCCAGCGATTATGTAGAGAGAACTCATCGTCTCTCTCTCGGTGGTGGTGAATGGACCAGTGACAATAATTCCTACACAGGCTGCACTTGCATTTTCTCATGTATGTCCACAATAAGATCCTGCAATTCAGGGAAGACTGAGACAAGTATCTGTTCCAACATTCCATATGCAAGTTGCTTGATACAGATAGTTGACTGCAGTGTGGAAAAAACAACATTGTGAAAAAAGGAGGTGAAAGAACAGAGATAGTATATAATATAGAACGTGAAAAGGTGCAACAACTTTAATAGCACGAACCTGAAGAAAATAGTAGATGTCTCTTGCACAGCGCTTGTACTGTTTCTTGCCAATCAGGCTAACTATGGCAGTAGGAGTTCCACCTGAAATAACCAGATTTCTCCATTTATTGCATCTGCCTAATAAGTGAAACCCCCTGTCTCCATGGTTATGCAAGACAATGGAGAAAAAAACTAGCTGCCTAGCTTTTAACGGGATTTTCAACGTATGCCATTGGAATTAACATCCACAGTTATTTTCAAGAGAAGGAATTATCTCTTTTTATTTTCTTTTCTTTTCTTTTTTTTTTTTTTGGGGTTGGGGGGAGGGGGGGGGGCAAGGGGGAGATATCCAATCTTCACACTGATGAGGGAAATACGGTTTTTGGCGCTTCAATTTTACATATTATACACAGCAAATCTTCAGTTTTTCAATCCATGTTCAATAAAGAAGATAACCTCAACAATATCCCTCACATTGAATCATTAATTTTTTACAGCTATAGTGAAAATGATCAGATTTCAGGTGCATGATAATCTACTACATGCAATATTAGAGAACTGCCAGTAACATGCTAATCAAGACACTGAAGAAATTTTTTACTGTTGCATGGTTTTCCAAGCAAACTGGAAGCTTGATGATTAGGCTAAAATTGGACGCTGCTCAGTAAGCAAAGTTAGGAAGTCATTATATAATAAAGTAGCAAATTATGCTGACCATGCTTGGAAAGCTCAAGCCAATAACATCTTCCAAGCTAGCTATCATCAGAAAGGTAAAGATGCTCTCCTAGGCAGGGTGTTCTCTTCTGTGAGGAGTACAGAACTAGACAAACCAGATTCACAAAAAAGGAGAGAAAAGATGGAAGAGGTCAGGATGATGGTGAAAAACTGACAGAACCTGGTGAGACCATGCCAGTCACAAATATTATTTATAATATTCCTGCATAACAATCAGTACAGGAATCTGACTTATCATAGCCAATTATTAATTGCAGATAGAGACGAATAAAGTTTTAACAACAGGATGAAACTGTGTCTAGTACAATAGGAAACAATAATGTAAAGCAACAAAGCATAATATGACAATGATGTCTCTGGACAAACACAGACTTCCAATCAACACAAACTCTGTGCATCAAAGGCAATAGTCATAAACCTAATACTTGGATCAAGGTTCTAGAAAAGGTCAGTTTAATATCATTTTTTTCTTCTGTGCCAGCTCTATTAGATATTCTGTAAGTGCCCCACCGACAACCTGTAACTCCCCTCCGCCCACCCCCCAACCTTTGGGTATGTCACATTTTCAATATATCTGCACCAACCCTCCCCCAAAAGGGGGGGGGGGTGGAGGGGGGGGAAGGGGCCTTCAATTCTAGACAAAGTAATTACTAGTACTGAAACCAAGTATGCTACTTGACTTTATGGCCACAATGAATCTAGAACAACATACACTTTAATCCAGGACATCACCGACTTAGCTTTACTTCTGAAGATGAAGACCTATAAACGTGGGGATGTTGCTTGAAATCTTGTTGACTGTAGGATTTTCCAGCAAGATATCAACAAGCTGTCCTGTTCTTTTAACCACCATGAGGTGTCTTGGAGGATTCGTCATTTTTGGACCTTAAGGTTATTCTCTTCGGTGCTTACTATTGACATCTAGAGATTCCATTTATCAAAAGAAACATGATGATTTTAAAGTACAGAAAATAGCATCCCGAAGTTTTGGATGACTTGAGAAATTCCTGGAATAATTGCATCTTTTAAATGATTTATAATTTTGTTGATTCAATCCCGATTCCAATATACCCCAAAAAAACTTACGAATGGAGGACTGCTCGCCAGTAGGGGCTTCTGCCGAAGAGCTGGACCAAGTCCAACATTGTACAAAGAAGATTAAGCAGGGCAAGGGGCTCTGTTGATGGGTGTCTTCTCCACATATGAGGCAACGAAACTCATGCAGAGACGGTTATCAGTGGGAGAAAATCTGAAGGTGGGGATTGGAGTTGACGATGAAAGAAGACAACAATTTTGACGGTGACAGATTTTCTTATGATAACATGGGAGAATGGGACTCTAAGAGTGATGAAGAAAATAACTATTGGAGGAGGACTAGGATCCCTTATGCCCTAACATTGTGTTAACCAAGGAAGAGAAGGAGAGACTCCGCCAGCCATGGAAGCAACCTGTGATTATAAAACTTGTGAGCAAATAAGTAGGCTATGCTCTGCTTTCAAGAAGATTGAGCAACCTGTGGAAACATAAATCCAGGAGGATTACAGACGGGTTCTCACTGAGGGGTCACGGGTTGTTGCTGACCATTACGTTTCAGTGTAACATTAGGAACCAGATTTCAATCTGGAGAGGGCCGAATTGAAGAAGCTCATTGGATGGGTTTGTTTTGCGGGTGTTTCTATTGAGTATTTCAATAAGGGATTCCTCACAAAGCTTGGTAGTAGAGTTGGACAAGGAATCAAAGTTGACATCTCACAACTGAAATGGCAACACAAGGTAAGTATGATAGAGTTTGCATCGAAATTGATCTGACCAAGCCCCTCCTATCCAAATTCAGAAGAACGAAGAAGATCCACCATGATCTCTAGTCTCTACGGATCGTCACACCTCCTATGTTTTATTTGTGGATGCTTCGGTCACCAAAAAGATAGCTGCCTGAAGATCATTGAAGGTACTGCTAATCCAGAGAATCAGGAAAGGAGAGATGCAAACCAGGATGGAGGCTCTAGGTGTGAATACGAAGGAAAATTACGGACTCTGGATCCTCGTATAGAAGCCCAGGATGAGAAGTGAAGCTCGCTGGAATCAGGGAAATGGCACTGGTGGTCAGAACCAACTTGTTGAGCAAGGGCCTTGAATGGTGCGTAGAAGTGGGACCATATGCTGAGCAAAGTGAATGAGGGATCTCTGCGCGTAAATCAAGGATTTCCAAAATTTGGGCATCAATCCGGCTCACAACTCAAGGCTCTTTCAATCAATGGTGAAGAAAAAAAAGGGGGAAAAAAAGGGGGGGTTAAAATTTTCAAAAAAAGGGGGAAACCCCAGGGGGGCCAACTTGAGGAAGATTTGGGAGTAACTGAAAATACTGTTAATGTATCCATGATCGTGAAGAATTATAATAAGGGGGGCCACTTGGGGGTGAAGACTTCAGGTGAATCATCAAAGGAAATTTTGTCCTTTAACAAATTAACGCAGAGTTCCAGAAGAAGCTACCCTCACCATCAGCACACAATCCCAAGTTTCATTCGAATCTCTCTCATGCAAAAGAAAGTTTGGGTTGCATGGACTCTCATGCGAACCTAAACATGGAAAGTTTAACTGAAGCACATAATGGGAAGGAAAATGTGTCACCGAATATTGGTGTAGACCATTTTGTCCCAAACGACTCTCGCCAGTTGGACCCAAAAGAGTTAACGTCCTTGCATGAGAGCTCTAGGCTGCCGATCCCAATCTGGATTAGAATCTTATCAAATAAATCTTGAGGTTGATGATGGTGAGAAAGGGACGGACAATGGAAATTGAAGAGGAATCCTAGGCTTCTGTTTCCTCTCTTTGCTGTTTGTTTAATTTGAAATTGATCTGCTAGAATTGTAGGGGATTGGGTAGCAAAGACTTCATTACTACTCTCAAGCATTATAAAAAAGGATACAAACCTGACTGCTTGATTATTCTCAAACCTTGAATCAGTGGTTCCAGAGCAGAGGAGGTCATTAAGAAAATCAAGGGAGTGAGTAGTTTTAGAAGTAATGCAGTGGGTATTGTCCGGCGACATTGGTGTATTAATCTTAATGAAGAGATTTGCTTTAACCTTCTCCAGACTGTAGAAATTCCTCATTGAAGTAGTGGACAACTTGAATTGTACATGGTTCCTAGCTGCATCTTATGCTAGTCCAATTGAGTCTCAATGAAACTGACGTGGAATGATCTTCAAGAGACTATGAACGCCATTCAGGGGGCCTTGGTTGGTTATGGGGACTTTAATGATGTAGCTGACTCTTGGGAAGCAAAAGGGAGTTTCCTAGTATCTGCTAGAAAAATGTTCCAGGTTTAAGGAGAATGTCAACAAGTGTAGCTTGACGGATATGGGATTTATAGGGCCTAGATTCACGTGGCATGGGCCAAGGTGGAATGGACATTCCTGCATCTATAGCAGGCTTGATCGGAGTTTCTACTCCACAGATTGCAGAGTGTTATTCTCCGAAGCAGAAGTTAGAGTTCTCCCTTGCTTAAAGTCAGATAACCATCCCACTCTTATAGATTCTAATCTTAGCAGAGTCGCAGTTTGGAAGCATCCCTCCAGAATGCAGGTCATGTGGTTAACTCACCAAGAGTTCTCTAATACAGTTAAGGAAGATTTTGACAAGAACCTGAAACTTCATGTGGCTCTAAATAAGCTATAGAATTACCTTATAAAGTGGAATAAAGTGCTTCGGCTGGTTAGAGAATCAAAGAAATAAGTTGTATGCAAGATTTGGGGTATCCAAGAGAATAGCCTTTGGCATATATAATCCTTTCTCATTCAATTGGAGCAGAAATTGAGGACGGAGCTTGAGTAAGTCCTTAAGCGTGAAGAGATATTTTGGGCTCAGAAATCCCAAAAAGGAGTGGCCAACTCAAAGTGACCAAAACATTTAAGTATTTCTACCTGCCTACTGTAGCTAGAAGGAGAAGAAATCACCTTGAGGGGCTTCGTGACAACGAGGGTGAATGGTTGACTGATACTAAGACCTTGTAGTAGCACGTTCTTAATTTCTTCAATGCCTTATTCTCTGAAACTGAGCTTTCCACTGGTATGCTAACTACTCTTCATCAGCTTCCTGTCTTGGATTCCTTTTGCTTGTCTTCCCTCACAGGTGCGATCAAGCAAATTTAAACCTTAGAAGGCTTTAGGCCCTGATAGTTTTCTAGTTGCCTTCTACCAGCATTGTTGGGATATTACAGGGAGTTCATTATCTAAAATAGTGCAGGCAGCCTTCACCAGTGAGCTTGATAAGAAGCTCAATCAGACTTTTATTGCCTTAGTTCCAAAAGTGGATAAGCCAGCATCTAATGCTTGTTGATGCTGCTGTCTTATTTGTAGAAGCCTCCCAAAGTCAGACTCAGTGACTGACACTCTCGACAAATTCTGTGGTGCTTCTGGGAGCAAGGGTAGCATGAAAAGACCAGCATTTATTTCTCTTAAGAATCTAAGGAGACGACCAATCAATGAGATCACCCAATTGAGTGGACATGCAGAAACGAGAGATATTGGGCATTATCTTGGGGTACCCATCTCGAGTGATAGATTGATGAAGGGCACCTACAGTTATATTCTAACTGAAGTCAAGAATCAACTTACGAGTTGGAAGGCTTCCTCTCTATCTCTGACAGGGAGGGTGACCTTCGCTAAGTCTGTTGTCGTGGGGGCAAATAGTTCCTATTCCTAAAGGGATCCTAACCAAGGTGAAAGCATGTCGTTCTTTTATTTCAGATGATACTCTCTCCCAGAAAAGGATGCATTTAGTTAGTTGGGATACTCTCTGCAATGATAAGAAGGTTGGAGGGTTGGGTTTCTAACCCCTTGCTATGGTTAATGAAGCCCATATGATGAAGTTGGTGTTGAAGTCCCTCCATAAAAAAACACCTTTGGTCTGAAGTGATTGAAGCTAAGTTTGTGACCTCGAAAAGGCACAACCATTTCTCCTTGGGTATAATGGATTTTCCTCCCTAAAAGGCAAGTTGCAATGCCGCTCTGGTGGTGATTAGTCACAGCAAGATTCCGGTTGGTGATGGTAAGTCCTTATTGTTTTGGATAGATAATTGGGTTGAACCAATCTAATCCTTGCTACAGTTGATATTTCTCCTTTCCCAAATGGGATCTTATGGGAGAGGATGTTGATTGTAAGAGTAACTGGAGGTGGGAGTGCTTCAGTATATTCCTCCCATATGAAGTTTGCATTAAAATTGCAAATTGCAGAACTCTGAATCCTATGGCTATGTAATGTCTGGATATGGAAGCCCCCGAGTAATGGAACCTTTTTGGTTTGGAGTGCCTGTGAGAGCCTTGTGATAGAAATGAATTGGATATGTTGCTGTCACAAAGAGTGGATGCAGAGTTATGGAAGGACATTTGGAAGCTCCAAGCCCCATATGAAATTTGTTAATTATTGTGATCAGCTTGCCATGGTTGACTTCTTACTAATGAGAGGAAGAAGAAGACTTCAGTTGACGAACCATGGGACGTGCAGCTTCTGTCTGAACTCTGAATGGGAGAGAGGACACCCTCCATGTCTTGAGGGATTGTTGTTATGCATGGGGAATTTCGTCTAAGATTCTCCCTTCACATTACTGCTCATGGTATTGCATTAATGAAGTAAGGGAATGGATCAAGGTGAATCTTGTGGGTTCTTCATCAAGGAGCTGGATTGATCAGGGGCCAACTATCTCCACCTGCGCCACTTTCTAGCTTTGGACATCGTGTAATAAAGATCACCATGAAGAGGACTTTAATTGACTGGGAGAGGGTTGGTTCCTATCAAGGAATTCTCGACCTCAATTATTGATGCCTGGACCTCATGTAGGGCTGCCATTGCTGGAACCAAGCTGTTGCAGGTAAAGCCAGGTGGAAGCCAAACTTAACGTTGATGCAGCAGCAAATGAGAAAAAGAACTATACTCAAATTGGAGGGGTCTTTCGTGATCATACAGGTGCTTACAGATGGTTATGCTAAATTCATTCATCAGTTCTTGAAGCAGAGCTTTTAGCGCTCAAGGAGGGCTTGCTGCTATCTTCCATGGATCCTTAGCCATCGAATCTGAGTCCCTAGAGGAGATTTCTTGCATCTCCACTGGCAAAGTGATACTTGGATCGCCTGCCAGATTAGTGGATGAAATTAAGATCATCATGAATTCCTTGTTGCTGGTTTTGGTATCTCATATCTCTAGACATGCCAATATAGCCCCCAACTGGATGTCAAGGATGCCTTTGGTGCTGAAGAGTCTTTGGTGTTCTTTTTGGATCTGCCTCCAGGCTCAACGGTGATCCTGCAGGCGGAGTTACCCAGCCTTTCTGTAGTGTAGCTTGTTTTCTTTTTTGGGTCTCTAACCCTGTTTAGGTACCTAAAAAGAAAAGGAAAATCCTGGTATTCTTTTGTTGAGCTTATGAGTTCTAATACTAAACCAACACTAAATTACGTACAGAATAGGATATATTTAATGAATTTATGTCAAGATACAACATACATTACCAACCAAAATACCATTTTTTTAATACAATCTGAGGATTTTACCATGTTTAGAGTGCTTGATCAGGGTTTTCCCAAGGTTTCAGGCCAAGATATGGCCATTTGACCACCCATATGGCCAGCCAAAACAGGCAGATCTTTGGTTGAATGGTCAATAGTGAAACCTAAAACCTTGATTTCTGTCACTAGAAAATTGAACCAAGCTAAATCCTTGAGTTTTAGAACATTGTCTAATAAAAAAGAACTATTTTTCAGGCACACTGGTGCAAGAAACCATTCAAAATTTACTACAAGATTGGTAGGTTGTTTTGTGACATTTTTTTTTTTTTTTTTTTTTTGGGGGGGGGGGGGGGGGGGGGGGTTGTTGTGGGAGAGGGGTTTGTTTTGATTCATTTTTGTATTGAATTTAGGATTGTAGCTTTTTCCAATGTCAAAGTCAAGTGACGGTGTTATTCATAATTATTTTCTCTTTTTTCTCTTTCAATCAATTCAAGTGTACATGCACATCAGATATTTTGCCTATCCTGCATCACATTATCAGATAATTATATTACTGCTAATATCATGACTATTACAATGACTTCAACTGGAGAACTGGTATCAGTATTTTATTCGAGGTTAGTAGGCAGAACAAGGAAACCATCCAACGAACAGCAGGGAAGTATATGAGGATTCATCAAATAGCATAACTAATAAAATGGATTCATTCAGGATATTGTTTGAGAAAGAGGGAGGCAATGACCATGTAACCACTTTGCAAATTGTAGGAGAGAAGTAATTAATTCTTACCAAGGATCATTTGTTTGACATAACTGGCTCTACGAGCTGCCTCAAGCTGCGATTCAAAAGATCCTGGTCTAGAGATCCTATTGCCGGCACAACTGTTTGTGTTTTGTGTTGGTTTCTGGCCAAAATTAGAGTTGCCTATATCACCTTGAATGTTGTCCAATTTTAAAAAGAATGTGCCGTTGGGCCAGAGAACCTGTCAAAAAAGAGACTCAAAAAATTTAGAATAAAACAATAAGAACTATCAACGAAGTAAGTTCCATGATACAAACTTTTCAGGTGAATTATTAAAAGAGTAGCTCACACAAAAGAGAACTGTCAGTCTATGACATAACAATTTTAAGTTATAACTCTTTCAATGAGACAGACGTTAGCTATACATCATCAAAGTAGCACGAAATTAAGGGGGAAAAAGTACTACCCATCTTCCTCCACTGTTTCCCTATATCAATGCCAAAAAACTTGAGACAACTTTCTGCAGTTCTCAGTTCATTAAGAAAAAAGCAAATGCCAGTGTTTCTCAACCCGAGCTCTGAGTTAAAAACCTTTTTTCATCTCTAACTGGTGTAACCAGCCAAGGACAGCCCAAGAAGGGCCGAAAGTGGGACCAAGCAAACTCGAATTCTGAAGCAAGCCCGGGGGGGGGGGGAACCAACACAAGGGCATTTGGTCATTTTCTACTCCCTGGGATCAAGCCCTAATTAGCTGAAATAAACCCACGCATTTTTTAGTCCTTTTCTATTTTTCTTTTGATAATTGGAGTCACAGTTGGAAAGTCATGTGCCAGTTTTAGTTTGAGTTGAAGTTAGTTAGTTGTGGATAAGATAAGATTCCTTATCTAAAAGGGATTCTTATCTTTTAGGAGTTTGTTTTGTTCAGAGATTTCTATTTTGATTTAAAGTTGCTGCTTGAGTCCTAAGTTATCTTAATTAGCATATGCTTTTAAGTTAACTTAAAGTGTGTTTTAGTGAGATTCCACTTGTAGTAATTAGATTCCCTTTTAAAGTTTGTTGGTCAATGCGCGGGGGAGGGGGTGTCCTTATCCCTTAAGGACTCCCAACTCAAGTCAGAGTCTTTTTTGTGTAATAGCTTATTCTTGCAATGCAAATTTGAGTTTTTGATGAATGAAAAATTGTGAGTGAAAGAATAGACTTGAGAGAAGTCATGGCCTCGTGGGATCCCTAGGAGGGTGACCTACGGCTGGATTAGTGCTTGTGTTTCTGCGATTTTAATTCTTCTTCTTCTTCAAGCTTCAGGAACTATCTACACCAAACGATCCAAGTAAGCACAGCCCTCCCCACACTGCAACTGTAGCCTCTTTCCCCCAAAACAAAAAGGCCTTCACAGAGTGTACATGGATTAAAGTACCCCTAAAAAAGTTTTGACAAGTCCTCTCCCCATGTTCAACAGTAAAGTATTAAGAAGATGAATCTCAGTCCAAAGGGCCTGGGTACTCAGCTTCCTTGAAAAGTCCTACACTATAATAGCCAAAGCATACCCACCCTCCCCCCCAACCCCCACACCCCAAAAAAAAAAAGGAAAAGAAGAAGAAGAGAGGGAGATCAGAAAATGAGTGACAGATAGGATGGACCTCATTGGTCATAAATCCTTCAAACTTATACAAAACCAGTGATAGTTATACTCTGGCCACTAGATGGAAATAAATAACTTAGCTTAGCATGGTTATTATAGGTTCTCCTAATTCTTCCACCAAGTAACTAGACTGTAAAATATTGGCCTTAAAATTCATGGGAAGTTACATGTAGATCATCACCCAGAATACTCTATCCCTTAAACTTTTGGATCTTTGCCAGGAGAGAATTCCAGAAATGCCAAAAACTGTATCATGAGCATGGTTTGAGATCTGAAAAACATCTTCTTTTTCGTAAAACTGGGGAGATGACATATGAGTTAAGATAACAGCATCAACTCAAGATCCTGGTACGATCTCAGTATTTCACCACAATTTTAATCCTGCCTTTCATTTCAACCAAAAACAAGTAAACCAATTGGCCGAGTTCTGGATTTTTTGTTTGACCAATTTTTCAAACCATGATCTTGGCTCTTGAAATGACCCCAAAATCATCCCCGTAACACCAATTCTTCTATTTCACCACATATAATGTGCAAAGAACATTACTATAGCAAATTTTATTTATCAAAAAACATAAAAAATTTCTTTCCTACTATAAAAAGGGCAAACCCAGTGCTGAAGGCTTCCGCACGAGCAGAATCCAGGGGGCAAATTTTCCAACGCAGCATTATCCCAACAGATTTTGCTGAGAGGATGCTTAGATACCTTCACCTCAGGCTACAACTACTATCCATTATTAGTGTGTGTTTTTTTTTTTTTTTTTTGGGGGGGGGGGGGGGGGGGGGGGGGGAATGTCCCTATATGCTGCAAACTTTAAGTATTGCAAGTTTTCAGTATTAAAATCAGGATAGTGATGGTTGAAAATTGATTTAGGCCTTAAATTTAGGACTCGAGGGATCGAAGTTTAAAATGAGAAAATGACAATAGAAATAGATGTAAGCCTTACATTCTGGACCCAGGTGATCCCTTGAGCAACAACATCATCTCTCCGGAGCCAATGGATTTGCCTCAATAGCCAATCCTCAATGGCATCTTCCATTACCAGCTGCAAAATTTGCTTTGAAATCCAGAAAACTTGTCTTCTGCAGAAGGAAAGACAGCAAGTGACCACTAGTGGCGGGTAACATGAGTACAAAAATTGCCATTTTAAAATACTTTTTGAACCAAAATACAAGGCAACAGGATAACTGAATGACAATTATAATCCAGGTGACACAGATATACTACAGAAATTGCTTTTGTGAAGGGATATAGCACCCAATAAATACACAAAGACAAACTTGGTATCAAATTTTAAAGTGGGACGGTGTTTCTAAGGTGACAGGGTGGTGGAGTGCCTAAGCACTTAGGTGACAAGGCACCCACCTTGCCTCCTAGGTGTCCAAGTGATTTTGTTTGATCTCTAATCAGGCTCTTCAGACAGCTTCTATTGTTCCCTTGTAGGAAACTCCTATCTGGACTAAGATTTGAATTACTGGAATAACAAAGAACACACATGGTAGCAATTACAGAAAGAAAATAAAGGAACAAACCCTGTCACGATGGTGCCAGTCACCCCCTATAGCACACGCTGGCCAAACACTACAAGATAACTGATACTCTCTCCTCACATCTTCCCTCCCTTTTATAACTCACCAACAGCAGTTGGTTATGGCAACCCCACTCTCTTTCCCCCACGTGTTCGCTCCTAGGGCCAATCATCACCCCTAGTTTACGAGTCACTACAGTGAATCTGTTGGTTGGGCCAGTGCCTTGGCTCAATTGTAGTGCCTCGACATATGATCCCTAGTGACCTACAAGTATCAATGTTTCTTTATTAGATTAAATGCCAGCATGCACATCCTGATAGAGAAACTCCTTGTTTGGTTCTTCACCTTTTTGGTTATAAGAAAAATACTTTCTTGCATATATGTTGCTTTAATCCAACAACCATAATGAATATTAACCTAGAATAAGAACTGGATCAAGATTGAAAAGGTTTGAGAAACAAAAACTTTAGCAGCGAATCTCATAGATACTCAGAATTTCCTGAAGCATATTATAATGTACAGACCATTTGTTATCAGAAATCGCAAACAGAATAAATTATTAGGGCCTAATTATTCTAGTAATTTCCTACAACCAAACAGAAACCAAATGGAAATACAATTAACTTTTAAAAAAAAAAATTTATTTCTTACCTTAGCCAACCTCTTCTTTCAAGTTGAAATATCTTATCAACTAAATTCAACAGAGGAACATTGACATTTGGTGGCGTCCACTGAAAGAAATCACAGTGAAACCATGTCAAAAGAAAGAGAAATACAAACCCAAAATTAATTGCCACTGCTGCTGCTAAAGAAAAATTGAAATAAGCACAATAAACACTTGAAGACAGGCCATTAAATACTGATACATTTTCAATAACCTAAGGGGTGAGCCTTGGCACAATGGTCGGTGGACCATGGTTGTAGCTTGAGGTCAAGGCATCGAAACAGTCTCTCAGCAAAAACTATTTGGGTTAAGTCTGCAAAGGAAAATTGCCCTCTGGACTCTTGTGCAAGCCTTTGGCACCAGTTTTGCCTTTTTACATTTTCAAATAACCTGATTAATTCTAATCAACTCCAAAGTTTTAATGTACTGCTAAGAATGTCCGGATCAAAGACAAATAGATTTAGTATTTGACATACACAAGGGACTACACGCTCTGCGGACCATACACTTAGATTACCTATTGTGCGAATTCATACTAGTTTGGTCCCCATGTAATTCTGATATTCTGATGATGGAGGTGTTTGGTCTCCCCTATAAGAGACTAAGTTTTCAAGCAGATTTTACCAAAATTAACAATTGAGACACTCCAAATCATCTAACAACTCAGAATTTAGTAATTTAATCGCAACAAAGAAAAGAAGAATCTACCCCTATGCAATACTGAAACAGAAACAAAGAAAAGAAGAATCTTCTAAGACTGCAACAGTCCATCAAGCTATCACCCACAGGCCCACCAAGGATATCCTAGAAGAGAGGACAAACCACCATGCATGGACTAGTAAATTAATGTAATAACAGACCTAGAACTGGCACAAAAGAAGTGGACCACAAGAAGAGGGCCTAGGCTGCCATGCTGGGGCCCATGAGCTGTTTAGAGATTACTGAAACATTCTTCCTTACAATTGACCTACATCAACAACCGCACCCTTAAATACTCCAAGTCTCCCACCTTGGAATTGAGCACTTCAATCATTTCATGTTTCACAAAGAATATGATGCTCATGCAAACAACATTTCCCACACAAATAGAAGGCAGTAAGGGGAAGAAACTACATAGATTGATAAAGACATCATACCTCAGGTGGCACTCCAACAGTATCATTCAAAATATCAGAAGTTACAGGGCAACTGGCCAGAGGAAATCCATCTGGCCCAATCTTTTCAGGTTTCACCACTACATTATGTTCTCTATCAAAGTCTAAGCTGTTAGACTCTTGTCGACCACGTTGGATCACCTGAGGTGAAAGATGTTTTGAATTCAATTCATTGTCTGAATGCCATCCATTAGCTTTTGCACCAGAATCTATTTCCTCACAGTCACTATCTCCACCTTTGACACCTTCCTCGTGATCAGATAAATACTGTGACGTTTCCATGTTATCGTAACTTGAATCAGCTTTTCTTAATAAATGTTTATTCAAGTCATCTGAATTCCAGGAAATATTCCTGCTTGAAGTGGAAGGAGAAGCTTCTATTGGTAATGATGCTGAACCCACAACCTTACGCATCAATCCGTCTGAAACCCCTTTGAACTGACGCACAATATCATCCATTGCACCATCCACGTTTACTGTAAAACAAGAGGCAGTGGGGGTGGAGAAGCGTAAAGACTTTAAGTGTTACTGAGCAAGAAGATGAACTACTGTTAAGCAGATAGAAGTCACAGTCAGCCAAGAAAGAATGAGTAAAATAAAAGATCAAATAGACAAAGTATCATAAATAGCGTACAACACTGATTTTGTAATCAAAGATTAGTTTCAAAGTATGTTCATTGCTTTTTTCATTTTGTTTCTCCATTGCAGCTTTGCAATTTTTTTTATCTTATTGAATGATAAATTATTTCCATTAAAAAAGAAAAGAATAGCTTTACCAAATACAGGCTTAAGCTACCACAAAATGCCGCTGAACTCTTACTTTATTAAAGGTAAAGAGTACAATACCACAAAATGCATGAAGCATTTTTCCCGATTCCCAAGGCTATTTCTTCTGCAATGGAATCTCTCTTCTGTGCTTTCCTTTGGAAAGGTCATGAATCTACTCGATTCCTCCGGCCTATCAGTTGGTCCAACATTTGTCGGCCCAAATCTGAAGGGGGCCTTGGTATTTGTCGTATCCAAGATGTCAATTCCGCTGCTTTACTCAAACTCATTTGGAAAATTGTCACCAACCATGATTCCATCTGGGTTAAATGGGTCCACTCTTATCTTCTCAAATCTGACTCCTTATGGTCTGTCCCTATCCCTTCTAATCCTTCTTGGACATGGAGGAAACTTCTTCTCCTGAGACACCATGCTCTCCCTGCCATTTCCATTCAGATCTCCTCTGGTTCCTCCACTTCATTCTGGCTAGATCCGTGGCATCCGTTGGGTATTCTCATCAATCTTTTCTCTCCCCGCTCTATCTATGAGACCCGCATCCCCAAATCTACCCGCCTCTCGCATTTCATCTCTAATGGTTCTTGGGTCCCTTCTCCTCACCATAGTCTCACGCAAGTCTGGAACTCTCTTCCCCCTATCCTCTCCCTTCCCCATGATAGAGTTATTTGGCTCCCCTCCTCTTCCAAAGTTTACTCTACTCCCTCAGCTTGGAGCCTTTTCCGTTCTCCCTCCCCCCCCCCCACTTGGCCCCCCTTGGTATGGTTCAAAGGTCATATCCCCCACCATTCTCTTACCCTTTGGAGAGCCCTAAACATTGCCCTCCCAACCCAATCCTTCCTCGTATCGCGCCATATACCTGTGAACACAAATTGCATTCTTTGCTGGAATAGCACTGAGGATATTGAACATTTGTTCTTTTCTTGCCCCTTCTCTAGTGCTCTTTGGAGAAAAGCCCTTACCTTCATTTGGCCCCGCTCTCGTCGCTCTTTTGGGTTTGCCCGGACTGGTCTTGGGTTTTGAGTAACTTTTCAGATACCTCTATATGTGACCGAATTGGCAGGCTTGTCTTTGGTGCTTCAATCCATCATCTATGGTGGGAACAAAATCTCCGGCGCTGGACTTCTAAATCTCGCTCTATAGATACTATTTGGAATGCTATTTACTTTGATGTTACCTCAAAAATCTCAGCTAATCCCTCCCCCCAATTGTTGACTCCCCAAGGAACAGACTCATTGTTGTTGCCTGGGGGCTCAACTCCCAAATCCATTCTTCTCCTTGATCCTTGTTCTTAGGATCCTTCTTTGTATTTGCTTCTTCGTCTTTAATTGATTATTTATTCATCCAAAAAAAAAAAACATGGCCATTCTAGCTGGAGCTCAAGGTAACTTGACTTCATGAACTCAATTTATATAAAATATTCTTGCACAGTAGGAGTTTATAATTTGTAAGGACATAAAAGCTCAAAAATAATCCCTCCCACTAGATCCCTTGGGGGGGGGGGGGGGGGGGAAGGTTCATCTGCAGAACACCTCAGGATTACTTATTAGGCAAGTTACCCATACAATGAAATTTGAGCACCAAACAAATTCTCCAATTGCAGGCCTAGACTCGGCTGAGAATCAGAAAACAGAGAGTAAGGACTGAAATTAAAATGTAGCAAGCACTGGGCAGTGGAAACACCAGAATCTGTCATGTTTTGAGCATTGTGGAGGAAAGGCGTTTTTGAGGGTGATAAATAAAAGAAGGAAAAATCATTTGCTTCAAAAAGGGAAAAAAAAATTTGAAACAATTTAACTTTAAAATATTGGAGCGATTTCATTTATTAGCTCTTCAGTAGCGACCAAACAGATGGACTATCAGTTGCATCATACAGTTCCCCTTTGACAAAGAAATGCAAATGTAGTGACAGAAGAAAGAAACTCACCTGCCAGTGTTTTCATTACTGAATTTGACTTTCCAAATGAGTAACTCTTCAAACGTGGGGGAAAAAAATGAAGTTCAGACAAAGCCAATTGTCATTCAGCACAAAAAGGCATAATAAATTGGAATCAATCATTTTAAATACTACAATTCCAAGTTCATGGGATTCACACCTTGGAGGAGACACTCAAGAAATCCCACACCTCATGCTGTTCAGCAACATTGGCAATTGACAAAAGATCCTAAGGAAAAGAAGCATAAGAGAAACTATAATTAAAAAATACATAAACATGCTAAACACAGAGGTAGTTGTATCATACTTGCATATATTTGTCAAGCTGAATGCAGCGTTCATGAACAAGAGAATCATCAGTACTTGAGGAAAGAATCTTTTTGGGGGGCAAATGTAAATTATAATTGAGTATATCCTTCAGGTGTCGGTGCAGACGTTCAAAGTTACTATATCTGCATGGTAGATGCATTAAATGACGAAAAAAAGAAATGCCAAAAACAAGTCAATGAAGGAATTGAATTGTGGATAAACAAACATAAACAATACCTCCTTTTGACAAACCAGGTTCTTTTTTCTGCATCTGTCACAGCAATGGAATAAACTGCAAAAGATTTTGACCCAATTTTTTCAAAGTATGCTCCCAATACCTGCAGAAACATTGAAACCACCAAGAAGTGGAAGTGACATAACAGAATATTCACAAACTGCCTTTAGGACTAGATAACAAAGACAAAGACCAAGAATAAGTTTTAAATTCAGTTTTTATGGATGATTTCCAGTTTATTTTTCTAGAATTTCATAAGTCCCAAATATTTATACAGAAATAAAAATAAACTAATTACCCGGCACCCCAGCTTGGGCGCATGCAGTAGTCCTTCCTTCCTAATCACCATACCAGAATTACCCTTAACATCATCCTCTTCTTTATTCTCTCCCAAACTTGGCCCATACAACTCCTTGGAAATGGTTGACCCTCCAGAGTTTGTTTTCTCCAAACCAGTTTGAGCTTGCAAAGAAGAATTGCTATTGGATCGCTGAGTCTGCATTTCACTACCATTAGAATATAGAATAGTATTATCTTCTGACCCAAAACATGGTCCCTGGTGCAAATCTGGAGGACGTCCTGTTTCTATACTTATTCTATCACTTGGTGAAGGATCACGATTTTCTCGATCAGTTAACCTAACCAAGAGCTTATCATCCATTCCAGTAGAAACCATAGGTCTGCTGATTAATATTTCCTTGGAGTTTCCCACAGGCGCGGTACTACTGGTTTGTGAAGTATTCATTGAAGATGCTGGAAGAATTCCTACTTTAGCACGTTTTTGAGATTTCTTTCTATAGTTTCTTCCTTTAGTCCACATGTTCTCAAGATTTTCAGGAGCAAGAACTTCTGTTCTTCTCTGTGTTGCAGCCTCTAAAATCCTTGCCCAATCTGCAGCCTGTGGCTGGGCAGAACCTTCATCATGTGTCTGGCTGGATATTTCTGATACCACACCATTTTGTTGTTTAAAAGTGGAAGCATTTTTTGCTGCTGTCGATTTGCCACTTTGAGTAACTCCTACAGAACCAGAGGTATGATGGTAATGACCAGTTGCTACAGCTGACTGATCATCATCCATGTCTTTACTCCTATCCTCTTTCCCAGAAAGGAAGAGATACTCAATTAACTCATTAATGTACCTGCAAAAGAAGATGGCAGAGTCAATAGCTACCTTCAAAATTCATAAAAATCAGTTTGTCACAAAAATTAGAATAGAAAACTGCAGGCATCAATGCAAGAACTTAGTAATTAGAAGAGAAGTTTTACATTTAAAAAATAAATAAAAAAGTTGTAATTATACAAATAGATCGATCTGTTGTTTTGCTTGATTAACTACGTTTTTTTTTTTTTTTTTTTTTGGGGGGGAATGGTGCTACATTTCACATACAAAATTGACATGGCTACAATTATATTTCCTTAAGGACCCTTACCCATTCAATCCTTTAACCTTAAAGTCATTAATAAAGGATGTTCAAAATTATAACCAAAAAATATAATAATTTAACAATTACTAGGGCTAATATCACTTACCTCCCCTCTTAGTTGACCAACTAGCACTTGGACCTCCTCTTAATTGGATAATGTCACTTACCGCCCCTCTTACCTGGCAAAAGTATTGAACCCCTCCCTTCTCTTTACTTTTTCACTTAGGTGATACTTTTACTGTTAAATATTTTTTTTAAAAACCCAAAATGTCCTTGACTAATATTTTCTTGTTTTCTTTACCTCCTCCCCCCCCCCCCCCCCAAAAAAAATAATAAATAAATATATATATATATTATTACTTGATTTCATTTGCTGATTCTATTCTGTTTTTACTTCATTTTGTTCCATGATTCCAACTCCAAATACAGAGAATAACCTCAGTTTCTAGTTCAACGAGGTGGGTAACTTCACATCCCCCTTCCATTCTCTTCTTAACAGAGAGATGCAGTAATTTAACAAGCCAATCTGATTTCACACTTATCACTCCGTGCATATATGGTCATTCTATGTTTAGAGTTCAGTATAGAGCAGAAATTCAGGGGTAGTTCAAGAAACAGTCGACCAACGATGGAGGAACACGGTTTCTTTAACCATGCAAGGTTGATATAAAGCTGCATTAGCTTTTCTGTCTCTATCTGATGACACTGAAACTAATCTGATGTGCTCAGCAATCCTATCTGCCCAGCCAGCACAGACTCCTTGTCTTAAGAGCTCCCCCTATTTATAGCAGGGGATGCATGTTGGAGGACATCCTCCAGGCCTGTTCTACATCATCAACAGTCCTGTAAGTCCACAAGAAATTTGTGCACAACACCAAAGGAACTTTTATGAAATACTAATTGGAGAAGCTGCTTTCTTAGCTTGGACATCTACTTTATGGTTTTCAGGTTTAACACATTTTCTTACAGAACTCTGTTGAGTTTGCTGCGTGTTTCAAATAACTGCAAAGCATAAGCTATTGTCCGAGCATCACTAGTAGGTTTGCAGAATTTTGCATGGGCCAATTCAGCCATTTCTTTCAATTTCTTCTGCTTGTGTTTTTCTTCTTTGTCCAGAATCTTTGGTTATTAAATCTTTGGGTAATTAAGAATATTGGTTTTATCATCCCTATCCAAGTCAACTGAACTACTGTGGCTTACCTTGAACTTCATAATAAAAGGACTTTCAAGCTCTTCAGTTCTGCATCTCTTCGTCGCCGAATTAAAAATGAGAAACCTTTGGGTTGTTTTTGCTCTTTTTTCTGTTTAACTTGGGTGTGGTAGTAGGTTTAAGGAGGAGAAGATGGGAGAAGGGAGAATTACCTCACCCACATTAGTTAAGGGCATTTTAGAGTGTTTGAAAAAAACACTTAACTGAAAAAGTTAAGAGAAGGGAGGGATTTGATACTTTTGCTATTTGGTCAACTAAGAGGGGAGGCAAGGTGATATTAAGCCTAATTACTAGTAACTAATAAGATTAATTGATCTTTACTATTTAAAATAACAACACCCTTCCCTATTAAGTTCATCCACCTCCCAAGGAAATGAGTTGTTTGCTTATTTTCAGTTTCTATTTAATTCCAGTAAAAAATTCTCCCCCTCTCTCTCTCTCTCTCTCTCTCTCTCTCTCCCCCCCCCCTCCATATTAATGGTTCAATTTCTATTTTTTAAAGAATTCATTATTAATTTTGAATTTGATATCCACAATTTAGTTCCTAGATTCAATTCCATCAATGGTATTTCCTTGTATTCTTTGAACCTTTACATATATGCTTCAAAATTTGATATCAGTTACAAAATGAATTTGATTCAATTCCATTAATGGAATTTGGATTCGTAATTCCTAGATTCAATTCCATTAATGGTATTTCCTTGGATTCAAAGTGGATATGGAATTCCTTAACAAGTGATATAAAATTTTGAACCACATATACTCAAAAACAAGTGCATGAATATCCTTATTCTAAGTTTCTATTTAGTCCCATATGTGCTTCAAAATTTGATATCAAAGTGAATCATCTCTTTCTTACCCAAAAAAAAAAAAAAAAAAAAAGAATAAGTGAACCACCTCCAGATAATCCATTAGTCATTTACCATTCAAAAGAATCCCACCTCTACATAGGTAATGTGTTCCTTGAAGGTTGTTGTTATTTTAAATAGAATTCCTTGAGGATCTAACAATAGCTAAATTCCTTGCATCTTCATTGTAGCAATGGAAACCCAATTTTAGGGTTAGGGTTTCTTGAATTCCCTAAAATTAAGGGTTCGCCCAGAATCTTCCAACAAATAGGTCTAAAATATTATGGGATGATTGTGGATCTCTAAAAAATGTTGTGGGAAGCTCTTATGATAGGCCAGGGGGTGACCCTTGTTCACATCATGTAGTTTGTTCCGAAAAAAAAATAGAAAACTGCAGGCATCAATGCAAGAACATAGTAATTAGAGAAGCAGTACCACAATTAAATTTTAAATTTAAAAATTTAAATAAAAGTTGCAATTATACAAGTGGCTCAATCTGTTGCTTTGCTCAATTAACTTGAGGGTGGGAGGAGGGAACGGATGCGGAAATCAAACATACAGTGCACATATATATATAGAAGAACATTGCTTCAACACAGGACTGCTTTCTTTTTATTACCAGCAAGTATGTAGAGTTTTATGTGATCTAGAATTTATGTGAAAGTACCCCTTGATTGAGCTTAGAGTTTCGTCTCTTCCCTTCAGTTCTATTTTGGAGGTTCGAAACTATTCATTTTAGCATGATACTGGTGTCATTGAAGGTGGTTTACCTTTTCAATGAGGCCAAAATCAAGTGATTTCAAGCAATAAGCATAAGCTTATATAGAACTGGTGCCACTGAAGGTTGTTCAGTTACTTTTATATGAAATCTGACCTTGTAGTTAGTTAAGAATGAGTTGTTGCTCTTATATTGCAGAGATGGGGTCAGTGTCGTTATGCTCCTTTCCTTCTGCTACTATTTCTATTATTCTGTCTTCAAACAATAAGCATAAAATTATATAGAACTGGTTCCATTGAAGGTTATTCAGTTACCTTTGTATGAAATCTGACCCTGGCAAGCCGGTTAAGAGTTGTTGCTCTTGTACTGCAGAGATGGTGTCAATGTTGTTATGCTCCTTCCTTCTGCTACTATTTTTATTATTTTGCCTTTGAAAGGATCCATTCAATTAGAAAGGTTCAGTTTCTCTTTTTTTCTTTTTCTTCTTCTTCTTTTTTTTTCTTCCTGTAGGAGGCAAATGTATGAATGTGCATCCATATGCTGGAGCTTGGAAACTAACTAATTAAATTGATTATGGTTATTCCATAACTCTATTACATCTATTTGATTTCTTCACTTTCCTAGAAAGGCACTTTTTTTCCAATACATGCATTAGCTTGGGTCCTAAATCACTTCACTGCTTCCTTATATTCTTATGGCCCAAGGAGGTAAACAAGCATAAGTTATCATAAGATTTCTTAATTTTCTAAAACAGTATAGTTTTTACATAATTCATGTCTCTGTGTCATTACTCAATCTTCAATTTTCCCGAACTCTTCTTCTGGGTCATCATAACATGGTCATGTTATTCAATAAATTCCAATGCCCTGGATATACTTTAGGTATGCATATGCGTGTGTGATGGCACAAACGTAGGTTAGTAAGGAAAAGAACCTAACAGGGCTTGCAAAGTTCAATATGCACAGAAAAAGATATGTAAGGAAAAGCACTTACCCAGGGCTTGCAAAACTCAATATGGGTTGCATAACCAGGCAAGTTAAGAGCTCTCTAGCAATAGAGTGGACGATGGGACATTGAACTTCCCGAGGTCTTAACACCACAGTCAATATGCCTCCCATAATTTGCTGGAGAACCTGAAAGCAAAGCTAAAGACATGACTACAAGAGACAAAAAGCAAAGCAGAATATCAATAACTAATAGACAAAGAATCATCAGACATCTCCACTCACACCTTGTACTCACACTCAGGAGATACCAGAGCTGGGTGGAGCTCCTTAAACACCATAAGATGATGTTTCAGCCTTTCATCTCTTTCTTCCGAAGAAAGTGTCCCCATGACATCCACACCAATCGCAGATTGGTTTCTTCTGTAAAGGTCAATGTTGTCTCCTATCAAGTCAACCATGTCCCTGAAACATTGGAGATTCATTTGGTTCTGACAGAACACAAACAAAGGTATCTATCAAAGTTAAGAAAAATTGTAGATGACCTAGAAAAGTAACAAAAAAGCACCTCGTTAACAAATCGAAAAGGTTAATTTCTTTAACCCTTTTTGATATTTCACCAAGAACATCAATAATTACTAGGCGTATCTGTTCTGGGAATTCTCTATCAGGAGTGATGGCAGAATACCACAAATCAACCACAAAATCCTGCAAAATCTTATTGATGAAGTCGTCAATGGCAGCCTCCACTTGTGGGGAGTCAATTTTCCTCTTCCATTTTGGGGGATGCGTCAAAGTAGAAAGGCGAGGATCATCTACAGACAATTGCTTCTTCGCCAGGTGCGATAGATAGGACGGTCGAGCTACTGGTTGAACCCGCCAGCGGATCTCCAACCCCCTAGTAAGAAGCCGTAATGCGTAAACTAACAGAATAGATACAGGAATGTTCATCAACATTGATTTACTTGTATCTGCAGCAAAAATATTAGGAAAAAATAAAATTCAGAAACATGAATGCGAGAAAAAAGGTAAGATGGAAGAATGCAGTCAACACAACCAAGAACTGCAACGGGTGATTTGATATTATTCAACTAAAATTGGAGAAACCACTTAGTAACTCGAAAGCTTTCAGTCGATCCGATTCATGGGAAGTTCAATTAAATTAAATATAAATAAAAGATTCTTGAAATGAAATCGCAACGAAATACATACGGGACAAGAAGTATGTTAATGCGAAGATGACCAGCGCCCACCATACAGTTCGAACCTTTACTTCCTCGATCACATCTTGTAAGGTTTTCATGGTACCAAATCGCCTGGAATATTTTCTTCTATCAATTTATCTTAATCAGACAAAACGACGGCACGACGATCTTTCCATATGGACTACAGAGACAAATTTGGAAAATAGTTTCAAGATTAGCTCGGCTACTCTGAATCTGCTCTGAGCTTGAATGATTATGAAGCATATAAAGATGAATTTGGAACAAATTGAAGAAATAATAGACCATGTGGCCAGCAATTGTTGCAGGAACCCTGTTCACCAAAACATCCAAAATCGCTTCGGCTGTCAACCGAGGGAGTTGGTGTTCTGGCGTAGAGAGCATGGATTTTCACTCGAAACGAAGGTAAATGCGGCTACGTAATAAGGATTTAATGCTTCTACTTAAAAAGGCTTCTGTTTTGTCCGATTCCAGTTTTGTAACAGTGGAGAAGTTCGGTCATTTTCATGGGAGCATTAAGAATAAATTTGTTTTGCCTATGTTTGTGCGGGAACACCTGCGTATCGATTCTAAAACTATCGAAAACTGTACAAACAAACGAGGCCTAAGGGTCGAATCTGGATCCTCACCCCGTCGGGGTAGCACAAGACAGCTTTACTAGTCACAAAACGTGGGGCCGGATAATTCTTTTTTTTTTTGGTTTTTCCAAAAGTGTTTTCACCCCGTGGGCCCCACGTTGCTGGAATCCGGACTTTGATGCTCTACAACCTAAAGTTCAATTTTCCGAGATAGGCCCGTTGGATTTTTTTTTTGTTAGCACCGCATGGCACACGTTGCTGGAATCGACTTGATGCTCTACCCAGTTCAATTTTCCGAACAGGTTTGGGGATTTTATTTGTGGCCGCTGCCCCTAGTCTTGTCATGTATGCAAAGTATAATCGAACAGTGTCAATTAAAAATCTGTGGAATTGTCAATGCAGGGTTAGTTTTTTTTATGAGAATAATTGAGTAGTAAAGATCATACTTCTTAGTGGAGAGGTAATGGGTTCGACCCTTGCGGACGACGGCATTAGATTTCCAGTATAAAAAAAGCATCAGTACCAAAAAAAAAAGTGTGGAATTTAGTCATAAATATATTTTTCTTGGTGAAAACTATACTGCTTTTACAGAAGGTAGGCATATCATAAACAATATTTAAATTCCCAAAAAAAAATCATAGACAATATTTTGGTGTGGATATCACCTTCATTCGGGCATGCCTCGTTTCCCTGCAAAGGTGGATCTCCGAAAGGCTTATGACTTTGTGCAATGGAATTTTCTTTTCACATTGTCTTCTTCGTATGCAATTTCCTCCTATTTTCATAAATTGGGTGGTTCAGCTGGTAACAAATCCTCAATATGTAGTGTTTTTAAATGGTGCTCAATCCCCTTGCTTTACAGTGAACAGGGGTCTTCGACAATGATGCCCTCTTTCCCAAACTTTGTTTAATTTGGTGCTTCAAGTGTTTGCTGACTCTCTATCTGTGGCTGCCTGCTCGGGTGAATTCAAGTATCATCAGTTTTGTGAGAAGCCGAAAATTACTACTATATGCTTTGGTGATAATTTATTTATATTTGGTAGATCCTCTATTGCAAATATGACATGTCTTGACAGGGTCTAAGTCTTTCGGAGCGGGAAATCAACAATCTTTTCTCCAATACTCCCCTTTTTCTCCAATACTCCCCACCGTCGAAGTCTTTCAACAATCGCTCGGGTTCCCAATTGGTGTCTTGCCTTTTTTTTCCCTTTAAGCATCAACAATCTTTTTTCTGCCAAGGTGAGGGGGCGAATGCTGGGGCAAACTTATATTATGCGGGCTAACCTATTTTGCATATTGAAGTCTTTTTAAGTTCCCAATCAGCCTTGGAACGATCCATGCTTCTGGGGGGGCAGGGGTCCATTGTATTGGTGGTAACTTGGGCATCAAGGATATTTCCAATTAGAATTTGGCAGCCTTGGCGAAGCAAATTTGGCTCATATGCATGAATTCGTCATCTCTATGGCAAACCTTTGTTCGACATAGATGGTTGAAGAAGAACACTATTTTGTCCCTTCCTCTGCCGAGTCGATGTTCTTTCTCTCTTCGGGCCATATTGAAAGTTAGATCACTGATTATTCATAAGATTCGATACTTAGTGCATGACGGATCCACCATATCAACTTGGTTTGATCCATGGTTGGAATCGGGTCCACTTTATAGCCCTGGGTTGTTGGTGTCAACTGCGGTTGGCAAGGAGCCTCATTCTCGCGTTTCAAACTTGATAGGTGATCATGAGATGTGGAATGGAGAGGTAAATGATCATGTGATTCATGACAAGTGGCTTAAAATTTCTAAGATGCCCATATTTCGTCGTTTGGAGGGGGGCAGGCCAATGTGGCCAGCCAATTCTTCATGTGATTTCACTATTAGTTTGGCTTATAGTATGCTTCGTCAAACAAGTGAAAAAGTGGGTTGGTATAATGTGATTTGGTCTTCTAAAAATCCAAAATGGTTCGCTTTTGTTGCTTGGCTAGCCTGCCTTGAGCACCTTCCTACCAAGGACCAATTAATCTCATGGGGTAAGAATATTGACCCAACTTGCTCATTATGCCAATCGGTAGGAGAATCGCATGCTCATATCTTCTTCTCCTTTCCTTTCTCATTTGGTGTTTGGAGCCATCTCATGATCCTTCATGGACTCAAGGATCCTGGTCCTCTCTCGTGGGCAGACGCCTTGCAATGGTGCATTGAGCATTTTAGGGGATCCGATAGCTTGAATGATGTGAGACGATTCAACTTTGTTACCATGATTTACTTTTTGTGGCAGGAAATGAATAATCGTACATTTCAAAAGGGTTCTCGGAGTGACCTTGACATCTTTTACTTTGTGGCTAAGATGACACGATTACGATTTCAATTTGCATAGCTAGTGGTGGAGGATTGCCCGAGACAGAGACAATTCTTCTTTAGTTGGGGTATTTTGGTTTCTTTTGCCTAGGTCAAGAGTTCTGTTCATTATTGGTTACCACCGCCATGGGGTTGGATCCTGATCAACTATGACGGTTCTCTCTAGGGACATATTGGAGGGTATGGTGCTATGGTTCGAAATTGCAGAGGTGATGTTATTTTTGCTTGTTCTGGTGGCTGTGCTAATGTGAGTGTTTTTCATGCTGAGATGCTTGCAATTCAGTGTGGCTTGCAATACGACTGTAATAAGGTTTTGGTGCATTTAGACTCTAAAGTGGCAATTAAGACTTTACTGGGTACTTACCGCCCACATTGGGGGATACTATACATTGTTGAGGATATTCTTCACTTGAGATCTTTGTTTTAGGAGTATATTTTGGTGCATGGTGTTAGGGAGACTAATAGGTGCGCGGATTTTTTAATCGGATTGGCAACGTCGGACCAAGAAATTTTGTTGGATCCTCTATCTTTGCCTACTCAGCTCTCTCAATATGTTGTAGAAGAGCGACAAGGTCATAGGTTCTTTAGAACCTAATCCTGTATTATTGTTTGTATTCTATTTATTTACTATTAATACAAAGTCTCATTTTTCTCAAAAAAAATAATAAAAAAATTTATTGTTTTATATTGAAGGATCTTATATTTAAAAAATTACAAATCAAGCCCCTGATTTTATCAAACGCTTATCATTCATTTCACAAACCCTAGATCGAGTTCGATTCTTCACCCCTATTAGAACACCCGTAAAATGATTAATCTTCGAATGGTGGAAATAAATAGTGAGAAGATTGAGATGCTGAAGAGCTAAGAGAAACAATGAGAAAATGAAGATGTTGAAGAGCCATTCATAATCTATTATTCTCTGGTTAATGATGGCGATGATCCTCTCCCTCCTCCCTCCTGGAAAAATCAGATGGTCAGATCTAAGATTTTTTGGAAAAAACAAATTTCAAGTTCTTTATTTACATTTGGCCAATCAAACAAAGAAACTGATAATATTTGGGGTAATGAAAAATGACTAACTTTATAGGGAATCCTTTGATCATGGAACACCAAATCTTCAGAGTTTGTTCCATTGAGAGATGGATTAGAATGAATGTAAATGGAGTAAAACCCTTCATATCCTTTAAAGAATTTATTCCAAACATGAGCAAACGACAAAGGTCCCCTTGTCACGAGCATGAAAGCAACCTTCGGGTTAAAGTTGAAAGGAAACTCCCTCAATCCATGAAACCACTAATGCTCTCCATAGTAACTCATCTTCGTTCATGCCGTGCATGGGGTTAGGTACCTTCAAGAACTCCTTCAATCCAATATGCTACTTGGTTATATTTTCTTTAATTGATGCCAATGGTGATGGTGCTTGTTTCAACTCCAACAATGGATGGGTGAAGTAGTAGTAACGTTGTTGGTTTCTTTTGTAAATTTGCAAAATGGAAAACCCTTTAGTGTAAAAAAGAAATTTATATTTACAACTTAACCCTCTGCATTTTCAATCGACACCGTTCGATCATATTTTGCATATGTGGCAAGATCCGGACCATTGGCTGTTGGTGGCAGCGCATGCCGCAAATAAAAATCTACAAGTTTGGCATGATTTATATTGATTTTACTTGGGAGAAGTGTTGTTTCCAGCAGTCAAAGGCCCAAATGCATTTTGGAGTCCAAAGCAAATCTGGACCGTTGAGTGAAGTGTTGAATCAACAGTCCAGATTTGTTCCAGAACCGTGCGCTGCTCCCAAGGACGATCCTATTTATAGAGCCAATTTTGATTTACAAATCAATTTTTTGTGTTACTGGGCCCCTCCAATTGACTTCCGGTAAGGCCCATTTTCTTAATGGGTTGGACGGATTCTTCTGGTCCTTGGGCTGCAAATCCTAATGAGGCCTTGAAAATTTTTATGTAGGCTGAGTTTGGGTTGGCGAACCAAGTTGCACACTTGCACGGTTGCACCTCAAAGCAACGTATCTTCGAATGGTCCGAGATTTTGTTGGGCGACCGTAAGTCCGTAACCGAACCTTACTTCGTCGTGAAGAAAATAGGTCCCACTGAAACGCGACGTGAAAATGACGCTAACGGTAACCGTGACGTGACAATCGATAGAGCGGCAATTTCGCATTTTAAAACCCTAAAAACTTAAATTTCGAAGATCGCGGCTTTGTTTCATAACTCCTGAAACTTTTGGGAACTCCAGACATTTGAATTTCTGAACGTTTCCTGTTTGAGTTGCCACTTCCCAGATTCTCTCTTTCTGAAACTCTCAGATCACAGAATCGAATAATGGGCACTGGTCATAGTCGTGAGGGTTATATCACTGATTCTGACGGAGAGGAGGAGGAAGAAGAAGAACAAGAAGAGTACGAAGATGTAGAAGAGGAAAAGGAGGAGAAGAATCAGAGATCTTCAGCGAAAAAAGCCGAAACCCCAACTTCTGTTGACGATGTTGACTCGAGGCTTAAAGCGTTAAAGCTTAAGTATTCCTCCCCAAGCCCTAGGGTTAAGCTCTATCTTCACATCGGCGGGAACACCCCTAATGCCAAATGGATCATTTCGGAGAAATTCGCTTCCTACTCCTTTGTCAAGACCACTCGCGAAGACGACGACGAAGACGACGAAGAAGGAGAATCCAGCCGTGGTGCAAAAGGGTGGTGGGTCTTGAAAGTTGGTTCTAAAGTTCGAGCGAAGATCGGCAAGGAAATGAATTTGAAGCAGTTCGACAGCCAACGTCGCGTTGATTTCGTCCATCAGGGTGTCTGGGCGATGAAGTTCTCCACTGACGAAGAATATAAGAACTTCGTCTCCAAATACCAGGATTGCGTATTTGAGAACACTTTTGGTCTTCAGGGTAACGATGAAAACAAACTCAAGGTTGTCGGGAAGGAGTTTATTGGCTGGATGAAACCCGAAGCAGCTGACGATTCGATTTGGGGAGACGCTGAAGACAGTTTCGCTAAAAGCCCTGCACCAGTGACGCCTTCGCGCGATACACGGGATCTGCTGGAGGAATTTGAAGAGGTAGCTGAAGAGGGTGGGATTCAGAGCTTAGCTTTGGGCGCCTTGGACAATAGCTTTCTTGTTGGTAGTTCTGGGATCCAGGTGGTAAAGAATTTCAGTCATGGGATCCATGGGAAAGGTGTTTCGGTCAGGTTTGAGAACGACAATGCAAGAGGTGGTTCTATTTCAACGCCGAAGAAAGCCCTTCTCATGAGGGCTGAGACTAATATGCTTCTAATGAGCCCAACGGATACTGGAAAGGCCAGTCGAACTGGGCTTCATCAACTCGACATTGAAACAGGGAAGATCGTTACTGAATGGAAGTTTGAAAAGGATGGGACCGATGTTAGCATGAGAGACATCACCGGTGATAGTAAGGGAGCTCAGTTGGATCCTTCTGAGTCAACATTCTTGGGCTTAAACAAGAACACACTCTGTAGGTGGGATATGCGTGATCGGAAAGGGATGGTTCAAAACATTGCAAGTGCAAACACTCCTGTCCTACACTGGACCGAAGGGCATATGTTCCAGAGGCCTAACTTTTGTTGCTTTGCTTCCGCTGGTGATGGCTCGATTGTTGTTGGTTCTGAGGATGGGAAGATCAGGTTGTATTCAACGAGTACCATGAGACAGGCAAAAACTGCATTTCCAGGTCTTGGTTCTCCCATTACCCACGTGGATGTTACTTTTGATGGAAAGTGGGTTTTGGGTACAACAGATAACTACCTGATTCTCATTTGCACACTTTTCACGGACAAGGATGGAAAGACCAAAACTGGTTTTACTAGTCGAATGGGAAATAAAATCCCGGCTCCAAGGCTGTTGAAGCTAACACCATTGGATTCTCACTTGGCTGGGTTGAATAATAAGTTCCATGGAGGACAGTTCTCATGGGTGAGTATACTTGCTTTTCTATTAAAATGTTGTTGCATGACTGGTTTTCTTCTAGGATTGTTTACTAAAACTCTTACTTTCTGAAATTGATGCCGGTGAAATTTTATGCTATAGGTAGATCTATATAGTCTATGCCGGAAGATAATGTTCCTCATTATCTAAGCTTCTTGAACCTTAAATTAGCTAGAGTTTCACAGCTTTCACTTGATGTGGTCATGGTGTTTTAATTAGTAATTCATTTACTGTAGCAATCATGTACACCTGTGTGGTAGTCTTCTTTGTTCGAGTGGGAAGCATTTAGTAGACCCAGCTATGGGATTGAGTTTCTTCTATTGGAAATGGTTCCACATAAGCTAATGTATTTTGTCTAATTTGCATGTTTATCAAATTATTAGCTGCTGCAGTTCCCTCTTTTGTTTGTCATCTTCTATTGGTAATTGTGTGACTCAAAAGGATTTGTAACCAGCCCATGTAGGCACTCCTACTTTCTGTGCCCCCTGCATCAGTTTTAGTATGGAAACAGCCTTTCTATAGAATCATGATTAGGCCTGCATGCATTACTATCTGCCTAAAACCTTGCAGGAACTGAAGCCTTGTGCTAGGTATGTCCTTCTATTATTTAGGATTATCTGTATTTATGCAGATAATTAAGAAGTTCGAGTTATTTTTTAGTCTCCTTTCATTAACACATAGATAGCATTTAGAGAAATGTACTTAGTTTATAAGTTTGTTTAGACTTCTATTAGGAACTATTTCAGTTATGAGTCATAGTTAGAGTTAAGGTGAACTTTCAAGTTAATTAAGAACCTCTATTTATCTCTTTAAATGTAGCATTCAAATTAAATGATTATTAAATCGAAGTAAGAATTATATGGGTTAGATTGAAGGGAAGGCCTAAAATGGCTGTTGGATAAGTTGTAAGAAAGGATATGCTTGTGTTGGGGCCAGATTCTAATATGACCATGGATAGAAGCATTTAGAGGATGAAGAGTTGTGTGGCTGATACCCTGTAGAGAGATGTACCTAGGTTGCTTTACTTGGATTTCTTCCTTCACTTATTTCCTTTCTCTATCTTCTTTGACTCTCTTCTTCTTTCTTTCTTTCTTTCTTTCTTTCTTTCTTTCTTCTTCTTCTTCTTTTATTTATTTTTTATTTTTTTATTTAATAATTGTCTTATTCTTATCTCTATTTTCAAACTGTTTTGTATCCATGTAGTTGGAATTAGGTTATTGTTGTTCTTGTTGATAGAATCATTGGGTTTGTTTAACCATTGCTGGCACATTATACCAACTTGATTGTGTGGATTCTCCTTCTTTGCCCTTCTGAGATTCTCTCTCTCAGGTGCAACCTTCCTTTTCCTTCTTGTATTCTTCTCCTTTCTCTTTACTGTAACTAATGGGTGTTACCTTTTATATTTTGAAACTGTCTTTCTACCAAACTGAAAGGGAGTTAACATCATGCTTGGGGGTAAGCAATTGGGTCTGTTAGTTTGGGTTTAGACTGTCGGCTGTAGTTCTAGTTTGGAAGGTATTTATCTAGAAGATAGTAAACAGGATCTGCTATGAATTGGAAAGGTTGGTTATGTTAAAGTAGGGTTTTCTTGTCAAAATTAGAAGTTGGGTATTGTAGAATCCAGGGTTTAATGGTAGGGTGGTGCATATTCAGGATCAAATTGGGCTTGGTTTTCTAGGAATATGTTGTTTGGGTTATATACATGTTGGTTGGGCCTTTCATCCTATAAGAATATGTCACTTCTACAGGTCTAAAGAAGGGTTAGTTAGGTTGAGCGTGAAATTAGTTTCTATAGTTGGTTTATATTTGTGGTTTATGATTGAACCAGTTTTGCTGATTTGGACCGGTGGTTCAATTTAAGCCATTGGAATATTATATCTTAAGCACCAAACTTTGGTTCTACCAAACCCTACCCTTATCTTGATGTAACTAAATCTACTAGTGCATCCTAGATCTTGGACTCTGGCTTCTAGCTGGATCCTTATAAATCTATCACTTTTTATGCAATTAATTATGTGAACCAACTGGGTAGGTGGTGATTTGGCTACTACTTCCTACCAATGGACAAAATCTCGCGAAATTCCGCCAATTTCTTGTCTCAACCTTGGCAAGGTGGGACATGGTTCAAGGCAAAATTTACTGAGTTGACAAAATTTTGAAGAAATTTTGGATGAAATTGTGAAAATTTCAAGGGATTGTACAATATACTAATTTATAATTTTAAATCTATAAATGAAATTTGACTACTTCTTAGTATTTGCTCTTGTATTTTAAATGAAAGTTTCAATGTTTTCTTGTATATCCATGTTTAGATTTGTGAAAAATACATGATCGGGCTTGTGTGAATCATGAAAACCAGTTTGTGTTAGATTTTAATAAAAATTAACATTGCTAATGTGTTTATTGGCCTCAAATTAGGATGACACTAAATATCGGACCCAAAATTCCACCGAAACACTCAACCGTTTGCCAAAATCAAAATCTCGGTATTGTTAAGACACCGAGAGGAGACGAGATTTTGAACATTGCTTCCTACTGCAAAGAGTTGCCATTTCTTCCCCCCTTTTCATTAGTCAAAAAACTGAGTTTCTTATTTAGACCCCCCCTTTTTTTGGTCTCTAAGTGTATTTCTTAATTTTCAATGGGTGACTACAATTAATACTCAACCACTTGAATAAATGAGAGCAAATGGGAAATGGCCGAAAGGAAAATCATACACTTCTATAATCTTTTGTTAAAGCTGTATCTTGACATGATCTTGGAATTCTTGGTAGTCATAAATCCATAAATGAGAGAAAGACAATAAACGCTCCCCTTGCATTAGGTCTTTAGTCATATCTTGACCAAGGAATTTCAGACAAAATAAACCTTATATGCTCTAATGAATGATCGAGTGTACATGGAGGGTCAGACCCTCATGAGAGAGCCTTCAACTGGCCCAAATCTGTTTGGGAACCTAGATGGAGATGGACCAGTTCCAGTTTGAGTTTTGGATCTAGAAGGATCTTGGGAGTTCATGTTATTTGGGGAAAATAATGTCTTTAGTTCCAAATTCCAATTATTCTTAGTTTCCTAGTTGGAGCGTTAGTCTTCAATTGTAGGGTCCTTTATTTTTCTTTATATACGATGCAAGTTCCGGTCATTAGAGGTTTATTGAAAGGATAAATTGGGTTGGTTATGTTTGAGAGCTTGCGTGGCTGCATAAGTGTGCACGCCAACTCTCTTCATCTTAGATGACTTCTCAAGTTAGCCACTTAGCCCCATCTTACTTATACTGGCCTTCTGCCGATTTGGTTGCAGAGCTGATCCCCAGTGCTTCAACCACATTACGGCTGTTCACTCCTATCTTCTTCTCTGTGCCAGAAGCCAAACGAACACACAAAAAATTATTGACTACCACAGCATTGACCAACTCCACTCCATTCATTCCTTGACTCTTACTGGAATCCATCCATCTTATCAAATTGTTCCTCTCAATTCTCGCAATGATGCCCACCTCCTCCTGGCTGCTTCTTCCATTTCCCTTTGTAATCAAATTTGATAAACCCCTTTTTTGAAGAGGGTAGAGGGTCTGATTGTGAAAATTTGAGAGTGAAGAACCGAATGTGTGAGAGATAGAAAAACAAACAGAGACGAATAGAGAATTGAGAAAGCAGATAACTCTAAGGAAGGAGATGCAAAAAATCATACCTGGTTTACTGCCTTACCTCATGAATCAACTCCAGCGGTGGTAGTCTCCCTCCCTTGTTTCAAAGCTTCTGATGAAGTTTGCAGTCTCTTCTATATTCTTTGTGCCATCTCCCCTGGCAAAAGATAGTAAGTTGTGATTCTTCTTTCCATTTTCTTTATGTTTCTAAATTGCACCTTCCTTTCTTTTTATCCCCGTTGGTCTTTTTTTTCAACTTCATTTCTAGCCTTACCTTTCCCCACTTGTTATACTCTCTTTTTTGAACTTCCCATAATTACAATTCCTCCCTTTAATGTCTTGGACTTTTCTTTATTTATTGATTCCTTGATTTGAGTATCCTTTTATTTGTGTGGGCGGTAATTATTCTGGATACAAATCCAGCTGTGGTGGTGCCGACCTAGGGGTGACCTGCTATGGTGGGTTTCACAGGGAGAATGGTAGAAGAAAGGGGAATGGAACTCAACTTGATTTTAACCAACCTTTTTTTTTTAGTAGTCTTTTATTTCGTTATATATGTGTCGTTCCCCATTGTTAGAGGTAGGCTGAAAAGATAAATTTGCTTGGTTGTGTATAAGTGCAAGTGGCACTGCACATCCCCCCCCCCCCTTCTTCAAAAATAAAAAACCTAACAACTTTGAGAATGAAGTTTTAGTTCCTATGAGTTGTGCCAAATTTCATCTCAAACTTCGTCAAAACCATTGTATCTTTTAGTAAAATTTTCAGGCCCACCCCCTGAGTTACGCTAGATATGAAAGCCACCTTCTGAGTTATCCATTTTATCAGCTAGACCCCCTATTATTAGCACTATTTGTCTCAATTAGTTTTTACTTATCATTTCCAGTATTACCCCATGTCCTAAGTTTAAAAACACTACCCATGAACCTTATCTCCCACATTTTGTGAGGATTTATGATTGGGTGGAAGAAGTCACAAATGGTGGAGGAAGACGAAGATCCGAGTTGAGCGTAAGGTTTTTGTTCAAGGTTATTCTTGTCTTTTTGAACAGTTTAACTTGCTTGCATCTGCACTTTACTGTGATTTCTTAACAGCAGAGGGTGTCATAGATATATTTTCTTCTTGTAGGGGGTTTGGTTCATAAATTGGATAACCTCAGGGTGGCATTAATTTAGGGGGTGGAGAGGTTGGTGCAGAAAATTTCCCATATATTTAATGGGAGCTAAGATCAAGGATGACTTAGCCCCAAATAACCTCAAGAAAAATAAATTTAAGGACAAATAAGTAACTCAAGATTACTCACAACTGGTTCAAATTGTAGGCGGTTGGTGCTGGCTGGATCAAGTTGAGTTCCAACAAGTGAAGAGTAGAAGAAATAGGAAAAGAAAAGAAAATAAAATGTAAAGAGATGAAGGTTGTTCAACTCTCTCAGCTGGGTTCCTCAACCCCTCAACCCTAGGTATTTAGCTCTCATTAGCAAGGTCCTTACATATCACTCATGGAAGAGACGAGAGAATAATCCAAAGTAAAGCTTCATTAATCAATTTCATAAAATCAGTGGACTGAGAACAGCTTATTATGTACATATAGATTTCTAATACTTGCTCTCCAAGTTTATATTGAACATAAAAACTATTAGATTTTTCTAAGCTAAAGCTAATATTCTCAGCAATAACAAAAATAGAAACTTATTGGAATAAAAATTCAGAATCTAGGCTTTATGAATTAGTCACGTGCATGCCAAGTATTACACTTCGCAAGCCAGAATTTTGCTGTATCAGTACTTGGTGAAACGAAATTGAAAAGTTTGAAAAATTGCCGAAATCTCGGCAAAATTTCACTAAAATCTCACCAAAATTTCGCAACAATCGTTATCCTTATGACACTTCCTTTGAATCTTTAAGATGGCTTGGCCATTTTATTAGGGTTATGCTACCTATATAAGGGCAGTGTCTGACTCTATGGAGCACTATATGGGTTCAATGATGTGGGCTGAGTATGTCCATTCGTAGAGGCAAGCCTACAGGGTTGAGATGATGGAGCCACCACTGTACAAATATTATTAGGTTATTCATAGGTGTGATTTATATGTAAATTTGTAATTTGTAATTCATTCATATACTTTTATGTTATACACTTATACTGTTTTAACCATGTACTACTGTCGACCGACTTCTACACTTGCACTTGACTATTGTATATTGGATTTTAGTTGTTATAGTTTTTGTTGCATTTTAATGATGATCTTAGTGTTCTTTTGCATCATATGCATATTTACATTGGTTAAAATTCATGTTCCAGACTTCTAGTTTCGCCCGTATACAGCCGGGCTTGTGTCGATCAAGAACACCATTTTGAGTTAGGTTGTTAAGCAAAAATAACACTCCCAATGTGTTTATTGGCCTCAAATTAGGCTGGACCCCAACAACCAGGCTAGGATGACCTAAAAACCCACGGAACTTAAGGTCAAAATTTGAATAAAAGATTCTAAAGTTTCGCACCTTGCATGCATGAAAACTAAACAGAAACTAACTTTTAGAAACTAAGGAAATACTTAAATAGAAACTAAATAAAATCTAAAAGAACCTTCAATCCTCATAAAAGATCTTCATGTAATCTATACTTGGGCCCCAGAAAATCTTTATTTTGATATTCCTTCAAGGTCAAAATAGGTCTGACACTGTTCATGTTACTTTTGAGTTGAACAGTGTTTTGGCCTCTTTAGAAGACCAGCTGTGCTGATTTGACCTGGTCCAGTTGATCCATTTGAAGCTGGTTCAGTCCAGCCTAGGTTCTGCATAAATTTTAGAAAACTTTATGTGGTTCAATTGAGAACTTGAACTGTGGTATGGGGATTGGTGTTCCAGATCTGATCTACCTCTGTCAAAGTGTCAACTCCCAGTTCTATTCATTGATATTCATAGGTGTTGATAATGCAGAGCCTGAGAAGGCCTGCTGAAGTGGGCTGCACTGAGAGGATTAGGAGGAGAACAGGAAGGAGAAGAAGAAAGGGAGTCACAGTAAACACACTTGGAGTTTCTCTACTTCAATATTCAAATTTCATAAAACTCTTGAGATTCCTCATTCCAATTACACAATATATGGAGAATAAATCCTGTCTCAAAATAGAAAGCTAACTAGAATAGAAAAAACCGAAAAAGAATTGAATTAATAATACCCACATTCATAATAAGAAACTATCTAGGGAAATCATTCCTGAGATTATTCAGGAATACACACTGAATGCTGAGATCATGCATTGAATTTCTGGTACTAGATCCATAATCAAAAAAGTGTTTGTGGTTGCTCCAGAAGAAATGAAACAAAAGATACAGTAGAACTAGAACAGCTATTGTGATTGTTCCACGATAACTTGGTTCCTTATCATCCATTATTATAGAATCTAGTGTTTTTAGCAGAAACGGCTGGTCATTGTAATCTATATAAGTATTGTCTTGGGTATCACATTTCAAAAGGCCTAGGCGATTAGTGGGCATTCTTGTTTATCTGGATTGGAGTTTTACATATACATCCCCTCCTTTTTTTTTTAAGCATAGTATTTTACAGAGAACATCCCTACTTTGGGCGGTATATTTTTTAGTTGCCCAGTGCTGTAGCCTAAAGAGGAGAGCTACCTTGAGACTGCCTAGGCTCTTTTTACTGCACGTATCAACTATGGTATTTTTGAAATGGGAGAAAGAATCCCCCAGTCTATGAGTGTATACTAATCCATCGTTGAATAGCCATGTCTATTCTTTCCCCTCATACAGAATGACAAATCTGTTCCTTATTGTGGAAAGGAGATTGACAAAGAAAGATACTAGCATACTCTATGCTGCCGGTGATGGAACTTAATCCCTTTGGTGATGGGATTGCGTTGATGGATGATTAATTTGTCAACTAATACTATTTGTGGTCATATAATGAATTTGAATTATAGATAACTTTTTGCCCTGCTTTATACATCAGAAATCTAAATTTTCAAATGCTTAAAAATTAGACTTGTGGTTTATATTTTCTTGTGCGTGGGATTGATGTTTTTCTGTGCAATGTAAACCTGGATGATTTTAACCAAGGGCCTCCCTTTCGATGATGATATGTCACAGGTTACTGAGAATGGCAAGCAGGAGCGCCACCTAGTTGCAACAGTGGGGAAGTTCAGTGTGATATGGAACTTTCAGCAGGTGAAGAACAGTGCACATGAGTGCTACCAGAACCAGGAAGGCCTCAAGAGCTGCTACTGTTACAAAATCGTCTTGAAAGATGAGTCCATTGTTGATAGCCGTTTCATGCATGATAAATTTGCAGTTAGTGACTCACCTGAGGCTCCGTTGGTGGTTGCAACCCCAATGAAAGTCAGCTCCTTCAGCATATCGAGCAAGCGATGACACTATTGAACAACATTGAACAACTCATGGTTAATGTGGTTTGTGTTATGCAAATTGTGTTTGCATTCTTGAGTGCTTACTTGTAAGTGGCAATTTGCCAAACGCCAGCAACATTTGGACCGTTTGATTGTATTAGGTTGCTTTTTTTTTTTTGAAGCTTGACGTTGTCCCAGTTGCACTTGGGATTAGAATACCTAATTTTTGGTTAATTATCCAAATGGTGACTCACTGGAAAGTGTGATCTCCTTTGCTGTTGCTTGATTTCTCCTTGCAAATTGAGAAGTGAGTTCTTAGAACCGAAAAAGAAACCAAGTTTTCCGTTACCAATATTTACCGTGCTGGAACTTGCAAAATGTCATATTGGCAAAATGCTCCCACGGTTGGATACATAAAATGTTTTTCTTTGGGTACAAGAACGCCCTTTTTTTCCGTCAAAAGAAAAATGCTTTTATACATGGAGATGGGTACTGCTCATGATCTCTTCACTAATAAGTGTTGGTCATTCATTATCAATCGAACAATCTGTGATGGTGATAATCAGAATGTCATCCAAAATATTCTCAACCCCCTAAAAATTTACAGTTTTTAATTCTTCCATCTCACTAGAGAGTGTAATATGGTAATTGACTTTCTTAGTAGGAAAATGGTGATCATATAGTGTGTTGAACCCTTTGGATAATTCTCAACCGATCGTTCTCAAAAATTACAGTACTTTTCATTTTGGTTTCCATCTCACTAGAGTGTAATATGGTAATTGACTTTCTTAGTAGGAAACTGTATCTGAACTCTTTGGCTAATTCTATCCGATGGTTTCAAAAACTATGTACTTTTGATTCTATGCATGGGGTGTCCTTCGTTAGATATACATAATGTTATCCAAGATGTTCACAAATTTGCCACATGATTACGACCTTTCATTCTATTATATCAATAGATAGTGTAATAAAATAGCCGACTCTCAACTTCTCAAGTAGGAAAATTGTTTCTATAAACATAGTAAAGTCTTTGATCTAATCTAGGTAATGTTGATTCCATGGTCACACTTAGAGAGACACCATAAAAAAGAAATATACAAAATGCTATTTAAAAAAAAAACAAATTATTTACAAATACAAATTATACAAAAATAAATTAGAAGAAGATTATGAAATTTTAAATTTTACCTACAGAACGCTTGGAGCCTGGACCCTTTGAGTCATGGACTCTTTGCTTGTTTTTATTCTGATGATATGATAGAGTACAATTGGGTTTTGTGGTGCCAATAAATCGAGTTACCCATAGCTGAAGATAGAGAGAAGAAGAGAAATGGCCGTTGCAATGGCGAGTAGAATCCTGTGTCAGCCTTTCCCAGCTGCTGCTTCTTCTTCTTCTTCTTTTACGTTTTCTGGTAAGCAGCAGATTAGCAGCAACCCGTTGGCTACTACCTTCTCGCCCGCAGGCCCAAAATCCAGTGCTTGGTTTTCTCGGTCAGTCACTGTTCGAGCACAGCGACCCACGTGGCTTCCTGGACTCGACCCACCGCCTCACCTCGATGGAAGGTATCCGTTCAAACTTCATCTTTATAAGTTGTTGAGGAATTTAATGGGGTTTCAATGTTTTATTTTGTAGTCTAGCTGGAGATTATGGTTTTGATCCTCTTGGGCTGGGAGAGGATCCAGAGAGTTTGAAATGGTATGTGCAGGCAGAACTGGTGCATGCTCGTTTCGCAATGGCTGGAGTTGCCGGAATTCTTTTTACAGATGTGAGTAGGCTTCGATCAATCTGAAGAAGTATTAACCATTTTAACTGTTAATTGATCATCGTTTTTATCTGCTGGCTTCATTCCAATTAAGGCTTTCTAGTATTCCTGTAATTGTGGATATTTAATTCACCAGACTTGGGGCAATCTTAGTTGATTAAACATCATTTTTCCGATTGGAATAAAATTCAAATTTGGTGATCTTCTGCAGTTACTTCGTGTGACAAGAATCAGTAATTTACCAGTTTGGTTCGAAGCAGGGGCCGTGAAATACAGCTTTGCCAACACAGGGACGCTCTTCATTGTTCAACTCATCTTGATGGGGTAATATATCCTTTCCTCCTTCAAAATGAAAATCTGACGGTATTTTATAATGTTCTTCCGCTTTCCTTTCAAAAACACCATTTCCTTAACAATGGCGTTTCCTAGAGAAGATGAGTCTGGTATTCTACTCAGGGTAAATGGGACGCACTTCTTAATTTGCTCACTTAGTTGACCAGATTACGTATACCCAGTAGTAGCTTCTGTTTTTTTTTTTTTTTTTGAAGTTCCATCCTCCTGAGAGTTTTTGTGGCTGGAGTTCAATCTCCAAATCATTACCAAAAGGTCACATGATGGTGGTAATCTTGCCTCTGTATTCATGTTTATTCTTCATTTTTTAACACTGGTATCCTTTGGTTTTACTTTGCATGATTGCCTAGATTTGTAGAGACAAAGAGGTATATGGACTTCACTAATCCTGGATCCCAGGCTCAAGAGGGATCTTTCTTTGGGCTTGAAGCTGCACTAGAAGGCTTAGAGCCTGGGTAAGTTACCGTTTTTTGTATTGTATGTGAAGTATTGAATAATTTGGGTCTCTTATTTTACTTTCTTATTTCCTAAATTTGACAGCTATCCTGGAGGTCCATTGCTCAATCCTCTTGGATTAGCTAAAGATATAAAAAATGCCAATGACTGGAAGCTTAAAGAGATCAAGAATGGTTGGTTTTTCTCTTCATTGCTGTGTTTTCTTGTCTATATTTGTAATCAAAGTTGTTTGAACATGGTTATTTAATCGATTTTTTTGTTGTTGTAGGACGGCTGGCAATGGTGGCCATGCTTGGCATGTTCATCCAAGCAAATGTGACTCATGTCGGACCCATCGACAATCTCTTGGAGCATCTTTCTGACCCATGGCACAGAACTATAATCCAGACACTTTCCAGTGCAGGTTCTTGAATACAAAGAAACCAAGCTCCTCCAGTACTCAGCAGCTTACCAGTGCCAATTACATGCTTTGCAGTTTTCTCTACATGGATGCTATTTCATTGTCTCAAATATGTATCCAAGCTGCATTGTAAGAAAAATGGACTTACAGGTTGGTGACTTGTATTATGTAAACCTGAAGAATGAGTTCTAGCAGTTGAGTATTGGTTCTTGCTGGCACTCACTCAGGGAGTGGAGTGTTCAAATTCTACGGTGTTAATCTGCATTTTCATCACTGAAACATTTGAGGAGATTATTGTACTCCACTATTTTATGAAGTGAAAACTTTGCATCTAATGGACCATCGCTTGCTTAGCTGTTACATTCCCACCTTAGGGCAATAGATGGAGTTCCCAACTCATGGAGATGCAAGTTATTGGAGACCAGATTTCTAATGGCTGAAAACTGAGAGAACTACTCCAAGTTTGAGATGGCCAGACAACTGAAATGAAGATATAACATTTTGAAACCATCTTGGGGTCCACTTATTCTTTCTGCAACTTCCCCTTGCTGAGGTTTGGAAATTTTGCAAATACTGCAATCACTGACAAATTTAACTACCTTACAGCCGGTGTGGTAACAACTAAAATAAGCCACCTTCTCACTTTCCCCTAACCCATGATTGCTGGTGGTGGTGCTGATTATGCAAATAATTTAATATTGCACTGCTAGCACCTGCATCCTACCTTACAACCTTACTCAATCTGTGTCCCATAAATGGGAACCATTATAAGCAGGCGTGCAGGGCAATGTCTCTTAAGCATAGAGTGCCGTTGCACCTCTACTAGTTCACTCTTTGTATATGTACTTTGCAGGTGGTGTCAAAACATGACTTTCAGTTGTGGAGGTGGCTGCCCTTTGACTAGTTCATCTTCTCATTTCCCTCCTCAATCTCCTTCAAACAATAGAAGGCAAGTTATTTCCCTCTAGACTGCCGATCGCATTTTCCTTCCCCATTTTTTAATGTCGCAGAATGCCTCAAAATGACGATATCAGATGGTGTAGGTTCTGATGCTTCTATTTGTTTTTTTTATTACAGTTATTTATGCTATTGTATTATTGTATATATATTTGAATGGTGTACTGGTTTTCTGCACAGCCACTCAACCATCAAGAATCTGAAGTTGAATGCTTGGAAGACATTCCATGGCTTTCTCATCCCTGGCATTCCAGAAAACAGTCAATTTTTTGTATTCCATACACTCTTGACCTGTTTCCGCTCTGTAAGGAAGACATATTCATTCGGATTGCCAGTGTTACAAATTGATAGTATAAGTATCTGAGTTCTTGTTTCTGGTTCCTTGTATATTTGGTGCCGGCTGTTCTAACTTCTAGTGACCAGGTTGGTTTCTGGAGGAAAAACTCTAGTCATCCAACTACATTATTGGAGTTGTCAGAGTGAATGGATAAAAAGGCAAATCTGTCTGCCAGAAGGAAGGAAAATATCGAGTTGCCAAATAATGCTGGTCATTATGGGAGGATTTTTCCTATGAGTAAATTTCTAAGTCATCCATCTGGAGGGGAAGTCATTTTGGACACAAGCCTTACAAAGTTTTGAATCCTTGGGTTCAAAGATGTAAAGGTTCTCTTCCCTTCCTATTAATTGGCAACTACCTTAAGAAGCTGGTCTATTGATTCTTCAGAATTGCTGCATATGCACTTATGCAGGTGCTCTCTGGAAAAAATGCAACTTCTAAAATTTGAACTAGCCCCTGTACTGGACCTGCGTGTTACTGCAAAGAGTGAGGATTGCACATTTGAGATTTTATCCTGCAAGGTGGCTATTCATTTTCATTTCAGCATTAATTTTACCAATCCTGTGCATGCACATGTTTGCATGGAGGTCAATGTATACAATTGGTCGATAACCAAATTTTGGGTCCGTATAGGGCCTATGGAAGGCTCATGGGAAGAAGAATCTAATTTCCAAGGACACGGATGCATGCATTAGACATCCTTACTGTATTGTTCTTTTGGTATTTTTCTGTTAAGAAATCAAAGAATATAGTTTCTGGAGAATTTTCAACTTCTGTCCTCATTCACCTGTCATCTATTTCCATCATGTAATCCCTTCTCTTAGGTATGATTGCTGGGGAACTCACTTCTATCAAATTGTTGTATACTATGGGGAAGCACATGCATTTGGCCGAAGTTTGACAGTTCAGTAAAATTACAATTTCCGGCAAAATGTTTGATCATTTGGGTAAAAATTGCTGCACAAGTATGTACTTGTTGCTTTGATTTCGATCTCTGTTAAAGTGATACCTCATGCTAGTCTCTTCTTTTTGGATAATGTGATTGATCCTGCTTTGCTGCAACTGTAAGCAAAATATTGTTAGTGGGTGTTGGTCCTGCCCAAGTGAAACAAGAACCTCTATGTAGATCATTGTTGGACAGCTTTACAAATATACCTTTCATGTTGTCGTATTTTGCTCTGTGCACAGATAAATGCATGGCCATTTACATTGCTTCCAGTATCTGCCATGGAAAACCCTGGAAACTTGTAACTAACTCAACTCCTTTACATGTTGACAATAAATGGAGTGTAGTTGTTGCTAGGTCTCTGAAATATTCTCTCTTTATACGAGGATATGGTTACTGTAGTTTCTTTTGCCCTATTATTTGTTGGGGGTGTGGATGCAATAAGAAAGAGACTTTCTCTTACGAAAGATGCCTAGAGTTGAAGTTTTCATTAGAAATTTTGAAGTAAATTCTTCATTAATAGAATATATGACCCACTTTTGGAAATTGTTTAACAAAAGCAAGGGATAAAGACATTGTCTGCAAAGAAGAGGTGAGTTGTTCTCTGGTGCTCATCGCGCCAGCTTGATTCCTTTGAGGAATTTAAGTCACAGTGAGCTTCCAGAATTCTGGATTGAACCTCCACGGCACACAAAAAGAGATACAAACTAGAGGGCAAGGGATGTTCAAAATTATATTATACCTGCAAAAAAATGTCTGGTGGCTTTAGAGTGTGTCCAAAACCTTCCTGAACCCAAGATAGTGTGCTTCTGTTTTATTGGTTTTGCTTTCTACAGAGCTCTGTGTCATTGGCTTCATTTGTTTTTCCACATGGATATGATTCAGACAGTTGCAATATGGTTACATACAGAATCTTGCAAACTCTGGGAAGTGGGTGGTTCGAGAGCAACATGAAATATCTCCATGAAATCTCCTACCTGGTCTTTGGATTAAATGGTAAATTCTCAATGGCTAAATTGTAATTTCTTATAGGTATTGTGTCTCCATATCTGGCCCTCCACTTTTTCTGGACCTTCATTGATATCTTATGTCAGAAATTTTGAATCTTGGTGGATACTTTCCTTGTTGGATTGAGTTTTTATGTTGTGGGATATTATCTGAAGCATGAACCACAATCTCCTGAAAACTGAGACATCTGAAAATCCAGAGAGATGTTATCTAGTATCTTTTATTTTTAATTGATGATTCATTTTCAGGGAGCTTTTCTTATTGGACTGATAGTTCTGGGAAAAGAATGTTCTTGTAATTCAAATTGTTCACTGTTGATATATTTTTTGATTAAGAAGTCTCATTGTCTCCTCAGTAAAGCTAATTACTGACTATGATGACAGGTACCAAAGAAAAGTACAATGGATGGATGGTCCATAAATTACTGTAGCAAGCAATTCTGGCTGGGAGATATATGTCAAGGTTAAGAGATGTTCAGGTTACAAGAGTGCATGACTGCCACTGAAGATCTCTGCCAGAAAGAATGTCACTGCAACAAATTAATGGGTAACCATGATTGATTAGTGCAATGCCATCAATATATCAAAATATACAGGCAAAGTTGGCTGCTGGCATCATAGACACGTTTTTTTCATTTACGTATAGGGTATGTACACAACAGATAAACTTTAACTAATTCAAAATGATTTGAATTTTTTGTATTTGTCGATCATCATTGAGTTAAGACAGTTTGAGTCAGAAATATAAGGTTTTGATACCCACAATAAACGTTTTCTGCTGTATGATCTGGTTACTGGGCAGTTTAAGCTGGAGAACAAGAATATTGGGATTAGTGGTTATTTGGGTCCTGATGTCAACAGCTTAATCAGCTTTTAATTTGTCTTTGAATACCCTTAACTTCATCTTAATCCTAATTTGTTCCTGGTGCTTCATATTTAAATTTCACTTCATCTACTTTGAGTTCAGGTTACTGATTTATGATATACTAATGATTTTCTGTTTTATAAGATTCCATAATGGCTTCTGCTACTAGCAAGCTCCAAGAAGGCCCCTTTATGCCATGCATCTTCTCTCACACTTTTCCACATACATTTAGGAAGGGAGACCATCGCCATTGAGCCATTGCATGTTGTACAGCTAATGCGTCACCTTGAATCGGATTTACAAAAAAGGATAGAAACGACACGACTTGTAACATCACAATCTGAAGGGGTTGCTCAGTTGGCAAAAGACTGACGATTCATAGTATGAGGTCAAGAATTCGGATCCTCTCAAGGCCAAGGCGAAGCCTCGTCTTATACTTGAATTATTGAGTACAAGCTACTGTTTGAGGATATAGTCAAGGTGTGCATAAACAGGCTCAGGCAAACCTTAATTTCTGAAAAAGGAAAAAAAAACTGTTACATCCCCTGCCTCAAGCAGTTTTTTACTTTTTTTGGTGAAAAAACTGCATTTTTTTTTTGGTCAATAACACTGCTAAACAAAAGAACGAGAAGAGAACAAGGGCCCAGAAGACATGACCTCCTGGGCCCAAGGACTGGATATGGGCCACTCTACTTTACTCATTACAGTGAGAGCCCTCCGGGCTAGGGAATGAGTAAGCCCATTAAGATCCCTAGGAATAAAGATAAAAACACAATCTTCAAACTCCTCCTTCAACCTCTTAATGTCAACAACGATGGTTGAAGTCCAACGGCTGCAATACATCTGCTCCTGCGAATTCAACATCTTGATGACCTTCACAATCAGATTCCACCCTAAGTGAATTCCATCCTAGCTCCTTTGCTAATGTTTTCCATATCAATTTGTGGGTATCATGATGGTTCTTTCTAGTTTCAAATATCTACCGTTCTAAAAAAATTTCATATATCTAAACCTAAAGCTACACTTAAGGACAAACAGACAAAGAAGGTAAAAGACACGTCAGAGGGCAATGGAAAAACCCCAGGATATCAAGGATAGAGGAAGATGCTAGAGAACAAAGCTAAGAGTTGCAGACATTTTGTCTTCTGGTCTCTGCTTCATTATCTCTTTTTCTTGTTAAAGTAATTTCTATCACTCCTTTATATTTAGACTTAATTTACTAACACTTCTTACTCAAATTTTCACATATGTTCCACCCAAAAAGCCAAACTCTCACCTCTCACGGCTGTTTTGGCATCTTATAGAAAGAGAAACAACAGCCGCAAATATTGGTTAAACGGTATTTTGTTGGCTTTCATCACTCGACATGGTTAACTTCTGTATAAAAATGTTCAGAAATGGATATTCTTAACTTGCTACGGAAGGATTTTGCTTTGGATGTTTTAAATACCTCTCATCTGCAATTCTATTTATCTTTCTTGGGTAGAAATTGCATGATGTTATTTGTGTTCTGTTTTATTGAATGAATGTGTTCATACAATTGCCTATGATGATGAACTGACCAACCAAAATGCAAATACCTCAAATCTGATGGAACTCACAACCAACAGATATCTCACGTTTGATCAATAAGCTTGATAGGGTGGGTATAAATGTTTTTGAGCAAAGATTAATAATCTTGGCTTAAAATTTTATTTGCAGGAAATTCATTCATTAAAGTTTTGTACCAAACAACAAAATATGATGTAAAGAAAATGCAGTTTTTTCACCAAAAAAAGTAAAAAACTGCTTGAGGCAGGGGATGCAACAGCCGTGAGAGGTGAGAGTTTGGTTTTTTGGGTGGAACATATGTGAAAATTTGAGTAAGAAGTGTTAGTAAATTAAGTCTAAATATAAAGGAGTGATAGAAATTACTTTAACAAGAAAAAGAGATAATGAAGCAGAGACCAGAAGACAAAATGTCTGCAACTCTTAGCTTTGTTCTCTAGCATCTTCCTCTATCCTTGATATCCTGGGGTCTTTCCATTGCCCTCTGACGTGTCTTTTACCTTCTTTGTCTGTTTGTCCTTAAGTGTGGCTTTAGGTTTAGATATATGAAATTTTTTTAGAACGGTAGACATTTGAAACTAGAAAGAACCATCATGATACCCACAAATTGATATGGAAAACATGAATAACATAGCCGTAGTATCTATTAAAATTTCATTCTTCTAGGTGGAATGATCAAAAAAGAGCAAATGGAACTTCCCAGAGAGAACGCAAAAATTAATATTTAGTACAGATACATATATGGAATGTTCTCTCGGACTACAATTTCCAATAGAAGTTGCTGCTGAATTTAAAAAATTTCAGCCTGAAATTAAGTTGGAAGAATAGATGAACATACTAGAATTTCTTTCTGTAAAGTCATTTTTAATTGCAAACAAGATCTTCACATTAGAATTCGAAGAACAGCAAGCCCAACAGCGGAAATGGAGACAAGAGTACCAATGCAGTACTTTATGACCTCATATTTTGCTGCTTCAAGCTGGGCCCTTAATGAATGAATTTCCTGTGAATAAAAGTTAAAATAAGAATTAAGGTTTTAATAAAAAGAAAAAGAATTAAAGCTCTATGTAAATTATATATCTTCATTGATCAAAAAGATTAGAACTCTCACCTTGTCAAGCTTATTAGTTAGATTTGAGGTTTCTGCATTTTGATTGGCCAGTTCATCACGTATACGGCTGCATTTTGGTGGTGAATTTTCAACCATGAATTCCCATAAAAAGACAAATTTATGAAGAGCACATCTCATTAAGAAAACAGAAAACAAATTTCATCAGGCAATTCCCACAAAAGAAGATCGTTTCAACTCATAATTTCCTCACCCTCTTTCAAGATTCAAATCCAAACGCTGCCCAGCAGTTACCTTATCAATCTCATGCCTGAATGAAAAAAAAAATGGACATGTATAAGCAAAGAATGTCATTTATTTGGTAAGATGTATAAACAAAGAATGTCAAGTGCACCATCACTCAGATCCCACTTTGAAGAAAAATTCTACCAAACAAGACCTCAGTTCACTTCGCATTTTCTCTATGTCAGTTCGGAGTTTTTCCGTCTCCCGTTGCAATAAAGAGAAATGGTGTTCCTGCATTTGAACACAAATTAACCTTCAGAAAATGAAAAATTAAATGACCAACATTGTCCAGAATTGGACAAAAACAATCGTCATTGTTTTGAAGGTCTCTTGTAGGCATAACCAGATAGGCAATATGCTTCAGAATATTTAGAATTTGTAAGAAAGAGAATCGAAGACACTGTCTCACATTGACATTAAAAGAATGGAGAATATAAAGAGAGTACACCCTTTGTTTGAGATGAGCTTGGTCCAAGGAGGGTTAGATATGTACATAGGCCCCCCCCCCTCCTCTCACAGAGAGAATGTCTCCATATTGCAAACTGCAGCTCCTTGACCAAAAAGAGAAAAAGAAAAAGAAACTGCAGCCCCCAGGTCAAAATGGATTCTGCTTAGACCCTTAACATAATTGCCACTCCTAAAAGATCAGTTGGGATCATCACATGATCTAATCTATCCTTCTGGTGTTAAGAGAAATCATCTAGGCTCCACTTTTGTCAAGGAGAGGAAAATCCATGAAACCCAACTTCTATTATAACATTCTTTTTGAATTTCTTCTCAATTTATTTTATTATTATTAATTTTTAAAATAATCTAAATGAAACAAAACTTATTGGGCAATGAAAATTGTTAAGTGAGAAGGAGCCAGCAAAATGATAGGGGTGCTAACCTCTGGGCTGCAATTATATCATCAAACAAATGTAAGGGCCTGTTTGGTTACATGAATCCAGAGATTTCAAAAAATCTCTGGATTCATGAATCTGAGAATTATACCTGTTTGGTTGTAAAAATCTCTAGATTTATGAAATCTAGAGATTCACCTTTTTACACTAAAAACGTGAATCTGTAGATTTATGGGTAAGGGGTGATGAAATCCAGAGATTTCAAAAAAACTATACATTTGCACATTCACAAAAATCACGTTGATCAAATAGTTTTTTAGGATGAATCCACAAATTTCATTCCACAACCAAACATTTAATTTTATAAATTATGACTCCATAAATTTGAAATCTCCAGACTCATGTAACCAAACAGGCCCTAAAGTCATTTGTTAATTTCTTCATATTGGAATTAGGTAATTTCCTCTTTTCTTTCTATTTCTATATTTCTATAGCTTTTGAAGCGAGTTTCATGCAATGCTTTGTTATTTTATGAAACAGATGTTTTCTGTGATATTAATGCACTTTCTCTATGTTCCAAACTCAGAAGCAAGGATATTGCATCTTAAATTCATTTTGGGACAAAGCTGTCCATCGTTTTGATGGCATTTCCTGGAGACCAGGCTGGTGAGGTTTAAAAAATTGAACCATCATTTTATATATCACCCTCTAATATATAAGAAGTAATCTTAAGGAGTCACACAAAATTAAGTTATATTGTGAAGTTAAGGTAGCAAGAGGGACAGCAAGTAAGAAACCCAAAATGAATTCCATTGGCACCAAATAAGATTTGTAACTAAAGCCCTTCCCACCAAGACAATGAAACAAATTTACACCACATACCCTCTCATTCATGCCATGATAAAATAAGGGAACATGACTGTTGCTCAGACCCTTTGATCATGGAACAGTATTCTTCCAACATCATACAAGAGCTTCTACCTTTGCAGGAGGCAATTACAGAATTGATCAAACACAGTCTTGATTCAAATACATAAAACAATAGAGCACTTGCTAATTCAATATCTAAATTTTGAAGAGGTGAATGTTACACAAATAAAATAAATCTACTGATCAATATTCTCTTTCACATTCTCTTTCATCCTCCCTGTTCTTCCAAATAAAGTTTCCACTCAACACACTTGAAGAATATATGAATTATCATCACCATGTTCTTTGCCAAGTTCAAAATGCAAACATTGTGCCTTTAATATAAATTACATAACTGCAGAGTGCGTGTTTAAGATTCTTCAACCACCTTAGGATGCAATGTTCCGATTTATCTACCTCGCATAATCTTTCATGCACTAATCATTACATTCTCAAATTTCCAAACTCATACAAGTGGCTATTGTCAACACTGATTTCTGTCATTTCCCCCTTTCTTGACAAAACCTAACTCAGCCTAATACCAAACTAAATGAGGTTGGCTACATGGATCCTTTTTCTCCAATCAGCTCTGTTAAAAGCCATATGTATTGCTAATCCTAAGATATGTTTGTCTTTCCTAACCACTACTAGAGCCGTGTTTGGCCAAATGGTGTTTCTTTAGCTTCTTCAATCGGAATCAATCACCCCTTCATAATGGAGCATATTCAAAGACCACTTTTGCACAGGTCCATGCCACCTCAAAACAACTTTTTCCCAACTTATGTATCTGATCTACTCCAAATTAGCTCTAATATGTTTCTCATTCTATTGTTTCTAGAATTACACTAATCCATCTCAACATCCTCATTTCAACTACATTGATTGAATACATGTCATCTATTTTTGCTACTTCACAACCACAACTATACAATAAAATTTCCATTGATTTTAAAGGAACATCGTGAACACGCAACTCTCTCGATGAATCCCTTCACTTCGTCCATCCTACTTAATTCTTCGTACAACATCATCCTCTTTTTATCCTTTATTTATGATTGAACCTATATATCTAAACCTTTCACTTTGCTGTAACTCCTAATCATCAATTTTCACCACCTCAATTTCAGTCTTATTGATACACAACATGTACTCAGTTTTTCTTCATTTATCGTGAAAACCTTTTGATCCATAGTTGTTCTCAACTAATTCCAACTTGCCCCCAGCTTTTGTTTTATCCACCTAAACATTATCGTCAACAAGAAAGCATACACCCAAAGGGATTTGTAGACTCACCCATGATTAACACAAACAAATATGGATTCACATTTGACCATTGACGTAATCCATCTATAATTGGAAATTCACTGCCCGGATTCACTACAGCTTCGACACTAATAAACCCACCATTACTTAGGTAGGCAGATAAAACCATCATTATTATAGTACTTGGTAGCATTTTCTTAGGCAGATCGCACAAATTTCAGCAATGTGACAAGTTGGACAAGAGGAGTGAAAATGAAATGTGAATGGACATACCTAGGAGGATAATTGATAATCAGAGTACAAAATTTGATAGGTTGCAAGCCCTGACTTCCTTATATGTAACAGTTGAAACTGCTACTTCATTGCTAGCATGGTACAGAGTTTTCTACCTAAAGAATTATGAACTCAAGTGCAAATCTTTTAGTATAACAAAACTGGGCTGGTTGATGGTAGCCAGAGCACAACTTTGGTGTCCTCAAATGAAGGTTCACCATCCTTTTATATTAACAGGTGCTTACAAACAGAAGTTTGGAAACCAAAACTAACTCATCCTTGACAAGCAGTTCCCTATAGTAGGATTGTGAACAAAAATGACTGTAGGATCGAATTTTTCGCAGTCTCATTGAAAGAGTACAAACTATGGTGAATTGTTCTTAGATACAAACAAAACTGAAAACTTAGCAGATCAAACAGATGGCCGTTCAATCTATTGTGACATTTATATGTGAAGTAATCAATCTGCAATATGGAAACCATTGAGTGATGGTCTCCAAGTACAGACATAAGAATATTACATTATTTAGTAGCAGTGCACATCATGGATCATATTGCATATAAATTTCATTATGTTTGATGATTTTGCATGAGCCTTATGCGCACATGAAAAGAGGAACTAGTACCCACCAATAAGAGTTTTTGTTTAGATTTCTTTATTAACAGAACTACACTAATTGGCAATTAAAGAAAGGGATAGCTTTAACTGTGAATTATAGACAAACTGCATGCTAAAGAAAAAACATTCCGATTCAAATGCAGAAAAGCAGAGATAATTGAAAGTTATTCCATGTGGATAACTCTAGAATTTGAGATGATTACAGATGAAGTGGATACCTGGGAACTATGAACTTGGGATTTAAATTCGGACAAATTTGATTCTTGAAGCAGCACTGTCTACATAAATAATAATATTGGAGGTCAGACCTTATGTGGTTTATGCCTTTACATTCATAGCAAAGAATAAAAATGAATATCAAGAAAGCCACGAAACCCTTACTTTCTCCATCTCAGCTTTGGAGACAAAAGATTGGGCAACATTTTCCAAGCTGTCATTTAAAACTTCAATAATGGCAGCTGTTATCGCCTCAGCTTGTTTTGTGGGCACTCCTTGTGCTTCCAGTCTCCTAACCTGAAAACAAGACACCATGCTTAAATAGCATTTAAACAATCAAAAATCGAAGGACATGGAGAGCAATGAAACGTTTCAATCGCATCAGATCGTCCGTTGTTCAAATATCTTTAAGGGATATGGTGGAGGAGAGATTTGATTACCAGCGCGAGGGTATCTACCAGAAAGGCTCGAGAACCATTTGATTTAACAAGCTGCTGCGATATCTGGTTAGAATAAAATCTGTTAAATTGCGAACTTGAAGATGAACAAGTTTTAGGGCCTTCAATGCAGATGGGGCTTCGACTAAACGCTTTGAATCCTCTTGTAAAATTGGAAAGCAAAGCCCGCTTACAAGCTGCAGTTGTAGCCATTCTCGACTTCGACTGCAGAACCTCTTATTTAACAAACAGAAAAAAAAGGAAATGGAAAAAATCCAATTTTGAATCCCTAAATCGGCTTCGAAGGTCAACAACTGGACTTTCACAGTCTTTCGCTTCGTTTTGGTCGTCATTTAACCAGTCATGGCAATTGAGGCCCACAGGTCTCAAGGAGAAGAGAAATGTTCGGTAGAGATTCGATTCCATGACTTTTCAGGGCTAAAGTCATGGCTTACTGTTTCTAACGAGTTCGACTTCAATGATGCACAATTAATGAGCAACACTATGCTGCAAACGTCGAGATCTCAATCAAAACCATCTGTTTTTCAAAAGTGGGTTAGGTCATGGTCTTTCCTTAAATTCGTATTTATGAGGTCATATCATATCAGTTCTTGGTAACGAAATGAAGCCTCGAGATCTACGTCTTAACCCAGACGAGTTGTTTGTCACTGAGAAAGTCCAAGATTTTCTTGAGTGGTCACCTCTTGAAAATTGATGGTCTAGATCTCGATTTTAACCATTTGCTGTAAATGTTGCACATTATTGCTCAGCACCCAAGCAAAATTAGTTTCTAACAGGAAGAGGATGCTGCCACCACAGCTAGAAGCACACATGGCACTTTCACTTTGTTAAAAAGAAAAGAAAAGAAAAGAAAAGAAAGAAAGAAAACAAGCATGGTGATACTAGTGATCTTCAAGTCTGGATCAACCCCCTAATGGAGAGCTCTGAGATTTCTTTGCTACAAAAATAAAGGAGTTCCCATAAGAAAAAATAACGAATATCCTGTCAATTTCCTTGTAAATGTGTGACATATGTCTCAATATCACATCAAAAAGTTGATGTCCACTTACAAGTCATATAATTTTTTTAAAAAATTTAATTAATAAAATTTAATTATAACTCTTTGATGTGATTTATAAATGGATTTCAACCATTTGATGTGGTATTGGGACACATGTCATACATTTACAAGAAAATGGATGTTCCATTTCTGACAGGAAAATGAACTGGATAAATTTTGAAGAAGAAATTATAAAAAAAATAAATTTAAAGGGCCCATGTTGTGTCTCCTATAATCTTTCATTTTTATGGTCAAAAACCATGGAGAGCACAAGAGGGTGATCTGGTCTACCCGATGTACCATAATAATGTCAAACTATTGAATTATTTTTTTAAACAAATTTGGCAGCCTTATATTTGCAGGTGGAGAGTATTGTATATACCATTGAAGAGTCGAACCTAGAGAAAATGTCAGTCATTACAGATTAACCCTTTCTCTCGATAAAAATTAACATGAACTTGACACTTTGTTTTTCAATGTTCATCTCAATTTTTTTATCTGTGTAACATATTTCATCAAATTGAGATACAAGGTTTTCATTTGATCGAAGAACCTATCCCAAAAGTCAGGCATCACGTACAAACATATAGGCTGGTTGTCTTTCAAGCCTGATAGAGCTTTAGTGCTGTTTAATTAGTGCGCATCACTGAACTGTGTATGGTGAGGATGGAACGAGTGGTCGAGGTTGAACCTCGATCACTCGGATCGATTTTTTTTTTTTTTTTTAAATAACTTTTTCAACCATACCTAATTGTAACCAAACAAAGAAAAATATCCAAAATGAGTGGTTGAGATTTCAACCTTGAATATTTATTCAATTGTGGCCATACACAGATAAATGCACAGCATTGAATGTTTCTAGGATTAGCATAATTTGAAGAAATACTAAGTGTCAGAAGATGGCACAGACATTATGAATTAGAAAACTGCTGCTCAACTAAAAATGGGAATAAATTAAGCTGCATACATACATTATCACTCTCAAAAGAGTCTCATCAAGTGGGATGTATTGTTAGTGTCACACTCACAAGATTTATTCATGTCATACAGGTCCTACACTTGTGTGAATAGAAAGATATGCTAAGTTGGAGAGGATCTCTATTTACTTACATGAGGAAGAAAATTTTCAACCTATGTAGTTGGATTCTTAAGATAAATCCAATATTAAAGTAAAACTCTCTTTTTGAGATTTGATACGTATTCAAATTCAATCATGTGAGCTAGAAAATTTTCCTCTCTATGTGATTAGAGGATCTAGATTTAAAAGAAATAATACTACTTTCCACTAGCAATATTTAGATGATACTTTAACCCTAACAAAGATATGTATAGAATATCTTAATTATCATGTCTTAAATAAGAGGATAAAGTTTCATTTTTATCCAAGTTGGAATGAAACATTAAGAGTCTGGATCAGCGACCCGTACGGGGAGCACAAAGTGCTCCCCCCACGCTTCCTGACCACAAACATCAGTGGGGCCCACGGTGAAAAACACTTTTTGGAAAAAATAAAAAAAAGTTTTTTTTTTACCCGGGGGCCCCGATGTTTGTGGTCAAGAAGCCATGGTCTGTGCTCCCCCGACGGGGAGAAGATCCGGATTCAAATGTTAAGCAGTCATTTCTACACTTCACCAAAGTACAAGGCATCTCTTTTGGACACATACAAAAGCAATCCATGAAATCCAAGCAAAGTACATTCAAGCCAATTGATTCCTTTGAAACAAAATGAGTAAGGCATTGCTTGACATAGTTGAAAGCCATCCATGAGAATCCAAGCAAAGCATGTTCAAATTGTCCGCATATAAGGTTATAAAACCCGATGAGAAAGATATCACATGTCACTTGAATTTTATATATCCTGTACAAAATTGGTTTCTCCCTATGAATATGCATTGCTCTGATTTCCCTCCACCAACTCGAACAAGTTCATCATTGGCAAATAGGTAATTCTTTTTTTTCTTTCTCATTTTATCACTTCTCTTTTACTTCTTAGGATGATGAAACTAAAAAACTTTGATAAGTTTTTGACATTTTTATCTTTAGGAAGGCGTTTCGGTTGATTAGTTACCTTATTTCAAAATTACTATTGGAAAGATATAATATATTGATCTCCAAGGCTATGTGAGTCACCATACTTAAAAGCTTCTTCTTTTCTACCATAATTACTTTTCTAAAGACTTTGTTAGTAACCATACTTACTTCTTTCTTCCATTGTTAATGTTTCCTGATTTATTACAATTATAAATTGTTAGGCATTTTCTATCAACGAAGTGCATGGCATGATTTTTAAATTGACTTTTGGTCTTTTTACTTTTTTATATATTTTTTTATTTTTAATAAATTTATATTTCCCTTAAGTATGTTATTTAGTTGATCACCATTTGTATGCATTGGCTTCTACACAATTAACAAATGCTTCAAAAAAGAACTTCTTTCAAGGTGTAGGATTCAGGATTTTTATTTTTAAAATAGGTCATTTTCTTTACATGGGAACTTCAAACATGTTTCAAATTCTAATTTTACCCTTATTCAAATATTCTTTGTTTTTTTTTTTGGGTACAAAGGGGCTTATTAAGCTGGTGGATGGGAATATTAATATGCATCACAGCAAGAGCCGAATCCACGACCTCTTCACTAAGAGGCGTTGGTTTCACCACTAGAGTAGTTCTGCGTTGGCCAAGTATTCTTTTTACAATATCAAATTTACTCTCATCCTTCTGTGCATTCTATTCTATTCTCTCTCCTCTCTTGACTCCGGATTAGTAAGAATTGCAATGGGGTGAAAGAGAAAGCAATAGTTAATTAGAAGGAATTGAAGCAAGGGCATGCAGTCTGAGGCAACATGAGATAATGAATTGGAGACACTAGAAATATCACCTACACTTGTCTATCTTGCCTTTTGCAGGTATCAATAGTATTAACATCCAGATTCTCTTCTTCTTCTAGGAATAATTATTCTTTGTTTTTATTATGTTTACATCCTGTATATTTTGAATTATATATCAACAGTATATTTACTGTTACAATAATATTTGTTAGTGATAAATCAACATGTATTATATTTTTAAAACTCTCAATATTACCCTTTTTTTATTATTGCAAACCATTAAAAAGGAAATGAAACATAAATTTTCTATTATTTTATTAAATTAATTATAATTGTGTTCTTACTCCTTACCCAAAAAAACTTCTTTTGCTACGCAGTTTGTAAAAGGTCTCCTAAGAAAAGTCGATTCAACCAAAAATTGATTGACAACCCTTTGTGTATATTTTAATCTTTTTTAACTTACATTAGAATCACTAAGGGTATATCTGTCTTTTTATATTTTAAATTGATGTGTCCAAAATCTGCTCAACCCTTAGATCTCCTGAGAATGACCTGCAAAAACGAACGTCAGATGTGGCCCGACCGCTGGATCGGGAGTCCACCTCCGAAGGCTAAGTCAGTTGATGAACTTAATCACAAATGGCTCTGTTGGGTCACAGAGCTAATGAATGAATAACGAGAATACGATTCAGATTGTATGTATCTGTGAGTGTGTTCGTCCGTTCCCTACCTTGTGGGTAGGTGATGTCTTATATAGAGTGTACCTTCAAATCTCCTTCGTTGGATGTATTTGAGCCTTCTTCGGATAGTCGTTGGATCTTAACAGATAGATCCGTTGAGTGATAGATCTCTACTAGGTTGGACTAGTAGATGACTCTTTTGCTAATACGATCGTTATATGGTAGTTATCCATATAATAGCGATGAGTGACAGCCGCCAAATACTGCTAGCTGTCTTTAGGTTGATGAGCCTATTCCGATCGTATCGGATTAGGGCGTGCTTGTGATTGAGTTAGTTTTCTTTCTTAGCAAGCTATCTCCTGGACCCGGCTCGCTCGGAAGCGAGTCGATTCATTTCGTCCCAACCGGAGTCGAGGGTCGAACCAAGGTTGAACCAGGTACACAGGAGTTGTAAATATAATTTGCTCATAATTCAATCATCTTGCCCCCTATTCCCAGTGTTCCCCGTCCACATGCAAACAGTCAATTGCTCGAATCTTGTTTGGACTGGTGCATATGTAAGCACTTATTGCAAGAACGAAACTGTCTTCTTCACCGATGACAAAATCCCTTTAAGCTCCCCCCGCCTCTTTTTTGGTAAGATCCCTTTGTTCACTCAAAGTGTAGGATTATGTTAACGTCTGTAAAGGTCATTGAGATTTCGCATGTCAATGAAATAAAAAAAATTAGATATGCTATCTATCTTTGTCTTTTCTCTTTTGAAATTTTTTGTTTTTGGTAATTTCACTTGGATCCTTTGGGATTTAATTGAAGTCGTTTTTAATAAGTAAATAAGCAAAAACAAAAAAAAAAAAGCATTCTGCATTTACCTCCCCTATGATACCCAAAAAAATCAACGGAGGGCACATTGCTATTTTTATGATAAAAAAGCCCCTATGTCTTTTCAATTTCCTTTCTTCAATTTACCCTAAATTTAAATATACGTATGGGACAACTACATATTCTTTTGTGTGTGTGTGTTGGGGGGGGGGGGGATATCTACGATTCAATTACCAAATTGTTGGTATTTCAAACCCCTATTCAAGGTTTGGTATTTCAAACCCCATATTTGAACATTTTGTATTTCTGAGAAGGAGTGAACCTTGAAATAAAAGAGAGCGGGGCAGGGCATTCCTCCACCTTTGGTGACAAGAATTAAAGTATCATATATGTTATGTGATTTTAAGAGACACATCAACTCATAACGAGGGGTGGTGCTTCAATGTTGCGCAATTAATGCAAAACAATGAGCTGTGTATGGCCATGATCAAGCTGAGTGGTCAACATTTCGAGCTTGACCACTTGTTTTCATCCTCACCATACACAACTCAATGTTGCACGTTAATTGTGTAGCACTGAAGCAATTCGTCATATCGAGTATTGCATTGTACCAATACATTTTGGTGTAATCCAATTCATGCCCTTTAAGAATAAAAGAGAGACATATCAATAGGTATTATATTGACTGTATCCAATATGAATACATATCAACTAGCATCATATCGTATCATGGGATACCCAAAAGAAACATTTTCTACTAATCCCCTTTAAACTAATTGATGAAGCATTACTTGGTCATAAAGTCATCCATGAACACTTAGACCTTGAAGAGGTTGACATTAGCAATCTGGCTTTTTCCATTCACAGGTACATTGTTCTAAACGTTTGAGTTTATATGAAATCTCCAACTAAATTGGTCTCTCCCTTGGATATATCATTCTTTTACTTTCCCTCCATCAATTCGAACAGGTTCACCATCGGCAGAAGGTAATTCTCTTATGTACTCATTTATCATTTTACTTTCACTTCTTCATGATATGGTGAAGCTAAATTTTTTTATAAGTTTTTGGCATTAGGTTTGTCGGTAGTTTTATGCTTATTATTTGTCCATGTAGATTTAGGTAGTTCATTTTAACAATGATCTTTTCTTGAAGGTTTACCTTTGGCAATGACCAACACATATTAAGGTATTTATGTTGACCAATTACCCAATCTGAAAATTACTATCGGGAAGGTATAGCATATATTGATCCCCGGAGTTTTATGAGTCACCATACTTAATTCTTTTTTCCATTGTTTATGTTTTCATGTCTCTTTATAATAAAAAATTGTTAAGCATTTACTATTAACAAGGTACATGACATGATTTCTGTCTTTTTTAAATTTACATGTCACATTGACAACTCACTTTTTTTGTTTCAAGAGAAAAAATGAGGTGATATTGCCTCATAATTATGTTACTTAATTGATAATTGTTTATATGCACCGGTTATTTCATAAGTGTTTTTTTTTTCCTTCTTTTTTTTTGGTTATTTCATAAGTGTTATACCCAACTAATATAGGCAATCAGATTAGGTGTGACCCACTAGTGTAATGGGCCTTATGAAAAAATCCATTAATTGTAGAGCCTAGTTTTGTCAATAGATACTAGCTTGAAGTAACCGTTTGGGTATTCAAAACTAAACTAGATACTCTCGGTGGAATGTTTCAAGCAAACCTTGTTCTTAAACCCTTACACTTATTGACACTAAGATCACTACTGCCGGAGTGTCGCACTCTAAATTCTATTTTTATTGGCAAGCAATTCGTTGCTGTAACTTTTCTCACTTATCTTGTCCATGCAGGTCTGTGTAGCAGCTTGATTCAGATTTCAGAGTTCATAATCATTGCATACCTAAATCATGAACATAATAACGGAAGTTGCCACTGGACTGGTCAAGCTTTTGGCTCCTCCATTTTTGCTTCATCTCGGCTATCTTGTTCGCTACAAGAGAAACATTGAGGAACTTAGAAAAGAAATGGAAGAACTTGGAAGCGTGAGAATAGACGTTCAAAAGTCTGTGGAAGTCGATCAAACCAGAGGTCGAGTTATCAAAGAAGAGGTGAAAAATTGGTTAGCTAGAGTTGATGCCGCAGAACTTGAGGTATCAAGGTTGTATGAAGAACTTGAAGCAAACAAAGGATGCCTCGCTTGCAATGTTCATTATCGAGTGGGTAAAGAATCGAAAAGCAAGATTGATAAAGTGAAGAATCTTCGAGATAAACATGGATTTGATGTCGTTTCAATTCCTCCTCCACCTCCTTCTGGTATTGAATTCATGGACACCCTTGATTTTCAACTTTATGCACCCACCAAATCGGCCATGGGGCAAATCATGGAGGCATTGGAGGACAAGAAGCTTAACTTGATCGGAGTTTATGGAATGGGAGGGGTCGGGAAAACGACCTTGGTCCAAGAAACCGCTAAGCAATTGAAAAGCAAAGGGTTCTTTGATCGAGTTGTGGTGGCCACCGTGTCTCAGAAGTGCATTTTGACGGAGATTCAACGTGAAATTGCAGAGAAATTAGGTCTCACACTTATGGAGGGGAATGAATCTGCAAGAGCAAGCCGTTTGTTGCAAAGACTGGAGCAGGAGAAACGAATTCTCATAGTCTTGGACGATCTATGGGAACCATTGGAATTAAACAAAGTTGGAATCCCTTATATTCATGGGGACAGATTGGATGGCAAAGGCAACAATGGAAGGGAATGCAGCTGCAGCATCATTATCACAACAAGGAGCCAAGAAGTCTGCAATCAAATGCGGACCCAATCCACTGTGCAAGTGGAAGTGTTGCCCGAAGCAGATGCATGGCAATTATTCAGAAGGAGTGCAGGTGGTCGTGTGGATTCTCCAGAACTGTATGTTGTGGCTGGGGAAGTGGTTAGAGGATGTGGGGGTTTGCCAGTGGCACTCGTTACTATTGGAAGGTCATTGCGGGATAAGGACTTGCAGATATGGCAGAATGTAGCTTCCCAACTGAAGATATCAACAGTCTCACCCTCAAAAATTCCAGGCATGGAAGAAAGAGTATTTTCCTCCATAAAATTGAGCTATGATTATCTCAGAAGCAGGGAAGAAAAACTTTGTTTCTTGTTATGTTGTTTATTTCCGGAAGATCATGTCATTAGGGAGGATGAATTGTTTCCTTTTGTGTGGGGTGAAGAGGTATTTGAAGATACTGAAACCCTCACAGAAGCAATGGATAGATTACATATAGTGCTTGACATGCTTAAACGGTCATGCTTGTTGTTAAATGCTGAAGACGGAGTCCGAAGTGGCGTTAGGATGCATGACATCGTACGAGATGTGGCCATATGGATTGCGTCTCAGGAAGAACATGGTTTTGTTGTAAAAGCTAGAAGAGGACTGGATCAATGGCCGAATTTGAAGAAAACAAGAAGTAAATGCAAGCGACTCTCACTGATGGAAAATAGAATCACAAGACTTCCCGAACAGATCACGGGCTGCCCCCAGCTCACGACCTTATCTTTACGTGGTCAAGAATATCCAGGCATACAAGACATCCCCAATGGATGTTTTGAGGTTATGACGTCGCTCAAGGTGCTAGATCTCAACTTCAATCAGATTTCTTCAACACCATCATCAGCATTCTCATGGTTAAAAGAGCTTCGTGTGTTACTACTAGATCGTAATGGGGTAGAAGATATTTCGTTGTTTGGGGACATGAAGAATCTTGAAATCCTTAGTCTTTCTGACTGCAAGCTACTGACTTTACCCCAAGAGATGATCAGGGGGGGAATGACAAATCTTAAGTCACTGAATTTGTCAAGAAACTCTGATTTGATTATTCCCTCAGGAGTTGTGTCGAGGCTATCTCGCTTGGAAGAACTCAACTTGTTGTTCAGCTTTAATCGATGGGAAGCAGATGATGGACCAAATACTGGGGCGGCTCGTTTGTCTGAGTTGGCATCCTTGCCTTGTTTGAGCATGCTTAAAATAGAGGTACCGAACATACAACTTGTGATGAATTTTGGAGCACTTGGATCAAACTTGTCACAGTTTGGTATATTGTTGGGTGAGAGACGCGGTGTATCTTGGACAGATTTCATTTCAAGGGAACGTGAATCCAACCGTAGGATAGTTTGTTACAATATTGCACTCCCGGTTCTTAACGAATGGGTTGGCAAGTTGTTGGAACGAGCAGAGCAGCTACGTATCAAAAATTGTCGTGGTGTGGGGAAGAGCATTTATCCAGGATATTTGATTGGAGAATCCAGAGGAGGAGGAGGAGGAGGAGGAGAAGGAAAATCAAATGGTTTAAACAACTTGCGTTATCTCGACGTTTTCAATGTCTCGGATGTAGAGTATTTTTTGAGTACTAGTGTTGATCGGGTAGAAAAAGTTGTCCCATTCACAAGGTTGGAAAAATTGGTACTATATAATCTTAAACAGTTGAGGAAAATCTATCATGGCCATGGTCGGCCTTCCCTGAAGGGAAGCTTGGAGAACCTGAGGGTCCTGACAGTTTTCAGGTGTCATGCATTGAATCCCATCCTTCCATTGAATATTGCACGAGGTCTCCTGCGGCTAGAACATTTGAAGATTTTTCACAACACAAGTGTGGAGGAAATAATTAGTGGCCAAGAGGAGGAGGAGGAGGAGGAGGATGGTGTTGCCGATGACAATGAGCAGGAGGAACACAAGAGCTTAACTACTAGGGAGATGATGGCACTACCATTACCCAATCTTAAGAGTCTACTAATTACTGACTGTCGGGGGTTGAAGCACATCTGTCCGATGAGTGTGGTAGCAGCTCATCAAAGTTTCTTCTCGCGACTTGAATATTTTTCAATCTGGGACTGCGCTGCTTTAGAGGAATTATTTGCAGATGCTGCTACTACTACTACTACTACTACTACTGCTACTGGAGCAAACGAGAGCAGCAACGACTCAAACCTGGTGTTTCCTCGGTTAAGGGCTCTATGCATTTACGGATGTTCCAAGTTGAAAAGACTACCCCTATGTTTGGAGACCTCACCAAGGCTAAGCTTGATCAAAGTAGAAGAAACATGGTTCAACCAGTTGGAATGGAATGATCCAACTGAAAAGCTGCTCTTTCTACAAAGGGTGAAGGTACGTACGTACGTACTTATGAATGTAGTTAGTTACGTATAATTAGTTATTCGATAGATAGATCCAATTGTACTCTTTCTTCATTCTTTTGATAGAGTTGGATTTTTTCAATTCACAAACATCCATGCATGATCCGTCCAACAGGTTGAGTTTGTAAGGGAAGGTCGTTATATGCCATTTTAATACGAGACGGAACAGATTCGGGAGTTGCAAGTTGCAACAGCAACAGAGAGCAGGTTAGTTAATACTTAATACGTACCCATAAACTTTCATTCAGAACCGATCGAGTAATTAATTGGAGCATTTCTTTACTTTACTTTACTTTACTTTAGCATGTTGTACTTGTACAACAGCTGATTTCTGATTCATGTCCATTTTACTTGTCAGGTAGGCAGGCAGGCTTGTTCGTGTTCAGGGTCTCAAGTCAATGTAAAGATGTTGAACGCATATTAAGTGTCCATATTTTTGTTTGGTTGCAATGGAAATGCAAATATTTTGATGTCAAGTGAAACATATTTCTCTGTAAAGAATAATTTAGATGTTTGGTCGTTAATGTATTATTCTTCTCACATATAATAATTTTCACATTTCAAATAAGAATGTAATTTTAATTTACTTATCAGATACACAAGTAAATTAGAAATCCTAAGAATTTCGACTTTTGATTCTCGATTCTTTGTATTTAATGTGAGCATGGGTAGCCAAAAGCAAACTTATTCGCGCTTCTGTTTTATGTCTCACAAGAGCAAAACTTCAAACATTGGAGGACAAGATTTTTTTATGTCCTACCAAGTGTTAAGATCATTTGAGTAGAGAATTGGTACACATTATTAATTCATAAAACTATGATGATATGAAGAGATTCTCTCCTCAAATAGGAAGTGAAAGAAATTTTTCGAAGGGGTTCGTTCAGTTGTTAAAAACCAATATCTCATGGTATGGGGTCAAGGGTTTGAATCTCTTTCTATTCAGTATTTACGTACGTGGTTATTTTCAGAAGACGCTATGACAAAAGATAGATTCAACAGTTGAATTCTCAGCTCACGAATGTAACTCATGATCTCCATGCACAAAAACCAATGAGACAGTACAGTTGTAGATTAATATCTTGTCCATTTTTGACAAAGAAATGGATCATCATTTCCTTGTCGATGTGTGATGTGTCCCAACTTCACATCAAAAGGTTGAGGTCCATTTACAAGTCGCATAATTTTTTTTTTTACATTTAATCACCCATCATGCATTTTTTTGACATCATATTTTGTTGTTTGGTATGAAACTTTAATGCATGAATTTCTTGCAAATAAAAATTTAAGCCAAAATTATTAATCTTTGCTCAAAAACATTTATGAACCCCACAGTATCAAGCTAATTGATCAGACGTGAGATATTTGTTGGCTGCAAGTTCCATCAGATTTGAAGCATTTGCATTTTGATTGAACTGTTGTTCATCATTGTAGACAATTGTATGAAGAACACTTCTATTCAATAAAACAGAACACAAATAACAACATGTATAATATGGGCGAAGATTCGAATCCATGACCTTTTTAGGCTTGCGGTTTCTAATACTAGAAGAGAAGAAATGTATAGTCATAGCATCATGTTGGTTGTCTTTCAAGCTTGATAGAGCTTCGATCACTACTGCGCAATTAATGCTCAACACTGAACTACGTACGGTGACGATAGAATGAGTGGTCAAGGTCAAAATGTTAACCACTTTTGATGTGCAAGTGTAGGGTTACACATTATGAGTTAGAAAACTGCTGCTAAAGAAAAATATGAGAATAAATTAAGCTGCATGCATACATTGTAACCCTCAAAAGGCCTGAAGGGAAGAAGTCTCATCAACTGGAATACATTGTTAGTGTTTGGAACTTGGAAGATCATTTTTTTAAATCCACAGCTTGGGGCAATGGTCGCGCGTATGAAGAGGATCTCATGTACTGTGATAGAACTCTTTCTCATTCGTTGCGAGAGCAAGATCAGAGATGGAGTTAGAGGCTGAATAGTAGGAGTAGGATGAGAGGTAGTATTTTTGCTATCAACCATCTATAAAAATGTATTTGCTTAAAAATTGTTTTTGGTGTTAGAAAGTTACCAAACAGGACAATAAAATTTCCTTTTTATCCAAGTTGGAGTGAAATGCTAAACAATCATTTCTACACCTCACCAAAGGACAAGGCATCTCTTTTGGACATACAAAAGCAATCCATGAAATCCAAGCAAAGCACATTCAAGCCAATTGATTCCTTTGAAACAAAATGAGCAAAGCATTGCTTGCTTGACATGGTTGAAAGCCATCCATGAGAATCCAAGCAAACCATGCTCAAATTGTCAACACATAAGGTTATAAAACTTGATGAGAAAGGAATCACATGTCACTTGAAGTTTATATATCCCGTCTAAGCAAAATTATGGCTTCTCCCTATACGAACATCCATTGCTTTGATTTCCCTTCACCAACTCAAACAAGTTCATCATTGGCAAACAGGTAATTCTTTTTTCTTCTCATTAATTATCACTTCTCTTTTACTTCTTAGGATGATCAAACTAAAAAAAATTGATAAGGTTTTTGACATTTTTGTCTTTAGGAAGGCATATCTGTTGATTAGTTACCTTATTTCAAAATTACTATTGGAAAGATATGATGATATATTGATCTCCAAGGCTTTGTGAGTCGCCATACTTAATTGCTTCTTATTTTCTTCCATAATTACTTTTCCAAAGACTTTGTTAGTGACCATACTTAATTCTTTCTTCTATTGTTTATGTTTCCTGCTTCGTTACAATCATAAATTATTAGGCATTTTCAATCAACTACGTGCATCCATGCATGTCATGATTTTTAAATTGATTTTTGGTTTTATTTATTTATTTATTTATATTAGAAATTCTAATTTTACCCTTAGTCAAGTATTTTTTTACAATACCAAATTTACTCTCATCCTAACATGCATTCTATTCTCTCTCCTCTCTTGACTCACGTTCCTTGGTCTCTTACATCACCATGACTACATACCTTTCTGCACCAATCTTGAGGTGGTAGATGGTATAACAAGATTTCTTTAAACTAAGGAGTATTTTCGGACTAAATAATAACTTATTCGATTGGATCAGATTCCTAATTTTTAAATTGCACTGATTAGTAAGAATTGCAATGGGGTTGAAAGAGAAAGCGCGCACTAACTAGTTAATTAGAAGGAATTGAAGTAGGGGGCATGCAAGACACCAGAAATTTCACCTACTCTTGCCTATCTCGCTTTTTGCAGCTATCAACAGTATTGACATCCAGTTCTCTTCTTCTTCTAATAATAATAATTCTTTGATTTTATTATGTTTACATCCTTATATTTTGAATTATATATCAACTGTATCTTTAGTGTTATAATAATATTTCTTAGTGATATAAATCAACATGTATTATATTTTTTAAATTTTCAATAGTACCCTTTTTTTTTTTTTTTATTGCCAACCATTAAAAAGAAAATGAAACGTAAAATTTAAATATTTTATTAAATCTATTATAATTGTGTCCTTGCCCCCCAAAAAACTTCTTTTTCTAAGCAGTTTGTAAAAGGTCTAGGATTCACCCAAAAATTGATTGACCCTTTTGCCTATATTTTATTTTAATCTTTCTAAACTTACATTAAGATTCACTAAGGGTATATATGTCTTTTTATATTTAAACTTGCAGTATTTTGCAAAGGGGGATGTTTGTACCAAAATGAATTCCAAGGAAGTGAAAACATAATTGATTGCAAACACAAGGGTTGTAAATATAATTTGTTCATAATTCAATCACCTTGCCCGGCCCCTATTCCCGGTGTTCCTCGTCCACCTACAAGGAGTCAATTGTTTGAATCTTGTTTGGCCTCAACACATTGTGTCGTGGTGCATATGTAACCACTTATTGCAACAACAGCTCTTCTTCACAAATGAAAAAAGCCCTAGATTCAAGTACAAGCTCCTTCAAAACCTCACCTGCTAAGTCTATTCCAATAACTCAGTCAAGATCGTCAATGTCACTCTTATAGGGTGTGGTCCAATCCCTAATTTCTTAGGTCAAACCACCAATTTGATGAAGTGGTCCCTTATAGGTGCCATACATTATGGTTCCGACTACTATTGGATCAAAACTTTATTTGATTGCTCTTTGTGACCTGAGATGTTACCAAGCTTCCTTGTTTGGAGTGCGGTGAGAGTCAAAACTTTTGTCATTACTATGATGCTTACTTAGACCAGGTTTCCAATTGTAGAGTTTATAAAGCATATTAAGTGTAATTTATGGTGAGGCTAATGCTTCCGAGTTGAGTAAGGAGAAGGCCGGAGAAGAGAGTCGAGAGAAAGAGAGAGAATAGAACATGGGGATGAGGCTAAAATTGGCATTTAAAAAACATTTGAGTGAGGAAAGGTAAAATTGATGTTTCAAATACTTGTTTAGCGTTGATATCATCATTTAACTTTAACCTTTAACAATAAGGGTGTGTTTATAATTTCCTTTTTTCAAGGATAATAGATGTAATTGATTGCAAATCTAGGAGGTCTATATGTAATTGTTCCTTTTATTTTTTTCTTATCTCAGTGTATGATTATGTTAATGTCTAGATCTTCTATTTATCTTTGTCTTTTCTCTTTTTTATTTTGTTCCCCATAATTTCACTTGGATGTTGGGATTTAATTGAAGTCATTTTTAATTATAAAAAAGAAAAAGAAAAAAAGACATTTGCATTTACCTCCCCTATGATACCCAAAAAAGATCAACTAAGGGCACATTGCTACTTTTATGATAAAAAAGCCTTTATGTCCTTTCAATTAACCCAAAATTTAACTATAGGCATGTGATACCTACCTTCTTCTTTTTTTTTTGTGGGGGGGGGGGGGGGGGGGGATATATACAATTCAATTACTTCAATTACCAAATTGTTGGTACTTCAAACCCTATTCAAGGAGTAAGTTGAAGAAACAAAATTGAAATGGCATTAGGGCATTTCGATCATAAAAATGAGTGTATCTTGTTAGCTTTTTTTTTTTTTTTTTTTTTGGGGGGGGGGGGGGGGGGGGTGGGCGGGATTGGGATACCACAAGGGAGGCAAATGCAAAATCTCTTTCTTTCTTTTTTTTTTTAACAAAAAAAAAAAATGACAGGTCAAATCTCAAGGGTCCAAATGAAATTTGCACTAGATTTTTCACCCCTCAAAGGAAAGAAAAGAGACAAACACAAAATGCTAACATTAGTATACAAATCCAATGATTAATGGTCAAAATTGCCATTCTTGTGGATTACTTGGAGTACTATCTCATAGATTCCCTAGAAAATATGCCAAATGAACAAATATTGGAACATTTTGTATTAGTGAGAAGGTGTGAAACTTGAAATAAAAGAGAGGGGGCAGGGTTTTCCTCCACCTTTGGTGACAAGATTTAAAGTATCGGTATTGATCAAGTATCATATCTGTTATGTGATTTTAAGAGCTGCCTCAACTCATATCGAGGGGTGGTGCTTCAGTGTTGCGCAAGAGTATGGCCAAGATTGAATCAAGTGGTCAAGATTTCGACCTCGACCACTCGTTTTCATCCTCACCATACACAGCTCAGTTCTGTGCATTACTTGCACAGCACTAAAGCAATTCACCATATCGAGTGTTGAATTGTACTGGCCTATACATTTTGGTGTAATCCAATTCATGCCCTTTAAGAATAAAAGAGAGACATATCAATAGCTGTTTTGTCGATTGTATCCAATATGAATACGTATCAACTAGCCTCATATCGTATCATGGGATACCCAAAAGAAACACTTTCTACTAATCCCCTTTAAACTAATTGATGAGGCATTACTTGGTCATAAAGTCATCCATGATCCATGGACACTTAGACCTTGAGGAGGTTGACATTAGCAATCTGACTTTTTCCATTAAGAGTTACATTGCTCTAAACGTTTCAGTTTATATGAAATCTCCAACTAAATTGTTTTCTCCCATGGGAAAATCATTCCTCTACTTTCCCTCTATCAATTCAAACAGGTTCATCATCGGCAGCAGGTAATTCTCTTTTGTACTCATTTATCACTTTACTTTCACTTCTTTATATGATGAACCTAATTTTTTTTGTAAGTTTTTGGAATTAGGTTTGGCTTTAATTTTGTGCTTATTATTTGTCCATGTAGATTTAGGTATTTAATTTTAACAATGATATTTTCTTGAAGGTTTAACTCTGGCAACCAACACATAGCAAGGCATTTATATTGACCAATTAACCTATCTGAAAACTACTATCCGGAAGATAAAGCATATATTGATCTCCAGAGCTTTGTGAGTCACCATACTTAATTCTTTTTCAATTCCATTGTTTATATTTTCATGTCTCATTATAATAAAAAATTATTAGAAATTTTCTATTAACAAGGTTCATGACATGATTTCTGTCTTTTTTAAATTTACATGTCACATTGACAACCCACTTTTTTGTTTCAAGAAAGAAAAGATGGAGGGTGATTATGTTATTTAATTGATCATTACTTCTATTGGCCGATTTTTTCATAAGCATTATGCCCAACTTATGTTCTAATATAGGTCTTCGGATTAGGTGTGACCCTCCCGTGTAATGGGCCTTATGGAAAAATCCATTAATGGGCCGGAGAGTCGCACTCTACACTATTTTTATTGGCAAGCATTTCTTTGACTGTAACTTTCTCACTTATCTTGTCCATGCAGGTCTGTGTAAGTTGCAGCGGCTTGATTAAGATTTCAGAGTTCATAATCATTTGCATATCTAAAATCATGAACATAATAACGGAAGTTGCCACTGGACTGGTCAAGCTTTTGGGTCCTCCATTTCTGCTTCATCTCGGTTATCTTGTTCACTACAAGAGAAATGTTGACCAACTTAGAAAAGAAATGGAAGAACTCGGAATCGTGAGAAGAGATGTTCAACAGTCTGTGGAAGTCGATCAAACCAGAGGCCGAGTTATCAAAGAAGAGGTGAAAAATTGGTTAGCCAAAGTTAATGCTGCAGAACTTGAGGTATCAAGGTTGTATGAAGAACTTGAAACAAATAAAGGATGCCTCACTTGCAATGTTCATTATCGAGTGGGTAAAGTATCAAAGAGCAAGATCGGTGAAGTGAAAAATCTCCGAAGTGAAGGTCAATTTGGTGTCATTTCAATTCCTCCTCCACCTCCTCCTGGTATTGAATTCGTGGACACCCATGATTTTCAACTTTATGCACCCACCAAATCTGCCATGAAGCAAATCGTAGAGGCATTGGAGGACAAGAAGCTTAACTTAATTGGAGTTTATGGAATGGGAGGGGTTGGGAAAACGACCTTGGTCCAAGAAACCGCTAAGCAATTGAAAGACAAAGGTGTCTTTGATCAAGTTGTGGTGGCCACCGTGTCTCAGAAGTGCATTTTGAAGGAGATTCAACTTGAAATTGAAGAGAAATTAGGTTTCACACTTGAGGAGAAGAACGAATCTGCAAGAGCAGGCAGATTGTTAGAGAGACTGAAGAAGAAGAAACGAATTCTCATAGTCTTGGACGATCTATGGGAACCACTGGAATTAACCAAAGTTGGAATTCCTTATATCCATGGGGACGGATTGGATGGCAAAGGCAACAACGGAAGGGAATGCAGCTGTAGCATCATTATCACAACAAGGAGCCAAGAAGTCTGCAATCAAATGCGGACCCAATCCACTGTGCAAGTGGAAGTGTTGCCCGAAGCAGATGCATGGCAATTATTCAGAAGGAGTGCAGGTGGTCGTGTGGATTCTCCAGAACTGTATGTTGTGGCTGGGGAAGTGGTTAGAGGATGTGGGGGTTTGCCAGTGGCACTCGTTACGATTGGAAGGTCATTGCGGGATAAGGACTTGCAGATATGGCAGAATGTAGCTTCCCAACTGAAGATATCAACAGTCTCACCCTCAACAATTCCAGGCATGGAAGAAAGAGTATTCTCCTCCATAAAATTGAGCTATGATTATCTCAGAAGCAAGGAAGAAAAACTTTGTTTCTTGTTATGTTGTTTATTTCCGGAAGATCATGTCATTAGGGAGGATGAATTGTTTCCTTTTGTGTGGGGTGAAGAGGTACTTGAAGATATTGAAAGCCTCAAAGAAGCAAGGGATAGATTACATATAGTGCTTGACATGCTTAAACGGTCATGCTTGTTGTTAAATGTTGAAGATGGAGAGCAAAGTGGCGTTAGGATGCATGACATCGTACGAGATGTGGCCATATGGATTGCGTCTCAAGAAGAACATGGTTTTGTTGTAAAAGCTAGAAGAGGACTGGATCGGTGGCCATATTTGGAGAAAACGACGAGAAGTAAATGCAAGCGCCTCTCACTAATGGAAAATAGAATCACAAGGCTTCCTGAACATATGCCGAGCTGCCCCCACCTGATCACGACCTTATCTTTACGAGGTCAAGAAGATCCACGCTTACAGGACATCTCTAGTGGATGTTTTGAGGGTATGACGTTGCTCAAGGTGCTAGATCTCAGCTTCAATCGGATTCCTTCAATACCATCATTAGCATTCTCATGGTTCAAAGAGCTTCGAGTGTTACTTCTGGATCATAATGCGGTAGAAGATATTTCGTCGTTTGGGAACATGAAGAATCTTGAAATCCTTAGTCTTTCTGACTGCAACCTAATGACTTTACCCCAAGAGATGATCAGCTGGGGAGGAATGACAAATCTTAAGTCGTTGAATTTGTCAATAAACTCTGAATTGATTATTCCCTCAGGATTTTTGTCGAGGCTATCTCGCTTGGAAGAACTCAACTTGTGGGATAGCTTTAAGGGGTGGGAAGCAGAAGAAGATGGACCAATTAATACGGGGGGGGGGGCGGCTCGTTTGTCTGAGTTGGCATCCTTGCGTTGTTTGAGCATGCTTGAAATAGAGGTACCGAACATACAACTTCTAATCAACATTAATTCTGGAGCACTACCACTAGTATCAAACCTGTCACGATTTTCTATATGGTTGGGTGAGATACCCGATGATTCATGGACACGTTTCTTTTTACAACGCCGTCAATTCAACCGTAGGATGGGCTGTTACGATATTGCACTCCCGGTTCCTAACGAATGGGTTGGCAAGTTGTTGGAACGAACAGAGCAGCTATGTATCCACAATTGCCGTGGTGCGGCCCCGGAAAAGAGCATTTATCCAGGATATTTCATTGGAGAATCTGGAGGAGGAGGAGGAGGAGGAGGAAAATCAACTGGTTTAAACAACTTGCGCTTTCTCTTCGTTCAAGATGTCTCGGATGTGGAGTATTTTTTGAGTAGTAGTAGTAGTAGTATTGATCGGGTAGAGCAAGTTGTCCCATTCAAAAGGTTGGAAGAATTGAGGCTATATTTATCTAAAACAGTTGAAGAAAATCTATCATGGCCATGGCCATGGCCGGGCTTCCCTGAAGGGATGCTTGGAGAACCTGAGGGTCCTAAGAATTGACTCGTGTGATTCGTTGAATCCCATCCTTCCGCTGAATATTGCACGAGGTCTCCTGCGGCTAGAATATATGTCGATTACATGGTGCGGAAGTGCGGAGGAAATAATTAGTGGCCAGGAGGAGGAGGAGGAGGATGGTGCTGCCAATGATGACAATGAGCAGGAGGAACACAAGAAGAGCCTAAATACTACTATGGGGAGATGATGATGATGATGATGATGATGATGATGATGGTACTAGTACCATTACCCAATCTTAAGAGACTATTTATTGATCGATGTGACAGGTTGAAGCACATCTGTCCGATGAGTGTGGTAGCAGCTGATCAAGGTTTCTTCTCACAACTTGAAGTTTTAGATATCAGTTACTGCTCTGCATTAGAGGAATTATTTGCAGATGCTACTACTAGTAGTAATGCTGAACATGGAGCAAGCGAGAGCAGCAACAACTCAGTACTCCTGGAGTTTCCTCGGTTAAGGGAACTAAAATTAGTCGGATTGCCCAACTTCTCAGCGATATGCAAAGGGGTGGTATCAACATTTGGGAATTATTCTTTCCCAGTCTGTGAAAGATTGGTCATTCTCAAATGCCCCAAGTTGAAAAGACTACCCCTAAGTTTGGAGAGCTCACCAAGGCTAAGGTCGATGCTAGTAGAAGAAAGATGGTTCAACCAGTTGGAATGGAATGATCCAAGTGAAAAGCAGCTCCTTCTACAAAGGGGGAAGGTATCATGAATTAATTTGTAGTCAGTTAGTTATTCAATATATATATATATATATATATGTATATATAGATCCAATTAATTGTCTTAACTTCTTCTTCTTCAATTCATTCTTTCGACACAGTTGTATTTTTTCAATTCAAAAAATGGTTCATTCATGCATGATCCGTCCGTCCAACAGGTTCAGTTTTCATGGGGACCTTAATTTGGAAAACGAGACGAGCTGATTCGGGAATTAGTTGCAACAACAACCAACGGCATTTAACAAACAGAGGTTAGTCAATAATACTCTTACTTAATACGTACCCGCCATTAATTAATTAACTTTCATTCAGAACCGATCGAGAGGAAAAGTCCGATCGATCGAGTAATTAATTAATTGCATTCGAGCATTTCTTTTCTTTACTTTACTTTACTTTAGTACAATAAATGTACAACAGCTGATTTCTGATTCATGTCCATTTTACCTTACTTGTCAGGCAGGCTTGTTCGTGTTTGGGGTCTCAAATCTCAATGTAAAGATGTTGAACATGCACATATTAAAGATGCATGGTGCCTTTCATTTTCAATTCTGTATGTGTTTTTGTGTATCTCTATCTCTGTGTGTTTCTTCTTTTTTTTATTTATTTATTTATTTTTTATGTGTGTGTGTGAGACATGCAAAAAAACTCACTCGACTTACAATTCAACATATTGTTTAATTTATTGATTAACATATTGTAACTAAATGCATGCTAACATTTATGGATCCCACAATATCAAGCTAATTGATCAGACGTGAGATATTTGTTGGTTGCGAGTTTCATTAGATTTGACACATTTGCATTTTTGGTCCGTCTACTCATCATCGTAGATAATATATGAAAAACACATCCATTCTTTTTTAGTCAACAAACTGAAAACTTAATCATAAAAAAGAGTTAAAGCTAAGAGACCTGAATAATACAGACACATCAATCATAAACACTGGTGGAATGGTCCACAAAGACCTAGATAAAGAGAGACGACGAATTCCCTAATCCGCAAAAACATTAGAAGATTTAAAAATATAATTAAAAAACTAATAAAACAAAACACAGATAACATCATGTAATTTCAACAAAAAAAAAAAAAAAAAAAAAGAATTGCAAATGAGAGGTCTTTACAAAAATACCTTCCGTAGCATTTAAGAATATCCATTCTGAACATTTTTTTATACAAGTTCACCATGTCGACCATGCATTTATGTCCCTTGGGAACTTTAGCCACCATCTATTAAAATTTCTTTCTTCTGGGTGGAATGAGCAAATGGAACTTTCGAAAGAAAGCAATGATTAATATTTGGTGCAAGACACATGTATGGAATGTTCTCTAGGGCTACAATTCCCAACTGAAGTTGCTGCTGAATTTTAAACACTTTCAGCAAGAAATCTCGTTAGAAGAAAAGATGAACATACTAGAATTTCTTTCTCTAAAGTCACCTTTAATTGTAAAACATGATCTTTCCATTAGAATTCGAATAACACCAAGTCCAACAGTGGAAATGGAGACAAGAGTAAGGGTGTCAATCGGTACGATTTCGGTAATTCGGTATGGTACCAATTTTGAATACTGAAAACTAGAACCGTACCGTACCGAATTTAAACGGTACGGTACGGTTTTGGTATTTACAAAAACGGTTAGTACTGTTTTGGTAATAAATAAGTATGGGAAAACGGTTTAAATACGGTATTTAGTGCTGGGTACAATTTTGGTATGAATGAATTTATGCCACTTTTATGATTAGTTCATTAAGATCCTAATGAAATTGTGATCAACCAATCGATATAATTTGAAATTAACATTGGTAAAACAAATAAATCTAATTAATAGAGACAAAACAAGTAAATCTAAGAAGAGGAGTGAATGATGAAACGAAAAATTGAAATAAGGAAAATGTTAAGTGTTTTAATTATAAAATTACAATTTATATCTCTTAATTTGATACGGTACCACTCGTTTTGTAATTTTTTTTTGAACTTTTTTAACCATACCTACCTATAACCAAAAAAAAGAAAAATATACAAAATGAGTGGTCGAGATTTCGACCTTGTATTCGATTGTGGCCATACGCAGTTAAATGCGCAGCATTTTTAGTGGCTGAAGATGGCAGACACATCTTGATGTAAACCTTTTAGGTTTACACATTATGAGTTAGAAAACTGCTGCTCAACAAAAAATGGGAATAAATTAAGATGCATACCTACATTAATTATCACCCTCAAAAGGCCTAAAGGGAAGTCTCATCAACTGGGATACATTGTTAGCGTTTGGATGATAGTCTCATTGCAAATCTCATCGCCAAGAATCCTCTGAAATCAAACCAACCTAATTACTAACGCGTTAGCATGAACATGATCTTATATCAAATTAAATAAGTAATGTAATTTTTCAAAATTTTCAGTTGGTGAAATTTCTCATGAACCATCAAGAAGTCCAAAATTCCGCTGACATCATCTTGTATCAAATTAAAAGGATTTCAAATTCAGTGGTGATTGGCAATTTGACATCTTGTTGGCACTGTGTATCCATATATTTGATTAGAAAAGGAAATTGTGAAAAGCATGGGCTGATTAGAAATTGGGTCGTTGATTTGATATTCTAGATAGAGTGAAATTGATTGAACCAATTCCAATGGATTTGAATCATCCAATTGAGACATTTTGTAACCTTCCAACTGAGACACTTTCACATTCTAATGAGAAAAAAAAAAGCAAATTCTCAGCTTGGGGCAACGGTCGTATGAAGAGGACCTCATGCACAGTGATAGAATTTTTTCATTCCTTGAGGAAGCAAGATTAGAGATGGAGTTAGAGGCAGATTGTAAGAGCAGGATGAGCGATAGTATCTCTGCTTCCAAAACTAAGTTTGATCAAACGCTTATAAAAATGCATTTGCTTCCCAAAACACTTAAAAAATGTTTTTGGTGTTAGTGAGTTATCAAACAGGAGGATAAAGTTTTCTTTTCATCCAAGTTGGAGTGAAACGCTAAACAATCCTTTCTACACCTCACCAAAGGACAAGGCATCTCTTTTCGCACACATACAAAAGCAATCCATGAAATCCAAGCAAAGCAAATTGAAGCCAATTGATCCCTTTCAAACAAAATGAGTAAGGCATTGCTTGACATGGGTGAAAGCCATCCATGAAAATCCAAGCAAAGCATGTTCAAATTGTCTTGCATGTAAGGTTATAAAACCTGATGAGAAAGATATCACATGAAGTTTATATATCCCGTACAAAATTGGTTTCTCCCTACGAACATCCATTACTCTGATTTCTCTTCACCAACTCAGACAAGTTCATCATTGGCAAATAGGTAATTCTTTTTTCTTCTCATTTATCACTTCTCTTTTAATTCTTAGGATGATGAAACTAAAAATTTTTGATAAGGTTTTTGACATTTTCGTCTTTAGGAAGGCATTTTTGTTGATTAGTTACCTTATTTCAAAATTAGATATAATATATGGAAAAAATTCTCAGCTGTGCACATCACATCTTTCTGCGATGCATAGCTGTGCACCACCACAGTGTGCCACGTGGTGCACTGTTGTGCACAACAGAGAATTTTTTTCCCCATAATATATTGAACTTCAAGGCTATGTGAGTTGCCATACTTAAATGCTTCTTCTTTTCTTCCATAATTTCTTTTCCAAAGACTTTGTTAGTGACCATACTTAATTCTTTCTTCCATTGTTTATGTTTCCTGCTTCATTACAATAATTCATGCTAGTTTATATTTATTTTTGTTAGATAAATTTATATATAGATTTCAAGATTTACAATTAATTACATCTAATTACCCTTTGAATTTATGAACACATCCTTACTCTTAAAAAAAATTAAAATTAAATGATGATGTCATCACTAAACAAATATTAGAAATTCTAATTTTACCCTTATTTTATAATACCAAATTTACTCTCATCCTTCCTTGCATTCTATTCTCTTCTCCTCTCTTGACTCACGCTCCTTGGCCTCTTACCTCACCGGTCTCACGACCACTACATACTTTTATGCACCAATCCTGACATGGTAGATGGTATAATTAATAAGATTTCTTTAAACTAGGGATTATTTTCAGACTAAATAATAACCTACATATTAAGGGTTCTACTTCCCACCCATCGATTGGATCAGAATCCTATAAATTGCACTGATGAGTAAGAATTGCAATTGGGTAGAAAGAGAAAGCAATAGATGATGAATTGGAGACACCAGAAATTTCACCTACACTTGCCTATCTTGCTTTTCGCAGCTATCAATAGTATTAACATCCAGATTCTCTTCTTCTAATAATAATAATAATAATAATTCTTTGTTTTTATTGTGTTTACATCCCTTATAGTTTGAATTCATCTTTACTATTACAATAATATTTCTTGGTTATCGATAAATCAACAGATATTATATTTTTTAAATTCTCAATATTATTGCAAATCATTAAAAAGAAAATGAAATATAAAATTTCTATTATTTTATTAAACTTATTATAATTGGTGTCCTCACCCCCAAAATTAAGCTTCTTTTTCTAAGCAGTTTGTAAAGGTCTCCTAAGAAAAGTCTGACTCGCCCAAAAATTGATCAAACTTTTTGTGTATATTTTAATCTTTACCGGAGAGTCGCACTCTATACTCTATTTTTATTGGCAAGCACTTCGTTGCTGTAACTTTTCTCACTTATCTTGTCCATGCAGGGTTGTGTAAGTTGCAGCAGCTTGATTTAGATTTCAGAGTTCATAAGCATTGCATATCTAAATCATGAACTTAATAATGGAAGTTGCCACTGGATTGGTCAAGCTTTTGGCTTCAATTTTGCTTCATCTCGGTTATCTTTTTCACTACAAGAGAAACTTTGACGAACTTAGAAAAGAAATGGAAGAACTTGTAAGCGTGAGAATAGACGTTCAAAAGTCCGTGGAAGTTGATCAAACCAGCGGTCGAGTTATCAAAGAAGAGGTGAAAATTTGGTTAGCTAGAGTTGATGTCGCACGACATGAGGTATCAAAGTTGTATGAAGAACTTGAAGCAAACAAAGGATGCCTCGCTTGCAATGTTCATTATCGAGTGGGTAAAGAATCAAAAAGCAAGATCGATATGGTGAAGAATCTTCGAGATAAACGTGGATTTGATGCCGTTTCAATTCCTCCTCCCTGTATTGAAGTCATGGACACCCTTGCTTTTCAACTTTATGCACCCACCAAATCGGCCATGGAGCAAATCATGGAGGCATTGACGAACAACAAGCTCAACTTTATCGGGGTTTATGGAATGGGAGGGGTCGGGAAAACGACCTTGGTCCAAGAAATTGCAAAGCAATTGAAAGACAAAGGGGTCTTTGATCAAGTTGTGGTGGCCACCGTGTCTCAAAAGTGCATTTTGACGGAGATTCAACGTGAAATTGCAGAGAAATTAGGTCTCACACTTGTGGAGGTGAATGAATCTGCAAGAGCAAACCATTTGTTGCAGAGACTGGAGAAGGAGAAACGAATTCTCATAGTCTTGGACGATCTCTGGGAACCACTGGAATTAAACAAAGTTGGAATCCCTTATATTCATGGGGATAGATTGGATGGCAAAGGCAACAATGGAAGGAAATGCAACTGCAGCATCATTATCACAACAAGGAGCCAAGAAGTCTGCAATCAAATGCGGACCCAATCCACTGTGGAAGTGGAATTGTTGCCCGAAGCAGATGCATGGCAATTATTTAGAAGGAGTGCAAGTGGTTGTGTGGATTCTCCAGAACTGTATGTTGTGGCTGGGGAAGTGGTTAGAGGATGTGGAGGTTTGCCATTGGCACTCATTACACTTGGAAGGTCATTGCGAGATAAGGACTTGCCGATATGGCAGAATGTAGCTTTGCAACTGAAGTTGTCGAGAGTCTCACCCTCAACAATTCCTGGCATGGAACAAACAGTATTCTCCTCCATAAAATTGAGCTATGATTATCTCAGAAGCAAGGAAGCAAAACTTTGTTTCTTGTTATGTTGTTTATTTCCGGAAGATCATGTCATTGGGGAGGATGAATTGTTTCCATTTGTGTGGGGTGAAGAGGTATTTGAGGATACTGAAACCCTCACAGAAGCAAGGGATAGATTACATATAGTGCTTGACATGCTTAAACGGTCATGCTTGTTGTTAAATGATGAAGATGGAAAGCAAAGTGGCGTTAGGATGCATGACATCGTACGAGATGTGGCCATATGGATTGCGTCTCAAGAAGAACATGGTTTTGTTGTAAAAGCCAGAAGAGGACTAGATCAGTGGCCGGATTTGGAGAAAACGAGAAGTAAATGCAAGCGCCTCTCACTAATGGAAAATAGAATCACGAGACTTCCTAAACAGATGCCGAGCTGCCCCCACCTCACGACCTTATCTTTACAAGGTCAAAAAAGTCCATGCATACAAGACATCCCCAGTGGATGTTTTGAGGGTATGACGTCGCTCAAGGTGCTAGATCTCAACTTCAATTGGATTCCTTCACTACCATCATCATTGGAAGTCTCATGGTTCAAAGAGCTTCGAGTGTTACTTCTGGATGATAATAATATTTCGTCATTTGGAAACATGAAGAATCTTGAAATCCTTAGTCTTTCTGGCTGCAAGCTAAGGACCTTACCCCAAGAGATGATCAGGGGAGGAATGACAAATCTTAAGTCATTGAATTTGTCAGGAAACCGTCGATTGATTATTCCCTCAGGAGTTGTGTCGAGGCTATCTCGCTTGGAAGAACTCTACTTGCTGGATAGCTTTAATGGGTGGGAAGCAGAAGATGGACCAAATACGGAGTTGGCTCGTTTGTCTGAGTTGGCATCCTTGCCTTGTTTGAGCGTGCTTGAAATACATGTACCGAACATACAAATTCTGATCAACAATTCTGGAGCAACACTTGGATCAAACTTGTCACGATTTTGTATATGGTTGGGTGAGATACCCGATGCGATTTTATATGGACGTAAATTCAATCGTAGTATGGTTTGTTACAATATTGCACTCCCAGTTCTTAACGAATTGGTTGGCAAGTTGTTGGAACAAACAGAGCAGCTATCTATCAAAAATTGTCGTGGTGCGGGGAAGAGCATTTATCCAGGATATTTGATTGGAGAATCTGCAAGAGGAGGGGAAGGAAAATCAACTGGTTTAAACAACTTGCGCCTTCTATGGGTTAATGATGTCTCGGATGTGGAGTATTTTTTGAGTAGTGTTGACCAGGTAGAAAGAGTCACCCCATTCAAAAGGTTGGAAGAATTGGTGCTACATGGTCTAAAACAATTGAGGAAAATCTGTCATGGCCATGGCCGGCCTTCCTTGAAGGGAAGCTTGGAGAACCTGAGGGTCCTGAGAGTTTACTCGTGTTATGCGTTGAATCCCATCCTTCCATTGAATGTTGCACGAGGTCTCCTGCGGCTAGAAGATTTGTACATTTCTAGCAACACAAGTGCGGAGGAAGTAATTAGTGGCCAGGAGGAAGAGGAGGAGAAGGATGGTGGTGCCGATGACAATGAGCAGGAACACAAGAGCTTAACTACTCGGGATATGATGGTACTACCATTACCCAATCTTAAGAGCCTAAGTACTATTGGCTGTCACAGGTTGAAGCACATCTGTTCGATGAGTGTGGTAGCAGCTCAAGGTTTCTTCTCACAACTTGAAGTTTTACGTATCGGTGGCTGCTCTGCTTTAGAGGAATTATTTGCAGATGCTACTGGAGCAAACGAGAGCAGAAACAACTCAGTCCCGGTGTTTCCTCGGTTAAGGGTTCTAAAATTAGTTGGTTTGCCCAACTTCTCAGCAATATGCAGAGGGTTGCCAGCATTTGGGAATTATTCTTTCCCAGTCTGTGAAACATTGCACATTAAAGGATGTCCCAAGTTGAAAAGACTACCACTAAGTTTGGAGGGCTCACCAAGGCTAAGCTTGATCAAAGTAGAAGAAACATGGTTCAACCAGGTGGAATGGAATGATCCAACTGAAAAGCAGCTCCTTCTACAAGGGGGGAAGGTATGAATTTGTAGTTAGTTAGTTCTTCATTCTTTCGACAGAATTGTTGCATTTGTTTAATTCACAAACATCCATGCATGATCCATCCAACAGGTTCAGTTTTTCCATTAGTACAAGACAGAACAGATTCAGGAGTTACAACAGCAACAGCAACAGCAACAGCAACAGCAACAGCAACAGCAACAGCGAGGTTAGTTAATACTTACTTTAGTACGTTAAATGTACAACAGCTGATTTCTGATTCATGTCCATTTTCTTCAGGATCTCTCTCAATGGGAAGTTAAAGATGGTGGCATTGATTCCCGATTATGTATGTGTTTTCATTTGTATATATGTGTATATATGTGTATCTGGTCTGCGAAAAACCCCACTAAACATATATCTGTACATATTATTTAATTGATTGATTATTTTTACACATTGATGAAAATTGTCTTTAATAACTTCTTATTTCATACAAGAGAATTGAATCTCATAACAAGCTTCATAAGTCAATCTTACAAAGCCTGATTGAAATCATCTACAGACACACCTGAACAGTTTGGCATACATTTGCAAAACCTGAGTCTAGTTCTCTACCCTAACACCATTCTGACCTGCAAAATGACGTTTGGTATACACTTTGATTCAGATTTCAAAGTTCATAATCATTGTATATCTAAATCATGAACATAATAATGGAAGTCTTCTCGTGGGCTATCAACACTTGTGATTGGATTGATAATTACGCAAAAAGAATCAAGAAGCAAATAGACACTAAAAACCCATGCAGCTAAGGACCATTTGTGGCTGGATTGATGAAAAAGAAAAAAAGGAATCAGCCAAATGAATCCTATTTGTAATTATGTTAGAACTTTAAGTGTCCATGTTTTTAATTAATGTAGAAAATATAAGAAAATTATTTTATTTTATTTTATTTTATTTTGGATCTGAACATTATAATTTATTACTTAGAGAAACAAGGAGAAAACAAACTCGCATTATAAATAGAAGGATTAACAATGAAAGCCGGTGGAAAAAATCACACTCTAGATAAACAAAATTTAAAAACACCCACTACTAAGAAATCAGATAAATCAAATTGGTTGACCAAAATGCCACTCACCATCTTAGGATTTACAAACTTAAAGATTTTTTCTACAAAAAAAAAAAAAAACAACCCAAGGGTTTTTGTTTTGCAAAATGCCTTTGATCCTGTATCTTTTACTCTCTTCAAGTTTTCGACTAATCTTTAAGATGAACAAAACTATGTACAGAATATCCTGTCTGTTTGAAGAAACCAGACAGCAACAAAGATTGAAATGTACAGAGAGGAGTAAAGAATCAGTTTTTTATTTTGTAATCAATTATAACAGGACCATGTAGATTAAGAACCAAAAGTTTCTCACAGCTGAAACATGAGCACGGTTCAATATCTCATTGAAATCTCATTAAGAAGTCCAAAAATTCCAGCATGAACATGATTTTATATCAAATTAAATAAATAATGTAATTTTTCAAAATTTTCAGTTGGTGAAATTTCTTACATTTTGATCATCTTGTTTTGGCAACTCGGTGTGGGCAATTTCTCGTGTGATAATTTGATTAGAAAAGGAAATGGTTGTATGACGAGGACCTCATGTACCGTTATAGAACTCTTTCATTTGTTGAGAGAGCAAGATTAGAGATTGAGTTAGAGGTGAATTGCAGGAGCAGGATGATAGATAGTATATCTATTTCCAAATTTAGGTCTTAATAAACATCTATAAAAATGTATTTGCTTCCAAAAACACTTAAAAATTGTTTTTGGTGTTAGTGTGTTACCAAACAGGAGCATAAAAAGTTTCCTTCTTATCCAAGTTGGAGTGAAACGTTAAACAATCCTTTATGCACCTCACCAAAGAACAAGGCATCTCTTTTGGACATACAAAAGCAATCCATGAAATCCAAGCAAAGCACATTCAAGCCAATTGATTCCTTTGAAACAAAATGAGTAAAGCATTGCTTGACATGGTTGAAAGCCAACCATGAGAATCCATGCAAAGCATATCCAAATTGTCAGCACATAAGGTTATAAAACCTGATGAGAAAGGAATCAAATGTCACTTGAAGTTTATATATCCCGTACAAAATTGGTTTCTCCCTACGAACATCCATTGCTCTGATTTCCCTTCACCAACTCAAACAAGTTTATCATTGGCAAACAGGTAATTCTTTTTTCTTTTCATTTATCACTTCTCTTTTACTTCTTAGGATGATGAAACTAAAAAATTTTGATAAGGTTTTTGACATTTTTGTCTTTAGGAAGGCCTTTCTTGATTAGTTACCTTATTTCAAAATTACTATTGGAAAGATATAGTATATTGATCTCCAAGGCTATGGAAGTTGCCATACTTAAATGCTTCTTCTTTTCTTCCATAATTACTTTTCCAAAGACTTTGTTAGTAACCATATTTAATTATTTCTTCCATTGTTTATGTTTTTGCTTCATTACAATTATAAATTTTTAGGCATTTTCTATCAACTAGGTACATGGCATGATTTTTAAATTGATTTTATTTAATTGATCACCATTTGTATGTATTGGCTTCTGCACAATTAACAAATGCTTAAAAAAAAACCTTCTTTCAAGGTGTAGGATTTGGGATTTTTATTTTCAAAATGGATCATTTTCTTTACATGGGAACATCTTTCACCTGTATGAAAGCCTTTGCTTCCTTATATTAAATTTGTACCTTTTCTTTGCATCTTGTTCTTAGATTTTTGTTTGCGCCTGATCAGATATTGTCTGCACAGCACAATATGTTGACACCTATTAGGATATAATTTAATGGTTCTCAATGCATTACATTTAATGTTAAGGTTTGAAAACATAAGATTTTTCATGCAATCCGAAAGGATAAACCGGTTGAGCGATGGAAGGAGAAGAGTGATTGACTCGATAACTAGAAAGGAAGTGATGCATCTTTAAGTTTAGAAAAACCATAACCTTCCCAAGTCTAAAACTAAAACTTCAATTAGGTTCTTCTGTTCAGCAATGTCATTATAGTTTGGGTAAAGAAAAAAAAAACCAACTCCAAACTCCATCTTCGTTTCCAAATCCTACCCTCGTTTTTAGTTGAACCCCAGTTGCAGAGAAACGCAAAAAAAAAAAAAAACTAAGCCCAAGGGGTATAAACCCTGAAAAAAATTAGACTTGAGTTCCAACCATTTCTCTGGTCTTCTAATGAGTAAAACTACAGTACTTCTTAAACTTCTTTCACAATCGATTTTCAGGTAAAATATCAGTGGGTTATCATTAAATCGAAGAGCTTATAGTTGTTCACTTGTTCCTCACAATCAGTTCAGGTCTGATTCCTCTAAATTATCTTCACTTTTTTAGCAAACCCGCACCATTGCAACTCCACTGCAACTCAGACGATGGGCTTGACTAAAAATATTCAGACGAGGGTTTTGGGTCTAACACAGTAAATTTGATAACTTTGTGGGTCGTTTCTATAAATTTTAAAAGATTTGAAATAGGGGCATGCAGTCCGAGGCAACAAGAGATGATGAATTGGAGACCAGAAATTTCACCTACACTTGTCTATCTTGCTTCTCGCAGCTATCAATAGTATTAACATCCAGATTCTCTTCTTCTAATAATAATAATAATTCTTTGTTTTTATTGTGTTTACATCCCTTATATTTTGAATTCTATATCAACCGTATCTTTATTATTACAGTAATATTTCTTGGTAATAAATCAACATGTACTATATTTTTTAAATTCTCAATATTACCTTTTTTTTATTGCAAATCATTAAAAAAAAATGAAACATAAATTTTCTATTATTTTATTAAACTTAATATAATTGTGTCCTTACCCACAAAAAACTTCTTTTTCAAAGTAGTTTGTAAAGGTCTCCTAAGAAAAGTCGATATATTTGCCCAAAAATTGATCAACCTTTTGTGTATGTTTTAATCTTTTTAAACTTACATTAAGATTCACTAAGGGTATATATGTGTTTTTATATTTTAAACTAATAGTATTAGGCACAAGGGGATGTTTGTAACAAAATGAATTTCAAGGAAGTGTAAGCATAATTGTTTGCAAACATAGAGGATTGTAAATATAATTTGCTCATAATTCAATCACCTTGCCCTGTATTCCCAATGTTCCCTGTCCACATGTAAAGAGTCAATTGTTGGAATCCTGTTTGGCCTCAACACATCATGTCGTGGTGCATGTGTAACCACTTATTGCAACAACGGAACCAGCTTCTTCACAGATGACAAAAGCCCTAGATTCAAGTACAAGCTCCTTCAAAACCTCACCTACCAAGTCGATTCCAATAATTCAGTCAAGATCATCAAAGTCACACTTATATGGTGTGGTCCAATCCCTAATTTCTTAGGTCAAACCACCAATTTGATGAAGTGGTCCCTTACTGGTGCCATACATTATGGTTCTAACTACTATTGGATCACAACCTTATTCAATTTCTCTCAGCAAACTGAGAAGTTACCAAGCTTCCTTGTTTGCCACAGATATGAAACTTTTGTCATTATTATGATGCTTACTAGGACTAAGTTTCCAATATAGAGTTTATGAACCATATTAAGTGTAATTTATATATGGTGAGGCCAATGCTTCCAGAGTTGAGCAAGGAGAAGGCTGGAGAAGAGAGTCTAGAGAAAGAGAGAGAATAGAACATAGGGATGAGGGTAAAATTAGCATCCAAAAAACATTTGAGTGAGCAAAGGTAAAATTGATGTTTCAAATATTTGTTTAGTGTTGATATCATCATTTAACTTTAACCTCTAACAATAAGGGTGTGTTCATAATTACCTTTTTTGTAAGGATAGTAGATCCCTCTAACAATTGAAATTTGCATTAGATTTTTCACCCCTCAAAGGAAAGAAAAGATACAAACACAAAATTCTAACGTTAGTATACAAATCCAATGATACCTTAATGGTGAAAATTGCCCATTCTTGTGGATTACTTGGAGAACTGCCTCATAGATTCCCTAGAAGATATGCCAAATGAACAGATATTTGAACATTTTGTATTAGCGAGAAGAAGTGAACCTTGAAACAAAAGAGAGAGGGGGCAGGGTTTTCCTCCACCTTTGGTGACAAGATTTTAAGTATTAGTATTGAGTATCATATTTGTTATGTGGCTTTAAGGGACACATCAACTTTTATCGAGGGGTGGTGCTTCAGTGTTGTGCAATTAATGCAAAACACTGAGCTGCGTATGGCCATTATCGAACTAAGTGGTCAAGATTTCAACCTCGACCACTCGTTTTCATCCTCACCATACATAGCTCAGTGTTGCGCAATTAATGTGCCATATTGAGTATTGCATCGTACTAGCCAATACATTTTGGTGTAATCCAATTATGCCATTTAAGAATAAAAGAGAGACATATCAATAGGTATTGTATCAACTGTATCCAGCATGAATATGTATCAACTAGCATCATATCGCATAACCAAAAGAAACACTTTCTACTAATCCCCTTCAAACTAGTTGATGAGGCATTACTTAGTCATTAAGTCATCCATGGACACTTAGACCTTGAGGAAGTTGACATTAGCAAACTGGCTTTTTCCATTCAAAGGTACATTGCTCTAAATGTTTGAGTTTATATGAAATCTCCAACTAAATTGGTTTCTCCCTTGGAAAAATCATTCCTCTACTTTCTCTCCATCAATTCAAACAGGTTCACCATTGGCAGCAGGTAATTCTCTTCTGTACTCATTTATAACTTTACTTTCACTTCTTTATATGATGAGGCTAATTAAATTATTTTTTTTATAAGTTTTTGGCATTAGGTTTGTCTTTAGTTTTGTGCTTATTATTTGTCCATGTAGATTTAGGTATTTCATTTTGACAATGATATTTTCTTGAAGGTTTACCTCAGACAAAGACCAACAAATAGCAAGGCATTTATGTTGATTAATTACCCTATCTGAAAATTACTATCGGGAAGGTATAACATATATTAATCTCCAAGGCTTTCTGAGTCACCATATTTAATTCTTTTTTCCGTTGTTTATGTTTTCATGTCTTATTATAATCACAAATTGTTAAGCATCTTCTATTAACTAGGTTCATGACATAATTTCTCTTTTTTTTAAATTTACATGCCACATTGACAACTCACTTTTTGTTTCAAGAAAGGAAAGATGGAGGGTGATATTGCCATATAATTATGTTACTTAATTGATCATTGCTTATATGCGCTGGTTTTTTCATAAGCGTTATACCCAATTTATGTTCTAATATAGGCTATCGGATTAGAAGTGATCCACTAGTGTAATGGCCCTTGTGGAAAAATCCATTCAAAGCTAAATGAGATAGCTTGTAGAGCGTAGCTTTGCTTGAATAACCGTTTGGGTATTCAAAGCTAAATGAGATACTCTGGGTGGAGAGTTTCAAGCAAACCTTGTTCTTAAACCCTTACCCTTAATGACACTAAGATCACTACTGCCGGAGAGTTGCACTCTATACTCTATTTTATTGGGAAGCATTTCTTTGTTGTCACTTTTCTCACTTGTCCATGTAGGTCTGTGTAAGTTGCAGCAGCTTGATCCAGATTTTAGAGTTCATAATCATTGCATATCTAAAATCACGAACATAAAAATGCAAGCTGTCACTGGACTGGTCAACCTTTTGGCTCCTCCACTTCTGCATCATCTCGGTTATCTTGTTCACTACAAGAGAAACGTTGATGAACTTAGAAAAGAAATGGAAGAACTTGGAACCATGAGAATAGACGTTCAGAAATCTGTGGAAGTTGCTCAAACCAGAGGTCGAGTTATCAAAGAAGAGGTGAAAAATTGGTTAGCTAGAGTTGATGTCGCACAACGTGAGGTATCAGAGTTGTATGAAGAACTTGAAGCAAACATGGGATGCCTCACTTGCAATGTTCATTTTCGAGTGGGTAAAGTATCAAAGATCAAGATCGATGAAGTGAAAAATCTCCAAAGTAAAGGTCAATTTAAGGCCGTTTCAATTCCTCCTCCACCTCCTCTTGGTATTGAATTCATGAACACCCTTGATTTTCAACTTTATGGACCCACCAAATCAGCCATGAAGCAAATTGTGGAGGCATTGGAGGACAAGAAGCTTAACTTAATCGGGGTTTATGGAATGGGAGGGATCGGGAAAACGACCTTGGTCCAAGAAACCGCTAGGCAATTGAAAAACAACGGGGTCTTTGATCGAGTTGTGATGGCCACCGTGTCTCAGAGGTGCATTTTGACGGAGATTCAAGGTGAAATTGCAAAGAAATTAGGTCTCACACTTGAGGAGGGGAATGAATCTTTTAGAGCAAGTTGTTTGTTTCAGAGACTGGAGATTGAGAAACGAATTCTCATAGTCTTGGACGATCTATGGGAACCACTGGAATTAAACAAAGTTGGAATCCCTTATTTTCATGGGGACAAATTGGATGGCAAAATCAACGATGGAAGGGAATGCAACTGTAGCATCATTATCACAACAAGGAGACAAGAAGTCTGCAATCAAATGCAGACCCAATCCACTGTAGAAGTGAAAGTGTTGCCCGAAGCAGATGCATGGCAATTATTCAGAAGGAGTGCAGGTGGTCGTGTGGATTCTCCAGAACTGCATGCTGTGGCTGGGGAAGTGGTTAGAGGATGTGGGGGTTTGCCAGTGGCACTCGTTATACTTGGTAGGTCATTGCGAGATAAGGACTTACTGATATGGCAAAATATAGCTTCGCAACTGAAGATGTCGAGAGTCTCACCCTCAACAATTCCAGGCATGGAACAAAGAGTATTCTGCTCCATAAAATTGAGCTATGATTATCTCAAAAGCAAGGAAGAAAAACTTTGTTTCTTGTTATGTTGTTTATTTCCAGAAGATCATGTCATTAGGGAGGATGAATTGTTTCCTTTTATGTGGGGTGAAGAGGTAATTGAAGATGTTGAAACCCTCATAGAAGCAAGGGATAGATTACATATGGTGCTTGACATGCTTAAAAGGTCAGGCTTGTTGTTAAATGATGAAGATAGAGTGCGAGGTGGTTATAGGATGCATGACATCGTACGAGATGTGGCCATATGGATTGCGTCTCAAGAAGAAAATGGTTTTGTTGTAAAAGCTAGAAGAGGATTGGATCAGTGGCCGGATTTGAACAGAACGAGAAGTAAATGCAAGCGCCTCTCATTAATGGAAAATCGAATTATGAGATTTCCTGAACAGATCACGAACTGCTCCCAACTCACGACGTTATCTTTACGAAGACAAGAACATCCAGGCTTACAGGACATCCCTAGTGGATGTTTTGAGGGTATGACATCGCTAAAGGTGCTAGATCTCAACCTCAATTGGATTCGTTCAATACCATCGTCAGCATTCTCATGGTTCAAAGAGCTTCGAGTGTTACTTCTGGATGATAATGCGGTAGAAGATATTTCATGGTTTGGGAACATGAAGAATCTTGAAATCCTTAGTCTTTCTGGCTGTAGGCTGATGAGTTTACCCCAAGAGATGATCAGGGGAGGAATGACAAATCTTAAGTCGTTGAATTTGTCAAGAAACCGTAGATTGATTATTCCCTCAGGAGTTGTGTCGAGCCTATCTCGCTTGGAAGAACTCAACTTGCTGGGTAGCTTTAAGGGGTGGGAAGCAGAAGATGGACCAAATTCGAGGGCAGCTCGTTTGTCTGAGTTGGCATCCTTGCCTCGTTTGAGCGTGCTTCAAATAGAGATACCGAACATACAACTTCTGGTGAAAAACTCTAGAGTAGCACTTAGATCAAACTTGTCACAGTTTTGTATACTGTTGGGTGAGAGAACCAATACATCTTGGGCAACAGATGTGATTTTAGTTCAATGTGAATCCAACCGTAGGCTGGTTTGTTACAATATTGCACTCCCGGTTCTCAACGAATGGGTTGGCAAGTTGTTGGAACAAACACAACTGCTAGGTATCGAAAATTGCCATGGTGAGGGGAAGAGCATTTATCCAGGATATTTGATTGGAGAATCTGGAGGAGGAGGAGAAGGAAAATCAACTAGTTTAAACAAGTTGCGCTTTCTCTCGGTTGTTAATGTCTCGGATGTGGAGTATTTTTTGAGTAGTGTTGGCCAGGTAGAAAGAGCCGTCCCATTCGAAAGCTTGGAAGAATTGGTGCTATGTGGTCTAAAACAGTTGAAGAAAATCTATCATGGCCATGGCCGGCCTTCCCTGAAGGGAAGCTTGGAGAAGCTGAGGGTCCTAAGAGTTCGTCAGTGTCATGTGTTGAATCCCATCCTTCCATTGAATATTGCACGAGGTCTTCTGCGGCTAGAAGATTTGGAGATTGCTCGCAACACAAGTGCAGAGGAAATAATTAGTGGCCAGGAGGAGGAGGAGGAGGAGGATGGTGCTACTGATGACAATGAGCAGGAACACAAGAGCTTAACTACTGGGGAGATGAAGGTACTACCCAATCTTAAGAAACTAAAAATTATTGGCTGTGACAGGTTGAAGCACATCTGTCCGATGAGTGTGGTAGCAGCTGATCAAGGTTTCTTCTCACAACTTGAAGTTTTAGAAATCAGTTACTGCTCAACTTTAGAGGAATTATTTGCAGATGCTACTACTACTGCTACTACTGCTACTGGAGCTAACGAGAGCAGCAGCAACTCAGTCCCGGTGTCTGGGAATTATTCTTTCCCAGTCTCTGAAAAATTGCTCATTTATGAATGCCCCAAGTTGAAAAGACTACCCCTAAGTTGGGAGAGCGCACCAATGCTAAGGTTGATCGTAGTAGAAGAAACATGGTTCAACCAGTTGAAATGGAATGATCCAAGTGAAAAGCAGCTCCTTCTACAGAGGGTGAAGGTATGTACATACTTATGAATGTAGTTAGTTACTTAGTTATTCGATAGATCCAACTGTCTTTCTTCATTCTTTCGACAGAGTTGTATTTTTTCAATTCACAAACATCAATGCATGATTCTGTTAAACAGGTTGAGTTTTTAACGAGAGACCCTTATTGATTCTGTTAATACGAGACGAGCTGATTTGGGAGTTGCAACAGCAGATAGGCTTGTTCGTGTTCGGGGTCTCAAATCTCAGTGTCAAGATGTTGAACACATATTAAAGATGGTGGATTTAATTTTTTATTATGTTTGTGTTTATGTGTATTATTTCTGTGTGTTTCTTTTTATTATTTTTTATGTGCGTACGTGTGATATGAATTTTGTGGTAAGGGTGGAGATCCGAACCCATAGCCTCCTTGAGTTTTCTGGCTCCCCATAAGAGGCTTGTAGGCTGCTATAAGCACATCCACATTGCACTTTCATTTTGTCTGAAGGAAAAAAATAAAGTGTGGTGATACTTGTGATCTTGGAGTCCGGATTATCTCCCCAACATTCTTTCGAAGCTTTTTGATTGAAAAAAAGTTTTCAAAAAGAAATTAGAGGTAAACCAAGATATCCCTAATTGTACCCCCTATTTTTGTGATAAAATAGCGTCAGAAGCACGATTGTACTCCTCGTCAAAAAAGGGATCTACTCTGTGATCTGGCAATACCTACAACAAAATATACTAATAATAACAAAAAAAATTTGAGTTATTTTTTGAAAACAAAGCAGGCATGACAAAAAGCAAAAATCTTATAAGTAACTTTAGTATTCGAGAATATTACAAATGCAGCGGATACTTGGGGACTTACTAATTGAGTTCAAACTTGGACAAATCGATTCCCTCTATGCTAGAAGCCGAGAAGCACATCATATAGGATATAGATCTATTACCTTGCCATACATACATTAAGAACAAGAGATTTAAAAACTATATTGACCCATCATAGTAAATAATTCCAATTTTTTCTGCAGCTCACTTTTCACTTGCTGCTTCCAAGATATTTGCAAAAGCCTCCTTCATGCAAGAGCTGAGCAACTCAGAATCGATAAACCATTTTTCTGCTGCTGTTACCACTGTTAGTTTTCCCATGTAACTCATCACTGTGAAAAAAAGGCTCTGCAATTCAATCACAACAAATAAGGTCATCAGTAAATTAACTTGTTTATATTCTGGTTTACTTCGGCTGGGAATAATAAAAAAAAAAAGAAAGGATCTGTTTGAGAACTATGGTTTTTCTTATCTTTACCTGTGGAACACCATTTATGATGAAGTAGAAGCCATTAACTGGATTATCTGCGAGTGCCACCTTTTGCATTGGACCAATTATATTAGAAACCCCAAGGCTCGTATGTTTGATAGTCGAATGCACCAATCCATCCACTGCCTATGAGAAAAATGGATACAACTCTTATGGTACGATTTCTATTTCAATTCCATTAATGGGTGATGAATCAAGTATATTGAATTAATTACATCAAATAATGGAATTGCATTCCCAAACCTTTGAGCCGATGATATTCTTCAAGACATTCATTAGTTGAGCAGAGAAAGAGGCGGCAGCTGAATTCTTCTTCTGATCCATCTGTTTCTTTGCTTGGATGATGAAATCAAGGGGACCAATGTTTTCAGAATCTCTGAATAGAGGAATTGAGAAGCTTAAAAATCCAAACCGGTTGCCCCATTCATTAGTTTTTGACATAGATTCCACTTTTTGATATGCTTTGGTGTTTCTTATGTTCATAAGCACCAAAGCTGACACACGCTTGCGAGCAGAAACTGGTTCCAACCTTTGTATGTACAGTTGAATTGTGAAGGATATCAACCCAAGAATTACATCATTCACGGTCTATAAACAAAAGTTCTACAAATTAGAAGTTTAATTGATATTCTAAACTGCATTGGAGAAGAAAGCGTAAAATTTGATTTTTATGGTTGATCTTGGTGAGAATGGTGAGAAAACTTACACATGCAACCATGTTCTTAATTTGCCGTATTTCATCAAGGTCGAACATAACAGAAGAAACAGTCGTGGGCTCAGACTCCACTCCTGGTGTTGCAGACCTGATGGCTGTCTTATCATCTTCCATGAACGACGTGCTTAGCAACAATGTAGAAATAGAGTCTGAAACTGTGTTAAGGCACCTACACATGAGACTGGAGATTCTGGAGAAACAGTTGTTCCTTCTATGCATGAGTGTTGGTGACGAGGAAGATGGAAAAGTGATGGGAAGCGAAGCGTCATCCGTCCTTTTGACGGATGAAAATAATGCAGTCATTAGTGAATACCCATCTCCAAGTGCATGGTTCAGTCTAAACACAAGAGACACGGTGGCATTACTAGTGGGATACGTGATCATATGGGCTTCCCATGGTGGTTGTTTCTCACCAGAAAGCTTTTCTCTAGATATCTCAGACAAGTATTCGTGAAAATGCCTCTGAGAGTCTTCTAAGGATGACCCAGCAGGGGGTATGGTAGGGGGGACAATAATGTGGTCTTCGATCACGAGATCTACCTTCTTCCATCGTTGAACACCCTTTGGATCTGTGAAAATGATGCAAGAAAAGCGAGGACTAGCGGGAATCAACACATCTCTGAGCAGTTCAATGGTTTGAGATTTTGTGAAGGGTTTTTCGAATTCAAAAACGATGGTAATGGTTAAGGACAACTTAGGATTGTTGACAGACTCTGATAGTGGGCTTAAAGGGGGTAGTAACTCTTCTGCTTTTAGCACTTGGTTTAGCTGATTGGAAGCCATTGAGCAAATTCTGGGAGCTAGGAGTTTGATAGTTGTTCTTGTGCTCTAATGAAATTTTTTGGATTCTCATTTATAGGATTCTCATTTATTCCTAATTTCCAAAATATTTCATGAAAATGACTTTTGATAAAAATGAATTTTTGATTATGTAATAAAGGAAATATTAGGTAACCGAATTTCTATAGGTGAAGGGATTCTTCTTCATCCATCTTTCACTTTGATTTTATTTAAATGCTTTTAGAATAGAATGTAATCTCATGTTAAAACTGCTTTTGAGTTCTGAAATTGCCCATTAAACATTCAATATTTCAATATGTAAAAGTTAAGAAAATTACTCATAAAAAGGATGAAAGACATCTCTCTTGTTAGACTTCAATCTGGTGACAATAATGGTTACCAAATCAAAAAAAAAATATCTGATGACAATAGTTTCAAGAAAATTAAATATTTTGTAGTTTTCAAAACATCCCAACTAAATAGTCTCACTCTGTTGTCACCTTTACTGTTGAAAGGTAGTTTTCAAAACATCCCAACTAAGTAGTCTCACTGTGTGGTCACCTTTATTGTTGAAATGTAGTTTTCAAAACATCCACAGAAAGAAGAAGAAAAAATGAGAAAAAAAATAATCTTAAATATATCACCAAGTTAATGGTTTAGTTTCACCAACATGATATAGAATTTCATCATATACATTTCGGACAAGGAAACGGACCATTTATTTCTTTATTCGTAGGTCAGATTCAAGGTTGAAATTCAGTTAAAATAAAATTAAAAAAAAAAATTCTATCTTCCAAATCTAACATCAACCCTTAGATTTAACTTATAGACGTGTTTGCTCATTTATCAGGAAATGATGGTCCACTTCCTTACCAAACATGGACAAGATAAGATTTTATTATGATAAGAGAAAGCAACTAATTCATTCAAATGTCACATAAAACATAATTAGAGACAAAGCTATATTTCCTAAAAAGGCGGATAACTAAATGAATCATAATTTGTGGTTTTCCTGGAAACACAGTTTTTCATAGAGAATTCTATTTAATCATTAGAGCAAATTGTACTGGCACCCCAACATGGAGGCTTTAAAACACTGACACTCCACTTTATGTTTAAAAAACACAGATACCCTAGTTCATTAAACATGTTAGTCCATTCTATTAGAAAAATCTTTCATCCATTATTTATTTTCTGTAATTCCAAAAATACTCTTACCAAAATCTGGGGAGAAAAAAGGGCCAAATCTATTGTCTCTCCTCACTCGGCTCTCCACTGCTTCACCCTCCCTACTTTCGGCTCCGGCAGCGCCAGTGAACGCCACCACCACTAGGGGTGTCAATGGTTTGGGTTGGGCCGGTTTCAAGCCGGGCCTAACGGTTTCGGGCTGAAAAACACTCAGCCCAAACACGGCCCATTAAGAAAATAACGGTTTTGGGCCAGTGCGGTTTGGGTTCGGGTTGACTAACGGTTTGGGCTAACGGTTTAAAATTGGGTTTACTAACGGTTTGGGTTCGGGCTTACTAGCGGTATATTTTGAGTACTTTGTTGATGTGTGGAATTTATCAAGAGCATGTAAACACATATAAACATTAATTTCTCTCCAAGTCTATTGTGTTCGGTGTTCAAACCAAAAACTTTTTTCTACAAAGAAGTAAAAATTATAGAACTAATATATACAAATGAAAGTTGGCATCTTGATAAATTTTAGTGGATTGTCTCTGCTTATTCTACTCCCTCTTCTTAATACTTGTAAAAATTGATCAAAATAAAGCATTTAAAGATTTTCAAATGATAATACAATTGCTAAATATTCACTAAACCCATCTTTCAAATGGCAAAGGCTTTGACTGGCTTCTTGTTTGCATGTTCCAAAGCAAAACAATTAAGGAAAACAAATGAACACTTGGGGGTTTTCTTGTCTTTTACATTTAAATTTAATTTATTTCATTTCATTTATTTATAACGGGTTACGAGTTGGTTTGGGTTCGGGCTAGTTTCGGGCCAAACGGTTCGGGCTAGCGAGCCACACACGGGCTGGCCCGGCCCAGCCCAAACCATTGCGGGCTGAAGTTGTTCAGCCCAAACACAGCCCATTAAGCTTCGGTTCGGGCCGGTCCGAGCTATAACGGGCCGGTTCGGTCTGGTTTTAACGGTTCATATTAGGTTTTGACACCCTCCACCACCATTACCGCCTCATGGGTCGATCTGCTTGTTTTCATTTTGCAGATTATGCGTGGCAGTTACGCTTGCCAGAATCTGCTAATGCTAAGGATATACAAAGAGCAGCTGCTAAAGTTGCAGAAATGTTTAGACCTGTAGAAACTGAGGAAATCTATAGCAATGAAATGAACATCGAAGAGAAGAGAATGATGTTGCCTTCGCTTCACTAAACAATACAGTGGCTACGACTCCTACCTCAAGGTTTTCAAAAATTTTCATTGACACGGAAGAAGAAGAAGAAGAAGAAGAAGAAGCAAATTTGGTGTTTGGAATGGGACTTCAAGATATGGCGTTACACTCTCCTACTCATCTAGGTGGTGGGTTCCATGGGTTCCATTGGGAAGACGATAAAATTGATGCTGAAATGGCTTTATGGAGTCACTCCATTTGATCTTCTTTTCTTCCTTAATTTTTTCATTCTTTTATTCTTTGCAAAAAAAACAAGGGAGGAACAAAATCGGAAAGCGGTGATCGGGAGCGAGGTGTATGTGTAATTCAATATAAGCATACATGGCTTCCATTGCTCCGAAACACCGCCTTCACGCCGGATACATCATGATTATTGGTCAACCACCTGGGATTATATTGCACGAGCCATTCTTTGGTGGGTTGCAGAAAATAGAATCGGAACTGAGATTGGCCAACGAAGAATGGAAGGCCAGGACCATCTTGATGTTGTTGCGGAAGACTACGCATCAACCTTGCCTATCTCCTCCACCATCTTCACCACCGAGCTTGATCACCTTTGACTCATAACATTTGACACTAAGACATCGGCGACAAGAGAGGGAATGAGAGAGAGAGAGAGAGAGAGAGAGAGAGAGAGAGAGAGAGAGAGAGAGAGAGAGAGAGAGAGAGAGAGAGAGAGAGAGAGAGATTTAATCGGTGGCACTGCAAGCTTGTTGGGTCAAACCAAATTCAAGTGAGATAAAAATCTCACTTGAAATTCCTTTTGAATTTAGAATGTGAAGTTTCAACATTCCCGGTTGATTGAGCTTCCAGGTTGAAGAGTATTTCCCAGTCGTTTGATATGTGGCCGTTACTGGTGCATACTAGGGTAATGAATCCATTGTTTTTAGTATTTGAAACTCTTTAGGCTCTAAAGTCTTATAGTCCGGAGGCGGTAATGGTAGTGGTGGTGGCATTGCTGGTTCTGCCAGAGCTGAAGGTGGAGAGGGTGAAGCAGCAGAGAGCCAAGTGACGAGAGAGAATAGATTTGGCCATTTTTTCTTCATATTTTGACAAAGACATTTTTGGAATTAAAAAAAAAAATAATGGGTTAATGTTTTTACTAATAGAATAGACTAACATGTTTAATGAATTGGGGTGTGTGTGTTTTTTAAACATAAAGTGGGGTGTTAGTGCTTTAAAGCCTCCATTTTGGGGTGCCAATGCAATTTGCTCTAATCATTATGTTAGAAAGTCTGGTGTAGACATTATAAATGAATAATGTGGAAGACCTAAGGCAGAAGAAAATTGGTGCTGACAGACCATCAAAGATAATTGTGTATTATTGCCAATACTTTGTGGATTATTTGGAAGAATTTCAATAACAAATCTCATGGAGGCAAGTCTTTATCAGCTCAACAGATTGTGCATTTAGCTCTTCAGAATTTTTTAGAATATGTCAGCAGCAATTCAATTATTAAGAAGAAGCCTGAAAATGCTAAATCCTTGAGAGAAGTTAAATGGAAAATTCCTTGGGCACCTGGATCAAAGTGAATGTGGATAATTCATCGATATCAATCGATGGTAACAGGTTAGCAGGATGTGGAGGTGTGGGGAGGAATCATCAAGCAAAGATGTTGTTCTACTTCCACTCAGCTTTTGGTTCTATCGATTCTATCCTGGTTCAAGCCTATGCAGTTAATAACTTAAGTTAGTCTCAGATTATCCTTGAAGGAAATAATGTTTAAGTATCATACAGATGATTAAATGCAAATGCTAAATATCCCTTACCATAGGAGCTAAATCCAGAGGGATAAACTCGTCTGTGGACAGTGGACTTGCCTCTTTGGATCATTTCTAACCCACCATGGGTACCAACACGCCAAGAACCAAGCATTAAAATTACTCCAATGCCTCCCACTTAAGCCATTAGAATGATAGAATGAGTTTTCTTATTCAAAGAGGAAATTGGAAAACAAAGATGCTATGCTTCCCTCTCATCACTTCTACACAACAACAAAAAATGCCCAAGGCCCCAAATAGCTCTTTGACGGCTGTTTCCAATTAACCCACAAATGCAAGTGATAAGATGCAAGAAAATACAATTTTGCTGGCGTACTACTGCTAATGTGGTGGTGCCTGTGGTGCCTATCATTGGATGGATACTACTTGAGTTCTATTAAATCCTAGCCACTTAAAACATGGTTTGATTCGTCTATACACATGATGTTTTGAGTGACTGAGATTTGACGGAAGACCTAGCTATGCATGTATTTGAAAAATTCATGTATCTAGAATATCTTAAAAAAAGAAAGTACCTTAGGATTAGTTTTCAAATTGTAGAAATAATATTTCACAATCCCATATATATACTACTTCAGCAAGATATATATATAGATTCTTTTTCTTTTTCTTTTTTAATCATTATCCAACTAGTCACTATGATTGGGGGCCTGCGGGGAGCGGGAAAAGTGTGGAGGTTCGAATCCCTGAACTTTTTAGACTTATTGCCTAGGCTGCCACAAATTTAGATCTTCTCCACTCAAGCGTATTCTTTCGAAATGGATCTGACACAAATCTGCCTGTGGTACACAGCTAAGCCCATATGTGAAGGTGTGAGGATGATGAATAGACGGGCACTTAGGTGGACACGATACTGCCATCACTTGTGCTAGTAGCACATCAACAAGATACAAATTCTAGTAAGCTGCCACTCATGCGTTAAGAACAACAGTTTCAGAAACTACATTGACCCTTCATAGTAAATAATTCCAAATTCCATCAACTTGATTCTAGTAGCTGCTCACTTTTCACTTGCTGCTTCCAAAATATTTGCGAAAGCCTCCTTCATGCAAGAGATGAGCAACTCAGAATCGACAAACCAAAGTACGGCAATATATTTATCAAATAATGGAATTGCATTCCCAAACCTTTGAGTCGATTATATTGTTCAGCACATTCATTAGCTGAGGAGAGAAAGAGATGGCATCTGAATTCTTCTTCTAATTAATCTATCCGTTTCTTTGCTTGGATGATGAAATCAAGGGGACCCATGTTTTCAGAATCTCTGAATTGAGGAACTGAGAAGCTTAAAAGGCGGAACCCGTTGCCCCATTCATTAGCTTTTGACATAGCTTCCACTTTTTTTATTTGCTTTGGTGCTTCTCATGTTCATAAGCACCAAAGCAGACACGCGCTTGCGAGCAGAAACTGGTTCTGACCTTTGCATGTATAGTTGAATTGTGAAGGACATCAACCCAATAATTACATCATTCACAGTCATAAAAAATAAAAAATAAAAAGCTTTAAAAGTTAAAGACTTCTAAACGAAATTCCGTATGAAACTGTGATACTGGGTGAGAAAACTTACACATGCAACTGTGTTCTTAACATGCCGTATTTCATTAAGGTCGAATATAACGGATGAAATAGTCTTGGGCTTAAACTCCACCCCAGGTGTTGCAGACCGGATGGCCGTCTTATCATCTTCCATGAACGACGTGCATAGCAACACTCTGGAAATAAGAGTCTGAAACTGTGTTAAGCACCTACACATGAGACTGGAGATTCTGGAGAAATAGTTGTTCCTTCCATGTATGAGTGTTGGTGACGAGGAAGATGGAAAAGTGATGGGAAGCGAAGCGTCATCCGTCCTTTTGAAGGATGAAAATAATGCAGTCATTAGCGAATACCCATCTCCAAGTGCAGGGTTCAGTCTGAACACAAGAGACACGGTGGCATTACTAGTGGGATGCATGATCATATGGACTTCCCATCTTGGCTGTCACTCACCAGGAAGCTTTTCTCTAGATATCTCAGACAAGTGTTTGTGAAAATGCCTGTCAGAGTCTTGTAACCATGAGTCCATGACCCAGTATGGGGGAGTAACACTGGGATCGACAATACGTGGTCTTCGATCACAAGATCTTCCTTCTTCCCATCGTTGAACACCTTTTGGATCATTGACAATGATGCAAGAGATCGAAGCGAGGATTAGTGGGATTAATCCACACATCTATTAGTAGTTCAATGATTTTTTATTGAGCAAATTGTACTGGCACCCCAAAATGGAGGTTTTAAAACACTGACACCCCACTTTATGTTTAAAAAACACAAACACCCCAATTAAATAAACATACTAGTCCATTCTGTTAATAAAACTGTTAACCCACTGTTAATTTTTTTTTAATTTCAAAAATACCCTTACTAAAATCTGAAGGAAAAAAAAATATATCCATAACCTTAGTGGCGCCGTAGGCGGAAGAAGCGATTGTTTCCACTGCAACTACTTGCGAATCCGGTGATCTTGTGAATCTTTTCATGAACAGATTCGACAGAATCATCGCTGCTAGCATGTTTAACGATGGTATTACCACCATAAAAGCAGCGCATGAAGAACTGTAGCTTGTAAACAGAGCTTCCGGCCACCTAAATCGTTGGAACGATTGCGAAAAACTGATGAGGGGAGAGACGAGAAATTCCAGGAAGTCCTTCCAGACGCGCAGTACTTCAGGCCTGCACTGTTTCTTCCGGTCTGATAGTCGCACTAGGTTTTGGAATTAAGCAGCTAAGTTCGATTTTCGTTCCCACCTTCATGTTTTTCTTCATTCTGGACTCTTTGAGCATTTACTATAAATGTGGAGTTTCTGCTGCTTGATTTGTGAACCTTTTTGGTTTTATCATGAAATATGACTCATTTTTGTAACACTCGCCTTTAATTTTAGACCCTTTGTAGTTACCGGTTAAAATCTTCAACCCATCTGCAACTTCTCTGTTATTTAACTTCTTCCCCCTGATTGTGATTTGCAGACTTCTCATGTCGCTATGATGGCAGGATTGCCGCTTCTCGACTGTTCTAAAGAAGTATTAAGACAAGCAGGTTGTGCCCACCAAAGGAATTATCGTGGAGTTGTCTTTTAAGGAGGAGTGGAAGAGGAAATTAGCGATGGCATCTCCTAGGTGACCCCGGAAGACCTCGAGCAGCGATGGCGAAGGAACTTCTGAGGTTTTGAGTGAACTGCAAGGGAGGTTTGAGGAAGTGGATATGCCGCTGCTGATTGTTCACGGAGGATAAGGCGAGATCGTCGACTGGCTCCGACATGTAGCATCAGATCGTTGGTGAGCTTCAGGAGAATGTTGATTTGGTCTTTGGCGAGATCGTCGACTCGCTCTGCAGAAGGGCCGGCGAACCACCGTTGGCTGCTTTGCCTCTATCACCACGGGCACCTAGTTACGGCCACGTTTAATCTTTCTTGAAAGGGTTCATCTTGAAGTGTTAAATAAAAAAGTCCAATTTTGAAGTCCTTGAATGTCAAATAGAAAATTTTCTAAGGGTATAATAGTCTTTAAAATTGCATAGCTAACCATTCTAACATAATAGGACTTGTATATTTTTCAAACATAAAGTGGGGTGCCAGTGTTTTTAAATCTACATTTTGGGGTGCCAGTGCAATTTGCTCTTTTTTATTTGGTGAAGGTTGGTAATGGAATGTTATGTCGTTTAGGTGATATTGAGAGATATAATCGTCTCATATTATATTGGTGTCGTAGTAATAATGTAATAAAGAGACAAATGGACATATATGGTATCGGTTGAATCCGAATACTTATCGACTAATATCGTATCGGAGAATACTGTAGGGCTTGCTCCGCAAGAAACAGAGGAGCTCAAAAGAATCGAAATGTTTACATCTGAAACTGCCATTACCATGACTCCATGAGTAGTTCAAATTAGAATTGCAGAGATCGAAGAACAAACGCCGGTTCTGAGAGGAAGTCTCATGGAGGAAAACAAGCAGTCACCAATTCAGAAAGAATTAGAATCGGATTCAGCTTCAGAAACAGGACCGGCACCAGAATCTGCTAAAGGGGGTTGGGGAGGTTGGGGAATTTCTCCATTTTCTGTTTTGTCAGATCTCCAGAAAGCAGCTGCAATTGCAGCCGAGGAGATATCTCGAAATGTATTCCATTCTAGACTTTCTCTTTATGAGTCAAGTTGCATTTACGAGTTCGATTATCACTTTTCTATGATTTCCAGTTATTGATGATAACATTGAAACAATGCTAATTCGAAACTTCCCCATCTTTTTTGCGCTTTGTTTATATCCCTGGGAAATACTTGCATTCTGGATCTGTTGTTTTGTTAAGTTATTACCAAGCTGTTATACTCTGTTTGAGCTGAATTTATTTTTGACACTTCTCTCTTCTATATGTAGAAATATGTGTGGAAGTTTCATTCTGAAGTAATGTTGCTTGATTCTTTCCCCGTCTCCTGTTCTTTATACGGATTACATCTTTTAAAATCTACTTCATAATCCTTTCTGGATGGGAAGATCTGAGGATTTTAATGGTGATGTATCCTTGGTGGATTTTGATTTTCAAGGCGAGAGCCCATTGAGGGCTTTTCAACATTGAGTAATTTGAGGAGTGGACTCGCTGAATTTGTGAAACCTGAAATAATTGTTAGCCAATTCATGTGGCTTTGGTTCCATATCGATGATCTCTTCTTGGTGGTAAGGCTTTTCTGTGCTTGTGTTGCGATCCTAGTTCATATCAAACAGTTGTTTACGCAAGCCTATGGGATAATCATAACTCAATGCGCATTAATATAAAGTAATAATACTCAGAGGAGGTACATAATTTAGTTGACAATTGAGTGAAATGGGTCCTGGCAAGTTTGTTTGTTTCCACAGTGTTTGTAGTTCCAAACAAAAATCCATCCCAATTACATTTTACTTGCAGAGTTCCAAAACAGAAAAGAAAAAAGAAGCCTGCTTCAAAATCAGCAGAAGAATTGTCAATAAAATCTGAATATATTCTAAAAATGCAAAATAAAAGATATTTTCGCTTGTGAATTTTCTGTATATCATAAATTTCAATCTCTTAGTCAATTAAATGTGGTGGTAAATTCAAAATATTTGTATACTCAAGTGATGTCAACCTAATTTTGTGGACTTAGGCTGCTGAAGTTGCTAAGAATGCTGCAAAGGTAGTTTCAGATATTCAGAATATAGAACCTGACGTAGAATCTGAAAAGGAAAGGGAATCAGAGGAATCAGCTAGTGAAGGGGAACATGAAGAAGACAATGACAAACTGCCAAAGTCTGCCCTGGATAAATTGGAGAATGCCAGTGAGGAATCTTTTCTAGGCCATGTAAGTAAAAAAACTTCTAAGTTTCTATTGTAATTTAGGTCTTGTATCAAGTATGGCCTCAAATAGAGTTGATTGGAGAGCAAATGTACATGTAGCCAACACCATATAGTTGTGATAAGTTTGGGTTGTTGTTGTGCTCTTGATACATGATCCTACTGCTTGTATATGTCACTGTCTTTCACATAAGTAATCATGTAGCCTAATGCAGCTTTTTTTTGTCGCTGCTTTATTTCTTATATGTTACCATATCACTGCTCTCTCTAGGGACTTACAATTTAATAAACTGTATAGATTACATATTGCAGATATAAGCCATAGCACACCTACTCCTCTGCTGCTTTTTGTGTCTGCTTGTTGTTTTTCACATCAATTACTTTAGCATTTGTTTATCGTTTAAGTCTGAATTTTATCTTTCTCCCATTCCTCTGGGTTTCAGGGTCTTAAAGCTTTCGACAAATCTGTGGAAAATCTTTCTTCAGGAGCTTGGCAAGCATTTGGCAGTGCTTGGAAAGGGGGTTCTGACTTGGTCCAAAAGTAAGTATGCAATCTTAAACTTATGTCACTTAGTAAGGGGGTTTTGACTCTGGGGCTTTTTCATTGTTCTAATAACTGATAAGAAAAGTTGTGCTATAGAACAAAAAAAATTGGAAGACTTTGTGGTTGAGATTACATTTATTATTTGGGCTATAATTGGGCTTTAAAGACAATTAAAACTCATATGCCTAGGGGCACAAGCTGTGCTAGTTTCCTTTTAAGCCTTTTTGTGTGTTATATACTCTCTTTGTGTGGTTTAGAGAACAAGTTTTGCATCCATGCTCCTTAACATTATATATCTAAGTCAATGCAATGAATTTATCAACAATGCAAATATTAATATGCTGAAAATATTTCATTAAAATACTTTACATAAATATTTCAACAACGTAAATATTTCTCTCATAGAGTGTCTCTGGGAACTGGAATTCAAGAGGTGGGAGTATTATGCCTTCGTTAGATGCAAAGCATGGATCGAGGTTTCATATGTTTCACTTTTGTACATTCTTTGCGTGCAGTCATTTACAGTCAAGTTTACATAGTTTCTTATGTGTTTTTCCTGTGAATTGATGCATTTGAAGCTTGAGTGTGTTTATTTATTTGCAACCAACTTCTTGTAAGGGCTGCTTTTGGACTTCATATCTTGCATTGTACTGAACTCTTAACAGTAAAGTCTTCCTCAATTGTGGAAAACATTTTCTGCTGGTGGTTCTACTAATTGATTATGTGTGTGCTTTTTAGGCTTGAGCAGTCTGCTGTAACATCAGCTCCGTCTCTAATAGAGGTTTGCACTCTGGCTGCCATATTGCTTCTTAGGAGTTTCGCACATTTTTAGCCCATTTTTTATTATTTGTTACAGACAGGAAAAGCTTTTACATCTATAGGAATAGAAGTGCTTGAACGTGTGGGTAAGGAGACCATGGATCTACTGATTACTGAAACCGGTTTGGAAGTTGATAAGGATTCCTACAAAGCTGAGCAATCAACTGATGATGAGCAACTTTCTGAGGAAGTAGCATTCGACCGATGCTTTTATATTTATGGAGGTCCAGAACAGCTGGAGGTAAATTTCTTTTGCTTTTGAGGATGCCCCTCCCAGTATGATTCAATGTGTGATTATGGGTTTATAACATCCTATGGGAATTGAAACTTTTGGTGGATATCAGGAACTGGAGGCATTGTCCAACCATTATGCTTTGTTATTTAACCGGAGAAAAGCAAAATTATCATCAGAAGAAAAGTCCCTCTATGATGGGAAGCTTAGACAAGTTCAGCAAATTTTAAGTTTGAGTACTGAAATTGATGGAGAGGGCCTTGATCCAGATAAAGGAAAGAAAATTGAGATAACTGAAGAGGGAATTGCTGGTGAGATGGAAATTTTACGTGATTCAAGTGTCAGCAAGGCTGCTAATATGGCTGCCGGGTAACAAAACCTGCATACTGTCGCTGTTTATAATTGTTGTCCATGTCTTTATATCTTCTAATTTGTATGCTTCCTTTTACTGGATCATCATGATTCTGTGTTTTGGTTCATTGGATGCCCACAACGCTGCTACTAGCCATCCACGTTCTGGTGTGTGTGGCTATGGTTCAAAGGGTTTTTTTTATTATTATTATTTTTATGCTCCCGTTCAGTTAATACAATAACTGGTCCTAAGTAATTTGGTTTCACTTTGATCTTCTTTTTCAGATCCATATCTGCTCTAATGATGATAGTCATTCTGTGAGACTACAATGAATTATCTATTTGACTTGCTATAGGTCATGAGGTTTAAAAGAAAATAGTAGACCAGTGAGAAGGTAGTTCCTTTCATGGCAATGCCAAAATAGTGGACTAGCTATAGTCATTTTTTTTCAAATTAGGCAATCCAGGAACTTCTCCTTGGGTAGCATGTTCCCATGAACAAGTAAATTCAACTATAAATAAGCTAATCTGAGTGGCAAAGGCTTTAGTTATGGTGGTTAGTATTTGATATTGATGCAAGTTTCTCATCTATGGCACAGGACCCATATATTTGCTCGCCTTGTTGCTCCATGTGGCTCTACCATGTGTATCACAGTTTCATGTGTCTGGGCCGAAAGAAGTAGGCTTCATGCCTAGATGATTAATCAGATGATTTTTTAAACCATAGTTATCATTGCACTATGCATTACAGATGCTTCTCCTAGTTGTGACCAGTGGTGTTGGCTTCTTCCAGTCACTGTTGCTTTAATTCTGTTATTTAATGTAAATCGTGCACTTAGTGTAATTATGTAGTGTATATATTACTGTAACTTATAAATTATGCAATTTATGACTACAACCATTCATGCCATGACTATATGAGCCGTAATTCTATTGTTATGTATATAATTATGCTATTTTGCAATTATGTAACTCAATTCCCAACACCTTGTGGCTGCTTATAGCTTAAGTGCTCCGGGAGGCCTTCAAACGCCTTGGTTGCCTTGGCACTGTGACAACTATACTTATTACATGAGACCTAAATTTTTTCAAATTAAGATTTTCCTCCAGAATAAATAAATAAATTAAGATTTCCAGAACAATTCAGGTTATCGGTGCTCATACTCTTTACCACTGACTTTTTCAGGTTTGCAAATTCTCTAGTAGGCCTTGCTGCAAATGAGATTATCCAAAAAACTACTGGCAGACTAGAAACCCTTCACTCAGAGGGGGTCCATGTATGGAGATACTTGAGAAAATGCTTGTAGTTGAGTTCCTGTTGTGTGTGTATATATATATATATATATATACTTGCTTTGTAGTCTGTGGTACTTAATGTTATGATTGTTACACAGAGACTCTCAGAACTATGCTGCTTAGCTGTATCTCGACTTCTGATGCTTGGAAAATCAGTCATTGCCACTACAAACAAAGTGCAAAGTGAGGATGCCGATCCAGAAACGCTGAAAATCAACTGGCCTGAATATTCTCTTTCAAGAGCAAAGATTATCAGACTTCATGCACAATCAATGAGTAGAGATGTAGAAACAGTTTCTGAGAGTTTTATAACAGGTTCTTTAGCATCCGATCCTTGATTGTTTCATTTCCTTAATGATGTGGGTTTGTCGCTGGTAATAGGAAGTTGTTGGCTAGAACTTTGCAACACTGGTGGCTGGTGGAACCACAAATGTGATGCCAAGGGGACTGCCTTCTGTTGTAAGGCTTTGTTTGTTCTCCTTTGATTCTAAGGTTCTCTTAGTATTACCATGACAAAAATATGTATCTTAATGCTAATGCAAGTTATATTGCTCCTCCCTGCCCCCTGCACGGGTAGCTTCTTTCCTTTTTGTCTCTTTTAGTAGTAGACAAAATATTGTGGCAATTGTGGCCATGTGACCTCTAGTTGGAGCGTGGACCCCAATGCAACTATAAGGTTGCTCCATCATGACAAAGTGGTTGCAAGTTTAAGTCAGACAACAGCCTCTACGTGAAGCAGTAGTATGCTGTGAAAACCATAACCCTACCAAAAACCTGCAATTGCAGGAGCCTCATGCATTAGGTAAGCCTGTTTTTGTCACCTCTCACTGGTAGGTCTATCTATGTCAATGGTTGTTTTACTCAGGCAGTAGGTCCTTAATCTGCATTTCCAGGTCACTTTCTGCGACTGCTTCCATTTGTTATTTCATGTGATGGAGTTGCTCATAATCCTATTTAGGCTCTCAACACTCCCATGGTGTTTTTCCATTTCAGAAACCAAGAGAAAAAGTTCATTCGGTTCTCTAGAACACCCCTGTTCGATCATCACACATTGTTGTTCTCACTTGTCATAATTGTTTCACTTTTCTACTGAATCTAACTTACAGGGCAATGCTGGAAACACAGTTTGAAGTTGTGGGTGATAAGTATGCTAATATAACCTTCTTAAGATGTGGGTTTTCCCAAGCAAGATTCTCATTTTGAGACATTGGGAATATGACACTTTCCCCTTTTTCGGGGTTGCTAACATTCACAATGGTTTGTGAACTTGTGGACCTGTTAAGTTTTAAGTGACAAGCAATCAATCGGCATTTGTGTGAGTCCATGGTATAATAGGCTTTCATGCATTGTATTATTAAGTTTCAGTGCTAACTGAACATTTTGTGGATTAAAGTGTGTCCAAGTTGTAGAGAATTACAAAATTTGCCACTATCCTCCATAGTGCACATTTGAGGTTCATAGTATTCTTGTGATTTTATTTCTTGGAAGCAAGATTCAGCCCATGTAATATACTTGTATTGGACAAAATAGTACGAGTGAGATGGTAACCACTTACCAGACCCTACATAACACGGACACTTGCATATCCATTTCTTGTTACATAGCAACTGATTTACTCCATACAGTTAAAATCGAAAAGTAACATGTCTCCCTTTTCTTTTACCATTTCTGTTTGATGTTTCATTAAGCAGTGTAATCTTGGTCCATCATGCAGGGATCTCTGATGTTACCGAAGCCTATTTGGCAGCAGTAAAGGGCGTCAGTGCAGATGTCAAGGAGAGCTCTCAACAAAAGAGCATCCAAGGAAAAGCCAATGCAATCTCTGATCATTTGCAAGGTGACCTAACCACTGCCTTAGACAAAATCCAGGATGGGCTCCAATACTTATCATTTGTAGTTCTTTCCACCTCAATGCTCACTTCATGAACGATAGTGATCTTCCTCCATGGTTCAATTTCAAGAGTTTTGTTTTGTAAGCTATGTAAATGTGCCCCTTTAGTCAATTAATTGAGCCAAGGGGTGCAAGTGGATTAGCCTCCATTTTGCTGCATAGGGTATTGCTGGTAGGTTCCAAACATGCCCAGCCAAAAATTAGAAACTTCAATTGAAAATTTTCTTATCACCAACTCATCATGTAGCAAAGCGGTTGTGGTTCATGCTGCTAATGTGAAAGGAGAGAAGAACGGTTGAAAGGCAGAGATTTCTAGATTGTGGGTAGCAGTGGAAATTTGAGATTTGAAGATTAGATCTGTAGACTGTAGGTGTGACTTTGCTTGACTTCTTTCTCTCAACAAATTTCTGGGTCGTTTCATTGTGCATCTTGTTTTATTCTTTTGTATATGAATTTTCTGATTGATTGTACATGAAAAGAAAGACAAGTTGTGGGGAAATGTCTAAAATCCTTTATAAAGTATCTACAGAACTATCATTGGACTTGGAATTTCGTCTAATCACAATTATGGACAAAACAAGGAGTGAAACAACCTAACAACCATCATATCTTTCTATTAGAAGGGGGAACTAAAAACGAATAAGTCAAATAACAATCATTGTTTTCATTGTAACTTTGAATATGAAAAATAGTAATTCAGTTTTCACTAGAATTATGACCTCGAGGTTAAAAGGGTTTCTGCCTTGATTTGGGTGAAATATGAACATATGCATTGTTCCTCTTTTTGTTCTAGCCTTATTCTCATAATTTCAAAATTTTCTTACTGAGACCTTCGGTTCTAGAAAACTATAGACGTGTTGTTCTTGCGTGATTGTGATTTGTGAAGGTAGTGGTGGCCTTTGTTGGTTGTGGAGACGTGGAAACTGGGCGAGAATATTGGGTTGAGCTAAGTTTCAAACTTGTCAGATGTAGATGTAGCAAGAAATTGCCCAGTTTTTCAAACTTGTCAGATGAGAAAACAGGTGAAGATTCTCCCAGAGGAAGAGGAACCATCGAAGAAGATGAGAGGAAGACTATACAGGGTTCTTCCTACAGAGCGGTCTAGGAAGATTGATGAGAGAGGCTAGAGAGCAATCTGAGTGCGAAATGGTCAGTCATTTCATTGTGGGAATAATTGCTAATAAGAGAACAGAGACGAACTAGAACTAAAACTAAAAGATGAGAAAATAGAATCATGGAAATTAATGGGAAACCCAGTTTTGGGGTTCAATTTCTCCTCCGGAGAACTACTCCAATTAGAAGTCAGAACTCAAGATGAACAACAAAGGTGAACCCACCAGCAGCAGCAGCAACCGTAGCAGTAGCAGGAGAATAAACCAACAGGCAACAGCACACACAGTGGTTCTTTGCTTGTAAATTAGGGTGACAGTAGTGTGTCTGTCTCACAGTGAGTCAGGCTCTGTGGTTGTGCGTGCGTGAGAGACAAGGAAGAAAAAGAGCGAATCAAACCAAATTTCTTCGAAGCAATAGCAATGGATGAGTTGCAGACATTGCGGGCACCGAGAAATCCGGCAGAAACAGCGTACGATTATGGAGAGAGAGAGAGAAGGGGGAATCTGATGCGGTTGTCCACACCCAATTATTTCTCCCCACGCTGCCCGACACTTCATCATGATGTCCCCTCTCTCCTCTCTCTCTCCTTCTCTTCATCTCTTCCTCTCCTCTTCTACTGTAGCTACACTCTTTCTTTCTTTCTTTCTTTCTCTCTCTCTCTCTCTGTGAAAAACAAAAACCCCACTTGACCACCTGGTCCCAGTGGCCAACAACCTTTGGACTAGGGAGTAGCCGAGTAGGAACTTTGACGGTTAGCCATGGACCCATCACCCATGTAACTTGAGCTGCTGGCTTTAACTCGGCTACTTCAAATCAAGCTGACCAGGGCGGTGCCAGATTTAACATCCGGAGTGTAGTGGTTTTCAATAATCATTACCATTTTTTGCAATTAATATTTATAAAAATATATTAAATATAATTTTTCATATCAAGTAATTTTTTTTATTCATTGTTTTTAGAGTAAATTGCATTAACACCTTCCAGTTATATCCAATGTTTTCATGAAATTTATATGCACCTTAACACCTTCAAATGGAGGCTTTAAAGCATTGACACCCCACTTTTTGTTTAAAAAACACATACACCCAATTCATTAAACATGGTAGTCCATTCTGTTATTGAAACCATTAGTCTATTGTTTATTTTTCTTAAATTTTAAAAATGCCCTTACCAAAAACTGAAAAAGAAAATGGACCAAATTTATTCTCTCTCCTCACTCGACTCTGCGGGTTCACCTCTCCACCTTCAGCTCCGGCTCGCACGCATGCGCCACCACACCATTATTGTCTCGGGTTTGGAGAGTTCACGGTTCTCTCATGTCCTTTCTCTTTTAGTAGTTTTGTGCTTCCACAACCACTCATTCCTCCCATTTTCACTGTAAGCTTGTAAAGTCTCTTCTTTGAGTCTTTTCTTGCCCTTCTCCAGCTTCACTCCCCCCTCTGGTGTTTCTCTGTTCTCGCTTTACTTTGTTCTTAGTTTTTCCTCTGCGTTGATTTCCTCAATGCGATTCGGCGGTTCTCCACTTCCACGCACATTCCATCTGAGAGAGCTTCAATGAAGCTCTTAGAGATCCATCTCATGGCTATCTTGTGTTGCTTAACATGCAATGCTTGTTTTCGTATCCGCGCCTTTGAGCTGCTTGGTTCCACTCGTCTGCACTTCTTTTCTCGCTTTCGCCAAGAGGATCGGACCCTTGCTGTTATTCATAGCATGTTTGATGTTTTGCCGAATGATGTTCGGTTGGGGGCGTTTCGGGTTTCTTCTTTTCTTGAGAAAGCTGTAGTGGTTTGATCCATAAGTATTTGAGCGCACTTTTACGGTGAGGCACGCGGGTTGGTGTCGTGGTGAGTTGAGGTGTCGGTGGTTCGGCCTTCATGCCCAATTCAACACGCCGTGCTAATGTTCGGGATATTTAAACACACACCACACGTCGGGGTTACCGTCGAGGGCGGAGGGTACACGCCGGATCCGAAACTCCATGAGCCGCCGTTTGAAACTCGGTGGGCCGCCAGATTGAACTTTGCCCTAAGGGGCAACTTTGCCCCGGTCCGTCCCCGTTTTCGGCGCCGGTTTCTTCTCCTCTTTGCTGTTTTCTCTCTTTGAATCCACACTGATCTGGCGCAAACTCACCTTGGGCTGATCCACCGCCGGACATTTCCGAGTTACCACGCCGGAAGGCGGAGGTCCGCCGGGGGGTCCGCCGATCGGTGGTAGGGCCCGCGGTTGGTGAGGGGGCTAAATTTGGTCCATTTTTCTTTCGCGGTAAGGGCATTTTTGGAATTTTAATAAAATAAACAGTGGACTAATGGTTTCAATAACAGAAAGGACTACCATGTTTAATGAATTGGGTGTCTGTGTTTTTTAAACAAAATGTGGGGTGTCAATGCTTTAAAGCCTCCATTTTGGGGTGCCTATGCAATTTGCTCTATTTTTTAAAAATATTTCTATAATAAATCGTGTTAAAAAAGTTTTAAGTGACAAATTAAACAAATATATCCAATGAAAAATCTAATTTTGAGGTTTCTATGCTTTTTAAACATAAAGCTGAGTGTCAGTGCTTTTAAGATCTCTATTTTGATATGTCAGTACAATTTGCTCTTGTTTTTATCGTTAAAATAATTTTCTCAAGTAGAGGAGCAAAAGAACAATTACTAATATTTCACACATATAAAAAGAGATTCAAGACGATTATTTTAGAAAGAAAAAAAGATTTTAAATAAGAGGGGTAAAATGAAGCAAAAGTTTTTAGACAATTTTTTTTTTTTTAGGGGGGGTTATATATTGTGGCTCCAAGGTAGCTCTGCCATGGCACTATACAACGGATGATGCTTTTCTTAAAAGTACTTGACTCTATACATTAGTAGCGCAATCTACGTATGAGTATTGATAAAAATGAGTAGAAATAGGACTTTAGTTAATATATGGTGAAGAGATGTAAAGAAATGATAGATTTCTGCTTAAGAGATAAAAGATCTGGACTCGATCACTATAAACACTATAAAAGTACATCTATGTGTTGTATATTCCAGTGCACTTGTATGTCAAATAAATCACTGAAAAAATAAAACATTAATTTAAAATTAAATCTTTAATTATAATTTTGAAAAATATATCTAATTAAAAAATAATTCAAAGTAATATTAATAGAGAAATTTGAGTAATATTAATAGAGAAATTTGAGAGAACTAGCGGGGGTTGGTCCAAGTGGTAAGCAGCTTGATTCGCTTAAACAAGGTTCTGGTTTTAATCTTTGTGGATACAAAAAATTTCTGCTGGGAGATTCACCCACCACAGCCAAGTGTTCAACGCGATTTGAACCACTAGACTTATAAACTGGGGTTGGCAAACCAAAAAGAGAAATTTAAGAGAAGTAAGAGAATTATTGAGACTCTTGGTGGCGCACCATCAAATGTTGAGCTGAAGCGGATTTCCCACGCGCAAAATCTACGGCTATAATAGCTATGTAGCTGTTTAGCTTTCTTCGTACTTCAGTTTTAGAGTCTTGCTTGGGCTCAGAGCTCTGATAGACCCGTCAAAGTGGGTTGTCATTTTCGTCCACTCCTCACTTCTCCCTTCTCACTTCTCACTTCTCACTTCCCATTTGATCACACGATTCTCTTTCCTTCTCTCTCTCTCACTCTCTCTCCATATAAACCCTTCGTTGCTTACAAACCATAACCCTCTCTACCTCTTTCCTTTACACCTATATCTTCCTTGAACTCAGAAGAAAGGAGAGTGGTTGCTAGTTGGAAGGAATCGAAGGAAGAGGAAAAACATGCCATCAGAGAGCAGCGAACGAGGAGTGGCGAAATCCATTGGAGCACCACCTCCACCAGATCATGAAAACCTCCACTGCCCACGTTGTGATTCTACCAACACCAAGTTCTGCTACTACAACAACTACAACCTCTCTCAGCCTCGTCACTTCTGCAAGGCCTGCCGCCGTTACTGGACTCAGGGCGGCACTCTCCGCAATATCCCTGTCGGTGGTGGTACCCGCAAGAACCCCAAGCGCTCTCGCACTTCTTCCGCTTCGTCGTCTTCCTCCTCTACTTCTTCTTCTTCTGCATCTCAAGACCGCAACTCTGCAACTCCCGTTTCTGTCTTAGCTGATCAACCCGACATGTCTTTCCCTGTATGTGGTGACCTCAATCTTGAACCAGCAAACATTTCTGGGTCTGGCACCGGAACTGGAACTGGAACTGGAACTTTCACTTCCTTGCTCAACACTCAGAACTCAGGCTTTCTGGCTCTGGGCGGCTTCGGCCTTGGCCTCGCTTCCGGGTTTGATGACCTTGGTTATGGCGGCCGAGGTGGTTGGCCCTTCACTGATATCGGAGAAGTTGGAAGTACATGGCAGCTCGGAAACCCAGAACCAGTCTTCGCTGATGGGGATTGCTTTTCTTGGCCAGAACTTGCCATTTCCACTCCTGGACACGGTTTGAAATAATCTCGCTTTTCCCTATATCTGTTGTTGGATAGAGTAGCTAGGGGTATTCCAATTTCAAGCGGCAATAATAGTGTTCGGTGAATGTCTCAGGTGAAAGCTTTTTCCTTTACTTTAGGTCTCCATGGTTTGTTGTCAGAAGTTGGAAATCAAGAATATGAGTGTACGTATTAGAATTTCTTTACTCTTGTGTTTTTGGACCCTTTTTGTTCTTAGGATTGTAGGTTTACCGAAAATTATATCATCAAGTTTAATGGTTTCTAGTCATTTTCTGGGGATTCTGTAAATGTTTGGGTTTTAATTGATACAAGAGCAAAAACCCACTTCTTCTTCCTGTTCTTATGATCTCTGAAATGACAATGAAGCAGCCTCACCCATCATCCGTTAATCAAATTCAAAAGAAATGCACGATTAACCTCACAAGCATCTTTTAGTGTCATGAGGTAATTTGTGTGGTGGGTTTATGCTTTTGGGTTGCTTTGGCTTCTGTGATCACATTTGCTGAAGCTGAAGTTACGGACATCTTTAAGTGGGTGGGTGGGGTTGGATGTGTGATTGTGGGACTTGAGCATGACTGACTCGTATTCCTATTCAGATACCTTATGTGTTGCAAAGCTCAGAGTCCAATGAAGGACAAAGAGTAGGGTATGGGACTATGGGTTTTAGCCTACTGGGGAAGGCAGCAGGAGAGAGTTTCCTAAACTAGACAATAATGATTTTCTGATCGATTCTGGTGTGATTGAAGCGATGTTTCTCCTACATGTAAATATGGAAAAGGAGATGGGGCGGTGGAGTGAATGACTCCTGTTTGTTTGTTGCTGAATAGTAATGTAGGTGACATGAACTGACAACTCAAGGAGTCTTATCAGTAGTGCCTCAAGAAGGGAACTGAAATGGGGTATACAATGACTGACATTTTAGCAAACACCTGTTGTAGGCCATCTTCTAGGCCATCAACTCCGGCATCACCACCGCCACTGCCGGAGCTGTAATTTGTAGTTCCCATGATCTTTCCAGCTCAGTAGTTGGAACTCTTTTTGAGTTTTGACTCTTGGGTAGTGGTGAGTGGTGAGTGGTGACTGCTGGGTTATGTACAAGAGGGTGAATTTTAAATTGATAATGAATGATGGCAATAATGATAGAACCCACCATAGAGGGAGTGTAAAGAAGCAAGAGAATCATCTTGTAGCTTCTTTTAAGTCAGGCTTCCATGTTTGGTCTGCAAGTCCTGAGCTTTAAAATGAGAAGAGGTGGGGGCTACTGCAACTTTGGGGGGCCAATTAGCTTTGTAAGGACTTGTTATGTTTAATGTCTGGTGTGACCCAGAAGGTTTTATTGATGGAATTCTGAATCAGACAAGAGTCGGTGGTGGATGGGACATATGGGTCAAACACAACAAATCTTGATTTCTCCACCAATTTCCCCTTGTGATGCGAGAACACAATAAGGAAGCAAAGAATCAGATAACATCTATCCACTTGGCCGACTTGACCCCTTTTCCATTGTTTCCTCTCCAAACTGATCAAAATCCAAGTTTTTTAAACTCCCATCTTCCTCTGATTCTGTAACCCAGTTGCGATTTGCGAAAGTTTCAGCTGATGAATATGGATTCCAGCTTCGTGCACTCTCCAGTATCTAGAATTCTTGGATTTAGTTTGAATCTTCTGCAATGAATGCTTAGGACTGTTTACTGAAATCTTATATCTCAATCATAAATTGGATAAAACATGTTATACACGTTAATTGCTCAGAACTGAAGCTCGTTCCAGAATTCTTTGTCTTTAGCTACAGCTATGGAAGACAAAATTGAAAATCTAAAAAAATTGCACCTGTGACCTGTGGAAAGCATGAATGAAGAATGTAGTGAATAAAATAGTAGGATAAAGATCAGAGTGAGCAGAGTGGGAATCTGAGAGAGAAAGGAAGGTAAACTAAAGATACTAACTAATTAGAAATCCTTATCAAGAAGCACAGAAACCAAGGGGGGTTGTGTTTATATATTATTATAAATACGGCCATGAACATCCCGAGGAGGGAATCTGGAAGTAAGCCAAGAAGAAATAATTCTTCTTCTGCACAAGTGTCATCTGATAAGCTAACTTTTTTGCACTGATCACCGAATTAAACATTAAAATAGAGTGTTCAAAGCGGACAAATATGAGGAAAATGAATGTTTCCCTAATGCCTCTACTCCCTATAGTCAACAGAGATCAAACAAAGATCTTTGTTGGCACGGCAAGTTAGGCACCTCCTCCATGCCCCACCCTTATTTGTTTCCAGGAATTCGAAAGGAAATTTACAAAAGCGAACACTGGAAAAGGAAATTTACAAAAGCCAACGGAAACGATTCAATAAGCCGCTAGAGAAAATCCAACCGAGGTCAAGAGCATATAAATTTTCCACTCTGCTTGGGTCATACAACGCCACCAACCTCAAGGCGAGGATACCATATCAAGAAATTGGAGGAATACTGTTATGTGAGGAGGAATTTTGGAAATAGAAATTCAGAGTTAAATGGCTTCAAGAATGTTATCAAAATACTGTTTTTTTATTCTATAAAGCGGTTTTACAATAGAATTTTAAAAATCAGAGATAAAAATAGTGAATGGTGGTAGGATGAGGGTTTGGTTTATCATAGATTTGCAAATAGGAAATTTTCTCATCAACAGGAGTTAATGATGAGGCCCTTATTCAAACTCGAAATACTATCGCTCCTCTGATCTCTAATGGGAATAATGCTGAACTAATTTCTTGTCCCAGTCAAGGGGAAATTAAATCAGCACTTTTTGCAATGGCTCCATTGAAGGCCTTGGAAAGGATAGTTTTTCCCCTTTGTTTTTTCAGAGGTTCTGGGAACTAACCAAAGATGATATTTGCGATTTTGTGACTAATGTTTTTTTGACAGGTACGATATCCCCTGACATCAACAACAACTTGGTTGCCTTATTCCAAAACAGCTGAACACAGAGGAGGTGGATCATTTCCTACCAATAGGTGTGTGTGGCATGGTGAGCAAAATTTTATCTATAGTAGTGGCAAGAAGAATGAAGAAACTCCTCCCTACAATAAAGAAGAGCAATATGCCTTTGTACCGGAAAGAGGTATTGATCTCTGATAATGTTTTTCTAGCGCATGAGGCCTTCCATTATATCAAAAAAAAAGGGGAAAAAGCAAAAGGAAGTCAATGGCTTTGAAAGGGACTTGAAGAGGGCTTATGAACGGATTGAGTGGAAGTTCCTAGAGAACTTACTAATGAGACTTGGTTTTGATAGTAAATTGGTTCAAATTATCATGGCATATGTGACTTATGTTCACTACTCTTGCCTAGTTAATGGTTCTATATGATGTTCAATTTAGTCGTCTAGAGGTATTCGATAGGGGGATCCTCTGTCACCAGCCTTGATTATGATTTGTGCTCAAGCTTTAAGTGCCCTACTAAAAAGAGGAGAAAGCGAGGGGCAGATAAAGGGTATCAAGTTAAGAAGTATAATTGAATCTCTCTCACACCTCTTATATGCAGATGATTATTTAATTTTTTTAGAGGTGAAATTGCAAGAAGTACATAATGTCAAGATGCTTCTCGACAGATATTGCAAGGCTTCGGAATAGGACGTAAATTCCAAGAAATCCTCGATTTGTTTCAATCTAATTACCCTTACAAAAATGAAGCGGTGGTTCTTACGAATACTTAAACTCCCCTATGGTGATGTCCCATCAAAGTACCTTGGCCTTCCTGCTCTTTTAGAAGGAAAGAAGGTGGATATCTTTCATAATTTAAATGATCGAAGAGCAACTAAATTAAAGGGTGGGCAAAGAAACTACCATCTCACGCAAAGAAGGAAATACTATTGAAGTCTTCAACCCTTTATTCATCTAACGATGTTGCTCAACATTTTAAGTTACCTCAAGCGTACCACAAAAAAACTAAGCAGCTGGTAAGTGCATTCTTCTGGGGAGACAAGGAAGATAAGAGAACTATTCACTGGATTTCGTGGGAAAAATTAACTCATTCGAAGGAGAAAGGTGGAGTTGGATTAAGGGACCCCTCTCTTCATGACAAGGCACTCCTCTCGAAGGCAGCATGGAGACTCTTACAAAATCCACATTCCCTCTTCTACTACCGGCACACATCCTTTTTAGAAGCCCAGTTAGGCAGCAATCTATCGTGGGGCTGGTGAAGCATACTTGAAGGAAGAAAGGTTCTCATAAAATGTCTACAATGGAGAATAGGAAGAGGGGACCAAATCAATGTTTGGGGATTAAGATGGATACATGGAATTGATAGAAAAAAGGTAATCACACCTAGTAACCCTGAGGGATTACTCATTCAAAAGGTGGAGCAACTAATTCACCTCACATAGAGAAAATGGAGAAGGGAGCTGATTGAACACATTTTTGAACCTCAAGTAGCTGTTGCAATCTTGAAAATCCACTTACCTCTCTTCCCCATGGATGATAAAATGGTTTGGGGAGCAAATAAGATATGATTATTTTCAGTTTCATGAATGAGAAGAATGAGATACAATGGCAACAATCATCGTCTTCTACAAGGGACGCCTGAGCTGAGGTTCCTTCAGAGGTTTGAAAGAAGGTATGGCATTGCCACACTTTGCCAAAAATTAGATCCTTTCTATGGAGGGCGGTTGCTAATTGCATTGCTTGTGGTGAATAATTCTTAAAGAGAGATAAATATAGATTTAATTTGCAGCCCGCTCTGTGGAGAAACAATTGAGAATGTGGATCATATCTTGCTTCATTCACCTTTTGCTCAAGCCACATGGTTCGGTAGCCCATTGTCAGTTAACTTTGGTAATAACTCAAATATTACACTTGTTGAATGGATTTTGTAATGGAAGGGCTTCTCAGCTAAAGGGAAAAGGAGAGGAAGAAAAGAGACTAGAGTGTTTAGCCACCTTTATCCTATGGCACTTGTGGTTGACACGCAATGAAAAAGTTTTCAATGGTGCTAGCCTACTGCCTAAGGAGGTTATTGCCAAAGCAACTCGAATGGCGGATGAATTTATGGAGAATAGTAAGAGGGTGGAAGTTGTAACAAGTAGGGGACGGCACGGGGTAGCACTAACCCAATGGACCCCCCCCCTCTCTACCACCACTTGGCTTTTCTAAAATAAACATAGATGCAGCCTTCAGCAAATCTTCAGGAAGAGCTGGTATTGGTTTGTGAAATGACTACAATACCCCTTCACCCACACCGTCTAGTATGATAAAAATTCAAGATTCCCCTTCTTTTTTTTTTTTTTTTTTTTTTTTGTGGGGGGGGGGGGGGAGGCCATTTTTTATATATTAGGGATGGGAGTATTAGATAATATACCATCGGGCAAGATCGAACCCACTACTTATTCACTAAGAGGTGTTGGTCTCACCAACCAACCCTGCAATGGTATGATTTTTACAACTAATATGCCCCAATTTGTAGGTGAAGCCAAGAGAGGTTGAGGTTGAAGGTGGGGAGGAAAATGGAGGAGAGGGTGTGGGGGTGTGGGGTGTGTGGAGGGTTGAGTGTGGGTGAAAGGCATATTTTAGTCATTTTACAAACAAATTTAACACCCTTTAAACATTGTCAATTGCTTTAAGATCTTAACGTAATTTATTGCAATAAGAGAACCTAACATTAGTTTATATTGCACTAACAGAACTCACACATCAAAAGCTAAGAAAAATTTAACTATGTGTCTTTTGATCCTTGATCACAATCACAGAAACTGATCTACTTGGAATCTTGGAGAGATTAAGTTTTTATGAGAGTTTTAGCATAGATTTTGCTCTACGTTAAAAGCTACAACAAGGTCAGGTTGGCCCAGGCTTTCAAAGTACCCTAATCTAACCATAACCCTAATGCTATCTATCACTTGTGGGTGTTAATTCATATCATGTGCTATTTATTGAAACCAAAATCGTGCCACAGATACCATATCATACCCTACCTAATAAATATGGTACATTATTGATACGACATAGTTATATTGTTCAATAAATGACAAAGCTAAATGATAAAAATGAACCACATTGCACTGATACTGTATTAAATATCAGCATTATTTTTGTACTAAATAAATATGGTACAATATATTTCCACTGCTTGGTATTTGATATGATAATGATGTGAAATATTGATTTATTTGGTACAACATCGTTATTGTACCAAATATTGATTCTGTACTAAATTGACACCCTTACTCCTTACCTAAGCCTCCTTTCCAGTTCTGTGTTTCCTCTTTTTGAATGATCAATCTAGATATTTTATATTCATCCACTAATCAAACTTGCTTCTAAGAAAATCAGAAGTGCAATTTCATCATCTGACAGTGGATGGGCTAATCTCCATAAGTAAAATGGGCTTGTTGGACTTGGACTGGGCTTGCATTTAAAAGCCCGTTTGAGCCCAATCTTACAATTTAGGAAATTTTCATCTGCAGCACCTAAGTTTGCGGCATAGGAAAGCTTATGCCTTTAGAGCTTGTTTGGTTATCTGAATCCAGAGATTTCAAATCCCTGGATTCATAAAATCGGAGATTTATACTTGTTTAGCTAAAACATTCATGGATTCATGAAATTCAGGGATTTTACTTTTACCTAAAAGGTGATTAAGGGGGTATAGAACAGAGCTAACCAATTGTTGGCCCGGCTGGGTTCCCTGTCCATACCTTCTGGTGTCTTAAAGGGCATGTTTGGTTATATGAGTTTGGAGATTTCAAATCTAAAGATTTCAAATCTATGAACTCATAATTTATGAAATTAATTGTTTGATTAACCAAATATGTGGAATAAAATCTATGGATTTATCTATGAATTTTGTGAATGTGCAAACGTTTAGTTTTTTTATAGTAAAGATGAAGTCTCTAGATTTCACCCCATACCCATAAATCTACATATTCATTTGTTTAGTGTAAGAAGATGAATCTCTAGATTTCGTGAATCTTGAGATTTTCACAACCAAACGGATATAAATTTCACATTCATGAATCCAGAAATTTCAGAATTCATGTTACCAAATAGGCCCTAAATCCAGGAATTTTCACAATCAAACAAGCATAAATTGCACATTCATCAAATCTCTGGATTCATGTAATCAAACTGACCCTAAGTCATTCTTGTGTATTGAGTGAAATCCATGAATTCTATATAAGTATAAAATTAATGAAATTTAGGGAATCACGCGGTATGTATCTGTATGAACTTTGATAGATTTAAGGCTTACCAAATAGTTAATTTTTAAAACATGAATCCATTAGATTCATGTAATCAAATAGGCCCTTAAACTCGGTTACCTTAGAGTGTGATGAATGTCCTCTTCTTAATTCTTTCCCCTGCACCTGCCACAAGAATTCAAGACAAAATCTAGGGTTCTGCCGGAGCTCGAGTCGATAGAGATTGAACTGAAGATCCGATAATTTAACAAGACGACCGATTAAAGAAAAAGAAAAAATTAGGGTTTGGTCTGGATAAAAATTCGATTTCTTGTGGTTGATGGGAATTAGCCGCTACAGAGGATTCTGGGATGACGGAATGGAGCCAGTCATACAGTAGATGGGCTTAATTTGATTATCTACTTTGTAGTCGTAACTTTTCTAATGACAGGAAATCTGAATTGGGTATTTTTGGTTGCAGAGTTGGCTATTGTTGAGAAAGTTCCAAGTTTATTGCAGGTAATTTGGTTCATCACAAATCATTAGAATTTGAACTTACAGTTTCATCACATAAAGAAAATGGAAATTTATTTTCCTCTACTGTATATGTTTAATGGAGCCAAAACGGTTGTAGCTCAGGCTAAAAAGGACTTGGTTAAGGTAATGCAACAATCCTGGACTCCCATTATTTTCTCCTTGAGTCGTCTCAGTCGCAATCCAGCTGTTTCAATAGACAGGTGAGAAGAAAAAAGTCCTTTTTTTTTGTTACTGTTCACAAAAATGATGATCATTTCATCCATTTCATCTGAAACGACAAGAATCTGTAATCAAGCTACCTACCTGTTGGGAGACATGAGAAAACATGCTCAGCTGAAACCACGGTAAAGAACTATTCCTTTTCCCTCCCAGTGATGCATGAATAGATGATGTATTCCATCCGTTGCACACCAACCTAAAGCTTGAAGGCCTAGTGATGCCCTCGTCCAGTGTGCAAGAGATGGAATACAACACAAACCCATGTTGATAGAGCTAGCCATGACAAGAAGAGAGTAACAGGAGATCATGCTCACTCCCCAATCCCACCCATGTTGACAGAGGTAGCCATGACAAGAAGAGTGTAATAGGAGATCATGTTCAGTCCCCAATCCCAACCATTAGCACCTCCAACAATGTTTCTAGCTTCTCTGGGTTTGCATTTTGGAACTGCTTCAAGATGTGAATTTATAGACAAATGCCTCTCCTAAGTCCCAAGGCAGGAACTGATGCTCAATCTGGATAGTGACTTATGGTTTTTTAATTAGAGATGATTGCTAATATTATAAGATTGAGATTAGAATATTGCATGATAGGCTAATAGGCTTTGATTACCTGATTTTGTTCTCTGTTTCTTCTGATTGAGAAATTAGGAGGAACCGGCCAGAGCTGGGAAGTGGATTACTATAAACTATAAAGTGAAAATGCTCAATGACGTGGAGATCACCAAGACTGCCACCCGACAGCCATGGAGGTGGTGCTGATTGCTGAAAGCTGGTAACTGGAGTCTCTCTCCAGCTTCCCTACCCACCTGTGCTTCTTTTATTTTTGATCAGAAAAACGTAAGAGATGTTATGCTTTGGGCTTATCAAAGAGTCACAGACCAAACCCAACAAACATTCCTTCAGGAGAGAAGATGGTTTATTTTTCACAGCAGAATCTTTTTTTGCAGAGTATGCGTGTGTGGGTGATGAAAAGTTGAACTTTTCCGTCCATAAGGTTTCTCAACTTTAAACACTCATTCCATGAGAGAGAGAGAAAGGGAAAAAGCTTGAATGGTCTCTGCTGGCAGCCCCTGTGTCCACCCATTATTTCCTCTCTTGCCTGCCCCCCTTCTTCCTTCCTGGGGAACACACAGAGACAGATGAGCGTCAGTTCGCAATATCGCTAGATGACATTGTTCTCTTTTGTTTTTGGTTGTAAGGGAATCTTGCAATACGTGGGCAGTGGGCCAAAATTATACTTTAAACACAGATGGTGAAGAGGAAAGCAATGATGTTGATCATACTTTTAACAGAGGTGGTGAAGCAAGGAAAGTGGTGATGATGTTGTTTTCTCTCTGCTTGCACTATTTCTTTAAGCTCTAGAAAGAAATCTTTTGAGAAACAGAACACATTCTGCAAATTTTTATGGAAAATGAGAGAGGAAAGGGACTTTATAAGCCTACAGAGGCATAGGGTATAGAGTCCAAAGAGCAATCTAGCTATAGAAACTTTTATAGTGGGTGGAATCCTTACTTGAATTGTTTACCCCCAAAAAAGAAAACCCTTACTTGAATTAGTCCTTTTATATTTGCATTATCCCATCTCCAACTTTTATCATCCAATAGAAAGAACTATTGCTATTTGACTTCTGGTTAATGATCCATAGCCACTTCACAATCTGACATAAACTATCCTGTTGTCACTACTGACTTATCAATGCATCAGGAATTCAGGAGTGGAAATTGATATCAAAAGACACTTTCCACTTGGGGCACTAAGAACACATCATAGGGGATCTGGTGCTGTAGAGAAAAGGGCCAAAGATGGTTTGATCTTGTCCCTGGCTGGGGTTGGGGCTAGGGCTAGGGTTTCGTTTACTTTTTTTTTTTTTTTTCTTAACAAAAAGGGTGGGGGAAGGGAATGGAGGACTGGCATTGATAAGTCTGAAAGCTGAATAGGCTTGAATCACATTCATTAAACTTATATAAGAACCTCGTATTACACACATGAAGCATGAGACTGGCTCAAATTTTAGAAGTAAAAAATGACAATAAGACAAGTACCACATTTTACAAAATTATGTTTGAATTGGTAGTTCTCTGGGGAAGTGATCTTCACAAATAAATCTTGTAGGACATGAGAAGACCTTCCATATCTTTTCCTAACCTTAGCTGGGCTTAAAAAATTTAAGCTTCAGTCCATTGTTTACCATACTCCAGATACCCCCAATGGAGAAAGCCAAACTAAAACCAAGCCCCAACCATCCAAGAGTCCAGTTGAAATACCAATTGAAACTGAACTTCTGAGGCTTCTTTATCAGGACCCACATGAAGCAAGGATAAGCAAAGGTAACAGGAAGAGTAAGGCCTCCCAAGAGACCAGCAAGGCTAGAGAGGAATGGGAGGGCTACTCCAATGAAGAAGGATACGAACCCATAGAAAACTCGAAAACCAGATCTGACCCAAACTGAGCAAGGACGATTTGTACGACTGGTGTATCCTGCTTCAAAACTGTCAAATACAGGCATTGAGTATATCTGAAAGCTGCTTAGGCAATTGAACACGACTAAGAGGAATGTTGTTGCAAGGAGTCCTCGTGAAATGTCGTGGCTGTGGAAACCATACAAAGCATTCAGCATTCCTCCCGAAGGCATCTACAAGGAAATGCAGCAGAAAATTGAGATCCAATCAACTTCCCATATGGATAAATTACAAACATTTTGCACTAGTATAATGTCCAACTATTCATATTTATATTCCTTTTTTTTTTTTTTTTTTTGGATGAATAAAGAAATATATTAAATACAACAACACCAAAAATACAAAGGGAAAGAGGGGGGGGGGGGTAAGGCAAGCCTATCAAGAGGAAGGCCTAATGGAGGAGGTGAGACTCCAAGAACTAACAATTAGACTATTCCTGGGGGAGTCAGACACCGGGGGATGGGGAATATGGAGAAGTCTAGATGAAACCTCAAAACAGATGGTCTTCCAGATCATGTCAAGGGAACAAGATTTGGAGGACCACCGCCTAATATTTTGCTCCCACCATAAGTGGTGAATAATCACACCAAACACTAGCTTGTCAACTTGGTCACAAATGGAGGAGCCCAAGAAGACTCTCAAACACAAGGCCCAATCTCTTCCAAATGAGCTTCAGAAGGCAGGCTAGGTTGATATCGAAAATGCAGGCAAATACCTAAGCCTCCTTCAGATTTGGGAAGACAAACAAAGGACCAGCTAATGGGATAGAGGAAACGGGAGGACTCCTAGCCTTTCCAAAGGAAAGCGCAACAGAGGGATTCTATGGCCCGGATAGTGGATTTAGGGATGGAGAAGATTCCACACCAGTAAAAAAAGAGGATTGAAGAACAAAGCGAATGAGCATCACTTGACTAGCAAAAGAGAGGAGCTTACCTTTCCAGAGTTGGAGCTTTTTCCGAATATGGTCGAGCGAGAGCAATGGTGGCGAGTGAGGCAGCCCGGGATAAGAGGGTATATTGATAGGGATTCAAAAACATTTTTTAGTGGTATTAAATTCTCAGGGACACAGTCTAATGAATTAAAATGTACAATTTGCAATTTGTAGCTTTGTTAATCAATTCAAGCTCCTAGGTCTAGTTAAACATCAATTCATTCAACCAGTTATGGTAACTCACTTAAGTTTGATTGTTTGCTAGGACATAAGAATCTGTTCCATAAAGTAGATCCTTTAAATGGAAGAATCCAGTTTCTCTACTAACTACTCTTCTTCTTTTCTTTTTTTCTTTTTTCTTTTTTTTTTTTTTTTTTTTTAATTATCATACAGATATAGATAGATAATGTATCCACAATTTTATACTCAGGCAATTTGAAGTGTAAAGACTAAGGAATTGATTCACTCCCATTCCTTTTGAGAATTTTTCATACAAAAATCAAGAATAAGTTTTGGCATGCATAGTAGATTGAAGAGTTGGTGATAAATCCAGCAACTAGTCCTAGAAGAGCCTCACATGAACACACTTACTGCAACCCTTATCGCTGGATTAATTGCTTGGCTAGATCCTTCCCTTGGGCCATTTGGTGGATATGGCAAACTTATTTGGTGTCAAGGATCTATGGGATTGATAGCATGATTAAACCCCTCACTAGTGTGCACTTCCAAAAACATGCTGGTATGCAACTTGGTGAGTTGTAAGTAAATGAATAGTATATGTATACATATAAAAAATGGAAGGACTTGTGAATGATCCTTAACTACAAAGTAAACGAAAACCACAGGAAACAAGAGTTGGGATGGAATAGCCAGGAGCAGTGCAGTCAGATGCAAATATCCCTGATATGAGAATAAAGTTTGTAACAAAAGCACTTACAAGATTCCCATAAGCCCAGAAGCCTCCTATTGCAATAGGGAACAGGCACATGGCAATGAAGAAATATGCAACTTTGGCTCCTCTCCACATAGGCACATGAGCTGGGTGCTTAAAGGTTGATGGCATCGTTGCCTAAAGAATCCAGTCAAAACTCTCAATGCATCAAAATTTGATATTTTGAAGGGGCAGTTAAGTAACACAGTACACAGGTACTTCCCCTGACTACTTAGGAGAAAGTACAATATTATCACAATATCAAAATATAATTTTGAGATATGTGGCTCATACCTGGATTTCCATTGCCAGATTGTGACCCCTGAAAGCAAATGCTATAATTCCTAATGCATTCAAGACTGCAAAGGCTGAGGCAGAGGAGGCAGGGGATGAAAGGGGTTGATATGAGATTGTGGGTGGCCTTGGTTGACTCACTGAGAGGACCCACACCATGGTAGAATAAGTGATGGCTGTCACTGCCCCTATGAGGGACAGCCCTGCAATGGAGTTGAGGTTTGGAAGCTGAGATAGAACGATGCAAAGAGAAGTGAAGACCAGATACCACTCCACTGTTGTTAGAGGATTCGATGAACAAAGAGGCCCACAGACTATCTGGAAGAAAAGCTTCATGGTTTCCCCACCAATGAGAATCAATGCTGTTGCAGTGCCTGCTGAAAGGTAGACCGTCGGGAAGAGAGCAAGCCATACACCTAACCTTTCACCTGAAGAAGAAAGCAAACATTGGCTCAACCATTACTGATGTTACAAAATGGCACCATATCATATGGTTTACTTCTGGCTCACACTATCCCTTCCCAGTTAAGAAGAAAGTAACAGCATATAATTACAGAAGAAAATTTGTTGACTACCTAGCTGATATTTGTTTTGATCCTCCAGTTTAGGAACCTAGTCAAATTCTAATGTTAAATGATGCATAATTGTTTCAGGTAAACCAATCAACTGTAGCACACTAGAAAAAAAGGGAGAGGGACGGGTATGATAATGGTGAATTGTGTGTAGTAACCTTTGTGTTTCTTTGCTAATGGCTCTGGAGCACACACAACAATTATTAAGGGAAGAATACATAGGCATTACTACAAAGGAAGCCATGATTTTTCCTAGCACATATGAATCCATTGCCAAATTAAAATATTTCAGAGATTTCAAATGAGTAAAAAGAATATAGTTTATCAGAACAAAGGAACTTTGGAAATGAGTTCTTTGGTTGTCCAGTGTCATTCTGCCACATGAATATGTGATGTGATCAGTCCAAGCATTAGACAGAGAGACATAGTTTGGATTATTCATGTGTGAAATTTCAAAGTCTAATTCAATCAGGTACCCTCCTTCCAATCCCTCCCCATGAATGACCATGCACACCAATTGATACCCAACCACTCTTGTGTGCACTCTTCCAGTCTCCCCCCAGTTCCAAATTTTCCAAAGCTCCATTCTATCAGTAGGATATCTCTGTCTGAAGTAACATTTTTATATGTCGCAGGACCCTTGGTATGTCTATCCATCCAAAAATTCCGGGCACCAACTGAGCTGCCACATGGTAGATACCTGGGCAACACAGGAAGCCCTTCCCAGGTAGGGCACTCTGGAAACTAGAACTCTATTTAAATGCCAGGACATCCCAGAATAGTTGATTCGCAAGTTAATTACCATCAGAAAATGGTAGCTAGGGTCCAATTAAGTGAAAACCGTATGGATTATTCATCTGGGGGATCTGCCTAGCTTTAGCATGTAAAGTAGAGTTCTAGAATCTGAAAATTTATTGAACTGAAAAAGGACTTCGGAGGAACAGATTTAAGTGACTTTTCAATAACCAGAGAATATATTCTCACCAAATGCTGCCTGTGCAAGCTCCACATATCTGTTGTACCTCTTTCCTGGAACTGCTTCATGCAGCTGGACTAGAATCCACAACGTGTAAAGTTGCCAAAAGTAGGCTATGGTTAGGGAGATTATTCCCCAACTCCTGCAAGAAATCCAGAACAACATTATTTATAATTTTTTCAATTGCAAACTTCGTGTAAGCAGTTATATTGAGGATCTTAATGAATTTCCATCCTATTTCCTATTTATAATTCCCTTGGTGCTTATCTGTTTTGTTTCTTTTTCTAATAAACAACTTAACCTCCCTTCTTCAATAACTAATTCATGGGATCTCTCTAGCACATAAATTATGATTCAAGCAATAAAAGATATTTGCCTATTCTCAGCTTTACGTATGACCAACTTCTTCCTAGCAGTGCAGAAATTGGAGTGTATGAGAGAGTGACCACTGTTGGGTCTGGGGTAGGTCAAAAGATATGAATTCTTGCTCCTGCTTCACTGAAGCTGTATACTGACTTGAACCCACGACCACCACCTGGGAATAGAGTAACCTTACTTTTAAGCCAAAGTCCAGCCTCTAGTTTTCTTAACTTAGATGTAATTTCTTTTATTGAATTTAACTCAGATGTATTGAACTGCAATTGGCAATTGTTCTCTTCAAGAAGAAAAGCTTCTTTTTGATAATTTGCTCTGAATTGTTTTTGAATCCACAGATCATTTCAGAAGTAGCGTGTTGTCTGATCCACTGGGATAAAAAGGGAGAGGGACTTATTAATCATAGAGCGTATTTTGAAAAGTTTTAAGCTTAGACCAAATTTGACACTTAATTGGTATCTACTCTCCTGCACTTTTTTTTTTTTTTTTTTTTTGGGGGTTGGGGGGTTAAAGCTCATTAAAGAGCTCACAAGCTTATTAATGGTATTCAACCCCTTTTGCTCACACCGAGGTTCATGCAATATATATAAACAGAAATGGGTGGGTGTCAGTAGTAAAGTCATGGTAATATTTTTCAATTTTCTCGCCGATACAGACCACCCACAAGGGCCACAAAGATCAGAAACTCCTTTACCTTAATGGACTTCATTACCGACGAAGAAAACACACCAAAAGTAGGAAGGATTTTTTTTTTTCATCTGTTTTTTTCTCCCGGTGGACGAAAAATGAAAATTATCTTTATTGATTAGTACTAGTCCTAAGCTCATCTCGTCCAAGGAAGAGACCAAACTCGTACAGAAAGACTGGAGTTTTTTCCCATAATACTCCAGAAAAAGAAAGTGGAGAAGCAGCAGACTATATACATCTTCTGTAGCAGATGAAAGTCGTTTTCAGGGTCTTTCTCCGACTTCATTGATCTTCTTCAGATTTGAATTTTCTCTGTTTTTTTATTCTCATTTATTTGATTTTTTTTTTTTTTTTTGGAGTGGTTTTAATCTATCCTTCGGATCCCTATTCCCTTGCACGCAAAAAGATGGAGAATGAAGAACAGCAGGCTAAGGAAAACAAGGATTTTTAACAATCATCAATCAATCAACAAAAAGATTGAACGACAAGTCACTTCCTCCCTTCTGCATTTGTTTTAATTGCCTCTCTACTGCTGTACGGCACCTAACACTGATCTTTCCCCCATGAGGATAACCCCATGAGAAAATGGGAAAGAAAAAGCCTAACCTTTAGAAAAAGCGAAAGCAAAATTAAAATTTCTAAAAGACGTCGTTTTGATAGGTCATCTATTAACGCCTTTCGATGTGAATCCCAAGCAGGCTAGGAAGGTAGGGCCATTCCATCATGACGTTACAAATAATGGGTAGACAAGAAGGATCGCAAAGGTTCTCCGGATTCTCAACAATGTAAAAGAATGGGAGCAAATCAAGAAGGAGAAACCAGAGAGGACCCACTCCCCCTCAAGATGAATTTGACTGTCTCTGGCTCTGATGCTGTGAAGATTAGTAACTCAAGTAAAGCACATCAGGTTACTGATAAAATGACTGTGCCTGAAAACAAATAGCTCTGTTCTAATGCTGTGAACCTCTCTATGACCTATGAGTCTATCACCTAGCTATGTTTCGTCTAAAGGTAGAGGACTAGCTAACTTTTAAAAGTTAAAGCAACCTAGCAGAAGGCACAATCACCCATTTCCAGAGATTTCCCAGATTGATTAAAATTTAAAACCCACCAGTTACCCACCCATTAATTTGTGATTGAAACACTGAAGACACCATTACTGTAAAGGTAATGAAATATACAGAGCAGTACTAGTAGTATAACAAGTAACAAAGATGAGTAGAAATGGCAAGTGGGAAACATTACCAGCCGAGGAAAGCGAAGGCAACGGGCAATACAAGGGCCTGGAAACCGATTCCGGCGTTGAGGTTGTGAAAAGCAGCATAATGGGCATTACCATTGCGAGATTCAGTGATTGGAAGCCAAGCGTCCTGAGGATTGAGCTTGGTGAGATGACCCACTTCCTCCAGATACCCTTTCATGTTGATCAGAACTCGCTTCATCGGTGTTCCTATCGGGCTAAGAAACCTTGGTGATATCAACGATGTTGGCGTCCATGTAGATGACTTCGCCTCCTTGGACGCCGGTCTCGGCGACCTCTGCCCTGACGGCGTCAATGCATCAGGCGTCGCCGGTATTGATACCAGCTCTGTCTCTGGTCTTTCGTCCATTTCGCCTCCTTACTTCGCTCACTAGTGCGAACTCACACTTGCAGGTCGGTCAGAGAGTGCAGAAACACTCTGTCTGTTTCTGTGATCCTCTTCTCTTGTTTGGGGTGATATATCTGGGAGACTCTGCTGTACTGACAGTGGGGTCTCTGTTTTCTCTTTATTTTACAATTACAGAGAAGATTCTACTGTTCCTATGTTGGGTTTGTTCAACATAAATTTTGATTAAATTTCAAAGAAAATAAAGATGAATGATGATGATGATCCAGGTTTCATGCATTGCCTGTGTAGAGGAGGCCATAGATGATGATGGATTTGAGATCTGTAGAGAATTTCAATATTCCAAAGTTACAGAGTTCAAGATTTTCAAACTTGCTTTATTGACAAAGAGCACTTTGGTAAGGTAAGGGCCAAAAGAGCTTATTGGGAGAGGGACCAAGGGATAAATTTGTCATAATAAAATAGATATTGTTAAGAATGGAAAATTAAATGTAAAACTTAAATAAATCTGGGAGGAGAGAGGAAGAGAAAGACAGGAGACAGTGCACGGCTGCACGCCTATGGATGGTGATGATGAAGTGTGGGAACTGGGATTGTTATGAAATCAATACCATTTCCATTCGCGCTGTATAAAGTTGAAATTGATAGTTGATAGGACATAGAGCGCCTCATAGCGCGTTTGGCAATGTTCTTATAAAATATTTTTGGAGGCATTTGTTCAAATGGTTGGTTCTTTTGTTTTAAAAACGGATTAATGAAAACACAGTGGTCTAAATAACATAAAAACATAAACAAAAGTATAAAATTGATTCTGAAACTTTATAATGAGTTTATCAAACATCAACTTATTTTAATAGTGTTCTAAATCTATTTTCATAACAGATTTATCAAACATCTATTTTCACGTAAATAATGATTTTTTAGCATAAAAATATAAAAAATGGTTTTGCATTAGAATTGATCTCACATAATATAAACTCTACCAAACGCATGCACATAGTCATTGGTTCGTTTTGTTCCCTTCATTATGGTCGGATTATCCGTCAAAAGTGTTTTACCAGGTGTTATTCCAAAATTTGTTACCTTTAGTTGAACCACGAGTCACTTCTTTCACCAGCAGTTGGTTCAAGGATTTGCATTGGTGAGAGCCGGTTGACTTTGTGGCCGAGAAGCTACATCCAAAGCCTAAGTCGGACAAAAGAAAACGCAAGTTATTGTTGAGAGGAATAATTATCTTAACAAAATGTTTTTTGGGTAGGTTTCAAGAGTTTAATGAACATTATCCGATCCCTTAGGAGTTGGGGGTATTTATGTAATTGTCTAATGTGTGTAGATTGTCGGATGAATGAGGGCTAACTCTCTTTTTCCAGTGAGGTTGGCACAAAAGAACACACTGTGCTCTCTTAACCTGAGGTTGGCTGGTAAAGCTAACAGAGGATGTGATGTGGCTTCTTTTAACTTCTAGAAAGTCAATGAGAAGCATTCTCTAGATAGATATTCTCAAGGTATCAGGATTCCCTGAAATGTACAGTGCATTTAACATATGTATGAAGAATTCAATAGGTTTATCACAGATCAAAAAATACACTAGTTGATGGATGTGTCTTTGAAAAGTGAGGTTCTCAACCAATGTCAGTTCCAGAAATTTGCCACCCACTTGTCAAGTGGTTCATAGGTATCTAGTCGAATCAGGTCCATTGAGCCAAGGACCATTGTGCACAATTTACTGCAACACTAGGATAACCGCAAGCGGTTTTTTTTTATTAAGTTCTGTGTTTTTTTAATGATGAAAATGAAATGATGTTCGTAATAGTCAAACCCAATACCTCTTTACCGAGAAGTATGTATATTTACCACTCAATTAATCCTATTGGCAACAAGCATGTAAAGTTTTTGAGTAGCTGGTGGGGTCCATTTACGGCATGCAATGTTGAGCCGGAGCGGAAACCCGACATCATCAATCACAATTCACAAACCCGACTGTAGAATCGCACTTATGCAACGTTGGTCTGCCATAAACAAAATAAATGATATTATCTAGTGTGATGGGACTACAGTATAAATCGAGTATCTCGTGCAAATCATTACTGTTATTGAAATGGGTATTAATCAAGGGAGTATATAAAATGGTGGACCCATCTACAATGTCAGCGTGAGACACTCACCAATGACCAAACCAAAACTTATTATTCTTTTCCCGCAAAAAGCCAAACACTTTAAATCCAACTTCGAATCCAATAAAAAGTACAAGAAAGCCCTGCATGAAAAAAAAAAAGTACAATAAAGCCCAGTAGGGCCCAAAGGCTGAAGCCCACATGGTAAAACTTGGCCCAATAGGAAACGTTTTTTTCGTAAATAGCCCAATAGGAAATCTTACTCTTTTTTTTTTGGTAAATAGCCGTGTAAGATAAAAGGTTGTTTTTTTTGTTTCAATTAATGGAAGATGTGTCAACGCACAGCTGTTCTAGTGGTGAAACTAACACTTCTTAGTAAAGAGGTCTTGAGTTTGATTCTTGTTGAAATTTTTTGTTTAAAGTTATATATTTTGATATTATGTATTTGAAGATAATTATCCACAATCAATATTATTTATAAATATTAAATAAATTATATGGGAATGTGGATTGTAGTTGAAAATTACATATTTTGGTATTATCTTTTTTGAGTAACATCTACAATAAATATTATTTATAAGATAAATTATACCATTGATGATTTTTTTTTCTTTTTTTCGACGACTTCTCCATTGAAAAGTATGGATCTTACCACTCAACTAACCCTGTATTGATTATCATTAATGTTATTTTAAAAGATAAGGTGAATGGATAGGAAAAGGGGAGAGAAATTATTTTGGGGCTCAAAAATATATTTTAGTATATAGCTCTAGTATCAGCCATTGGATTTTAACATAGCTCATAAACTAGGGTTTGTATTTCACCTTAAACTAATATTCTATTGTTCTAAGGCCAATAGAGGGGTAGTAGAATGGTTAAGAACTTGACTTCTTAGTAGAGAGGTTATAGGTTCAACCCGTGCCGACATATGTAATATCTCCATCCTCAACTTCCTAATATATCTATTAAAAAATATGCTTCAGTACAAAAAATAAAATACCCTCTTAAAGGGTACTGTTAAGGTAGAGAGAAATGCAATAATATCTTCAACGGAAAATATGGAAATAGTTACCCTTGTAGACAACAAAGCTCTCTCTGAGCTTGGACAAACCTCAAAAAAAAAACTTATCAATACTATTGAAATTTATAATTAAACCCTCGTACTAATCTGGCGACTTTAACCGTGGTGGGGGATAAGGTGGTGATTTAAGTTTTTTTACCCCCAAATTTTATAGACGACCCATGAGAAGGGCCCGAGGGGTGATAAGGACAAATCCCCCTGTTGTTTTTTGAAAGAAAGATATAATTGGGAATAGTTGTAATAGATTTAGGGTTCAACTTTGATGGCAGGATTAAATTCAGGGCATTTGAGTCATTTTAATACTTAATTTAGACTTTATATTATGAATTTAATTTGAATATATTTTAGAGGATGGAGACCCAAATATAATTTATAGATTAATAGAGACTTATGGGTGTTAATTGTATACCAATACCGTTTTATTTTGCCTTTTAAACAGCATAGTCATCACATGTAGTACAGTCTGTTCTAAAACTGTTTTTCGAAATTCGGTATGGTGCGGTTTTGATTTTAGGTAGTATACTGTCGATCAATACGTATTTCAAAACCGTATCGTATACCGAATTACCGTATTGAATTTGACACCATTATATCTAGATTGGTTTAGGTCCAATTTAAGGCTTAGTCCATCTTGACATTATTCTTAGGTGGGGCCCAATTTAAGGTTCAATGCATCTTAACATTACACCTGAGTTGGGCCCAACTGTTAAAAGAAAAAATAAATAAAATTTAAATTAATAAAGCTTAAATTGAAAGTATAATGTATTAAGAATATAAGTATACTGTTATTTTTTCTTCATATATCGTAATTATGGACAATTAAAATATTTAAAATTTATTTTTATAATTAGTTAAAATATTAACTAAAATGTCACATTTCACAAGCCAATACTATAAAACTCTTATGTTGTAACTTGTAAGTGAAGAATATAAGAAAAATGATTTTTTTTTTATACTGAAATTATACCGTACTATTTTTATATCAGAACGTTTTTTAAAATACTATTTTTATACTATACTGTATAAATTTGGTACAATATGATTATGAAGGTTTGAAATTTGGTATCTTACCGAATTGATACCCTTATAGAGATCCACATTATGTGTAGGACCGTCTTAGGAAAATTTGAACTGTCAGATCTGAGATTTTGGTTGAGAATTCGATCTCAATCGTTAAATTGACATTCCCCTTTCTCTCACGGTCCTGCACATTTTTTGCGTTGGAGTAAAATGGGACGTAAAATTTTATTTATTTTCTAAACCATTGTCACAGAGTAGGATTGGATCAACATTATGATTTGAGACCGTAAAAGTGATTCTTTATGTGCGAAACTGATCCGTGCAAGTGTTTTCCCACCCATTTAATTTTTAGGGTTCAAGGGAGGGCTTTTCAAAATTTCCGTTTTCCCCAGGCCCAATGGTTGGAAGGAATGTGTTTATTTTCCTAGCTTGGATTGGTTCTGCGATGCCGGAAAAGAGTTGGGAGAGAAATCAGTGAGGAAGCAGACTAGCGAAAATGTCTTCGTTCCTCTTCTCCCCACCTCAGCAACAACCTTCTCAATCGTTATTCCAACCCCAACCTCAGCAGCAGCAGCAGCTTCAACTAGGTAGCCCATTTCTTCAACAACAGCAGCAGCAGCAGCAGCAGCTACAGCAACAGCAGCAACAGCAACAACAGGTACAACAACAGCAATTCTATCTCTTCACCAATGATAAAGCTCCGGCAACCTATGGTACGAAATGGGCCGATCTTCATCTCGACTCTCAGAAAGTTCTCCTTCAGATCGAGTATGTACGCTTCACTTCCTCTGGTTTTAGGTTTGGAGGTTATTTTACGGATTTTTTTATTTTTTATTATTTGGATACGATTACAATTAGGCAGTAGCTTAGTTTCGTTCTAGGGATTTGCTTTGAATGTGCCAATTTTGCTCGAAATTATCCTTAATTGATGGAATTTGCAGGGAGAAGATATTGGAGTACAGAGATGAAAGCCAGAGGCTAGATCAGTGTAACCGCCTATATGACTCTTCGATATCCAGTGACGGATTTGAGGTTGATTCCAGTCATATATTAGTGGTTTGTCCCTTCCCTTGGCAATTGATATTCATTATGTTTATTTTCTTCTTTGTTGGCTTTCAATTTGGTTTGGTTGGAGACTTGGGTATTTGATAGGATTTTTTGGTTTGGTGGAAGTTAAAGAGTTAAAAGACATGTTTCAGTTTAGTGAATACTGACTCGAGGGAGAGAGGAAATTTAGCAGTTTTGTTTTAATGAAGAAATCGCCCAAGTAGTTAAGGCTTCGATTAGAATGATTCTCTGAAAAATGTGAGTATTCCTATCAATTTGTTCTCCTCTGTACTGCTATATTCTTGTCATCCCTTTTTTTAATGATTAGTTGACTAATCTGAAATCAGAGCTTCAGTGAAGTCTTGAAACTCTAAATAAACTCATGTGGGTTTTTATTTTTCGTTTCCATGGTTAGTGTCTTGTGAACTAGAATATAAAGATGCATATAAATGGTTAGTTTACAAGTATTTGGTAGCTTATGATTCATGTAAAGTGACCTGATTTTACAGGATTACTGATGTAATGCATTAGTTGCAGTTATTTTATTAATGTTTTACGAGTTCCTTTAAAATTAATTTCTTTCACTTATGAAATAATATAGTGCTATATTGTAAAGACAATAGGAACTATTGAGGTATTGGTGGTTTCACCAAAGCTGGGATAACATCAAGGAAACCAGAATCTGGACCACTTCCTCCAAACAAACTCCTAGCAATTGGATAATATCCAGGAAAGAAGAGTATATTCCACAAAGTTGGCACAAATAGGTTGAATTCTCTGTTTGTTGGAGGCATTAATACTTCTCTATGCACCAGGAAATTTATGAGATAAATATTTGCTTTCAGGGTTACTAGTTTATTCAGTGTATCTGCTTTGTTTGGCTGACATAACCCCCACATATATGTTATAAAATGCAGCCAATAGCAGTGTAACCCTATTTAATAAAAGCACAATAATCACCAATTTGATGACCTACCATTCTCAAACATTCTGTTTTCCCCTATGTTTCCTGGAGACAGCTACAGGTATAACTAACTAAATAAAAAATTATTTTTGTTGCTTTCTCTTTGGCTCAAAGGATGACTGAAGGGTCAAGTGTTGTTTAATTTGCATCAGTTGGTGTTTTTTGGACAGCAAGTTGGATAATCTGAATAAGATCAGAATCCGATATCAGGAGATCTGGTTTGTTCTCCATCCACAGCTTTGGATTAAAACCACTATGGCACTAATTATCAATTGTCATTCAACTGGTCACCTCACACTATGACTGGTCAAATTAGATTTATTGTTCTTAGCTGTGTCTGAATTCTTGACTAATGAGAGCAGTACTTTGTTTGTATGGTTTTGGATTGGTACTATTTCATTCAGTGGTTGTGAGGGGGTAGGTTGACAGGCTTTTTACATGTCAAATTATTACTTATTGAAAGATACTGAATGGAAAAATTATCTTATAGGAACTTGGGGGAATAAGCACAGCAATGGAACGGGAGAAAGCTCTTCTTCATGAGCTGATGGCTGTTGTAAAAGGCACAATTAGAAATGCTGAGTTTGCAGTTCGTTCATTTATGATGCTCAGGCCTAGGTTCCTTCACCCAAATGTTGGGGTTGCTTCAATTACTAATGGCCCAGCTCAAGCTCCAGGAGCATCAGCAGCTCCAAATTCTGCCAGTCAACCGATGTCTTCCTCTGTTGTACCAATTCTAGATTTCTACAGCGGGCTTCCAAGAAGGCCATCTGCATTTTTTCAGGATACTGTTGCCAGATTTGAGAAGTATGTTGGTGAGTGCCGTCAGTGGATTGAAGAGTTAGAACAGCTGCTTCTTTCGGATGCTGGTGGGAATCCTTCAGGCACAGACTCATCTTTATTGCAGTCTCTACCTAAAGTTTTGTCCAATGTGCATGATTTCTTCGTTCATGTGGCTGCCAAGGTAACCTCCTTTACTCAGAAGTTCTATGTTACCTTGCAGGTGGGTGAAGTACTGAAAGTCGTTTGACTCATCTGTTCATGTATTAAAAATATTATGGCTCAACATCTATTGATATTTAACAAAAGCACTCTTTATCATTGTCATTCAACTGTATTGTTAGGATAGCCTTTTGATTGTCTATAAACTCGATACATAGAAATCTGGGATATGTTTTGCAACATTAGGGGTTATGATCTTAATCACATACTCCTCTTAGAAGATGCTTAGCTTGTTAGGATCAGTGTAATCAGATGACTGCTACTATATTATAGAGTTTATACTATATCTAATCACATACTCATCTGTTCATATCTAACTGCTTGATGCAATTATTATTGTTAACTAATGCTGTGTATAGTTGCCTAAACTATGCGTGTCTTTCATCTCCCCTCTCTTAAGGTCATCTTGTGCCTGCCCCTGAATGTTTTAGTTCCTTGAATTTGATTTCAATCACTGGGCATGCTACCTCAAACCACTTTCACGTATCATAGCTGTTCCGAACAATAATAAGCATTATTGTATTAGAAAATGTTATATCCTGTTAAATTTATTTTACATGTATAGACACATTAATTTAGATCATCAGTCATCACTTTAAGTTGCATTGGAGGTCTTGGTGGTAATGCTGGTAGTTCCCCACCTCACCTAGTTCTCCCTTCTGTTTCTGGATCAGAGATGTTCCTAATTGAAGTTGGTGTTTGTGTGTGTTTTACTAGCAAATGGATTCATTTTGGGAACAGAAAAAAATGAAAAGTGGTAGTAAAGCATATCTGATAGGAACCCAAAGTTCAAATGTTAATGGCACTGCCGAACTTTGAATTGGAGGGAAATTTTGGAAATTTATAAACTTCAATTGTAGTTAATTTTTTTTTTGGGGTAAATGATTGTAGTTAACTGTGAATGCTGGAAATTGATCGAAGAAAGTCATAGAACTCACAATTGCAGGTGGCAAGTCTTCCCTCTCTGACAGGAAACCTGGCGGCCCAACTCCACTCAACTTCACAATTTGTCCTTCTCTCCCCTTCCACCCCTTAAACAGAATCCTCTTGTGTAACTGTTTGCCCCCTTCCCAACTCTCCCAAACTGTTTCCTATGTGTTTCCCATATCTCAGGCCTTTGGGCCTGTCCTTCTCTTACGGGTATAAACCTGTTTAATTAGAGGTTTAACAATATCCATTCCATTTTTGTTCTTAGGAACAAGAAAGCACAGACACGGAGTGTTGTTGCAAAGGGCCCTAGATATCTATCCTTTTCTACTTTTAGATTAGGAGTTTCTTTGATTTCTTTATATATGCTTCATATGCACATCAATATTATTATGAAATTATTGAAGCTGTTGAGGGTTTGACCTATGGAACTAATTTTGCAGCTGTTGAGTTTTAGGTTCAGGTTTATTGGCATGGGGTCTCTTTTGTTCTCCAGTGTCCATTCTTTTGTATGTGTCTAGTACAGCCTTTTCCCTTTTCCTCCTCCTTGATCATGTCGATTTTGGTGGTTCCATTATTATCGATTCTAGCAAAGAAAAAGTTTCAATTCTGTCTGAGGTTTTCTTCCAAAAGTTTCAGACCAAGGGTCTGAATTGCTGCCAACAAGTGAACAACCTAATCTCTAATATTTTATCTGATGTAGACCACTGTGCTGTGAGAAATCATACTAGAACCAATACTGGTTCTACAACTTCCACCATCCTCGGGTTCAGCAATTAAATTGTAGTTTGGAACTGGAAATTTGGCTGTCGATTGACTGGTTTCAATGGTCCCTTGGGTCAAATCTTCTGATAGGTTTTCTGGCCAATTAGGTGCTAAAATTGTGAGATTTCCACTTGAGCCAGACTGGTTATTCTCCACCTCCTTTTGGTTTGGTCAGTGAGCATCGGGAGGTTGAAGAAGAAGACTTCATTTGATACTACACAATAATGTTCTTAACTTCTTATTTCTATAATTTACATAAGATTCCGTTTCTCCTACCATTTGTTTCTATGTATTCCACCTGATTTTTAATTCTAGAATTGCTATTCAGCCTTAATTTTAAACTTGTTTTTGTCCCAGCTACTGTTACATAATCAAGAACTGTATTTAGTTGTCGTGAAATTATGAGACTTCCTCTGCTTCTTAGATTTGGAATTTTATTCACTTGGTTGGGTCTGTCATAATCCTTGTGATTCTAAGGAAATGCAAGAAGAGACTAGAAACCAGAGTTTCAGTCATGGTTGATGTGTTGCATCATCTTTTTGATTTACTGCTGAAAATCTTAGTTGAGATACTATGGATCTATATTAGTCATGATGCGTGGAGTTCCAGTTGGTCATCTGGAATTTCGGTTTCTAAGTTGGGTAGAATAATACATGTCTCTGCTAAGTATACCATATGAATTTGCTCAGGTTTGTAACGGTTGCTTCTTTTCCTTCATCAAGATTGCCATCAGTTTTAATTTCCCCCCTCCCACTAAATTTTTGTTCTTTGTTTCCTTAATTCTCATTGTTCTGAGCTTGTAAGTGAATGAGTCTGAAGAGTTGGGGTCCAACATTAAATGTGTGGTTTGCTTTGCTTCCCACATGGGGAATAATGCTGTTGTCGCATTGCTCCATGACTCCCATCTGATAGGCTGATATTAAGATGTGGCTCTCTAGTGTGTTGTATTCTTGTTTATTGACAAGTTTTGCTATCCAACAAATTGGTTACTGTTCCTAATATGTGTGTTAATTATTTTGTAGGTGGAGAGCCTTCATCAATACATCGAGTCCATGAAAATGGCCTACCTTGCTGACCAGCGACGCCGTGGTGATGGGAATGATCCATTTCTCGAGGCTGACAGGCGAGAAACAGCCAAACAAGAAGCTGCTGCTAAGAGAGTTCACCCAACATTGCACTTACCGGCTATTACACAGCCATCGACTCAAGTTGCTGGTTTATTTGCTAGTTCTGCAACACTTGGGGCATCAACTGCCTCACAGCTGTCTGCTGCCACCACATCAGCTTCATCTGGTGGTGGTTTCTCTCTTACACCATCAGTTGCCACATCTTCATCACTGTTCACCACTCCAATAGCTTCTGCGGCGGGATCATCCTTGTTTGGACCTTCCACTGCCACCCCCCAAACACCAGCTTTTGGGTCTACATCAGGATCATTGTTTGGGTCCACACCAAGTCCATATTTTGGCACTGGTGCTTCTACATTTGCCACTCCTGGTTCGAGTTTCCCCTTTGCAACGCCATCTGCTGCTTCAGGTACCCCATACATTTTAGATTCTTTTTTTTTTGGGTAGGACATACATTTTAGATTCAAGTGTACCATTTGTGGGGAGTCATCTTTCCTTTGACTCTCTTATCCATTGAGTTGTTTATAGACTTAAATTCCCTGAAACCATACTAGGCTATACAAAGTAAAAATTTGTGGTTTAGCCTGTTTCATTTACACATTCCCCAGATTCTGCTTTGCTTGAAACCATCCAAGCTTTGGGAGATTCTGGTTCATAGCTCAGTGATTCTGAGCTAATTGTTGACATGATCTAAATTAGGTTTATGCAGAGGGCCCATCTATTATCAAATTTCAGTGTAAAGAGGTTACTCAGAGGCTCATTTTGTGTTTTGTAGAAACTGGTGGCATTGTTGCTCCATGGTCTCAACTATTTGTTTATATGCAAATGAACCAAGTTACTTCACAGGGAACACCCGACTGAAATTTTTTTATCTGAGAAAACGTAGGGTACTTTTTGTCTACATTATGTACCAGTCTTCTTCTCTTTTGTCCAATGCTGCTGGAGGAGAGAATTGATTAATTGATCATGTTGTCTGTAATTCTTGACCACATAATGCAATTTTCCAGCTAAATTCACGACATTATGATCTTATTATTCATGGTTTGTGCTTTGTATTCCTTTTATCTTTTCTTCTTCCATTATCAGTTCTTGTTTAAATGCTATCTTTGCTTTCTTAAATGCTATTCTTTACATCTAGCAGGTCCTGCAACTGGATCCGGTGCAAGCTTTGGGGCCGCATCTGTGAGTAGCATTCTTTTTCAAACAATTTCATATTTGTCTTATGTTGCTTCAAATTGCATCTAAAGAAAGTCTATCCATGGAATTTTGCTCTATGCTTTAATTTCCCTCACTGATAGAGGATCCTATATGTCTGCTAATATGAAAATCCTTTCTCTCCATCAGCAGAGATCCACAAGGCCCAAATCCCGAACTGCGCGCCGCTAGCTAAAAATCATTGAGTTATCAAACCCAGAGATAGCTGAAGAATCAATCTCTGCTATACAAATGGAGGCAGATGAAGAACTCATCCATGCTCCAGAAATTATTGAACATATTATGGCAATTGTCGATGCTGTTATTGATCTTAAAAGCATCTCATCACTCCAAGGCGATTGTCACTTCAAAATCTTGTGTGTTGTCTCCGGAAAGTTTTTTCTTTTTCCTTTTCAAATCAAGTTTGCAGCCACTTTGGATCAACACATGTATTCCCAACCTTATATCTGATTGGAAGTGGGATGTTGAGAACCATGCTGATGTAAATCTGTAGCCTAGAAATTGAGTAGACTATTGAGAAAACAAAATCTTGAGATTTTCCTAGTGTTTTTCAGCGTTAGCAATGTAAAGATAAACCCTCTGGTTTCCTTTACTGCTAATTTCATCATTGTCTCTTCCTACATTGTAATGCTGTCATGTACCACGAAATGGGGAGAGAACAAAATCTTGTGCCTTTCTAAGCGTCTTTAAGCAGTACCAATTCCAAATAAATTTGCTGGCTGTCAATAATGCTAATTTCATCAATGATTCTTGAATTCTTTCGAAAAGGGAATTTTGGGTTGATGGAGGAAATTCTGATAGGTCAATTCATGTGATCTCGGACCTGGCCAATCCAAACCGATCTACTATGAGCATCTAGTCTCGACCAGAATAGGATGATCCAGACTGGTGCAAACCAAGATCGAAATCGTAACCGATACCGATACTTATCACTGGGTCTCTCTTCCTTTGCCACCATCCGCCCTGTTATATAGCAGTTGCAGTGGTCTTTTGTAATTGACCCCATTTCTAGAGCTGCTAATAGTGTAGCGGACACTCTTAGCCTAGAAGGCATTATCCTTGGCAAGTGGGACGATTTGGTCGAATTCCACTATATGGATCCTTGACCTTTGTTGTCGGGATGTTGTTTGGCTAGAGCCCCTCCAAATGAAATCACTTTTTACTCCCAAAAAAAGTGTGGTCTTTTTAGGTAGGTGGTGGATTTTTATCACCTCCAATCCTGATACGCTCCTATTTCATCAAGTTGACTGTTAGATGATGAACACATGTCTTATTCTAATCTTATGGTTGAAAATTTTCCAATTCTTAACCATTTCATCGTTGTTTTTGATTCCCTTGTTAAATATTGGATGAAGACGAAGATTTTGGCCACTTGTTTCTCCTTCTCCTTTTCTGTTGCAGACCTGGTGGTGAGGTGAACTTGGTGCTGCCGGAGTCGAAGAGGGAGAAGTGCAATGAGATGCCAGTGGCAATTAAGTGGGTTGCCGGAGTTGAAGAGGGAGAAGGCAGAGAGATCGAGAGAGGAGAAAAGATTCTCTAGGGATGAAATGGTTAAGGATTGGAAAATTTCCAACCATAAGATTAGAATAAGACACTTGTTCATTATTTAACGGTCAACTAGATGAAACAGGAGCGTGTCAGGACTGGAGGTGATAAAAATACGACAGGTGGTACTTACTGGTGGTAACTGGTAAGTGGGAAATAGAAAAGACACAAGAAAAATTGAAAATGTGGGGCTAGAATAAATAAAATAATGTTTCTTTTTATGTTCCTGTCTCCACAAAATCTACAAAATATTATACGACTTTTAAAAGACATGGTAGGGTAGGAAAAGTACTATGCCACATAAGCAAACAATTTCCTTAAATTATCAAGGACTACTCGATATCTCATCCTAGATGTAAACAAAAACAAACACAAAATTTGATATCTAATTGAAAAACTTTTTTTTCTCCGACACTCTTTGTTCACCTTATGGTCTAAAATCTCGATCTAACAACACTCAAAATTTGAAAAAATCATTAATGCATAGGATTGAAGTTAAGTCTCACTTTAACACCCTCTAGAGAAAAGTAGAGAATGAAAAGTTAAAAGAATCCATCTTAGTGCCCTTTCGAGAAATGGAGAGGTAAAAAGTTCCATGTGTAAACAAAAGGAACACATGGTTGAAAAAAAAAAACACATAGCCGTTGACTAAAAACGTGCCTTTGACTTTTGACTTCAAGGCCCACAGTCCCATGAGAGAAGAACCTCATTGCTCCATGAAGAGGGAAATAGAAAATTGACACAAAAACATACCAACCAACCAAACAGTAAAGAGGAAATAAAATGAATGAACGTGGAGGAGATGAAGGTACGGTTCATTTTCACACGCTTTCAGTTTTTACATTATATTACATTGTAATCCATTTTTTTAACAAAAAAGTATCAATTTTAAGTATTTAATTCAATCAACCCCTTCATCACCTTCCAAGATTCAAAGTTTCAAATAAATAAGATACCTGCGATGAGAGGATAGATGATTGGGATGAAGTGAGCACATCCGTCATCTAGCCTTTGATGGACGTATGCCGTTATGTCACTCTCTCTCCTACCTTTTCGCTTCTTCCAGTTCCTTTGATAATTACAATAAAGTACATAATATACTCTGTCCTTACGGACCTTACCCATAATTTAAGTCAAAGAAAAATAATCAATTTTTAAATTCTATTCATACTTGATGGGATTTGATCTAAACCGTTAAATTTATCCATCCGTTTTGACCGTTATTTCGTTTCTCTTAGAAAATCTTGACCATCTCATCCACTTGATGATGTACTCGCATACGTGATGCCCATATGCTACTTTCGTTCCTTATAAATAATATATTTTCAAAGCCAGTGATTGGTTGAGTGACATGGAGATTCTTTACACCTTAAAATTTGTCTCATTTTTATAATGGTGTAGGTTGGCAAAATTTATTGACAAAAACATCCTTGGAACGAGGAAAACTTTCCAGCCTCATCCATCATGGATTTAGGGTTAACCCCACCTGGTCATGTGGGTCAAAGTCAATCTCAAACAAACAAACAAATCATTCCAATCAAAAGGAATCAAAGGCAGGCGGCAGGCGGCAGCGTCTGAAGACTGAAATGACAACATCACCCTTTTGCATGAATAATATATCGTCTTCAAAAATGTTTCTTCTCAGGACGCAAAAATACTTATTCCATAAAAGAAATCTTAAAACATATTTTTTAATGTTTCAAAACCCATTTTTTTGTAGTTTATGTCTCTAGACATACATTATATTGTAACTAGGACGCTACATACCATTAGAAACCTAGAGTTTAGAAATTTTGCTGGATAAATAAAAAGAAAAATGCTATATATTTATATTATTAAATCAACTTATAATAAATATAATTTTCATTAGTGTTTCCGTTCATGCCAAAAGGCGTGTAGGGCAATATTTAGGTGACTAATTATTTGCTCATGATTAAGAATCATATGGGTTACTAGAAAGGAGTATATGCAAAGAGTAGACATCATTTTGATCCATTTCATTGATTGAAAATGAAATACTACATGAAAAATCACTTATCTGCAATACATCAGTACATATTTCTAGATTCCAATACAAAATAAGACCTCCAGCTCCATTATTTGGTGGAATTGTCAAAACATCATCAAAACATACCAAAAGACTTAGCAACTACAATAGGGCGTACATTAGATGTTTAACTTTAGAAGAAAAAAAATACAACATGAGGTCTCATTTTTTTGATATATGCCTTTCGCTCTCTTCTTGTTGAGGGTCTCGAGGTTCGACCAAGGCCTCAATGATTCAAATTTAGAGTAGTGATGACTCCTGATGGCTGTTTAGCCATCTCAACCTCAACTAAAAAACAATCATGTTTAAATTTTTTTAATCACTTTTGTATGTGTCCCCCTTTTTCTTCCTCCATATTATGGATTTGCAGTTTTTATAATTTGTCAATTGTTAATGAATTGAAAGAAAAACACACTTTGGTTACTTTAGGCTTTTAAGAAAATAAATAAACAATGGAAAAAGGAAAAAAAAACAAGAAAAGAAAAAATATATTTTTCTTTTGCAAGGCATTTTGGTCATTACAACATATCCGAAGAATTTGGACGGAAACTGATGGCTATTTTGTAAATAATAGTAGAACCGATGGTATATTGGAAATCAGACCTGCCAGTCTACTACAAAACCAATATAACCCTCAAGATTTCATTTCATTTCATTTCATTTCATTTCTTTCTGATTTGGGCTTTCGTTCCTTCTGCTCTGTCCCTGGGGCTCTCGCAGAGAGAATCTGGGAACCCTAACCAGGCTTTCTTTTAATCTTCTTCGTTCCCAATTCTAGGTTTTCTGATTTCAGTTCTTAGATTATCGTTTTTCACTGTGGGCGATCGTTTCCGATCTTCTTACTAGCGAGCTTCCATGGTTCAATTCAATTATTTCGTCTGCGATTCATCGATTTTTCCCGTCGTAATGGCTTTTCATTAGCTCCGGGCTTTCGATCGTTTAGATCTTTGATCAGCAGAATTATCCTCTACCTAATCCTTCTTAGATTGCTCAAGGTTGCAATTATGGCGATCAGAATGACTGTTAGTTACTCCGGCTACGTCGCCCAAAACCTCTTTTCATCGGCCGGAAACAGGGCTGGAAATTGCCGGCTATTTCACGACTGCTGTATACGATCACTATTCATTCCCAATCAGAAGTCTGATGCTTATTCCGTTCCTTCTGATTCGAGGAAATACCAGTCTGATTTCGTGAGATCGAAGGCGAAACGTTGGTCTAGGCCTTCGGTTTTCTCGTATAGTTCGATTGCCGGTGAAACTCAAAACGATAGTTACAGATCTTCTATGGTTCTTTGCTTGCTTTCGATGATTAAGTCGCCGTCCTGCGTTTCGGGGACTTGCAATGCAGGAATATTTGGTGTTTCATCCTCGTCTATGCGTGGATATAATTTTTTCCCCTTTTTTCAGGGTTCCAAATGGTTACCCTGCAATGAATTTTTTCAGGGTTCTGCTAGCAATGAAATTGATAATGGTGGAACTCATTGTTGCGATGATCACAATGTGGATTCTAAGCAATGTTCGAGAAATATAAGTATAAACTCTATGTCGAGAGAGATAATTAAAAATCCTGTAGAAAGCGGCACGTGGGTTTCTCGGTTGATGAGTTCTTGTTCTGAGGATGCTAAGGCTATGTTCACAGCTTTGACTGTTTCATTTCTCTTTCGGTCATCTTTAGCTGAACCAAGATCAATTCCGTCTCGCTCCATGTTACCAACCCTCAATGTCGGAGACAGGATTTTAGCTGAGAAGGTAATGAAGCGTTTCAATCCTGCAATTTATGACTCTCTTTCTAAAGTTTTAGTAAGTTTTTTCATGAAGCTAATCGTTTTCCTTCTTTTATTGACATCGCAGGTTTCGTATGTCTTCAGAAAACCTGATATTGCAGACATTGTGATCTTCAAGGCTCCCCCTGTCCTTCAGGTACTTTTGAACATCGTCACGATTTACTGTAGGAACTAACTGGATAATACTATGATTGTTGATATGTATGAATTAGCCATTCTAAATTACATATTAAATGATCCTTTCGACAGGAAATCGGTTACAGTTCAGGCGATGTGTTCATCAAAAGAATTGTAGCCTTAGAAGGAGACTTAGTTGAGGTGAGCTTTCTCCACCAGCATTTTTGACTTGGTGGTTTCTTCTTTTCTACTCCGGATCACAAATTGATGCTTGATGATGATCGCGTAGCATGCTCACTCGTCCTTCTCTGGCAGGTCCGTGATGGAAAATTGGTGGTCAATGGTGTCATCCAGGACGAAGATTTTGTATTAGAACCGCTCGCTTATGAGATGGATCCAGTGGTACTGTTTCTTTCTTATACGAATGAATGATGTTTCCTCTTCTGGGCATTCACTTTGATCTTTCTTCTAACTAGTGGCTGTCTTCTGTTTATGCAGCTCATTCCCAAAGGTTATGTGTTTGTGATGGGTGACAACCGCAACAACAGCTTTGATTCACATAATTGGTAAGCTTGTTGATATGAATCAGCTGAAGAGTAGTCTTTTTAGACTAAAAGACATTCCAATTGTGTGTCTGCTTTAGGATCTGACTTCGCACTGTCGTTTTAATTTTCAGGGGTCCTCTTCCTATCAAAAACATTCTGGGTAGACATGTGCTGCGCTACTGGCCACCTCCAAACATATCCGACAATTATAGAATTTCAGTGGAACAGAATGCCGTGGCAGTTTCTTGAGTCACGAGCCTTTTATTTCTATTGTGGTGGAAGGATTTTGCTGTGATGCAGATGCTTAGGAGTCTGCAATCACTTCGATCTGAAAATGACCAGTCCATTCTTTTGGACTGCTGAACAGATTCTGTGATTTTGCTGATTGTTTAAAGCAATATGTGTTTTCTCCATTTGTTATTTGGGGGCATCATCATTTCATGGTGGCATAACAGAAGGGAGTTCATGACTGAACTGCACCGCCCCATCAGTAATATTAGTAAAATGGTCTTCCGATTCAATCGAAAGTTGGTCGTTCATCAAGTAATACCCTTTGGGAAGTTATATAATTGCCAAGGATCTTTCCTCAAGATTCTACACGTGGCGGCTACGAATGTGAATTTTGGTGCAAACATCTTCTGTTGTTCTGTTGTTTACCTTAGTTCTTTCCGTGGAATGGCTTTAAGAGATATGAGCGGAAGGAATCCATCTGGTGATTTTGGGCCTTGGCACTACAGGTGTGGCATCATGACGAGCAGGCTTCTCTGCTACATGATCTGCTCAGAGCATCACTGAGGCATTCAAGACGCCAAGATTGATATATCCTGTGCGAGTGGGTTTTTACGAAAGATGCTTGATGGTGATGTTTACCGGAGGCTTGGTCCTCTTTTTCTTCCCCTCCCCCACTGAATGTTATTGTTATTGGTCTCAATCAGAATCTTTGTTTTAATTCCAAACAAGAAATTCTGGGCCGATAAACTTTTTGGTATTAGTATTTCAGCATGATACAGTGTAGAAGCTCCTTTATGTGGCAAAATTTGCATTTATGGCTCGAACATCCGGAGAATGTCACTACCTAGTTTTTCCATTTGTTACGAACTCAGGGTGGGGATTTGTCAACCACACTATAGGAGAAACTTCCGATAACAATCAAAAGAGAAAGTAAATATTGAATAAATTTCATATTTGGCTGTTGAAAGTTCATGTCAGTCAACAGAGAGACTAAAATGTTGTGTAAGAAAGAAAGACACGCATGTGGTTTTTTGGATGGTGATTGCAGTTCATGAGGCTATGTTTCACATACAAATGGTAGACATCTCCCACCAAAGATGTTGATATTTTGCCTTGGTACATCAACACAAAAGGAAATTATGTCAAAGGGACTGCTTTATAAATTTGAATTGGAGACAGATACAGAAGTTATGAGGTTGAGCTTCAGCAATAGTTCAGCAGATTTATTTTCATGTCAATAATACTCGGTAAACTCTTTCTGTATTATACTTCTCCTGGAGTGGGTTTGGGAAGCCTAAAGGCTCTACTCCTTTGTTACATAGATTTTTTTGGGGGCAAAATTACATAGACATTTCATGATCAGATGCATGTCTACAAGTTGATTCGATGAAGTTTCCGTCACATGATACTGGTAGGAAGTCATCATAACTAGCCTTACTGTACCTAATAACCATTACCTATCTTGTTATTGGTTTCTTCTATATACCATACACAGATCCTGTATTTCTGTCTCCACAGAACTTGCCTTTCCATCATGGGACAATTCTGGTCACAACTGAACTCCCAAAATTCAATAGAACATGTATCTGAGGAGAAAAGCAAGCCCCTCTGACTTCTATCCTAGCTGTTCATGCAGTGTACAGTCAATGTGTTTCCAATCCTGTGATGTTTCCATAGAGTCTATACAATTCGGCTTCGGCCTCATTTACTCGTGGGTGGGTTTGGTCATTAGAAGAGAAAGCATGAGTGCTGTCTCTGACCTCTATCCAGCTTAGCCCTGGATCCTTTTCCAACATCAATCTCTTGATATTTTTCCTAATGTCAGCAACAGCATCCCATCTCCCCACAGCAGCATAGAGATTTGAAAGCAAGATATGTGTTGCATTATCTTCTGGTTCTAATCTCAGTATTTCCTCTGCAGCACTGATTCCAATTCCCAAGTTTTTGTAAATAACACTGGAACTCAGCAAAATTCTCCACAGCTCAGGATAACTGTAACCAGTAGGCAATTTTAAGATCAAATCCATCGCTTCCTGCAATAACCCTGCTCTTCCTAATAAGCTTACCATGCACGAGTAGTGCTTAGGACCTGGTTCTAAGTTGTTTTCCTTCATATAGTTCCAGAAGAACTTCCCTTTTGAAACTAAGCCACGATGGCTGCAGGCGGAGAGCAGAGAAATAAAGGTTACTTCATCTGGTTTTAGACCTTGCTGCATCATCTCATCAAATAGCTTGAAAGCATCATCTGCTTTCCCATGGTTGCTATATCCTCCAAGCAATGAATTCCAGCATTTTAAATCAGGGTAAATGCTACCGGAGAATACTAACTGAGCAGCTTGAAGGTTGCCATTTTTTGCATACATATCAATCAAGCTTCCACATACAAATACATCTGTACGGTAACCCGTTTTTACCACCAGAGCATGGAGCATTTCACCTTGTATAAGAGTTGCAAGATCAGCAGATGAACTCAAAGCACTGCTTAGGGCAAAGCTATCAGCCTTATGGCCTTCCTGCTGCATGTAGTAGAAATACTTGAGTGCAGTTTCACCATCTCCCAGTTTAGAATGACCTGTGATCATCTCTGTCCAGAGTATATTGTCTTTCTCTGGAACTAAACTGAAAATCTTTTCAGCAGAACCCGTGTCACCATTTTTAAGATACATGGAAACTAGTGTACTTCCTACAAAAACACTTTGCTGAAATCCAGTTTTCTCAACTTGCGCATGGAGGGGCTTCCCAATACCTGAAGATGGTAGCATTCCAGATGCTGAGATGACAGCTGCATAAGTGTACTCGTCTGGCTTTTTGAAAGATGTTCTTAGTAATTGGATGAACAGGTCCATGGCCTTATCTCCAACTCCTCTTTCTGAATACCCAGATATCATTGAGTTCCAAGAAACAAGGTCTGGGTTCTTAATGTTTTTGAAGACATACCATGCAGTCTCTGTTTCTCCACAACTAGAATACATGTCAAGCAGGGCATTCTGCAAAGGCACGTCAGCTGGTGAATCAGATTTAATTACATGGGCGTGGATGACTTTTCCACTTGCACCATCTCTTATTCTGCTGCAAGCATTAAGAACCATTGAATACGTAAAATCGGTAGGAATCATACCATCCTTGACCATACTTCCAAAAACTTGAATTCCTTCCATGATTTTTTGGTTCTTCAAATTACTGAAAATTATAGAGTTCCAAGCAATAGCATCTCTATCAACGATATGCCTGAAGACCTGGTTTGCAGACTCCAGATCACCGCAATTTGAGTACATCCCTAGTAGGGAGGTCTGAACACACACACCATTTAAGAAGCCGTATCTCACAACTTGGGAGTGGAGAGCTGAGCCCAGGAAATGCTCCTCCAGTAAAGAAGATGCTTGGATTAGACTCGAGAAGGTCAAATTATTTGGTATAAAGCCTTCATTTTTAATTACAGTGAGCAATCGAATGGCAGAAAGGGCATGGTGGGGTAGTCGAGAGTAGGCAGATATGAGGGCATTGAAAGATACAATGTTTCTTTGAGGCATTCTGTCGAACACGCGTTGGGAGTCGTGGAGAGAACCACATTTCGCATAAATGGAGAGAAGGTTGTTGTACAAGAAAGGCGACGCAAATGGAGACGTGAAAGTAGCAGAGATGATAAGTATTTGAGCATGTAGTTGACGGGCTATCCTTATTGAGGTGGTGGAAGAGCATTTCTGAACGATTGCCGCCAAGAACGAAGTTTCATGTTTCATTATACTGTTAAGAGTTTTGAAAAAGAGAGCGTTCCGTTGGATTTTAAATCTCGGTCAAAAGTCGGACCGGACCGTCTGGTTTGGTCGAGCCGCCTTTTCAAGGAAGCTCAAACCTGAGATTTCTTGAAAAGGAAACAAAATACACGGCAAACATCGGTCGAAGAAAATGAGTTGCAGCCCTGAACTCTCGCGACTCTGTTCGCTGATCAAAGTTCTTCGTCCGTACTCGGTCAGTTTTATCGTCTCGTTTCTTTCTTGAATATCAAGTCTATTGGTTTCTTCTTTATCATCGATTTCTCTTTGCAACACTGCTGCAGGAGAAGCAATCAGTTGAGTTAACGAAGAATGAAGAGAAAGAGCTTCTTATTACTATATCTAAGGTTATTGGATCATTCTTCATTCTTTTCTCTAGCCCTGACTTCAGTGGATTTATTTTTCCTCCAAGCTGCTCCTCTATCAGCCTAAGTTAATGTTTATGTTTCCGCGTTTCCTTTTCAGATTTCTAGAGAAATTCAGCGTTGGGAAGATGAAATGGAGTCCAATTCCGACAATGTAATTTCTAATACTACTAATCCTGTTGAAACCTAAATCATATGATATCTAGATTTAGTTATTTGTTTCTTTTGGTGATTTTTAGAATTTTTCCCTGATGAAACATAGAAGAAGTTGAGTGCTAATGAATCATAGGGTGACATTTCTTACAGGAAATTGTGGCGAATCGTGCTTTTGATGTTAAATGCTTTCCTGAATTTGAAGCACCTGGAGAACATAGCTGCCTAGTGGAAATTGTATCTCTTGTGGTATAATGTTTTAAACGGTTACTTCTCTCTTGTACTGGAACTCTTTAACATTTAGTTCATTGGTTTGTCGTACATAATTATTATGGGGTTATCTTGATCGAATGTTCTTGTTATCTTCTTGTACTAATTACTTGGCACTTACCAACAATATATTATAACGTAGTCTAGTGCATCTAAACTCTGTACCATAGTGATATGTATGTATGTAGTGAAAATGGAGGGACAGCTGATGGTTTCTTTATTTATCCTTAAATATCTTCCATATGGCAATTCAGATGGTGCTCAAACTGCATAGTTTGTAATTTGTTTTCCCTTTGGTAAACTTTCGTCTAGTGGCCTCTACCTTTATTTAAAAAAAGATTTTTTTTTTGTTTCAGAGGCCAAGAACAAAAAAATTGATACTTAGTGAACTATGTGGTTGAGAACTTGAGGGGTATATTTCATATCCAACTGTTGGTTTGACTGTACCCTACATTTGGCTCCTTTGTGTAAGGCTCACTTTTTCATATCCATATCAAAGAAACAATAATTTCACTTAAGAAAGGGTGATTAATTTGACAGTGTCATGATATTCATAAATTCATCATCTGTATGGCTTTCAGAATGGTATTTATTTCAGACTTACTGCCTAACTGCTTCCTCCTGTAGATTTACTAGTGGAGTTGTTCTATTGAGCTGTCAATTTTCAAGTTATTTAACTTTTTTTCTTTTTAAATGTGTGTGAATCCGTAGTAAATTCTTATAATATTTTCTTCTGGGTGTGCATTTTCTGAAGGTATAATTTTATGTAGCCCTGTATTCTGTTTTTTCAGTGAGAAATATTTCATGTATTCTGTATTATTTTGATTTTCCATATTATTTAAAAGTATTTGTATTAAAAATCGTTTATTTATGGGTAAACAAAATATTTGAATACTTAACTGAAATATCTTCTTACTTGAATGTTCTACCCGCTGTATGTTCTCCATACACAAACTTTCTGACCATCTGTCTCACCATGCTACTCACAGTTCAAGACATTTCTATAATTTTTCTTAGAAAATGATGAAGTCATTGAGAATGTATTATTTGTAATGATTAAATTTATTAGGAATAAGGTATTCAACTGCTGTTAGGTAAGACGCCCATATTTTGATCTTGGGTAATATCTCAGCTTGTTTCTGATTCTTTTAGTGCTGCTTTGTTGTGCGAAGTGCACCTTCTACCATATTGTCTATTCTGTAGCATCTAACATCTGATCTTCTCTTTGCTAGGCAAATTTTTTGGGAGTCGGAAGTCAATATGTTAAACATCTGGCAGAAAATCTTCTTGTGGTCATCTCGAAATTTATTGCTAAAGCTGTATGTTTCAATGACTAGCCTGGGAATATTTTAATCATTCCTGCCTATAATGTTTGTTTCAGATGGCAATATCATCTTTTTATTCGCCTTTATGTTTTCAGGGAAACAAATGGAGTGGATTTCTTTATTTGTTATGCGTCTGTTTAGAAGTGACAGTCTCCAACAATTTTTCATCCTTGACAGTGTCATCGACATCTAGGGCCACAGGTTCAGAGTGTAATGCATTGAGTCTTGTTTCAAATTTGCGTTCAAGACTAGTATATGCAAATTTGCATACCATGACTGGTCTTTTTAGAGTATTGCGTAATATTGTGAAATATTTGAAGCAATACAATGATGGTGATCTTTTAACCGTATACATGAATTTGATCTCAAATGTATGTTGGGAATTGCTGAATGAGATTCCTGTTGGTCAGACTAGTGAATTACAGATAAGTTCTACTGGAGCTGTGTTACCCAAAAACATTTGTTCACCGGAGTCAAGGTTTTTGTTTTTTGGAGGGCTACTTCAACTTTTCTGTTCTGTGGTTGAGCAAAATGATTTGGTGGAATCCAGAGCTGTTATTGTTAAGATCTTCTACCTTGTCCCTAAGCTTTTAAATTGGTGTTTCTACAAGCAAGGGGATTTTGACAACTTACGCATTCATCAATACATGAAACACAAGATGTTGGTATGCATTTACTTTCAGTACTCTGTTTATAGATCTTCAATAAGACATAGTTGCATTATTCAAATTGTAACATATAAATCTAATATTTCCCTTCTAAACAAAAGAATTGGCATATATAATGCATACTTAGGAGATATTTCTTGTGCTTTTCCGACACACCTTTTGCATGTCTGCCATGTTTACCACCATGGCTTACCCTTCAGAATATTTACTTATAAAGATTTCAGGCTCCCTCCACTGCAGGGTCGAAGGTCATAATGAACACAGCCTCTCTGTGAAAGCAGGTATAGGCTGCGTACACTATGACTCTCCCAGACCCTGCAATGGTGGGAAACTCATGCTCTAGGTCCCCTCCTTTTTGGTTTTTGGGGCTTTGCTGGCTGGATTGGTTGCATAGTTAGTATGAGTGCTCAACTATTTTCAGGTTTCTATCTTCTGGTGCATTGCTGTACATGATAACGCATCCTTGTTGACCATATGTATATGTTGCATCTTTCTTTGTTTCTCAATTCTCCTAATTGTGGGAGTAATCACTAAGGTCTTTTGCTTAAATCTTTCAAGTTTCTGAGGCTCTAACATCCTGTTCCCTGGTCTTATCTTACACTGGGTGGTTCTATTCAACTATGTTGTGATTATGCAGATGTTAATGATCAGGCTTAGCTTTCAAATTACTTGGGAATGTCCCACCCTTGTTTTGTGGTTGGAATTGCTTCATTCATTCTTTGAAGACCTCATACTCCTTCCTATCTCTGCTCGTGACGCTCTTTCTGATAATTGTGTTGATGGATCTCCGTTTCTGACAAGTGTTCCCGATGTAGAAATATTTACAACAAGCACTTGTCACTTACAGAGACAGGCCATCTTTCTTTTCCTTAAATGTTCTTTGCATTTGGTTTCCATTGGTCAAGAAACCAATAAGGAATGTGCTTGCTCGACTTCAAATTTTCGTGTGAACTGCGAGTCACAACCTGACCCTGAAAGTTTCTGTGGGAAGAAGGGTATCTCAGAACTTTCTAAATGGTTTAGAGTGCATCTGCCTCAGGAAGCATATAAAAGCTATCCTTCGTACTTGGAAAATTGTAACATCTTTGCCATGTCCTTCCTTCAGCTATTTATACATGAGGTATGTCCATCCTGTCTACTGGAAAGTTAAATTTTTTGTTTTTTTCAAGTGTTGGAAACATTTCAAAAGCATGGAATGCTAAATCATAATTTTTGTTACTATAATGCTGACCTCTAATTTGCTTTCTAATTAATTACAAATGGACTATGATGAGTAATGACATTTAAGTAAGTAACCAGAAGCCCATAAACCCATTCATAGCCAAATCCTTGGTCTAGCTGGGGCACTTTTCAGTTTTGACCACAGTTAAAATGGCAATGACAAAGAGTTTGTTTGGGACATCATGTTTAAAATAACTAACAAATCAAAGCAGAATAGTTAAAAAAGTCAAACATTTCAAGAAAAGGTAAAAAAGAAAAAAACTGACAGGTGTATGTTTATATTTTTAAATGTTGGGCCCATGGAATAAATTTCGACCAAAACATGCAAAATTTTGGTTGAAATGCCTACATATTTTCAAATCGAAATGAAATTCTCAAAATTTCGTTTTGGTACAATATTTCGACTGAAATTTCACAGGTTTCAACGATTTCCCCGTTTCCTAGCTAGGTTGTTTTGACACTCCAACTTGTTTTTTCTTGGTTTTTGTTGATTTCTGTCATATTTTCACCTAATTTACAAATCCTTTGCCTTCACACACCTCTATTGCCTTCAAACACCTTTTAAGCCACAATAGCTATTCATGGCCCCAAGCCCAAACTACAATGAAATTCCATTGACAACAAAATGTGAAACATGAGCCATACTCAACAGTTCCAAACTTCCGTTTTTTAATTTTTGTTTTATTCATGCCTTAAATGATCTTGCATTGCTTTGAAATTAGTATGGTTAGTCTAGGATTATGATCTATGATTGTGTATTAATTTTTTTTTTAATATTATTGCTATTATTTTTTTATTTTAAAAGTTATTTATTTAAAAAAATACATATGTATACATGATATATGAGCTTAACTCAATATAAGTGAAACACCATCACTTGATTTAGTTATTCATTGTATTTTGTTGACTTCTTGTATATGTAAATATTCTATCAAACAATTCATGTATGTTGAATGTTGATGATTCTATGCCTGTATGTAATACAATTTGTACTTGTTGCCTTGTTGGAACCAGTCATTTTTTAGTATACTTCAATGATAATTTCTCAGTGGTTTTTTTTTTTTTTTTGGAAAAATATGTTCCATTGTGTTTAATATGCTTCAAATAGGTAGGAGGCAAGAAATTAGATGAAATTGAGGTCATATAAGGCTCAAAACTTAGGGTCGAAATAAAAAAAGATAAAGAAAAAGTATCAGGTTGACTTTTCAAAAAAAAGTACCAGGTTAAGGCCGAAATTTTGTCAAAACCAGAAATTTCGGTTTTTGGCCAGGTCAAACCTGCCTCTGGCCTCGAGACCGAAAACTCGATCGATGGTTGGGACCTAGAAAGCAGCAGTATACGTGTTGGAGAGAAGAAGGTGGGAGGGGAAAACTAGAACATTCTTTCCTTTTCTTTATTTTATAAACTTGACATTGGATTTCACAATCGAACATGTGAGTTCAAACTAAAATTAAATAAAAATGGCAAACAGATTACAGCTAACAGGTTAGAGACAGCTTCATGTATTAGCAAGGCAACACCATTGTCTCGTCTTTCTCTTAAAAAGCCCTGCTCATGCTCTTCACTCTTTGGACACATATAACCCTGTCCATTTCCCTTAGAGATCTACTAAAGAAGAAGAATTACTGAATGGAAGACCACTAGCTCTTTCAACTCTTTTATTGGCTGGAGGGGAACTTCGTTGATCCTAGTTACCTCGAAGCCCACTTGATCTGGTGTTTGCCTTAGCTCATCTCTCTGCTTTTGTAAGGTCAGGCTTAAGAACATTTCTGGCTATCTTGATCCTCCCGCTGACCTCTCTGGAGACTCAAAGCTACCTGCCAGTTTCCACCTGTTCAAAGTCAATCTGGAGAAAGGAAGCTCACTGCAAGTTCAAATTTTGCTGCATTTTTTCAGTTTAAAGAAAAAAAATAAAATACATAGTTGTGTTTTAAACGTGTTTAATATGTGAAGCCTCTCACAGCAGTTCAGGAGTTGGCATTTGATAAGGGAAAAATTGGTACCAATATTTTACTCGGATCTTAAACATGTTTTAATCAACTATGGTCTTGACTGCATCTTTATAGCTAATGACTAAAATTAGTCTCCAAAAGTTTAGGAGAAACCAAAGAAAGTTCACAGGGGATCACCAGACTATATCTAATGGAACCATATCTTTCACAGTGGAACCTGCATTTGTGAATGCTTCACCTTAATAAGTAATAACCAAGAAGCTCCCACCTACTCCCAGCAGAGACTCAACATAAGGCTAGAAATAGGAGTTAGAACTGCATAATTTTGAGAAAGAGATGTGAAATGAACTAAGAAGATTGGCTAGTGAGATGTGAATTTGAACTAAGAGATTGTCAGTGGACTAGCCATATGCCACAAAATGTGTCCAGTCAGGACTCAGGGGTCAGTTCCACAGACCAGTGTTGGTATAAATGGACCACATTTTGGATTGTTCAAGCCTATGCGGTCCACAGTCAACGTGTTCCAACCATTAATTGCTCTAGGAGGTCTACATTCCAAATGATCTTGCGGTTATTCTCTTGTGTATGGCAATACATTAAACTTTACCACTGATTGATTAGATGATTCCCCATTTTCCCGGTTGATCCTTCTCTCTCTCTCTCTCTCTCTCTCTCTCTCTCTTCAATATCTTTTTAAATTATTCTCTCCCATATTATTCTGAAAAGGTTAATTTTGCTTGCTGTTATATTGTAGGATGATTTATTATTTGAAATGCTCTTGCAACTGTTGACTTTACCCTTTCCTGCTGGGCAATTGTAAGCAAAAAAATTTCACTTTCTTATTACTCCAGTCCTTATATGGTTTTGGTGAAAGAATCTCTCTTATTGTACTGTTTGTAAATATGAAGGGACTGCAGTGAAAGATACAAGGGTTTTCAGGAAGTGAGCGGAGATATCATCTTTCATCTTTCAGACGTTTTTAATCCTGTACGGCTTTTCCATCTATTCCTTGTTGAGGTGGGTATATAGAATTCAATAACTAACTGCCCTATGTATCTCTATATGTGTCCACTTGCACTCATGCCTGTTGAGTAGTTTAATTGAGTACTGAACTTCTGGTTTTCCCCAGCAGTTAGGAGATTCTCACCTATTTTAATTGATTAGATTGTGTTGAAGTTTTTTTTTTCCTTTCCAAATTTTTCTTTATTGGGAAACTAATTGAAACTAATTGGCCTATTGTGTTCTTGCAGTTACACTATGATCACCAAGTGCTTCTTGATTACCTTATTTCAAAGGATACTGGAGTTAATTGTGTGAAGTACCTTTTAAGGTACCCTTATTCTCAAACCTCCAAATTGGAGAATGCAATTTCGAGTTTTGATATAAGTGTCTCTGACTGCTGCTCATCTGCTACAGTCTTATACCTTTCCTTTTTAACTATTATAACAGTTGGAGCCTTGGCTTTTCCTTTGATTGCTTTTGACTAAAACATGATTTCTTGAAATGAATGAAAATATACATCCGTGACTGATTATCGATTTGTGATTATTGAGGTGAGTCACTCTTTCATGTTCTTAAATTTAGTTTCATTTTTTCAGGTCCTTCCGTATAATTTTTAAATCATGGCATCTTTTTGTGAAATTTTCACTGTGTGAGAGTGAGGTAAGCCAGCCATCTTGCAAGAGAAGGAAGATCACTCCAGACAGCCAAGATTCTAATGGAGAAGTGGATCTCCTACATGGTGAAACACCTGTGGCACTTGATAGGGACTGGGAGAGAAGTCATGATGCTGCTGGCAGCTGTCCGTATGATGAGATGTCAAAGCCTTTCAAAAAAGCCAAAGAGTGTCTTCTGTCCTTAAAAAGATCTGTAACAAATCTTCATCAAAAGAACTTATTTCCATATAATCCAACAGCACTTCTGAGAAGGTTTTCAACTTCTTTACAATCCCTTATAATATTATTGTTAGTCAAGCTTTCAAAGTTCTGCATATGATCCCTGATTTTATATTTTTTGTTATGCCATTAAATTTTTTCAGTCTTAACAGTGAAAATATGTTGTTGTAAACCCTGAGGATATTGATGCTTGTATTTGAAAATGGAGGATGCAGTTAAGAAATTCTAAATCTGTTACAATAACTCACTGAAGATATCATCTGTTACTCTGGACTGCTGTTGTCTTAGTTCATAGGCCTCTGAACCTCTAGGCCTGTGCAACCTAGCTTCCTTAATGGGGGGAAAACGATCCATCCAGAGAAGCAATCAACGCCTCTGCCCAGAAAGCCTGGTAGTCTATGGTTGTAGCAATGTTTCTATCTCGTGGTGTTTCAGTTTTAAATTGGTTAAAACTTTTATGTGATGGTAGAGCCTTTAAGTTTGTTGTTTCAAGTGATTTGACATTTTAACAATGGGTGAATAGTTCAACATACTGCATTGCATGTCCTTTCTCTTTCTTCTCATACTCTTTGGCTTCCTTTTCCCAGTGGATATTCTTGTTCATAATTTTGCATTGTATGCTGGTAGCTAACAGTACTTTCAAAGCAGTGAGGAATCATGTATCTTGTCCTTAAATTTCTCTCAAGTCAACTTTCTATGTGATGGTAGAGCCTTTAAGTTTGTTGTTTCAAGTGATTTGACATTTTAACTATGGGTGAATAGTTCAACATACTGCATTGCATGTCCTTTCTCTTTCTTCTCATACTCTTTGGCTTCCTTTTCCCAGTGGATACTCTTGTTCATAATTTTGCATTGTATGCTGGTAGCTAACAGTACTTTCAAAGCAGTGAGGAATCATGTATCTTGTACTTAAATTTCTCTCAAGTCAACTTTCTACCTGTTCTAGTTTACTAATAATGACAAAATTAATTCAGCAGTGACATATACTGAGTTGCTAAGTTTTTATTGCAGTTTCATGAAATTCGAAGAGCTCTGCCATCAGAAACATATAGAGCATGCTTAAAACTTGTAGATGTGTGATCTGGTAAGTTATGCTTTGCCATTTCTCTGAATCACCATCAATCTATTCAAATAATCATACAAAGGTGTGCCATCATGTTCTGTTTATTTAAGAAGTTTATCTGTTGATGTTCTTTCAGCATTATTCTCCTTGCTTATCAGATGCACTGGGATAATGCAAGACAACCTCATTTGGCGAGTAATTCTTGGGGCTATATCTGGGATCTGGTGCAGGCCAAAATTAGGCTCAGCCTTTGTCACTCTGCAAGTGGTATGGGGACGGCACGGATCTGTTATTTGACAAGGGTGGTCCAATCCCTACATATTTGATCATTCTTGCTTCTGAATATTAAACCGATACCTAGTAGAAAATTGAACATCAGGTAGCTGCATAATGCAGGGAGGAATGTGAAGATTATTGGCAAGCTGTGGATTAGCTATTCGTTACGTTGCTGGAGATTCTATTCAGCGTTAGCATGAATGCAAAATGGTTAAATGGATTCTCGCAAGAGTAAACCAATTTTGTCCATCTTAAAAAGTACTCTCCAGTCTCCCCACTTCATGGTGCTTTTGGTGTTGGCTCACACTAGGACAGTGCCCTCACCGTCTTTGCAGGATGATGCAAGCAGTCAGAAAATACAAGTGCAAAATGGACAGTCAGTGGGTGAGGCTGAAGCGCATCCCTGATTCCTTATATCATTTGCGAGATCGACATTATTCAGGTGATATACACTAGACATCGTTTTTCTCCTTGACCTTTCCCATGAGTGTTTATATATGACCAAATGTGATTACAGAATAACTAAGAACTAGATTATAACTTTCAACAGGTCTGGGAAAATGATAGGTAAGAGAGCATGAAAATGCCAGTACAGACAAACTCGGATCCATTTCATTCTTTTTCAACCCGTCCACATTATTTGATGATAAAAGCTTTGGAGCAATTGAAGATAACAAGAAACAAGCTGCCAAGTAATAAGGAATATACTGGAAGATTCTTCAGTGTGAGGAGGAAACTTAACTATTCAAGAAGCTTGATGTTGAAACAAGCAGGTTAATTCAAACAGGTTAATCATATCATCTCTCCAAGTCAAGGCATATAAATCTCTAATTGGTCTTCCTCTCTCTCTGCCGTCATCTTGTGACCATTCTTATGATTCTGGGTCGGTGTTTCTTGTGGTTGGTGGTGTAATGTGGATGCCATATCTCATGGCTGTCAATGCAGAATTGGTTGAATGGTAAAGATCCATACTACTCATTGGAGAGGCCTTGGGTTCAACCCTTGCAGACATCATTTCATTTCCAGTATTAAAAAAGCATCAGTACCCAAAAAAAAAAATAAAAAAAAAATCTCAATGGACATAAACAAAAGTGAGCAATTGAGCATCGAAGATGGGAGCTGTGTATCTCAGTCAATTTTCATCTACCTCTTGGTGTTTCTCGTTTTGAATATCTTAGTATATTTAACAACATTTTCCATCTCCCAACCGTTAAGCTTTTTCTTAATTTCACAGTGAGAGTTTAATCAGTTAATAGAGCCAATGGTATCTGGATGGAAAACGTTTAGTTAAAATATAGGCAGAAAGGCAGTTGCATTCAAATAAATATAATCAGAAAAGTTCAATGACTTCAATCGGTAGGTGAAAAATGAATTGAAGTATTATTTATTCTCTTTCTTTTCACACCCCAAAGAGTAACAAAAAAGAGAAGAGTTACTCAGAAATCATAACAGGAAACTGAGTTAAATCAATAATATTTAAAGATTAAGAACAACACCACAGAAGACAGTTTTATAATGCGTAGACAATTGTATCAGTATCCATCATCTCCTTTTTCTTGTTTACGCCTGTTGATCATCTATGTGTATTTCTTGGCAATGTCTAACAGGCAACAACACAGTTCATGGGGCTTTGTCAGCATAGCCATATGACCAGCATCCTCTATCTCCATCACCTCTTTAACTGGATTATTCTCAATCATCCAGCGCTGGTAATCCTCTGCAATCCCTGAATCTTTTTTGCATACAATGTAAACTCGACTCACTGATCCATATCCTTCTTCAGAGAATGGCTTCTCCTTTGACAGATCTTCTTTGAAGAATAGATCCAGGCCTTACCAGCATTTCTGCTAGTGCCAAATCCTTTTTTTTTTGGGTGGGGTGGGGGTGGGGTATTAGTATTAGACAAGTAAATTCATTTTGGAGCCACAAAGAGAAAAGGATACAAATATGAAACCAAGTCACCTGTTAAGTTTCAATTCACTCTTCCTGATATGTAAAATCTTTTTAGGGAAGATTGCAGTAAGTAGCTCTTTTACTCGCATATCTGTGAGTGTGTATGTTTGCAGAAAGAGATGGGGAGAGTTACCTGTGGAGAGGAGAGTTGATAGACGGTGGCTGCTAAGATCCTGGGGCCAAATCGAATGATAGCTTTTGGATTTGTAGGGTGTGGATCCAACGAAAACTGAGCATCTAACCAACCGTCTGCTGTAGAGCTTGGAGCCCACTGCATAAATTGTTGTCAAGTGATCGAAAACATGAAGATGGTAAAAGTGTGATTAACAGAAATACGGATAACGAGAAGGAGATGGTAAGGTTACCTGTTCTAAGACATAGGAGGGGGAATTTGCAGAATCAGGCATGAAAGCTGTAAGAAACACAGCTGCAGATATCTTGTGAGGAAACCGATCCATTGCAAAAGCCAAATTGATGCCACCCAAGCTATGTCCCACTAGGGTTACTTTCTCTCCTTCTGGAACCGACTCCATCAACTCTATCAATGGCTTTGTGTACTCAGAGAAGGTATGGACCTCTTCTATTTTGGCCATGTTAATCCCTGAAGCTGCAAGATCGATTGCTGTAACTCGATGCCCTGCACTCTCCAACAGTGGTTTCAGCTTGTACCAACACCATGCACCATGGCCAATACCATGTACTAGAACAAAATGCATCTCTCTCTCTCTCTCGTTTTGTCTCTGCACTTGTTGGTTGTGATGGTTTTATATTCAGTTTGAATAAGGCAATAAACAAATAAGAGTCGTGTCAACTTCTGTGATGAGGCCTTCAACATGAGATCATGTGAGATCACTGCTTAGCTTCAAGCGAACCCAAGAAAGAAAAAAAAAATTTTGAAGTATTTTCATGGAAAAACAAACAAATAAATATTATTTAAAATGTCTTTATATAGAGATCAAAAGTGGTCACTGATCAATTATATTTGCTGGCAACTTCCAAGAGGCATCGACACAGTTCGTGGGGCTTTGACAGCATAGCCATATGATCAGCATCCTCTATCTCCATCACCTCTTTGGGCGGATTATTCTCAATCATCCAAAGTTGGGAATCCTCTGTAAGTATCAAATCCTTTTTGCATACAATGTAGACTCGATTAACTGAGCCAAAACCCTCCTTAGAAAATGCCTTCATCGTTGACAGATCTTCTTGGTATCTGGATCCAGGCCTTATCAGCAACTCTGCTAGTGCCAAATCCTTTTGGGTAAAGGGGGAAAAATAAAAAAAATCAGTTGCGACATACTTGTATGTGGACATTAGAACTCAGAAAGAGAAAATGAGTTACCTCTGAAGAGCAGAGTTGATAGAGCTTCAGAGCCATCATTTTGGAGCTAAATAGCATCACAGATTCTGGGTTTACAGGGCCCAGATCAGAAGAACGGCTGCCATCTAAATAATTGCCTGCTGGTTGCCTCTGTGCCATCTGCTGTTTATGTGAATGAAACAGAATGGCAGATTACAAGATTGTTTATCCATATTTGCTATTGAGTTCACTTTTAAATCTCCTAACTCTTAAGTAACCCAGATAAAACCCAGAAAAAGATCAAGCAAAGCACTATTCTTGATCCTTTTTGGACAGAAAAAACAGGGTTTGAATTAGCACAAACAGAGAGAAAACATAAGAAAAATCAGAGAGAAGGGTACCTGATCCCTGACATAAGAGGGGGAATGTGAAGAATCAGGCATGGAAGCTGCGAGGAAAACAGCCACAGCTATCTTTTGAGGAAAGAGGTCCATGGCAAGAGCCAAACTGAAGCCACCCATGCTGTGTCCTACCAGGGTTACATTCTCTCCTGGAGGAAGAGAATCCATTAATTCTATCAATGGCTGTGTGTAGTCAGAGAAGGTATGAACTTCTTCAATTTTAGCCATGTTGATCCCTGAAGCTGCAAGATCGATTGCTGAAACTCGATGCCCTGCACTCTCCAGCAATGGCTTCAGCTTGTACCAGCACCATGCTCCATGGCATAGACCATGTATCAGAACAAAATGCACCATCTCTCTCTCTCTCTCAGTTCCTCTTTGTTGAGCTGTGGATGTGAGATTATAATCTGCTTACTTATAATTAGAATAAGCAATTTCATGGGTTAAATAGGTCCAACAATCTAGACAAGTGTGTGATCTTTGTTTAAGAAAACGAACTCAGCTAGCTTCCACGTATATTAGAATCTAAGAAGAAAAAGGAAAAAGAAAAAAAAGAGGATCAAGACAAAGTGACTAGGTCCCATAGTTAATTGCCCGTTGATAAGACCCTGCGTGCAATTTCCAGTAGTCAGCTAGTGTTCTGGAGTCTTCCCTCGGGGGTTTTTTAATTGAAAACTTAACTACAACACCATATAGAATCAAGATTATTTAATCAAATTAGTTAGTCTTATGGAGTCTCCCTCCGGGGTTTTTAATTGAAAAATTAGCTACAACACCATATAGAATTAAAATTATTTAATGAAAATTAGCTAGTGTTCTGGAGTCTTTCCTCTGGGTTTTATTGCTAATGCAGGATTGATAGAGTGGTAGAAATTCATATTTTTCAGTGGAGGTCATGGATTCGATCCTGCGTCTCCCCCCGAGGATGTAATCAAGGTGCACGCAAACTGGCTTGGATGAACCTCAGCTTCAAAAAAAAAAAAAAAAAATGCATTTTGATAAAATCATACCATATAAAGATGTATTTTAACTTTATAAAATTAATATAGAAGAAGGAAGAAGATCTTCCACCAATGAAATAAAACGATATAAAGGACAAAGATTGAAGATGACTACCGCAAGATAAAGTCATTGAAGAGGCCAATGATCACACAAGCAATCTGGATGCTCACCTAGCTGGACAAATACCATCATTTGGTATTTCGAGCTTCTAAAAGAAAAAATTCTTTACTTGTGTGACCTTGAGATATTTATATCTTTACAATCCTAAGTGAGATGTTAGTCACCTAATGCCGATATTTAGAATGTCTTTAAAGCTTATATTAATAATTACTAAAATATCTTAAAAGAATTATGAAACTAAAATTATTAGTTTTGTAAAAATAGTGAAGAAAATAAATAAGTTTTTACTAATAAATAAAAATAAATTCGCAAAATCACTTTATCATAAATTCTTTTAAAAGACAATACTTAAATACGTGTACACTTTTGTAATTATCAATTCACACGCCATAAAACATTAGTCACAAGATCAACATTCAATGTACGCGTAACCTTTACATGGATGGATTCCACAAAATTCAAAGTGTATTAACCATAGAGAAACGAGTTTGCAAGTCTCTCATAGTCTGAGCAATTTTAACTTGTAATGTATATTTACGTATGTATTACATTATGATGGGGGTGGTTAAGTTGAAGACTACAAAGTAGTTCAGATTGAATGATTATCCATAAAATCAGTCCAAACATTCTAATGGACTAAATAATTACATAAAGTGCCATAAAGAATAAATGCCACATCTAAACAAAATAATCGTAGAAATGTCCAATGTAAATGTGCAAATAAAATAACGTCACGTATTAGGCCACACAATTACTACAACCTTTTCTTTTATTTAATTGTTTATTCAAAACAAGATGAAGTATAGTTAGATTCAATCATTGAATGGAAATAGGCCAAACTATTATACGTGACAAAAAGTTCGAATCCTCTATCTGTCCTGGTAGAAGTCTAAATTCCCCCTTACACCTCTTTCTTGAAGGTTTAATTAACATTGTTGCAGATCGTTGATGGTGTTTGAGGGGCTAATCAGGTGATCAAGATGGTCCCTCGCATAATTATTTGAATTGAAATACAGATTTAATTTCAAATTTTTTTTTTTTCATTTTTTCTTTTTGGGTGGTGGGTGGTTTCTCGCAATGGGGCGTGAAGGAAAAAGATGGGTGACTTCACCCACCTGTGTGGTTCTTTGAGAATAGGATGAGTCACTTCAACATATAAGGGGTAATTTGGTCATATTATAAATTTTGTTTGAATTTCACTAATGGTCATTGGCAGAGTGGAATACCCCCCTTGTAGTTTTTGGCACACTAGGGGGTCAGTTATTTCGTGCCCAACTCGGGGTTGTGTGCATAAAATCTTTTTGGTTCATACATGCCCAAATGTATGTGGACAAAGTTGGATCATGTATTTTCAAAAATCTAACTATAGATATACAAGAAAACATTGAAATTTTCATTAAAATACAAGACAAACACTGAGAATTAGTCAAATCTCAATCATAATTTAAAAGTTACACATTACAATTTGTATTACACAACCATTAAAATTTTCAAAATTTCACAGTGAAATATCGATATTTTATTGAGACCTTGACAAAATGAAAACCCAGGCTCAGTTACCTTTCTTTGGAATAAGGCATATGAGAGGTAAAGATGTCATATTAGAAAAAACAGCAAGAAGTAACAAACAAAAATGATAAAAAGGCTGTGCCACAAATGGTGCATAACCAGGCTATGCCGGACTAGGGTTTATGAGACTGAATCAATCATATTTGTTGGCAATGTCCAAGAGGCAGCAACACAGTTCATGGGGCTTTGACATCATAGGCATATGGTCAGCATCTTCTATCTCCATCACCTCTCTGGGTGGATTATTCTCAATCAGCCAACGCTGGAAATTCGCTGTGATTGTTAAATCCTTACTGCATATGATGTAAACTCGATTAACTGATCCATACCCCTCTTTGGATAGTGGTTTCTCTTTTGATAGATCTTCTCGGTATAAGGATCCAACCCTTATCATCATCTCTGCCAGTGCCAAGTCCTTCCAATTGTAGAGTAACACCAAAAGAGGGGGGGGGGGACTTTTAGTTAGTATACCTGGCCTGTGCGTGTGGAGTTAGAGGCGGAGAGAATGATTTACCTGTGAAGAACAAAGTTGATAAAATCTAGAGGCCATGCATTTGGGGCCAAATAGAGTTAAAGTTTTTGGCTTCACAGGGTGCATATCAGAAGAATTGTGACTGTCTAACCAGAAATCTGCTGGGACTGTCTCCAAATGCTGTTGACATATGGATGAACCAAATTAGCAAATTAGAACCAGACAGAGACAGAGAGAGAGAATATGAGGTACCTACCTTATCTTGGGCATAAGATGGGGGATGTGCAGAATCAGGCATGAAAGCTGTAAGGAAAACAGCTACTGCTATCTTGTGAGGAAATCTATCCATGGCAAGACCCAGATTGTAGCCACCCAAGCTGTGTCCTACCAGGGTTACCTTCTCTCCTGGAGGAAGGGAAGCCATTAATTCCGTCAAAGGCTGTGTGTACTCAGCCATGGTGTGGACTTCTTCTATTTTAGTCATGTTGATCCCTGAAGCCACAAGGTCGATTGCTGTCACTCGATGTCCTGCACTCTCTAATGCAGGCTTGATCTTATACCAACACCATGCTCCATGGCATAAACCATGTACTAGAACAAAATGCACCATCTCTCACTCTCTCCAACTTTCTCTTTGTGCTTAATTGGGGGTGTTTTCTGAATTCTGGATATGAGATGATAATCTGCTTACATATGGCTAGAATAATAAGCTGGATGATATGTTTTGGATAGAAAGGAATCTTTATTAATAAAATCTAAAAAAAAAATACATAAAGAACCAAGAAAATCAATTTGAGTCCCATGCTGGGTAGGACTATTACAACCGTCTACTTTCTATCCTTAGCTGTCACTAGGCTTTAATCAATAGGTGTCATCTAAGTCTTCTTGGGGTCATTTCTTTGTCATCACCTTTTTTTTTTTTGGTAGACATATATTTATTGAGGTTGTTCGCAAAAAGCGTCTGCAGCTTCGTTGAAAAATGTCTATAACTTCACTGAGAGGCGTTTGCAACTATGCAACTTCGTTGGCCGAGGCACTAGGATTACGATTGTTGGGCAAATGAGGAATCCCTTCAGCCATCTGTGTAGTTATTTGATAATAGGGTATGGGGGAGCATTGGAGTCACTCAACACATTAGGGGTAATTTGGTCATATTATAAATTTTGTTTGAATTTCACTTACTGTCATTAACAGAGTGGACCCCTGTTAGGGGTGCAAGAGTTTGGCCCTGGCGGCCCTGACCCTCCTGAGCCCAAATAGGGCTTAGGCTAAAGATTTTGGCCCTAAGGGCGGGCTAGGGCCAAAATATTAAGGCCCTGAACTAGGGACAAGGGCGGGCCTAGGGTTACTCTCTGGCCCGCCTAGCCCATCCCTGATTCTCGTCCCCTGATTTTGGCCCTGATTCTGGCCCTGATTTTGGCCCTGATCCTGGCCCTAGATTTTGGCATTGATTTTGGCCTTGATTCTGGCCCTAATTTTGGCCATAATTACCCTGATCCTGACCCTGATCCTGACCCTAATATTGGCCATAATATTGACCTTGATCTAGGCCCATGATTTTGACCCTGATTTGAGTCTGGATCCTCCACCCATATGGAGATGAATTAATTATAATCCACATGGGTGAATATTTGACACGTGTCAAATTTTAAAAACATGATCATGTTTTGTAAAAAATTAATAAAAATAACTTATAGATCTTCACTACCAATGTAGTAAGCATTCACCTGATTTTGGCCCGATTTTGACCCGAATTTTGGCTCTAGTCTTAATGTTAATTTGACATTGATCATATGTTAGATTTTTACCTAATCTTCACATTAACATTTATATAATTATAAGTCTCGACTTTGACCTTTAGGCATTTTGATCATATTAGATTATGAGTTCACTTTTATATTATTTTTAAGATAATTTTTATTTTTCGAACTAAGTCATTTTTAGTTTCAAAAAATCATTGATCTTTTTTTTTTTGGATTAAGGTGAGAAAATATATTATAAATAATAAAAGTTAGTATATTGAGAATTAAATCTAACAAATCTACACCCCAATTTCTCATCATGAATATTGACATCCTTCTTTTGCCTCCAATGTGATATTTCAGGAAATTTTGTTTTTATTAAGGACAGATAGCTATGTTTGTAATTAAAATATAATTTTCTTTAACTACGATAAAAATATCAATAATAAATTATCGTTAACAAAGTTCTGAATATGGTTTTTTTTTTTTTTTTTTTTTTTGTTGAATAAGGATATCAATGGGAGGGGTTTTCAATTTCTATCACCAAAGAAATGGGAGAGGTTTTCAATTTCCATCATCAAAGCAATGAGACTTTCAGAGATCAATATATAATTATGGAGTATAAATTTATTTATGTTTATAGCAACACTATCAACTTATTGACTATTTTATCATTTTGTATGAGCTTGAATAATTTTATATTTCTATCTTATTTTTAGTTTACTTATGATACTTTTATTTTATTTATTTTTTATTTTTTTATGAATTTACATTTGATATTTTAGGTCCAAGGATAGGACCAATTAAGGGTAGGGCCAAGATAGGGTCAATTAGGGCCAAAAACAAGGCTAATCAGGGTCAGGGTCAGGGTCAGGGTCAGGGCCAATTAGGGCCAGGGCCAATCAGGGCCAATTAGGGCCAATTAGGGCCAACCCATCCCGACCCGGCCCAATTAGGGCTAATTAGGGCGGGAATGGGCTTGGCTTGGCCCTGTAGGGCTTAGGGTCAGGGACAATAATCATTGGCCCTGAACTAGGGTTAGGGCGAAAATGGGCTCTGATTATAACATATAGGGCTGGGCTTGGGATTGCAAAAGCCCGGCCCAGTTGCAGCCCTACCCCCTGTAGTTTTTGGAACACTAGGGGTGTCTAGTGTCAGTTATTTCCTGCCCAACTCAGGGGTGTGCACGTAAAATCTTCTTGATTCATGCACGTCCGAATGTTTGTGGACAAACCTAGATCATGTATTTTCACAAATCTAATCATAGATATAGAAGAAAACATTTAAACTTTCATTAAATTACAAGAGAGAATTAATCAAATCTCAATCATAATTTAAAAGTTACACATTACAATTTGTATCACACAACAACCCTTAAAATTTTCAAAATTTCTCGAAATTTTATTGAGACCTTGACTAAATGAAAACATATGAGAGGTAAAGATGTGATATTAGAAAAAACAGAAGAAATAACAAACATAAATGATAAAAGGCTGTGCCACAAATGGTGCATACTTTTCTTTTTTTTTTTTGCCAAAATAGAAAAGCAGCCAATATATTAAAAGAAAGAGTTTAGGTCAAATGGTGCATACCCAGCTAGGGTTTATGAGACTATCAATTATATTTGTTGGCAATGTCCAAGAGGCAGCAACACAGTTCATGGGGCTTTGACATCATAGGCATATGGTCAGCATCTTCTATCTCCATCACCTCTCTGGGTGGATTATTCTCAATCATCCAACGCTGGAAATCCGCTGTGATTGTTAAATCCTTACTGCATATGATGTAAACTCGATTAACTGATCCATACCCCTCTTTGGATAGTGGTTTCTCTTTTGATAGATCTTCTCGGTATAAGGATCCAACCCTTACCATTATCTCTGCCAGTGCCAAGTCCTTCCAATTGTAGAGTTACACCAAAAGAGGAGGGGGGGGGGGGACTTTTAGTTAGTATACCTGGCCTGTGCGTGTGGAGTTAGAGGCGGAGAGAATGATTTACCTGTGAAGGACAAAGTTGATAAAATCTAGAGGCCATGCATTTGGGGCCAAATAGAGTTAAAGTTTTTGGCCTCACAGGGTGCATATCAGAAGAATTGTGACTGTCTAACCAGAAGTCTGCTGGGAGTGTCTCCAAATGCTGTTGACATATGGATGAACCAAATTAGCAAATTAGAACCAGAGAGAGACAGAGAGAGAACATGAGGTACCTACCTTATCTTGGGCATAAGATGGGAGATGTGTAGAATCAGGCATGTAAGCTGTAAGGAAAACAGCTACTGCTATCTTGTGAGGAAATCTATCCATGGCAAGACCCACATTGTAGCCACCCAAGCTGTGTCCTACCAGGGTTACCTTCTCTCCTGGAGGAAGGGAAGCCATTAATTCCGTCAAAGGTTGTGTGTACTCAGCCATGGTGTGGACTTCTTCTATTTTAGTCGTGTTGATCCCTGAAGCCGCAAGGTCGATTGCTGTCACTCGATGTCCTGCACTCTCTAATGCAGGCTTGATTTTATACCAACACCATGCTCCATGGCATAAACCATGTACTAGAACAAAATGCACCATCTCTCACTCTCTCCAACTTTCTCTTTGTGCTTAATTGGGGGTGTTTTCTGAATTCTGGATATGAGATGATAATCTGCTTACATATGGTTAGAATAATAAGCTGGATGACATGTTTTGGATGGAAAGGAATCTTTATTAATAAAATCTAAAAAAGAAAACATAAAGAATCAAGAAAGTCAATTTGGTCCCATGCTGGGTAGGACTTTTACAACCGTCTACTTAGCTATCTTAGCTGTCACTTGGCTTTAATCAATCAATAGGTAGTCATCTAACTCTTCTTGGAGTCATTTCTTCGTCATCACTTTTTTTTTTTTTGTAGAAAATATATTTATTGAGGTTGTTCGCAGAAAGCGCCTGCAGCTTCGCTCAAAAATGTCTATAGCTTCAATGAAAAGCGTTTGCAACTGTGCAACTTCGTTGGCTGAGGCACCAAGATTACGATTACTGAACTAGGGAGTGGATAACGGCCAAACAGTTTTACCCTCCACCAACCAGCCTTCCTGGCTAGAATATCTGCTATTGAATTGCATTGCTGCTACTACAAGTCTACCACTCGCCCAGTTTGCATTTCTGCTTCGTTAGGGATACCTTTCATTTTGCCTCTTATTTAGAGGATTGCTATTTTTCTTTTGTTACAAGAACCCGTAATTCTTCGTCATTTGTCATTTGGTTATCCTTATTATTGTCATACTCATATGCTTGTAGGAGTCATAGAATCAAAAGGTAAAAGTGAACAAAAGTCATCAAAAGCAAATCCCACACCGATCTCAAGAGTTTTATTTTTATTATTTTCTTATATGTTTTGAAGTTGCTTTCCATTGAACTTTACTTGATGTTGCAGCTCCAATGGTTTGGCCCCTCAGATGGTAAAAAGAACATTATGATTATAGAAGCTTGATTCATATGATTACCAACAATTCATCTTATTTAAGTTTGTCCTTTTCAGGAAATTGATAAATAATATATTGAAAGATACATTACATATAATTAAAGACAATGAAAGTGAAAGAAGGGGAATGCATCTTCACTACGAAGAAGGTGACAATCAATTATATTTGTTGGCAATGTTCAAGAGGCAGTTGCTGACTTCACTGGGATTTGACAGTATAGCCATATGATCAGCATCCTCTATCTCCATCACCTCTTTGGGTGGATTATTCTCAGTCATCCAACGCTGGGTACCCTCTGTAATTATCAAATCCTTCTTGCACACAATGTAGACTCGATTTACTGAGCCATATCTCTCTTTAGATAATACCTTCATCCTTGATATATCTTCTTCGAATCTGGATCCAGGCCTTATCAGCAACTTTGCTAGTGCTAAATCCTATTGGTTGTAAAGTAACACCACGTACACAGGAGAGGGGACAAAGAAGAAGAAGAAAAAGAAAAAAACATTCAGTCTCGTGACGTAATTTTGTGTGGGCATGTGGACATCAGAAAGACAAAACTGAGTTACCTGTGAAGAGCCGAGTTGAAAGAGCTTCAAAGCCATGTATTTGGAGCCAAATAATGTCACAGTTTTTGGGTTTACAGGGTCCAGATCAGAAGAAATGTAGTTATCTAAATAAAAGCCTGCTGGTTGCCCCCGTATCATCTGTTGTTATGTGGATGAAACAGAATAGCAGATTACAAGAGTGTTTCCCCATATTTCAGGGTTTGAATTATCACAAACAGAGAGAAAAGAGAGAGGGGGTTGGTTACCTGATCCCTGACATAAGAGGGGGAATGTGAACAATCTGGCATGTAAGCTGTGAGAAAAACAGCCACGGATATCTTTTGGGGAAAGCGATCCATGAGAAGAGCCAAACTAAAGCCACCCAAGCTGTGTCCTACCAGGGTTACCTTCTCTCCTGGAGGAAGAGAATCCATTAATTCTATCAGTGGCTGCGTGTAGTCATAGAATGTATGGACTTCTTCTATTTTGGTCATATTGATCCCTGATGCGGCATGGTCGATTGCTGTCACTTGATGTCCTGCACTCTCCAGCACTGGCTTAACCTTGTACCAGCACCATGCTCCATGGCATAGACCATGTATTAGAACAAAATGCACCATCTCTCCTCTCTCTCTCTCTCTCTCTCTCTCTCTCTCTCTCTCTCTCTCTCTCTCTCTCAGTTTCTCTTTGTTAAGCTGTGGATGTGAGGTTATAATCTGTTTATTTATAGTTGGAATTAGCAATTCCATAGGTAAATGGGTACAAGCATCTAGCAAAGTGTGTGATCATTTGGTCAATTCATTAGATGACACTGTTAAAAAAAACAGCATGCAAATCAACTTGGTCCCAGACCGAACTGCACCTGATAAGACTCTGCATCCTCCCTGTAGTCATCTAGTCTTTTGGAGTCTATCCCTTTCGGTGGCTTATCCTTTGTGGGTGAAGTTGACAAACAAGCTAATAAGTTCGAACTAGCTGAACTGTTTTCTGTTGTTTCTTTCATCTCAGATGTCATAAAAGTTATTTTATAACAAAGATAATCCCACGCACATAGACAGCAATTAATGGTTCCATCCCTTATTTACTAAATGAAGCTGTCCACTGGGATTGAGTGTTTTTTGAGAAATCGAAGTTCAAGGTGGTAGACTTCATCAACAAGGGGAGGTGGGTGCTACTGGAGGTGCACCTTAATTGAGTTTTTACAGTTGGTGTTTGATCAGAATCATATGCTTCCATTACCTTTTGGTGATGTGCAGGTTGTGTGTAACTGGCGTCTGAATAATGTCTGATGCTGAGTGGGGATTTCTCTACGAAAACGGCATGGATGAAATTAAGAGAAAAGCTCCAAAACTGGGCTCGGTTGATGAAGCCGTGGCGAAGCCAGGTATATCAATGGCATGCATGATTCATGAAGATGTGATTTATGCAATGGAGCAGTAGAAGATATGGATTACCTGTTTTTTCGATGCCCATTTGCTGAGGAGTGTTGGATGACTTTGCTTCAAAATTTGGTGTATAGTGGATGTTTCATTCTTCTTTAGTGGAGTTCTTGAATCTTCTTTAGTGAAATTCTCGAACTGGTGGAGATACAAGTTGCAAATGGATCGAACTGAATGGCTGCAAGTATGTGTTCTTAATTTCTATGGTCAGTGTTAAAGGGAAATTCCTAGGGCTCTCTTGTGAGCCATGTGGCACTCTTTTATTGGTTGTATTTGCAACCTCTGATGTCTATGAGTAATAAGATATAACCTTCAGATCTACTATTCTGAAGATTCTTTCCAGTCAGTAAGGTGTTCAAGAAGATATGCTGAAGGTAAGCACTCATTTTCTACTGTGGTAGGGGTGTGTGTTTTGAATTAAAATTTTCCGGTGGCCCACCTGGCTGGGCGCCCCGGGGGGTTCTGGGGTTGGGTTGGTGGGGTTTGTTGGCGTTTTGGCGTGGTGGTGGCGCGCGTGGGGGGGGCCGGGTGGGCCCTTTGGCGGGGTGGGCGGGTTGTTCTTTGCGTGTTTTGTTGTTTTTTGTTTTTGTTGTGTGGTTTTGGGGTGGGCTGTAATTTGTTTGGGATTCATTTGCTACTGTGGTTAAGGTATTTCTGGTGTTCTTGAGGGTCAAGACATTTTGAAGCCATGGTCTAAAATGGGTCAAAGGAGTTGGATATCTCTAAATTGTGGGTTGAGTGCGACTCCATGGCGCTAGTTGTTTTGACTCGGAAGGCTACACTCTCGTGTTTCGTAAGGCAGTGGTGGTGGGGGCTACAATCATATCTTGTGGAGATTCAATGGAAGATAACACACTGGTGTAGAAAAACAAGTGCAGCAACATACTATTTAGCAACTTGTGTAGTGAAATAAGGGATGTTAAGTTATAATGTAACATGGCTTAGTCTTACACACTCCTTAGAAAGAAAAAATATTCATTTTGCCTACTTAAGTTGGGTTGAAACTCTTATTTGTCCACTTAAGATGGTCAATATTTGAATTATAATCTATTCATCTATATCTCCTAAACGGTGTCCTTACATTTGTAGTCAATTCATTAGAGGAAGTTTTTTGAAATGAAATCGTTCTTTACTTTGTATTCTCCTAGAAAGGTTAATGGTGTAGGTGATTATATCGCTAGGAAAGCTCTGTCTTTGACAAGTAAGATGGATTGGTCCATTTCCTTTCATTTGTCTCCTTGAGTTATGTAATCAGGATATTTTACCTTTCTCTTCAATAAATGTTTTATTACAAAAAAAAATATAAGAGAAATGAATACAATCAAACTGGGTTCCATGGTGAAATCAATCTTTACTTTGTATTTTTTTTTAATTTCTTTTATTTTAAATGTTGTAAGTTGCTTCCGTTTAACTTTAGTTGATGGTGCAGCTCCAACGGTTTGGCCCCTCAGATAATAAAAAAACATCATGGTTATGGAGGCTTGATTCATGTGATTAGCAATCGAGGAAAGGGCAATAATTCACCTTAATTATTCAAATTTGTTTATTGGGAATTGATAAATAATATATTTAAATATAAATTAGATATATTAAAAAGCCCAACCAGTGTGTGATCCTCCGGAGGTAACATGTGACTTCTTGGGTAAAAGAGATGCATGCTTCAATGACTGTTGAGAAGTTATAGCAAGGTACATGAACGAAGATGCATGAAATAATAACATCTCTGAAAATGATTCATCAACAAAGATTTGAAAGAAAAGTATCCATCCAATCTCTAGAAATGAAATATATTTCTTGGTATGATAGAAGAAATATAGATGAATGATAAAAATAAAAAGAATAAGGTAAAGAATGATCATATTAGAGTTGATTCAGTAATAGTGTTTCAATCAATGATAAGTTACAAAAAAATCAATTGAAGTGACATGGTAATGTTCAACGAAGGTCATTAAATGCACTTGTTTAAAAAAAAATGATTTAGTCCATATTGAAGAAATTAAAAGAATTACCGGCAAACATAAAATATCATTAAGAGAAGTGATAAGAAAAGATATGCATAACTAAAGTCGTGTATCTAATATGCATTTTTCTTAATTGGTTTTAGAATATAAATTTATTATTTTGTTCAACTCAATCACTAAATAATTAATGTGTTATTATAGTATTTTGAAAAATATTAAACTTGTTAAGTCTATCAACATTTGATAAAAATACGAAGTATTATTTGACTCGGATGATTTATGACTCTCTCTGGTCAAATGTCGTATTAATTTATATGATTCTTGATAAGTCTTCAAAAGTTTAACGTGACTCGAGCAACTCAACCTGATCAAAACCTAATTTAATCTAAAAGAAAAGCTTAACTTAATCCAAGAAGTCTCTTTTTATTTTCCACTGAGGCATGCAGTTGCCATTTACCGAAAAAAGAAGAAGAAGGCATGCCTTCATTGTAAAGAGAAAACCAAAATAAGAGAAACTCCAATGGGGAAGAAAAGATCAATGTTCTGTGTTCACAATGAAGAAGGTGACAATCAATTATATTTGTTGGCTATGTCCAACAGGCAATTACACACTTCATTGGGTTTCGACAGCATAGCCATATGATCAGCATCTTCTATTTCCATCACCTCTTTAACTGGATTATTCTCAATCATCAGACGCTGAAAATCCTCAGTAATTCCCAAATCCTTTCTGCAAACAATATAAACTTGATTAACTGATCGATATCCTTCTTCAGAGAATGGCTTCCCCTTTGATAGATCTTCTATGAACAATGATCCAGGCCTCATCAACTTCTCTGCTAGTGCCAAATCCTTTCAGTTGTAGAAAATCATCAATAAAGGTTATTAAAAAAAAAAATACTAGAGATAAATAAAGTAGCACTACATGCATATGCATGATTTCTGGGGAGAGAAACAGGGAAGACTTGTTACCTCTGAAGAGGTGAGTTGATAGAACTTTGAAACCAAGACTTTGGAGCCAAGTAGCACTGTGATTTTTGGATTCAAAGGATCCCGATCAAATGAAATCTGGCTATCTAACCAAGAGCCTGGTGGGTTCCTCTCCATAAACTGTTTGCATGTAAAATGAATGAAAATTAATATGTTTTAAACTCCCATCTTCACCTGCATATTTTCCTGAAACCTTTTGTATCAACACAGAGAGGACTAAAGAGGAGTTAAGAGTACCTGACCCAAGACATAGGAGGGGGAATGGTTAGAATCAGGCATTAAACCTGCAAGAAATACAGCTGCAGATATCTTTTGAGGGAAACTGTCCATGACAAGAGCCAAATTTACAGCTCCCAGTCCATGTCCCACTAGGGTTACCTTCTCTCCAGGAGGAACTGAGTTCATCAACTCCATTAATGGCTTTGTGTAGTCGGATGTGGTGCGGACCTCTTCTATTTTAGTCATGTTGATACCTGAAGCTGCGAGATCGATCGCCGTCACTTGGTGCCCGGCAGTCTCCAGCAGTGACTTAACCTTGTACCAACACCATGCTCCATGGCATATACTGTGTACCAAAACAAAATGCACCATCTCCAGCTCCCTCTCTATCTGTGATTTCCTACTTGAATTTTTGTGTTCCGTGTAGGTTTGCATGTGTGATTATGATGTGTTTATATACACAGAACAAGCTCAAAATCTTGGCCTTGAAAGTGGGTCAGGGTTAGAACTTTGAAGCTCTAAAATAGGATCAAGGTTGAGTGTTTGACCTCACTTGATCTATCCAGGGAAGTAAATGTAGTGCAACAATATAAAATTATATATTGGAAATAGATGTTGTTGCTCCAAAATCTGTCAACTCCTGGTTTGGTTTGAAGATGACTCGAATCAGTTATCTGTAAACACAAAGAATTGTAAGAATGGGCCGCCTCTAAGGATAGGAAGCCACCTTAGATGAGGTAACTCAGATCCTTCTTGAGATGAGTACTTCATGCCCCAAGATTTCTAGGTCTCTTGAGTAGTTGCAAGAGAGTTAATGCAAGACTTGAGTAGTTGCAAAAGAGTTAATGCAAGACTAATATTGGTTTATCTTTTGTTTCCTCTGATTTTTGTCCTGATAGACAAATTGCATGTTCTGAAAGGAACAAACATTGACCATCGGATCTGTGTATTTGAAATGGAGGGCTTAGATGGGCTATGACACCAATCTTGTTGGAGAAGCCAAGGCCCGAATCTTGCTAAAGAAGTTTAGGGTTTAATACACCTTCCCCTAGATTTGTCAGTAATCTTGACATACGTGGACCTTAGAGGTGCTGTGTTTCCTCTTAAACTCTAGACAAATCTAAAGAAGCAGTCCTCAAGAAGATTTGGATGGATTAGTGCCCCTATGAAAAGCATTAAGTACTTGAGTTATAAGGACAAAGCATTAAATGCCGAATTTAATGCTCTGATGTACTTGTAGTTAGAAACATGTTGTCTCTCATCATCTCGCTATTTTTTCCGAAAAGTAACGTTTCAGATATCTATTGAACGTTCATGCCAACAACATTTTCAAGTGACAATATCATTATTGTACTTTCAAGGAAGAGTGATCACTTCTCGGAAAGTGTATGCCAACAGGTTTCTCGATCACTAATTCCTTGAACCGGGTCAAGACTAGACGCACCAAATAAAATGGTTCATTCTGGTCCGGTGGTCTAAGCCAAAATTTGGTATAACAGATGTTCACTGCTTCGGAACATGATTCATTTCATGCGATTATTTGGGGTGAAGCATGGCAATCCTCTCCATTTCGTTTAATGTATTTGATTTTCTTTCTCTCTTTGATAGGCATTTAAATATATATGGTTCTTCTAATCCTGAAATGGGATTTTATTTCTACAATTATCTTTATTCATCAAACCCACATTGATTATGTATCAGGCTTGAATTACAACGCATAAAAGATGTAAAGGAAGAACATAGGCATATGATCAGCATCAAAGTGTATTTGCTGAGACCAAATCGTCTAAGTGTATTTGGTGGCAAGTCCAAGAGACAGCGACACAGCTCAATGGGTTTAGAGAACATCGGCATATGATCAGCATCTTCTAACTCCATCACCTCTTTGGGTGGATTATTCTCAATCATCCAACGCTGGAAATCTGGTGACACTCCAATGTCCTTTTTGCATACAATATAAACTCGATTAACTGACCCATATCCCACTTCAGAGAATGGTTTCTGCTTTGATAAATCTTCTGTGAAGAAGGACCCAGGCCTTTTCATCATCTCTGCTAATGCCAAATCCTATTGGTTTGCCAATAACAGCAAATATGTGAGAATGTTATAGTACTACTAATGAAAATTCACTATGGAGCACCACAGTGCAGAGAAGATAAACAAACGCCCTAAAAAAATATTGAAACCCATCAAGGCCAGCCAAAGAGAGATAAAAGAAGAGTGGATTTTACCTGTGGAGAGCTGAGTTGATAGAACTTTAAAGCCATTACTGGGGGCCAAGAAGAAGTGTAGTTTTTGGCATCGTAGAGTCCTTATCAGATGAAAAGTGAGTATCCAACCACTTCCCTGGTGGTGAGTTCTCACTATGCTGTTGTCAGATAAATGAAAAAAAACAGCAGATTAGAGATTGTTCTTATATATTAGCGGATAAATTCAATTTAAGTCTTCCAACTTTAAAGGTTCAGACTCAATTTAGCCTAAGGTTTCAAGGTCACGGACAAGAATCTTAGGTCCTGAATCCGAGTTACGGCAAGAATGGATTTAACTATGAGCATTTAAGGAGGGGATGATGGCGTTTGAAAAAGTCCACCCCAACCGAGCCCTGGTGCAACCCTACTTTCTAGGAAAGAAGAGAGAGAGATGGGTAAAGACTAGGAAGAAAGAGGGAGAGAGGAGATGAGGTACCTGGTCCAAGACATAGGAGGGATTATGCACAGTATCAGGCATGAAAGCTGTGAGAAAGACAGATGCAGATATCTTGTGAGGGAACTTGTCCATGGCGACAGCCAAATTTATCCCACCATAACTGTGACCTACTAGGATCACTTTCTCTCCAGGAGGAAATGAAGCCAACAACTCTATCAATGGCTTTGTATAGTCGAATATGGTATGGACCTCTTCAATCCTAGCCATGTTGATCCCTGAAGCTGCAAGGTCAATTGCTGTAGCTCGATGCCCTGCACTCTCCAGCATTGGCTTAATTGGCTTAACCTTGAGCCAACACCATGCTCCATGGCATGTTCCATGTACTAGAACAAAGTGCACCATCCCTCACTCCTGCAACTTAATTTATCAAATTCTAACAGCTGTGGAGATCTATATATAGATCATTCTCCTTTGTATAATCTGTGTTTGAAGCACCTCTCAAATTTGTTAGATGGTTGGCCACGAAAGAAACATAAATTGGAGAATTAATTACGATGTGACTGATATCTTTTTTCTTTTACTAATGTGATTGCTATATCTACCAACAAAAAAAATGTAATGTGACTGATACCTTGCTAATATTCTTGGTTCTGCACTAAAATCGATCAAAAAATTTGGCTGAATCTATCATTGGTTAGTTATTTATTGAGTTGTGAATGGGGTGTCAGTGGGATCAACATCGTTTCGGGTCACTAGAGCATCAGTCATTCATTAGTCGCTTATCATCTCTGCCACATGAATATTGATGGATTCAACGGTGAAAGATACTACTTAAAAACAAGGGCATCAACCATCCAATGGATCAATGGTTACCTTGTTTTTGAACAGTCTTGATCTTTGAATCCTTCAATATTTACGTGGTGGACTTTTATTAAGGGACTAATGAATGACTAATACCTTTTGTAGAGAAGATGAATCTGTCAAAAGGCAAGGTTGGGTCGGATTAGTCTAAACCAAGTCGTGTTACTGTATTTATCGGCAATGGCTAATAGACAATGACACCTCACTTCATGAGACTCTGAAATCATAGCCATATGATCAGTATCTTCTATGTTCTTCACCTCCTGGGTTGGATAATTCTCATTCATCTAACTGGAAATCTGATCTGAGAATCTTATATGCTAAGCGAGGGTGAAAAACAATCCGATTAGGTTAGATCATAGATCGTCCAAGTGAAATAAGATTTTAAGTACTTTTCACTTGTCACGAGAAACTCATTGAATGACAATACTTTTCACTTGTCACGAGAAACTCATTGAATCTTGTCATTTTTCTCTCCATTGAGTTGTCATTTTCATCACCAAGTCACCAACTTCATTTTCTTTGGCAGCCAAATTTTTCACTGGTCACCACCGACATCACCCTTGGTTTTTTTTTTTTTTTTGGTAAACTTTTTTTTTTTTTTTGGTAAACAGCACTTTATTTAAAGAATTAAAAAAAATACAAACACATCTGCATGAGTACACAAGGTTCAAAGCGAACCAAGGAGCGGCAAATGACCAAACTGTCGGACATGCAATAGACAGGGTCAGCCAGGGTAAGGGTTGGGTCAAGCCCAAAGTGGATCACATCCACAAAACCCTTATAACAAGCACACCAAAAACACACTAACACCCTCAAAGGGGGACATACTACACGCCTCAAGGGCGGACAAATTACACGCCTCAAGGGCGGACATAACACGCTCATAGGGGGATATATTACACGCCTCAAGGGCGGACCCAAAATTCCTATAGTTGTAGCGATGGTAACAACGAAAGTGCGGATAAGATTCGGACCTCCCATCCAGCGATGCCGTATAGGTGTACCTGTCAAGCTCGACGCAGAAAAACTTGTACCTAGTCTTGGAGGTGTTCTGCGGTGTGCACCAAAGAACCGCTGCCATCAAAAGAAAAACAAAGTAATGCAACCAGAGAAGAAAAAAAATCTAAGAGGAAACCTAGATCTGGTTATTGAAGCAGAGATGGGGAAGAGGGAAACGGAGACGGGAAAGAAAAGAAGAGCCGAGCGGGAGGAAGATGGGCCAGAACGGAACCGAACAGAGCGGGAGGAAAATGAGGCGGAATGGAACAAGGGAGCAGGGAGGCGGAAATGGAGGAAGAGTCGAGCGGGTGGAACAGGGAGGCGGAATGGAGCAGGGGAGACAGGAGAGACAGAACGGAGCAAGGGGGCGGAGATGTGGGCCAGCAGTAACCGGTCGCCGACGGAGAGAGAAGGGAACCGGGAGAGATGGAGAGATGGAGAGAGGGAGGGACAGCAGGGAGGCAGAGGGAAGAGAAACGCAGGAGAGAGGGAAGAGATGGAGAGATGGAGAGACAGCAGGGAGGCAGAAGGCAGATGAGGCGGAGGCGGACAGCAGGGGAGGCGGAGAGGCTACCAGGCGAGCCTCTCCGCCTCAGATGGCACAAGCAAAGTGGGTGGCGAGCAACTTCACCGACAGAGGGAGAGACGGAGGCGCAACGGTTGAACCTCTTACAGTCCCGACAGAGGGAGAGACGGAGGCAAAAACCTTACTTCTATCCGGTCGCTATTACATTTTTTCTTTACATCACCCCTTTTTTTTGGGTTCATCGCATCACCCCCTTCTGATGTTGCTTTAATTCAAAAGTAGAAAATCATTATACCAGGTTTTCTGATACCCACAAAAAATAGAACCCAGATTAGTTTCTCAAGCTTTATTACAACACATGCATGAATCACATGACAGAAAGAAAACGAGAGAGAATGGAAAAAACTTTTCAAATCATCTCTGACTGTACTTGTTGGCGATGTTCAATTGACAGCGACAGACTTCATTGGGCTTGGAGAACGTTGGCATGTAATCATCAGCATCTTCTATCTTCATCACTTCTTTGGGCAGGTAATTCTCAATCATCCATCGCTGGAAATCCTCTGAGAATGCTTTATCTTTTTTACATACGATAAAAACTCTTACAAATCGAGTCATATCCCACTTCAGAGAATGGTTTTTCCTTTGATAAATATGTTGGATCCATTAGGATTTATATTGTTCCTATAATAATCAAATCATAGTTATGAATAAAATTATGGAAAGCGTAGAAATAAATACCTGTAGTACGTTATATATATATTCTCTTGTAATAGAACATCTATAATAACAGTTTGAAAAGAATTCAGTGCAAAACCTAATGTTGGACGCTAGCTAATTTTTTAATCCTATTTTCATATCAAATCATCATAAACAAAGTGAAATAGATGCTGGATTGATATGGCATGTCAACTTTTGAAGATATCATTTTTCTATAAAATTTTCACTTCTTTTTTATATGAAGCCTATTTCGTAATGTATGTGACTGAATGGCAAGAGGGTCGTTACAAATTTGTGTTAGAAGGAATACCAAGAAATCACAAATCGAAATTGTTATTCTATTGGCTGAAAATAAAGGTGTTGTTATTGTTGACAACTTTAGTTAGATGAGTGAGTTGGTTGAGCAGTTCAATAGATGGGCTCATATCAAGTTGGGTCAGCCAAGTATTAAAGTCGGTTCAACCAATGGTTTATTGCTTATAGGCTTTGATAGGGTAGAGCACGTATATGAAGATAGCTTTGATATGAGCTTTGATATGGTATAGCACATACATAAAAAAGATGTTGAGTTAAAAGTGTAAGTTAATAAAAAACAAAAGTGATTTTGCTTCAATTCTATGCATTTAATATGTAAGACTGTACAACGAGGCGTGCCCGATCAATGAGGAAAACCAGTCAAGCTGTGTGTCTAGTTTCATTAGTTTATTTGACTTTCGTCAGCCTCGAATCAAGAAACTACTTTCAGAGCGAAAAAGTTGGACCAGACTTGCTGCTGGCAATTTAAAAAGTGGAAGAAGATGATGCTGCTTTTCTGAAATTGTTCTTCTTCAAAGAAATTAAGGGTTCAATGGTTGGGTTCCATTGCTAAAAAACAGAGAGGAAGAGAATAGAAAGAGAAATGGAAAAAGTTACATAAAGTTTTTTTGAAATCGCTTTTCTTTAAAACATCCTACAGCTGAACCAGAGAGAAAAGGAAAAGGAAGATATTGTTCCACGATTGAAAAAGAGAAAGAAAAGGGAATTGTTGTTGTGTACCTTCAAGAAGAAAATCAAAAGAAGATATTGCTTCTGCCTAATTTTTGAGAACAAGAAAAGAGGGAAAAGTGGTTGTTCTTGCCTGCATTCATGAAAGAAAGAGGATTGTTGTTGGTTGTTCTTGTCTTCATTCAAGAAAGAAAGAGGATTGTTGTTGTCATGTGTCTGACAAAAAAAGATGCACCATGACTGCGTTTGGAAAAGAAAGAAAGAAAAAAAAAAAAGGAGGAAAATTGAGAAAAATTGAAAAGAGAAAGAATAATTGGAGGTTTTTAAAAAAGTAAATAAATAAAGTCTTGTTACCATACATCTTACACAAGTTGAGGTAACCCATATTCATAAGTTAATTTTACTATTTTTCTAGGCTATGTCTAGTGGTGGTCATTGATGTAATTTGGGGAACTTGAATTATTGTTTTACATTGCAACCTGGCAAGTTGGTGCTTATCTAAGGGGTTGGGTTTGTTGCTCTTGTTTGAATTGTATTTCAGACTAAAGCAATGATTGGTATTCATGGACTGTTGTAGCAATCAAAATATCGAGGAATGTATTGAGTAACTTACGAAACCCTGGTTAGAGTATTACTCCGTGGACATACAAAGCTTGTCCAAACCACGTAAACTCTGGTGCAACGTGTCTTTGGTTTATTTTTCTTTGTTGCACATATTGGAGTGTTTAGATTGCAGAGTGGTGGTACACTGTCTGGTAGACCCAGCCACATTGTGGTTTGTAGTAGTGGATGTGTCTATGTGTAGTTGATAACTACAGGATTGTTTTGATCAATCTTATTTTGAGATTAAAAAAGCGTCACATGACTCACATCAAAGAGAATGATTAAAGACATTGATTCACCCCCCCCCCCCCACCCTCTCAATACCAACCTAGGAATAACAATTGGTATCGAAGCGAAGTTCTCATAGAGAGAAGTTTAACAACTTCAAGATTGTATCAAAGAGGTTGTAAGAATGGATACAAGTGATATTCCGTAACCATTGTTCTTTTTTTTATTGGTCAAAAGTTCAACACTTCATTCATAAAGTTGAAAGAAAATACAGACAAAAACACCAAACAAAAGAAAAAAAAAGACAAAAACTAAGGGATGGGTCGAGCCCAATAAACCCTTAGAATACTAGTTGTGATAACCACAACCAGAAAAGCATAATGGATATGATATATATATCCACCACCACCGCCTGCGGAGACACACCACAAAGGCGGACACTGACTCAAACATAAACACGCCACAAGGGCTTACATACCACTCGCCTCAAGAGCGAAAACAGAGCACGCCACAAGGGCAGATACAGAACACGCCTCATGGGCGAAGACAGAACACACCACAAGGGCGCCAACTCAGTTGTTGAAGCAAAAAGTGTCGGATCTTGTTTCTAAACTCCCATCTTGAAACCACAAACATGGATACCACCAGCAGCAGAAGACGAACAAAATCTAGCATAAAAAACACCAAATCCGTAGAATACACGACCAAAGCTCGCATCAACCACCGTCTCTTTTTTTATTATTTTTTTTATTTTTTTTTATAACCGAAAGCTTCAAACAGTGAAACAGAGAAAAAATAATAATAATAATAATAATAATAATAATAATAATAAAAAGAAAAAAGAAGAGTGATGAGGATGATGCAGAGGAACGCGGATAGTGAAAAGGAGAGAAAAACAGAGGTGGAGAGAGGCGGAAATGGACGGAGAGAGGCTGATAGCCTCAGGCGAAGAGAGGCAGAAAGAGAAGGAGAGAGAGGTGGAGAGCCTCAGTTAGAGAAGAAAATGAGGCGGAAAGAGGTGGGGAGAGAAGGAGTAAGGCGGAGAGAGAGGCTGAGACCGAAAACGGGACGGAGAGAGGCGGAGAGAGAGACTCTCCCCCTCTTGAAATGGCACTAGGGCTGTTTCGCTTCAGTTAGAGAGAGGCGGAGGCTAGGGCTTCTTCGAGAGTTGGCAATGTCCAAGAGACAGTTACAAACTTCCTGGGGCTTCGACAACATAGCCATATGATCGGCATCCTCTATCTCCATCACATCTTTAACTAGGTTGTTTTCAATCATCCAATGTTGGAAATCTGCCGTCATTGTTAAATCTTTGCCACATATGATGAAAACTCGATTAACTGTGCCATATCTCTCTTCTGAGCATGGCTTTCCCTTTCCTAGATCTTCATGGAACGAAGATCCATGCCTTGTCAATAGCTTTGCTAGTGCCAAATCCTTTCATTTGTTGTCACCAAAAGAGTGAGAAATCATACAAGTAGTAATATGGAATGTTAAACACATAACCAAGCTTGTGTGTTTTTGTGATGAGAGACAGAGATACCTGTGATGGGGACTGTTGATATAATTTGGATGCCATGCACTTGGGGCCAAATGCTATTACATTTTTGGGCATCAGAGGGTGTTGATCAGATGAAATTTGAGAATCTAACCAAAATTCTTGTGTGAGCCTCCTATAAAACTGTTATCAATTCGAAGAAACAAATTAGTAGATTGAGTGTTCATTCATGTTTGCTTCTAAGTTTCATTCAACTTCTATTGTCATTGTACTTCTGATATGGAGATAAATAGTCTCTTATGCTGAGACAGTAAGATCAAAAAGATTTTAGGTTCTTGCTTCCATCCCTCAATTCCTTCTCTCTTGTCTTTCTTCTATATCTTTTGGAATGTATATTGTCATTTTTTTGTAAAGAAGGGGAAAACAAAAATACTACTGAACCTACAAAGGAAGAATTAAGTAATCATCTACAAATTGAAAAATAAAGGAGAAAAATAGTTGTTAAAAGGTGATAATATAGTACATTAAATGTAGGGAAGAGACAAAAATTTTCCTTTATTTTCAAATATCTTGTCTTCATTTGTAGTTGAACTTATCAAATCTAAGCTCATTGAGTCATCTGCTAATATGGTTAAACTACAAAATGATAGTTCCATATCACAAACAAAAACACCATTTATTTTGTTCGCTCAATGCTGGTGCAGTCCAGATCCTCTCCATCTAACTTGCCCTTCAGATTATCTCTCTCACACTCACATGAGGTAGTGGGACTTACGCTTATTGGGTCTGTCCATGTTAGACAGGTCAGTATAAGACCCACACTTACAAAGTCTACCCATGTCAAACAGTGCCTCACACTCATGTGAGTGTGGGAGGACAACCTGATGAGCAAGCTAGGTGAAGAAAATATCCTCCAATGCAGGTGTCACCACCAAATCATACCTTTCACAATATTGTGCTTCCTCACCACTACCTACCCCATCATGCCCCTTCCGAATCATGGTCCGGCCCCATCTCATTCTTGCAAAGAGATATATATATATATATATAGATAGAGAGAGAGAGAGATGAATTTGCTACTCTTAGAATTATTTTTTGGGACTAATGCACTCAAAACAATTTTGGGTTCTTGTCAAATACAATTTTACTTGATTATTTCATCGAAATAAATCTGAAATCGAAAGAAGGAAGAAAAAAATCCCGTGAATTGGTCTTTAGAGGATTTTATAATTGAATGAATAAACATCGGGATCTTGCTAAAACCCACTTGTAGGTATCAAACACGAAAACGATTCAAAATAGACTCAAAAATAAGAACAATAGGAGTTGTCTTGTTTGCTTATCTAAAGAATTGAAGGAACTGAAAAAATTAATGAAGAAAGCAAAGCCAGAGAAATCAAACATACAGCAGTTAAGAGGGACATAAGTAATTACCTCATCCAAAACAAACGAAGGAGGGTGTACACAATCAGGCATATGAGCTGTGAGAAAGACTGCTACAGATATCTTCTGAGGAAACTTGTCCATAACAAGTGCCACATTCAAGCCACCCAAACTGTGTCCTACTAATATTACCTTCTCTTCAGGAGGAAGTGATTCCATCAGCTCCATCAATGGTTCTGTGTAGTCAGACATGGTATGAAGCTCTTCTATCTTAGCCATGTTGATCCCTGAAGCCGCAAGATCAACCGCCGTCACCCGATGTCCTTCCTTCTCTAGCACTGGCTTAACTTTGTACCAACACCAAGCTCCGTGACATGCACCATGTACTAAAACAAAATGCCCCATCTCTCTCTCTCTCTCTCTCTCTCTCTCTCTCTCTCTCTCTCTCTCTCTCTCTCTCTCTCCCTCCCCCTTCTCCTCCTCCTCCTCTTCTGTGTCTTTGTGTGTATTTATAACTTGAGATCCAAACTTCCCATAACAGGAGGCATCTTTTAGGTTTCGATAGGTCTTGATGAATGAGAGTATATGGCCTGATATTATTTATTATTCGCTTTCCTTAGTGATGGAGTCCCTTTCCACTCCCACACAAGCGATTCTCATCACCTTTTAATAAGAAAGCTTCTTATGAGCAATGAATGGCACCCATCGTGCCAGCACCATTCAACAAATAATTTAGACGAAGATATTAAACCTGCAGCCTGGTACGCGCATGGTGGTTGAATACCCAATCTAGAGATGCTCATGTAACTGTTTGTCCTCATACCAAAAAAGGAAGAAAAGAAAAATGTAACTGTTTGTCCTATTAGGTTTACGTCAGATTCTAGCATGGGATTAGAGTCCCTTTCTTCATTGAAGGAACTTTCAGGAATCACAATCTTAAAAAGTCATGGAGCAAAACCATAAAAATAAGACAAGATTTTACGTGGTCATCTACAGTCCAGCAGATTTGATATTTTACCATTAAGAAATCCTAGTTATAGGTGGGGGGGAAAATAGCTTAAGAAAAAAAAAATCCTAGTTCAAGAAAAACATGAATGGTCTCTAGATAGTTAAGAGCCCACAACCAGTCAAGAACCATTCTAACTTGAAGATGGCATAGATCGAAAACCCACCATCTGAATGCACTTAGGCTATCAAGTAGTGTTGTAAATATGATTAAAACTTTCTATTTATTATTTAATATTTTTATATAAATATATGTTTTAATCGTGTCTTTTATCTTATGGTTTTTATTTAGTCCCGCATCAGGTTGAGAGGAGCTGATTATCTCGTTTATATATAATAAAGACCTATGTAATATTAATTTGGATTAATGATCGAACCCTGTGCTAGGCGAATCAAGCTTAAACCTTATTGTGACCTAGCCATGGTTATATAGATATGTATTAATTAATAATAATAATTCTATATGACTTGGGACTTGGGTCATAGACCTAATCCAGAAAGTCCATTTTGTCATGGGCCCTAATCTGAAGAGCCCACTGCTGGGTGAAAACATGGATATGCCATTAGAGAGACACTTTCCTTTAAGAAGGTCAATTGGATAGTTACATTCCTATAGGGAGTTGAGCTGAATATATAGGTACCCTCACAAAGAAAAGTGACTTTACCCTTTCATCCACAGCTTTTGGGGCTCTAAATAAACCTATTTTCGAGTTCATTTTTCACACCGAATTTCCTCCTCCTCCTCCTCCTCCTCCTCCTCCTCCTCTCTCTCTCTCTCTCTCTCTCTCTCTCTCTCTCTCTCTCTCTCTCTCTCTCTCTCTCTCTCTCTCTCTCTCTCTCTCTCTCTCTCTCTCTCTCTCTCTCTCTCTCTCTCTCTCTCTCTCTCTCCTGTTGTTATTCTGTTAAGCAGTGAACATAACCTGATTACACCTTAAGTAACATTTCTGGGGTGCAACTTTAAAGGTTTGGACTGATTGATCTTGGGGTGAAGACACAATTAGAACCAGTATTGTACAATTTTGGGGTGTCTGAATACCTTAAAGAAAGTACATCTGGTACGTTTCAGCTCTGAAGAAGTATTGTGATTATAACAACCGTTCAAGTGGTTGTGCATAATCCTCAACAAGTAGACCTTGAAACATTTCACATGCTAAGAATTGATTTTCGCCAAACACATTCCATAGACAAAGCAAACATGCATTCAAATGGAGCCAGCCTCTATACTTCGGTTTTGATGTTCATGGCTATGATGACCTAATTCATGCAATTGTTGAGGGTGACCCCTTCATCTTAATTTAATTCTAATCATTAATCTTCCTTAATCTCATCACTCTTCTCGAATTATTGGGTCCGGCCCATTAACAATGTGGAGACCCATGTTTTTAGTAGAATCAAAAGGCAAAATAGGGTTTTTTGGAATGAAACAGCATCCGCACAAAACAGGAAAACTCCAAAAACAGGAGAGAGTAGAAACGTGAGGAAGAAGAACAGATTTTTCTAGTTTTCTCTGGTAAATCCGATGGTGAAACGTTGCCGGAATGAGCTGAAATTTGAAGGGAATGGTCGTGGCACCTAACTCTTCATATCCACGGTTAGAATATTATTCTACCATAGTTCACCAGAAGCCTCTCTAGTGACTTCTCTCAATTCTCTCTGAATTCCATTTCTTTGATGATGTGGTTGTGACTTTGTGTTCCTCTAATGTTATCTAGAGATGAAATATTGATTATATGCCCATTATTATTATCATTTGGTGATAATGGAAGTTGGGTGGACTTCGATAATGGTCCCATGATTTTTTCCCTTGCGAGTTTTTCCACGTTAAAATTCATGTGTATCTGTTGTGGTTTGTTTGTAGAATGCTTGATCCATTACAGTTGTGTTTGTTACTTTTATTTACACTAGCATATTATTTGGCCTCCCATTATAAATATATATACATTTAGATGTAAAAAACAGGAGACATACATATACTGCGGTATCAAAGTCAAGCCGAAGAAAAACAAAGTAATTAATCGATTCAATTCCCGGAAAGATCTTTTACACTAACATTTATTGCGGTATCAAAATTTCTGAGAACATTAAACAAACCAAATCAATTATATTTGTTGGTTTGTTGCTCGTGTTTGAATTGCATTTCAGACTAAAGCAACGATTGGTATTCCTGGACTGTTGTGGCAATCAAAATATCGAGGAATGTATTGAGTAATTTACGAAACCCTGGTTAGGGTATTACTCCATGAACAAACAAAGCTTGTCCGAACCACGTAAACTCTGGTGCAACGTGTCTTTGGTTTATTTTTCTTTGTTGCACATATTGGAGTGTTTTGATTGTAGAGTAGTGGTATATTGTCTGGTAGACCTAGCCACATTGTGGTGTGTGGTGGATGTGTTTGTGTGTAGTTGATAACTACAGGATGGTTTTGATCAATCTTATTTTGAGATTAAAAAAGCGTCACATGACTCAAATCAAAGAGAATGTTTAAAGACATTGATTCCCCACCCCCCACCCCCTTCTCAATACCAACCTAGGAATAACAATTGGTATCGAAGTCAAGTTCTCGTGGAGAGAAGTTTAACAACTTCAGGATTTTATCAAAGAGGTTGTAAGAATGGCTACAAGTGATATTCCGTAACCAATGTTCACAAAGGAAGAAGAAACCAAACTAATTATATTTGTTGGCAATGTCCAAGAGACAGTTACAAACTTCCTGGGGCTTCGACAACATAGCCATATGATCGGCATCCTCTATCTCCATCACATCTTTAACTGGGTTGTTTTCAATCATCCAACGTTGGAAATCTGCCGTCATTGCTAAATCTTTGCCACATACAATGAAAACTCGATTAACTGTGCCATATCTCTCTTCTGAGCATGGCTTTCCCTTTCCTTGATCTTCATCGAACGAAGATCCATGCCTTGTCAATAGCTTTGCTAGTGCCAAATCCTTTCATTTGTTGTCACCAAAAGAGTGAGAAATCATACAAGTAGTAATATGGAATGCTAAACACATAAACAAGCTTGTGTGTTTTGTGATGAGAGAGAGAAATACCTGTGATGGGGAGTGTTGATATAATTTGGATGCCATGCACTTGGGGCCAAGTGCTATTACATTTTTGGGCATCAGAGGGTGTTGATCAGATGAAATTTGAGAATCTAACCAAAATTCTTGTGTGAGCCTCCTATAAAACTGTTATCAATTTGAAGAAACAAATTAGTAGATTGAGTGTTCATTCATATTTGCTTCTTCTAATGTAATTGTACTTCTGATATGGAGATAATAGTCTCTTATGCCAAGACAGTAAGACCAAAATATTTTTAGGTTCTAGCTTCCATCCCTCAATAGCTTTTCTCTTCTCTTGTCCTTCTTCTATTTCTTTTGAAATTTATGTTGTCATTTTTCTGTAAAGAAGAGGAAAAGAAAAATACTACCGAACCTACAAAGGAAGAATTAAGGAATCATCTACAAAATGAAAAATAAAGGAGAAAAATAGTTGTTAAAAGGCGATAATATAGTACATTAAATGTAGGGAAGAGACAAACAAATTTCCTTTCTTTTCAAATGTCTTGTCTCTATTTGTAGTATTTTGAACTCATCAAATCTAAGTTCATTGAGTCATATAAGCGGTTAAACTACAAGCTGAAAGTTCTTTATCACAAACAAAAACACCATTTCTTTTGTTCGCCCAGTGCTGGTGCATGAGTTCAGATCCTTTCCTCCTTAACTTGTCCTTCAGTTCATTACTCTCACACTCACATGAGGTAGTGGGACTCGCACTCACTGGGTCTGCCCGTGTTAGACATGGCAGTATAAGACCCACAGTACTTATCTAAAGAACTGAAGGAACTGAAAAAATTAATGAAGAAAGCAAAGCCAGAGAAATCAAACATACAGCAAGAGGGACATAAGTAATTACCTCATCCAAAACAAACGAAGGAGGGTGTACACAATCAGGCATATGAGCTGTGAGAAAGACTGCTACAGATATCTTCTCAGGAAACTTGTCCATAACAAGTGCCACATTCAAGCCACCCAAACTGTGTCCTACTAATATTACCTTCTCTTCAGGAGGAAGTGATTCCATCAGCTCCATCAATGGTTCTGTGTAGTCAGACATGGTATGAACCTCTTCTATCTTAGCCATGTTGATCCCTGAAGCCGCAAGATCAACCGCCGTCACCCAATGTCCTTCCTTCTCTAGCACTGGCTTAACTTTGTACCAACACCAAGCTCCATGACATGCACCATGTACTAGAACAAAATGCCCCATCTCTCTCTCCGCCTCCTCCTCCTCCTCCTCTTCTGTGTCTTTGTGTGTGTTTATTTATAACTTGAGATCCAAACTTCCCATAAAAGGAGGCATCTTTTAGGTTTCGATAGGTCGTGATGAATGAGTATATGCCCTGATATATTTACTATTCGCTTTCCTTCGTGATGGGCATTACTGCTTTTAACCCCAATAAGATTTGAAAGAAAGAAAGAACCAAGATCGAGGTCCTTCCGTTGTGGAGTCCCTTTCCACTCCCACACAAGCGATTCTCATCACCTTCTTAATAAGAAAGCTTCTTATGAGCAATGAATGGCACCCATCGTGCCTGCACCATTCAACCAACAAATAATTTAGACGAAGATATTAAACCTACAGCCTGGTTCGCGCATGATGGTTGAATACCAGACCCCAATCTAGAGATGCTCATGTAACTGTTTGTCCTATTAGGTTTAGGTTAGAATCTAGCTTGCTTGGGATTAGAGTCCCTTCTTCATTGAAGGAACTTTCAGGAATCACAATCTTAAAAAGTCATGGAGCAAATCCATAAAAATAATACAAGATTTTACGTGGTCATCTGCAGTCCAGCAGATTTGATGTTTTACGTACCATGAAGAAATCCTAGTTATAGGTGGGGAAAAAAAATAGTTCAAGAAAGGCATGTCTGGTCTCTCAAATAGTTACAGGTGGAAAAAAATTCCTAATTCTAGAAAGACATGATAGTTAAGCCCACAACCAGTCAAGAACCATTCTAACTTGAAGATGGCATAGATCGAAAACCCACCATCTGAATGCATTTACGCTATCAAGTAGTGTTGTTAATATGTTTAAAATTTTATGTTTATTATTTTATATTTTTATATAAATATATGTTTTAATCGTGTTTTTTATTCTATGGTTTTATTTAGTCCCGCATCGGGTTGAGATGAGATGATTATTTCATTTACGTGGAGATACCATTAGAGAGGCACTTTCCTTTAAAGAGGTCAACTAGATAGGTATGTACCTTTCTTTAGGGAGTTGATATAAATAGATACTCTCACAAAGAGAGGTGACCTTACCCTTTCATCCACAGCTTTTGAGCTCTATATAAACCTATTTTTCAGTTCATTTTTCACACCGAATTTCTAACTTTTGGGGCTCTCTCCCTCTCTCAAACATAACCTGATCATACCTTATTTCTGGGGTACAACTTTAAAGGTTTGAGCTAATTGATCTTAGGGTGAAGACACAATTTAGAACCCGTATTGTACAATTTGGGGTGTCTAAATACCTTAAAAAATACCTCTGATACGTTTTAGCTCTAAAGAAATATTACGATTAAAACAACCGTTCAAGTGTTTGTGCAGATTCTTCAACAAGTTTCAACAAGTAGACCTCGAAACATTTCACATGGTAAGAATTGATTTTTGCCAAACATATTCCATAGACAAAGCAAACATGCATTCAAATGGAGCCAACCTCTATAGTCTATACTTTGGTTTTGATGTTCATGGTTATGAAGACCTAATTCATGCAATTGTTGAGGGTGACCCCTTCATCTTAATTTAGTTCCAATCATTAACCTTTCTGAATCTCATCATTGTTCTCTTAATTGTTGGGTCCGGCCCATTAACAATGTGGAAGCCCATGCATGTTTTTAGTAGAATCAAAAAGAAAAATAGGGTTTTTTGGAATGGAACAGCATCAAAACAGAGAGAGAGAGCAGAAACATGAGAAAGAAGAAGAGACTTTTCTGGTTTTCTCTGGTAAATCTGATGGTGAAACATTGTCGGAATGAGCTAAAATTTGAAGGGAATGGTCGGGGCACCTAACTCTTCATATCCTAGGTCATAATATTATTCTATCATAGTTCACCAAAAGCCTCTCTAGTGACTTCTCTCAATTCTCTCTGATTTTCATTTCTTTGATGATGTGGTTGTGACTTTGTGTTCCTCTAATGTTATCTAGAGATAAAATATTGATTATATGCACATTATTATTATCATTTGGTGATAGTGTAAGTTGGATGGACTCCGATAATGATCCCATGATTTTCTCCCTTGCGAGTTTTTCCATGTTAAAATTCATGTGTGTCTGTTGTGGTTTGTTTGTAAAATGCTTGATCCATTACAGTTGTGTTTGTTACTTTTATTTACGCTAGCATATTATTTGGCCTCCTATTACGAATATATATACAAAACAGGAGACATGCATATACTGCGGTATCAAAGTCAAGCCGAAGAAAAACAAAGTAATTAATCGATTCAATTCCCAGAAAAGATCTTTTATACTAACATTTATTGCGGTATCAAAATTTCTGAGAACATTAAAACAAACCAAATCAATTATATTTGTTGGCAATGTCCAAGAGGCAGTCACACAGTTCCTTCGGTGTTGAGAACATAGGCATATGATCAGCATCTTCAATCTCTATCACCTCTTTAACTGGATTATTCTCAATCATCCAACGCTGGAAATCCTCCTTAAATGTTAAATCCTTATTACAAACAATGTAAACTCGACTAACCGATCCATATCCCTCTTCAGTGAATGGCTTCAACTTTGATATGTCTTCGTAGAACATGGATCCTGGCCTTGTTAGCAGCTCCGCTAGTGCCAAGTCCTTTCAGTTGCCAATGGTTAGAAAATGAGACAAAATTTTAAAAAAAAAAACAACAATATTTCACCATCTGGGTTAGAGGAGTTAGGAATAGAAGTTTTTGCCTTCCTTAAAGTTCTCAACCACACATTAGAAGAGAACTCATCTATGAATTCTGATAAAAATCAGCTCATTTCTAATGTATGGTGATGTATGATGAAATAGCATGAGGGAAGCACAAACCTTTACATGTCAGAATAGGGATTCAAAGTGTCTACACCACCCAAGAGAGCAGCCATCCATGAGCCAGCTACCGGTGGATGCTGCATGTTTTCTATGAATTTCCGATCATTGGATTATGATATTTTTAAACCAGTGTAACCAGTTTGATTCATTTGTCAAACCAAACTGTGAATAATCAAATGGTTTGAAATTCATTAGGGACAAGAGGAGTCCATTGGTAGCTGGGAGGGGTGACCTCTCCCTTGGGGGCTGCAGACGATTTGAACCCTCAAAGTAGAAGATCCGAACTCCATTGAGAGAGAGAAATGAGTTACCTCTGAAGGGGAGAGTTGATAGTGATTGGTGGCCAAGCACTTGATGCCAAAGACGACCACATTTTTAGGATTTATGGGGTTCAGATCAGGTGAGACTTGAGTATCTAACCAAAATCCAGCTGGGGTCCTCTTAATCAACTGTGGTCGATCAGATCAACCAGAATATTTAGCAAAAGGGAAGAACTATACAGAACCACTTAAAGAGAAGAACAAACAAGAAATTAAAAGAAAGAAAGGAGGAATGTAGGAAGGCCAGGGGAAAATTTTAACTACCTCATCCATGGAATAGGAAGGAGAATGTGTACAATCAGGCATGTGAGCTGCGAGAAACACAGCCATGGATATCTTTTGAGGAAACTTGTCCATGACAAGCGCCATATTAAGGCCAGCCAAGCTATGTCCTACTAGGGTTACCTTCTCTTCTGGAGGAAGTGAGTCCATGAACTCTATCAAGGGCAGTGTGTAATCAAAGAAGGTATGGACATTTTGTATGTTAGTCATGTCTGTCCCGGAAGCAGCAAGGTCGAACGCGGTCACTCGATGTCCTGCACTCTCCAGCACTGGCTTAACCTTGTACCAACACCATGCTCCATGGCATACACCATGTACCAGAACAAAATGCACCATCTCTATCTGGGTTGCCTCTCTTCTTCTATCTTGTATTGTAGTTATATGATGTGTTTATATACAGTTGGAGAAGCAAGTTTCTGTTAAGATCCCAGGTGGATTATATACTGTTCTTGAATGTGAAAAGTGTTGGCATATGTGATGGATCATGAAGGTCAACTTCGAAAAAATAAAGTATTCAGATCAATTCGACCTTTGTTTTCCACAACCATGCATGCCTTCTCTCAATGTAGTCACTCCTCTCCCTAGAATAGCCTAGTTCATGTTGGTAATTGGATGAAAAGGATAAATTAACATCAGATGAAATAAACGATAAGATTCTAATATTTCATGGACATACATATTGTCAATCATATTTACTAGCTATCTCCTTGAGAAACGAACAAAGCTCTTTTGGCTTTGAGAGCATGACCATATGATCAGCACCTGTAATCACTTTGACCTCTTCAGTTGGATTTTCCTCTATCATCCAACGTTGAAAATCTTCCTTCACCACCTTATCTTGATCACATATAATGAAGCACCGATTTACAGACCCAAATTTCTCCTTGGAAAGCAACCTTTCTTTGGACAAATCTTCGACAAAGTAATTAGCTGGCCTAACCAGCATTGTGGCCAAGGTTAGATCCTGTTGTGACAAATGAAACTCAAACACATCAAAACAGAAAACCTGGTAACTTGATTAATTTTGTTAACCAAATATGATTTGGTTTGCTTTAGTTAATTGAAATACCTCAGTTGAGCAGCAACTATACATGTTGGAAGCAAGGTATTGAGAGCCCAGGAACACTGAAGTGGGAAGATTCTCTGGTCCTCTATCAAAGGTAAACTCACAATCCATTACAGATTCCAGTGCGGTCCTCCTGAAGAACTGGGAGAAAAATAATCAGAAAGGATTGAAATGTTTCAAATCAAATGATTTAGATAAGAAAACCAATGGAAATAGATGATTCATACCTACTATGTGATTTCTAGAAACTCACAATCATATCTGACTCAAATTATTATAGTCCAAACAATCAATTTATTAATGATTAATTATATTTACTTGGTGTTGGTGGGAATTAAGTGATGATTACGGTAGTCTTTAGCATGACTAACAACAGACAAATCCACTTTCTGGATCCCAGATGAAAATGCATGGATTGCAATGATCCAGAAGATAAACATCACTTAATTTCCAGAAAAGAAATCCAAAAGACATTTTTCCACTCAAATTTTGTACCGTGAGAAGGATAACTTTATATAATTATTTAAATATAATTAAGTTTTATTCTGACTTAAAGGAGATCTAAAATCTTGACTGTATTATGAGGCGTTCGTAATATCAACTGAACTGACCCAATCCCAAGATGTTGATTTTTTGTATTTTAGTTTGTTGGCATGTTTGGTTATTCGAGTCTGGAGATTTTAAAAATTCAAAAATTTCAAATCTATAAACTTCAAATCTATGGAGTCATGCTTCATAGAATTAATTGTTTGGTTAGCATGAATCTTTGGAATGAAATCTATAGATTTATCATAAAAAACACATTTAAGGAGTCATGATTCAAATATTTAATATTTTTATAATATGGGTAAAATCTTATACCCATAAATCTATAGATTTACTTTTTAGCATGAATCTAGAGATTCACATAACCAAACGGGTATAAATCTATCATTTGTGAATCCAAAGATTTTAAATATCTGGATTCATACAACCAAACAGGCCCTAAAGAATTCTCAAGTGAGATGCGAAGGAAGAAATAATAATTTTAAAAACTAAAAACCCAAAATTACTTAAAAAGGATAGAATATATAAATATATGAGCATTTTTGTTTGACTCACCTTAATCATATGTTAAGATTATATATATAAAGCTATACTGACGGTGTAGTGGTTAGTCACTTAGTCCCAATGAATCTAATATTTAAAAAATAAAAACGCACAAAGTGTGAAACGCTTGAATGAAAGGACCGTCAGTTTTTAAAAACAAATAAAAAAAAAGTAAAATAATAAAAATCGATAAATAATAAATAAACAAATTAATTCTTGTATTTATAATCAATTATATCTACTCATTTTGGAAAAAAAAATCAATTAGAAGGCTTCAGTCATTTATAACTTTAATTTCTTAACATTAAGGGAAATCTGTAATTTTTTTTTTTAAGAATAGTAGATTTAATTAATTAAAAACACACGAGATTTATATGTAATCTGCCTTAAATAAAGTTCATTAAAAAAAGCTGGACTTTTCTATTGATGAGACATTAAAAAATGATACCACTTCATGCAAGGTCAATATTTCCCAGAATAAAAAACTGAGAATAATTGTTAGAAAATGAAACGGTCGCCGTCTACTGCTTTACCGGCAGCTTTTTCACGGCCGGCAAAGAATAATTTCACTGAGAATAAAGTGCAGAAAAAACCAGAAGGAAAGAAGAAACCAACAATTCTGAAAGGAAAACAAATATGAGTTAAAGAAAAATTTAATCTTTTCTGTAGTCAGATCAGATTTCTTTTTCTAATCAATCGGGAATTGATTACCCATTAGTGGGTTTTCTTTTTTCGATCAAAAACAGAACTGGAAGGTTTACCTCTTGTAAGACAAGAATGGGAGGTGATGTGCAGGTGGGCATGAGTCCAGTGACGAAAACTGCAACAGAGATCTTTTCTGGGAATTGCTCCATTGCTAGAGAAATGGCGAAGCCTCCGAGGCTGTGACCCACCAGTATGATTCGTTCATCTGTAGGAAGAGATTTCAGGAACTCCATTAATGGCTGCAAGTAATCTGAAATCGAACCCATCTCATCAATTCTCTTGGAATTGACACCACAACCACCAAGATCCAATGCAGTGACTCGATGACCAGCTGATTTTAGCAGAGGCACCACTTTGTACCAACTCCATGCTCCATGACCAGCACCATGAACTAGAACAAAGTGTTTCATCATCTTCAACTCTCTGTTCTCCCCCAGAATAAGCCCTCAAGAAAGACCACTAAAGATTTCTGACTTTCGTATCAGATCAAAAAATTTCCTAGCCATATATAGCTACTAGTAAAGAAAGAACTTAAAGGGCACGACCATGTACAGAGAATACGCGGCCCTTCCAAGATTCAACGGAATATGTTGGGCCTACCATGGAATCAGTTTGGATTTTTAGATTTGGTGATATATTGATAAATAGGTAAGTTAAATCAATAACATCGTATGATATGAAAGGGAAAAAACAAGCTGAGTAAGACATCGAAAACGTGTTTTTTGACCAAGGAAAAATGATACACCCAAAATGTATCATATCAAAATAGAGAATGACAAGAAGAAATCTCCAGATTTGATGTGAAAGACAAATTGAGGTAGTTTATTTGAAATGTAACTCTTAAAGCAATCCACTTGAGCTTGCTGTTGTTGAGTCCATATGAATTTTGCTGACAGATTTTGACCAATATTGATCTGATCATTATGGCTATATACAAGATAATAACATGTAGCTGATATAACAATAAGGAATAAAATTTGGTAAAAGTAAGTTCTAGTTGAAAAGTCTTTCACTATGATGATTGACTACTAGATCATATTAACCCAGATGCAGAAATGTGAGTAACGTGCACAGATAGAAAGCTCTCTTCTCACATGGTCTGACACCGACATGAGAAATATGAAACCTAAAACACTCATCCATGTTCCTGAATAAATGGGAAAAAGAGAAATCATATGCTCTGCCAAGCCCGGGCTAAGTCACCGCATATTGGCATCTTGAGATGAGTTTTTGGATGAAAAAAACTGTTTCAAACCAAGACTTATGCAGCGCCATGAAAAGAGAGCTTAATTTCAGCCCAAAAAACTGCAAATTGAGGAACTAAGCAGTAGAGGACAGAGAGGCAAAGAAAACAGCGAAGACACACGGGGCGTCTGGTGTGGAATGTGGATCAAGGGAGAAGGTGAAACCGTAGTGGGTCGTCGTCGTGACCAAATACCAACAGCTCCAACAGTTGTGAGAAGGCCACGATGAAATCTATGGCCACCATCAGTAGTTTCCTGCATGTTTCTAACTTATGCATAACCATTCAAATGACCGATTCTGCTTCTGGTGCTGTACTGTTTGCTCCAAAGTTGTTTCAAGTCTCAGCAGCAATATGGTTAGCGTACATTCGGCTCTGGCTCACCTGTGTATCTATCTACTCACTCGCTTGCTGTCAATACCTCACTCGAGCAGCTGCTGCTCTTCTTCTTCTTCTCCATGGCCACCTGCTTCTTGATTTATCTGATTCCACACTTCCCTTCCCATGCTCCTCCCAGGTGTCATTATTCCCCTTCTCTAATAATTGAGCATGGAATCCACAACAGCTCCGACAAACAAAAGTATCCAGCTAGGCTCTGCGTTATCCGCTGCATATGATAATATAAGCTAGAACAAAAAATATGACAGTAGCAGGAATAAAATAAAAGGCAAACCGACAAACTTGCATGCTACAATGGACGAGATTGGAATTTTATTCTTGTCCACTTTCACAGATTTGACATCATATTTACTTCAGATAGAATTTGATCCGAAGTGGGTATCCCCTTTCTTTTGTTTCTGAACACCAATAATTGAACTCAAGCTCACTGTGTTACTGCACTGTGGTGGAAAGGAAGATAATCAACAAATTAAAGATTCTTATTTACATGCACAACTGCTGCCTATATGCAATGTTATTTTACAAATGACAAATAAAAGTAGCTTTAGATCTCAAAAGATTATCAAGTATTTGACCTGATCTCGCTGTTAAGTGTTTCTAGTATGATAAAACAAGTATTTTCATCTTACCACTTCACATCTAGTGTTAGAGCCTCTGGAGGGACAAGGGCAGATGGGAACTTTGTAAAAGAAATATTTGACATTAGATCACTCCAAGCAGCAGAATCTGTAGCAATGAAAGGCCTCACTTTCTTAACTATAAGCGGCTTCAACGTCTCTGCTTCCACTCTTCCCAATACCTCAAACCAAGCCCGTTCAACACTTGGCTTTGTTCTCCACTCTGCCAAGGTACCCAACACTGTGTCGTTCTGCTTTGTATCTCTTTCCAGTTCCAATCGGAAACTGACTAATGTTGAGGCTATAAGTTTGGCTTTGAGTGAACTCGATACCTCATTCTGAATTATTGCATCACCTAAAATACTCTTCATGAGTTTTTCCAGCGCAGCTAACCTTGGATTCATGGTGTCCATTGGGCAGGCTCGCTTCTTGTAGTAATATTTGCTGTAACACTTGTCTGGTAACAACTCAACCATGTCCTGGGATGGGAAAGCTATTTCAATGTAGGCACTGGGGTTGCGAGTCCTGTATGCAATTACTGATGCAGACCCCAAAATGTGTATAGGAGGAAATGAAACGCACAATGAGTGACTCAATGACCAAAATTCGTTTCTATGCTCATTCACCCCTGCCGCACTTCCATTGAGGGGCAAGCCAAGACGAGTCGAGTGAAAGAAGGATACTTCCTTAGCTCCTTCTACCTCAACTGTAATACCTTCACCAACTAGCACTCGTTTCAAACCACCATGTGTTGTGTTCATCTGCAAATCAAGTTGCAGGGAGGGGAACTAACTATCAGGACTGTTAAAAATTACTGTGGCACAAACACCCAGCTTAATGTTGATCTGCAAAGGTATTTATAGGAAGAAGGAATAAAACAAAATAACACCACCAAGATCAAATTCTACAGATTCAAAACTAGGGATTAGTGCCTCAATGAATCATATCCAAATAACAGAAAATAAAAAGAAACAATCACGGAAAAAATGAACAATGCACCTTGAAATTAAAATGTAAAACAAAACAACATTTTATCTCAAATAACAGATACCAGTAGCAGTCCAAACCTAGAATGCAGATGATGACAAAAAGCAAAGCAAAGCAAAGCATAAGTGTGTCATGTATCTAGGCCATCGGAACCAATATTGCAGAGAGACTAATACAACAATAAGAAGAAGAAGAAGCCTTATTTCAACTAAATGGTTTCGACTACACAGATCCTTGCCTTCCAATCAGCTCTGTATGAGGCTAAACTGGATACAGGCCTAACCATGCACATCCTTTCTCATGATTTTAAAACCTGTGTATCGACCACAAGCTTTGGCACCTTTTCGTTAATCTAGGATGTATATAGACAGATAGATCTACAAATCCATACATCTCGATAGGAAAAGAATCAGTAGAAAAGGACACACCAAAATCGAAGGGTTAACTTTATTCAAAACGAACAGAAAGGAAACAGACGAAACATAATCCTGGATCAACTAAGCCTTCTCAGGGGCTTAAGAATAGGAAAGAGGAATCTCAGGAAGATACACAGGAATAAGGTTTGATCCTATTCATGGTTTCCCACAAATAGCCATTCCAAAAATAGAACGTTCAGAATAAATTAGGATTTTTTTGGAGATTGCATATGTTTACTAATCCTTTTATACCTGTAATGGGTTAAGGATTGACCGATTAAATGGATATAGCATTTCCTGTAAAATGGACCCATCAACATCAAGTATTACTGATCACATAGCAAACATTTGTGAATGTTATAATTAACCTTTTTTTTTTTTAATCTTCCTTTTCAATGCATAGAAGTCATTATATTGATAGATGTAAGATTGAGAAAACCTATTCCAGAGGCTACAACTACAATGGCAAATCTAATATGAACTAGCACCTCTCTCCATCAGAGGATATTCCTGGTGCAGGCCCATGGCAACCAAAACAGGTTTCTAAATAAGCCCAAACCAAACCTTTTTCTGCATATAAACTTCAGTCACTACCAGAGTACCAGGTACAAATACCTATTGATAGGTTAGTCCTACAACCATGTCTTCGAATCTATCTTTTGCGCATATTGCCATCAACCAGCACAATTAAGGGAGAAATTTCAAAAGAATGGTGGGTTCCATAGGCCTTTCCAGGAGAACAAATGGAATGGAATGGAAAGAAAAGAAGCTGCCAAGATCTTTTAGAGTTTCCATTTATTTAGTGTATATTTCCATGTATTAGCTGCTTAGTTAGTAAATTAGGGTAGGAAAGGGTTCTATTTTCATCTACTTACAATTTCCAATTTGTGAATTTGTATTTGTTTTTATTTGCTTGGCCAGCCAAAATACCACCATGCAAGAGAGAATTGCTATTCTTGTATCGTCCATTGATTATGATTAATTAAGAGACAAGGATACACTAACCATGTTTTGGCAAAAGAATATGTAGAAAATTTTCACTTCAGAGGCAGCAGCTCCTGTGCTGCAGTAGTGGCAGTCCAAGGAGGTGATTCCTTGGCTGGTGAGTGGTGAGACTGCTGCAGGCTAGCGGTGAAGCCCCACTCATATCCTTTATTGCCATCTCTTCTTTCTTCTACTTCTTTCATTTTCTTTTCTTTTGTGTGTGTGTGTGTGTGTGTGTGTGCGTGTGTGTGCAGGGAATTCTCCTCCAACCATAGTGCTTTTTAAAATGTGTCAACACCTTAGTTTTGGATCATATATACTTCAGCCATTTGACATTCCAGTTTCTGTAGATGATCATCAATATTACCTCCTTTTTTTTTGGTGGGGAGGGGGGATTTTCTGTGAGGGTTATCTACTTAAATTGTGTTCATGCATCCCCTACTATTCTAACAACTAACTGTAACTGTGACTGCAGTCATAAAAGATTGGCAAGTATCCAACTAGAGGCCAGTAAGCAGGTTCGGGGAGGAACTGGTAAGATAAACTATGTTAACAAAGGGTTTAGCTTAAAACTAGGTTTAGGGTTTGATAGAACATCGGGTTTGATAGTAGGATTAGGTAATGTTGTTGTAGGAGAAACACTAAGTACTGAAACAGAGGGTGGGTCTTTGGACAGCATTAAGATTGTAAAAGGTTCTTCACAAAGTGGAAATTGTGGGTGACTCATGCAATAGCCAATAGGTATGCCCTTTTAGTCTTTTCTGCTAAAGGATGAACCTCAACCAGTCATTTGTACCAAGACCAATCGTATAATACTGAATGCTTATGACTAGTTCAAAGAAAAAGGGAAAGCTGGTCACATCTTTTTACATAGTATCAGATTTCTTACGTAGCAAACAATAATTCATCCACAACATTTTTGCTTCCACCTTTTCCAAGTGGATCGGAATCTTCTGATGAGATTTTAATTGTGCTTTGTGGTCTTGGCAATCCGTACCACTTGGCAGGGAAGGCATACTCCTTCAAAAGCGCAGTCAACAACCTTCTTAGTTTGAAGAGCATATTGTGTAACCACACAACAATATATTAATTAAATAACCTTTGAGGCCTTTCGCGAAGTATATGATTCATGTTTCATGGGCTTACGCTGCTTTCCATGTTTATTATGAGTATGGAGTGTTGATCAGATTATTCATTCTCTTTGCATAACGCAGCAATAGATACCCTCAGTCTCCGGCCCTTCAAACCTAAATTCAATTGAAGTAGTAACCTGTGTCTAGGAAAATGATAGATACCAGTGGGATTTATTAGAAACTAAATTTAACATCATTATTTCATTCTTGCACCTCACAGACATCACAAACTTGATTACTACTTGAAAGCCCTTACACTGGCTGAAGCACTGCACTCCCCAGAGTAGTCTCACCTAGCAATTGCCTTACGTGATCCAGAAGTTATCAACTGGGGCCTTCATGAGAGGGTTTTAAGATCATGTTTGGTGCACTATTAAGTGCTCACTTCCTGAACACTTTGGTCAGGGATCAAAAGTTTTCGAAACAGGCTATCGAAAAACAGGGGTAAGGGCCAAAAGCTGCCTACTTTGACCTTCCCCACCTGGCTAAATATGGGAGCCTTTTTCTTCCTCTTTATGGGGAAGACATTCCTTCAGAGTGCAGGATCTAAAGTCTCTAAAAATGTCATTTCCGCTAGATAAAGGATTTGAGCAACTACAAGTCTGAAGACCTGTACTACAGGAGAGGATAAAAAAAAAAGTGAATTTGCATAAAGCCTTATTTGTCATGTAGGTATTCACTAATTCCTCAGATTCTCAAATGATTGTAATTGGTTCACCGTTCATGTGATCTTCAATGCATTGTGCTTGTATTTTCCTATACATTTTTCAACAGGTCATGTTTGGTAAAAACTTTAAAACACAATAGAAACATCGTCACAAGAAATTCAATAAATTTTGCAACTAAAGGGAACATTCGTTGACAGATGAGCTAAAAATTAGAAAGTTCGGATCACAGCATTCCCAAGCTAATGAAATAATTTTAAATAGAATCCGTTCCCTAGAATTAGAAACACGGAAGAAACAAATTGCATATGACCATAAGAACAAGAGTAAGACATCTTTGGATAACAGGGCGAAATCAATCCCATAGTTAATATTTTTCTTCTCAGTGAATAACAAATGAATACCATTATATACGAAAAAGGACTCTCTTCATCAAATCCACAACCCTAAGCATAAATAGAAAAAATACAGTACACCACAAAGAACATACAGAAGATCCAAAATCAACAAAACTGCAACAAAGGGTGAAACGTACCGGCAATACCAGAGAAAGATCGTCAGCCCCATCAACAATTAGTTCAAAAGGTCCCTCCAACTTTAATGCATTAAGCACAGTCTCCGAACTAACTTCATTGACCAAGAATTTAAAATCACCTCCTTTTTTAAGTTTTCTCCACGAAAGCACCTCATCTGCTAATTTGAACACCACGTCAGTCTTCCCTACTCGCAGTGAAAATTCATTTCTTTGAGCACTTCCAATCTTTGCCTTCCCAACATCCAAATTAGAAACCCTAATTTCGTCCAAATCCCATCTCTGCCTCAACGAAATCGACTTCAATACATCCTGAATAAAACCAAAAGCAAACATCAGGGAGCGGCAACGATCCCAAATAGGATTCGGATTCAAAATGGACAAAGCTAAGAATTTCAGTAAAAATAAATTGGGTTTTCTCAAACAATGATGGATCTGTAACAGGAGAACTTGAAAAGCATACAAATTTGACGTACCTTTAAGAAATGATTATCATAAGAAGAAGGGGAAGCCTCCGAGGCAGGTTCGTGGGGGAGAGATGAAGAGGAAGAGAGGAAGTGAGAAGCGTTAAATGCTACCACAGCGAGAGATTGAAAAGACAACAAGAGGAAGCAAAAAGCGAAGGGATTGACCATTCTCTGTCCGTCAACGACGACTTCCGATCACGGAGACGCAGCAGAGAGAGTGGGGTAAAGTCGGCGGTAGTTGGCATTTATTAGCACCAATTTCATCGCTTCTTCTTTTTATTATTTGATTATTTGAGAGAGATCGAGATTGGATTTGTTCCTTTCTCTTCCAAAATTCTTCTGGATACAGAGGTAACCCGCTACTTTTACTGATGAAAATACCCCTATTCGCCCGTTAAAACTTTGATCTCTTACCCAATTGGGAATTCTGATAGCTATCTTCACGCTACTCTGAACCAGTTACAGTGAAGAAGAGGTTGTAAGTTTAATCCTTCATTCTTATCATATTTTTTCTCCTCCTACGGGATATGTGGGTCCCAGTCTTACTCACCATGCATGTTTGTGGCATTCTCAAAATACATTTGAACCAGTTCAAGGAAAACAAGATTTATGAACGGTTAAAAGCCCAAACTCTTAATCGGGGTTGGTCCAAGTAGTAAGCAGCTTGGTCCGCTTAACCGCTTAAGCAAGATTTCGATATCGAAAAGTCAGGTGTGCTACCCGGGTCGAACACCAGATTAGTCAGAGCAAAGTCTTGAAAACTGGGGTTGACAACCAATAAAAAAAAAAAGCCCAAACTCTCACGGTGACGTTTTGGATTTGCACCAATCTTGATGGCACCTATATTAATAATATAGTTTCAATATAAACTTGCCGGCTGCAAAAAAAATAAATAAATTATTTAATACCCTTGCGTATAAATGCAAACTATTCTTCTATTCCAACTAAAATTTTATTGACCAAAATACCTTTAATACTAAAATAAACATATTTTATTAAAATATTTTTATTAATTTAAAAAAATCACTTCATCCTCCCCACTTTTCACGTTTGGTTTTGTGTGCCCCTCCCTCCCCCCACCCCCTTCTCCATGAAGGGCATTTTGGTCAATCAAACTCTAAACTTCATCAAACCAATGGCCTTTGATTAATATTCGGTTTTACACATAACAACAAAACCTATATATATGGTTTTGCTTTTGGTTAACCTTTTGATCACAATATAGCAACCTTTTAAGTGGCATGCAGCACCACCGGAAGCAGTCGGCTTCAATACATACTAGAGTGACTGTAATAGTTGTAACGTGAGAGGAGGTTTAAATTGCAACTGTATCTCCTTATGTATCTCCTTATCGAATAACATGACAAAAATAGATGAGTTAATGGAAAGGCTAAGTTAAACACAAACACTCTCGGTTGGAGGAGCACATACTATTTTTCTGATATTTCTCCACCACACAATAGAAATGAAATTCATATAAAACCCACTAACGATCGCATCTCTGAATTATCTTATCAATAGTAAGATGTAGATCTTACCTTTATTGTATGGTGAAAAAGCATGAGATAAGCACTCCGACAAGAGACCAATCAAGCCCGTACAGCTGACATACCTAATTTTCTCTTTTTTGCTTAATATTCAACTTTTCACCAGCACAGGATAAATCTCTCAGGATAGCAGGTACCAGATTGAGCAAGCATAAAAAATAAGTAGGGTGGCTACCATTTATGGAAAGCAAGTTTTGAATATATTATAAAACTAAGAAGAAATCCATTTTACCAACCATCCATGACCCAAAAACATCCCCCCCCCCCCACCAAGTTCACAAAGGCTTTAGCCGTCTTTCAGGAACAACATATGAAATGAAAAGTTTGCACCAAGAATTCATCTAAAAATGCATAAATTGCTTGACAAAGTCAGTGAAGACCCCACCCACCCTTCAGCAAACACAGTATGTTCTTCACCTTACAGAAAGTGTATATACAAAACTCTTCTTCTTTTTCTGAGAAAGCCACCACTCACCCATCTTGGTAACCTCCTGCATAATACTTACAATAGTCCAATCTGTGATAATGCATATTGTATGTACAATCTAAGACTCAGCTGAGCATGGTTGGGTGTCCAGTTTGGAGCATTCTCTTGAACATGTCCATTCCAAAAGAAGAATCTGATGAACTGTTGAAAACAGCATAGTGAAAGTCAATTTCCTATCTAGAGCTTCAGGCAACGTAGTCATATATTTAATCACAGAACAAGAATGGGTCTTCACCCAAAAAAATAGAAGGGAATAAATATTCAACATGCAGGAACTGATAATTCTTCTTAAATCAGTCTACTAAAAAAGCCAAAACCATACAAGAAATTTGGCAAGAAAACACAAGTATCAAACTTTACGAATAACTATTAAAGGGTGAACCCGGTGCTAAAGGCTTCTACACAAATAGAGTCTAGGGGGGCAATTTTCTAACGCAGCCTTACACCAGCAATTTTTGTTGAGAGGCTGTCTTAATACCAACTGTGGTCCACCGACCATTGCCCCTTAACTTCACAAACAACTAACTAAAAAATACAAATAAAAACAAAAAAGAAGAAGAAGATGATGATGCACCAAGGCCTGCCCTTTATAAGCTGTATTTACTACGAAATAAAAAAGTAAAATAAAGGAGAATCAAATAACAACAAGACAAGAAAAGCTCAAAAAATGAAAATACAATTAAACATTAAATTCATAAATAAATAACAAGGAAAGATAGAAAGACCTAGAATCAAACTAAAATAAGAAAAAGAACATGAGCCAACCTTGGAATTGTGATTTCATACGGAAATGAGACTCCCTCATTACTTGGTACAGGAGGGATGTGATCCCTCTTTTCATTGACAAATTTAATAATCTGAAACATGACTTCACGCAGAGATGCTTCAAGGGTAGCTCGGCGAATGCTTTGCTCCTCTGATGTACTTTCTGTGTTCATTCAGAAAAATCAATTATAAACTGTCTCAAAATAAGTCTACATTGAGAGATACCAAATGACAAATTTATTTATCAAGAAAACAAATTTTACCCCCTGGATCTACTTTGGGATGATGAGATTTGCTGGAATGTGCTTTTGGGTCTTGTGCTACATTCAAATTGATATACCAGTGTTCCCAATATAAGCGTTCAACTTTGTTGCTGAACCATATAGCCTGCTTATTTTTCACCTCATAGAAAGACAGGCAAATCTGCATCATTAATCCATGTTAGATATATTTTATGAGAAATGGGAATACCAAAGAAATAAAGTGCCAAAGACTGATTTTACACGGAGAAACCACAACTCGCTAATGTGTCATCATCAAATGGAAATATGAAAAGAGAAATATCAGAGCAGTGTTAAATTACTTGAACTCTCGAGTTCTTAAGGTTGGTTATCAAGTGACATTATTGTTTTGGTTACTTTATACTTAGGTTTGGTACTGCTTCTGTAAACAAGTTTCTGAACCAAAACCTTAAGCTTGTAGAAACTCATCAAGGCCCCAACATACTCAACCTTGAATTCACCACACCAATTAAGCAACCCAAAATCTATTTAACCCTCGCAGCATTGAAACACAACCCCATACCAACCAGCCATTCTTCATTATAATGGACACAAATGCTTAAAGTTCAAGGAGGAAAATATGAAAAATAAGAAAGATGTATGAGTATTATCCTAGTTTCATAATCAGCTCAATATTGATTAACTTCCAAAGCAGCAGCAGTTCAAACTTCCTTTCCTAATATACGTTAAGGTAAAGGGATATCATCAGACATGATATCATTGAAAGAAAAAATAGAACAGTCAACCAGCAGGCAGCAAAAGGTTACCCAAAACAAAACAAAACAAAAAAGTTAATAAATCCAGATACAAATTCTAAGAAACACAATCATGCAGACAATTGAAAAGCCAACAGCCAACCACCTACCTGACTTTTCTTATTTGGGTGCTTTTCTACCCAACTAATGAACTGGTCTATTTTCTCCTCAATCTTCTTTTCAAGTTCAGCAACTCCACATTGAACCTGGACAAAAGAAGGATTAGTAAAACACCAAATAAGAACGCTTCTGGTCAACACAAGAAAATTCAAAATAAATTTATATTGTAGATCACATCAGTTAGCAGCTTCAAAAAAAAAAGTGATTTCAATGTTTTCCTGCTGTCCTTCCAATGGCGAGCATCTATATGTTTTGGGTGGAGCTCTACAACAAAATGTATTTGACATGCCATAGCAAATGATGTCTCTTTGTTTCTGTTTTGACTTTAACTTGCTGATGGCAGCAACAACTTCTAATGAACCAAATTTGTTTGGTTGGACAATATTAGTTGAGTTTCTTTATTAATTTTTGGACTATATGGTTCAGTTCTTGTTTAATTAAGGAACCTGAGTTTGTGGCGTTATTTGGGATTTTTCCTTTTAAGATTTCAGCTCCAAGGATATCCAGATTTTAGAGATCTTATCTGCATACAATTTTAATTACTTCAACGGTTCACGGCCAAAAGTTTCTAAAATTAGAATCCCAGGGATCAAAGCACATTTGGGTTATTAATAGAATCTTGTGTTTATTATTGTCATGTAGCCAGTTTCCTAGTTAGCCAGAGACCTCCCCCTTAGTGCATGCAAGATGAGGTTTTTTTGTCTTCCCTTTCTTCTGGGTTCTTTCTAGCTGTGTTAGTTTCCATATTGATTGAGTCAATTTTGGAATCACTCTTCCAAATAAAATGGAAGGTTTTGGATTTTTTTCAATTCCTATACTTTTTTTCTTTTTCCTACTTTTCTTTTTTTCAATATTGCACGCCAAACCTCCTCGCAGTGAGAAGGTAAAATGTCTCAGCTGCAAATGCAAAGCAATGCTCTATGAGTTACATGTTGCAGTGGAAACCATGCAGACATATCATGGCAGTCAAAATGCCTGCTTCAGGGAATTGATAATCTTCCACTTTAGAGGTGATGATAGCATACACCTAATTCTTATTTTTCTAATGAAAAGCCCCAACAGAAAGATGCCTACATGGACACAAATTGACCAACCCTTCTATAAGGGGGGAAAAAAAGAAAGAATACAAACTTCTCTAAAAAACTAAAAATCAACATATCCTAGAAATGGTTGGAATGCTCAAAAGCAAACATATTTTTCACTTCAAACTTTTAACAAATACTTACATAAGTGATGTCAAAAAGTTCAGAATCAATATCCCTGGGTCGTACAAGACCTAAAGCTCTATGAAATACAATTGTGTGTAGTATACCTGCATCCACTTTTATAGTCACTACTAAATTGGATACAAAACAATGATCATAGCACATACAAATATACAATCAACAGGGCAAGTTGGAATAGAAAAATTAAAATATAAATGATGCAAATAAAATTATCCAATTGGGTCAATTGGGACTCAGGAGACTGTTTTGGCATGATTGGATTCCATGCACCTTAAGCTTCTAAGTTTTGGGTTTATTGATGTAATGAGCCTAATGTATCAGGCTCAAGAGTGAGGGCAGTTTTAGTTCACAGGATTGGTAGTTAGATTGAGTGTTTGAGCTAGAATAGGATGCCTAATGGTTAGATAAGATTCTGTAACGACTTTTGAGTTTATTTAGTGTTTTAGAGAGAACAAGACTCCTTTTATGAGTCATATCAATAATTTTAGACATTCTCTCTATATCTGCAATACACCCCTGATCAATTATAGATGATTTGAATAAAGGACATTAAGTTATCTTTAAGAGTTTTCATGATATTGAGCAATGCATTTGGGATATATATCCCAAATCTGATTTCTTTTCTTTTCTTTTTCTCTTTCTCCAAAGAACATCTTCAACCATCAAGCTGCTATTCAAGAAGATCTTCAACAACAAAAAGTTGAACCATCCCCAACCCCAATTCTTATTCTTCAAATCCTCTAAACCATAAACGCTAGCTTTTCGTCCATCTTTGGAACCCATCCACAAACCTAAAACCTACACAGAACAATCCAACCATCAGAATGCTACCATATTCAGTTAGAATCACCCTCAGAGCCCTAGGAGAACTCAATCAAGACTGCATCCTGTTCTGATTATTATAAATCCTATATCCCTTCATCTTCTTCTTTCCCGAGACTTCGAAAATAAACTTTAATTTTCCCGTTAATTCAATTTCGGAAATAGTTACTTCATATAAACCTGCCATCAAAACTAACCACAGTAGATCAAATCGAGGTAGGATTATTCCTTCCAACCAGAGACATCCTAAGAAATACAACACCGTTGAAATACTTGCAATAAGGGTAGTTTGGATATTACTGATTTTGTTAAAAGGGTGTTTAACTGAGTTTGATTTAAGTGCTTTATGTTCCTATTTGGTGAGGGGAAATTCTGTCTTGTACTTACATTATTCTGTTCTAACCAGTAAAGCCTGTAATTTTAGATATACACTAGAATCACAGGGTGCCTCTTCTCCCAAACCTTCACCTCTAATTCTTATTCTTTCTTTCTTCTCATTTCTCTTCTCCTTCTTCCTTGGTTAGATTACTTATGATTATATTCTAAGATATACAGTTAGGTCATCTATGAAGGAATCAGTTTTCGAAAAGAGAGAATCAAACCATCCATATAAAATCCCTGATAACCATTACCCGGTCACTAAGATGATGTTTGATAACACCTCCTAACAAGAACTGATATTCAAGTTTATTATAAATTTTGGTAGAGATGTCATAGTTAAATAATTCAATGATATAACCACCAATAAAAAAACCATGATGCATTTTGAAAATGCACCTTGGTGGTTACATAAACTGAAAGTAGATTTGCAATCATCACAAACTGATTCTCTAGTGGCCAATTTGGAAAATCAAAAATACGGTCATCAGACTGCCATCAGCATTTTCGAAGACCATACTTCCAGAAATTGGAAATCCAAGCATAGTTGATGGTAGAACTTAGCCCTTCAAAAAATTCTATAAGAAACTTTTGGAGGAGCATTATATATAAATATAGAAATCCTGGACTTCCACACAGGAGACCAGATATAAATTGGCTACGTGAGTATATTGGTAATGTATCACTGTCACATGTAGGGCTTTGGCTAAAAAGGATAGAAAAGTTAACATCAAGATTTCAACAGTATCTGGCATTAACACTCCAGCTGGATAGATGTATGAGAATAGTAAAGGTACTCCCTTGGAAAAGAAAAAGAATCATTTTTTCAAGGGGATGGAGGAGGGAGAAGATTCAGTTGAAGAAGACTAGTCTTAATTGCGACCTCTAATTCTTGCCATTTGACAAGCACAGTAAAAAGGCAAACTTGCCTTCATATTAGAACTATCCAGATAATCATTTTTCTTTAGCCGAAGTATGTAACTCAACCAACCTCACCAGAACTACAGTGTCTAACAGTACAGCATCCCAAACATCTAAAGGCTTTTTCGGATCTTCTTCTTTTTCCTACTCTTTGGGGGTGCTAGTGATTTAGTACTAAATAGGGTTAAGTGAATGAGAAAACTCATTCCAAAATTCAAGCATGTAAAAAATTTTAAAACACAGATAAATTGAGCACTAAAAAATAATCTTTATCACGATGCATACAGAGGATAATTTGCAGCAATCTACTGCCTAAACCAATGCTTTAAAGATTAAAGAGGAATAATTTTAGAAGAACAAAAACTCTTGGCCGAAAACCAAATTTTGGTAATTTAACACATCAAAATACAAACTTGAGACATTGCATATCAAGCTAAAATTTCATCATCTCCACACTCAACCAAACAGCGAATACTACAGATGGTAAACGTATCTTACACCGTAGAACTTCCCGTATCTGGAAGTGTTCCACATCCTACAATCAAATAACACTCAGTCAACTAAATGAGAAATCCCCGGGAAGAGACTAATTAACTCAACTTTTCACAGGCTTCTGACTAGAATCCCATTCATCAAACAGTGCTGGAAAAAAAGAAGAAAAAAAAAGAACTCCCAATTACTGGAACAAAAAATCGCAGTAGCTCACCACTTACCAGTTCCTTCAGGTGGCAGACCTCACAGTTCATGATGCCGCTCACCTACTAAACTGGGGGGGGGGGGGGGGGAATCTGTTGAAGAATCTGCAAGTTAATTAGCATACAACGAAACAAATCGAAAGTGTATACTGAAGATCAATTGGGAGAAGAAGCAAAAAGGGAGTTGCAAGAAACCCTAAAAAAATGGTCACCACTTTAAGTAACCTTAAGGTCGTACTCAAATTCTGAAATTCTGCTCGGAAATAAACTGTTCCAACGAGATTCGAGCTTTGGAACCAAAACCAACTTCCCTTCACGATCAGCAACTGGCTTCGCCCGATCCGATTCAGTGTCTCAGCAATATTAATCATCAACCGATGTATTAATTAAAAGTAAAAAATTTGGAATAGAGTTGCTTATACACAACCACGATGAGGAGTGAGGAGAGAATCTCCACTTTAAGGCCGTGTTTGAATGTCAAGAAAATGAAAGGAATGAAAGGAAACTTTTATTTTCGTCGGTGTTGGATTGAATTTTTATAAAATTATTTTTGATATTTTAAATATTGAATTATATATTAGAGTTTTTTTTATGTATGGGTCTTTACCATAAACTAATGGTTGATGGTTGATGTCATTAATGTAATATATCACATATGGGTCCCAAGCTGACTAACACGTTTGTCGCTGTTAAGTATATTTAAATTTTAAACATTAAGGGACTAAAGTGCCCCTAAAGTTATTTAATACATTGTGTTAATATATGGTTTTAAAAATAGATAATTGGTCATTAAGCGACCGGTATAGTTTTGGTAATTTAGTACGGTTTTGGTACAGTACCAACTTTGAATACCGAAAACCATAATTGGATCGTACTGAATTTACATGGTACGGTACAGCTTCAATATTTGTAAAATGGTTTGGTACGGTTTCGGTATTCAAATCGGTATAAGAAAATGATTTAAACATGGTATCTAATGCAGTACAATTTGGGTACGAAAGAACCCATACCACTTTTGGCATTAGTTCATTAAGATCCTAATGAAATTGCGATCAAACAAGCAATATAATATGATATTAACAAAGACAACGCAAGTAAATCTAAGAAAATGAGTAAATGATGAAGCGAAACAAAGAATTAGGGATAGGATAAAGGTAAAGTGTTTTAATTGTAAAATTACATTTATTTCCCTTAATTTGGTATGGTACCAATTTGGTACGGCTTTGGTACATACTAATGATATAAGTACCTAAAATCGGAACCGTACCAAAAAAATTATGTTTCAGTATGTACCGTACCGAATTTTAAAGCGTTTTAGATTGCGCAGTTCGGTACGGTTAAACGGTTTCAGTACGCAATTGACACCCTTATTAAGCGTTAATTATATGGTGAAAAATATATACATCCAAAAAAATGAGGGGACTCAATAACTTGAAAGACGTTTTGGTCCATTCATATTTGAAATTTGAATATATTTAATAGCGATTAACGGTGTTAGTTTGGTTATAACCTACATGTAATATATTGCACTAAGGGACTCAACATTAGTTTGGTCCGCTAAGGGGTACCTATACGCCAAAATCTCTAAACATTATTGAGAATTTTTTTTTAGGGATTAAGAGGCACAATAGATCTTTTGCTAAGATGGAAAGTAGTGCATTTGCATGGCCAACGGATGATGATAGGGTTTACCATATTCAAACAAGCAATTCAACTCTTCAATTTACTCAAAAAAACAAGATCTTCATTTTCTTTTTTCTTTTTTGGTAAAGGTAATTTCATTCAATAGCACAGGAAAACAAGGCATCAGCATTACAAATGTTCAGTAGCCAAGAAGTAAAAAGAGGCCAACTGATCCTCCCTGTAGAGGCAGCAACCTTCTTAGCCAAAGAGTATTGTGCTACATGATTACACTCCCTTGGACTAAAAGAGAAAGAACAAGACAAAAAGTAAGAAGATAAATAAGTAAAATCCTCCACAATAGGTTTCAAACTAACAAGGGTAAGGAATGGATAGTGCAACTAACGAACAACCTCCTGGCAATCACTCTCCACAGCAATATAGTCAATTCCTTCAACAGCAGCTGCAAGAAGCCCCTCTCGAATACATAGCACCTTTCCTTCAAACGCATACCCGAAATCCGATTGGATTGAAATAGCAAGAGTGGGTATCCCTGTATCTCTGCGAAGTACAAAGCCCAAACCTCCTTTCTTCCCTCTTGTAGCAGCATCTGTATTAAGCTTGTAAACTCCCCTAGGAGGCGCTGTCCATTTTAGGTTTATTCTCTCAAATTGTAATAGGGGATTATCAATAGTAGTCGAAATTTTAAAAACTTGCTGAAAATCTACAACACTCCTTAGAGCATTGTGTAAAATCTGCAATGGAGAGAGTTCCACACCTTTAAACAAGAGTTTGTTACGGGCCAACTAAAATTTTCAACATATGAAAGCTAATGTACTTGACATCCACATCTTGCTCTGTTTGTCTTCACCCACTTCATATACATGAATACAAGTGACGACCCATCAAAATAGAATCCACTTGAAATGGATCCCACATGGTATATTCCACGTGAATGTTTCGACTACCCCCCATTGGAAATAAAATATATTTTTTTGGGTAGAACCTTGGAAAAAAAAGCATGCATCATTCCTTGCATTCAGGTCATATCATAAAGTTATTTTTAATTTCACATCCTTCGATATTTATTGCAATAAATGTTTATAAAAAATATATTCTTTTTTATTGGTATAACAAAAAAAAATTAAAAAAATAGACCAGACAAGATTTAGCGTAGTTCACCAAATGCTAAGTCCACAATTGAATAGAATTTGAGGAAGAAAAATAATATTACAACCTACTCCTTTTTACCCTTCTAACCGTTTTAAGAGGTTATAATTAATTACATGTACTAGAAAACAATCCTACTTCAAGGAAAAATATAATCGAAATGCCTTGTGTACTCAAAAATGCCCTAGAAAATAACACAAGGCCTCCAAAGAATTAGGGGGTCCAAAACAAGTTATTTAGAAGGATCCACTCAAGTCTGAACAACAATCATTCGGGGGCATTTAAGCTATAAAATAAACCCTAAATATTTCATATGGTGAAAAATGGTCTTTCTCCACAAGAAGTAAGAGATGAACAAAAAGGAAAAGAACTATACTAATCAAACTAACTTGAACTGTTCAAATATTAAAAAATAAATGAATGAAAATCATACTAGTGTCTAAAGTAGAGGATCCTTGATAGCAATTACATGGCATACTGTGAATTGAACATGAAATCAGGACATCGAGGAGAAGGTGGCACTGGAAAAATAATATATATAAAAAAAATGAATAAACAATTAATGTAATTAAACTAACTTGAATGGATTAAGAATGGCAAATAAAATAAGAACCACATCAATGGTGAGGTTCCTTTGGCAATTACATAGCATATTTGTGAAATATCAAATTAGGATATCAAGGGGAAGCCGACCAGATTTTTATTTGTAGCAGATGTTGTTGGCTACTGTCAATGATGTTGATCACGCCATGTTATCAAAATATGATCAAACGGTTGAGAATCAAATAGTATGGGTTCAGTTGTAAAAACTATTTTCTATTTATCAATGGAAGGATAGTGGAGTGGTTGAGAATAAGGGTGTCAATTGCGTATCGAAACCGTTAAACTATACCGAACCGCGCCGTCTAAAACCGCATCGTACATTACCGTTCAAAATTGAAACCGAATTTCTTCGGTACGGTTCCGGTTTTAGGTACTCATACTGTCGGTATGTACCGAAACCGTACCGAATTGGTACCGTACCAAATTAAGGGATATAAATTGTAATTTTACAATTAAAACACTTTACCTTTACCCTATTCCTAATTCCCTATTTCAGTTTTTTGTTTCATCATTCACTCATCTTATTAGATATACTTGTTTTGTCTTTATTAATTAAATGTACTTGCTTTTATCTCTATTAATTTCAAATTATATTGATTGATTGATCACAATTTCATCAAAATCTTAATGAAATAATAACAACAATGGCATAAGTTCATTCGTACCAAAATTGCACTAGATACAATATTTAAACCGTTTTTCTGTACCGATTTAATATCGAACCGTTTTTTTAAATACCAAAACTATACCGTTTATATTCAGTATGGTACGGTTCTGGTTTTCAGTATTCAAAGTTGGTACCGTACCGAATTACCGAAACCGTACTGATTGACACCCTTAGTTGAGAACCTCACCTCTCAGTGGAGAAATTGTGGGTTTAATATTTACCAGCGGCATATGTAATATCTCTATCCCTAATTTCTCTATATATAAAGTGTCTTTGTCCTCACTCAAGAAAAAGAAAAAAAATGTCTTTGTTATCCAACAAAAAAAATATATATATTTTTACATTTTAAGGATTTAAAGTTTTTTAATTTACAAAATCAGCCCTTTATTTACCCGACTCCGAAATATTTTGTTTTGTCGTAATTGAGAGAGAAATGTGGAGTTTATTGTATTATAGATAAACAGCTTCCAAGCTAACAAAAATATAGGATCCTCTGAAGTCGCAAAAATCTAAGATTCTACAGAGTGAAAAAATGCTTTTCATTTTCTTCCCCCTTCCCTAAATTCTGCGGAAGGAGAGCAAGTACTAACTACAACTGGAAAAGGAAAAGAACAGATTCCAGAATTATAGACAAACGGCTTCCTAGCTAACACTATGAGAGGAACCTCCAAAGTCCAAACTCACTCGCAGATACAACCATTTTACAGAGATGACAGAGGCGGTGGAGCGTTCGGAAGAACAATCTGTAGGATCTGAAGAGAAGCACGAACCCATCTCCAGTGTGGACAATGTGGAAGACAAGTATGTTTGGGAAGGAGAGGAGAAGTGAGATGCTTTTAGAGAGAAAGAAGGGAATGAAGAATGAGATACTTGAGATTTGGGAGTCGGATAAATAAGGGGTTGATTTTGTTTATTAAGAAACTTTAAATTCTTAAAATATAAAAATATAAAATAATTTTTACAAGTGAACCCACACTATTTGATTCTCAACTGTTTGATCATATTTTGATGACATGGCACGATCAACATCATTGCCAGCAACTAGCAGCTAGACCTGTAAATGGATTGGATTCGGCTCGGATACACTAGTATCCAAATCCGATTAGCAAAACCGCTATCTGATTCCCGCAGAAATTTAGAGAAGGCATCCAAATTCGAATCCGGAACTCTATCGGATATTCGATAATAACCCGATTCGATAAACTATCCAATTATTGATTGGTGATCGTCATTTTTTCTATTTTTTTATTTTCGATTTCTAATTTTCGATTACCGATTACTGGTTTCAGAATTTGATAGAAAAAATGTTAAATATTTTACTCTCTCCGGATATTATTTGATCCAATAAGCAATTATTCAAATCCGAATCTGGTTGCTTTGCGAACGGATACAGATATTTTCCAGATATGGACACCCTTAAACTAATACATATGCAAATTCAGAGGCAAATTTCAACTATCCATTTAGGTCTCCCGGCAGTGGCTGCAACAAATAAAAATGTTAGGTTTTTTGTTAAAATCTATATTATCTATATATTAAGTTTCAAAATTAGTTTTTGCATTTCTTTTATTTAATTGTTTTGTTTGTGTGTGGGACCCTTGAGGTAAGGGTGGTAATGAGGCACCATGAGGTAAGGGTGGTAATGAGGCACCATGAGTAAAGGAGGCCCTTCATGACCTTGGTTAAAGGAGGCCCTTCATGACTTTGGTTATGAGGCTCTTCATGACATTGGTCATGGGTCTTAAAGGTCTTGATCATGGTGATGAGGTGGGCTAACTTGAATGGTGGAATTACTCAAATTCTAACTCTTGACCTTTATTTCTCATTTCAACTTCATGACCATTCATGGCCATTTTCATGAGTGGGGGTTAAGGTCTTTGAATGGGTTAAAGCCTATTCATTCCAAATAAGTGAATATGAGAGTTACTTCCCCAAGTAGTGGGGAGGTTAGGTCAAGGGGGTTTATTCACATTAGTGGAGGAGGGACAAACCATTGATTCTCCATTAGTGGAGAATTGATTCTCCCAGGGGCGGACCTACTAAGGGGCTGGAGGGGGCCATGGCCCCCCCCCCGGATTTTTCAAAATTTTGATTAATTTCCTTAAATTTTGGATTTTTTATATTAATCTTCTTCATTTTTCCACTTTTTTCTCTTGTTACATGTGAAATGTCACTATTTGGCCCCCCCCCAAAATATTGAGAATAACTTTAAATGTAAAATAATGGGTATAAAAGTCATCTCTAGTTAAAAACTAATTCCTCAATTCCTAATTATTCTCCCCACTTATCTCTCACATCTTTTCTTCCTATTTATTCTCATCTCTTTCTATAAACGTGGATTAAAGGAAATTTTTGAAAAAAAAAATCTTATTAGATATTCAAATATCATTTATAATTAGAAACTAACTCTTCAATTCTTATATTCTCTCATATCTCCTCTCTCCTCTCTCCTCTTTTTTTCCTATTTATTCTCTTATGTTTCTTTCTTCCTATTTATTCTTCCCTTTTTATAAGCGTGGGTTAAAGAAAATTTGAGAAAAAAATCTTCCCCACAATTAAGTACTCTTTTTATTTCTCAATTTATTTATTGTTTCTTTTTTATATATATATATATATATATATTTTTATTTAATTTTATATTCTTTGTTTCTTTATTTTGTCTACAATTTTTGCTATTTGATTTTATATTATAAATAAAATGTCTATAGTTAGTAAAGTAACTAAGTACCATTGGTTGCATTTCTTACCCTAAAAATTTTTTTGGTTTGCATCTGACATTTTTAGGGTTGAAGCCATGTTTTTTTTTTTTTTTTTTGGGGGTTGAAGGTTTAATTTATCTACATCTTGTTGAAAAAAAATCATAATAATTTACCTATTTCTATGGGTCCCACAAAATATATGTGAGTTTATTCCTTAATATAATAAAATAATTCATACGTGGGACCCTCAGTGGGTCTTAAGGACCCATATAATATGTGTAGCGAAAAACCATTGGTGCTTTCCCAATCTGGACATCCAATCTTCGGCCCCCCCCCATATTGAATCCTGGTTCCGCCCCTGGATTCTCCCCTTGTGGGGAGGTGTGGTTTGGGCCAATATAAACTCAACCTTTCCTTGCATATTGTGTGCTATTGTGACTCTCCTCACTCACATTATTTGTTTTACAAAGTTCATTTCTTTCTTGAGTTGTCTAAGTGTTGTGCTCTAGCTTTTGGCTCCTTTAAGGGACTAGAAGAATTACCTCATCTTCTAGTTGGAGGTTGCTTTATCTTGGAGGTGGTGGTGCGAAGAACCCTTGGTAGTAGGGTGCATCAATTACCTTAAAGACAGCATCAAGGTGTGACTCAACCTCATCAATCAGTGGTTCGTTCGGTTGCTACTTCAAGCTCTTCAAATTTGCTAAAGATCTTCATCTCTCAATTGTATTGCAATTTCACTTTTGTATGTTTGAAGAATTTGTAATACAATTACCCCAACAAAAAATCCAATGCAACCAAGGAATAACAATGTTGGATTTTGCTTTTAAAAATATTATAATATAATTTTAAAATTCAAAGGTTAAACCTTTATTTCCTCATTTATTTATTTATTTATATTTTTTGGGTATATATTAGAATTCTTGTATTTGGAGACTCTTGTGGATGGAAAGATTTTAATCCAAAGCTCTGTGTTATCTCATGTATACAGGATAATTTAAGTTACCATGCATACTTTAGTCCCACATCCACATCGGACAAAATTAAAATATGTCGCCGTATAAATAGCAACTGCTCCTAAGTGAGACTTTATAGTGGTTTGATCTAAGTCTATGTTCACTCCTCTTTTAGCCTTGAGAAAGATTTTCTCTTTTCTACTGGTAATTCTCTTTCGACACAATAAATAGAAAACAAGCTATTGAAGTCTTTATTTATTTATTTTGGTGATAAATGTTACAATTTTTATTACCAGCTCGAGAACACCAAATTTAGGCACCATGCATGAATGTATGCTCTATATATTACAAGTATATTAAGTGTCCTAAGTATCTACAAAACCTCGTCCGTAAATGGCACGAATTAGTGCAAATTACAAAAATCAATTAATGTGACCACAAATTTCAATTTGAATCGACATAACGTATTTGATATATTGTGTCTCTTCGTATCATTCTGTTTATGTTTTTTTTTGTCTTACTTTAAATTTTTTTATTATGTTTGATACCAAATTTTGAACATACAAGTCTATTTATGGGTTATAAACAAAAACATTTAATTGTTTAATAGAGTGCTTTATAGTTGCTCTACTTAAGTTGGATCAAAATTTGTGTTGCCTCTCTTAAGTTGTATAACCAAGGTCCGAAATGTCGGATAGTGTTGTCGTGTCGGTGACTGGCAACACCACTGATACTGCGACATTTTGTCGACATGTCGGCGACTTTTGGGAGGGGTGTCGATGAAAATTAGACCATTGGTTTCGGAGGGTATTTAGGGTCGTTTTGACATGAATTTTGCTGTATAGCTAATTTGAGGCCAATAAACACAATGAGAACATTATTTTGCCTAAAACATCACTTAATCTAAAATTTCTAATTGGCACATGCTAGGCCATATGCAGACAAAGCTAGAAGTTTGAAAAATTCATATAAACTAATGTAAATATGTAAAGAGAATACAAATACACAATTGGTGAAGAGAAGTATTAAAGTTTACAATTTATTATATAAATATGTTGAGTATGACTCATGCTTTACATTTTGTTGTTGACAAACACGGGGTCCCGCTCTCCGACAAGCGGGCGGGGGTCCTGGAAGGCCGCCCTGAGGGTGTGGCGGCAGCGCCCCTGCAGCCTGTAAAGGTCTTATGTCACTTAGGCAAAAATTAGTAAAAAACCGAATGAAATTTTGTTAAATATGGTGAATTTGGTGATATACTGCCGAAAAACCGACTTTTCACGATATATTGCCGATTTTTCAGCTATATATAGTTGACAATATTTGTTATATATCGTGTCGCTGGGGGGAGTCGTGTCGCCCCCTAGCGACAGAGTGATATTTCGCTAACACTTTGTACCGTGAGTATAATTTATGTCTAACCTGCAAGTTAACAATCTCAGTAAATGTCCAGTTAAGTTCAACAATAAAACAATCAAAATACCATTTTGATGTTAAATTACTAAACTAACCTTATACCTCATCCCATTCCCAACCCTTAGGTGGGTAAAATGATTTTTTCTTTCACCCATCTTCTCCCAACACCTTATCAGACACCACCTACTACCGTCAAAACCTACCACACCCCTTCCTATGATCCAGCAGCAACGCTCCCAATTCCCCCTGCCGGAAATAACCCACCTTCAAAATTGGGTACGTTGATGCGTAAATTGGGTTTATTTCTTTACTAACATGGTCTGTAAAATCAATAGAATAGGAAAGTTGGGTTCAAGGCTATCAATCCCTCTTTCCTATGGGAAGGTGAATTTTGCTATCCTCTTTAGCAAAATGGTGGATTTCATTTGTTATTCATCAGTTTCGGACAGATTATTGTGGTTTCTATTTTTCTCCGATGAAAGCCTTGCTAACAGTGCTTTAGTTCGGCTTGTGAAGTCTGATCCAACACCAACACCGAAGCTGATAGGAGGGGGTGGGGTGGAAGGTGGGTGATTTCTGGTAGGGAAGGCTGGGGTGGTCGGCCGGGGGAGAGGGTGTGGTGATTTCCAATGGTAGTGGGTGGTTTTCAGTAAATTATAGAAAAAAGATAGGCGAAAGGAGATCCCTTCATCCACTTAAGGGTTGGGTATGAGATGAAACACAAGGTTACTTTAGTAATTTATCATTGGAAGGGTATTTTGATTATTTCATTTTAGAACTTAACTGCGCACTAACTGAGACTGTTAACTCGTGGGTTGGACATAATTTACCCCACTTAATAAAGGCAGCATGAGTTTTAACCAACTTAAATGAGGAAACTCTTTTTAATATAAATATCTCAACTTTTTTTTTTTTCCGTCATCATCCTAGTCATAAAAATTGGGGACCATAAGATAACCATCCTGGTTAATGTAGGGGAATTTTCTGCTGTGGGATAGTTCCTTCAAGTTCTCTAAGACTTGGCTGAAATATGTGTTAGTTTGATATTGATCTTTCATCTCCTCAAACCCCACAACTTGTGTTTTCATGTTGTTCAGTAGTACCGCTCAACGACTAAAGCCATAATGTTGAAATTCCCAATTTGTATTTCAATGCAGGGGGACCCAAGATTGAATATTGGGGTAGGGGTCGAAGAATGGAAGTCTAGATTGGGGAAACACAAATGTTTTTTTGCCGTACATATTGTGTGGGCCCTTATAAGATCTATTGGGGATCCCACCTATGAATTGTTTTATTATATTAAAGAATATGTCCACATATATTCGTGGGAGCCCACACATATTTGACAAAAATAGGTCAATTATTGATAATGATATTTTTTTTTTCAACAAGATATATAGGTAAATTAAAGTATTAGTAACAAAAAAATACACATGACTTCCAACCCTAAAAAGTCAGATGCAAACCAAAATTTTTTTTGTCAGAGATGCAAACCAATGGTAGTTAGTTACATTACTACTTGTAAACATTTTATTCACAATATAAAATCAAATATAAAAAATTGCAAGAAAAATAAAGAAACAAAGAATAACAACAAAAAATAAAAAAATATAAACAATAAATGAATTGAGAAAGAGAAAGAGTACTAAATTGTGGGGAAATTTTCCTTAACTCACACTTACAGAAAGGGAAGAAGAATAAATAGGAACAAATAAAGAAACAGAAGAGAATAAATAGAAAGAAAAGAGGAGAGAGGAGAGATGAGAGATATAAGAGAATAAATAGGGATTGGGGAGTTAGTTTATAATTAAGAATGACATTTTGAATTTCTAATAATATTTTTTTCAAAGTTTTCTTTTAACTCACGTTTATAGAAAGAAAAGAGAATAAATAGGGATTGAAGAGTTAGTTTTAACTAGGATGACAGTTATACCCATTATTTTACCTTTAAAAATTGTTTTCAATATTAAGGGGGGCCTTCGGCCAAATAGTGACATTTCACATGTGAGAAAAGAAAAAAAACTGAAAAAATAAAAGAAAATTAATATAAAATGTGAAAAACTAATGGAATTATTAAAAAAAATTCTAAATCCAGGGGCCCATGGCCCCCCTCGCCCCTTAGTGGGTCCGCCCTTGTTTCAATGAGAATGCAAACCCATGAATGAATGAAATCCACTTTACATGTTCTGGATTCAATTTATTCTGCGAATTCAAATACCTAAGAGCTTGATGATCTGAAGATACCACAAATTCTCGATTACATAAATAATGTTGCCAATGGTGAAGACGAAAAGGGGATGGGGAAAAGTGTATAAGGATGAAAGAACTTGTGACCTTCTTGGTTTTTCTATCTCTACGTACAACATGATCGTCCTTTTGTCAAATGCACCGTTAGAATTTTGAATTAAAAAAAAAAAAGTGAACCGTTGGAATCTTGTTGAGTTCACTTTTCTTGTCTGCCCTTACTCGCAAGGAGAACGTGGGATTGGAAACTTCACAGAATTCGTGAATTTATGTTCTCCGGTAGGGGTAATGTCGTCCTATGAAAAAGGTAATAAACTTTTTTTTTTTATAATCAGTTAATGATGAGTATACTCAATCTTGAGAAAATTCAAAATTTCGAACTGGAGACGAACGGCTTACCAAAAATGAAACCAGATACGAACGTAGGCTTCAAACTATATAACCGTTTTCTGGGTCAAGAAACAATATAACCGTTTGACAGATGATTAGATTGTCCTTACTCATCCTTAAATGCAAAGAAAATTTGTTGAAGCTAGGAGCTTTGACAAGGAATGGCTATTCAATAGCCAACGAGTCTGCAACAATATTAACATTTAACATTTATTGAAATGTGCTAGATTTTTGCCTTCATTCCTGATGGTTTGAAGAAGTCTATAGGTGAACCTTTAGCAATGAGGGTTGATGTGCAGGAAATAACCTTTGAAGTTTTCAATGCCTCCTGACCTGGAGAAGCTTCGTTATTGTCTTTCATCCTCTCTCAACCAATTAGAATACTTTTTCCTTTCATTTTTGCAGTAGTTTTGAATTCGTATATTGAAAGCTGAGTCAGCATTTTTTACCACATCAAAGGGGGACCAAATTTGAAAAAAAGGTGTGTATCTAATACTAGTATCTATCCCCATTTTTTTAAATTCCAAGAATGCCCTTCGAATTCAATTAGAAATGCGCGGCGAGATCTTCGATGCCCTTGATTTTCAAACGGTTTCGAATTCTGGGCCGTTCGTTTATTCATTTCGCAGGGATAAATCCTAAAAGGCCAATTTCAAATTCGAAATGAAAAGCTGATGGAAGGTTCATCACCAGCTCGGCGAGACGAGAGTTACTGAAGCTGGAGAGTGAGGGCATCGAAGAGGTAAGTGAAAGAGAACTCACGTTTCATCACAGATCTAGCTTTGACATCCGGAGCCGGATCTTAAGGTTTCTGCGCTACCTCACCAAGACTTACCTGTCAATTTATTCTGGTTTCTGAGCGATTTCAGGAATTCGCAACCTTCAGATATTGTTCCTCGCTTCCTCTTTCAGGTTCTTCTTTAATTTTTATTTTTGTTCTCATATTGGGGAAAAAAAGGAAATTTTCTTTTGTATTGAGCATGTACAGTACTTTCACCTGCATTTTGCTTCTTCTCTATGATAGTTTAGTTTCTGAAATTGTTTGTCAGAATAATGAGGGATTTGAAACTATTTCGCCAAAATTCGGGAAAGAATCTTGCCACGGAGGAGATTGAAAATGTGCCTGTAAACCCGGAAGATTCATCCTTGAATCGTACGGGCATCAATTCCACAAGGGCTCCACTAAATTCGATCCAGGAGCTTATTCAGAAACCCAGAACTGCAACAGAACAAGAAGCAAGTGTAAGTAAGCTTGATAGAACCCCTTCGAAGGTCAAAGGGAAAGGATATGATTCAGCATCGCTTCTTCGAACTCCAGAAAAACAGGGGGTAGGGCATTCCTCAAAGTATAGGTTTGGCTGGGCACAGAAGACCGATGCTAATTCGATTGACCATGAAACTCGTGAGGAGGGGAGGATTGATGTGGGCAATGCTCAGAATCACGTGCCACCGTCGTACCGTGTGGGTGGCATTAACATGACCCCACGTTCAATTCGAACTACAGGGAGAACTACATCAACAAATTCTGAGTGCAATTCGACCCAGACCACACCAACCAGGAGTGTCAGCAAACCGTCACATCCAGCATTTGCTCCCTTAAGTGGTTCTCGCCCTCATGCGGCCATGGGAGTTCGTGCGGGGAACTTCTCTGCACTGTCTAAAGGGTTTCCAGTCCCTTCTATTCCATCTACAGTTGTTAATACACGTGAAGTACCTCACTTCGAGCTTAAAGAGGATCCATCATTCTGGATGGATCACAATGTACAAGTAAGATATATTTAGATAAGTTGTTCAAGGGTCCTCCTTCAAACTGATTTATTGCTGCACATTTCTGGGGTTTAATACTCTATGGATTGATTCATCTTGAAGCTTCACTCATATACTACTTTTACTATTCTTGCATTTTTTCTAGGTTTTAATACGCATTCGCCCTCTCAATAATACCGAGCTGAGTTCACATAGTTGCCTCCGGTGCTTGAAGCAAGAGAGCACTCAGAGCATCACTTGGATTGGACAGCCAGAAATTCGATTCAAATTTGATCACGTAGCTTGTGAATCAGTCAGTCAGGTATTTTTACAACTTAAGCACCCACCCCCACTCTCCAGTTTCCAAGAAAAAGAAATTATAGGATCCAACAGAAATTTAGTTTTGTCAACATCCACTTGAAAATTGGACTTAATGCAGGAAATGCTATTTAGAGTTGCGGGCCTGCCAATGGTTGAGAATTGTCTTTCGGGTTACAATAGCTGTATGTTTGCTTATGGCCAGGTATTTCTTTAAGAAGCTGTATACTTCCCTCGAGCATTAGTTAGGAATCCAATTCTTTTGACGTGCTGAATGTCAAAACAGTTAGGTCACTTTATTCCATAAAGATTATGATACTTTAGCCATATGTTCATTATTATTATTTTTTTAATGGCTGGTTATTTCTCCCCCCCCCTCCAACTTTGAGTTTGAGCCTGTGAGCTGACTTTTTGGGCTACTGCATGACAGTCACTACCATAGGCTTGAGACATAATATCCTCTTAAAATTTGGGAAAAGTCTAGTGGCGCAATAGTTACTACATGTTGGGTTGGTTCTCCTCACATGGAGGGTCCACACCTAACATATCTTCTCTTATGTATAGAAGTCTTACAATTCTCACTTGTAGACTCTACCTATAAAAATAAAAATAAAAATGGTGAGTATTAGTTGGGAAGTAGCAAATTGAATAAATGAGATGAAGAAACTAGAAGAGAGAGAAAATAAATTAAAGAATGAGAAAGAGAAGAATGAGATGTGAAGAGAAAAGTGAGAGAAAGAGATGAATGTTGACAAATGAGAAAATAAGAAATAAAGGGTGGCTCTCCTTATCAAGTGCACAACACCAACTCATGAACCCACCTACAAATGAAGAAAGTCCATGTATTAGAGGGCGGATGTTACAAGGCATCCCCTCCCTCGTTCCCTATAAATAGGATACGTTGTCACACCATTTACTTGAGAAGTTGCGATCCAAAAATCCAAGTTTGAAGGTGAATCAAGGTGAAAGTTTTGTGGTGTATTCTCTTTAGAGGTATGAGTGCAAGTGGGAGAGGGTGTACAAGAGGTAATCGGTTCAGGATATAGGGATGGGGTTTAGGTATGAATCCAAATTGTTGTGCTTTGTTCAATTATTCTCTTTATTTTCTCATAGTGAAAAGTCCAAATTGCCTCGTAGATGTAGGCATAGTCAAACCACATAGATTCTTGTGTTAGCATGCTTTTACCATTTTGTTCAACACGTGGGTCCCACATAGTACTATACATGGCTACTCTTAACATGTACTATTCACAATGACGATTCACAAATTCCTCCTAGTTACACACAAGTCTAGGAAATTGGTGAGATCTATTCACCTCTGGTGGGACTTCATCAATGATGTTCTCTTTATTCACCTCCGTGAGAACCAAACTATCTTCATCTTTGGTAAAAGCATTGCCAATAGCATTCTTCTGTACAGGAGATCTTCTGTGGATTTGAGCGCTCTTCGCACTCTCCTGTGGACCTTCTAAAGGTCATCCTCCACAAGGCCTTTAATTCCTCTGTCAAGACTTCATCAGTGATGTTTTTTTTTATCATGGGGTTCCCTCCTCTTTCCTTATTAATTGCATTCGACCCCCTCCTCCATCACTACCAATGCTTCCCCTTTTGAGTTCTTTTGATCCTGCATTGGCATCACCAAGGGTGACCTCTCTCCCCTTCCTCTTCCTTGTCGCCTTAGAAGTCTCTCTTGGATCATCCAATCCAATATAGACTAGTTCCTCATCTCCCTTATTCCTAAATGCAGAGCCCTCAACCTCACCCATCTTGCCTTTTTAGATGATGTCATGATCTTTTCTAAGGCCTCCACTCCTCCATCTTGACCATTCTGTTGTCCCTCTCTCTCTCTGAGTCCATCTCTAGTCATTATATCAACCTAGAGAAATCTTCCCTTTTCTTGGTTGGTTTTTTGGATTCCACCAAGCCTCCCTCCTCCATCTCACTTGTTTCCCTTTGGGTTCCTTCCTTGTTACCTACTTGGGACTACTCCCTTGCATCCTTGGTAGGCTTATCAACCACCACTACACCCTCGATGTTGGGTCACATTTGTAAAAACTCTGACTCTGGAAAGGAAAGCTCTTTTCCTTTGTTGGCAGAGCTGTCCTCATTCGCTTGGCCCTCTAATCCTCCTCCTCTATTGGTGTGGCATCTTCTCAGACCCCAACCACCACGAGAGCCATGGAGGCCTTGTTTTGTAGCTTCCCTTGGAAAGCTTTGGAAACTTCCCACTTCCTTCACCCCCCTTAATCAGAAGGCTGTCTATTGATAGAAATCTGAAAGACGGATGGATATTTGGCGTATTTAGGACTACAACACTACTAGTTCATTAGAACTCATTTATAAAGTTTCCTCTAGGCACGGCTCCATTTGGGTTTACTCCCATCTTCTCAAATCTAGATCTATTCGGACGGTTTCTCTTCCCTTCAGCCCTTCTTAGGCTTGGAGGAAGCTTCTCCAGTTGAGATCCTTGGCCCTCTCTACTATCTTTACACTAGTCTCCAATGGCTTTGTTGTCTCCTTTTGGCTTGACTCTTGGGATTCGATGGACATTCTTTACAACCACTTTGGGCCCTGCATGGTCTATGAACCCCGTATTCCTACATCTACCATCCTCTCTGCTTTCATTTCTAATTGCTCCTCATCTACCCCTGCTTTTCACACAAGAGTCTCACACAGGTTTGGTCCTCCCTCCCCCCTAACATTCCCTCCCCTATGACTACACAATTTGGATCCCTTTCTCCTCTAAAACTTCTCCACCTTCTTTGGTTGGAACCTAGCCCACACCCTCGGCCAACCTGTCCCTTGGTCCTGTTTGATTTGGTTCAAAGGTTATATCCCCTACCATTCCATGATTGTTTTTTGAGATCTGTCAACCTTTGCTTTTCCACCCTATCTTTTCTCATTCATTGCCATATCCCCACTAGCCCCTTTAACATTCTTTGCCGGCATGGTATAGAAGACCTCAACCATCTCTATTTCACTTGCGCTATTTCCTGCTCCCTCTGGGGGAAAGCCCTTTACTTCATTTGGCCTTGCTCTTGTCGATCCTTTGTTTACATGCGGTTGGTCTTGGACTTTGAGATCCTTCTTAGGAACCCAAAGAGATGATTTATGAGGTAAGTTACCCTTTCCCAAATACTGAAAAAGCTAGTAGTGTATTCAGCACTAAAGCCAGTACAACACCTTTTATTTGAACCTTGTTCAGAATTGCAAAAATACTATAGACCCTTTACTCATGAACTAGATTTATCTCAGGTAGCATTATCAAGAAATAATAATAAGTAATTGATGTACCATTTGAGACAAAATCAGCAAACTGACCCCCCCGCCCCCAAAAAAAAAAAAAATGTAAACAATATCAAAGCAAGTAGTATCAATAAAGAGAGAAGAAAATGGCAAATGGGTGCTTTCATAGTTACAATTTTTTCATGGATCTCAAAGAAGAAATTCAATTTTGTAAGTGACCATTGCAAAATAAATTGGTCAATTTGTTAGGGTATAAATTGCCTAATTTGCCTACTGGTGATGCTGTAAGAGTTCATAAATATTAGAAGAGAAAACCGAAGACGTTGAAGCAAGAAAAGAGTATCTAAATTAACTGGAAGAGGAATGTGAAGACATACTTTTTTGTGGTTAGAAGTCAAAGAAAAAAAGTGGTCAGTCTTGTGCCTCTTCACCATTACTTTCCCAGTATGCAGGTTCTGATCTATAGTATTAAGCTTTGGAATTAGAAGGTGCTTGTCAACTGAAGGGATGAGAAGAGAAAATAGTTAGGGACAAATTGTTGGCACCAATAATGTTTAACCAATCACAGTTGGTAGGCTGTCAACCATTAGTGTATGTTTTAAAGACAGAAGTGGAATAAAATTACACCAGTTCTATGATTAGAAGCACCTAAATCAAAAATCTGCAAGGAGTAGAAGGGATACAAAAAATAAAACCATACTAGACAAGCCAATTGAAGAAAATGCAGAGATCACTATGCTCTAGACTAATTGCCTGACATCATTCAACATACCAGCAGAAGCAGAAATCCTAACACAAGCACCAACATTGCTCCTCTTCACAAGAAAGTAAAAGGGGTAAAAAAGGAAATCTTAACAGACAAACCAATTCTGCTATCTGTAGAAGCAATAGCAGAGGTTACTATAATCTGGATTAATTGCCTGACCTCATCTGACACAGTGACATGCCATCAGAAGTAGAAATAGTAGTTCCCTCACAGCTAGGTGGTTCCCAGGAGATGGTGTATCTGAAGCCTGATAAGTTTTTTACTTTAATGATACCATCCAGAGTTAAAATTTCTCAGTGGCACTCAAAGATGATAATCATGATATAACCATCTTTCATATGGCAAACACAAAGAATCAAAGATTGTGCTTCTTGCAGTGAGAAACCATACGAACAGCAGCCTTGCTTCACATCATTGACCATGAGAAAATTTGCAAGAGGATTTGTATCTGATATTAGTGGCTAACTGACTAAGAACATAGCATCATCCTCTTTTTTGGTCCAGAGTGGTCTGAGTAATAAGCCGAGACTCTTCCCAAAGCAACTCCCTGTCACATCTGTTAGTTTGAGAAACCTTAGAGTCAGCATTCATACTTAACTTTTGAACAACAGAAAGCCCAAATACTGTCTAGTAAAATTGATAGGTAAAAAAATGCAATGTGTTGGCAAAATTTCACTAGGAATAGGGGAAATTTATTGGTGATTCAACGGAGACCTATAAATGCTCCTGTACGGAGAAGTGATATAATCCATATTGAAGGAACTAGAAGAGCTAGGGGTAGACCTAAGATAACCTTAGGAGAAGTGGTGAGAAATGATATGTATAGCTTAGGCCTTGTATCTAGCATGGCCTCTAACAGAACTGATTGGAGGGCAAGAATCCATGTAGCCGACCCCATTTAGTTGGGACAAGGCTTATTATTGTTGTATATCTGTAGAATGAGGGGGATGCCCAGATATCCTGGAGATTGGCTTTGTTTCCAACTTTCCTTGAAAACTGGTAAAATTCTGTATTAATTTATTTCAAAAGGGACTATTAATACACAAGATGGACCTATACTAGGTAAATCTGCACAAGTAAAGATATGCTACACAAAAAATATACAGCTATACAAGGATAAGAACCTTTCTTGCATCTTTGTGGCTAGTACTAGGATAACCAGTTAAGTATAATTGAAGGCTGCATTAGATTTTCAATATCTATACTTTTTTCTTTGAATTATTCTCTCTGTTTTTAGTGAAAAGAACCATGACTCATGGGTGATGATATAAAAATCACTCCAATGACAGTCAGTTTATTGGTAATTTTCTACAGTGTTCTACAAACTTATTGTGCTGATTCAACAGAACCAGATAAAATGGTTGGACTCCCATCTTCTTACAATTTTTCCAGCTTCAGAAGATGGACAATGTCTTGAATATAATAATGTCATATTCTATGCTTCAACTAGGAGATTCATGGTAGATGGGGTGAAGCTGTGTCCATTTTGCATGGTTTATAAAATTGTCTAGAGGAAGGCAATACAAAGTTGTAATCTTTCTGGGATTTAAGTTTTGCTGCAACTTTGGAACTAATGCAGGGGGTTCTCATTACTGACTTATTGGCTCTCTAATATTGAGAAAGTTGTTATCTTTTCTGGAATATTTGCCTTGTTTTTTGATACTAAAAAGTAATTGTTTAATTTTATCAAATCGAGCTAAATCTTGAAGTATCAGAATTGCATTCACAGATTTCTTTATAAAATACTTGGTGATATAAGGCATTGATTTAGTTGCTTTCCAATGCTGTGCTCATGTAGACGGGAAGTGGGAAGACATATACCATGCTCGGTGAGATTGATGATTTGGAAGTCAAGCCAAGTGAAAACCGTGGAATGACACCACGCATATTTGAGTTCTTGTTTGCACGAATAAGAGCTGTAACTTTCTCCTTCTATACACTTCATGTTTCTACATCTTTAGAATATTTGTAGAAAGTAACCAGTTGCAATTTTCAACTGATTATCCTAATTGCAGGAAGAGGAAAGCCGAAGGGATGAAAAGTTAAAGTACCATTGTAAGTGCTCATTCTTAGAGATTTACAATGAACAAATTACAGATCTTCTTGATCCATCATCCACAAATTTGCTTGTAAGTTGGCAACTCATTCTTTCATCGTAATTTTGTCACTTTAGGGAGTTGGATCATTATTTAGTAATTCAGTCCTTTAAAATTTTGTAGTTGCGAGAGGATATTAAAAAGGGTGTGTATGTTGAAAATCTTACTGAAGTTGAAGTCCAGACTGTGGCTGATATTCTTAAGCTTCTTAGCCTGGTAACTAACTTTACTCCTTGTCTCTATTGATTTCAACTTGTTATCATCCCAGAGGGCTAAGGACCTTTTCCTCTCTTCCCTCTTGCCCTTTGCCTCATTAATTAGATTGGTGACTTTCTTAAATAGGGTGCTGCAAATAGGAGAGTTGCAGCCACAAACATGAACAGAGAAAGCAGCCGATCACATTGTGTCTTTACGTGCGTGATTGAAAGTATGTGGGAAAATGACTCCACAACTAATCTACGATTTGCAAGGCTAAACCTTGTAGATCTTGCTGGTTCAGAGAGGTAACTTTGGGCTCCTATAACTTTGAAATACATAATGATTTGCATCTTGGATGATAATCCCACTAACATGTCACAATCAATAACAGGCAGAAAACATCCGGTGCTGAAGGTGAACGATTAAAGGAAGCTGCAAGTATCAATAGATCATTATCTGCACTTGGGTATTTTATTTGATATCGACTTGCATCAATTATATTTCAATATGGATGGAATTATTAACAGAGATGATTGTGTAGAACCCTTATTCATTAACTTGATCTTTTTGCAACAGTCATGTGATAATGGTTTTAGTGGATGTCGCACAAGGGAAACAACGGCATATTCCCTACAGAGATTCAAGACTAACCTTTCTTCTTCAGGTGAGGTTAACAGTTTAAAAGTCTCAGCTCTCATGTTAGCTTGCCTAGTTTTGATGTTAAGTTTCATATCAAATGTTTCTAGGACTCGCTTGGTGGAAACTCCAAAACAATGATCATTGCTAATGTCAGCCCTTCTATGTGGTAGGGTCAGCTCTTAAGGTTGAATTGTTCTCATTTCAATTTGTGCTCTGCACTAATTCTGTTTGACCTGTGTTTCGTAGTTGTGCAGCTGAAACACTAAGCACTTTAAAGTTTGCTCAGCGGGCAAAACTTATGCAAAACAACGTATACACTATTTACTTCTAAGTGATACTCCATACCGTGTTAGATTTCTTTAGGAAACAACCAGTCATCGCTGATATATTTCCTTTTATTTAAATTCAAGGCCTTTGTGAATGAAGATTCTTCAGGAGATGTGCTTGCATTGCAACACCAGATACAGGTTTTAAAGGTTGTATGGTATTTTAGCTTCATATCTCCATCAGTAGAAAAGACCCCCTATGGCATTTCAAGTTGGAATCTAATTAGAGATTTATGGAACAGGATGAACTTTTTCTTCTTAAGCGTCAGAATGTCTCTCGAGTTCTTTCATTTGGTTCAACAATGCTTGTGGATACTGATGGGGAAGGACATGACAACACATCTGTGGAAAGGATATCTGAATTAGTTCATCAGAAAGCCGGAGATTTTCATGGATCTACACCGTTGGGTACTGTGAGAGTGTCCACAAAACAGGTGGTTATTCTTTTACTGGATTCAGTTTAGATAGACTTTTGCAGTTTGTAGAAGATTCTTAGCGTTAAAATGGATTGTTTAGTGTTGTGCAATCAATTAGGTATTATGATTTATTCTCTTAGTGTCTCCCAAGGTTACACATATACATCGATTATCATTCTTCTTTTTCTTCTTCTTTCTTTCATTATAACTTACAGTAAGGATTTCAACTAGAGTATGTTTTTTCTGCAGATCACATGAAAGTAGCTGTTGGTCAACCTACTATGTGCCTTTTGTATTGCATCTTGTTTGAAACCCATTCTAACATCTAGTTTATAGCCATTTCAAACCCTCTACCACTTTATTTGGTGCATAGTGCATCACAAAGTTTATTCATTCTTCTATCAATAAGATATTCTGTAACTGCATGCTCTTTGAGTCTCGTTTTCCAGGATTTGCCTTGTAGATCTCAGTTGACATAACTAAGATGTTCCTGAACCCCTTAGTTTTCTTACGACAACTGCACAAAGCCTTTTCCCAACTAAATGGGGTTGGCACCCCTCAGTTTAAGGGCACAAAATTTCCATGCATTATTTTAGTTTTGTGATGCTCTAAACATTAGTGGTTGTTTGTTTATACATCAGTTGAAATCTTTGGAAAGAATTCTTGCTGGTGCCTTAAGAAGAGAAAAGATGGCAGACACTTCAATTAAGCAACTTGAAGCTGAAATTGAACAGCTGAACCGTTTGGTAAATCTTCTTTCAGAGTGTTACTAGACCTCATTGCCTTTATTCTCTCAGTAATTTGTGGCTTATTGTGGATCACCATTGATTCTCAGGTTCGCCAAAGGGAAGATGACACCCTTCGCACTAAAATGATGCTAAAATTCCGAGAGGATAAAATCCGCGGAATGGAATCACTGATTGGAGGTTTAACGCCTTGTGATACATATCTACTGGAAGAAAATCTAGCATTAGCAAAGGAGATTGAGTTGCTTCAAGCTGCAATTGATAGGAACCCAGAAGTAACTCGCTTCGCAAGGGAGAATATCAGGCTTTTAGATCAACTTAGAAGGTTATACCACTCAATGTTATTAGCACCACAATGCACGGCTGAATTACTGTGCTTATATTCTTTCCATTTTCTACCTATAGGTATCAGGACTTCTATGAAGAAGGAGAGAGAGAACTCCTTCTGGCAGAAATATCTGAGCTAAGGGATCAGGTCTTTGTTATATAAGAGAAAATTATGATTATTTAGTTATGTAACTTAGTTTGTAACATGTATGGTTAATGAGGTTCTATTTTACAGACAATTCAGTTCCTAGACGGGAAAATTGTGAGGCAAGACCAAGATTCGAGTATGTTAATTCAGGTTGGTTGTTTCATGTTCCTATACTTATGCTGCATCAGATCATTGAGTTTTACTCATCTCACTCTTTTCTTATCCCTTGTCTTGACAAATGTTCTGTGGGCACAGGAAGATGGAATTGTTAGAAGAGAAGATGACTCATTCCATTTGGAGGTTGCAAATTTCCAACATATTGGCAATGTGATTTATCATCTTATTTTTTGATAAGTGCCTTAGAAGCCTGAATTATTTTTCTTTGTTACAGTTGGAAACAACTCAAAAGGAGTTAGAAGACTGCAGGAAAAACCTAAAATCTTGCATGGAAATCAATTCAAAACTCATGAGGTAATTCTAATCTGGGTCCTCTGATCTTTAGGTTTTGGTCTTTTAAAACTGGTTTACATGAATGTTTCATTTTCTAAAGTTTGACCTTGTACGGCTTCATGCATTATTTCCCTTTTGAGTCACTGCAGTGCTTTTAGTTTGGCAGAACATACTTGGTCATAAATGTCTTTTTATGTAACTGATATATGTGTAACTGTGTACTTCACATAGGAAAATTAAAATTTGCAGCAGTATTTAATTATGTGTCGTTATTTTTTCCTCATTGTTCTCCGCAGAGAGGTAGATGATCTGCGTTCTCAGTTTAAGACCCTCAAACCTGCACCCCCTGATACAGATGCCAATGTTAATCTGCAGAAGGTGAGTGATAGTAATGTATGCTTTCCATTTCAATTTCACTGAAGGATGACTGTGTCAAGTTCTCTGACTGAAAAGTACCAATTTTACAATGTTTTAGTTTGGTTGAAGGTTAATGCATAGACCTGCTAGTACCTTGGAGTGTTTGTGGTGTTAGATATATTCCATGAAACATACAAGTTGTTAAACAGTTTGTTACCAATGTTTCAGGAGTCCTTCGTGGAATCTCAACCAAATCAGAGTCACTTGCTTGAAGTTGAAAAAGAGAAATGGAAGCATGAAATACTATTAAAGCACACAGAGGAAACCATGAATTTGCAGCTCGAGTTGGATATACTAAAGATTATACTCCAGGAAGAAAGATCATCTCGTTGTGAGGTTGAGGAAAGGGCCTTGTGCTTGGGTAGAGATCTTGAGTTGGCAAAAGAGAGCTGTTTGCAGATCAGCAAACAATTTGAAGATGCAAAGGTTGAATTGGAAGATGCAAAGAATTTAATTGAAGCTCTTGAATCTCAGAATATTTTATCAATAAATGAATTGGAGGATCTTAGGGACAGAAACAATTTTGAGCTTCTAAGTAAACGAGAGCAGGAAATCACCATTTTAAACGAACGATTTCGTGGTCAAGAAACAAGAGATCATTCAACTATGGACCGCAAAAATGAGAGTTCCCACTTACAGGAAAATTTTAAGAGGATGCAAGATTCTCTTGAAAAGGCCAAGAGATTAAATATGTGGTACCAAAGTGATCAGGCATTTCAGACATCCAATGAACAGGAAATGGATGAAGTTCGTCGCCAGGTAGAAGCTGAAACTGCTGAGGTTATTGTTTGTCTGCAGGAAGAGCTTACAAATCTTCAGCAGCAAGTAGAGGATGCTAATGCCAAAGAGATGCAGAGCAAACAAAGTTTAATGCATTTGGAGACTGAATTGACGGTGCTGCAGGAAAGTCTACATTTGATGACCCAGGAAAATGAAAGGCTAGGCAAAGTACTTAAGCAGAAAGATATTGAAATAAAAGCATTAAGTGAAGACTGGGAAAGATTGGGCTGTGAGATTGAAGAATCTCTTGGTGATGGGCATGAGGCACTTGATGAAGCCTCTGATCAGCTTGGCTTAATATCAAGTTCTCTACCTCAGAGAACTTGGACTGGTGAGCAGGTAGGGTGGATGATAAGGAGCATTGCTGAGAAAGATTCTTTGATTGAACAACTTCAAAGGTGTCTGGAGGAAGCAAACAATATTAAAAGTGATGTGGAATGGAAGCTGAGGTCCCTCAGAGGGGCTGCATTGGCTATAACTGAAGGACAACAGCAGGAAAGAAATGACAAGGATAACGAGATTGGCCTGCTGATGTCAGAGCTGAATGAGAAAAATGCTGCTTTACTGGAGCTAAAGAAAAGGAATAAGCTGGGACGAGATCGGATTATAAAGGCTGAGCTTTGTGCTATGGTTGCTTTTGTGATTGTAAAGAGGTTCTCTGAGATAAACTCTGATTACCTCAGTGCAATGAAATGCAAAGATATCCAGCTTATTGATTCCATGGATTTGAATTTGGAGAAGGATTCTCGTTTGGGTGATCAGGCTGCTGTGATTGCAGAAGCAGAAAAACAGATTCAATACCTGAGAATGGAGGTAGAATCATCCAAGCAAAACTGTAATACACTCAGAACCCAACTTTTTGAGGAGAAGGAGCATTTTCGTAGTTTGGTGCAGAAGATGGAAGAATTTGAGAAAGATGATATTTTGAAAATTAAGGAGGATCTAAAAGAGTTCAAAATGGGTATTTCGACACTCAATTCATGCATGGATGAATACACAGAGCAGTTGAGAGGGCCTGAGAAAATACATATTCCAGGAAAGAATGAAAATAAATCTGCAGAAGGAAGTCATGAGGGATGGGTAAGCTAATAACTCTTTGCTTTTGATAGACATTGAAGCCACCTGATCCATTTAATTTTCTGATCTAACTGAGACCATTTTATGTTGACATTGCAGACTGAAACCGAAACACTTCAAAGTAACAGCATCCAAGGGTCACAAGTTGATGCTGTGGAAAAAGATATTCCAGGGAGTTCTTTCAAACTATGCAGCAATGTCAATGGGTGCTCACGTGAACTGGAATATTCAATGTCTGAAAGGACTTCTGTAGATGTCTGTGGCAGAGAGTTGACCATAGTTCTTCTGCGAAAAGAACTAGAGTCTGCACTGATCAGCTTAAAGGATGTTCAGGCTCAGATGGCCAAACTAACTAATGAGAAGGAGGAGATTAGGAAGTCTGAAAGAGAGGGTCAAAAAAGCATTGAATCTCTTAAAGCTCAGGTGTTTGCACTGCGAACAGGGATAAGTAACATGGAAAAAGAATATGATTTCAAACTCAGAGCATTGAACAATAAATTGCAGAGAGTTGAAGAAATTGCACAAGAAGCTGGCAATTGTTGGCATGGAACAAAACAGGTGTGGACCTTCATATAATACTTTTCCCATATATATATATATATACACACAAACACACACACACACATTATGTTGATGTATCTAGTATATATATACATATTATGTTGATGTATCTAATATATATATATAAATACACACACACATTATGTTGATGTATCTAATATATATATATATATATATATATATATATATATATATATATATATATATATATATATATATATATATATGTATGTATGTATGTATGTATGTACACACACACACACACATTATGTTGATGTATCTAGCTATTGTCAAGTCCATGTTTGTCTACGGTGGACATTGTGTGGTCATGTAGCTACCAGTATCATATGCCAACCACAAAATTCCACTTGATCTCATTCCATGGTGGCTGGGCAGTTGGTCGCTTTATTGCAAGACATTTTTCTGAGGGCAGGGCAGTTAGTTGCTTTATTGAAACCTATGTTGGCCCTTGTTTATGCCTAATATCATTTAATTAATTTCCCCCCCTTAAGATTTACTTGTGAATAAGCAAATAGTACCCTTATTCAAATTCAATACAAAGAGTTGAAAACAAAATTCCATAAGTAAGAAAATGTCAACTCCCTAATTCAAGTTAAAAAACTAGATTTGCACAAGAAGGCGAAATTTCAACTTTCTAATGGTGGGGTTTTCTCAAATCTAAGAATTCCATAATATAAGGAAAATATTTCAAAAGCCACTAGTGGTAAAAAAATTATTTGTTTTCATATTTAAAACTTTTGATAATTACTTTTGCCTCCCTGTACCATTACTTAATTACTAAAAGGACCCTATTCTCTATGAAATTACTGTTGTCCCCTTAGTTCTAATGGTGTTAAGAGACAATTATGGTTGAATGTTTAATATCTATTTTGCCCTTCTAGAATTAAGAAGCCAAAAGGACCCTATTTTCCTCATTTAGGAAAAAGAAAAAAAAACTAATATGAACTATGAAGTTCCAATTTTACACTTGTATTCTTATCATTTTGGATTCACACACACACCAAAAAAAAAAAAAAAAAAAAAAACTATCAATAATAAGAACTTCCTAAATTTGATAATGTCAAATTAGAAAGTAAATAAATAAAAACCGATTGGAAGGAAGAACTTTCTAAAATTTGATAATGTCAAATTAAAAAGTAAATAAATAAGGTAAAATATAAGGAATTATCATTTTTTTTAATTTCCTTATATTTTGAAAACGAGATCTTTTTTTCTTTCTTTGCTCTCTTTATTTTGATTAGAGAATAAGATTGTTTAATTATGGTAATTTTTTTCCTAATTACTAAGAATAGTAATATAATTTAATATAAAATGTAAGTAAGTAAAATCTTAGGGTTATTTTTGAATTTTTAGATAAATCAAAGATGCCACATCATCACTTAACTAATGGAACTTAATGGTAAGGGGGCATCAGTAATTACTGGAAAAGTGTAAGGTTGGATCAGTAATCTCAGAAAGTATAGGGGATAAAGTAGTAATTAAGCAACAATACAGGGGGACAATAGTAATTATTCCTTAAAACTTTTATTTGTTTGTTTAGAGCGATATTAACATCATTTGCACAAACCATACAAGGTTTGACTAGAACACAACTTATTCAACATAAATCAGAAATAAGAAATCTTGGATTGTTGGATAGCTTGTTTTGTGCTCTATCTAATACAAAAAAATCATGGCAAAATAAAAAAAATGTTGACCAGTCATAACTTTTTGGAGATCAACATATTCGTATGCTATATATATTGCTATGATAGTATGACAAACATAGTTTGTTTATTTGTTTCCTTTTAATGAAGATATATTGCATTGGACTGATTCATTAATATTTTTTTTTAACATATAGGTAGAATTGTAAAAATGTTAATATGATGTTTGTACCAAATACAAGGATTATGTTAAAGAGAGAACTGCAGAATGCAAGCCATGGTGATGTCTTACGTCTGTCCCATTGCCAAGAAGCTTAGGAAGACCCTTGATGCCATGGTTGCCTTGATCCATGGACTTCTCCTGGATATTATGTCTTACTTCTCCAAGAGAATATAATGATTGGGCAACTTTGATAAGCTGATTTTCTGTGAGACAGATAGATCTCTCAAGTAGGATAAGTCACCTGAAAATTTACACTGGACTTCTCCTTAATTGCACTTGACCTTTTTCTAATGGTTCTCTACAGGTGCTCGAGCTTGAACTCTGCAATGCAATGGTGGTTGCAGAGCAAAAAACAGCTGAGGCTTCTTGTCTGCTTGCCAAGTTTGAAGAAGCTCAAGAAACAATGAGAGAAGCAGATGTAATGGTGAATGCACTGGTGGCGGCAAATGACAACACAAAGCTTGAAATAGAAAGGCTCAAAAGAAAGAGAGAAGTATTAGCTAATGAAAAGGAATTCCTAGCCACTGAGGTTTGGAACTTGCAGCATTCTAATAACTTGAAGGATTTGCAGTATGATAACCTAGAAAAGCAATTCAGTTCAAGTTTGAGTGAAACAAAGAGTGAAGTTTTGGCACTGGAAGATATCATCAGACAAATTTTGAGTTCTTTCAGGGAAGAATTTGGGTCAGTTTTTTGTGATTTTCAGTATTTCAAGGCTCAGCTTCTATGTTTGATAAAATTAATGAGGTCATGGTTGGAGGATGTCTGGTCTGAGATTATTGTGAAAGATTGTGCAGTGTCAGTGCTACACCTTTGTCACATGGGGATTCTACTGGAGACAGTGACTGGACTGAATGCCGAAAACCGTTTGCTTAATCATGGGCTGTGTGAGTCAACATTCGTCATAGCTAATTTGAGGGACCACAATTTGAAATCAGAAAGAGAACTTCAGATATGCAGAGTCCTCAAGGGGAAACTACTGGTTGACATTAAAAACAGTTTTGATCGCATCACAAGGAAAGAAGATGAAACTGGAAAGCTAAGTGCCAAGATGCACTCTTTTGAGAAAAAGATCTTGGATTTACAGCTCCAAGAAGAGTCAATGTTGGCTAGGTCAAATTCAATAGGGTCGGAACTAAACAAGTTAATTAAAGAATTGGACCTTAGCAATGCAAATGCTTTTACAGCAATTTTAGATCAGGAGAAAGTGATCAAAGATAAAGAGGATGAAATGAATTCTCAGGTTGACTTTTTTATGCTTGGTTCAACTGCCAAAGACATTCAATCACTAGTCTTGGCATCAGAGTTGAAGCTTATGGGTATGAGGAAAGCTGAACTTGATAGAGATAAATATGCACTCACTGCACTACTTGAGAATATAAAGAAAGAAATGATATTTTATATGGTAGATGCAGAAATGGAAATGCAAGTATTGTCAGAAATGGAGGTTGAGATTAGCCTTGCAAAGGAAGAAATTAAAGAAGCTAATTCTGATAGATTGGACTTATCAATGAAGTTGAGCCAAAGTTGCTTAAAAATCACAGAGATGGATACAATCAACAAGTCTCTTGAGCTAGATATTCAATCATTGAAGGAAGCTACAAGCTTAAATGACAAACTCAAAGACGAACTTGGTGGAATCGGCGAAATGAAGGAAAGATTAGCAGTACGGGTTCAAGAACTCGAGGCTGAAAGAGACAGACTTCTTCATGATTTAGGAATGAAGGAAATGACTGTGAGATCTTCCTCTGATAGTGTTGCTCTCCTTGATCTAACAAACCAGAAGTTGCAGAATGATGCATGCTTGCTCGAAGCAGTGATTTCCAGACTTCAAACTGACTTGGATTTGAAAGATGCAGAACTTAGCAAAATGAGATCCATGGAAGAGGAAAAAGGGTTGCTGGAAATGGAGGTAATCAAGCGGAAGGCAGATCATTGCAGAGTCCTCAAAGATCTAGAGGAGAAAGAAACTGCATTTCAATCATCTTTGTTCCTCAAAGATCAGGAAGAATGTTGTCTGCATGAGAAGATCCACTCCCTAGAGACTTCCATTTCCAGACTTCAACTTGATCTAGAAGCGAGACATGTAGACCTGGCAGAGGTCCAACATTTGCAATCTATCACAGCGGAGAAGCTTAATTTGGGAAGCCAGGATTTAGAGACTCAGATTAGAAGAACAAATGACTTGAAAGAAGAAAACTGTTCTTTGAGAGCTGAACTTATGTCTGTTGGAAAAAACAGGGATGACTTGCAGTCTTTGCTACAGTTGAATGCTAAAATCTGTATTGATTCAATTGAAGCTTTAGATAAGTCAAGGGAGAGAGTATTTCAGGTATTAGAGGAAAAAGGTATTGCAATGTTGGATAATATTTTACGGGAAATTTGTGGAGATGAAGAATGCGCATCCACATTTATAGCAGAATCTGTGTGCTTGGAGCACTTAGCTGAAGAGCTGATTTCTGAAAATGCATCCCTCAAGGCTGAGTTGTTGCGTAAAGATGAGGTTGTGAAAGGTTTGTCATTTGATCTGAGCTTGTTGCAGGAGTCAGCATCTAAAGCCAAGGACCATAAAGATGAAGTTGAGGAAATGATGGTTGCCCTGGATTCCTTAGAGGATGAGCTTGCAGTAAAATCACATGAGCTTGATGAAGCGGTAGCTAATGGCCAATTACTTGAAGCTCAATTACAAGAAAAAATAAACTCTATTTCTGCTCTCGAATCGAGTATTTCAGAGGAGCAAGAGTCGCTAAAACTGCTTTCACAACAATACCATGACCTGAGAGTTAACATGGAAGATATTTTAGCTGCAAAAACTTCCATTGAAGAGGAATTAATGGAAAGAAGGAGGGTGAATGAAAGGTTTGAGGAGGAAATCCTTGGATTGAGTAATGCCCTTTGCCAGATGAACTATTTCATTGATAGCTTGAAGAATGATTTGAATACGGTTATGAATGAGAAGGATAACCTCCAGTATGAGTTACTTGTATTGAAAGAAAATCTGGAAAATACAGAGGTCCTAGCTGAAGAAAATCAAGCTATTGCAATAGAAGCTCAACAGGTTTGTGCTGATTTATATCCCAGTGCTTTGTTTACCTCTGTCATTTTTGCTTTTCTTTGATTCCTGATTATTCTTCCAAATTGCAGATGGCAGAGTCAAGAAAGGTTTATGCAGAAAATAAGGAGCAGGAAGTTAAGCTCCTTGAGATGTCTGTAGAAGAACTAGAACGTACAGTAAATGCATTGGAAAACAAGGTGAACTTTGAAGCTCCCCCCACCTTTTTTTTAAAAATCAAGTCAGATATACATACATATATATATATATCTGTGTGTGTGTGTGTGTGTGTGTGTGTGTGTTTATGCATTGTTCTTTTATACCTTGGACTTCTGCTTTTCTAGGTGGAAATTGTCAAAGGGGAGGCTGAAAGACAGCGTTTGCAGAGAGAGGAGCTTGAAATGGAGCTTCAGTCTGTAAAGCATCAGATGTTTTTAATGCATACTTCTGATGTTGTCATGGATTCAGAAACCCAAGGCCTTGAAAGGGGTGATGCTGACCTCCGAAGGTCTGGTGACCATCTGCAGTTGTCTGTCTTGTCTTTTATAAATAAACTGTATTACTTTTTATTTGCATTGAGTTACTAACATCCATTCTTTTCCCACAGGCAACTGGAAGAGAAAGAGACTGACTTGCTAGAAGCCCAAAAGCAGATACAGATTCTTGAGAAGGATATGGCTGAGAGGGAAGCAGAGGTCTGATATTTTTGTGCATATTTCTTTTAGTGGCTTCTTATTTCTGTATGCAATGTACTCCTCTTTCCCTTTCTTGTTCTGTTATGACAATGCTAGCGGCATGAGCATTAAATGGTTGTGAAATGTCCTATTGCTCTTTCCTTTAATTATTGCATCTGTAATTTGCCTCCACGTTCTAATATATTGAAGTACACATTTTTATCTTCTCCAACAGATTACTCAGTGCAGAGCACATCTATCTGAGCTAAATTTGCATGCAGAGGCACAGGCACAAGAATACAAGCAAAAAGTAGGTCACAGATCAATAAATTAGCAGCTTTTCCATGTTTGGGATGTCTTTTGTTTGTTGTCTTACATTTCATCAGATCATAGGTCACATTTTTCTTAACTTTTTTCCTTCTATTTCTGCATCTTAACTGACTTTGACCCTGGAAACTAGTTCAAAGCATTGGAAGCCATGGTTGAACAAGTCAGGCCTGAAAACGCATCATCTTATGTTACAAACTCATCATCAAACAAACCAGATAAACCTGCAGCAAAATCTAGGGGTTCTGGCTCCCCTTTTAAATGCATTGGTTTGGGCTTGGCCCAGCAAATAAACTCTGAGAAGGATGAGGAGCTGACGGCAGGAAGACATCGGATTGGAGAGCTTGAGGCATTAGCTGTAAGCCGACAAAAGGAGGTACACACTATATTTGGCACTAAATATAGTTTGTTCTTTGATCTTGCCTGTATCTGCTTCATGTTTCGCATTGGATTCCCTCGCCCTCTCTGTCCAGATATTCATGTTGAATGCAAGGCTAGCTGCTGCAGAGAGCATGACCCATGATGTGATACGAGATCTACTGGGAGTAAAGCTGGATATGACAAACTATGCTGTAAGACACTGAATCCTCAGATATGAGCAAGTTTTTAGTTCATAGTTTGCTATTTCATGGTTTCACCCCCGCCGGGGGGGGGTGCAACTCCAACAAGACAACGACCAATCTGAGATACTGATCAGGCAGGGTGCTTGGTCTGTGTCTGATAAAACTGCATTGAAACGATTAAGCTAAGTTTATTCCTGCCTACATTTTGCATTGGACTAATCCAACTTAAAGATGGAGGCCTGTACCAAATTGCATCCTGCCTAATGTTCAAATTTATGCTTACCACATTTCTTTTTGTTAATGGTAGTCAATAATGGATAATCAGCAAGTGTTGAAGATAACGGAGAAGGTTCAGCTTCATGGCAAAGAATCTCAAGTAAAGGTTGAATTTCTTCCTTCAACAGTGAAACTAGGAAGGTTGTTTCCTGGTTGTCATTATTTTTTTTTCTTCTGAAAACTCATTCTTCTTGCAGGAGCAAGATGTGCTCAAACTAAAGCATCAGCTTAATGAGTTTGTTGAAGAGAGACAAGGGTAGGTAACTTTTGCGTCAGTCTCAGCCTTTTCATTCGTTTTAAACTTGTCCAATCTGTTCCATCATTTCTTTGTAGATGGCTGGAAGAAATAAACAAAAAACAAGCTGATTTGGTGTCTGTTCGCATTGAATTGGAAAAGCTTCGACAGCGGGATCAATTTTTAACAACTGAAAATGAAATGTTGAAGGTTCAATAGTCAACTTATTGCCCTATTGTTTGCCTTGCACTGTTGGAGATTTGTCTTCCTCTAATCTCGCTCTTACAAAACCATGTAGGTGGAGAATGCAAATCATAAAAAAAATGTGATGGACCTTGAAGAGGAAGTGAAAAAGCTTTCTGGACAGCAAAATCTTAAGCAACGTATTCATCACCATGCCAAGATCAAGGCATGAATTTTTATTTTTTATCTCCAGTTGACTTAAGAGTTAAAATCTATTCAGAGACTGAGTTGGCTGGCCTGGAATGCAATGGGCTTCTCTCTTATATTTTAGTTAGATTGCTATGAGTTGCAAACCAGATGGATGCACGGCTGAATATGACGAATATTAACTGACAATACCGTCAAATTTGACCTGTGACATTTGTCATCATGCTTTGAGACTTGTAAGCCTTTTTTTTTTTCCAAATTAATGTGAAACTGATTCACCAATGCAGGAAGATAATAATTTATTGAAAACTCAAAATGATGATTTAAGTGCTAAGTTGAGGCGAACAGAGAATATTGTATCACATCTTAAGGAAGACTTTGCCCGTTACCGTGCTTCTAATGGGAGGAGCCATCTTACTGGTTTTGATGAGGAGCAACGACTAAATGACAAACTAAAGGTTAGTATTCACTGAAGAGACAGTAACTTTGTGATGGTTGGCCTGAACAACTAATTGATGGTAGTACTAAAGAGGATTGTTGGTACAATCTGTTACTCAAAGCTGAACTAACGTTTCAGACACAATGCAGGAAAATGAAGAAGATAGGCTCCAATTAGCAGAGAAGCTAGTGGGTTTGTGCACCAGTATTTTAAAGGTAAGAGCAAATCTTGATGCTGCTTGATTATCTTCTACTCATCAATGCAACATTACAACATCAAATACTTAAGATGGTTTCTTTTTAAATTGCAATTGCAGGCTGCTGGAATAACAAGACCCGTATCTGATGTAAGTCTTCCTGCAGCAGAAGAGGCACTATCTCAGCTGAAAGATCGAATTACTATGTTGGAGACAGAATTGGACAATTTGAAGTTCAAGGTATAGAGAGATGGAGATATTGATCTATCTGCTTCTTGACTGTTTCCTAACACATAACTACATAGGCATTCAAAGCTTGAAATGATTGTCAACTAAAGGATTTGATTCTTAATGCAGAAGAGAGTAAAAGGCGAAAAGATCAGATTGCCTGAGCTCAAGTCACAATCATCTCCTAATTCAAGAAGGGGATCACAGAGTTCGTTTCTTTCTTCCTTTAGTCGTTAATCCATGCAATGTTAAATGAGTTTTCCACTGGTAAGAGGGCTACCTTTTTTGCCGGCAGTTAGAAGCTTTAGATTGACATATGCTTTAGTTTTCAAAGTTATTATTTTTTTCTCTCCTAAAGGATGCTAAAGGTGAGAAAAGAATTGTGTACAATAAAAAGGGGTGGTTCATGCCACCAAACATCCTAGATGGTTCTTCAGTATTTTTAATCAATCCTCTGTATTATAATTTTGTAAGATAACGAAATGTACAGATTAATGCAAGTCTAACTGTTCGATTCATTTCCATACATCTCTCTCTCTTGTCCGATTGGTATAGTATTCTAAATTTCTAATAACTAACTGGAGCAATATGCACGATACCAATGTAGAGAATACTCATTAGCCATGTAGGGTTTTTCCCTTTTTGAATTTCTCAGTTTTTGTTTTCGCAACATTGGTTTTCACAGCATCCGTATTCCCCGAAATTGCTTCAGTCGTGCATTACGGTCAAGCAAGATTTCGGTCCGTTATATCCGAAATCTCGGTTGAGATTTTGATCCGACTGATCAGAGTGTTTCTCTTGACAGTTAATGCGCAGGACTGAAGTAAGATCCCATATTCCCCACACGGATGTGGACGCAATTGGGTTTTGTTGGGCTTATTATTTTAGCCCAAAAAAACCCAAGTCTAACCTTCACTTTAACTCAGCCCAGCCCACTAATGAAAAGCCCAAGGTTGGGCCAGTCTTACCAGATTGCAATTCACAAGTGCCGATGTGCTAAATGGTCTAGTTTTTGTATATCTACAAGGAATCAAATCTGGAGGAAACAAAAAAAGAAAGAATATCTGGAGAGAAGAGATTTGTTGCCTGTTGATGACGAAGAGGCCAGTGAATATCCTAGACAATCTGCTGGGCCTGGGCCTGGGCCTGGGCCTGGGCCATGGCCATGGCCAGATGAATATAAAGTCTGAAAATGACCATTCAGAGGCCCACCAAGCGGTCCTTGACATAATTATGCAACTTGAGACAGCAAGGGCTTGTGGTGATCCAGGGTCCCCCACTCCACAGAGAATGAAAATAAGAAATTGAACACTTCCACTCTTTGTTGTCATGACAGCTTTGGATTGAGATAACATTATTCATGCTTCGAAGAGTAGAGACATAGATGGGAAAGGTTTTTCTGTACATGACTCTTCACACTAGAGTAGGGACGAATTCTTGATGATACTTAGTATCAATGATGGCAAAAGAAGTCTGAAAGGCATCGATATTTATCGCTCTCCATCGAATATTAAGTATTCTTCGCACGATATAAAACGATGGTGACAGACGGAAAGACGTTATTCTACATAGACTTTCCCACCACTTCAAGCTGACTTGACGAGTAAAAAATAGAAAGTCAGTTCCTCTAGATCTTCTCAAACAAGTACACACGGCACATTAACTACTCAAGCCATCATAAGATTAATGGAAAATTTTCATGAATTTGTATCATCAGCAGATTCTATGGATTCTGATATGATCACAACATAGACAATTTGATGAAACACACAAATGAGAATCCAACTACAAGGATGAGATGGGAATTTTTTCTTTGCTTGTATGTGAGGCAAGGAAAAAATGACAAGTCACCATTCTTTTTCCATTGTGCTGGGCTGTCATTTCTCTTCTTGGGTGTGTGGCTCTGATGCTCAGACACATACAGAAGGGTCATCCTTCACCCCTAATGACATCTATGTTTGTCTTCAAATAAGGGTCAAAAAAAGAAAAACATAAAAGCGACAAAAAACCATCCTTTCATATATGTCTATCAATCTAAATCATAATTCTCCTACCCAAAACAAGAAAAAAAGAAAAAAAAAAATATCTAAATCATAATTCAACATCATTCAACTTAATTAGGACAATAACACTCAACCAACATCCCACCAAAACCTAATCCCTCACAGCTACCCTTATCTAAATCCCCATCTTTTCTTTCTTTATCAGTACTACAAAACAATTTCTATTATCTCTATCTGTCTCAAATTATTTTCCACTCTAATGATGGCCTGCTAAACCATCTCAGTGGGTATGGGTCCTCTTCATCTCAATCTTTATAAAGGCTTCTAAGTTTGTGGTGAATGGGTCCTCATCTCAATCTCTTAAAGATTTAACACAAGAACTAGGTTTATCAGTGGATCATAATTAGCCACTCCTGTTTTCTCTCCTCCCACTATAACTTTAACCTAATTTGTTATCTATGCATGATTATTCCAAGCTAAATTGATTGATTAGATGAGGGCATGGTGGGTCTTTCATGACTCTCAAGTTTGTGCCACAAGTCTCAATATTCTAAGTTCAAAAGTTTAAGTTAATCAGATTTTATGGATTCAAATGGAGAAGAGAAGAAGTGTAGCTAGCCTTCCTTGTCCCTCATGGGGTTTGGTCATCTTGTCGTTTTCTTGTCAACACTGATTGGGTCCACCTTTTAATATTCCCTTTGGAATGTGACCTGCTACCACCTTTCATAAATGAGATTTTATATTACATGAAGGGAGTTCGTCCTTTCCCTGTAGAGTTCTGACACGTGTTGCATGCCTTTGTTTCTCATCAATCTCTTCTCCTCCTGTTCTTGTCTGTGGGAGAAAGCTTATGTCACATAATATGGACAAGAAAGCAGATTGACATACATGAACTTTTGAGTACAAACTTAATTATAAAGTCCTTCTAGGTTCCATGCTTCTGTCCTTTATCATTTCTTGTTTTCATCCCCCACGAGGGTTTGCTGGTTCAATCCATGAAATCAATGCTTTCTTTGATCATGGGTTGATTTAAGTTTCTTGCCGGGTTTTATCAGTTTTAAGTTCTATTTTGATTTTATTTTTTCTTCAATTGATTGATTAACTAGTATACTTGATTGAAACATTTGCTTTAAATTTCAATGTTCCATTGTAAAGCAAGTACTAGATCTGAGGATTTTGGCTTAGGTGAAAGTTTGTCACGTTATTTTGGGTAATTTGAGAATTGAAATTGACACCTGAACCAGAGAAGCTGGATAGACGCTCATCAATGGTGTGGCCTGGCTAGAACCTTCTAGAATACATACATGGCCCAGAGCAAACCAACTACCAGGCTGGAAGGAACTTTCCAGATCATCTGGGGCCTGTAAAAAGACTTGAATCACACCCCTATAGGCATTAGGCTTCTTCAATTGTGATCTTTTACACACTGTAAAAGTACTTCTTAAGCTAGCTTTGCTTATAGACACTGCATATTGCATGCTTTGGAATATAAAATCAATGCTTTGTAATTTGATATGAGGAAAATTTGCACCAGTTTGCTTTTAGGGTTTAAGGAAAGTGATGTACTTAGTGTTGATAATATGTCTTCTCTCTCTACACAGTTTACGTTCTTTTTTGTAGCAGACAATTACAATTAGGGGACTCTCCAATACAAACTTACCCAAAGAATGACTTTAAGGGAAGCTCGATTTCTGAGCTGTGCAATAATTGCGTAGCACTGTGCTGGGAATGGCCCGTTTCTTAAAAGTGTGAAAATACATCTTTTGAAAATGAACTGTCGAGATTTCGATCTCAACTTCGACAGTATACTCTAAGTATTGCGCATTAATTACATAGCACCTAAATAGAAATTTAAGGGCCATAGAGAACATGGTCTATGGTATTTCTCCAACAGAAACTTGTCCATATCCTTTAGCTTTTGTCAGATAACCCTTCATGGGAGTCCTCATAATGGATTAACCTATTCAGCTTTGGGTCTTGAAGGTGGGCTCCATTAGAGAAGCATGGGTAAATTCTTCTTGTTCCTCTAAGCTAGCTGTACATCTCTTTATTAATGTTCCAATCTCCAGAAAAGAAGCTACTCAGCATGCACCACCACCACCTTAGACATGGCCCATGAGTGTGCGTTGGTGTGAGTAACTGTGGTGTGGTGTGGTGTGGAAAGAGAGCAGGATGACTAGAGCAAATAATGTGGAGTTGGTTTGTAGTTTGATGGGTGGCTTAAAAATATTTTGGGCGGTTAAAGGTGATGGTAGCAATAAACCAAAGAGCCAGTCTAGATTCTGGGGAAGGTGCGAAACCCGATAAAAGCTGAAATGCTGGTTAAAGAGGAGACAGAGAGAGAGGTGGACCCACCCATGGGGAATGTGGGGAGAGTAAGTAAGATGTGGGTATTAGATATCACATCCCATGCCACACCAAACAAAACATGTGGTTGTCGTATCATATCATGTCATGTCATATTGTCATGTCATGTCATGTCATGGAGGTGTCATAGCATGGGCATGGTAAATGCACCAGAATATATATATATATGTGTTACAGACTTACAGGCATACATACGTACAAGGTACAACATATGAATGAATGCTATGGGTAATATTATAAATAATCTTGCATTTCGTTGCATGGGATCATCAACTGAGATTAAGTGTTTCTTCCGTTTCTCTTTCATTCATTCATTCATTCATTCTCATCTCTGTGTACTTTAAAAGACAGAGACAGAGAAAGTGAAATAAAGAGAAAGAAAAGAAAGAAATCGAATCCGCGGGAAACGAATCTTGACTGTTGACTGTGAATGAGGTGAGAAGGTAGGCAGTAATTAAGCATGATAGGCGTGAAAGAGAAAGCGGCTGACAGCGACTGACCCAAGGCCTGGTGGTTTGCTGGTCTGGTCTGGTCTGGTTCGGTTCATTTAGACCGTTCTCCCTCTCTCTCTCCCTCGTGTAGTCTCCTTTGTGGGTCCATGCCTCACCATTAGACCAATGGCGCTGCTGCCACCATATGGTGTATGGCATGGGTGAGTCTGGATCAGTTTCTATCAGGGGAGAAAAATGTGTTCTTTTGAACCATGGGTCAAATGCAGATGCCAAAATTTTAAGAAAATTTTTCTAAACTTAAGTTGGTTATATGTACACACAATGTTTCGAGCGATTAAGATTTAGTGAAGACATCTAATGTTGGATACCACAGACACCATTGCATTAGTGGCACTAGCCTAGCAAAATCCTCATGGCATGGGCCTCAAGGGGTGCGTGACACCTCTTTTGGGATTTTGCTAGGTATTGCCACTGACATGGACGTGCTTGTGGTTGCATAATTTTGGATGACTGTCTCGTAGATTTCATTAAATCTCAACTGCTCAAAACATGGCTCAGTATGTTTTGAAGAAAAAATATATTTTTTTGGTTATAGGTGCACATCATGTTTCGATCAAATTTTGCTTGGGAGCAGTACCTATGTGGCACTGCTCCCAGCAGTTAACGCTCAGGATTGAAAGTTGATTGGTAGATTATATAATAGCCCTAGATTTAAGACACATGCAGAAAATCGAATTTTAAGTGGGAGCAATGCCGGTTTTTTGGCTTCAACTCGAACCACGATCGGTTCGTTTAGAATCATGCGAACCAAGTTGGTTTGAAATCCTTTTTCATACCCTCTTCTTTGGATATCCTTCGCCGCCGGAAGGGCTCGTGTTCCTCGATCCAGATACAACTACATACATATCTTGCTTAGGAGAAGTATTTTCTTCACCAAAAGCGTCATTTTTAGAAAACATTGATCTGATTGCTCTGGTTTCAGATTAGCAATCATTTGTGTGGCAGGCCAAGAGATCTGGTTTCAGATTAGCAATCATATCCATGTTTTCTAAAAATGACGCTTTTGGTGAAGAAAATACTTCCCCTAAGCAAGATATGTATGTAGTTGTATCTAGATCGAGGAACACGAGCCCTTCCTGCCCCAAAGGATATCCAAAGAAGAGGGTATGAAAGAGGATTTCAAACCAGTTTGGTTCGCATGATTCTAAACGAACCAATCACGGTTCGAATTGAAGCAAAAAAAGGGGCATTGCTCCCACTTAAAATTCGATTTTCTGCATGTACCTTAAATCTATGGTTATTATTTAATCTACCACTCAACTTTCAATATTGAGCGTTAGCTGCTGGGAGCAGTGCCACGTAGGTGCTGCTCCCAAGCAAAATCCGTTTTGATCAAATAGCTGAGATTTAACGAAATTCATGCGGTAACGATCAACACTGGGGTAGCAAGCATACGCACCACCACATCAGTTGTGACTCTAACCAAACAAGATCTCTAAGTGAGAGATAAGAAGATTCCTTCATCATGCAAGATTCAGTGGTTGCTTAATGAGTGGGAGAAAGAGTGGACAGGAAGAAAAATTGTAGGGTTTCTGGGTCTGACGGGTACCTTGAACGTAACCACCATATGCATTCCACCTGAGCAAGCAAAGCATGCATTTGAATCATGCATGTGAATGTGGGGATATGAAGCTGAAGCTGAAGAGAGTACAGTACAGAGACTACTTCTTCTTCTGCTGCTGCTGCTGCTGCTGCTGCTGGTCATGCCGTGCAGAGAGAGACCTCCAGAAACTCTCCCGTCGTTATCTGGTGCCCGCCCAATTCTGGAAAAAGTCGGCCATATTTGCAATTCATACAAAAATCTTGTCGGGGTCGTTGAGTTGTTATTGTTGCTGTTCATATATCTCAATTCCGGACGGCACGCGAGGTCTCAGGTTTCGTCAGAGTTCTACTGTAGCTGCTAGGGACCTCGTAACTAAGAAAGCAATTAGATCGAACCATCCATCACATACTCTAAATTATATTTTTCTTGCAGATCCACTCCCCACCCCGGCCTACCCTGTCCACGGTTCCATCTCTGTTTTTGATCAAACATGGTTCTCCTTTTCTCATCCCTTCTTTTTCTTTCTTTTCCCCTTCACCCATTACTCTCTCTCTCTCTCCAAACAGAACAAAGCCAAGCCCATCATCCTCTCTCTCTCTCTCTCTCTATAGTAAAGCCTGAGCAATCTTCCAAACCAAACAGAAGAAAGCCAAGCCCATCATCCTCTCCTCTTCTCTCCTCTCCTCACTTGTTAACATGCATAGGGGATGACCAATGGAAGAATGTGTAGTACTTGCTATGCCGGACATTGTTTGTGGCGCCTTATAGATGGATGTCACGTGGACTCCATTAAATCTCAGATGCATAAAAGTGGATGTATAGATTATATATACCAACTTATGTGAAATAAATCAATTTTCTTTGATTCGAACTAAATCATATATTCTTTTGTGTGGCTGAGATTGAATAGAATCTAGGTGGTATCTATCAAATGGTGGACACTACATGTACTAGAAATTACTTGGGTGCTGAGTAATTGCAGCGAATCCACAAAGTTTGTTTTCACACTTTTGAAAAACTGACAGTCGAGATCGAAATCTCGACCGTTCGCAACACAGTGCTGCGTTGAAGTCGATCTCACATGTACCACCATGTCAAAGGCACGAGTCTAGTGAAATCCATTCATACGTATCGAAAAGATGCCAAACAAGTGGACCCTCTTTTGAAAAAGGATAGAATAGCCATTTTGCCTATCATATCTCTCTCTTGCTCTGATATGGGCATCAAGTGATAGATGATGATCATTGGGGACCATCACTTAACCATTCTTCTTACCCAAAACACCTTGTGACCCTACACACCATTTTGCCAGTGTGTTGTGCCATATAAGCTAAGAATTTTGAAAATTGAAATGAGATTTGGAAAAGTTATTTAACAAGCTAAGTTGAATATCCACACGTGTAAAATATCATCATAAAGGCACTAGTACAAAAACAACAAGACTACACGTGTGATTAAGTAACCTTGGAGGTTCAAGGACACCATAAGTGATTTTGTGTACCATAAACCACCATGGCATCACACGTAGGGAACAATCATTTTGCAAAATTTGCCATTGAGTATACTTGAAGTGATACATATGTTGATTGACAAGAAAGGGCTAAATTCAAGCCTTAGATTCCGGGCACTTCTTTTACACGTAGTTACATCTTGTAAGTTCTTCTCCTTCGATTCGTAATCATTGCCTTTGAATGCAAATCATCATATTTAAGAACACTATATTAAGTTTGAACACTAAGAAATAGGGGCAGAGGGAATTTAACATTTAAGGTTAATTACTGCTATCTCACACACAAAAATGATTATCTTTCTTGAAAAAAAGTTAAAAAGAAAATAGAGAGAAAAAATCCTAGTGAAATTTCGCCACTATTGATAAGGTGAATTTCTCTTAAATGGATCGTGAAAGAATGTAATCTTTCACATTCAAGTTTCAAGGAATGACTCTCCTACATGGGTTCAAGTTCAATGTTGCGTACAGTGAGGATAGAACCGATCACTCGTTCCATCCTCACTGTACATAGTTCAGTGCTATGCAATACTGAAGCTCTATCCCCGAAATTTATTTCCAACTCATAATCCAAACCAAATTCTTAACCACATCATCTTTGGAAAAAAAATGCAGCAGCACTTAGATTACCATCTCATAAAAACAACAAATTAAGTATTTAAATTAGAAATACATGCATGAATGTATAGACAAGAAAGCCCTTCGCCCTTTGTCGAAATGCCCAAGGAGTCACTGCCAAAGTCCTAAAATTATGGTGAAATAAAAGAAATGCCCTTCAGTTAAAACAACTGAAAAGAAAACTCTTGTTTTGTTCCAGAGTTTTTGACCCAAGAATAGAAAAGGGGTGGAAAGTGTTTTAATGATTAATTCGTTAATATCTCTGGTTGTTGTCATTTGAAATCATGAGGATAATAATGTGGTCTTCCTCTTACCAACTAGTGAGTTTTTCCATAATAGAAAAATGTATGATCAGAAAAGGGTAGATTGGGAAAAAGGGAATTTAGTCTTGCATCCAAAACCACTTACAGCCAAAAACTTCAAGACTACTTTTAGGGACAGCTAAGTGGTTTCTTTCTTCTCATCATCCCATATATCTTATCTATATTAAAGCTGAAAAACTCCAATTCTTCTATTCTTTTGCAGTTTGCACTCAAGAAATCCAAAGTTCTAAACAGCAACCTGAACTTACAAAGGCAAGGAGGAGTGAGTTCTCTCTTTCCACCACTTCATAAACATCAAAACTTTATTTCTTGATACCTTTTTTTAGCCCCTCCCACAGAAAAAGGGATGCTCACCATCTTTGCTTTTCATGTTTTGTTTTGTTGTAGATCTTTCAAAGAAGAGAATTGAAGGATGATTCAAGAGCTGTTAGGAGGTGCAACACTTGTAAGAGAAAGGAATATCTCCATAAATGGAATTTTAGAAGGTTCAACACCTTCTCCATCTCCTCTTCCTTCTTCTTCTGCAAACACAACAGTCACTGCTACAATTACAGCAGCAACTGGGACTGCTTGTACTACTGCTACATCATCATCATTATCAACCTCACAATCTTCAGATCACCAAAACTTGAGGTGTCCAAGATGTGATTCTTCCAATACTAAATTCTGTTACTACAACAACTACAACCTCACCCAGCCTCGCCACTTCTGCAAGACTTGCCGCCGGTACTGGACTAAAGGCGGTGCACTCCGTAATGTACCGATCGGCGGTGGCTGCCGGAAGAACAAGAACGCTAGCATGTCCAGCACGGCCGGAAAATCTAACGGCGTCAAAGTGAAGACAGCTTCAGATATAATCAAGGGGAATATTGGATGTAGTTTTGATCATGAGCCTCACTCCAACCCTATTCTATGGGCTTCTCCACAGAATTCTCAACTGATGGCCTTACTGAAAGCCTCCCAGAACCCTAGTCTGATGAGTAGCATCAAGGATGAGGGGGCACACATGACGTCCGATCATCATCAGACAGCAGTGCCCTCAGGTGCATTGAATGTGAGAAACCTGAGCTTAGATCCTTTGAATCAGATTCCTATTGGTCTCTGCAGCTCTTTCTGGAGAAACAGTCAGTATCATCAACCACAGCAACATCATCATCACCAACAGCAGCAGCAGCAGCATCAACATCAGCAGCAGCAGCAGCAACAACAACAGCAGCAGCAGCAGGGCTACTTAGTTGGTGAGGTTCAAAATTCTGGGGTTCAGGAGCTCTACCAGAGGCTAAGATCATCTGCAAATTACTACAGTGATCATCATTCCCAGATGGGTTTCACCAATGTGGCTTCCACGTCATCTTCTTCAGCAATATTGGAACCAAATCCTGTTGCTGGTGCTGAATTGGGTTACTGGGCTACTCCTTCATTCTCATCATGGTCTGATCTACCTACCACCAACGGTGCATTCCCTTAAGAATCTAATTATCTCATCTCTTCCTTAACAAACTAATCTTGCTACTGTGTTACTCTCTTTATCTTTTTGGAAAGAAAAATTGTGTTGTTTTTAGCTTGTTTGGGGTTATGGTCTTTAATGTTCTCTTGGTATCTTTGTGTATGTGTGCTTAGCTTGTTAGTGTGTATCAAAAGAAAAGGAAGTAGAAAAGAAAAGTAGGGTTTGATGAGTGTTTACTGATTTAAATACAAAAAACCCATGTCCTAATTTGAAACTCTTATACAGTCTTTAAAGTTGTTTTCTTTTCCTTTTTCAAATACCTTTCGGTGGCAAGTGCTACGTCAGGTTTTGGGAACATAAGCTTGGAATACGTTCTTCTGTACTCATTTGAGCTTTTGATTAGATATATATGAAGAAGAAGACGTAATAATGGTGGGTTTGTGTTTTAGTTCATCTGGAGCTTCTAGGGTTTTGTTAAACACAGAAGAAGTAATGGTAGTAATGGTGGGGAGTAGTACACACTACACAGAGATTCCTTCATCATGTTACAAAGAATAAAATGGTGAATAAGTAATAAAAGCAGCCTTTAGAAAGTTCTGCCAAAAACATCAACTTGATTCGATTTTTAGTCAGGAAGGGTTTCTTTGCAGCCTTATGTCCTCATTTTATAGGGTTTATATCTGATGTTACCTGCTACTTTCATTGAAACTTGCAGATTTATATATTCCTTTCAGTTCTGAAACACACACAAGCTATTATTTAGATTATTTTTGGGTTTCATAAGTTCGAATATCTAGAGGATCTCTCTATTTCTCTGTTTGTTTACTAAAATTTAGATTACATCATTCTTTCTCTGATTTCACTGTAGGGTGAACATGTAACAAGATGAACAGTTGACTTCACTATTAGTCTCCCCCAGAACATATCGACCTAGTTAGTCCCAATTCTTGTCCATATCGATCTAGTTTTCTGCTATGAGAAATTTTTGACATTTTAAACTAGGATTCCTTAAAAAGGGATAGAAGAAAAGTATTTCATTTTAGGTGCTAATCTGTCCATTTGTTGTCTCCTCCAGCCCAAAAAAAAAAAAACATTTGCATTACATCTAATTTAATTTTTCAGTAATTATTCCTCTTATTTCAAGGTGGATCTTGCTCTAGATATTAGCATGATCGACCCTTCAGGTATGGCTGGTAATGAAAGGTCATACACCAATAATGTCACTACCTTGTGCATCATTTATTTCCATTGGCAGGGAGATTCTCCTGGACTTTATAATATGTGGCTGATGTTCAAAGTTTTCTTGAATAATTTTTTTTAGGGCTAACTTTTTGCCTTTTTGTTTCTCCTTTTCCTTTTAAATGACCCTTAAAATGGGAATGTTGCTACTATCAATTTAGAATGAGTTGCACCCTCTCATCTTTGCAGCTCTCTCATATTGAAATGCAAGAAAAAAAATTTTGACTACAAAATTATGACATAAAGCTTTATACGAGAATTTTACTGTGATTAGCCATATGGCTTTTGAACATTCTTTTACAATAGGCACACTTATGCAAGTGATGGAAAACTTGCCAAGGCATCTTCTTGGTCCCTAGCAAAACAGGCTAAAGAATCATCCATTGTACTGTATAGTAAGTGTTAGGATAATATATGCCTACCACAGATCAGGTAGCCGATTTGAGTATGAATTCAATGAGGCAGAGGTTTGATTTGATTTGGTGCTAACCTGCCAAGAGTATGTTCAGCGCATCAATTATGCTGCCTTTATAATGGTTGACCTAATGAACCCTGGGTCATGTTTGGTGCCTGAATGCAACCCTATCATGTCCTTTTCTTCATCTATACGCTAACCTAGGACATCTTAAACCCTAAACCCTTAATGTGGCGAGTATAAATACCCTCAATCAATGAAAACCAGACGAGAACACACCTCTAACTCTCAATCCCTACTTGTCTTAACATTCCTTAGTTTCCTAAAAACCCTAGTTCACTGGTGTTATTCACAATCTGACTCAAGCATCAAAGGTGGCTTGCTTACCAAGAAGATCAGCCAGCTCTGACTTCCCTTTGGTTTCTTACCAGACCCAGAACCAATTCAGTCTACTGGCCTGCATTCAATCCAAGCATTCCATTCAACCAGTGATCTAACAGGTGATCCAACCAGTTGGACACCTTCGGCAGCAACAGTATGACATGCATGGCAATTTATCCATATATAGTTAGAAATATTTTTGTTGATCTTCACAAAACCTCTACATGACAATTGATTATCTCACAACTGGCTGGAAAAGATTATTTTAGCTATTCAATTGAAACTTGAAAAGTTTGTTTTAGCTACACCCAATCTTTGAAACTATCACTAAAAACTGCAATGAGATCTGTTGGTTAGCTTTCTATTAGTGTTTGAATGGCAAAGTTCATTTTAGTTATTCAAGTGAAACTTGTAGAGTTAAAACAACCAACTATACGCTTTAATTGTTTTAACCTAAAAGAAACCCAAATGGATTCTTGTAGAACTACTAGCTTGCAGTGCTCCATGTCCATCACTGCTGAAGGTGAAAGTGGGAAATCATATCAGAAAGTCACAAAAATCCTCTTTTTCTGAATATCATCGACCACCCAGATGAGGCATGGTTGTAAGGGAATTATTAAGTCAGGGTCTAAACCACAGCTTTAGATCAAAGGGCTTTCGGGCTGCATGGGGTACTTGGTATCAGACTAGCAACTCTAAACCCTAGAATGAAATCTTTTTTCTTTTAGTTTTTTGTAAGAATTTTTTGCTTGGGAACATGGCCCATGCACCAGCTGAACCAGTGAGAGAACATCAACGTAAGATTCCTACATTGGAAAGAGCAGAAGACAATCATTTTATGTCATCATGCTCCTGAGTAGAAGATAAAGGGACTATGGCATCTATAAGACTCTGTAGATAAATTAAAACAAGTGTGCCTTACTAAAAATATGTGGAGTAATACATGTTCTTGATGGAGGAGATACCAGAAATGGGAAAATTTCTTTACCACTCCCATATTCCTAGCTAGCTTGTATTTGTTTTACAGAAGCTGACTGTAAGAGCAGAAAGAATCATTCCGAATTTCACGTAAATAAGAAATAGATTACACACTTTATGCCTCAAATCTATATATGATTATATGTAAAATTATTTCCCTCTAATTTAATCGATTTAGCATGATCTACTGAAAACCCAGTTGGCAGGAAGCAGAGAAAAAAAAGGCCAAACATCAATCAGAAAGAAGCCCCAAGAGGACAAGCATTTCCATCTTTCGTGGAATGGAGTGGTCATCTGGTACCATCAATGATTCGGCAGAGAGGCCATGCTCCTCACTGTTGTTTTTCCATTTATATAAATGCAGATTTCCCCCATCACTGTTGTTCTTTAACCTCATGAACTGTTTTGGTGAACCCATGAACGAGTCACTGAGATTTTACCTTTTGGGCATCAAAGAAAAGAAGCCGGGTTCAATTAAAATAAACTAGTAAAGGATGGGGCGCTACCAGCTTTGAATCTCTTCAAGGAAATGAAATGATAAATCTATATGAAATGTATGAGATTAAAGCTACAAAGAATTGATGAACTCATGTTCCAAGGCTTTCACTGACAATCAATTGTGTTGGTCCTGTAGCATAAATACAGATCTCAAGTTATCTGAGGTTGTGGTTGCCTGAAAAAGGTTTTTTACCCCCACTGTCTTTCCATGGAAGAAGCAATGGCTTGTGCTCTTTTTTCTCTTTCGCACCATCCAATTTCGCACCCCCTGTGGGGAGGGATAGTGAGAGGAAAAGAATTTTCATCCTTTCTACAAAAGAATTGAACAATGCAGGCAGTTTCCTACAATACTGCTGCTGGCATGTGCTAATAGACCTTGTGCAGCTGACAACAAACATGGCATTTCATTGCTGATTTGATGCAGCTTCAATTTGAGGAGTATCTTCTGCATGATACATATATAGGCTATTTGCAGCCGCACAGGCAATAGTATTCGATGTTGGATGCCACGCTAGGTGGAGCAACTTGCTTGAAAATTCGTATGCTAGTCCATTTGAATCCATATTAGGATTCTCAGCTCCTGCGGGAGATAAGCAGACGGAAAGAAAATAGAGTATGTCAAGAATAAGGAAGATACAATTTAGAACTGACAAATAGAACACAATTCAGGGAGGAAAAAAAGGGGCATAAAAGGATTAGTAAAATACCCTCGGTTCCAGCCATTGTTCAGAGACATTCAAGGGCTAGTTTTGGTTCTTGTTCTTTCCAACATTTCACATGACCAGTGCAGTAAAATTTAAGAACTAACAATATAACAAGCAAGCCAAAATAGCACCAAACAATTTATAGCGCCACCATTTTAAATTTTTTATATTTATTTATTATTTTTTTTTTTTGGGGGGGGGACAAAGCCATCCATTTAATTTTAGAAGGTTCCCCATGTGACAGATGGGAATTACAGCATATATGTGGTTACCCACTTATACAACAAAAGAAGTGAAAATAGGCATCTAATTTATCCCATGTGGGAATATCTAATAGATGTTTCACTTAAAAGACTGGCATATCTGTCTGATAACTGAAAGGCAACTCGCATTTGCAATTGATGAAATTCTGCACATGTAATCACCTAGGGATGAACTACTTTGTTGTGAGTTCCTCGTCGTCAATAACCCATCCCCTTGATATAAATACATACTGCTAGCAGATACTGGATCCTTGTTCTATAATGTAGTGAAGTTCGGTACATGGTTACACATAAGATATCAACAGGGAAAAACTATGCTCTCGATTATATGGGATCTCCCTAGGGAAGAAGTTTCTTCACAAGGCTTTGTTTGATGCATTCCAAAATATAGTATTTATCCATCAAAGGACAAAATGATAATAATCATCAGATAAATATCTTCCTAACCAGAGTTAGAGAACATCTGACAAAGATCCAGAGAAACTACTGTTTACTACTTTTTAGTATTCTGTTGAAGTGGGTTCACAGAACAACACCAATCAATGTCGTGTGCATGTTGCTTATGCCATTTAAAGAGACATGAATCCAAAGAAAAAACTGTCTGGAAGCAAAAACATACAAACCTCGTCTACGAGAGCGTGCTAGGTTGGCAAATGATCTTGCGGGCTTTGAAGGTGTTTGAGTCGGACATCTATAAGATCAAAACAGACATGTAACTATATTGCAGAAAGGAATGCTCATGCTTCTAAATATTAGGGGGCAGAAGGCCATGGGTAGCAGACCAATGGGCACTTCTAGATGAATACTTGCCTAACCAATTATAGGCTCATACGCATCAAAGTTCACTTGTAAAACAATTGTCAATTACTTTTTGAAATGCTAAAAAGCATACAGTTTTGAAGGTTGAATTAGTCAGCAAAGGAGTTGAGCTCAACTAATGCAGTAATGCTTCTGCTGATCACTTCAGCATCTTCCTCACAGGATGAGCCCGAAAGAGGTTTGCAGCACATTTTGAGCAAATAGCAGAACTATTACATAAGATTTTGCAAGTACCTCATGGGATTTTTGCTTGCTTCCAGTGTAGTTGGCCCATTACTGCCAGGTCCACAGCCAAAAATGCGGAAAAGGTTGCTGCAGAGATGAATAATTTTCTTTATGAAAGTTGACAATCAGATGATAAACTACAATTCCAAATAGAATTCTGATAGAAACCAAACCTATAGGAACCAGTGGCAACATGGAGCCCGTCTCCGCTTAAACAGCACTCAAATTTATCAAAGATGGAGTCATTTTCATATAGGTCATAAAGCTGCACAAGAGGGCCCTTTCAACTATGATTAGTCAAAGTCCAATCAGGTTCAAAATACCAAAAGCAGACAGGACATACCTTGGGTCTTAGATACTCATGGACGTTGAAGGTTGCAAGAGGGCCAGATTCCATGTTTAAATCCCACAGCTGCCATGACAACCAAAAGCTATGATAGTGCAAAATATGAAGGAAATTAAAGTGCACTCATCTAACCCTTAAGGGAGTTCAGTCATATCACAATACAGAGAATATTTTCATTAGATTGTACAATTTACCACAACAAAGCCTCCCCCAACCAAATGTGCTGCCTACATCAATCCTATTATGACATTCACATCTATTAAGAATAATATTTGTTACCAAGGCCATCAATATGTTATTTACCGGTTCTTTACAAGTATTTACCAGCTAAAACCTTTACTTATTTTTTGGAGTACTCTTAATTTGGAAAACTGTACTCACTAGATAAATGAGGTAATTCCAAACCATTACCAACCTAGCAAATGTTCAACATGGATCAAAATTCATTTTTAATAATAGAAAATCCTAGTCTTCCACAAAAATACAGGAGAAAAAACCCCCAAAATGAAACCCTTTTGCATCCCCCACCCCCACGCCCCCCACACAAAAAAAAATAAAAAATAATAAAAAAAAAAAAAATCTCATCTTCCTCTTTCTGTTGGGCTAAAACTAATCACATTTAGGCAAACTAACCAGTCACCATCCAACTTGCCACATGAAAGACTCCTTGGTCATTTATATCTTTCTCCTGCTAAAGAATACCAGCTGATGGGTTATTCCATTTCTGTTAGACATTTATTATGCATTTTACCCCCAGCAACAACAAACTTAGCCTTGTCTACCCCCTTACAAAGATTGGCCTCAAAGATCCAAAATAGAATAGGAAAATGACTTCTCAAAATAAGAATAAAAAATAGTAGGAAAACTGAGGTCTAACTACAAAGGGGGGAATGAAGAGATGGGGAAAGGAAAAATGGGAAATTACAACTGGAATGACTAATGAAAGATAAGAAAAGGAAGGGGGGGGGGGGACTGTGGAACGAATATACAAGACGATGAGGCTTAGCCCAGTGAGTGAAAACAAACCTGCTTGTCTCAAACCATGAGGGAATGCATCAGGATATAGTGAGTGCAATCTTAGAGGCCGATGAGAAAATTTATTTTCATAAGTTAAAGATGATGATTTTAACATGCATAATCAAATCCTAAATAAGGTTGGAGGACCAACTACAACGAATGGACCTGGATCCAATTGTGATTTGACCTCACTAGAGGCGAGGGCTACTAACCAAGATCTGCAACAGAATCAGTTCAAATTAGGGTGAAAATTGGAGTTTTTTGAGATTTTTGATTAGGGATACAGGATGCAATGGAATGACCTCAATGGGGTTCTGTGGTTTTGGTCCTGGTTGAAGCTATTGGGGTTGTGACAGGAGGGGGTGGGGTTCAGGGTTTGGGGAATCCAGTTTGAATTCCAATGAATTTACTACAAGATCACAAAGAGGAGATAAAAACAGGTTTCCGTTATTTAAGAAGTTGAGAGGGGCTAACTGGGGTGAAATTCTTGAGATGTGGAAGGTGACATTTACTATTAGTGGCACCATAACTCCAGTTGACTCTAGCTAGGCAGGTGTACATGCGGTCATAGGAGTTTGTAGGATTGGGCGATTGAGAATAGCAAGCCCCAGGTGATGCTCTTCTCGCTGCTCCTGCGACTGAGACTGCCATGGATGCTCTTTCGCCAATTACTACTGTCCTTATCGCATAGAAGTAAGAAGACCAAAAGTCAACTACAAAGGCTACGGTTTAGCATAAACCTGAAAGAGATGGATTTTTACTCCATTATTTATGGGAAAGCAAGAATAGAATGTGGACTTTTTGTTTTCGGGGGGAGGGGGGTTGGAAATATTTAGTACTTGAAACTTTAGGGTCTCAAGAACTCTCTGGTTTTAGGTTTTAGGTTTTAGGGTTTAGGCTGAGGGGAATGGACCGAAGGGCGGGGGGTTGGATCAAAGGTCAGTGGCGGGGGGAGGGGTTGGGGTTGTGTGTTGGAAGTTTTGTGCAATTCTGATGGAGGGATTGGGAGAAACAGGGAATTTGGGTACTTGATGGGGCTATTAGGGTTCAGGAAAAAGGAAAGAAGGGATAGGGGAAGAGCTGAAGGTGCAACTAACCTGCTGTAAATGGTTCAATGGAGAACTTTGATTGCTGTAGGTGAAGGCTGAATCAGCCACAATAAGAACCTTCAACTTTAAACACCAATATCTTCAACCGACTTGGACTTGAAACACCAAGGATCCTTGTATTTGGACCTTAAACCCAAGAGTCTCCATCCAACCTGGTCTTGAATCACCAGATCTGATAACTTAAAAAGAAGAAAACACATAAGCTGCCACAGAGAAATAGTATATAATATGGCTGTATTTATTCCTCCTATCGATTAGGATACTCGTAGGGTCCAGTTGTCAGCATTACAAATCTTGCAAGTCCTATCATTAAAAGGGCCTGTCGAGAGTGCAAGGAATAAAATGGGAAATAAATTATATGGCAACTCAGCTACATGAAATGGAATTCAGGCCCGTGTGGTGAGCAGAACCAATCAGCAGATATTATGCTGATGTAGAAGTGAATAATGGGCAGCTAATGTGGAAAACCTGAGGAGATGCCCGGAGAGTTCTAGACCTGAATCCCCAAAGGATGCTGACTTACAAGTACTTTACAGGGTGTTACTGGGTGTTTTTTACCTCAATGGAATACTGGTCAGGAAGGAATGCCCTCCCTTGTGTGGAGCACCCTTCCTCCGTCTATTTGGGGGGTTACTTCACTAATAAAAAGCTTACTTATCAGAAAATAAATAAATAAAATTGGACCAAAAGTTACATTAGATAATTAATTGACCAAACAGACTTACAGCTGAACTAGGCTTAAAAGCAGGAGGGGAAAAAGTATGGCATATTTTGTAATCAATTCATGTACCCCTGTTTTAGGCCCACTAAGTTGGCCGAGTACAACGACTCATGGACTGCAAATTGTCTGTCACAATTGCCTAGGCAGGGATCAGTCCAAATTAACCTTATTTAATCAGTGTGCAATTTCGAACCCTGCTAAGCTTTTAACTTGTTTCGTATAAACCTGATATTGTGCTAATGAGTCAGCATGCTGACAGTGATTAAATCAACCCCTCAACAACAAGCACATTCCCCCTGTTTTAGACCAATCTAAAATAATATAGTCTAACACCACTAAACAGAGTTTTCTGATGCTCACCCAAAAGTACATCATAAGCCTTGGACCTTAGGACACCAGAACATGGTAATTCATTCTTCAAAAGAATTCTCAGATATAGAAAGAAAGAAAAGAAAAACTTCAGATTATTTTCCATTACAAATATAATGAGAGAGTAAAACCTTCAGGGTCATGTAATCACGGCTCAATAAGTGTCTTCCATTTTTTCCAAACTTAATGTCTGATATTGAGGCAACAATGTCCATAAAAGTGGAGGGTGAACCAGTTGAGTCCCGCTCCTCAAATCTGAAAAGGTAATTAGGAATTATGAACTTCCCTTCAAAGTAAACATCTTACAAGACCAGCTAACTGAAAAAAAGATACCACAATTAGGTCTGAACAATTAATGTTCTGACATAGCCTTACAGTTTGGCATGTGTGTCACATAAAGCTGATTGTCTCATGTCAAGAAGCCGTATTGTGCCCTTTGAGCTGCTGTAAGCTAATGTATTGCATTGGGAAGGATGGAACTCAGCACATGTTATAACCTCTACAAACAAATAGATAATATAGTTTATATTATAAACAATTTCAAAAGCAATTTCAAAATTTATTGCAGATAAGTGAGCAGATCAAATAAAATCATCATTCAAATTGTACAAGGTCAAAATATTAACTTGTTCAGTTTCTTGTACATTCAGCTACCTGAAGAGGAGTTATGAAAGAAGATATGGATACTCTGATTAACACAATAATGGGTTTAAATAAGGTTGAATGGCAAAACAGGATTCATGTAGCTAACTATCCTTAGTTGGGAGGAGTTAGGTTGATCTGAGTACAGATGTTGTCAGCTAGACTTAACACTGCTTGGACATTTCTAATTGGATGATAGGATTCAAACATTATGCTTGAAATATTAGATATTTGATTTGGATGGTGGTTGTCCAATTAGTATTTTAAATCTATTGCTGCACAATCCTGTTCGTCCCTTTAGCCGGTTGAACATGCGAGAATGAGCTCAACCGTGGAGGTCGAGTTTTCACCTCCGACGATCTAGTTAGGGATCCGACTAAGGAAGACAAGAAAGTAATGAACAATAAGAATTCGAATAGTGATAGTTCTATTCAGAGTACCTTTCTCTTGTGATGTCATACCTTTTTATAGCTTTTTTAGGTCAGAGTTTTACTGGAACTCAACCTTAGTAAGTCGGTTATGCGAATCCTAGTGATTAAGTATCACTCGAATACGAATAGTTGAATTCTACTGGAATACGATTCTTCTTGGAATATGACTCCTTATTCTGCTGACCTTACAGTTTGAATCTTAGTCATTCTGCCAACCTCCTTAAGGTCGGTTATACCCTGGTCGGCATCTTGGTCTGACCTGGTCAGGTTCGTACCGAACTGGTTCGGTTTACGCCGAGCTGGTTTGGTTTGTACCGAGCTGGTTTGCTTGATATATTTTTCCCTTATCAAAATCATTTTTACAACTTGAAATAAAACAGGCAATCATAAAATAAAAAATTTGTATTTTAAGGATCAAAGTTTTTCTATTGTATTATTCATGATTTAAAATCCTACAAACAGTCATCACACAAATTCAAGGTCTAAAAACATCAAAATATAATGCTTGAGTTGTATCATTATGTTTGAAACATTTTCCACTGTAACCAAATTTTATTGCTGTATTTGTCCCGATTTTAAAATCCTAAAGTGAATGGTCACAATGCAAATCTGATGTCTAAAGTTACCAAAATATAATGGTTGAGTGATATCCCATAGCATTGTCTTTTACACATTTATAGCAGTGTCTTGGATCTGGTTATAACATTGTGTGTGTCATGATTTAGAAATCTAATTGAACAATCACAATCTAAATCAAACATTTAAAAATATTACATCACATATTTTCCAAATATCAAATACTATCCTTTGGTGTGATCTTAAATTTGATTGTACCATAATTGCATCATAAAATGTTATATGAAAGGCCATGATCCAAGACAAAGGTTTAAAATAATAAATGTGAAAGAGTGATGTTGAACTACTTCTTTCGAATTGGAATCTTTTTGCAACTTTGGAGTATTTTGGTCAGGTCCTAATCATATGATAACTCCTTAAAAATGTTTTTGCATGGGTACCCTAAAGCCAAAACATAGTTTTCAAAACATTTAACTTTTAAAACCTAATTTCCTCAAATGTTGCTCAGGTGTATTTAAATGTCTGTATAATTTTGAAATATTTTACTATATTTTGCATGTCCATATGTCCATCTCCGACACCCCCCGGTCCCCGTCCAGCCGATCATGCTCCTATTGATGCATGCCACTACCTTGCAGAAATGGTGCAGCATGCCCAATGCTCTATTCATACATATTCATGGCTTCTAAACCCAGAGGATTGTGCAAAATTACCAACCACCCCCTTCTGGAATAAAAAATCCCATCCATTTTGAAAACCCAACATGTGCTTTCATTGACCCTTGTTGGTGCAAAGATTAAATGACCAAGCAGTGACCACTTCCCTATACACACAAACTGTCCAAGCTGAAAGGGAAAATAGCAGCTCAAGATCATAGTGAAACTAGAGCAATATTAAGCAGCACATACCAGTGAGATCCTCCATGTTCGCAGGCTTCACATCAACGATATTGAAACTTTGGTTAGTTATCTCTAGGTTCCACAAATTTATCCGCAAATCATCTGCTGATATAAATGTCTCCCCATCACTGAGAATAGTATATTTCAAGAGAAGGAAAAAGAAAAGGCGAGTGAATAACCAAACCAAAGGTTCGCATATAATCTGCAGATATAAATGACTCAATCACTGTAAATAGTTTATTTCAAGTTAAGAAAATGCAAAGGGAACTGCATACACAAACTAAAACAAATATGCTTAAGCATGATAACAGATGTGAACCATCGCATTACAATCCCCTCTGAGGATTACAAATGATGAAGTACCGCTTTCTAAATTTGAACGGGTTCCTACTACCTATAATCAACTGGGTCAAAATGGAGCAGTCAAAGAGAAAGAGGCAATAGCACAAAGGGCAAAGCAGATGGAGCCACAAGGCTCTTCAAAACACAACAAAAGGGGCAACAAGCCTAGCAACCACCTACGAGCACAACAGAAAACAAACTAGACATGCTAGACCGCACTATTTTGGATTTCTTTTTCTTCGTCTTGTTTCTTTGCAACGTAAAATTTACAATAAAGTCTTCACCGATTTGGTCCTGTCCGTTATTGGCACAATTGCTCCTTCTACAAGCTTCACGATCGGGGACCAACAAGGACATGGGATGGGGTCCTCAATTGGGTGTGTGAGGAGGGGGGATAGAGGAACAGAGGAGGGGGGGGGGGAAGGATCTCGGGATAGAGGGAGAGGGGTGGCCAGAAGGGTTGGTATAGAAGGAGGGAGGAGAAGTGGAGCCATAGGGGAGGAGGGAGAGCTGCGAACTGGCCTGGTGAGGAAGGCTGGAGAGGGGAGTGAGGGGAGGGTCAAGAGGAGGGGTGGGCCCAGGTGGCTGCATAGTTCCTCAACCAGAACAATAAATACCTGAATATAATAACCTACTACTAAAATATATACAACAGCACCAATCCATAACAAATTCCAGGCACATCTATACGATGGCACTGATTTGCATAAAAGAATACCAAATAATATTGTTTCCAACAGAAGGCATTAATATCAACAGCATTCAGCCATTGATTTGCATATTAAAAAAGTTATTAATATTCTTCCCCAAAAAAAAGGCATCAATATTGTGTCAAACCACTAAGATAAAAAGAGTGGAAGGAGGGGGATTCATCACTGAAATTTTACATGGAACATATATTTCATGAGTCTTAATCGCACCTGTTATTTGAAATGGAATTAATGTGGTAGTCATGAGCATGAGCATATATTCTTCGACATCTAGGAACAAGGTTTGTCTTATGGCCATGAATCTGCATAGAGAAAAGCAATTCAAAATTCCATTCAAGTTTTGAGCTCCTCTTACATCATTGGGCATATCCAAGGAACTGCACAATTAATGTTCTCATTCCTCCCACCACCCCCGAAGAAAAAAAAGGAAAGAAAAACAAGGTGATAGACAGGTCATTTTGCAGAAGTTCAGTCTTCAAACTAAGTTAAACAACCGAAGGCAGAACATGGATCAGATGCAGGAAATGAAGACCAACAAACAGTTCAAGATTCAAATAAATTCATGGGGAAATAACACAAAAAAACATGTTGAAGCCACAAGAACTATAACTGTTTATGATGCCCTAGACAAATGACAAAATATAAAACCTACAATAGTCCAGGAATATACATCATATGGAAAATTTACTTCTCACACTGAGTCATACAAATTCAAAATGTTTAGGCTAAAGGAAAGATTGCCCAAAATGCGAATATATCTTGCAGAAATCTAGATCTACTTGACAGACTTCAGGTACCAACAATTTTTCTAGTGAAAATCAAGTACATTAACAAGGTAGACACAATAGAGAGCATAATCATGCAATAGATGATATTACAAATGATTCAGAATAACAAAAAGAAAAACTATCCGATTAACTTATGACCTCTGAACCACATTAACTTCTGCAGACTCGTCTCTCCATCACCTATCAAGTTTTCTGGTGTTTGATCCCTATGAAGAATCAAGTGCTGGTTTAGAGGAATCAGTTCATTTACAAATGTCATAGGCAAAAGAGTTACATGACAAGGGTTAGACGCTGAGAAGTGAACTGCACAGTTTGCAGCCCTCGAAATGCTAACATGTTTCATTTTTATAAACTTTTTTTTTCCCTTTTGAAGGAGCAGATCAATTTACAAATTGTTTGGGGGATGTGATCCATATAAGTGGCCATGTTCTACGTTCAGGGCCAATTATATGATCTATGAGTGGGACTGTGGGTACTCTGCTCTTTCAGCCTGTTGCTGGAAGTGACGAGGTGTTGGGAGTGCTGTACTAGGGCATCCTGAAACGGCCATGTTTGGCTTTGCACTATTATTCTCTGGTTTTGGAGGGGAAGACACAAAGTTATGAAACTATTTTTGTGTTCCATTTGTTTTTTCCTTCTAGGTTCTCCTCTCAAAATCAGGAGGATGTTGTATAAAAGGAAAAAAATTCTCTAACTTCTTATAGCCCCCCCCCCCCCCCCCCCCCAAAAAAAAAAAAAAAGGGCAAGAAAGGAACTTTATAGATGCAAATCATTCAGAACCTGAAACAAAATTTATGCTCCATTCTGGAAGAAAAAGAATTCAATGTTCATACCAAATTTAGAGAAAAAGAAAGGCAAAGGTTTACCAGGAAGGACACTGATGACTAAACTCTGAAAGGTAGAAGAATACAGAATCCAATAGGTCATGGGAATATCATTAAAAATAAGTACTACCAGAAAATATGGTTTGTCTCTAATGTATGTTTCTCATCTCATCTGACAACTTATATAAAAAAAGTCTTTGATGAACTCTAAGTCTGCAAGAATCTAGCAAACCACTGAAGTATGCAATGACTTATATTTGTTTTCAGGATACATCAGTTATGTAACTTTGAATTAAATCCATTTCTTGATTGTATTGATGCTATACTCGTAGGGTGGTGTTATCCACCATGTTCCTCTTTCAAGTTGGAGTATTTTAGTCTTTACATGAAACTTGTAATCTGGTCAAAACAATAGAAATGGGGGAAATTCCCAAATCAGTAGGCCAGAGTTGAACACAACTACCACTGGTAAATGAAGAGACGGGAATCCTCCAGGAGGGAATACAAAGTCAGCTTCTGCTCCAATCGGGCCAGAAAGCTTTCCATTTCTTGCTGATGCTGAAGAATCTAAATTCATGTCACATATCTTCTTTACTTTCTTTTCTTGGACCTGTCAAACAATTCACACAGCGGTAGGTAACATATCCACAGTATTCACATAGTTATGTATGGGAGGTATTCTATAGATTCTAATACTTAAAATAGCTATCCAGAAAACTGTCATTCATTATGTGAGAGTAACAAACTGACCAAGCACACAAATTTATTTCAAATAAAAACCACCAAAACATCATCAACTATCACAATTGCAGCATCTTATGTATCTTTTTCAGTTATGGGTATTTTCTTACCATGACAACCCGTGCCTTGTTGGTCTTCTTTGAGTAATCAACAGTGCAGTTATTGCTTTTTGTTTCACATACCCAAGCCATCACAGTCAACTTCCCCTCATCCTGCCACCTATTTGTACTAACCCAGATTCACATGCGCACATTTTTTTCTTCTTTCAGTCCCATTCTTAGTTCATTAAAATGTGCCTAAATCAGGCAGCAAAATGAGGATATTTCAAACCCAAACATCCAATAGACGACTACATGTAGAAGACCAAGCCCCAGGATCAACATGGTAACTCAGGACAAACTTACTAAATCCATGTATGTAATAAAATATTTCTGGTCTTATTAGATACTGTTGTCTGATTGTCAGGGATGAAAAAAAAAGAAGCTAGGTCTAGCCTTGAAGAGTTAATTTCAATGATATCAGGATTTTATACAAGTTAAGAGTTGAAACGTGTTATTTACAGAAACATAATAATTCAAATTTAGATACCCCAGAATGCCCTCACCCCAAAAGAAAGAAAATAAAAAGAGATGCTCTTTAGTGAAATTCCATAATCCCATTACAACTGACTACTTTGAGAATATACATATGGAGAGCACACTCACCTTCCAATACTTTACTGTTTTATCATTGGTTGATAGAAGGAAAAGTGCACCATTGGCTGTGTGACACCATCGAACTTTATTAATTTTCTCCTCTATTTCCAAGCTCTTGAGGTAGTCAAACTACAAAAATGTGATTTTTATTTCAGTACATGGCTACATGCAACAATGTTGCTCTCACCGCTTTCAATGGCAATACCTCTGCTTCATGACTCATGAATTCTGTCTGGTAGCGAAATTCAGGATGCGTAGAAGCAGGGTAATCTATTTTCTCCCGATCCTTTCGCAAGCTATGCTGCATATAGCAAACTTTTAGCAATTAGCCTTTCCATTAACTACGGTAACAATGGGGATTAAAATGTCAGAGAAAAGGACATGCTTACATCTTTCCCATCTATCCTTTCAAATAGCACAACCCTTCCTCCACGGTCACCAGTTGCAAGATGCTCACCACTTTTGTCAAATTCAATGGCAGAGATAATGTCAACTGCAAATTGAATAGAAAGTCAAAGAAATAACTGTAGTGATCAATGTGGCCTGAAGTCTCATACAGCATTAGTAACCCCAGAGACAAGAAAGCAGTGAGGCATAACTAATCTGAATTTAACATTTTCCTAACTTGAAGTTTAAACCAAAGTAGGCTGTCATTCGGTTGATGAAAATTTGAATAACACAACATGTTATGTAAACAGTTCCTGGTGACTTTGTACTTTACCGTAAGTTAATAGACGACCTAAATAGAATGTAAAATACTTCCTATTTTCAGCAGGAGAGAAAATACTATGCTGTAGTGAAACCTCCACTTCCCATACACATATTTTATGGTCACCGGGTGTAACAAAAACTAGTAAAAAAGAGCTGGTGACGAGAAGTACCATGCACCGAAATTGGACATTTCAAAAAGAAAACTTCTCACCCCAAAAAAATGTTTTGATTGTGTGCCAGTGAACTAAAAACAGATGAGCTCCAATAGAGGATGGCAGAATAGGATTTCTGTTACACTTGGTAGTTGATAAGAAACCGCTAATCCAGTACAAAATTATACAAAAAACCCAGTTATTAACAAAGATAAACTGGTTTTAATGGTGTCAGTCACCCCCACAGCATATTGCTGTCCCTCAGCCGGCTGACCAAAAACCACTCATATACATTTGATACCCTCTCCTCTCAATTCCGCCCATTTATAATCCCTAACCACACTAACCCTCTCTCTCTCTCTTCTCCACATGGCATGATCCCCTAACAGCAGCTGAGGCTGAAAGTTAGCTAACCCTATCCTTCATAGTGTCAAAATTTAACAAAGCTTAGACAGAGAGGAAAATCCAAAGTAGCTTCCATGATCAGAGCAGCTTCCCAGATTTTTGTATTCCAGAGCTAATGCATATGGCTAAAATTCAGAAATGACTGGAGCATCTAGAGATTCAAGCAAATGATACGGATTATAAAAGTAGAGTTGCTAATAAGCTCGCCTGAAATTTAAAATAACAATTGCAACGAAACCTAGCAATCCCAGATGATCACAAACCAGTTTGAAATTTGTTAGTGAAAGAAACAAGGAACGATTGAATGAGAAATTTACTAATTAGCAAGCCATGCAAGGCCAATACGAGAAGGGATATCGGAAATTTGAAACTAAATGAAACTCCCAATCCAGAGATAACTCAAGCACAGAGGGAAAACAAAAGAACCCAAGAGTAGAGATTAACCAAATGAAAAAAGATGCAATACTTAAATTTCCAAACAGCGAAAACCCATCTTTTGAACATCAGAGTTCAGCTAATATACAGCACCAACAAGCCAAATCACATAGGAACAAGATAAATGCCTATACCCACCTTCCTGAACTTCCTCCCCTGCCGCTCTTTCTCCAAAAACCTGAGAGAACTTCCACTCTAAAGTAGATGAAACCCCTTTTTCTTCATTCTCGACGCTAATCATCTTCGACTGATAAATTTTCAATCAATAACCTTTCAATACTACCCACATCACTGATCAGGCTGCCGATTCCAAGCAAGCTTCTATGCCTCTACACTCACCACATTCATTACAAATGCAACCAAACACCAGCGTGACTAACCCAAATCTCTCTGTAGGAAAAAGAAAAGAAAAAAAAAACCCATTAATTCTCGCAGAACAGAGAGAATGAGATCATGGGAAAAGAAAGAACGATGATGATTAAGAGGTAGACGAAGATATGGTAACCTCTGTTACGTAAATGAGTATCTCCTTGAGTTATCCTCTCACTCTCATCATTTGCCAAATGGATTAAAATCTCTAACTACCATTAAAAGTATAATAAATATTGCCAAATTTCTCACTTCTACTAAAGATTAAATCTGAATGAAATTAAAATTTAATTGCGGCCGTCATTTTCAGCAATACCTATAAATCACCTAAATACAAACAGAGAAAGGAAGGGGCTAAATTAGCTTTGTTTACCCAGTAAATAGATAGATCTTGGTTGAATAGAAAAATTCCAAAAATATAGGAATCTATATTTTCTTGTTTCACTTTTCTCATTCCAAATTGGATTTACTTTTTGAATTGAATGTGTCATAGAAAATTTCCACTTTATGAGGGAGGAAGAGGAAGATCCAAACTCATTGAGTCTTACAATTTCTAACATTTCCCAGTTACACAAATATTCATTTCAAAATTTTATATTTAATAAAGCTTTTAATAAAATCAGACTCGATGATGATTTTGACCTACTTCGACTAGCCCATCACTGTGTTGAATTTGCACTCAGAAAATTTTCAGGGTCTCATAAATAAAGAAAATTTCAAACCAATCGAAAACAATAATTGAAAGCAAAATCACATTCTTTTTATCTTTTATTGATCATTTTATGACCTTTTTATTGTTTACATAAAAGATCCTTAGTGGCCACGCAAAATGATGCTATCTCTTAAAACAAAAAAATAAATTCATCTATATTGATACCTAAATATATTTTCTGGCACTTGAGCTTGTTAAAGCCACACCATTTGATGGTTATTTTGTACTATTTTAATTATTAGTTCATTTGTTTGTGAGTTGCTTTAGTGTTTTATACTTTTTAACTTTTTCGGGAATTAGGTACTTTATTTCATATAAACTTGTAGAATAAGAAATTTTGCATGAATTTTCAATAAATGAATCACTTTTTTGGCCTACTAAAAAGCTGTGCATCTTGTTAACAAGTGGGGTCCATGTTGCCTTTCTTTTGGTCACTTTATAAGGTAAGATGTGTCTTCCATTTTTTTTTTATTTTTTATTTTTGAAAGTTAGATATCTTTGAGTTCCAATTAACACGTGGAGTTAAAACTGAATTTTGTTAGTTGTGAGCTATTTTATAAAATGTGTAAATTGTGTTTTATAGAATGTATAACTTTTTAGAAAACCAGTCTATACGGTTACATGAGATAGAGTTTGACGGATTCACATCCTTTACAATTCTCACTTCAAGCAATTTCCTATAATTTATATCTAGGATTGAACAATTAATTAGTCAATGGTTAGAATTAGAATCCAATTAGAAACTGAATGTAATAAATCCCTAAAATTTTAAACTGAATTGCCGCTGGACGTTGGCTGGTAATGCGTGAACTGTGATAGCTCTGTGAGAGAAGGATTGGGCGGTTATGGTTGTTTGGGGCGGAATTACAATGGTGCTGTCATCTTTGCTATTGTCGATGTTATCCATTAAGACTGAATATTAGGTTATGGAGTTGATTGCATAAAGGCAGGTTTAGAGCGTGCTTTACAGAGTGGTACTCAAAGACTTCAAATCCGCTCTGATTCTCATGAGGCCACTCTTATGATCTTGGGTTCCCATAGAGTTTTCTGGTATGTTGATTATTTGGTTGATAACATTCGCACACTTCAACGGAGGTGTAGGGATTGCCTCATTTTACACCATGTCCGTGAGTTGTACCATAGAGCAAACTTATTGGCAAGGTTTCTCCAAGCTCCTGATGAGATACAATTTGACCCGGGAGGGATACTTCCTGGTTTGGATACTATTGTCAGTAATGATGTTGTTGAAAAACCATACTATAGATTGTAATCCTCTTATTTAGCTACTCTTTTAATACAAGGTCTTTATTCCCTAAAATTTCTCACAATTCTAACTTTAAATTTTGTTTTTGAAATTTTGAATTTGCTAATCCATACAACTCGTTGAGCCTTATCTTGATTATTTGAAATTTGAATCGGCTGATCCTTATTCTGTGTTTACCCCAAAAAAAAAATGTAAGGTGAAACTTTTTTTTCTTAGATGACACATTTTTTCTCCACTTAATATGATGCATTATTTGGGTTCATGAAAAATATATAAAAAATGTGTATTTTTTTAAGAAATGGGGCTGGTATGTTCTCTTTTTTAGTCACTTTATATGGTTAAGATTTTTTTTTGTTCGATTGAAGAGATAATTCAACAATAGTGAGACTATCATTGAATCAAAACCAAACCTTTAATATCTATATAGTTCATGCACAAAGCATGGAACTTAGAAATTTCAGTAAATTAAAAGAAGGAAAAAACCCTAAAGTTTAACCCTAACCCAAAATTTGGCCCTCGCCCCAAAAAGGCCATCGCCCCAAAAAGGCCATGTACATTTAATAATCAGAGCCAGATGAAGTACGGTTTGAGGTTGTTTAAAACACAAGTTCTCTAAGGTCTGATGGGTTAACTACCCAATTTTTCTATAAATCTGTCTTTCTCTCCAAGAATAACTTTCTAGATGCCTTGTTTAATGAATTTTTCAGTTTCTTCTTTTGGCCAAAAAAGTTTATCCTACATAGAATTAAGATACAACATTACCATCACTATAGATGACCATATCCACTACCACCTTTATTTTGAAATATTTTTGCTTGAAAAAGCATGTTAGTTGGGTGATGGGCTTTGTGCTTTAGAGATATTGGTCTGGCTCAATAATGCTCTTGCTATAAAAATCTCAATAATGCAACTGAGCTTTCTTTTTAGGTTCAATGATTAGAAAACAGTAGAAGTGATGTTTGGTATTAGGAACATTAGGATGTGATGTTCAAAGGTTGAACCACCACATGATTGGCCAAAAATGAACCTAACTTGAGCTTCAAGTCACTTCCACTGAAGTTTCACTTTCAACCATATGGAAGGCTACAGGCCTAAAGGAAGCTTTGATCCTAGTGGGGTTCATCTGCTTTCTGTTCTGTGTATCAAATGGAAGACTTATCTCTTGGTGTAATTAATAAAATCTTCAGTTTTTTCTTTGCCCAAACAAAAAAAGAAAAAATTGGAATACAAATGGGTGAAAATATAGTCTTTGAAAAATTATTATTATGCCTAGAATCAAACAGAAGAAAACATAGAACATGGGAATTTTTTACATTGTCTTCACTCCTCTGTTCTGGGTTGCAGAGTTGCAACTTTCATTCTTCTTGATGATTAAGATCTGAGACATTCAATACACCTGACTGTGCTAATAGGAAGTCAAGTCATTTCAGGCTAGAAGTAGATTACAGAAGAACAATCATGAAAAATATTTATTGTGATTTAATTCTAAGAAGAAATCTCAACACAATGGACAACTGAAGACATTTTCGACTGCTTTCTCCTGATCTACTCTCCATTTCCATGTTCATTTTCAGTCACACCCTCGTGACTGGTTTACTACAAAGATTTCAATTTCTGTCACAGGAAAAGAATCCCACAAATTACATATGATGATGGGTTTTCTATACTTTATGACCAACAGCTCTGCCGCAAAGGATTGCATTTTCAGGGATATCATACTCTGTGTAATAGCTTTTCTGATTGTTCCAGACTCTGACATACAATTGTTGCCCAAGATACTGTCTAGCCCAAACCTGGGATCTTAAGTGCCACATACCCTTGTTGTCCAAAGATACCAGAATTGCACTCCAAGATTTCGGATACACCTACAGGGTAGTAAAGAAAATGTCTGATCAGTGAAAAAAAGACTTTGTGCAAGGCTGGAGTATTAGAGCTAGTAAGAATAACTTCACAAGATCAATGCAAGAAGTCCCTTCAGCTACCTGAACAGTGTTTCTGGTTGTAGCATCATTCAGATTGTAGCGTTTCCTCATTGCCGGCGTCCATTCCTTTGATCCAAAGCTGTATATTTCAGGAAAAGATTTTAAGATTTTGAAGAGATGAGAAAAACTCATTAACTTGATTGGGACTTCAAATTCAGAATTCCTGAAGGGTTGGATTTTAATGTTCTCCCTTCTCAGTTCTCAGTGAGACCCACATCCCAAATGTACCAGCAAAACAAGAAGTAAAGAGAAAACCAAGAAAGACTCACCCAACAGTCCAGAAGTCATAACCATCAAGATGCCAAGATTGGATGCTCTTCTCATAGTTTTGGAAGACGATTTCCACGAAATCATGGAGTGTTGTGCCTACGACGGAGGCGCCGAAGTATGGAGATCCGGAGGTTGGCTTGTCTTGGATGGTATTCAAGTCAAAGACACCCGGAATGTTGTAATAGTCAGCAAGCTTCAGAGGAGTATCTGGGTTAACATAGGACACCCTGTTTACAGCATATCTTAGCTTTCCATTCATCACACTACCAGAGTTGGCCAATATGAGTGTCCTTGTTACATTGATTGTTCCATAATGGTATGACCCTTGAGGGTTTGGCCTGGCTGCATTTGCTGTCAAATTCCACCTTTAAAAGGTGAAGAAGAAAAGAGAAAAAAGAGTGTCATTAGACCACCTTACCAATACAGAAGCAATTCTGAGTACTTCTCCAATAGTCCTAACAACATAACATACCTAATACTCCTTGCTTGCTGCATAGACCAGTGAATTTGGTAAGTAGGACCCCAAGGCAAGGGTCCTGTGGCTTTAGTGTGAGAGTTAGAGTAGTGAAGTACTGCAGTTGTAGTAAGATAAGTAGGCTTCGTGAATCGTGAAGAAGCGACGATGAAATAGTCTTTCGCTGCTTGATTCAAGGTTACCAGGACACCCACAGATTGACCCACATGCACATCAAGAGAATCATATAGTTCTTGCATAGTATGAGATCCTTCACATTCAACTAACTTCATTTTATGGCCCTGGATCCTGAAGTTTATTGAGGTTGAGAGACCCACATTTGAGACCCTGAACATGTATGTCTTTCCTGAACAAGATCAATAAAACATCAATTTATTGTGAACCCATAAATATTTTTATGTACAAAACAGAAAACACTTTGTTATTTACCTTGAACACCAGTGAAGGTAGCAGAGTCTTTCTTGCCATTTATAAGAATGCCATCAGGTGAAGAAAGAGTCTTCTTCCCTGAGTCTAGTGTTTGTTGCAGCTCCTGCAGAACATAAAAAAATCCAACTCATTTGAATCTATCTGAACAACCCAAGCCCATTTGAATTCAAAAGAACTAGAAATCAAAGCTTGATTCATATGCATTACTGACCTTATGACTTTTTGTGTACCAGTCACCTATAAGCACAGAATACTCTCCATCAGGGTAGGGGTATGGTACTGTTATGACAGACCTATTGTAGACATTTAGTGCCCCAAAGCCACCGGCTGCTTTTTGCAAGCCTGTTGATGGGTAATACGAGAAGGTTCCAATCTGATCTTTCATCTGGAGATGGTAGGTGAAGTTCGAATTCGGCGAGATGGGGCAATTGGTTCCAAGCACTCCATCTTGCCATGAGTTCTTCCTTTGCTTGATTCCATGCCTAGTTTGACATTAAGACATCATTCTCAGTGAGTACAAAACAAATTGGGAGAGCAACAGAAACAAGATATCCCAGAAAGATGGTAAGAGTCCAACCATGTAAAGAGGAGAGGCTCGTTGAGTTTGTTAAAAACATTGATGATTACATTATCATTAGTAACAGAGTCAATCTGGGGACCTGGAAACTGGCCATTGATGAGGATCCCCTGCAACAATTCAAAAGGAATTCTAGTTAGCATTACAGACAGATAGAGCTTGTTGGGTTCAAAAATCAAATGGGTGTTGAGAATTTGATGGAGTAGGAATCATGGGTATTAACCAACTAACCTGTTGAGAGACACCAAGAGGAGCAATGGTTCCATAGGTAACTACAAAGGTGTAAAATCTGTAAGGGTCTTCAGCTCCTACAAGCATAACACTGAAACAAGCCAAGGCTCCCAGAATAAAATGCAGGGCCGCCATTGCTTGTCTCAATTTCCTCGGAAGATCACCGAGCTTGATTCAGTTCAGTACACGGAGAAGAACAATTAAGAAGGAAACAGAGAGAATAAGAAAGGCGGGAAAGCAGAGGCAGATACTTATACAAAAACTGTACCCAGATGAATGAAGTGAGAGAGGAGAAGAAGGTGAGGTTGGAACTGTACGCGTTTAGAAATCTTAAATAAACTCAATCAGAGAGGAGAGAGGAAAGAGCAGAGAGAGAGAGAGAGTAGAACTCATTTGCGGCGCACTCCATGCTTATGATATGTTACGCGCTCCATGCAAAATAACTGAGAAAATTGAATTTCTGGAAGTTCCCAGGTGATCATAGAGCGAGAAAAGTCTAAAATTTCTTTCTGTTTTTTATTCAAGGGTGTGTGAACTGTTAAACTAAAGATTTGTGTATTTGTCGGTGAGGGAATGATGAACTGGGTAGAGTTGTGACTGGTGAGCTATCTAAGAGAATTGCCGAGAAGGGCGCAGCAGAGAACGGATCGGCCATTAATACCTATGTAATTAAGAAATGCGATTAACATTAATAATGATAATAATCAGAATAAAGTAGGATTGCAAGTTGCAGGTGAAACATTAGAAAAATAAAGCAACTCACCAATGGGAACTGAAGAGAATTTAAGGGTAGATTTTAGGTGATTCAACGACAGCAAAGATGGATTGAATATCACATGTGATAGCGAAGACATTGGGAGGTTTCCATGGATCGGGTATCTCCTCTTTTCGGGTCCAACAAACGCCAAATGCTGACTCATTTATCATCTCTCTGTATGAGAGCAGACTTGAATGTCGCACATTAAATGCATTGATGCTGCCAATGGTCGAGATCAAAATCTCGATTGAGATTTTGATCTTGACCGTCGGTCTCGTAAATGGTTGAAAAGGAGACGGATGGTCGAGATTTCGATCTTAACCATTGGCAACACACTGATGTACATTTAATGCGCAATACTGAAGTTGAACTCTTCTCTATCATCTCTCTTCTATCCAAAAACAAAAAAAACATCTCTCGATCTTTGTTTACCATAATTTTTTTTTAACTCAAAATTTACTGAGATAACCCACAAAAAGGCACTAGAGCCTTGGTCACGATAATCAAGAAACCCTCCAGGAGCTCAACAATGCCCTCCAGGAGGGTGACCGATAAAACCGTTCTCTAGAGTGATGTGTGCCTAAAATTACATGTGATGAATTTTAAAGAAATGGCAACATTGAAAACAATGTCTTGATGGAGAGTGTGTGTGTGGAGTAGTGGAGAAATACGGAATATAATTCTACTATTACAAATAATGTCTTGACGAAAGATTTTTATCCTGTTGATTTCTGACATAAAAATGGACCACCTATTTCTTTATAGACGAGCAACACATGTCTAAAATTGAATCTAAGGGTTGAAATTGAATTTGAAATATAGAAATCCATTTGATGTTAATACACCATATGCCACATGAATAGCTAGGAATTTTACCATGGCCCTAAACCCTAAACCCTTGACTTGTTTCAAGAAATCAACCACAAATCTTAGATCAAGTAGAATACCTGGGATGCTTGCCACTGGATCACATGGTTGACTCCAATTCAATTAAAGGGCAACAGGGTGTGCCAACCAATGCAGTTTGACTATGTCAAAAGTGTTTAAACATAATAAATAAATAAATAAAGGGAATCTCATTAGATATGGTGATCCATGGGTGAGGGAGTTAACCTATGGTTAGTTTGCTTTGATTGTAAACAACCAAGTTGCTTTACTTCTCCATTGAACATTTAATGGCCCCACCTGGGGGTTTCACATGAGAGAAGAGAGTTGGTGGCTTCTAGGATCTATAGCTGTATTACCATTGGAAAACTATATTGAAGATCCATAGCTGTACCTGTAAGCTGTAATGTATCCCAAGGAGAGTCAATTGGACATTAAGAATTCTCAATTTTTTTGTTTAGAGATTTTCTGTGTGCTGTTTGAATAAAAAATTGACTTCTTATAGCTCAAATCCATCACCCAGATAACCCTCTTCAGCCACCCCTCTTGTTACCTATCTCTCTCCCTTCCAAGGGATCACTGCATCCAAGGGTGTGTTGCATCTAGTCTGCTTGATCGTTAAATGATGTCAAGTGGTATTTTTTAATTACAAATAAAAAGTGGGGTGTCAGTGCTTTAAAGCCTTCATTTTGAGGTGCCAATGCAATTTGTTCAAATTTTTTTGATGAGAAAGAAAATAAAAATCTTACTTAGAAACAGTTACATAATAGAGTTTGTGGTTCCAACCTACATTAGAACTATTAGCTATTTTCTTAGCTAGACTAACTTAAGTTTCCTAGAGCATGGGGCAGTTAAACATAGAATACTTAATTTTGTTTTGTTGCTTCAGTCACAACTACTAATTGGCCAAGGTCTAGTGGGTTTAGGCAAGAAAGTTAACAGTTTAAAATTGTTGCTCCATATTTCCTTAATTGCAATCTTCATCACTTAAGCTTTATCCAATCCTGCCTAGATTGCTACTAAAAATTGCCTCCACTGCATCTGCGTTGTCAATTCCTCCATATACAATATTTAAGCAATCTAAGGAATCTACAATATTTAAGCAATCTAAGGAGGACTTTGCTGCCAACACGGAGCTGTTATAGTGACGAAACCAACTCCTCTCAGTGAAGAGGTCGTATGTTCAACTCTTGTTAAGGCATATTAATATCCATATCCCCCGGCTTAATAGAGCTCCTTTGTACCTGAAAAAAAAAAGGACTTTGCTTGGGTCCTACGCATTTACCGTCAAACCATCTATCGGATCAGACTTACAGTCGAGATTTTGGATCCAATGATACGAAATCTCGGCCTGACGGTATGACCCAAGCAAAATGGATCTAAGAGCCTTACTAGTGAGATACCATCACTAACAGCCTCTACCTCCACAAAAAAAGGATCCACCAGGTGGGCAAATAATAATTTTAGCCATGCTACTGATCTGTTCGTCTTTATGCAAAGTCCCTCAATAATGAGGGTAAAGTGATAATTTACATGTTTCATGTTTCATTTTAATGTAGGGTAAAGAAGAGGAAAATAGTTTTTGTACACTAACACCTAAGTGTCACTTAACACCATTTAAATTATAAGATCAAACACTAATGATTTCATGAAGTACATGGCATCATCATAATTATCCCTAAGTTTTATTATCCTATGCAAGGTCTATAATATTGAATATCACATAAGTTAAGTGGCTTTAAGAGTGTATCGTCTTGTATTGAAATCGAATATTGTATCGTACTGATCAATAGAGAAATATATTAATATGTCTCGTATCGATTGTACTCCATTAGGTAGATCGACCAATATCACATCGTATCAGATATTCAAAAAACCTAAATCTTTTGTCAACAATAAGTCAACTTTGAAAAATTTTATAGTGAAATTGTCTAGTTCCTCGTACTCTCGTCTCTACTTCATTAGTATAATATCGAATATGACATGTAAGCTAATAATGTTAGTCAACGCTTGCTAATCGTCAAAGCTTTTGCCCTTAAGAACTGAATACAAGCTGTCTCATTGGTTATTGGTAAGTTAGTAACTAGATATTTTTAAGGAAAAATAAACTTTTCACATGTGTAACATGTATATCACATAAAAAGGTTGCGGATTAGATTTACAAGAGAAAAAAATATTTTTATTTAATCACAATCTTTTGATGTGACCTGTGAATATGTGTCACACACCCTTGTGGCGTGTTTCGCCCTTGAGGCGAGTGCTATGTAAGCCCTTGTGGCGTGTCCTTGTCTGCGTAAAATCTCCGGTGTCCGCCTTTTTGGTGTGTCTACCTAGGCAATGGTGGTAGATATGTATATCATATCCAGTATGCTTGTCTTTATTGGGCTTGATCCATCCCCTAATTTGGGTTTTTTTCTTTTTTTGTTTGGTGTTTTTGTCAGTATTTTCTTTCAAGTTTATGAAATGTTGAATTTTTGACAAAAAAAAAACTTCAATAAAAATTCTTTTAATAGTAAAAAAAATAATTGTAAACAAGGTAAAAAAAATTTTAAGACCAAAACTAGTAGTTACGTAAGACCCATTCAAAATTTCATGGGCTGGGCTGGGCTGGGCTAGCTTTTAAGTTTTTAGCTGGGCTTAAATCCTATAACAACTTAGGGCTTGAAAAATCCAACTATGGCCAGGCATTACCTGGATTTTTATTTGCTGCCTGCTGCTGCCTGCAGTGGCTAAGATGATGCCAGGTGTAAAACTCTATATTTAATGGTTGCAAATTAAAATGTGGTGATATATGTGTAAATAATAAAGAATTAAATTACAATAAACACCTTTTATTTATCTAAATTTTTATTTTTAAATCCCGATTCTATTTATGGAAGGCAACTGTAAGTTCTTGATCGAAAAATGAAAACAAGGGATTAAAGTGAGTGATTATCCTCCTTTGTAATATGAACAGAAAACCTTTATAGCCTCTGATTTTTTCAAAGTTTTAACTAAAAAATAGAAAACTTCAGATTTAAGGCCTTTCTTCCTTGGGAAAATTACAAGATTGGATACATTTAAGTTTTCTTTTACAAAACTAGCTACCTAATCTTTCACTTTACAAAAGTGGATAAAATCATGTTTGGATTTTCAAAACTAACCACAACAGTGACTCTACCCTCGTTCATGAACGATATATTCTTCGCCCTTTGAGAGATCCTTAAAACCCACAATTTTTCCTTCAGTTCCGGCCTATCTAGATCCAAAAACCTAGATCCACCCAACTGGTAGCAAGTCACGTTTCTTCAGATTCTTTCCTTCCATAGCTTTTTTTACTAAAAACAGGTGGTTTGTTTTGTGAATTTATTTTACAAATCTCGGTGGTTTAGGATCGGGTAAAGCAGGGATTTTATTTTGTAAATTTATAAAATATCAAGGACTTGTGTATCATTATTAATTTATTCAGCACTGTTGGATTGGTTTCTATATGGGTGAAATAATCACCATCGTTAGCTGCGGGCAGCAGGGCTGCTGCAAATAAAAATCCGACTTAACCTGAACTTCTTTGACCCATCCCCCAAGTCCAAAATTTCTGATCTTGGGGCAGACCAAGGAACACTTGGGGCAACAGCAGGAGTGATCATTTCGCCCCTCTTTGTTTAGGCACACATCAACCGCACAAACAGCAGGGAATGGCTTGGAAGCCCTGCTATGTTGCCTACATTGACCCTGGAAAGCCCTTGTAGATGAAGATATTGATATCTGGTACGGATTGTCATTAACAATCCCCCAACATGCTACAAATTTTTTTGGCACAGATAGTAATAAACAGTCTCTTTTAAGAACTGAGGGAGAATCCACTTTGCACAACTGATAATAATTAAATGAAGAGTATTTGTGCTTAATGAACCATACAGCAAAGCAGATGTTTTATAGATAATCTAAACCAGCTGCTTCAGATCAATAGATGTTAGCAAGGGGGCAAAAGGCATATAAACATATACTTTGCATTGATAAATCTTTCTTCTTTAACTAATGGGCACATGAAGGAAATGGAAAATACTTAGAGAAAGCAAGGTTAATGTGAATAACTGAAGAAATTTTTACAGCTCTTACTATAACAATACAGCAACATAAATAAATTAAATCAAGACATTTCCTTCTTCATTCTTCCCTCTCTTTCTTACAGTCATACCTTTATGACTGAAAGAACCAAAAACATTAAAAGTTAAGACAATCTAAGTATGCTTTCCTGCAGCTTTCCCACAAAGGATGGCATTTGAAGGGATGTTGTATTCATTAGCAAGGCTACTAGTTGCGGTCCAAACCCTGAGATAGAGTTGCTGACCCAAGTACTGCCTTTCCCACATTGCAGACCTCAAGTTCCACATACCTTGGTTGTCCAGTGACACCAATATAGCTGTCCAAGAATTTGGATAAACCTACAGGGGAAGTACATATATTAAGAACCAACCCTAAGACTATAGCCTGTTGGAATCAATCACAAGAAAACCATAAACACCAAATGCATTTTCATATACAGCTTCAGTACCTGAGCAGTATGTCTGGTGAGTGCATCAACTAGATTGTATGATTTCCTACTGGCTTGTGACCATTGTCCTTGTCCGTAACTGGTTTGAATTCCAATTTGCATTATCAGAATTTCAGAAATAGTAACCAGATAGAATTCTGAACAAAAAAAGACCAAACAAATATAGGCTTACCCGACAACCCAGAAGTCATAACCATCAAGATGCCAAGACTGGATTGTGTTCTCACTGTTTTGGAAGACAACCTCAACAAAATCATGGAGAGAAAGAGGCATGACTGAGGTGCCATAGAATGCAGGACCCTCTGTGGGATTTGCCTGGATAATGTTCAAACTGAAGACACCAGGGATGTTGAAGTAGTCAGCAAGCTTAAGAGGAGTGTCAGGGTAGATGAAAGAAACCCTATTTACAGCATAACGCTGTTTTCCGTTTATCAGAGCTGCTGAGCTGGCCAAGACAATCGTCTTTGATGGTGAAATTTTCCCATAATGAAATGAACCTTGAGGATTTGGCCTAGCTGCATTTGCTGTCAAATTCCATCTTTTCAAAAAGGAAACAGAAATGGAAGGAGAATTCATTAGATTCAAAATTGAAGGCATTGATGTTGATTTCTGAGTTTTGTTAACCCCCAAAAGCATGTTTACGAATTATGTTGAGACATATTGCCAAATGAACAAATGAAGTACCTTCAATGTTCTAGTGCTCAAAAAATATTACCTGAAGGTTCTGGCCTGCTTCATAGACCAATATATTTCGTAAGTTGGGCCAGCAGGCAATGGGCCAGAAACTGAGGATTGAGAGTTTGAGTAATGTAACACTGAAGTTGCTGTGAGAACTTGCTTTGTGAAGCGTGTAGATGCAACAATATAGTAATCCTTAGGAGCCTGATTCAAGGTGACCAAGACAGATATTGATTGGCCAACATGTACATCAAGAGAATCATACATGCCCTGTATGACGTGAGATCCTTCGACCTCAACCAGTTTCATCATGTGTCCCTGAATCCGGAAATTGAAGGAGGTTGCATGGCCCACATTGGAGATCCTGAACATGTATGTTTTACCTGAATATGGCATCAATATACCTAGGTCAGATATATCTGGATAAAGGATTATTCAACATTTAACCATCATCTAAATCAGTCTGGAGAGTCAATAGTCAATCAAAGTAATAAGCAATTAAGTAATGTACCTTGATCACCAGTGAAAGTAGAGTGAGCTTGACCATTCATAAGAAGGGCATCAGGAAAGGGAAGAGTTCTCCCTGAATCCAGTAACTGTTGTAAGTTCTGCAAAAACCAGAAGCAACTTCAATAGAAACCAAACAGGCAGGTTAACTAAACACTTCTCAAAATCATTTTGATTGGTCGATGCAACCAGGCCAGACTCCTAGAAACTATTCTGAACATTTTGACATTCTGACATTCCGCTGAAATAGGACAACGTGATTTCAGTGTGGCTCAAAAGTCAAGTGCAATTTTGCTTAACCAAACCTCTCAGATTTTGAGAAAGTTCAAGTAATGCAGGAAGAAACAAATCCAGTGCTTTGCAAGAACTTAACACTGAGAAGTAGTTTTACAACACAAGAATGTCAGCCGGGCAGATGGCTGACATTATCAATAACCCATTAATTAACTAATTTCAAATGGGCAATCATGAGAATGGTTATGCTAAAAATGCAGAAGGAGAGGGTAAGCTAAATCACCGTGTGGCTTTTCTTGTACCAATCTCCAATAAGCAAAGTGAAATCCTCGGCAGGTCGAGGATATGGGACTGGAATCACAGACCTTGCATAGACATTCAGCCCTCCAAACCCACCAGCTGCTCTGTGCATTAGAGTTGAGGGGAAATATGTGTAGGTACCAATTTGATCCTTGGTTTGGAACTTGTATGTGAAGTTTGAGTTTGGAGGAATAGCACAATTAGTCCCAAGCACTCCATCTTGCCATGAATTCTTCCTCTGCTTAATGCCGTTCCTAGTTATCAGAGTCCATGATTTCAGAGCAACCAAAATCTCATCAGTAGTTAAATCTCAAAAAAAGAAGGAAGCTCAGAAAGTCTAAACTTCAAAGATAAAGAATTCAAAATTGGGAAACACAGAAAATGCTTCATTGCCAATTATGCCTTCAACTGCAGAAGTATATATTTCCCCACTAATGAAAATGATATGGAAAGAGAACTAGTTACTGAAATGAGAGTGAGACTCACCAGGTTAATAGGAAAGGTTGGTCGAGCTTATTAATGAGGTTGAGGATTATGTTGTCGTTGGTGACAACATCGAGTCTAGGACCAGGAAATTGGCCATTGATGAGAATACCCTTTAAAAGCAAATAGCCAAAACTATATCAGAATGGAGAAAAGCTTAAAGCTGATGTGAGCTCAATTGAACTAACAGAAATGAAAGAAAGCCTTTTGCCTAAATGTGTAAAAACAATACATAATTCTCAGTCACCAAAAGACCAACCTGTTGAGGAACACCAAGAGGATTAATAGTTCCGTAGGTTACAGTCCAAGTATAGAATCTGTAAGCGTCCTCTGCTTTCACCAAAGAAATACTAAAGCATGCCAGAAGCCCAAAAATCATGCGTAGCACGAGTGTTTTCCCCATTTTGTCACCAGAAATGTATCCTAAGTTTCAAACTTCTGCATAAATAACCCCAAATAAGATGGCCATTGCATAAAGGAAGGTACATTACAGATTTAAAATTCAAACAATCACTTTTCCACAAAAGAATGTAGAATAACATGAAAAAGTGAAGGTCTGAACAATGTAGTTTTTTTATTATTTTCTCTTTCAAAGACGAAAGCTCTAAGAAGTTAAAAACAGCTCAGTGAACCCATCGAAGCTTACAAATCAAAGTCAGCAAAAAGCTACATTCACCAGAAAGAGAAGAAGCCGAAAACGCATTTCAATCAAAGCAAACACACTAGTTAATAAGTGAAGATCTGCAAAAATGTTTTTTTTTTTTCAAATTTCAAAGCCGAAAGCTCTAGAAGTTAAAAACAGCTCGGCAAACCCATCAAAGCCTAACAAATCAGAATCAGGAACAACTACATTCACCGGAAAGAGAAGAAGTTGAAAACCCATTTCAATAAAAGTAAACAAACTTGTTACTAAGCCATGAAAAGTCGAATGGAATGCTAAAGTAAGTAAAACCTGTACAGAAGAAAACCAAGTGATTCTGACTTACCCAGATGAGAATGTTCTGGTTTTCCTCCTCGACAGATTCAGCTAAAGGACCAGGATTCTAGTGATCTACTGAACTCCTCATAGACTCTGATGAATCTTTGAAACGAGTAGCAGCACACTTGTGCTTAAGTAAGTAAACTGCACTAGGGCAGGGGTCCACAACTTTGACTCATTGAAAGCATGAAAAGAGAGAGAAGGAAGCACAGGACAGCGAGGGAGGGCCAGCACAACAGTTCACGCGGTTTCGCATAATTATGGAATGTGTATGATATCTTGGTACCAAACGTAAGGAAGAAGAATTATGGACGTAAAAGTAATGCTATAGCCTATCATGAATTCAATTTCCACTAATCACGGTCACCAAAAATTAAAGAAAGAGAAAAGGATTTATGTCTTCTCTCTCTATCTTGGAACTTTAATTAATCTATTCGGTTTCATTTATTTATGGGAGATAGAATTGGGTGGTGTGGGTTGTTGCATCAACCGCTTGAATTGAATTTTATCTGGGTTTTCACATGCATCACAAATTTGAACTCCCCGGTCCCCAACAAAATCATCCGAAATTCAGGAATCAGGATAAGAAACCAGTCTCTGCAAATTCAACTCTGAGTTGTGTTTTTCTTTTTCAATTCAATCTTTTAAGTTGTAAAAATACTTCTTTTTTCCGTCATCTAGGGTTTTGTGTGAAAAGCGTGTGGTGGGTAGTGATCAGTTAGGTATGGGACGATTGGACTCAGAACATGGAGCTCTGCTGCATCAGTGGATAGATTTGTGTGGTTTCGTTTTATCTCCTTCATCTAGTTCCCGCGCTCTGTCGCTTTTGCTGGGATCAATCCAATCATTATTAGGGAAATCATTCATTGTTTAGTCCGTGTTTCTGTTAATTAATCTTCGAATAAAAGCGAGACAAATGGAGAAAATTAAGACCAGCTCCACTCCATAAGATCATATGCCACAGCTGTAACTCACAATAGCTGTGATTATGGCTTTTGAGGGTGGAAAGGCAAAAAGGCTAAATTGCTCTTACTTAATTTACAGTGTTAGAGGGTTGACGATGAAATTTACTGTGTTTTGAATCGATTTTGGTGATGTATTTTGAAATTTGACAAGGATCAGATGATGCAATGACTGATTTATTTTTTATTTTTTTGATAGAAATGTAATGATTGATTATATATTTGACAATGGAACAGAACATGTGAAGGAACGGAGCATATGGTGTCGGTGGCTGGATCGGTGGGTAGCAACTGGGCCACCACTAGCGGACCAGTAATCAATGGACTCACAGGAGTTTGTCTGGTAATATTCTTATTTCTTAGTTTTTTATCTTCTTTTGTATTTTTGAGGAAAAACAACCTAAATATGTATAATATAATCCAATATATTGCTTGGGTTTTTTTTTTAAAATAAACCTATACTCTGGTATAAATTTGAACACACTTCAAAAAAAATAATAAATAGATCAATGCCTCTTAAAAGTGGGAGAATATTCTTATTTTTTAACATCAAAATATAATATTTATTTAGTCTCTGACTAAAAAATCAAAGACCTACAAAAATCTCGACTGTCTATTTTTCAAAAGTGTAAAAATACACTTTTCAGAGATGAATGATCTTGACCGTTTGCTGTAGGTTGGACAACACCTAAGCAATTTCCAAAACCTTCGTGGTAGTATTCATTTTTTTATTATAGAAATATTTTCCTTTTTTGTATGGTGATACATGATTTTAACATCAAAAACAGCTAAAAAGAGTAAAAATGCATAGAAACAACTAAAACTATTTCGTATGGAGAATCGAAATAAAAACATTATCATACAAACCCCAATATAATTTATTTCCTCCATGCACACATCATCAGAACACTTCCTCTCTAGAAGGGTGCATGATGTAAAATAAGGCCTCACCAACTTAGTCTATTTCCTTCCATGTGCTTGGTAGGTGCATATAAGGCTAATACCAACTTAATAGATTACTCTAACTAATTACTATATAAAAAATAACGATATAAGTGTTTTTTAATGTTCAATTGGTTAACCCTATGTGAAATCGTCCCCCACATAGGCCTGAACCACCAAAAGCTTCCCTTGCATCTGCCTCCTTTTGCATAAAACAGTTCTCTCCAAGGTCAAATAATTGGGAGAAGCAGAATCTAACATGCAAGTGATCCAATTGGGTTGCCCTCTTGACTCTGCAAGTCAAATTTTATCTTATATTTTAATAGAAATTTCTACTCATTGATACCCACGAAAGCACAAAATCATCTATATAAACACCCCCCCCCTAAAATATGTATCACCAGTTTGTTCAGAACTTGTTATTAGCTTTCTGTTGTATTATATTCTGCAAGTGTCCTTTCCTTTCGTCAAGGAGATTCCCATGGCATCATACAGGGTCTAAGACGCAAATCATGCATCACAACTTACAAAACAGAGTCCAAAATCTTGGCAGGATATGAGCAATTAGACCCCTTCCCCTTTCACAGGATAAGCACATACAGAAACATCTATAATATAGGCTATGAACATTGGTAAACAAGGTAAACCATGCCTGAAAATAGACGGAAACACAACTAAATTTTCGTCCATTGCATGATAGCTCACAGAATTAAGAACACAAGTAACCAGCTATTCCACCATTAGAAAATTTAAGGCACTGACAATCTATACCTATCCAGAAACTAACTTCAATAATCTTCTCAACCCATATCATCCTGCTTTTGTGATCAACTAAATTACTCCCACTCCAACTTAATGCCAACACTACCCTATCTCAATAGCGCAGAGCTGTAACCCGGAGCAGGATTTGTTAAGGACTTTCCTATTCTAGAACATCAGTTTTCATCCATTGATTGCTTTAAGTAAAACAAGTTCTACCTGAAGATACAAAAGCATTTGGGAAAAATTCTCTTTTAGAAGTTCAAGCACCAGCCTTAAAAGGGAAAGCAACCAAGTCTGGCACATCATATCTTCAGCTTTGAGGACGAGTGAGTTCCTGTGCCACAGGTGCAGAACCATAACTTGGAGCAGCAGCACTTCCCTCTGCATTTCTTTCCACTCCATAAGCTGCTGGCTGCGGATAACCATGGATCCCCTGTGGAGGCTGTGACTGCCCATAAGCAGGGGTATTTGTACCCTGACCATAAGTGGACTGGACTGGGACTGGCTGTGGAGGATATGGAGCTTGACCATAAACAGGTTGTGAAGTAGAGAGTGGAGCTTGACCATAAGCAGGTTGCGGGAGTGGAGCTGGTTGCTGCACCCCAGTAGGGACTGGTTGCTGTCCGTACACAGATTGGGTAAATCCTTTCTGATCATACCCAGGTTGATGTGTTGCGGGCCCAGGGTAGCTATGAGTCCCATATCCAGCAACTGAGGCTGCCGGTGGCTGACTGTAAGGGGCTGGATATGCAGCAGACGGAGTTGGGTTTGAAGACGGGGTTCCATAAGGTGGGGCCGAAGTTGTCCCATCCAATTGAGGCGGTATAGGGGGTGGCCCATATCCTGGAGCCACGTAAGGTTTCTGCTGATCTTGTTGAGGGGCTTGGGTTGTACCATCATGTCCATAAGTTTGAGTTTGCTGAGCATAACCTTGATCATAGCCATGGCTGGCAGTCGAAGGGTTTTGAGCATACCCATAACTTGCATCACCTGGTGCAGATCCTGTCTGGGTGGGCTGTCCATAGTAATTGTACCCAGCGGCTTGCTGAGGTTGAAGTGGCACAGCTGATGAGCTTGACTGATCCCACATAGCTGGTGGAGGATAGCTGCCATAGTAGGGTGGAGGCGGTGAAGTGTATGTTCCAGGCTGTGCATACCCATACCCAGGCTGTTGCATTGGAGGTGGCACCGGTGGAACCCAATTTCCAGCAGGTCGATATCCTGGCTGTGATGCGCTTCTAACACGACTCTGCCCAAAAAGAAACAATTAGAAATTGAACTAGCAAATCATGCATCAAGAACATTAAAGAAAAGAAAATCTAAAACGCATTGCACATTCGCAAGCAATGTTCTAAAACTGATAGACAAACCATAGAGACAAGCAATAAGAACATCGAATGGGAAGTAGGGTTCTTCTCAAGTAGACAAACCATTTGATCCTTCAGGAGACTAGCCAAAAAAAAAAACTTGTGTAACCTACCAGTTCCAACTATAAGCACGGTATATTAATAGCTTGCATCACCTAGAAAGACCAAACATTTTTCCTAGCTCTTTTGATTCTTCCCTCTCCAATTAGATTTATAGATGGGATGGAAGATAAAGACGAAGACCAGGTCTTATGATTGCACTCTTCCTCTGCTTTTCTTTTCATCATCAAATTAGATTTAGAGGCAGCAAGTATAAAAGGAGGTTATTATTAACCACTAGCAAACAACTTTCCAGTAGACACACTCAAAAATTAAAGTTAGATAGAGTCACCAAAAGAGAGGTTAAAACCGTCTCATATGGAGATGGGCTCCAAGTAACAAAAATGCATGAGTCCACAGGTACACAAACATGCAAATCAGAGAAAGGAAGGTTGATACAGAAAGGCAGTGTTTTACTCAGACTTGGATGTTAAATATTGCAGACTAGAAAGGAGTTAATTAAGAAAAACAGGAAATAGAAAGAAGAAAGTCTAGAACTCACAACAGCAGGTGCAAGTCCTCCCTCTCTGACAGGAACCTGGCGGCCCAACTCTTCACTCAATACTTCAGAACTATCCTCCTCTCTCCCTGTTCCTCCCCTTCTACAGGATTCTCTTCTGTAACCGTTTGCCTCCTTTCCACTTTCCCTAACTGCTTCCTAAGTGTCTTTCACATCTCAGGCATGGGGCCCATCCTTCTCTTTCGGGTATAGGCCCGTTTAATTGAAGGTCTAAGAAAGTTAATGACCATTTCATAGTCCTTCAAAAAAGGTGTTGCAAGGCAGAAGTTGGGGCAGAGGGAAGATGGAGAAAAACTACCCATCTTGTTCTGTTTTCTTTTTTCTGAGGAGAGAAAAAAAATCAGGGGGGGGGGGGGTGTCTGAGGCACATTTTAAGTTAAAATTTTCTTGCAGATCCACCAATAGTTTATGCTTGTTTTCCTAGGAATAAACCTGGAGTTGGATCATGTAAGCACTGGGCCTTTGATTCCACAGGTTAAACCTGTAATGACCAGTGTTTAGGCCAAAATAGGTTTTTATTTTGTTTAAATCCACATCTATCAAGAGTAATGTACCTTAATTTATCAGGCACCAATACACCTTCATTAAATAATCCCTATCAGGGGCACAATACTCATGAGTAAACAGTCCCTATTACATTCGTAGGTTAGTAATAAGAGTCCTATTTAAATTCAAATTAGTTTCTACTTTTGAGTAAAACTGGGAAAGTCAGTTTGATGGCTATAAATACAAGGCTTGTGAATGCAACAGATTCAGATTTCAGATTAATACGAATTCAAATTTCAGATGACAAATTAATAGTGTGTTGCTGCCTAAGAGCAAGGTGTTAGTAGAGCTTCTCATCAGTGGTAAGGGACCTCCATGTGACTGACTAAGCGACCTAGGGTTTTTCATTTGACTGGATTCTCCTTCAGCACTGCTTACAGCCTGCCTCCACTTCAATCCATTATCAGAATCGTGTTACAAGGAATAAGTCAGCAGATTATTCCATTCCCCTTCCTTTCTTTTATTTTTCTGTTTTGAAAACTCTACCCATTCAACCACTTATTCTTCTTCTTCATAACCCCTAAAATCCATATCACCTAATCCCTCCATCATAATTCTATCCCACTGCAGATTTATTATCCCTCTACCTTCACTACAACTCAACCCCAATTGCAGTCCTTTTCCAACCCTAATTCGTGCTGGCCCTAAATTCCCAAACTCTTACCCTAGATCCTTAGAACTCTCACTCTAAAACTATAAAACTTAGTCCCAGATCCCCAAAACCCTATCCCTAAAACCCCAATTTTGAAATTACAAACACAAACCCTAGATTTCCAGAACCCTAACTCCACAACTACCAAACCTCCATCCTAGACCCTTTAAAAAACCCCAAGTCAGTAACCCTAAATCAGACCCCCTGAAGCCTACCAGAGAGCTCAAAAACCCCTAACAAACCCTAATCCAACGGCCTTAAGGCCTGACCCTGACTACAGCAATCAAACAGGAAACAATCCAGCATTCAACTATTTGAAATATTCAGAAACAGAGATCCTAATCCAGAAATTCAGACCTGAATCTAAATTTTGTTAACCTTAACAAAGGCCTTAACCAGCCCTAGTCGAAAACCCTTGAAACCCTTATTTGTCTTACTACTATTCATCTAAAGATCTTGGATGTCTGGCCCTCATTCACTTGAAGAAACATTGGTTCAAATTTCAGTTTGAATTCTCTCAATTAGGTAACAGATATAGGCCATTTTATGCCTTTTACTAAGCTATAACTGGGGTTTCACAGCCTCCACGTGAATGGCAAAGAGGCTGTGTGATGTTTTATCATTTATGCTTTAAAGAAACAGGTTTTAAGGCTGGTAAGCTTTCTTTAAAGCCCCAATGGGGAAAACTAAAATCATAATGCTTTGATAGGACAATAGTTGGGTGTGTAAGGGTGGGGTAGTCGTAGGACATCAAAGTAACCCATGTGGAAGAGACACGTGGAAAGTAAGTTTGTTAGGTCTTTGGGGCTATATTTCTCTGTAGGACGGAAGGGGAAAGAGAGAAAAAAAAAGAAGGGGGGGGGGTATGTGAATTAATTCAGTTTTGGGGGGCAAGCTTGCTTGCAATGAGTGAATTGGGGTGAGTTCACCGGTTTAGTAGCAGTCATAGTGTTGTGTAAGGGTCTTGATATTTGAAATGGAACTTACAGATTGATAAGGGAATTCGTATGCATTTGATTGTTCATTACCTATTCCATTTCTGTTTATCAATTTCAGTGGATCAAGTGAGTGAGATTGCATCATGAGGAGGGAAGTAGTGCCGGAATTAGCAGGGAAGCATAATGAGGTTGTCGGAGGTTGCGGGGATAATATCAGGGTTCTATTGACTTGGTATCAAAGCAGATCTGATCCCAGGGAATGGTTAGAAGTAGGATGGAATCCAGAGTGGAAGAACTTGACAAAAAGGCAATGGAACTTTAGATTCAGGTAGGTGCAACGGATTCTAAGATTGGATCCCTAGGCCAGCAGTTGGAGAGAGATCAGCAGATCAGAACTGAGGACTTACCTGATGGTAGAAAGGGTCTTGAGATCGATTCACCGGCACCAGAAGTGATGAAGGAGAGAATGCCGAATACCCCACAGCCGTCGATAGGTGTTAACGTGCAGAAGGGAAGCTGCAACGATCCGGTGTATGTTAAGGAAGTCGTCCATCACAGAGATTTTGTTCCTCAGCAACTGGAGACGCCAATATTTGTGGGTGACGACCGTGGGGCTGGATCACGGAGGCCAAAAGTTATTTTCATCCCTACGGACTCAATAGTGATTAAATTCTTAGGGCTTCAACTCTGTGCTTCGATGCTACCCAGGGGTGGTTGCAATTTCAGGAATTTCAGGTTTCAATGAATTCATGGGAGGATCTGAAGGAGGCTGTAGTGCAAAGGTTTGGCTCGCCTCAATCGAAGAGCCCCCAAGAAGCTCTGATCAGCCTCAGAACAGCAGAGTCAGTGAGTTCCAGAAGCAATTTGAACCCCTCACTGCAGCAGCCAGCAGTCTAGATGAAGCTTGGCTTCATGGAGCTTTCCTCTCAGGTCTTGCGGATGAGATACGGGCCAACGTGCGCCTATTCAAACCCAAAAGTTTGGCCCAAGCTATGGAACTGGTCCAGTCCGTAGAGGCAAGGAACTGAGCCCTTAAAGGGTTACACTGGCCCAGTATGGTGCAGCCAAATCCAACGGGCTATGCTTTAGCCCAGCAGGTCGTGAATGTCAACAAAGTAACTGTGAATGGGCCAAAATCCAGCCTAGCGACAGGAAACTTAAATGGAGCTGGAATTATCCTTGTTGGGTCAACTGGGCCAAATAAAACACAATCGAGTTCGGTGTCAATTAGCCCTACGTCCTCACCAACATCTTCTCAGGCGGCGACTCCTATTGCAAATAATCAACGCTCCCCAAGGTTGATGCCGGAAGAAATAAAATAGAAGATGGATAAGGGCATGTGCTTTCACTGTGACGCACCCTATTCTATAAGGGCATGCACTTTCACTGTGACGCACCCTATTCTGTAAGGGCATGCACTTTCACTATTCTAAGGCCCATCAGTGTCCCTACAAGCAACTTAAGGTGCTAATGTAACATGAGGAGGATGATGACTTGGCAGCAGTTATAGGAGACGGGTGCAATGTGGAAACAGTGGCCACAAATGGAGGAACGAGTTCACCTTGAGGGCAAGGTGAAACTTTAGGAGAGTAATTGTAATAGGACACCATGTTGGGTGCGTTGGGGTGGACTAGTCGAAGGTTATCAAAATAACCATGTGGGAGGGGCACGTGGGAAGTATGTTTGTTAGGTTTCTGAGGCTATATTACTTTGTACGACGTATGGGAAAGGAGGGGAATGAATTCACTTTTGGGGCAAGCTTGCTTGTGGAGAGTAAACAGATGTGAGTACACTGGTTTGGTAGCAGTATAGCAGTCGCAGTGTTGTGTAAGGGTCTTGATATTTGTAATGGAATTTACAGATTGATAAGGGGATTAATATGCATTTGATTGTTTGTTACATATTCCATTTCTGTTTATCAATTTCAGTGGATCGAGTGAGTGAGATTGCATTGGTGAGGAGGGAATTAGTGCTGGAATTAGTAGGGAAGCAGTAAGAGGTTGTCGTAGGTTGCAGGGATAATATCACGGTCCTATCATGATTCAACATGGAACAATAGAATAAGAATTGATTTTGATAATTAATTGCTGATTGCATAGCTTTTTGCTGCTGCTATATATTATCCATCAAGAGAACCTTGGCTGGTGAGTGATATCCAGTTGTCTTTGTGTGCGGTATCCAAGAATGATCCTACATGAGTCATAGTCTAGTCGCTGAAGCCCAAGCAATATCCAGATATCCTCCTTGCCATCATCTTATTCTCCCTGTCCTTTTCTATTTTTCATTCTTTTGTTTACAGAGTTCATATAGAAACTACAGAGAAGATCTTATCATATAAATCATTCAATCTTCCAATTCTAGCTTTCCCACCCATCAGTATTCTTCCATTATCACTGATTTCAACACCCCACAGAAGTTCCAACACTCTACCCTATTTGCAGCCTACTCGGCCCATCCAAAACCCCTAAAGCATGCAACTCATTATTCCTTTTGATTCTCACCATCTGTTTTAGTTCAAACTTAGACTCACTCATCCCCTCAACAGATCCCATACTTCCCACCTTTGAAACCCTAAAATCTAGGAAGCCCTAAACCTAACAATCAGTGATGTCCTATTTTTGGACAGTACAGTCTGTTATACTCTAATGGAAATTCAATTCAAACTATATCCCTAAATTCCACAATTGGACCCTATAAACCCAGAGCTACAGATTTCACAAACCCTAATCCTAGTTACCAATTCTTGAAGTTGGTTCTCTAAAAGTTCCTGGCAACATTGGACTTTAGTTGATACTATCAATCTAAGGCTACATTAGACTTGGGAAAATATAAATGCAAATGCTCAAGTGACCACAAACTATATAACAAGCAGACTTGAGTTGACATTTACCTTTGATGGCAAATCTTTGAGCTAAACCAAACTGACATGCAAAACAAAGTTGGTATGACCTGGATCAAACAAGGTCCTATATATGCCCCCTAGTTGATCCAATTCAATCTAGGGCTACATCATATTATACTGTGTTCTTTTAGTGGAAAGGATGCCTCTTGATGAAAACACTGGGTATATGCTATTAAATTGCTATTCTGATGAGTTTCTGTTATGTAGGCCCATATTTTTTTCTTGTAAATCAGCCATATCAAATGAGTAGTGTGTCATTGTCATGCATGTTTTATTGGGTCGGATATTAAAATTATTATTGCCGCCTGATTTGTTTGTCCTTATATATTCACACCCCTTTGATTACCACTGTCAAGATTTACCAAGGAACCAACATCCTGTTCAGTTCTGTAACATCGCCCACAAGTCAAAGTTGCAAACTGTTCACAAAGAATGAACTCTTACCTACTCCATTGATTATGCTTGTGGCAAACCAAAGACACAAAGTGGATTGTTAGAGGTGACCTATAGATATACCATTATAGAAAGAAAAACTGGAGATCAGACCAAACTAAATTGTTGGCCATGCAAACCAAATCTGAATTGGAGTAAAATGTTACGAGAGGCAAAGCCAGGATTTGCTACTACAATTGATTCTAAGTTTACCGGCTAGTAACTAATTAAGAGCCTTATATAGGTTCTTAATTGTTGATCAGGGACGGAGCTACATAGTGCCCCTCCCACCAACCCCCCCAACCCACCCCCTACAAATATTAGAAATAATTTTTAAGTTAAAGATAAAAAGTAAAAATGTCATTCTCAATAATTATCCAAGGGTTACAATTAAAACCCGATTTTTAAGGAAGAAAAATTTAAACCCTAACTGGAAACAAACATGAATCCCTAAAATTTCTCCCTATTTTTATTCCAAAAAGATCTATATTTCATTCTCTACCTTCCTTCCCTATTTCTTCTTTCTTCTCTGGTCTTTCTCCACACGTGGCTTAGGGAAAACTTGAAAAAGCTAAACATTAAAAGTTTATTCCTAAATCTCTCTAGATTTTTTTCTCTCTCCCCCTTTCTCAATATTTTTGTTATACTTTTTATTTGATTTTATATACTCTCTTTCTTGATTTTTTTGTTATAGTTTTTATTTGATTTCATATTGTGAATGAAATATATGTAATTTGTTGGTTAACTAACTACCATGATTTGTTTGGTTTGCATCTAGCCTTTTACAGTTCAAATCATGCCTTTTTTTCCTGTAATGTTGGTATTGTAAGATAATTTTCCTATTAGTGATCCTCATGCTTTAATGTACTTATATTTTGCAAGGGTAAAAATGTCATTCTCAATAATTTACTTATATTTTTAATGTGTGGACCCACATCTAGATATGATAAAATAATTAAGCGGGACCCCACTGGGCCCCACACAATATGCATAGTGAAAAAGCCTCAGTGCCCCCCCGATGGGGAGGTGAACCGGACTCATTATTCCCCCACCCCCCCCCAAAACCCCAAATATATATATATATATATATATATATATATTTTTTTAAATTTATTTATTGAATCCTATCTCCGCCCTTGCTGTAAATCTACTAGAAGGTTTCTACAGTAAGAAAGCAGCACTTTGCTGCATTCTGTAAGATGCAGCATCCCTCTGCGACATGCAACAATTCCTGATGCAATGCTAGGTAAGCTGATGCAGATCCAAAGACCGACAGGTGACATTTGCAAGAAGAAAATGCAATACTAGCCTTTTATTCTTTCGGTATATTTCATGCTTATTTGAACATGGTAGTTTCTATGTTAAGGAGGTTATTAACTATATAGCAGTTTTTAAATGATTCTTTTTAATTCTAGGGTAGTAGTTCATACCTTGCCTACAATTTGGCTAGGGGAGCAGTAGTTTAAGTCCTTTCTGAATAGCTTTCAAATTGTAACTAGGAATAGGATTTAGGCAAAAGCTTCTTTATTAATGTATTCCATCATGGACGCTGAAGATACAACTCATACCTTTTTTATTATTTTATTTTTTAATATTTTGGCTGTGAAGCTGCTGCTGCCTTTCTTCTTTTATGAGAGTTTGGTTTAGTGTTTATGTGAAGCCTGGGAGATTCTAAGTTAAGTATCCTATAGTTAAGTATCCTATTAATTGGCTTGTTGAAGAACAACTACTATCAGATCAAACAATCCGATCCAGTGTTCACCAGTTATCTAGCCTTAAACAGACTAACCTGCAAGTCAGTATTGAATCCCATCCCTAAACTGTACTTCTAAACCCTCTAAATCCCAAACCATGATTCCCACTCTTTCTATTTTCATTTATGAAAACCCTAGTTTAACCCCCCCCCCCCCCACATCACAGCCTACAGTCAATCCACTTGCTAACCATTCCTTCCATCAAAACCCTAATTCCATCAACCTTGAACCCCACCATAGAACCCAAATTACTGCACCTTTGCACTCAAACCCAAACAGGTCCAATTCAGCCAGTCAAACCCCTAAGAATCACTTCCACTTTTCAAAATCTCAAAATCCCAACACTGAGGATCCATTTGATAACCCACTTAGTGTGTGGGTGTTTCATGAAGCATAAACACCTTTTTAGGCATTTGATAAAACTTGCTTCTGAAAGTAGAAACAATACTTAGGCATTTGATAAAATCTCAGGACATCAACGAAACAGCCCACACGGCCACACGTAAGGTGAAAAGAGAAAGTAGAGAAAAAGAATATCAATGGCTTCATTTGTAGTTCTGAACAACTTCAAGTCCATTTTGAAAAACCCCAACTCCCTAAACGCTAAAATCCAGATCCATCCATCCATCGTCTTTTTTTTTTAATGGTAATCCATCGTCAACTACTTACTTCTACTACATCACTCCCTCCCTTCCACCTCTCTCATCTTGTCTCTTATTACTACCCTTTCCCTCACAGTCCTGGCTCAACTTTTTACTTCACCAGAGATCACCAACGGAACTGCTACCAAAACATAAATTCGGAATCAGGAGTCTCATGAAGTTTCTGCTCCTATCTAACGATTTATTGTGTTTCATACCACCAGACATTGGAAAGTACCGCACCAACTTGTACTAGTTTGGAATCAATGACAATAAACTCTCGGGTACGAATCCGGCTGAGATTGGAACTTGAAGAATTTGAATTTCTTAGATATAAGCACGGCTTCTCAGGCCAGAGTCCTAAGGAATTGGGTTGGATACCAACGCTGCAGATGTCTCTGAATCTAAGCTGCAACCAGCTCCCCAGTGAAATGAGGGAAAGCATCAAATATGCCTTAAAAATTAGCTACATATGATTTACAAACATACTTGAGAGACCCTAATTCATGGAAAATCGTCAAAATAGGCCAACTCTCGTGCTCCTCCAACTCCAACTCTCCTCGCCCTGCCACGGATGGTAGAGCTCTATCAGAGTATTGAGAGGATTTTAGCAGGGTATTATGTTTAGAGTGCCAAATTCCATAAATAACCCCTGTTAAAAGTATTTAATTTAAACCTAACTCCCACTCAATTTTTGCTTCGACAAACAGACGCAACAGAAGTTGTTGCATTAAAAGTGTTTCTTGAAGTAAAAGTTTTCATAAATTTTAATTTATGTTGCAAAAATCATGTGAAACAAAACGGTTTTCGGCAAATTTTTCTGCTTCTCGAAGCAAGAAACGTCAGAAACTGTTTTTCAGTGGATTATCAAACAGGTCCTAATTCTGTTGTACACTCAAATCACTTCCACGAGTCCTCAAACCTTCACTGTTTGATTCATTATCACTTACTGATCATAACCAGACATTCAAAACCCTAAAATATTCTAGTGGACACCAATCCTGTTTCAACCCACCCAATTTGGCTCATTCATACAAGATACCATGTAATTATTAATTAGCCTCTAATTGGATCCTGTCTACCTAGGACACAGTCTGCAGTTGAATTCTCCTGGTGGAAGGATACTGAATGCATTTGAGGTTTTGGGCCTACGACAGTTGAAGCTTTAGCCCAGTCCCAGACTTCTGCTTTCAACTCCCATCCCACACTGTATGCTGTTGTGGACATCAAGAAAACTGACTATAATATGGTAGCATGTGACAGTGCTACCTTCTTGAAGATTGTCAAGGACCACAAGGAGCTTCAACTCATGCTTTGCTGCACAAGGCTGGTGAACATTAATTTAATATGTGGTCCAATTTACACCATATGCAAATATCAAAAACTCAGAGCAGACACTATTTTCAACCAGCCACAAACCAAGATTTCCTGTGTTTTCAACCATATACTTTCTCCGAGCAAACTCAAAGCCACAATTTGAGACCCAGGAATAGGTTTTCTCCTATGAACCTCATTGTGCTGTCGATTTTTAACATTGCAAACCAATTCATGCTTTTATTTCACACAAAGAGCACTCAAAATAAAAATTGTCGTTTTGACCCAAGTTTGATAGTCTATTGTTCTTGGGTAAGGTATCAAATACGATACATCCAGAACATAACTCCTTCAATATAAATCAAACTTAAGCAATCTAAAGATGAAAAGGAAAGAGTATAAACATGGAAATATTTATAAGAAGACACTGCAGATAACCAATCAACATCAACAGGGAAATATCAGGAAAGGGAAGAGAAAAAAAAGTGACAATAATACCAAGTAACATCAAACATGATTATCAGTAAACATTATACTTTACAAATAGAAATCTTTACTCACCCCATTAATTACTTCATTGATCAATCCCTTGGCCGCCTCAATTTGTTCATTAGTTCCATTTATATATACATTTCTTTCTGTTGAAGTATCTCCTGGAGGAAGATGTAGTGGTATAACCTAAATGAAAGAACAGGAAGAAAAAAAATTAATAAAGCTTAGGACACTGATATAATATGTTGATACTCGATAGCACCTAACAGGTGATTGATGTGTAAAGCTCATCATAGGGAACAAAATGTAGCAAGAAAAGATGAAAAGGCTAAAGGCATTTTCAGAGGCTGAGGGGATAAAGGCAAACATAGATTAACACAAGTAAATAATGCAAATATCACTAAGAAGAAAAACACATCAATGGGATCAAGAACTGGGGACTCCCATCATAACTCAAACATATATCATCTTATTCATCGTAATTAAAACGTGAAAGGTAAATACAGTAAAACTAAGTGATGTAACTTTCAAAAATTCTGTGTGGCAAAGGACAAACAGTCAAAAATTCATGGAATGAATTTACTGCTGTCTGGATATGCTATTCTGAAAGTACCTTGAGAGGATAATAGAAAACGACAAACAATTAGGTATAAATTAATGACAGCAGAAAATTTAACTCTCAAACTTAAATATCCAAGCTCCAACAATAGTTTGCATTTGTTTACCTCCAAATGTATCTGAAAAATAACACTGGCTTGGAAACTCAAAAAAGAAAATGGTAGACAACCAAAATTTGACACAATTACTCTTATATTTCCACCCAGACCAATGACTGATGATACTAATTATAACCAGCACTCATTCACTGGAATCTCGAATTTGAGCAAGTAATTTATTAGGACACTAATGTGAGGGGCGTGCACCATATGGGTGGAACAGAGGGGTTACAGGGGATTATGCCCATCCAAACATGAGGGGTCAGGATCAGCTATAAGGACAGGTGGCGTTGGAAGCAGCCACTCCCATGTTGTACTATGTGGAAAGGGGGCTTTAATAGTTTGTTAGGATTTGCATTGGACTATATTTCAGAAGGACAGAATTAGTGATTGCATAGGGCAAGCTTTCTCATGGAGAAGGGAAGATCCTCTGCCGGGGCATGTCAAGTGGTGTTTTCAAATCTAGGAGAGTTCTATTCTTGAGTTTATAGTATTGGCCATTTACATTTTCTTTTCACCTCTTGTTTATGCCATTTGATTATTATTATTATTTTTATTTTTACTTTTTTTTTTGCATGCACGTGTGTTCTGAGTGAATTCATGTAGGGCTCGACTCAAAGGTACGATCAACTGGTATCAAAGGAGTGCCGACTTCAAGTTAAGGTAAAACATCGAACAAAGACTATGGTAGGAACTCGGAAACTATCATGAAGGGTTTGCAAGGCCAGGTGTCAACCATGGGCTCTAAATAGGGTTCCTTGCACGGCATATAGTGAAAAAGGAAAAGGCCCACCAAGAGTTCAAGCAGGAATTGAGAGCTTACCTATCAAAGGGGAAGAATAGTGAGGCAGCTTCTAAATCCCTAGAGTTCACAAAAGTAAATAAAGCTAAACCCACATTGAACCAAGAAGAGAAGAGAGCATGGGGTCCATCGCAATAGAGAGCACTCACAAGGCACCACCGCAAACTACAAGGAAAGGGGTGGAAATCTCACGGCGGCTGCAAGAGCTGGGAATGAAGGAAGACCTAGAGGAAAGGTTAGAGCTCAATCGTATGAAGACCGTAGGGCAGCAGTTTGGTTATTTACGCAGACTCCAGTGGGCTAAAGGAGGAATTCAGCCCATTCTAGGGAGCATAATACTAGGCCATTAAAAATCCCATAGAATTAAAATGGCCCACCCCGGCCCATTAACTCGAAGCCCAACCCAATGCCTTATAAACTTGGGCCAGGCTAGTGCAATTGGAGCAAGGTTAACTCAAGAACCGATGCGAGCCAGGGAACCAATTCTACAATGATTCAATCGAGCTGAGGTTGAATGGACAGTCATCTTCAACCTCCGAATCTCGAGCTAGCACAACCACCGCAACAAGTAAATCCACCAGGTTTGTAAACTAGAATTAGCTTGCAGTCAAAGAAACTTTCAAAGGATCAGATAGCTACAACGAATGTCCAAGGAATCCATTCACCAAGAAGTTTTTGAAAGCCTTCTCAACACCGGAATTTTAGCGACTTCAGTCATTGAAATCTTCCTCTCTTCTGGGCTTACACTCATGACAGAGGACCCAATGAGCGTTGGAGGTGGTCCGATAGCTCAAAGGGACTCTCCGCGCCAAAAAATTCAAAGCCCATCTCACGAGGTTCCATTCCAATGAGAACTATATTGTTCATTAGGGGCCTAGGTACAACCAAAACTGACTTGCAAGTCTTGTAGGGCAAACGGCTTTTTAGTGATGCTTTGCTATCAAAACGGGTCCTTCACTCAAGAAGATGTATGCGAACAACATACTGATTAATTTGGATGGTGTTTTTGGCAAATTGTTGGAAGAAAATCCTGTTGTAACTAGAGGGAAGCTAGGGTTCTATTATAAGGAGCATGACATTATTCCTCCTCTCCCAGTCTTTTTCACTCGTTGGAGTCTTGAATATAGTGTGGGTTACCGCATGGGTGGGTTGAAAGGGCTTGAAGTGAGGGGATTTCATGCTCCGTTAGAGACAATAGCAATTATTGAAGGTCAGTTTCTTCCCATATAAGCTCATGCAATAAGGGTTGGGATGCAATTTCCTCCTAGTGGATGGGGTGCCAACAAACTAGAGGCATTCTTGACTCGAGGGCCTTCAACTACCCGCGGTGCCACTAATTTCAACTAATATTCTTGTTTATGTTTACATGGAAAAGTGTGCGGAAGGGATGATTCCTAGGAAGTTTCTTTTAGAGGACACCAAAATTGACATGGCTATACAACAAGCATATGAAGATTAAGCTTCCGGTCATACCTCACCTTGAGGACAAATGTCCAATTTCACCTTGAGGACAAGGTGAAACTAAAGGGGGGAAGAGTTGCCCAAACACTAATGTGAAGGGGTGTACACCGTAAGGGTGCAATAGAGAGGTTGTAGGGGAATACGACCATCCAAACATGTGAGGGATAGGATAAGCTCTAGGGCCACGGGGCAAGATCCTATTTGGGAGCAACCACTATCATTTTGTCCTACATGGGGGGGGGGGGGGTTTATTAGTTTGCTAGGATTTGCTTTGGACTATATTAGGGGAGAGGGAGCAGAGTGAAAAGGGAAAGATTGAATTAGTGTTTATATAGGGTAAGCTTGCATGAGAGGAGGGGAAGACTTGGTTGGGGCATGTTGAGTTGTGTTTTCAGATCTGGGAGAAATCTGTGATGGTGTACTATTATTGAGTTTATGGTACTGGCAATTTACACTTCTTTTCAGATGTTGTTCATGCCATTTAAATGTTGTGTGCATGTGTTTTTGAGTGAATCCATTTAGGGCTCAATTCAAGGTTCCTATCACAACTAATTTATGTTATAGCACTTCAGCACAATCTTTGAGATGAAAATGATACATGCATATAATACATCCAACATGAAATATTATGACCTACTAAAAAGCTAATTTGCTCATCTAACATACCAACATCTGGGATCAAAAAAGGGGCTCCACCCAAGACTCCCACAGGCTTCTTTCTATAAACCTTCGTTGTGTACAAAGCAAAGTCCAAAATCTCATGTCATCTCGGTATCTCAACCAGGTTGAGACAACCGAGATTTCACCAAAATTTTGGCTTACGGTTGACCATTTCGGTGAGTTTTAGGTGGTTCTCAGGTCCAATTATAGTGTACAACCTAATCTGAAGCCAATAAACACAATGGCAACGTTATTAGTTTTAGGTGCTTTTCAGGTCAAATTATAGTGTACAACCTAATTTGAGGCCAATAAACACAATGGCAATGTTATTTTTAACTAAAGCCTAACATGAAGTGGTGTTCTTCATTTCCTCATGCTTGATATATGCGGACGAAACTAGATCATATATTTTAACAAATGTAAACATGGATATACAAGAGGAAATTAGAACTTCCATTAAATGCAGGAACAAATATTGAGAAGTAGTCAAACACAATTTAGAAACCACAAATTAGAACTTACAATCACGACCTCAAAATTTCACACAATTTTCGTTTTGGACCATATCTCACCTCGGGAGGCTCGAGGTGACTGAAATTTTGTGTAATTTTGCTGTGATTTAGTACCACGGTATGGAGTGCATCAAGTTCCAAGAAGACAAGTTCAATGGCTTTCCATTCAGGAAAAATCAGGCATTTAGGGGAGATGTCAAACAAGAGTAATGAATTCCTTTTCTTAATTTCAACATAGTATTTTCTGTCATGTCTATGGTCACCATCTTTATCATAATTGGATTATCATATCTAGTCTCCCTTTCAAGGTAATTGACACTAGTGCCTCTCTGTGCTCTCCATTGTGATCATTCATGTGACCTCCTTTCCCACTTAGGTGAAGAATTTGTATTTGGGTTTGGAGTTCATACCAATCCTGATCAATATTGATGTTGCTGCCCCTAGTCAGAATAGGATCCTCAAGGACTTGTACCTGGTAGCCAAACCTCTAATTTTGGCTTTAGTTGCAGCTCAATCAGTTTTCAACTCTGCAATGACAGTTTATGCTAAGTGAGGAACTACTTGAACATCCCTTCAGCCTTCTGTGATGTTGTCTCATCCATGCTCTGAAACCAAAGCCTCAATGGACCAGTAACATCTGTACGGTACGGTAGGGAAGAAGAATATTCAAGTAACCAACTGAATCCACAGTTAAGCAACGATTTAGATTTAAACACCAAACTCCGGTCTTCACTTATACTTAACCACCAAGTATCTCCAGCAACTTGAATTTGAACCAACAACATTCCTCAATCTAGACTTTAAACACTAGACCTCCCTCTCACACAGAGAAAGATAAACAGCAGCAACCTCGCTCAAGCCAATTTCGAAAAAACCAGTCGAATTTCACTCATCCAAGATGGAGGTATTAATAATTGGTTTTATCATCCAATTACAAAGTCCTAATCCGAAAAGGAAAGCAAAGCCTATTCAAAACATAAGAAACAATTGCGTGGGAGTGTGGAATGGCCCATTGCAATCTAAAAAGACTCTTATACCATCACCAAAATCGACCCAACTAATAGAACTTAATTTGAACCAACTTTTGGACCAGTTAAAATTCTACAACATTAAAATAAATTAAGAAGTTAAACCTATTATCATATGCAACCTCTATAACATGATTCTAGGCCCATAAAGAAGCCCATTACACCTTAAGCAATGGCCATGAGATATAAAACCCAATCCTAGGCCAAATATAGGGAAAATGAGCCCATTCATTCAAATTCGTGTACTCCATAGTCTCACCAATCAGTCAACTTATGATCGAAATCCCTGTCAGTAAATATATCAATCTGTTACTTCAGGGTTGTCTAACACTCCATCCCACCATAAAGTCTTCCGGTGGTTTTACTATTATGGCAACCATACACTTGCAAACTTTCTTTAAATATAATTAAAAAAATAATAATAAATAAATAAATAAGACAAAGGGCATTGCAGTGCATACAAGGCTCCCACCACCGCACAGCCTGGAAATGGGCAAAAGTGCAGCTTTGCAGGAGAGGCTGTCTCCAAGTATCGAAACTACAATCCACAAGTTGCGAACCACCACTTTACGTTGCACCAAGATTAGCCCCACTAAAATATAAAATGAGTATCCTGAATGTAAGTTTACCTACACAGGTTATACTTACTGAGAAATGTACAAACTTATTGAGCAATATCTCCCTTATGCACTAAAACCAAAGATTGCTTTAATAAATTATAACATGAATACTTTCCTTTCAATATTCCCTTTCTAGGCAGAATTGTGGTGCCTATGCCTGCAGGTTACAACATGTTTGCATTTCTGAGAGGAACACCATTCATATAGCCCATTGCTTTGCCCCAATAAAAGATAGTAGATGAATCATACCAGCCAGGCCATCAAGCATCTCAAGTCAAAGCCCTTGGGGTTTTAATCCACCTAATGGCCAAGGCTTAAACCCATTATCAGTCATTTAAAGAAGAAATCTGTGGAGGTCCATCTTATTTTCTATTTGCTCATTTTTATTTGATCTTTTGCCAATTCGTTAGGTAACGATAAGTACTATTGAGTATTGAAGCTTATTTATATTCTTATTAGTAAGCTATAAGCTGGAATTTGTTTTGTATGCAAATTCTATTGAAGATGCAAGTTTAGATTAAGATTTTTTTTTTTTTTTGGGGGAGGGGGGGGAGGTGGGGGGCCTTAGCGCAACAGTAGGTGGACCACAGTGGTAACCTCAACGTCAATTCATCAAGACAGCCTCCAAGCCAAAAATGCTGGGGAAAGATTGCGCAGGAAAATTGCCCCCCCCCCCCGGGGGGCTCTGCTAGTGCAGAAGCCTTTGGCACCAGTTTCGCCCTTTTTTGGGTGGTGGATAGAGGGATCCCCATTTCTACAAGGTAAACTATGTTGAGAAACCAAGGACACAAGTAAGAAGCATTGGTTGTATCTGACTATTTCTCCTTTCCCCTTGTCTTATAACCTCAATTCATTGATGTAACCCAGGATTCTGGGCCAGTTTACCGGATCCTCTCAAACTGAACCAGCTAACAAGTAAACACTCCCCAAGATATCCATTTCAAATTTGGGTAGCCCACGGGGAAGGGATTTGGGAAAGGATTGGCTATAGAATGGGTTTGTGAAGGTTTATTTGGGAAAGGATCGCCTATGGGATGGGTTTGTGAAGGTTTAGGGTTTTAACAATCAGAAGGATGGGACAGATTTTGGGAGAATTTAGGGTTTGAAGATTCCCAACAACACCTTGGGATTAGGAGAGGGATGGCTGGGGACTTTGATATGGTAGCTGGAGAAGGGATGAGTTAATGTTTTGGGTAAGTAAAGAATTAGGGAAGGCCAGGGTTTTAACAAACTCTAAGTGGCATGGTGGATTGCGGTAGATATGATTTTGGAATATCTAGAGACACTAAGGATTGAATCAGATAGATGGGAAGCATTAGGGTAATGGATGTGGGAAAGAAAAGAAAGTGCGGGAACTTGTAAGTAAAGAAAAGGGGATAGGGAAAATTGCGATTAGGAGAAATGGGGGTAGGAAAGCCTGCGGTTGGGTCTTGGAAATGATGCATTCTCGAACCTCCTCCTTGATCTTTCTTTCTTCTTCTTTCTGTCTTTCTTTTTTATTTCTTCTTGCCTACATGATGCAGAATTGAAGACATATTTACGAAAGAAGAAGCCCATTGGGTTAAGCCCATCAAAGGCCTAAAGTTGTCACCTGAATCAGCCCATGACTTTCATGGGGTAGGGCTGTTTTAGTGGGTTAAAGTTAGCCCACATATGTTGAACTTCATAGTCTAGACCTAAGCCTAAGTCTAGTTTTTAGAAAGTCAATAAAAGGGGCTTTAGTTTGAAAATAAGAGAACTCATTGTCAAAGGAGTTCTCCTTTGTCAAGAGTTAGGTAGTAGTTGAGTCATTAATAGGTAGGTGGTGTTAGCTAGTGGTTGGATGTTGCTATTAATGTTTATGTCTCTTTAGAATGCTATATAAAGAGACTTATGTAAGTGGTGAAAACACAACTGATGAATTGAAATCAAATTGTTTGCTAGCATTCCTCCTCTTTGGAGAACCCTTGTGTTTGATCAAGGTAGGTTGGTGTTCGATCCAATCGATCCACCTTGCGGTGTGAAGCCTGGGTGTTACTTTGTTGTCCTTATTGTTCTCTTAATTCTCTTATATTGTTCCATCCATTCTTCTTTATAGCATACTGCTGTTATGAAGACCTAGTTAGTCCTTGTTCTTAAACCAATATCCTTGTTCTACCACTTCAGTTTTCAGCCTTCCATTATATCTGAATTTTATCTATCTTAAGTCTATCAAATCTGAAGATTGATTCCCTGTAAAGGTCCTATTTGGCTACTGTTTTGATCATTCAAATACAGTACTACATTACTACACTTTCTTTCTCTTTTCTTTTCTTTCTTTTCTTTCTGTTTTTCAGATCTACCGCAAGAACCAAGAAAGAATTGAATCGCAGAAAATTTTGCAATTCAAGAAAGAACTGCAATGGCTTCTTGGTTTCCTATGCTAGCGCAAGTTGAATAAAGGGGAAAGAAAGTGGGAAAGAGGAGGGAATGGGCTGGGGAAGTGTTGGGCAAGGTTAGGTGGTAGGGGAAGGGCTGGTTTATACCTAGGCTGCTGTGATGCTGAGTATAGCTGCTGACATAGGCTTGAGGGTGATGAAGGAGATGAAGATTTGCAGGAATTATTCAGACACAGCCATGCAATTCCTCCTAGGAACCCACGACTCCAGTTCCTTCAGATTCTGTTTCTTTTTCTTTTTTCCTTTTTTTTTTTCAAATAACTCAAGACAGCATTCAAAATAAGAGGGGCTATTTGTAGGCCTTCCAACTTGAAAATAACCCTATTTGGACTCTACTAACTACTACTACTACTACTACAACAACAACAACAACAATAATAAGCCTTTTCCCAACATTTGGACTCTACTAACTAATTCCTAATAGACTCAACTAGGGGTTCCTATTTAAGATAGGATTCCCAACTTGATCCCTAAATAAAAACTAGAAAAGAACTCTTTAAATAAGAGTTTAAAAAAATAACTTTGGAAATAAAAAACCTAATTACCAGGAGGATTCCTACTTGAAAATTGAACTCTAACTGGGTTTCTTACTCAGACATGAACTCTTTAATAACTTCGGAAAAGCAAAACCCAAATAGAGAAATAAAGATAGATCCCACCCTTAGATCAGGAAAATTACAAATAGACCCCTCTTGAGCCCTAATACGGCTAGGAAAATTATCAAAATACCCCTGGATATTTGGACAGATTTTGTTTGGGCCTTTTGGGTCTGGTTTTTTGACCCAATTACTGGGGGGGCCAACCCTAGTGACACCATTCATCACATTAATTCTACTTTGTTGACCTGCAACCAAAAAGTCAACAGAGAACTGAAACACGTTGTGCTATTTGGCTGCTGATCCATCCTCTACATCCTGATCCATTGACTACTCAATAGGTCAGTGGTATTAAGGCCTCAAACAATGCTGTGGCTCTGGGGTTTGAAGGTTTTTCTTATAATGCAAGTTCGATGTTTTTGCCCAGAAAAAATATTGATACCTTGCATGTATGCTTCAAATTATCATGATCACACCAGAGAATTTTCCAAGTACAAACAAATGCAAAATGCAGGAAAGAAGTATACACAATCAATATCCATTTCTTCCCGTATCGCAAATTTACGAACCTGAATACGAGCCCCAGACCTGCTTTGCATGTTCTTTATGGTTTCACCACCTTTACCAATGATCAGAGCAACCTAAGAAAAGCAACAATGCATGCACGTTTCACAATTGAGCAATTACAAAGATACTTCCTCCAATTGAATTGATGGCAATTCTGGCAGAATTACCCTGTCATTTGGAACTTTCATCGTAAATTGCTCGCCTCCTTGTTGTGTAGGATATGGTCCACGATTTGTGGATGGACCAGAACCCCCAGCATCTGTCTGCCCCACCAAAAAAGCAAGAATGTTTTTTAAACAGAACTTTACTCATAAACGGAATGGAAAGAGACTAAAATTTATATTTAGCTAGCAACACTTTGGCAATAGTCATTACTCATAATATAAATAATCAACAAAGAAGGAGATGACAATATGCACCTCTGCAAGTACATCCTTTATAAGTAGTTCTGCCCTACTAATTTGTTCTGGTGTACCAGACAATTCTACATCTCTCGTCTGAGCATATGGATCAGCTTCTGTGTCCTTGGTTATTTGGATCTTAGCTCCTGACTGAAGCTGAAGATACTTAATTGTCTCCCCTCCTTTCCCAATGATAACTCCAACCTGTCAAATGAAACTCCAAGGTTAGGAGAAACAACACCCATAAAACATTCATTACAAGGCAACAAAATAAAGACAGCAAAGCAATCAGCTAATACCTTGCCATTCGGTATCTCTATTTTCTTAATGGTGCCTTGGCTAGCAGAATATGAACCTGATTGTGCAGCAAATGGAAAGGCTCCTGACTGTGAGTTCATCATAAGCTGAACAGCAGGCTTTTGGGAAAGGTCTGGATGACACCCAAAATAAATAGTATGAGAAATATAGATACACCAGTTAGAAAAGTCATTACAAGGATATAAAAGATCACAATCAAACTACCACAAGAAAGCAATTATAAAATATTAGGATTCGGAGAAGAATTTGATGTTAGTGATGCAGCCTTCCTGCGAGCTGGGTTTTACCAAGCTAAAGGCAGTGTTCTTAAAGAGGAGGTACAGAGAGATTACTTGGTACTAAAAAGTGTAAACCTTTTCTTTCATCACTCAAGGTATTACAAATAGCAGTACATTGTAGAATAACACCAGTAATCCAAAAATATTACCAACAATTGTTTCATAGCATCTTTGAACTACATAAGCATGTGGTCTCAAGCATCCATAATACTGATGCATGTCAATAGCTGTAAGTTGTGAAAAGCAGCACACAGAAGTACAGAACCAAAAGGCAACCAAGCACCAGTTAGTGAAACAGGAAGACACTTCTGTCAAAGGGAACTGCTTGCCTGATTCAATGGAAGCATTTCTTTAAAAGGCTATGCAATACAATATGGAAAACTCTGGCTCAACCATACACAAATTTAGCATCACCAGCGTTTCTTTACCAGTTTGAGAGATTCTCTGCTGGCCCAGTTGGCGAAACAGCCCATATTACGACCAAGCACTGTAACATCCATTGTAAAGGGTTTGGACTAAGCATATTAGGCCCCATATATCATCCAACTGTTCCCTTTACACTGATGTTAGTTTTCAAGTAATTCCAACAGTTTCTAAATTTTAGGGAGTAGTTGAAGGAATCAGGACTCTTAGGTCAAAGGTTCTAGAGGGGGCAGGTAATGACCTGTAACTTGGATAGAATGAGGATTACAGCTCATTACACGCCCAACAGTCCTAACTTTTGAGGCTGTTTAATGGCAAGTAAGCCTGAGTTATGAAGGTTTAGGCTTTTTTTGAAATTTCAGAATTTCTGCAATTCCTCTTGAAGAAGATGAAGTGCAGGAAATTTTCAAATTCCAGGAATAGGACTGCTTTGAGGATTTTAAGATTAGGACTAGGCTCTATAGGTTTGGGCGACTCTAGAAAGGTATAATGAAGGGTTTTGGGCAGGGAATGAAGGAGTCCTAGATGAGGTCGGATCTCAAAACATACGAAGAAGAAGAAGGGGGAGGCTCTCAGGTAACAGGGAAAGGGGCTGAAACTGCAGGGCTTTGATGGGGAAGGGGCAAAACTTACTTGGAAACTGAGCAGCCTGCTCGAACAATCACTTGAATGCTTGGGAAAGAGGATGAAGAACTTGAAAGTGCAGAAAACAAAGCCTGCCGCAGGTCACCCTCCCAGGGATCCCACAACTTCTCACAAGTCTTTCTTCAATTCATAATTTCATTCATAAACTCAAGCTTGCCAAAATTACATGAAAGAATAGACTATTTATAGCCTCCACAAACCTCCTAAATTCAACTAATGAATCCCTACCAAATTGGGATCCAATTACTTACTAAATTAGGACTTAACTTAAAATAGCAATACTTTAAGATAAGGTTCCCAAATTAAGAAACCTTATCCTATCAACTCAGCATAACTTAAATGGACTATAACTCTTAAACTATTGACTCAAATAGAAAAATAAAGATAGATCCCTGACCCTTGGATCGAAGGGATTCTATCACGACACCTATTTGTAAAATGACAGAAGATCTCGCTCGAGAGCGAGATCTCGCCACCTTGAAAAACCGAGATCTTGACCATCTCGGCAAGATCTCGGTCGAGATATACAATTTTTTAGCATCAACTTGGTGGTCCATCTCGGTGGGTTTTAGGGTCCCTATTGGAAACTAGGTATTTAGCCTATTTAAGGTCTTTGGAACACATTGATGGCCTTGGATTTGTCAAAAACACAACCCTATCTATGATTTCTAAGTTTACCCATAGTGTGAAACCGAAATGTTGTAGGATTAGGGAATGCAATGTTATACAACATGTAATATAGAACATTTAAGGCATATAAATGAAAAGCAAGTGTATCAAATGCATCAAGTAACCGAAATGTTATCAAATTCCATCCATATAAGTATCACAATCTCAATTTTCAAGAATAGAATAATAAAGGGATAATTACTATTGTCCCCCTGTACTTTGATTTTATTACTATTGTATCCCCTGTACTTCTCAAAATTACTAATCCAACCTTTAACTTCGTCTACAATTATTAATGCCCCCTTACCGTTAAGTTCCGTTAGTATACTGATGACGTGGCACCTTTATATTTTCTCAAAAACCCCCAAAATACCCTTATACTTATCTCTTTACTTATTTACCCTTTTGTCACGTTATAGTAGTACTCTTAATTAACTGTGGAGAAAATTTACCAAAAAAAAAAAAACACCAAATAAAAAAAGAATGATTGAATAAAACTCAAATAGAAACCGAAAAAGAAGAAAAATCGAATTCAACTCAAATTGGAAACTGAATATCACCTAAAATATTTTCAAAATAAATGAAGTTTAGTGAAGGTGGGAAACCAAATTGGATTTGGATTTTGCTCATTTCTTTAATTCAAAATAAATGAAGTTTAGTGAAGGTGGGAAACCAAATCGGATTTGGATTTTGCCCATTTCTTTATAATTCAAAATAAATGAAGCTTAGTGAAGGCGGGAAACCAAACCGGATTTGGAGTTTGCCCATTAAAATAAATGAAGTTTAGTGAAGGTGAGAAACCAAATTGGATTTGGATTTTGCCCATTTCTTTAATTCAAAATAAGTGAAGTTTAGGGTAAAATTGACATTTAATCTAGTTTTTATAAATGGGGTAGCATCGTTTTTTGATTTCTTAATTTTAATGAAGGACAAATTAGACATTACATATTCAAATTTAACGGCTACTTAACACCGTTATAAGGAAGGGGGGCAACAGTAATTTCACAAAGAACAGGGTTTTATTAGTAATAAAATCAAACTAAATGGGGGGTAACAGTAATTATCCCAATAATAAAATTATACGACCAATTTATATATAAGTCATTAAAGCATAAGTTCATAAGACAAGCAGAGAATGATTGATCTTCCTTCGATGTTGTAGATGTGCTAAGAGTAGTTGCAAGTGAAAATCCAGCCGAAATCCACATAAAAAGGCAAAAATTGAGAGTTCAAGCGAGATCCAGGGCAAGATATGGCGAGATCTCGAGCAAGATATCCCAACTCTCTGCTCTCGACCTCAATCTCGTCTCGCCTATGTGAAAAAACGAGATATCTCATGAGATCTCGCTGAGATCTCCCACCATGCCCCTGGGGTATTCAACCAGTGTTGAATGCTTTGTTGGGCCTGGTTTTGGGCCCAATTTTAGGGGGGAGGGGCCAACCCTGGTTGCATCACTTAACCACAATGATGTTTTAGACAAAATTAATGTAGGTTCCATGAAGTGAAGAAGTGCCTCATAAGTGTCATGTGACAAATGCATGCTATAACAGAGATGAGGATGTTAAGGAACATGTGAGGTAATACCAAGAGGGATAGAGTAAGGGAACTGAGTTGGGAAGTTGAACAAATTCAGGGCAATCTTTGTGAGAACTGCTGGTGGTGAAATGGTCATGTCCAACAACCATGGACAGACCAATAAGGTAGAGTGACCAAATTCAAACCTTCAGTTGACAAAGCTAAAAGAGGTAGGGGCAGGCTTTGACTATTATTTAAGTGGTACTGTGGTAAGCAAGGAAAAGAGTTACTTGGAGAACAGAGACCATGTAAATAACCAATTTAGGGAGGGTTCCTAGGAAGCGGATATGACTGCTGCTTTGTTCTTCTTGTAAGTAAGGGCACATCGAACAAGAACTTTGAGAACTATCCGACTATAACTAAGTAAAGTTACGTCAAATACCCAAAGGGTGCTCAGGATGCGTATTTTCTCTTTTTCTTTTCTTTTCTTTTTCTTTTTTTTTTTTTTTTTTTAACTTTCTTTTCCTTCATTTTAGCTCTTTTATATCTATTATTGTCATAGACTCTTTTGGGTCCATGTAGCTGATGCCATTTAGTTGAGATAAGTTTATAGTTATCATGGTTGTTATGTTGGAGGGACCACCATCTTAGTGTTCTATTATTGTGAGGCTTCAACCAATGGATTGACGTGTATAGTGCAAAAGCTTGTTAAGATCTCAGCAAGATGTCAAAAATCTCAACCTAATCAAAATGAGATTGCACACAAGATTCCAAACCTGCATTGTTTAGCTTGAGTTTTCTGAGATTTTGATCCAGCCTATGTAAACCTAACTTTGGCATATAGAAAACTTGATTGGCCGCTATACTTGAGCTGGGTGTGAATGTAATGCCCATTGTTCATTGTACGTTGTAGTTTCTACTTAAAGGCTTAAACAAAATTTAAATAATTATTCAACATTATGTGTCTACATCAATTACTAGTTTAGTCGATTTAGTTGCCAACCATGTCAGATAACGCTTAACAGTGTATGGGATACACAGTATTGGGTTTGACTTTACTGATAACTAATGCGGCAAATCCAAAAACACTAAATTGCATTTTTTTTAATAATTTGAAGATTCAAATATAATTATAAAGCCTAAAAGAAGCCTTTCCCAAAGTCCGGACCTATCTATGGCTTTCTTTATCCACTGAAACATTAAACGGAGACATCAAGATGAGAGGAGTTCATGAAACATGTTAACATCACATCACTTCAGCTTCTATGGTTTACCAGAGCGATGAAATCCTTGTCGACCATAAATTGTCACGATACACCATGTAAGCTTAAGCTCAAATATGGGAGGCCTTCAAATGGCTAGCAGCAGTCAAACAGGCTATAAAGTATCTAAGAATAGTATGTATTTTGTTTGGACTTTTATTCTACCTAGTTCACTATGGTGAGTCAAATTTATCAGCACACATTTGGGGACTCAAGTTGGTACATGGTATCAGTAGTAATTCACTGCCCTAGTCACCATGTCAGAAGACTTCGAGTTGTTGGAAAAGAATTTGAATGGGATAAAATACAAATCAGCTAGTATACAATCAAATTAGAAATTATCCGTACTCTTTCAAATGCAAGAGAATGGTATTGAAACCCCATATGACCATACAGGATCATTGGGTTGATACAAAACCTAAGATGCCTTGCTCCAATAAAGAAACTTTTGAGGTGAGGGAACCCAAGACCCCATCAACCCAAACCAAATTCCTTTGATAATAGAAAGGGGATCAACCCCATATTACTAGTATGTGGTGGTACCATACCCATGCTTACACACCAACATCTATGGTAGCCCACTTTAGCTCAGGTACCATTTCAAAGTTTTTCAACTTATAGAATGGGATAAAATACAAATCAGCTGGTATACAATCAAATTAGAAATTATCCGTACTCTTTCAAATGCAAGAGAATGGTATTGAAACCCCATATGACCATACAGGATCATTGAGTTGATACAAAACCTAAGATGCCTTGCTCCAATAAAGAAACTTTTGAGGTGAGGGAACCCAAGACCCCATCGACCCAAACCAAAATCCTTTGATAATAGAAAGGGGATCAACCCCATATAACTAGTATGTGGTGGTACCATACCCATGCTTACACACCAACATCTATGGTAGCCCACTTCAGCTCAGGTACCATTTCAAAGTAACTACACTTTGCTCCAATGGCTCTACTTGACAGAATGTAACCTTTCAGGGTGGCTTCACTCTAGTAATGATCCCATTTTATGCCGAGTAGTTGGTACAACTATGACTTCACCTGACACCAAATAAACGTTAAAAGAACTTGTTCCTATTAGGTGGTTTATAAGGTGAGGACCCACGACCATATCAACCAAACCAAACTCCTTTCATCATGGTAACAGGATTAGCCCACACATATAATTGAACCTTAAATTTCCACCCCCAAGAAAAATAATAATAAGGCTATGGACAAGTAAGAGAATCAATTGTTTTCCAAGTTTCGCAGATATAATCCAAGTATCCCTAATGGTGATAAAGCATTGAGAATCAAACCACTTTCACAACAATTAGTTCATTCTATATATGAATCCATTGATCCAAGTTCAAAAGGTTGCAGCTTTCTAACAAGAATATGGGAAACAAGGACCTGATCAAAAACTTGCCTTTTCATTGTGGAGGAAAACTATTATAAGGATTTAACTTTGAAAAGGTCTTACCTGGAATAAATCCAACGAGCCAACCATTGCACTCAACTTACCAAGATGTAATTACATTTATAGGGTGAGGATGGAAGAAGAATAATCCCAAGGGATGCAGAATGTTGTTTTCTCTTTGCCCTTTCTGTCCATTACGTGAAGTATTTGAGATGGAAGGAAACAGAGCAAAAATAGATGATCTATATTCTTTCATTAACGACTTACATAGGCAGTGAGCAGCTTCAGAGAAAAAATATAATTGTTCCAGAGTGGCTTTGTATTGATTGACTTTTTCTGGTTTGACTGAATGATTATGTTCATTTGTTTCTAATTTCAATGCATGTGTGTGTTCATGTGCATCAAAACTTTTTCTTATTATTTATTTTCTGCAAAAAAATATCTAGAAAAATAAAATAAAAATTCTGAGAGAGGATTTCTAGGAGTCAAGTAACCATCTTCTCCACCTCGTCAGTGTGCTTGTAATGTTTTGTTTTTCAATTTCATCTTGCCCCAAAGCAACTTTTTTTCTATAGAAGCAAAAATTTCTACTTTAATGGACTGTACCCATCAACTCAAGAAAGTAAACGCGACAATAAGCATCCAACCAGAGAATGCATCTTTCTTTTGTAGGTGAATACAAGTTAACAGAGTAATCAACCCAGACAAAGTAGGTGGACAACATGCGGATAAACCTCCTTATATATCCTTCTATGAACAGTTAGGGCTAGGTTTGAGAGACTGAACAAAACATTTCAACAGGGGGGAATACGTATACATATATAAAGCGAACCAAAAAGAAGGGGGAAAGAACCCTAGAAAAGGAAGCTTTACCCGGAAATGTAGAGTTGGATTGAAAGTCACCAGAACAAGAATCTGAGGATTCGTCGAAGCGAGTCTTCTTGGCTCCGGCATCATTAACCAGTCGAGCCAAGATCTCCTGAGCTTTCTGCTTCGCGACCTGGATTTCGTCTAACTTCCTCTTATTCGTATCCGAACCCATTTCGGGGCGTAAATAAGCTTCTTCTTCTTCTCCCATTTGAGCTCAAAGAGACGGTAAGTAGAGACGGTGAGTAGAGACGATAGTAACTACAGAAAGAGAGAAGCCACTGGCTACAGAAGAAGCGAATCGGAAACCCAAAACCGACGGAGGGAAACGTTTTAGGAAGATTATTTATACTGTGAGAATTATGACATTGACTTATTGACTATCAATTTGATCTGAAATTACCATAATACCCGCTATGCGGACTATTGGGTTTCTATTTTTCAAAGGGAAGATGAAAATTAAGGTCACGTTTGGAATACAAGTAATTAAAAATACTTTTTTTCTCCTTATTATTTGTTTTTTTAGGGCATTTTCGCATCAAATTTCATCCTTTATTCACCTACAGAAATGGAGATACGAATCTATTTTTAGTAAAAAATGAGAAATAATTTTGAACAGAATTAAATTATAGAATGAAAACAAGCTTAGTATACCAAAATAAATAAATAAAATAAATTAAAATTTGATAATAATGGAGGATGAAAACGAGGAGGTGTAAAGAGAAAGGTAAGGCTATTTAAATAATTTTATTAGTCATTTAATAGTAAAATTTAATTATGAGTAACTTATAATTATTTGTGTGGGTGCCATTTAATTTTATAAATAATAGTGGGTGTCATTAGTTTCACCCCAATAATAATAAGTATGGTGTAAAAAAATCTTTTTTCTTTTTTTTTTTCATTATTTAGGGTGATTTACATTGGACATAGTGGTCAACCACCCATATGGGTTTGGGGACACATTAGCAGGCCAGGTTCCATTAACATTTATCTATAAGAAATGATTCTCTTATGCAAGAGAATCGTTGACCCAAAACAAAAAAAAACAAAAAAGAGAGAAGAAGTTTCCTTCATATAAATTCAATATATAAATTTGAGAACTCATATACTGTTTTCTGGTTTTCCATCCCACTCACTTAGATCACATCTTCCTTCGGTGGAAAATATTGGGCCTTCATCTCAGAGACATATTTGTAGTTATAGAATAGAGGATGCCAAGTTAGGAAGAAACACAGTAGTTGGAAAATTTTGGAAGTCAATTGAGTATTCACAAGGGGTTTACCAGCTAAAAAGTAAATCATTTGATACCCACAAAACAAGTACACCTTATCAACAAGAGAATAAAAGAGACCTTCTCGACAAGAGAACAAAGGAGATAATGTGATGTTTCTGACAGTATAGCCTGAGAAAGGGCATCAAGAGTCTCTTGCTGCTGTAGTCCCTCTTGAGCCTGTTTTGAACTTCAAACACAAGAGTGCAAGCATCTGCTCTAGAAACCTTGCTCGGAGTTGGTGCCATTGTGCAAAATTTGATGCCCTTGTATAGTGTCCCTATATGATCAATGGAGAAATAACAACAAAAAAGCAGGGGAGGGAGATTCTCCCAGAAAATTGGAAGCATAAACAGTATGTATCACAAAACTAAACAAATCATGATCATCATTTATAGGTTTATAACAAATAATACTTTCTGAATAGATTCAAAAATAAGATATGAATGAAGAATGCTTCTGCCACATTCACCACTAAATGGGTAAAGTAAGAAATAATCACACACAAGTTTTAAAGATTTAATGGTATTTATGACCAAGGGAAGAAATCTCGCCGATATTTATCTCTTCCAATTGCGGGCGGTGCTCTGCTACTACTTCCTTGCTTTGATTTTGTTATGTTTCTTTCTCTTTCTCTCTTTCTTTCTTCTTCTTCTTCTCCTTCTCCTTCAACGATCCAGCGACATTTCGCCTAAGTTGTGGATCTCTCTGGTCCTTTCTCGGTTTCTCCTACCCACCTCAAAGCACAGAGATGTCTTCGGAGTCATGGATCTCTCTGGTCCTTTCTCGGTTTATCCTACCCACCTCGAGCCGGTGTCGCCGTGATCTCTCGGTCCTCCTTTCTCGATTTATCCTCGCACCTCATGTCGGTTATGAAGACCCACCGATAGAACATCGATAGAGAGAGAACACAATATAACAACTAAGAAGAAGACACATATATATGCAGAGAGAAACTCCACTATAATATAGAAATATCCAAGAGAAGATTTTGGGATGATTGAATAGGAGAGGCATTCTTTTATGCCTCTTCCTCTCACTATTCCCACATCGGTCGATGTGGGACTAATATTCAACAATCTCCCACTTGGAGATTAGATTGAGACCAATCAATCTCCACACCGTCTCTATCTTGCCACCACCATGTCGTCTATGTCTCTATCGCCATCAGGATCTGCACCAAATGAACTTGTCGATTGATTGCTTTTGTCAATGCATCTCGCTGGGTTCTCTTTCGTGTGGATTTTCTGCATATCCACCCTTCCGTCTTCCACCACTTCACGAACAAATGATATCTTACTTCTATGTGTTTTGTCCTGGAATGAGTCGGTTCCTTGCAATGTGCAGGCACTCCTGTCACATACAGAGAATCTTCTCGTGTTTGTGCCCAAGTTCTTCCATGAATCTTCTTATCCAGTTGCTTCTTTACAAGCTTGTGTAGCTGCCATATACTCGCTTTCGTTGTAGCGGTGCTCAGCGTCTGTAGTTTAGATACCCCTCACGGCTCCTCCGCTTGTAAACACATAGCCAATAGTGGATTTTCTTTTATCAAGATCCCCGATCGAATCAACATATCCTCTCGACAGGAAATTCGGATCCTCCATAACATGAGCAGATCCAAGGTTCCTTTAATGTATCTTAGGATCCTCTTCACTATAATCCAATGCTCTTGTCCTGGATTCGCCATATGCCGCTAATCACTCCCCTTGCATGTGCAATGTCCGGTCTTGTACATATCTGCGAACATCGGACTTCCCACTGCTGTGCATCGGTACTCGAGCATCTCCATCCTCTCTGCTTCATTGCTGGACACATACTTGGGATACTTGAATTCGGAGAGGAGTGTTGGCTTACGGTTTAAGCGGCGCAAGACTTTCCTTAGTAACTCTTCGAGATAGCCAAATCTTCTTGTTATTTTGTCTTGGTGAATTTGCATCCCTAGAATCTTGTTTGGGGTCCTAGATCCTTCATTTCAAATTCCCTAGCCAATCGAGCCTTTAATTCTACGATCCGATCTTTGTTGGGGCCTCGCACCAACATATCATCGACATACAACGGAAATGATGAAATCATCATCACCAAACCTCTTGTATACGCACAAGGGTCTAGCAAGTCTGTTGTATCCAAGGCTCAATATGAAGGAATCAAATCTCTTATACCAACATCTTGGCTCTTGTTTTAAACCGTATAGAGATTTGTTCAACCTGCAAACCAAGTTCCCCTTTTCTGTTCTTAAAACCTTCGTTGGAGCATATAGATTTCTTCTTCAAGATCTCCATGAAGAAATGCGCTTTTTACATCTAACTGCTCAAGATGTAGATCAAACGTAGCACAAAGTGCCAAAACTATCCTGGACGAGTAAGTCGAACCACTGAGAAGATTTCGTGAAATCAACACCTTCTTTCCGAGCATATCCTTTGATCACCATTCTTGCCGATACCGCTCTACTTGATCATCACTCTTCGTTTGATCTTGTAAACCCATTTGTTACCAATGGGCTTCCTTCCGTGCGGTAAGGTACAAGCTCCCCGTCTTATTCTTATGAGGCTTCTAGTTCTTCTGCATGCTGCCATCCAAAGTGACGCTTCGAGCTATCAATCGCTTCTCCGAATGTTGATGGCTCACCATCTTCTGTTAGAAGGCAGTATGCGATGTTGCTCTCCATAATATAATTAGGCTGCCAGGTTGGCGTATGTCTTTCACGAGGTGACCGTCGAACTTCTCGTTTGTAGACTCAGCGGTACTTGTTCCTCATTTTCTGATTCTGTCCGGAAATTTTCTACCCCGAAGAATTTTCGGATTGGACTTCTCTTCCTCCGACTGTTGTACTCTCCGGATTTCTATTGAATGCTACTCACATCTTCCATTTGCAGCTTATCTTCTCGAATGACATCTCTCGCTGATGACGACTTTGTGGGCGTGGGATCCCACGATACCCCTTGACTCCATCGGCATTTCCCAAGAATCTGCATTTTCGGATTTTGGATCCAACTTCAAAATTTCTTGGGATGATACATCACGTACACGACTCCCAAATGTGTGCGGCGTGAATAATCAGTCGGCTTGCCATCCACATATTCATCGGTGTCTTCGGATCAATCGATCTTGTTGGTGATCGATTAATCACATAGCGGGTGTTTCCTTCGCCCAGGAATTAGCCATGCTTGCGTTCTTAACATGGCTCTTGTTCTTTCGGTAGAGTTCTATTCATCCGCTCCGCTACTCCATTCTCGTTGAGAAGTGTAAGCCACCGTGAGTTGTCTCTTGATGCCTTCTTGATTACAAAACTCAAAGAGTCATCCCCGTATATTCACCGCCATTGTCCGTCCCGAGACACTTGATTTTCTTCTCGGTTTCTCGTTCAACTTGCGCTTTGAATGTTTTGAACTGAAAACACATCCGACTTCTTCTTGATAGGAAACACCCAACATCTTCGGAATAATCATCAATGAAAGATACATAGTACCTTGCTCCTCCGGAGATGTAACCGGTGCTTGCCATACATCGAGTGAACTAATTCCGTATACTTTTACTCCTAGAATCGAGATGCATTGAACTTCAATCTATGCTTGCTTGCTTGTAACACGGTGCTCACAAAAGGGTAATGAAACCTTTGTGAGACCCGGAGTAATTTCTGTTCCGAGAACCTTCAACCCTTGCTCGACATGTGGGCCAATTTTCGATGCCACACTTTTGTCATCTCTTCTGCGAGTACCGGTTGATGCAACTAATGCTTCGCCTCCAGGACATGTTTCTCCCATTACTTCGTACAAATTTGCGGCGCCCCTTTCAGCTTTCATTACAACTAGCGCTCCTTTGACGATCCTCATCATTCCATTTTGGATGCGTGTCTTGCACCCAATTTCATCTAATTGTCCCAAAGACAATAGATTCTTCTTTAAGCCCTTCACATGCCGCACATTTTGAATAGTGCGTACCATACCATCGTACATCTTCAACTTGATGGTGCCAACTCCAACAATCTCCAAGGCATGATCATTTCCCATGTACACAGACCACTGTAGAGATAGGTTCATAAGTTTGAAACCAATCTCTGCGAGAGGTCATGTGCCATGTTGCTCCCGAATCCAAGATCCAAGCATCACTATGTTCCAATCTATCCTTGGCTGCCATTGCTGATTCGGTAAAGAATATCTCCTTCAGAATGCACCCTTGAGATGTCTCTGTCTTATCTACACCCTTTTTGAATCGACACTCATTTTTGAAGTGTCCCCTTTTGCCACAATTGTAGCACTTGAAATTCTTCTTACCCCTGGATTTTGACCTCCCTTGATTGTGACTCCCACTGGAATCACGTTCCGTTGACCTTCCTCGAGTCATAGACAAAGCTTCGCTTGATGTGAGCTTGCTGTCTATCTTCCCTGCCTTTTCGTCTACTTTCTTCTTCAAGAATTGTAGCAGCGACATCATCAAATACCAAATAATCGAGAGGATATTACTTGGTTAAATTGATAATGATTGGGTCATATGAATCTGGAAGACTTTGGAGTAGAATTTCAGCACGTTCTCGTGGTGAAACATTATGTCCCAACATTGAAAGTTGAGAACATAACGAAATCGAGTATGTAAGTGCTCTGTAACTGATGTAGATTCTGACATCCGTAAGGTATACAACTTTCTCTTCAAAAAGATTTTGTTGTGAAGTGATTTGGCTTCATACAATTTGATGAGATGATCCCAAACCTCCTTAGCGTTTTCTTCTCTTCTACGCCCGCTAAAATATCATCCGATAATGCTAGATGCAAATCGAAAGAGCGATCGCATCTATTCATTTCCACTTTTCGTTGTCCGTGAACTCCGCCGGCCGAACATTGATGGCTTCCAGGCAGTTATCTTTTATCAATAATGCCTTCATCTTCAATTTCCATAATGAGAATTTCGTGCCGTCAAACTTGCCGATATCAATTTTTGCTGCCATTGCTTCTATCACGAGCGTTGTTGGTGCAGAATAACTCCCACTATTTCACGTGAAACTTGTCTTCTCGAGGTATCTCCACCTGGTATATGGTTGAACCAAAATGCACCAGGAAAATTTCCGGAAAGACTGGAGGGACACAAGCGGTCCGCTTAAAAACCGGACTCCTTAGACAAAATTTTCCTAGACATGCACTTAATCACCCAATACACCTTTCTAGGATACCCGAAAAGAAACCACGTGAAATTGCGACTTCTCGCAAGACCTCCGTAGGATAAAAAACAATATCTTACTTATTTTTCGATGTGAAGGATCCACCTAAGTGGCAATCACAGAGCATACTATAAGTAGATACCCACACCCTAAACCAAACAAACAAACCCCCCAAGGAATTTTCCTTTTCTGATGTGGAAGCTCGGACTATGCTGCAACCACAGAGCATACTTGAGAAAAACCTCGCTCTGATACCACTGTCGGGTTATGAAGGACCCACCGAATAGAACAATCAGCAAATAAGAGAAAAGAAGAACACAATAATAACAACTAAGAGAAAAGAAAGACACAATAATATATGGGCAAGAGAGAAAACTCCACTATAAATATAGAAATATCCAAGAGAGAAGATATTTGGGATGATTAAAGAATAAGGAAGAGGCATTCTTTTATAGCCTCTTCCTCTCCACATATTCCCACATCAGTCGATGTGGGACTAATATTACAACACCTCAGAGCACAGAGATGTCGCCATGGATCTCTCTAGTCCTTTCTCGGTTTCTCCCACCCACCTCAAAGCACAAAATAGTAAAGCATAAGAATAATCAAAAGGGGTTTGAAGTTTGCCGGCGAAGTTTTGAAATTTTGCCAGAAAATCATAGTTTCGCCGGAAAGTCGATTTTTGGGCGAAGTATTGAAATCTTTATTTCAGTTACATTTTTATTTCGCCCACTGGCGAACTCGCCGAATTGCGCGCCAATATGTTTTTCCATGTTTATGACCTTTTCAATGATGGAGACTTAATGTTCCCTACCCTGCAGTGGAACTGTTTGTTTTTTGGTTTTAACTACCATGATCGACTCAAATTTCTCAACAATCACCAATTACACCTTCACCTACACAACCAAGACAAAATGTTCAAAACCCATCACTGATTCTTTCCAACTGCACGGCTGCCTTGTTCATAAAAGATATGCAGAGAAAGTATGTCAGAATTAGAGGCAATACCATTTCCATGATTTATGCTGGTTTTATGTGTTTCATCTGTTACTAAAAAAAAAAAATTCTGTTTGTCCTTGCTGGTAGCAGTCTGGGCTTACAATCAAACACAGAGAAACAGAGGGAGGCCGGTGCTGGTTGAAATCAACCACTTCTACATATTCTTTTCATGGACTTCGGTTACAGCAAGATTTTCCCAACAAAGGAAGCAAAAGTTATATCTGACACAGGTACACAGCAAGATAGTTTCAAATAAACAAAGAAATTAAAATATATAGAAGCAGGTTTGAATTTTTTTATTTTTTTATTTTTTTTTTTTTTTTTTTTGGGGGGGGGGGGGAGAGTTTCTATGGAGGTACCCACCAATCTGTACATACAGCAAATTTAATGGGGGTTGAAAATTCGTAGGCTGGTAAGAAAGGTTTAATGTGAACCATCCATAGAGCCTTTTGCCAAAATAAATTAAACTGATGATGGATTAGGTTGCCATGGTTGCTGGAGCTCCACCTTCAAGCTTGGTTTTCTCGTCTTTCTTAGACTCAAAAACCCAACAACATACAAGAAAATAAACCATATCAACTGCACAAACAATTGTAAGAAGCCAGTAATAATAGTCATAGTGATTGTTAGGGCTCAATGCTCATCTTGGAGCTGCCATGCTTTTATTTCCCATATTAGATGACAAAGACAAGCTTTATTAACATCTCATAATCTTCTTATCTCCAGGCAACCTTCCTCTTTGGACCTATATAAAACAGCCCAATTCATGTTAGTTTTCTTCACCTGTTTTTTGCACACTTTTAACATACATGTCAAATACTTCTTCTTTTTCCCTTTCAATGTCATGAGTTAGAGGTGACAACTCTTATTGCATAGCACCTTAAAAAACAACAATCAATAAATAAATAAATAAAAATAGCAAATTACACTGGCACCCAAAATGGAGGCCTTAAAACACTGACACGTCAATTTATATTTGAAAAACACAGAACCCCCAAGATTGGATTTTCATTGGATATATCTATCCAATTTATCACTAACAACAATTAAATTACTGTTTATTTTAAAAAATATCTCTATAATAAACAGTATCTAAAAAGGTTTCATTGATAAATTGGATAAATATATCCAATGAAAATCTAATTTTGAGAATATAAAGAGGGGTACCAATGTTTTAAGGGCATCTATTTTGGGGTGTCAGTGCAATTTGCTCTAATAACAGTAATAAAATGAAGAGGAAAAAAAAAAAACACAAAAAATTTTCACATAAGGGCTTATGTAAGAACACTGCAAAGATGACACCAATATAAATGTAAAAACTCTACTCAATGAGTCTGGAGAGAACCATTTTTTATAGGTAATAATGGGCGAATTTTGCTTGGAATCAACGCCAACGTGAAGCTGTTCGGGTCTAGAGTCATTGCTCGGTCTAGATTTAAAAAATCTGAACAAACAATAAATCTGGGCCGTCGCTGCCCATGTCGATCCTGCTCCCGGGCGGCAGCAATTTTGAGATCTCGACAATCGCTGCAGGTGTGCGCAATGCGCAACCCAAGCAATTTCCGACAAACCGGATCTTCTCCCCGTAGGTGTGCAATCCCACAGTGGTAGATAACGGACTCCACGGAAGTGCCTTGGCTTCAGCTTGCGGCACAAGGCGAAGATTGGAAAAGGGTCAACGCAATTCCTTGTTCCTGAGCAACACAGGAGAAATCAAGAGATATATCTATGAGGTGCAGCCAATTGAGGAGTAGTAGGATGGTTAGGAGACCTGCAGCACAAGGCGAAGATTGGAGAAGGGGTCAACACAATTCCTTGTTCCTGTAGTATCCCTATCCCTATAGATAAAAAGCGCATTTGTACAAAAAAAAAAAAAAAATCTATGACTGCAGGTCGTACGATTAAGGTAGCAGAGTCAACCAATGACATCCAAAGCTTGCACTTCCTCGCACTGTACCTGCCCAAGAGAGACGTTGACTTTCATTGTTTCAAGTAGCAGAGAGTTGTGAGCTCCCAGTGTCAATCATCATCACCGTTTTCCTTTCTACCTTAATCATCTGCAACAATGTCTCAATTTTCCGGTTTCAACATCACGAAGGATCTTCAACAATCGATAAGCAACCAAACCAATGTTTCTTTAGAAATTGCGAAGAACGTCTTGTTGAAAGAAGCGTTGGATTCCAAGACCAACGTTGCGTTCTCCCCTTTGTCGATGTATGCCGCTCTGTGCTTAGTTGCTGCGGGTTCCGACGGTCCAACCCGTGACCAGATCCTTTCTTTTATGAGGTCGAACGGCAATGGAGAACTAAATTCCTTCGTTTCAGAGATCGTCAGCTTTGTCTTGGCCGACGGTACCCAGAGCGGCGGCCCCAGTTCGTGCTTTGTAAATGGTGCGTGGGTGGACATGTCTACCCCTTTGAGGCCTTCTTTCAAACAGATTGTTGATGATGTTTACAAGCCAGAGTCAACCCAAGTTGATTTAAATAGAAAGGTTCGGTTAATTTCCCTATAAATTGGTTTCCTTTTTTGAGAAGATTTTTTATTCTGAATTTCGTTACTGTTCTTGAATTCTTCATTGTGTTACTGATTCTTATTTTGCTTATTTTGATGGTGAGAAAGCCTGCTGAAGTCCGCGACGAAGTGAATTCATGGGCTAGAAAAACAAACAAATGGGCTTATCAGGGAATTACTACCCAAAAAAAAAGGGTATATCAGAGAGCTTCTTCCTCTAGGGTCAGTTATTCGGTTGACCAGACTAATCTTTGCAAATGCACTCTATTTTAGTGGAGCCTGGAATGAGAAGTTTGATTCATGGAGAACCAAGGACCACGAGTTCTACATTCTAGATGGAAGGAGAGTCTCTGGAGTCTTCATGACCAGCAACAAAAAGCAATATGTTGAAGCATATGACGGATTCAAAGTCCTCAGGCTTCCATATAAACAAGGAGAAGATAAGAGGAGTTTCTCCATGTACATGTTTCTACCAGACACAATAGATGGGCTTCCAGGTTTGATAGAGAAGGTTGGTTCAGAACATGGGTTCTTAGATCGCCATCTTCCATCTGAAGCAGTTCCAGTAGGTGCTTTTAGGATTCCCAAGTTCAGGATTACATTTGCGTTTGATTCATCCAAAGTTCTAAAAGATTTAGGATTGGTGTTGCCCTTTTCACCAAGACCAAGTGGTTTTATCAAGATGGTGGATTCACCACAGGCAGCAGAGCTCTTTGTCTTCGGCATATTTCAAAGGTCCTTTGTTCATGTTAGTGAGGAAGGTACCGAAGCTTCTGCTGCTTGTGCTGTTGCGTTTATGATGCAACAACAACAATGTCAGCCAATTGGCCTAATTGATTTTGTGGCCGACCACCCATTCTTGTACCTGATCAGAGAAGACACAACTGGGGTTGTGTTGTTCATCGGGCATGTCATGAATCCTAACATTGAAGAAGGCAATCATAATTTGAATTCAAATTCAAATTTGAAACTGCCAATGAATAAGCGGGATTTCTGCAAAACGTCAGTCACTCAACAAGTCTTACGTAAAGCGAAGATGTCAATCAATCAACAAGACTCGTACAAAATGGAGACATTAATTAATCAACAAGACTTGCCTAAAGGGAAGGCCCTAATCAACCATCAAGACTTAACAACTGCGAAGTATCACCAAAAGAAGAAAACAAAGACTCACCAATAGTGCAGATGGCAACTGCTAATGATGATAAGATTTGCAATGTCAGTGTTTTCATGTATGGAGTTATATGAATAGATCAATAGGAATTATTTCTATCTCTTCATTGTACTTATTTTCTATTTGCTCTAATTCTCCTATCAAATGTTTCACTTCTGATTCTTCTGAAATAATATGAAAACCAATATAATTGCATATGAATGGAGATTAGTCATACTCTCGTAAACGTTTTTTGTTTTTCCCTCATTATATTAAAATAAAATAAAATCAGTACCCTTTGATAACCCTGGAGTGTTTTACTTCGAAAAATGTTAGAAATAGATTTTGGTGTTTTTTGAAGAAAAAACACATTTGTATGCCTTTAATAAAATTTGATTCTAGACGCAAAATAAATATCAGTAAGGTTTTAGTATTCTTATGGACATAATGTTAAATTCCATGAATGTTGCCCTCTAATTCATTTCATATAAACTTATGTACCATTTGTAAGGTTTTAGTATTCTTATGGACATAATGTTAAATTCCATTAATGTTGCCCTCTAATTCATTTCATATAAACTTATGTGCCATTTGATAATTCGTCGAAACTAGTTTTTGGTGTTTCTTGATAAGGGGGAAAAGCCAAAAGCTGCTTGATAGAATTGCTTTATCTTGTGATTCTTGCAACATTAAATGAAATTTAGAAAAATTGTACTTCAAGAAGCACTTTTGACGCAACAACAATTGTACATTTTTGAAGCAAAAGTTGAGAGGGTTGGTTTAAGTGAAACATTATCAAATAGGAGCTTTCATGGAATTCCGCATCGTAAGCATAAGACGTTTCTACTAAAACCCTCTCATGCTACAATAAAAATACTCTTTCATCTGTTGCTTCTTCAACAGACAATAAGTCTTCTTTGTCTCTGGTTACCAAAGTCCATCTTCATCTTCTATATCTCCAATGAAATCTAGCCCCTGTAATGGCAAAAGGGGTCTATGTTCTTTACCTTCTCTATCTCCAGTTACAACCATAAATACTATTTCAACCTCTAGAAGCAAGTTTTATCAAACACCAGTAAAAGTGTTTATGTTTACAAAAACGCTCAAACTATTCATAGTATTTCTTGAAACAAAAATACTTAGGTAGCCTGTCAAACGGATCCCTAGTCAATGTTGAAGCTTTGCTTCTAGAATTAGAGGAACAACAATTGTGTCAATTAATATTGTTTTTTGAAGCTTTTTCATACATTTCAATTGAATCTTAAAAAATGCCTGAAACAAAATAACTTTATCAAACGGTTGGGCTGATTTTTTTTGGTTTCTCTGTTTCTCAACACAAACTATAGAAACCATCTTTCGATGGATCATCAAACAGACTCTTAATATGGGAAGGAGAACTTAAGAGTATTTGAGTTTCCTTAAGACTCTATGAAAAATCAGATTTTTTTTTTTGGCATTCCTGGAAGTAAAAAGTCATTTATGGGTGGTTGATAATACTTGATTGGGAAGCGCAATTGATATCAATAAAACGATATCAATAAGGTTTTAGTAGGTTTCTTATGTTTAGAATGTTAAATTCTATGAATAACCTTCTTTAAACTGTTTCACATAAACTTAAGACCCATTTGATAATTCACCAAAGAATAGTTTCTAGCGTTTCTTGTTTCGTAAACCAAAAAAATTGGCCAAAAACTATTTGATATAATTGTTTTGACTTTGGTGACTTTGCAATATAATTTGAAATTTATGAAAATAAATGCATGTAGAAAGTAGAAACATGTTTGACACAATTATTGTTCTTATGTTTATTAGTGCAAAAGTTGGGTGCGGTGTCTTTAAGTGAAATGGTGAACTGAGGTGTTTAAGGAATTTGGCATCCTAAACATAAGAACATGTTAAAACCTGTTAAGGCCCTTATATCATGTATGGTAGTTTTCCTATTTATTGTTTTTAGTGAATTTTGATATTTTTTTGAACAAAAACAACTTAGTGCCTGTTTGGTTACATGAATCCCAAGATTTGAAATATCTGGATTCATCAATGCAAGATTTATACCCGTTTGGTTGTGAAAATCTTTGGATTCCTAAAACCTTGAGATTCATCTTTTTACATTAAAAACGTGAATCTTTTATAGAGATTTCACCCCTACTGTAAAAAGGCTAAAAAATGAATTTCAACCATATGATGTGATGTTGGGACATATGGCATACATCTACAAGAAAATGGACCTGATAAATTTTCATATTTGTAAGTCCCCAAATCCCCTCACACTCACCTCATAGACATACCTTTTAACATTTTATGTTTGATGATATAGATAGAAACTTGAAAGACATCCTTAGCATGTGTGAATGGCTACAATTCCTTGAGAGGCACAACTCTTCAAATTATTCCATTGAACATATTCATTTTTCCAAACAACTTTCAAACAAACATTTTGTTCCATTGAAAATATTCCAAAGTTCTACAATAATGGCAAGTTAATTGATGGTTTCTATGTTTGATCTTGATTAGGTCTCAATTTTTTTGGACTAAAAATGACATAGACCAAACCTCAAGGGGTCCACATGAAAATTACCCTAATAATAGTCATAATGATTGTTAGGGCTCATAAATTCACTCATCTTGGAGATCTTACATCAGTCCATTTCACTGTTATTTTTCTTCACCTGTTCTTTGCACACTTTCAACAAACATGTCAATTGCATTCATAGATATTGGATAAACTCCTTACTCCCAAACATGTAGAAAATGCTTCTTTCTCCCTTCCAATGTCTTGGACTAGTGGTGACAACTCTTATCACAATAGCACCTTAAATAAAAAGAAGAAGGGTTTTCACGTAAGGGTTTATCTTAAAAAATTGCCAAGATGACACCAATATAAATGTTAAAAACAACATTTTACAAGATAGCACGATCATACTCTACTCAATGACTATGGATAGAACCATTTCTTATAGGTAATAATGGCAATTTTTTTTTTAAGTTCATGTGGGCCAGCTTGCATGCGTACCTTGATTATATCCTCAGAGGGAACTTTGTCGTTCGCAAGGGTTAAACTCATGACCTATCCACTGAGAAGTATGGATTATTTTTCTTGGAAGGAGCGCCAAAGTGAAACTGCTAAGGTAGTTGTTGGTCTAGATTCATTGCTCAATCTAGATTTAAAAAATCTAGACCATTTAATTAATATACATTCTAAATCTAGGCCATCGACTGCCTAGGTCGGTGCTGCTCCCGAGCAACTGTTTTGCTATCCCTACACAGGCTGAAAGATCCATAAGTCTTGAAAGTGACAGAGGAGTTCGACTTCAATGTTGTGCATAATTGAATAGCACTATGTTGTGAACGGTCAAGATCTCGACCTCGCTGCAAATGCTGAGCATTAATTCCAACTCACCCAAGCAATTTTCGACAAAAAGGTTATCTAGCTGTCAACTCATGAGCGTAGATAAACGGGATTTTGTTTGGCAGCAGTGCCTATGTGGCACTACTCCAAACAGCCAACGGTCAAGATGAAAAATTGATTCTTAGATTAAATCGTCATCATAGATTTTTTTTCATATGCAAAAATATGAAATTTAAGTGAGAACAAACCCTTTTCACAAGGTACAAAACGAATCATTACAAAACCAAAACTCCATTTAAAAAAAAAAGGAAAAAAAAATTGTCTTCTTCCTTCTTTTGTGCTTCAGATCTTGTTCTTGACCAATTTCTGGTTCTCACCGGGCCATGAATCATCTTCCAAGCTATTGCTCGAGACCCTTTCCTTCTCTTTCTTAGAGTGGCATCTCATGTGATCAAACAGACTTTCCATGACTGAAATTCTTTACCACAATCTTTACAAGTCTTGCCTTGATTAATCATCTCATCGTTCGGATCTAAAAGTCTCCAAGTCTTCTTCGGGTTCTCTCTGAGACCATAACCAGCATGAACGCCAGCTTCGAAGCCCATAACTTCCACCATTAGCCGAAGCTGAAGCAGCGTTCTTCTTGATGAGCTTCTCTTCCGCATCAACTATATTCATGGTCACATGTGACCTCATATGATCATATGACCACCCAAGGACCTGTCGCAGGGGAAGCTCTTTCCTCAGAACTTGCATACATGCTTCAGCTCTTGATCTTCCTCCATGAAAGCTAAAAAGAAGGAAAAAAATACAGATCAGAAAACAAAACGAGTGCTAAAATCGGATGAGCAAGTGCAAACCAGCAAGAATGCTTGGATTCTTGATCTCATTCCACCACAAAAACCCAAATGCTGAAGAAGCAGAGGAACACAGAAAACCCAAATCAGAGAAACCGAATTTGATACGGGAATTCAAACGTATCAAGTCTTTATTGCTTTCCAACTGAACATACAAAGAGAACCCGTCTTAGATTTCATAGTGTTTCGTCATCAAGAACAAGATCTGAAGCACAAAAGAAGGAAGAAGACGATGTTTCTTTTCGTTTTTCAAATAGGGTTTTGGTTTCGTATTGGTTCGTTTTGAACTTGTGTGTCTCTTACTACTTAAATTTTATTTTTTTCACGAAAAATCTACAATCTACGATGACGATTTATTCTAAAAGTCAATTTTTCATCATTACACGTAAGCACTGCTGGCAAGCAAAATCCCGGAAAACTCAACGAAGTGCCTTGCAGCACAAGGCGAAGATTGGAGAAGAGGTCAACGCAATTCCTTGTTCCTGAGCCACACAGGAGGAATCAAGCGATATATCCATGAGGTTCAGGTCGTACGATTAAGGTAGCAGAGTCAACCTATGCCGTCCAAGGCTTGCACTTCCTGGCACTGTACCTACCCAAGAGAGACGTTGGCTCTCATTGTTTTAAGTAGCAGAGAGTTGTGAGCTCCCAGTGCCAATCATCATCACCGTTTTCCTGGCTACCTTAGTCATCTGCAACAATGTCTCAATTTTCCGGTTTCAACATCACGAAGGATCTCCAACAATCGATAAGCAACCAAACCAGTGTTTCTTTAGAAATTGCGAAGAACGTCTTGTTGAAAGAAGCGTTGGATTCCAACATTGTGTTCTCCCCTTTGTCGTTGTATGCCACTCTGAGCTTAGTTGCTGTAGGTTCCGACGGTCCAACCCGTGACCAGATCCTTTCTTTTATGAGGTCGAACGGCAATGGAGAACTAAATTCCTTCGTTTCAGAGATCGTCAGCTTTGTCTTGGCCGATGGTACCCAGAGCGGCGGCCCGCGTTTGTGCTTTGTAAATGGTGCGTGGGTGGACATGTCTACCCCTTTGACGCCTTCTTTCAAACAGATTGTTGATAATGTTTACAAGGCAGAGTCAACTCAAGTTGATTTCATTACAAAGGTTCGGTTAATTTCCCTATAAATTGGTTTCCTTTTTTGAGAAGATTCTTTATTCTGAATTTTGGTACTGTTCTTGAAATCTACATTGTGTTACTGATTCTTATTTTGCTTATTTTGATGGTGAGAAAGCCTGATGAAGTCCGCAACGAAGTGAATTCATGGGCTGAAAAACAAACAAATGGACTTATCAGAGAGCTTCTTCCTCTAGGGTCAGTTGACACGTTGACCAGGTTAATCTTTGCAAATGCACTCTATTTTAATGGAGCCTGGAATGAGAAGTTTGATCCATGGAGAACCAGGGACCACGAGTTCTACCTTCTAGACGGAAGCAGAGTCTCTGGGCTCTTCATGACCAGCAACAAAAAGCAATATGTTGAAGCATATGACGGATTCAAAGTCCTCAGGCTTCCATATAAACAAGGAGAAGATAAGAGGAGTTTCTCCATGTACATGTTTCTACCAGACGCAATAGATGGGCTTCCAGGTTTGATAGAGAAGGTTGGTTCAGAAGATGGGTTCTTAGATCGCCATCTTCCATCTGAAGCAGTTCCAGTGGGTCCTTTTAGGATTCCCAGGTTCAGGATTTCATTTGGGTTTGAGTCATCCAAAATTTTAAAAGATTTAGGATTGGTGTTGCCCTTTTTACCAGGTGGTTTTATAAAGATGGTGGATTCACCAAGGGCAGTAGAGCTCTGTGTCTCCGGCATATTTCAGAAGTCCTTTATTAATGTCAATGAGGAAGGTACAGAAGCTTCTGCTGCTTGTGCTGTTGTGTTTATGATGCAACAACAACAATGTCAGCCAATTGGCCTAATTGATTTTGTGGCCGACCACCCATTCTTGTACCTGATCAGAGAAGACACAACTGGAGTTGTGTTGTTCATCGGGCATGTCATGAATCCTAACATTGAAGAAGGCAATATTAATTTGAATTCAAATTCAAATTTGAAACAGTCGATGAATAAGCGGGATTTCTGCAAAGTGGAAACGTCAATCAATCAACAAGGCTTACCCAAAGCGAAGATGTCAATCAATCAACAAGACTCTTCCAAAGTGGAGACATTAATCAATCAGCAAGACTTGCCTAAAGGGAAGACCCTAATCAACCATCAAGACTTAACAACTGCGAAGTATCACCAAAAGAAGAAAAAAAAGACTCACCAATAGTGCAGATGGCAACTGCTAATGAAGATAAGATTTGCGATGTCATTGTACCGTGTGTTTTCATGTATGGAGGTATCTTCCCTCATAAACAATGTATTCCATCTATAAATAATGTTTATGTTCAAAATAAATGATATTAAACTTTCATTTGCAATTGAAATCAATTTCTTTTGGTATTTAATGAATAGATCAATAGGGAATTTTTTATCTCTTCATTGTACTTACTTTGTATTTTCTCTAATTCTCTTCTCAAATGTTTCACCTCTGATTCTTCCAAATATCAAAATTAGGGTTTGTTTGTTTGACTGAGGTGAATAATGGAGAGACAACCCTCTATGATTGTTGTAACCTAAGGAAACACATACATGGCTTAGACTATTTCTATTCTTAAAAGTGTCAAAAAAGAAAAGAAAAAAAATAAGCATTAAGATTACCATACAACCACTTACGTGGCCTACCTTCACACTACACTAATATGAAAACCAATACTACTGAATATGAAAGTATCCAAAAAGACATTATTTTTGCCTTTCATGGAGATCAGTCATGCTCAGAGAACACTTTTCCTTTGTATAATTCAAAATGTAAGATCCACCCACTTTTTCTAGTAAGTTAATATAAAGCAACTTTTAATCTCTCCTTAACAAGTAAGAATAGTTTTCTTATGTAATTACATGGCCCACCCTACAATAATATGAAAACCAATAGAATTGCATATGAAAGCATCTAATCATGGAGATTAGTCATACTCATAAACGTCTTTTTTTTTTTTTTTTTTTTTCTCATTTTATAAAAATAAAATAAAATCAGTACCCTTTGATAACCCCCATTGTGTTTTTACTTTGAAAAATGTTAGAAATAGTTTTGGGTGTTTTTTGAAGCAAAAGCACATTTATAGGCCTTTAAAAATTTTTTATTCTAGACGCAAAATAAATATCAGCAAGGTTTTAGCATTATTATGGTTATAATGTTAAATTCCATGTTCTAATTGGTTTCACATAAACTTATGTGCCATTTGATAATTCGGCAAAAATAGTTTATGGTGCTTCTTGAAAAGGGGGAAAAAACCAAAAACTGCTTGATAGAATTGTTTTATCTTGTGATTTTTGCAACATAAATTGAAATTTATGAAAAATTCTAGTTCAAGAAGCACTTTTTTTTTGTGCAAATAGAAGACTTTATTAAAGAGAAAAACCACGATTACAACCTAGAGAAAAAAGATCAAACAACATTAACCAGCTAATATAAGAAGTGAGAGTCTGTACATGTAAAAAAGAGTCCTGAGTTAGAGTCCCTTCTTTAGCCAAAGCATCTGCAACTAAGTTGGTTTCCCTAAGGACATGAGTGATGGAAATATGTTCAAAAGTATCCATCATCTGCCGTATATCCGAGATAATAGGAAATATCTTCAAAGGGACCTCTGATTGATCTTTATACAGGATGTAGATGAGAGCTTGGTTATCAGTTTCCATGTCCACAGATGACATATTCAAGAAGCACTTTGATGCAACAACAATTGTACATTTTGGAAGCAAAAGTTGAGAGGGTTGGTTTAAGTGAAATATTTTCAAAGAAGAGCTTTCATAGAATTTAGCATCATAAGCATAAGATGCTACTAAAACCCTCTCAAGCTGAGCCGCACAAGAGGAATCAAGAGATATATCTATGAGACTATGAGGTTTGAATCATACGTTTAAGGTTTGCAATGGCACTGCACTCACGGCATAGTCAACCTAAGACATCCAAAGCTTGCATTTCCCTGCCAATAAACTGCCCAAGAGAGATGTTGACTTTCATTGTTTAAGTAAAGATTTGTGAGCTCCTGGTGTCGATCATGAAAGGATTATCGCCGTCTTCCTGCTACCATAATCATCTGCAACAATGTCTCAATTTTCCGGTTTCAACATCGCAATGGATCTCCAACGATCAATAAGCAACCAAACCAATTAATGTTTCTCTAGAATTTGAGAAGAACGTCTTGCTGAAGGAACTGGGTTCCAACATTGTGTTCTCCCCTTTGTTAATTGAGCTTGATTGCGTATGAAAGCTTCTAAAAAGATAACATTTTTGCCTTTCATATAGATTTTTTTTTTTTGTGAAATAAAAGTTTCATTAAAAAGATATTAGTGCTGAAAACGCTTACACATAGTACCTATACTGCGACTATAGTTGTTAGCCTGTATAGCTGCATAGTTTGCATGCTTTTCAAAAAACAATTGAAGCACTGGATTGGAGAATTCAACATATTTCACATATTTTGTTGTGTTAGCCGACTCCATCAATGTTTGCAGTTCGTTAAGAGGCCACTTTTCTATTGATGGGCATGACAAAAAGCTTTGTAATCCGATGATGGTTGGTCTAAATTTCATCAATTTATATCCCCCTATCAGTTGTTTTACCCATCCCCAACTGTAGGGCAAAAAGTATGGCATCCAAAATCCCTTTAGTCTTCTTTTTTCCAAAATTGATGGTCTGTAGGTGTTCCTCTCTGCATATCTCAATGCTCCAACCTGTTACTCTTAGGTGCTGGTAAGGTAGCCCTGCACATATCAAAATATTTTTATTAGATTGAGGAATATACATACATCAATTCCTTTCAAGTTCATCTAAAGAAAAATTATTGAGCCCAGTTTCATGATTGACCAAAGATACTCTACTTTCATTCTTTTGTAAGTTCAACGCCTTAATCTAATGATTTGTACTTTTTAATACCTCCACTAGGTTTGGTATCTTGTTGTTAAACACCCTCTCATTTCTTTCTTTCCAAATGAAATAACAAATTATTATGAATACCGACATAACCCATCGCGTGTCATCTTTACTCAGTTGTGAGATCATATCATGACAATAATTGATGAGCGATGAATTCTGGCCATTTTCAGTGCGAAGCCCTAGTGGTCCTGTAGCATGGACTCTTTTTCTCCAGTCACATGAAATAAGAATGTGCCCTATTGTTTCTTCTGATTTTCCAAATATTGCACATTTCGCATTTGTGTTTGACCATTGAGCAAGTTTGGCCCGGACCGGCAATCCTGCATTTAACACACGCCAAAAGAACACTTTAAATTTTTGATGTATTGAAAATTCCCACATTTGGTTCCACCAGTTTGACAATAATTAACACATGCCTTTCATATAGATTAGTCGTACTTTTGGATCTTTATTTTCCTTTCTATAGAATCAAAAATAGAACCCACTCAACAATCATCCAATGTTTCTACTTTGAAAATTCAGAATTTTTTTTTTGGCATTCCTAGAAGTAGAAAGTCATTAATGGTGTTTGATCCGGAGGCGCAATCAATATCAAAAAAAGGTTTACTAGGGCTCTTATGTTTAGAATGTTAAATTCTATGAATACCTTTCTTTAAACCTGTTTCACATAAACTTAGGACCCCTTTGATAATTCACCAAAGAATAGTTTCTAACGTTTCTTGCTTCATGAACCAAAAAAATTGGCCACAAACTATTTGATAGAATTGTTTTGCCTTTGGTGACTTTGCAATATAATTTGAAATTTATGAAAATAAATGCATGTAGAAACATGTTTGACACAATTATTGTTCTTATGTTTATTAGTGCAAAAGTTGGGTGCGATGTATTTAAGTGAAATGGTTTTGACAGTGAGGTTTTTATGGAATTTGGCATCCTAAACATAAGAACATATTAAAACCCTATTAGGGCCCTTATATCATGTATGGTAGTTTTCCTATTTTTTGTTTTTAGTGGATTTTGATATTTTTGGAACGAAAACAACTTAGGGCCTGTTTGGTTACATGAATCCGGAGATTTGAAATATCTGGATTCATCAATGCGAGATTTATACCCGTTTGGTTGTGAAAATTTATGAATTCATAAAATCTAGAGATTCATCAATCTACACTAAAAACGTGAATCTTTTATAGATATTTCACCCCCACTATAAAATGACTAAAAATGAATTTCAACCATATGATGTGATGTTGGGACATATGGCACACATCTACAAGGAAATGGATGGTCTGTTTTTGACAAAGAAATGGACTTGATAAATTTCCATACTTGTAAGCCCCCAAACCCCCTCACACCCACCTCATAGACACACCTTTTAATATTTTATGTTTGATGACATAGATTGAAACTTGAAAGACATCCTTAGCATGTGTGAAGGGCTACAATTCCTCGAGAGGCACAACTCTTCAAATTATTCCATTGAAGAGATACATTTCTCCAAACAACTTTCAAACAAACATTTCGTTCCTTTGAAAATATTCAAAAGTTCTACAATAATGGCAAATTAATGGATGGTTTCCATGTTTGATATTGATTAGTTATTGATAAGGTGCAAATGACAGTGGCGTAAAGGGTTCTACCTTTGAAAGAGTGGCTTCACTAGCCAATACAGTTTCAACTCTGATAGCAATGTACAATGTTCAAGAACGGCTGCTTGTTCTTCTTCACCTTCTTCTTCTACCACTGCTTTGATGGCACAAGTTGTTCTAGGTAGAGCTGAAGCTCTAGGCATCACAACTATGGAAAAGAGGCAAGTTTTATTCCTTTCCAAGTACCAACTGTCAAAAATAGCCAATGATGCTAAAGACATACTATTATAGTATTATATGATCATACAAACCTAAATTGCCATGAAATATTTCAAAGGTCCAAAACAGCCCTCTTACATCCATACCCCATGAACATAGGTTTGAGGAAACACAACTACTCATTTGAACTTCCTTACCAAAATAACCCTTCCAAAGAATGCTCACATCCAACTATGAATATAAGTTTAGGATTCATATTGTCATACTACCATATAATAGCAAAACTTGAGTATGTATTTTTCCACTGGACAAAATACCATTCCTTCAGACCAACATACCCTCCCCCCAAATGAATGCACCATTTCAAAACTAGACACCAATAAGCATAACAAACACCTTTTCAAATGAAACAAACCACGCTCCACCCTCTTGAAACGAAACGAAGGTTCACATTCCTCAAAATAGTGTTTTATTTATTTATTTATTTTGGTAGATAGAAATTCAACACAAGTTTATTTGTGCACCAGACCTTGGAAAGCAGTTGTCATGATTTTGGTGTTACCTAGCAATCGAGACCTCTAGTTCTATGAATTGTGCTGGAAAGTCACTAGTAATGACTATTCTCTGCAATTGATGGTGAGATCGATCTTTGCAAGTTCCTTTTTTCCTTTTGGGGAAGACCTTCACGAGTTCATTCCATGACTACTTCCAAGCAATTTCTATTGCATGTAAAATTTGTCAATGACCTTGCTAAAACAATAATTAATTCTAAATCTACTACATTTTTTTTGCAGACAAAGCTATCTTTGATGAGAAAGAAACATATTTCTTCAGATTGTTATCAGCTAAACAGAGTTTAGTTTTTTAAGTTCAAATCAAAGCTGTGTCAAAAAAACAACCTACGTGCATGGCACGTGAAATCTTTACTAGTTTTCCTTAAAAGAAAAAAAAATTGTATAACAGTACGGTAGTATGATAAAAAGAAAAGAAAATCGTCTCTTCTGTCGTACCAAAAAAAAAAAATTCGTCTCTTCTGGAAAAAAAAATAATTTGCGCTAAATTTGCTCATGTGGTTCCCTGAACCCATACTATTATATGGAAAATGTTAATGGGAAGCACGTCTCCATCCACGTGCATGGGCACCCAAATCTAGAAACGTAAAAACCTTTCGTAGCGGAACACGTGACTGCCGTTTGACCCTTATATGATCATTAAATTACGAAAATACCAGCACAGCTTTGTCTGTTACTTCTTTTTCTTTCGATTCCAGTGCTTCTCATGGTGGTTCGAACCAAGGAACGATTTCTTTCTTGCTGCCCCGCTCCCCCCCCCGCGCCCCCCCGAAATGCGAACGATGGGATGGTTGACTGACGGTAGGGATTCCCTGTATACGCGATTGGTGTTTCGACTTGACCCATCCACACCATGCTTGGATGCATACGCTGTTTATAATTTGGTCAATCCAAATTCAATTATCATAATTTCTAAGGCTTGTTTCTCAAACATTCGACAGAAATTAAGAGGCCGCTTGAGAGCTTTCGCCCTCGCCGGTTTTGAGAGCTTGTGCTGCTTCTATCCTTCCTTGGATGTCTGAGACTCAAAGTGTTTGTATTTCCCCCTGTATCTGCTCATTGTCTACATCAATCTTTCTATCTCAATGTTTGTTCTACAATGTTTAAGAACCAAACGAGGAAAATGCCGAGTTTAATTTTTGATGGTTTTAATTCGTTGAATTTCACTTGTTACTTCTAGGGTTTTTGGTTTTGATTTGTCCGGATTTGTTCAGACCCTCGTTGATTTCTTTCTTTCTCTCTTTCTACTACACATGGCCAGTGGTTCAACCATTTCTTTCTTTCTTCTTCTTCTCCGGCAACATTGCCGGCTATTTCTCTTTCTCTTTTTCATTTTTCTTCTTCTTCTCCAGCAACGATCTGGAAGCATGAGGATGTGGTTTCGCCGGAAAATCGTCGGGCGAAAGGTTGAACTTTCGCCAGAAAATCTTGGTTTATTTTCCGGCGAAAGGTTGTAATATCGGGTTTCGGTGCATTTTTTATTTCGCCTTTTCGCGAAACCCGAAATTTCTTTCCATGGTTCGAACTTCGAACAATGGGATAGTTGGGACTAGATTGTAAACAGATCGGATTCGGCTTGAACACACTAGTATCCGAATCCGAATTCAAATCCAATTAGTAAAATTGCTATCGAATCCAAATCAGACAGAAATTAAGAGAAGGCATCCGAATTCGAATCCGAAACTTCATCAGATATCCAATAATAATCCATTATTGATCGGTAATTGTCATTTTTTTTAATTTTTAATTTTTGATTCAAAATTTCTGGTTACCGATTTACCCGACTCCGAAACTGAATATCAGCCATTTTTGTAAAATTTTTTAATACTTTATTCGGATAAATTTTTTTTTTGATTATCCGATTACCGGTTTTCGAATCCGAATATCATCTATTTTCAGAGAAAAAAATATTAAATACTTTACTCTATTTGGATAATGGTTGGTTAACAAATGCATACGAATATTTTTTTTGAAAATTTTTGGATATGAAAATCCTTAAACGAATACAAATTCGAATTCAGAAGAAGATTTGGACCATCCATTTACAGCCTAATTGAGACATGTGAAAGCATCTCCAGAGAAGACCCGAAAAATCTTCTAATAATTGATATCCCGCCACGAATGAGAGATTTCAAAAATGATGGTAATGGCATGATCGTAATTTAGCCGAAAGCATTAGAATAATTTTGGATTTCAATATACTTACGAAATTTTTTTTTTGGTGGGCATGTACTTACAAGTTACAAGAACTCAAAGTCTGAAACTGCCTAAAAAACAATAAATGCTCAGAGAGAAACGCTAACGCGTCTTCGGAGTCTCTACCCATGCTTTGCCTTCCTCGGTAATCGTGTGTACTGACAGAACCTTAAAAGGCAATCTCACTCTAAAGTCCAAAGCCCTTTCTCTTTATTAAAATATTGGCTTGTGAATCAAGGAATCTTGGAAGTGGAACAGAGGAAGGCGAGGAGGAAGAAGAGGAAGAAGAAGAAGAAGACGAAGAACTTGTTCGAAGAAGAGGAGCTGTAAAATAATGGTTGAGACGACCCAACCTCCTCAGGTGGTACCACCACCACCACCAGCAATAACGACGGCAAGAGGGTTTCCTCCAGCAGAGCAACTTAGCCAGCTTCACTACTGCATCCACTCTAATCCTTCATTGCGTTAGTTTTTCCCATTTTGCGTTAGTTTTTCCCATTTTGCTTATGTTCTCCTGATTTAGGCCTTCTTGGTTCACTATGGCGTTGATTCTTGCATGACATTTACTTAGTAGCTAGCCATTGGAAACTTTTGCTATATGGGTTTTCTCTATTGTGGTTTCAGAGTATATTGTGATTTGGAAATGTCTCCTTGCGGTGCTCTTCCTAATTTAAATTTGATTTCCCAAGAAGTCCAGAATCAAGTGGCTTTCTCTTTGGTGATTCTAACAGTACTTAATTCCACAAATCAGTGAAAGCTAGACACAGTTATGATATAAATCTTTTGACTCAGTGATCCTGATGAGTCTACTAGCTACCATATCAAGGCAACTGCTTTGTCTATTTGTCTTCCATTTCAAGAGTTGAATTAATCCTTCCAGCCTTTGATCCTGTTAGTCTCTCACCTGAGAATGTAACCTTCAATAAGGTCTCCCTGGACCTTCATATGGTTTTATCTTCCACCCCATCTGAAGATTAGTTTCCGGTTACAATTAAATCTTAGAAAGCCCCAGCTCCTGGTGGTCTTAACTTGGGGATTCGTTCTTGTTGCTGCTTGGGAAACGGTCAAATATCATCTTATTCAAGCTCTCTGTTCTTATTCGAATCATCAAAACTAATCCGATTTTTGTTTGTTTGATTCCCAAACTATGATGGGATTGATAACACGTTTCATCCTTTCTCCCCACCTCACTTACCAACTTGCAGGAAAATTTTATAGAAAAAATCATGTTAGCAGACTTAAATTGGTTATTGTTGATCTGATAAGTTGATTATTTCATGTAGAAATATAACTAATAACTTCCTTCTATATCATGTGTTGGCTCTATGTCACGTAGAATGGCCTTGCACTTTCAACTACTCAACCGAGTTTAGGTTTACACTTTCATCTACTCTGTTGTAATCAAGAGACATTGATGATTTAGTTTTATGATTAGGAAGTCTTTCAAAGAAGTTCATGTCTACTTTTGCCTGGAATTTGAATGGAAGAAATCTCAGAATGATCATTGACATAAGGTTGTGACAGTCTCTCCCTACGCAAATTCTTTCACAGGAGAAATATTCTCATACATAGTTGTCGTTTGTGTTGCTACTATAGAGAAAATATGGATCGCCTATTCTTTTAATGTCCATTTTCTGTATCTTTTTGGGATGGGGGTCCTTAAGAAGTTGGCCACAGCATCTCAATAAGTTGATCTTTGACACTATTGGTAAGCTTGCCCTTTGAGCTTTGAGTTATCATATTTGATGGGAAGGGAAAAAGTTAAGACGAACCTCCTCACATACTGTAGAACAGGATCACATGAGAAGTTATTTCTTTTCAAATCAGAAATAAACCCCCTGTTTGTTGAAAAAGCCTAGACGTATTAAGAAATATGCATCTTGCCTCTAGTTGGTATGTTCCAATTCTCCTATCAGTAACTTTTTTTTCTTAACATCCTTAGCTTGATGTTTCTCCCAACCCCTGTATTTGTTGTATAATCCTTTATGGTTGTTTTTTTGGTGATCAAATAGGGGTCCTATATGTGTCTTATATTTCTGTCTCTATTCTCGAACTCTGCTTTTCTCTTTAATTAATGCTCCATTAACCCCAAAAAAAATGAGAGGATCCTTGTCTGTCCTTTATATTTCTTCTTTTACATGAAGATTTTGTGGTATCTCATTTATGGAAAATGTATCATTTATCCCTGACCTTGGTTGTCTCGTTCATTCATTATAAATTGCTTAGTAAATCCTCAATTTCATCATGCAAAGTACCATGAAATGCATGAACTTGGTCCTCCTAACACATCATTGTTTTAGTGACCAGAACTGGTTTTTCATCGAAATAGCTGGTCTGTTGTTTTTGATTAATTCTATGTTCCGGACAAGGACTTAATACAATATCATCTATTTTGCAACTTACTGTTATGTTGCATTAAACTTTTACAGAGGAAACGGTCCTTCTGGCTTTCCAACATTATATTGTGATGCTAGGAACTACGGTCATGATCTCTTCCCTTATTGTTCCTCAAATGGGAGGGAACCATGTGAGTTTTCTTCATCTTATATCTCATCAAAACATAAACCGATGGGCTATTCTCTAATTTTCAGCTCCAGACATTTGAAAGTTCAAATTTGCTTGATAAAAATACAGAAAGATAAAGCCCGTGTGATTCAGACATTGCTGTTCATGGGGGGAATCAACACACTGCTTCAAACATTTCTTGGGACACGACTTCCTACAGTGATGAGTGCATCTTCTGCGTATATGATAGCAGTTACATCAATCATCAATGATTTCTCTAATAGTAACTTTGAAGATGACCATGTGGTATGTGTGACACTAGTATGATAATTAATATAAAATGGATATGTTTTTATTAAGTTCAACCCTATGTTGAGCTTTATCAAGGTTCAACCTTGCCCTCACCCCCCCCCCCCCACGCCCCTCAAAAAAAAAAAAAAAAAAAAAACCCACACAGGAAAATGGTGTGGTTCCATGATATGGGGTAACCTAATGCCCATCTCAACTGCTTTAATTTCAGCCCCAAACAAGTGGGGGAAATATATGAAAAGTTAAAGCATAATGATGCCTACATATAAAAAAATGCCACAAAATCAGTGGTAACACTATGGTATCAGGTTGACTTTGAACCACTTTGTTTGGGCTGAAACTTGGCCAGTGAGATGGGTATGGTGTCATCTATCACATGGAACTCAATCAGTCACCTCTATGGATATGTAATACTATTGGAAACTTAATGCAAAGTAGTGCATCTTTCCTTTGTGCTTCTTGGCCACAATGTTGTTGCTAAGTTTTTTTCGTCTTGGGAGCAGAGGGTTTGTTGAGAAGAAAAGACACTATATTCTAATTAATGAAAAATCAAAAAGAAAATACAAATTCAGTGCTATGGTAGTTTCCTGATGCCTTTGATGCTTAGTTTGATTTTTGACAACAGTAAGACACAATTCAATGTTCATTAATTCTTAATGTGCTTGCAGAGATTTGTTCATACTGTGAGAGCTATTCAAGGGTCTCTGATTGTCTCATCGTTTCTCACTATCATAATCGGGTACAGTAAGGCATGGGGGAATTTTACTAGGTAATAGTGTTATTATCTGGGAGGCAACCCTTTTTCTTCTTTCCTGCATTTGAGCTTTTGGATTTTCTATAGAAGTCAAGTGTAGAAGACTTGCAAAACAGATCTAGTGATTTGGGAAGTCTTGTTATGTTTTTCTCTAACATTTTCTCTTTGATCTCCTTTCAGGTTTTTCAGTCCCATAGTTATTGTTCCAGTGGTCTGTGTTGTGGGTCTTGGTCTGTTTGGGAGGGGCTTCCCCCGGGTATAGGCATCTCACTGAACCCTTATTCAAGAGTAGTTAAACTTCATAGATCTCATAAAAAAACTATATTATGATGTTCTTGTGGTATCTTCAGGTTGCTGATTGCATTGAAATTGGTCTGCCCATGCTGATTCTATTGGTTATCTGCCAGCAAGTAATGTATCTTAGTTGAGCTTAGAAATGCCTATGGTGTTGCCTAGAAAGTAAAATTTGAATTTCTACTGCTAATTGCTGCTTGCAGTATTTGAAGCATCTTCATGAGAGCACGCATAACCTACTTGAGAGGTTTGCCTTGCTTTTCTGCATTGCAATTATCTGGGCTTTTGCTGCTATTCTTACTGTTGGTGGCGCTTACAATGGTGCCCCTGAGAAGACTAAGATCAACTGCCGGACTGACCGTTCTTACCTAATTTCATCAGCTCCTTGGTATTGCCCAAGTTATAGTTTTTTTCCTTCATTACGTGATTTTAATTATTCTTTTGGAAACTGACTTCTGCTCGCACCACCTCTGCTATTACCTTGATTCTAGGATTAGAATTCCATACCCTTTTCAGTGGGGTGCACCCATTTTCCGTGCCAGTCATGTCTTTGGCATGATGGGAGCAGCACTTGTTTCCTCAGCTGAGGTTTGTAGTTTATCTCTGACTTTTTCCATAGCTGTTGACAGTAACTACTGTTGGCTTTCACTTCAATTTCACCAATTCATTCTCAATACAGTCCACAGGAACATATTTTGCTGCTGCACGTTTTGCAGGAGCTACACCACCCCCAGCACATGTCATTAGTCGAAGCATTGGCCTTCAGGTTTGTATGTATGAAGAACTACTATTTAAAAATTTTCTACTTCATTTGTCTTGGATATCTATGCAAAATTTAAACTTGAGAATACCTAAAAGGACAGTTTGACAAATAATTTTTTGTTGGTTCTTGAATCAGTGAAAAATCATTAGTAAGACAAGGCCATAGTTGGAACTTCTGAATTGTGAGAAAGATGGTGCTCCATCAAATCTTGGCTCTTTGTTTATATTAATTTAATGGAAATAGGGTTGTTTTATCTTACTTCATTTGGATTTTAAGTGTGTTTTAGGATGGAAAGACTGAAAAATGTTCCAGTTTTCACTTGGCAAAGGTTTTTAAGCTTGTCCTTTCCTAGCAGAAATATTAGGAATCAAAGGAAAAGTGCATGTGTGTGAGAAAATAGAGTTTTTGCATTCACATGCTCATGTGTGAAAGCCCCCCTTGAATCCTTGCAAATTTTCTTTCTACTATTCAATCCTTTTCTTTGATTAGTGAAATTGTCCTATTGGGAGCTTTCCTACCATCTTCCAGCAGAGCCTCCTAGGAAGGGAATTTGTTAGTGACTTCTATTCCCTAAGGTTGATAAGATCTTTGTATATGGGTGTAAATTCCATGTAAATATACTTTTGACTGTGCTAAGTTTGGTGATTGAACTTTCATTTTGAAGTACTTAATTTAAAGTGAAAGGCCCACTTGGTGGTATATGGGTAAATTTAAGGTTTACCTATCCCAGGTTCTTGTTTGCAAATTGTGCATTTTTTTTAATGGGTTCATGCATGTTTGCTTGCACCAAAGTTTCGGTCTTGTATATCATTCTTTAGAAAATAATCAAGTGGTGGAAACAGTTGGCTAATATGTCTATGACTAAAAGAGAGATTCATCAGGGTATCAGGTATGCTTTGTCAGAAGTAGTTTTCTAACATTAGAAAATATATGATATCAGAACTTGACTTGGTTCAAATTATTCATGAATGATAATTGGAAAAGATCAGCCAAGATAATCATATATTTTCAAGGCTTGCCTAAACAACATAAGTGATTGAGTCCTGCACCACCTAAGGTGACCAGTGATTTTTTTTCTTTTTTCTGGGTCTAAGGTGCACATGCACGCATAACAAAAACCCGAGAGAATCCCACAAAAGGGGGGGGGGGAATTTAAGTAAGAATGAATAAAGGAAAGGAAAGGAGGACTATTAGTTCATAGTTCAATCTGTTCCTTTGTCATTGTCACTGCAATTGGAAGGCAGAGTCAGGGATGGAGCTGCCTTTTCATTCCTTTTCTTTTCCAAATGAAATGAACCTTATTTTTTGTTCTTTCACCTTAAAATATTACATGTGAGTAATGATTGAAGTTCCATTCATATCCCTAGCAATCATTTTGTATCCCTAAACCTCTTCCATAATAACAAAAGCTCTTTGAACCCCTGTTTTCCCAGAAACGCTTTGGTCGCTGTGGCACAGCCCAGGCTTGCTACCTACCATGACAACTATATATTGCAGTATAATCTTCAGCATAAACAAGTGAAAAGAAATGATCCCTTCAAACATATGCAAATAGAAAAGATGCTTTATTGTTTCCCCATTAGTTATACCATTGCCATTGCCATTGCCTTTGTGAAGGCTTGCTTCAATTCATGATCAAGCTCAATACTATATTGTTGAAAGGTTGATTGTACTTGGAACGTATTGGCTAATTGCAATTACTGTCTACATTTTAATTTATATGTTGCAACTAGATGCATGATCAGCCAGAGACAAAGATTGTTTTAAGCGTTGTGAAAATATTTTTAAGGCTATTTTGCATCTGGAGTAGTTTTCTTTGACTACAATGTTGCTTCTATACTGGAACAAAACTAAAATGTGGATGGCAATTGCAAATTAGGCTTCTTTCTTTTTTTTTTTCTTTTTTTTTGGGCGGGGGTGAGGGAGGGGAAGCTGCCTGTGGGTGTTCAGGCTCTGGGTGGGGGACAGTAAAGAAAAATTAAAATGAAGCTGAACCTTCTATCATTTTCTAAGTACAAAGGTAAAGTGAAAACGTGCACACAGTAGTCAGCAGTAACTTGGGCAAAAGCACTAACTGCACTACAGGACTTCAATTTTATTTTGAACAAGTATAACATGTTAGTTTGGAATTTACTCTTAAGGTAATAATCACTCAACTAATGTCCTTAAATCTATATTCTTGTGAATGCAGGGTGTTGGCACACTGCTTGATGGAATATTTGGTGCTGCTGTTGGTACTAGTGCATCTGTGTAAGCTACAACTGAGCTTTTGTGCCCTAACAGTCCATTTTGTGAATGAAACTCTCATTCTCTCACAAACTAGTTATCAATCCTCCCCCCCTCTCCATGCCCCCTCCTCCGCCCCCCCCCCCCAAAAAAAAAAAAAAAAAGAAAAAAAAAAAAGAAAAATGCAATATGTGGAAGTGTTCTGCAGAATTTGTATATTTTATTTGGAGAGTAAACATGCACTAGTATTACACCAATTTAGGTCTGAACATGAAGTGGGTGTTGGAAAGGGGAACACACTGGTTTTTACTTTACCAATGTTGCATCTTGTTCCCCTATCTCATCTCTCTTATAGTCTTATTATCATTGCACTAAGTGATGGTGAAACATGCATAGGGATATGTGTTTAAGAAGTCTGAGACACAAATTGACTTCAGTTAATTTCCTAAACTGTTAAACTAAGATATTTACCTCGGTCAGACCTATTTAATTTTAAAGCAAAGGACTTCCTATTAAGTGCACTCCGAGCTTATGATTGTGTACTAATAAGACTGATTTCTTTTGCAGTGAAAATGTTGGCCTTCTTGGATTGACACATGTAGGGAGCCGGAGAGTAGTCCAGATATCAACTGCATTCATGATCTTCTTCTCAATATTTGGTTGGTATCTCCCCCCCTCTCCCCCTTCCTTCACATGTTGGCCTTTTCGATATTTGTTTTTATCACTTTCTTCTTTCCTCAGGGAAGTTTGGAGCCTTTTTTGCATCAATTCCATTGCCAATATTTGCTGCTGTATACTGTATTCTATATGGACTTGTTGGTGAGTCTACAGTCTAAAGGTTTTCTCATGATGCAGCATTTTTGTCCTCTCTGTATAACATAGCTGTCTTAGTTATACTTTATCAATCTTGTTATTGTCATTCTTTAAGGCACATATTATTGTTTCCCTTGTAGCTGCTGTTGGGATTACATTTATTCAGTTCACCAACAATAACTCCATGAGAAATATCTACATCTTGGGGGTCTCTCTCTTCCTGGGAATATCCATTCCTCAGTATTTTAATGGGTACAATGGGAATGGACCAGCCCGATCACCTGCAGGCTGGGTAAGTGATATTGATATGCTTGTAATAGTTCAGATTTCCCTAGTTTCTGAATTTTGCTTTCACCAAAAGAGTTTCATCACATTAGTTCAACAACTTGAGCTAGCTCCCTAATTGGAACTCCATCATTGTTATCATAGGAGTGTCTCTCTAATTGATGCATTTTCTCATTTGTGTGTATTTTGCAGTTCAATGATATATTGAATTCAATATTCTCATCACCTCCAACTGTGGCAATGATTGTCGGGACACTGCTTGACAACACGCTCGATGCCCACCGGACAGCTGAAGACAGAGGACTGCCATGGTGGGTACCCTTCCAGAATAGGAAGGGAGATGTCAGAAATGAAGAGTTCTACAGCCTTCCCCTTAGAATACATGAGTATATCCCCACCAGATTTCTCTGAGTCTCTTTACATCCTTGTACATCTCTATCACCTTGGTCATGATTTAAACATTACTTTCTGTTAGCATTTAACAGTGTGTGAAATAATATTTAGAGCTGTAGAATAACTTGAGACATGGATATTTTCCTTTTCTTTATACATCAAGATGGAAGGAATCTAACTCTTTTAAGTTAAAGCAAGGCATCAAGCTTTGATAATTCTATATCATCTAGCCGGGAAACTGGAACACGCGCTGCCAAAGCTATGAAGCTTCCATGCAAACATTCTGCCTCCTTAACTCATCTGAGGGAAATCAGAAATCATATCTCCTGTGAGCAGATCGATCTCTTTCACTGTTGAATCATGGCGACTTAATGAGCAGCTCTACTAAAAATTGCATCTTTACTCTCCCTTTGTCTCTCCGTCTGATCTTGAGGTGGTTTGCAGATGCTCTGGGGGATCTTCCAATGGAATGAACGACATTATCCCGCTTAGGAAACTTAAAACTAATTTTGAGCCCCACTCTTATAATTTAGGGAGGCGATCACAAGGGCTGTGAATCCAGAGAAACAACTGTATAGCGTAGAGCCATAAAGCTAAAGCTAAAGCTAACAAAAAATTAAATTGCAATCGCCGTTGCCGGGGATCGAACCCGGGTCACCCGCGTGACAGGCGGGAATACTTACCACTATACTACAACGACTTGGTTATGACAGTAAACGTAGATTGTTGTATATCACAAAGCAACCCGTCATTGAAATCACCAGCACCGGTCAACTGAAATAAAACCCAATGACTACGTAGCCCTAAACGGGAAATTGTTATGGTGATCATCTCTGAATAAGTCACTTCCTGATCGAGTCTTGGTTCCTAAGACCAAAGCAAAGGTGAAAGTGGGCCACGAGAAGCCACCTTCAATGATTAAATCAGTACAGGTAGGTGAACCAGAGACTCCACCTTGAAGATTAAATGCTCAAAGGAATGGAGAAGAGTATGTTCTTCAGGAGTAAATGCAAGAGAGTAATGACTGGAGTATCCAAGTCTTACCATTGTTCTGGCATAGATATGAGTTATATAACTAGTCCATACCTCAAGAAATAATGGGCGCATAGCAGCCCTTAGATGCTTATCTGACAAGATAAATGGTGGAGATGTCTTCTTGGAGAGACTTGATCAACAAGCTAAAACCTCCTGATCACCTTGTTGGCGGAAGATCTTATTGACTAATCAAAGCTCAGCGTTAGACTGATATTGATGTGACACTGGCCCACAGTTGGGGGGACAAATGAGGTGCCAGTTCAGGGCTCAAGGTGAGCTTGGAGTAAGTCAAAAGCTTCCTTATTTGCAATGAGATATTAAGGATCCTTTGTGCATTAAATGCTAAATAAGGCCGTGTCGAATTCCTCACTCCTGCCACCTTCACTGAAAAGTCACATGAGGACAGTTGTGTATTACTTGCATGGCCTTCATTACACAACTTCTCTGAGGGAGGGTTCTTCGAAAAGCACCCATTGAACCATCCTAGTCCAAGCTTGAACCTTGGATCTGGTTAGTGAAGCCGTAGGCAGCATAGAGCTTCACCGAATTGAGAGAATAGAGAGCTAAAGTTGCACTTTCAAGTTTCAATTTTTGTTTTCAGTCAAAGCACATCTTTTACAAGCCTCAAAAGCTCAAACAAGTTGAAGCTACTCTTTGCTTCATTTCTCCTCTTCTGTTTAAACTATAGGGTTTTAGTTTTGAATGATTTTTATTTATTTGGTAGAGTAGCTTTGAATGCTTGTTGTCTCTGTAATGGTTTGACTTTTGAAGTATCAATCATGGAAGGAAATTTCGGCGAATTTCGCCGAAATATCGGCGAAATTCGCCAGTTTCGTTAATCAGCGAACCGAAAGGTTGCTCCGAAACGAGATGAGTTACATTTCGCCGATTATCGCCGCCGGCAGTCTCCGACTGTGCGTCGCCGTGAGAAAAAATAGAGAAAATGAGAGAGTGAAAGCTTGCAAAGGGAAAAATATTATTGCAGAGGTGGCCGGAGATGTTAGAGACGATGAAAGGTGGGAGAGAGAGAGACTTAAAAGCAAATTTTCGTTTAAATAATATTATTATATTATACATTTATATGATTGAATGACGTTTTGTACTTTTTGTAAGAACTTTTTATATTATTTTTGTACTTTTCAACTTTGCATTTATTACATGAATCCTCACCCTTTTGTAATTATTTTTTATATTATTTTTATCAATTTTATATTTATATTACATGGGTAATCGCACCGCTGCAGGTTTATTTTATCAATTTTATATTTATATTACATGGGTAATCGCACCGCTGCAGGTTTATTTTGAAATTTAAAAAAACCAGGCAGCGAAATCTCGCCGAGATTTCGGCGAGATTTCGCCATATCGCCCGGTTCGCTGGGTAGCGAACCGGGCGAAACGAACGATACTTCGTTCCTTGGTATCAATTATTTGCAGAGACGATGACTATTGACTAGCATTCTTATTTATTTTAAAAAGAAGATTAACGATTTCAAAGAAAGGGAATACCAATCGGGTTTGTAGTTATAGCGTTCTACCCACGTTTTCTGGGTTTAACTCAGAACAAGAATGTGTATTTTATATTAGCCCTTGAATTAGGGGTGTCCAAATCTAACCCGAACTGTTAAAACCAAACCGAACCGGCCCGTTATAGCCCAAACCGGCCTGCACCGAAGCTTAATGGGCTGTGTTTGGGCTGAACAACCTCAGCCAGCAATGGTTCGGGTTGGGCCATGCTAGCTCGTGTGTGGCCCGTTAGCCCGAACCGTTTTGGCCCGAAATTGGCCTAAATCCGAACCAACCCGTTATAAATAAATAAAATAAAATAAATTTAAATGTAAAAGAAAAGAAAACCCTCAAGTTTCTATTTGTTTTCTTAATTGTTTTACTTTGGAATATGCAAACAACAAGCCTATCAAAGCCTTCACCATTTTTATTTTTTTTGTTAAACGAAGTCTTCACCATTTGGAAGACGGGCTTAGTAAATATTTAGCAAGTGTATTATCATTTGAAAATCTTTTAATGTTTTATTTTGATCAATTTTTACAAGCATCAAGAAAGGAAAGGAGAATAAGCAAATACAACCCACTAAAATTCATCAAGATGCTAACTTTCTTTTGTATATTAGTTCTATAATTTTTACTTCTTTGTAGAAAAAAAGTTTTTGGTTTTGAACACCCAACACAAGAGATTTGAATAGAACTTAATGCTTATATGTGTTTACATGCTCTTGATAAATTTCACACATTAACACTCAAAACATAGCGCTAGTAAACCCGAACCCAAACTGTTAGTAAACCAATTCTAAACCGTTAGCCCAAACCGTTAGTCAACTCGAACCCAAACTGCACCGCCCAAAACCGTTATTTTCTTAATGGGCCATGTTTGGGCTGAGTGCTTTTCAGCCCGAAACCGGCCCAACCCGAACCGTTGATCGAAAATCAGAAATCAGAAAAAAAAATAAAAATAATAATAAAATAATCACCCATCAATAATCTAAGATTTGAATTCCGATGCGTTTTCTAAATTTCTGCCGGATTCGTTTCGGATACAGGGTGGTACAAGGCGAATCCCATCCGTCTACTCTCTTAACCGGGCACTCCTTCGAATTTCCTCCAGGATAGCTGTTCGAACTGTTATTGCGAAAGGGGCACCCTGTTCTCTTCGTTGATCCACTCTATTGGCTTCTCATTGTTGCAGCGGTTCATCTCTTCTCCACCTTCTTCTTCTTGGTGTCTTCTTGTTTCAGTGGTCCATTTGTTTTCCATCTTTTTTTGTCTCGGCATCTCCTGGTGGTGCGATTGCGAGAAGCTTACCCGTCAATGTGAGTAAAACAAGAATCGATTTTTCTCCTTTTGATTCTTCTATGTTCGTTATTGTTTTCACCGACTAATCAGAGAGTCTACTTAATCCATGACTTTTTTTTCTTACAGTTCGAAAGTCTCTTCATTTGCTAAACATTTGGTATGTTTAAGAGAAGCAATACCTTATACATTATTAAGTGGTCTCAGAACACCAGGAATGAGACAACGTCAAGGCTTCCTTTGTAGAGCTGTTGGTGCAATCTGAGAACAAAGGAAGGAAGGAGAAAGAAGGAAGAAACGAAATAAGCATTTCCAGGGAAGAAACAAAGGAAGGAAGCGCTGCAAATCGTGCCTGTGATTTCCCCTCTGTTTACCGACCCAACGTTGGAATTTGTCTAACCAACTCTTGAGACCCGGTAATCTTGGACCCTGTTGTAAGTTCTGTTAATTCAAAATTTAAACATCATCGCTAGTTACACTCCGCTAAGCAGAAATGATATTGCGGTAGATTTTAGAACCCTAGAGTTCAGGGCTCAGAGTTCGTGTTTCGTTTTTTTTAATCGTCGTCAAGAATTTGACTAGATTTATTGCGGCTTTATGGATCCAGTGTCTCAGTTTTCAGTTAAAATTAAATTTTATATAAGAAAAACAGAGAACTTGAAGTGGTTAGTGACCGTTAAAATACTATCTGCGAGACAACTGTACTTCCTTCGTGATTTACACCTTCAAGAGAGAAACTCATCTTCGTTTGCATTTAAATTTAGAACTCATTCAGGTGCGAAATGATAACATTATGGTACGAGGATAAAATGTAATGCCACTCATTTTACTCCTTACTAAACCCTCTTTTCAGTCCTCATCCCGTTGTCACTCGTCTCTGGCACTTATGTGTTATCCTGTTACAACCGCCTTCTCTTCTATCTCTTTTCCTTCCAACACTGAACCAGGGTAACTTTCTCTCGTTCTCTCTCTTTGCACTAGTTCCAACCCTGAACTTCTTTGCATTTGATCTCAGAAATTATTTTGGTGTAGAATAATGACAATAATCATTGGCCTCTTTGTCTCTCTTTATGCGGGATGATAATTGAGGCTTTTGTTTGTTTGGTGTATTGGGTTCTGTTGTTTACTTCGGTTTGTGGTTGCTGAGATCATAGATTCTCTTTTTGTCTGGGAGAAATTTCTGATATGGATGGGTAGCTTTAGGAATAATTTGCCTTTGGTGTCGGCCAAAATCCAGCCATTGCTCCAACTTTATTGTACCCTGATTTTGTTTGTTCTGAAAGCTATTGTTGCTGATTTAATGTTTCCTTGGAGACCTATTTTCTGTAAATGATCACCTTCCTCATATTCAGTTTCTTGAAACACGTCTAGGTTCCATGGGTAGATGCAATGGTGCCAACTACTACAAAGGACAGATAATCAGCTGAATGATTTCTCAAACAAAAATGCTAATTTCTTCTCCTTCCACTTGCATTTAAAAAGGTCATGACTTATGATATAGTGGATAATAGGTTCCTTACTGAAGTGGGATGGTAAATAGTTGAATAGGATTAGAGCAGTGGATCCCATATTTCTGGGATAAGCTATTACTCCTTTTATGCAATAGATACTCTCATAGTTTCATTTTAATGCTCTATTATTGAACTGGAGGCAAATGATTCAGGGCCATTTGTTTAGAGTTATTTGTCAATCTAAATATTATTATTGGGCCTTTGTACTTCCTTGGGGGGAGCGGCCTGTGGCTGTTTTGATTGGTTGAACCGTGCGTCTACTTGTGTGATATGAAGACCAACTGATGCTTTAGTTCTGATGGTTCCCTTTGCTTTTATTTGTTATTTATAACCACATGCGTGAAATTGCCACGAGTGTCTTGAGTTATTCATAGTTTTTTAAGCAAGGCTAGTTCTTTTTAATGCTGTTTTTGTTTATGGTGATTATTCCATTTATGTTTGTGATTCCTGATTCTGAGACTTCTTTAATTAGCTTGAATTTAGTGGTTTATACATTAATATAAGAGTGGTAATGGCAAATTTTTTGCCATTTCTTCCTCTATAACTCCCAATGTGCTGTATCTCATTTTAGCTAGCATATTCATTTTAATGACACATTTTAATCAAGTTGGCTGTAAGTTAAGATTATCTTGCCAACCAGATGATGTTTATTGTGAGTCAAAGAGTTGCACACTAACTGTTTCAGATAATTGGCCAAAAACTTCACTGGACTAATATGGTGCTAACTTCTTTTTGTGGTTAGGATCCTGAAATGGAGAATGGTAATGGAAGCAACCTGCAACAACTATTTCAGAGGCTGGTAGCAGTGGTATGTGATGCCTTGCAAAAGTTGTTCTTCATTGTGCTCTTGGTAGGTCCCATCCCCAAGCACATTGCCTTCATTATGGATGGGAATAGAAGGTATGCCAAGGGCAGAAAACTTGACCCAGGTGCTGGTCACAAGGCTGGGTTTTCATCTCTCATCTGTGTTCTTGAATGTTGTTATAAGATCGGGGTGAAGTATGTGACAGTCTATGCTTTCAGTATAGAGAACTTCAAGAGGGACCCTAATGAAGTTCAATCAATTATGGATTTGATGAAGGAAAAAATTGATGAGTTGCTTAGGGAAGAAAGCATTGTCAGCGACTGCCAGGAACACTAATGTAGTGCTCTCGGTTTGTGTTGCATATACTTCTACTGATGAAATTGTTCATGCTGTTCACGAATCTTGCAAGGAAAAGTTGGCACGGGATCAAGTACATCCAAATGTCAATGGTGCGATAAGAAGTTCCTTCAAAGGATTCAGTAAACCTTCAGAGGACAAATATTCGATTACTACAGAAGATTTGGAGAGGCATATGTTTTTAGCAGAGTGCCCAGACCCTGACCTCTTAATTCGGACATCTGGGGAGACTCGCCTGAGCAATTTTCTTCTTTGGCAGACTAGGTTTTGCTACCTGCATGTTCTAGATGCTCTTTGGCCTGAGATTTCACTGTGGTGGCTGGGATGGGTGATCTTGCATTTCCAAAGAGCAAAGCCTTACATAGATAAAAAGAAGGCTACATTATGATTTGTCTCACCATGTAAATGCACCTGTAGTACTTTTATGCTCTGATTACTAGATTAAACCACTTTAGAAACTGAGGCAGACTAGCCTTATCCTTACAGTGCATAACTTATTCATGTTCTAGATGCTTCTTTGCCAGAGATCTCACCATGGTGGCTGGGAAGAGTGATCTTGCATCACCAAAGAGCAAAGCATTACATGAAAAATGTGGCATTATGACTTTTGTTTCTTCATGACATGTTTCCCTGCTGTTTATACTGTCACTTTAAAAACTGAATTTTACTAGCCATATCTTTACAGTGAACTTAACTTTTTCATTACAAGATAATGCTTCTCTTTTAGTTTTTTCCTGTTCTTTGTAGCCACGCTGCTGCCAGATTTCTTTTTTCCGGCTTGTTAATTCTTACACAACTTGGCAACTTCTGAACACAGTGGATGTCATCTTTTCTAATTTGTCCTTTCAGCGAGCAACCCTGAGTACCCATTGAACATATGACACTACATTCCTCTACCCGACGGGAAAAAAGAAGAAGAGGAAAAGTAGGAGTTGGAGTTGGGAACAGAAGCACTTTTGTTTTTATCAGGTCCTGTATTGAAAATACTAGAACTTTTAAACCCCCTCCTTTAATATTGATACTGTAAATGAGTGTGTGTTTAACATCAGGTCGCAATTCAACTTGCTGCACTAGAGGTGCACCTATCACATAAAGTCCAATTCAACTTTCTGCAGTAGATCAATTGTGGTCCTGACATGGAGTCTCGTTATTCCATTCGGTCGATCTCTGCTCATGGAGATGACCATCTTGACAGGGAAGAAGTAATGGAGATCGTTGTTGGCATTGTCAAGAGTTTCCCCAAGGCCAGTCTTTTGTCAGAAGACTTCCTTTGTTTTCCTTAGTCATTGCTTTTCAACATGCTAGTTTCCTTTTAATGCCTGTGATTTCCTGACTTCCTATTGTTCGTGTGCTTCCATTTGCCTGTGGCATTATGGCAATGAAATTCTAAATGATTTATGTTTTATCATCATCATTTGGTATCCTTTATGGTTTAATTCTGTATATATTTGATGAATTGTGTTGTCCTTTTTACCTCTCTCATGTTTAGATGTTTGGTCTTCTTAGGTTGTACTGACAATGGTTTGAGATAGCTGAAGTTAAGTTGCGGGTAAGTCACCTAGACTAGGCAGACACAAAAATTCTGTTTTTTTTTTCTTCTTTTAGTTGGATAATTTATATGGTGTTTGAATTTTTATGAAATACAGGTGGAAGAAGATGGGAAATCTTTAATTCATTCATAATTGGCAACTATTATAATTTATATCATTTGAATGGTTTTTTTTTTGGTTGGTAAACTGACAATTATTCAAAGGCAACTATTAGCCGAGGCAACTATTATAACTCAACTAGCCATGGAGAGGATGATGGCCATGATGTCCTGCCTTGGAGAGACATGGCCTTCTGGCTAGAGAATGAGAGGAACTACCATGATTGGAATTTAGCCCATCCATCAGACATTTTAGTGGTTAGGAACTTATTCTATTGAAGTATTTCTACCCATGGTCTTTACCAAAACAAAGAACAATTTTTTCTACTCATGATACTTCAGGGGGGACTTTCCCCTTTTTGCTCTGTTCTTCACTTAATCAATCTTCTAAACTCTGTTTTCTCAGATCATCCCTCATTCCCTCCTTGACTCCCAATCAAAACTTGGATATTCTGTGTTCTGTGTAATTGCTCTGAAGCCAAAAAGAGACAGCACTACAAAGAAAAGCATCTCATCTCTATTTTATGTTTTTCCTTTCATCTCCAAAAAACTCAACCCTGTCACTGGGCTGCTGACATGTGAGGATCCAGACTCTCCTCTTTGTCTTTTGTGTTTTATCTCAAGAAAAGTCTCTGGGTTTGGAGTGTCAGAAGATGTTTTGTCCAAAAACAAAAATTGAGTGTTGACGATGTGCTTCTTCTTCCACGCAAGAAGACACTAGAGGTAACTTAAGATGGCAACCACTTCAGCCCTGCCCCAAGCTGTCTTGCTTGTATCTATCTCTGAAGTCTAATCTAATTGTATATGGTACCGCAGGTGGTTGTCAAGTCGCCTGTTGTATTTTTGTCCTATCTATTACTACAAAGAGAGAGAGAGAAAAAAAAGCTTTTGTTCTTATCTATATTTCCACAGCACGGCATGTTAGTAAGTGATAAATGTTATTCTAAGTTTTGTCAGGGAAGACTTGACATAGAATAATCTACAAGTAGATTAGCTGTGGATATACATTTATATTGTCCAGAACTGCTGGTCTTCGAAAATTAGATTTTTCATATTATGGATTTATGGGTTCTGTAACTGAACATTCAAAACCTAAAATTTGAATGTTTTATGATAGAGTAAAAAATGTTAAAAATTCAAACACAAGATTCAGAAAGATGAGTCTCACTCAAATTTAAATGTATTGTCCTTATAATTCTAACTAAGAATTATATTACACTTGCAACTCTCTTTGAATTACAATATTAATTAATTGCTTCCAGGTGTGAGAATGATAGTTAAAAATTCTCTTAAAACACTTTTATCTGAATTATTATAGGTTCAATTAAAAATACTTTTAGAATAAATATATCAAATGCCCACTTTGTAAACAAAGATGTTAGGGATAATGGATGTACAATCACGAACAGAGAATAACACAAGTAAAGCACATAAGGGGAATTTAATGTAGTTTAGCAAAACTCTATCTATGCTACCAGAGAGAAAAGAAGTTCCACTATTTCAGAAAATTTCACACCACTCCCACATTCACAAAATATTATCCTTTGTTACCGTGTTTATTAGGTTATTTCACAGAGACTATTTATTGAGAAACCTAAAACCCTAATCTCAATGTAATTACAAATTTAACCAAGTATTAGTAATTAACTAACCAAAACCTTGATTCAACTATAAATACAACCAAAACCATAATTACATGAGCCCACATAATACAAGACACCAAAACTCAACGATAAAGATCGGTCTCTTCTCTCATATAGAAATGTAAAACATGATGTGAGTTAAAGTTGTAAATAATATGAAGTGGGATAAATATGACATAGTTTTATTATTTAATAAATGGTATGGAGAAAATTATATAAATGAATTATGTTGAGTCGATTTTGTACTGAATAAATATGTATGCCCAGTTGGTATTCAGTATTATAGTGATATGACATAAATTTAGTACTGCACGTACCAAACACCTTTTCTCTACTAGATTGACACCCATAGTGTGCATTTTTTTTTGTCAAAATAGTGTGCATTGTTAATATTGGTATATTATAAAGGCAACACTAAATATATATTATTTTTGTCATTTAGGCAACCTTCACCAACTTTTCTTCAAGTAAAGGTCACAACTAAGGTGTCAATATGGTATGAAATTTATACCGGTTATATAAAACACTACACTATTGTAGTGTTACGAAAAATGGTATGGTTTTCAGAAAGGTATCTAATTTCCTACCAGCTTCAAGTGTCATATCAGTAATGTGTAACGAACTGTATAGAATAATGACGTTTACATATCAAAAAGCTCAATGCACTGTTTATTTAACGTTTTACATATACGTCGAAATTGTACCATAATAGTTTTTATACAGTCTTTGTACGATTTATATAATGAAACCATTAGGGTTAATTTAGGGCCGGGCTTTTGCAATCTCAAACCTAGTCGTTTCTTTCTTCTTTTTTTTTTTGGTAAATATCTCAAATATAGTCCTATATATTTTAATCTAAGCTTATTTATGCCTTCACCCTAATTCAGGGCTAAAGATTATTGTCTTTGACGCTAAGCTTTATAGGGGCAAAGCCAAACCCATCCTAGCTCTGATTAACCTTGATTGGTCCTATTTGTAGCTTTAATTGGCCTTATATTTGGCCTTATTCCTCAGAAATGGGGATGTTACATATATTTTTTACAAGGTCGAATCTATGATCTCTTCATTAATAGGTAGGGGTGTCAACAATGTGGTTTGGGGTTTTGAGTTGGGCTTAACGATTTCTGGCTAAAAAACACCTAGCCTAAACACAGTCCATTAGCAAAACAATGGTTTTGGGCCGGTTCGGTTTGGTGTGGTTTGAATTTGGACTAACTAACAGTTTTGGCTAACGGTTTAGACTTGGGATGACTAACGGTTTATGGTGTGCAAGAAAAAGAACAAGAATATACAATTGAGCATCTTACTAACAAAAACCAAAATTCTATGGACAACAAAGTTGCTATTGATCAATTTCCATTAAAAAAACCCACCCATTTTATAGAAATCGAGAACTTAAATATTTAGTAGTAGAATGACTATTTGATCTTTGAATTCATGCCTAATTTTTTTAGTTGTCTATACCAACTAGTCTAGTGGTAATATAATAATTTAAATACTATTTAATATAAAATTACAAAACGGGTTATAACAGGTTGCAGTTCGATTTTGGGTTGGTGCAGCTTCCTCCTCCTTTAGCTCAAATACAGCTCATCAACATTTGATTCGGCTCGATTCATACTATAACTGGCCAGTGCAGTTCGATTTTAACGGTTGGGACTTGGGACTACCATTGAACACTCCTATTAATAGGTATCAATATTACCGGTCAACAACCCAACACAAATCAACAGATTTATCCAGACGAGTATCCACCACCCAGCCACCCTTAAAATAATCCAGTTGGACTACATTATTCCACACATTAATGATTATTAATGCATGTACCTTAGGATCTGTTCTCACACGTGTCAACAGTAGCAAATATCACAAACGAATATATTTCCGGCTTTCCGCAATGTAGAGGTAATTCTGAATATTGTTAAGGCCATAAGTGTCATTTAATAGGGTCGGTCACAATTTGGAAAATGGTAAGCCAACAGGGACAATAGAGTAATTACGAATGAAAACAAGAAGAGCTCACGCGGGAGCCGGGAATGCCGCATTTGGTCGTTTTAGTCCTACTGCGCTTCCTTTTTCTTCCCTCAAAATTTTAATAATAAATTAAAGGAAAGGGATGTGTTAATATGTTAAGAGAACGATTATAAAATCTTTATTCGTTCTCCATTTCTTCCTCGGTTCCTCTCCATTTCCATCAGTTCTGAACAATTCTTTCAATCTGCGTATCCATAAACCCACAACAATATTCTTGTCTTTTCTTGAGATTTTAAAATTCATAAGATCTTTTTACTTGGTTCGAAATTCTTTCATTTACCTTCATAATTTTTAGATTTTATTCATAAGATCTTCGCTTGTTTCCTTTTTTTGGGTACAAAATGGCTTTATTAAGCCAGGGATATGGATATTAATATGCCTCAGCTGAGAGTTAAATCACGACCTCTTCATTAAAAGGTATTTGTTTCAACCACTAGAATAGTTTTAAGAAGAATTGACAACTGGTGATATTAAGTTAAACTAAACTAACGAGGAAGAAAAATAGAAATGTTATTAAAGGATTCTGATTTAATTTAACGAATCTGACGGTAAATATTAGAAGCCGTTTAGTTAACCTGTTCAGAGGTCCGCTACACGTTAACCATAAATTTAGTATAGATGGATTTTTTATTATTTAAAATTCGTCCTTTTCCGTCTAAATCTTCCGTATCTCCGCATTTATTGATTTTTAAACTCTCTCATTCTTCTGTAATAACTCTCTACTCTCCTCTCTAGGCTAGGCAGTTCTTCGCTTCTATCGCTTCCACCTCTCGTTGATCGCAGCTTTGCTGTAATGGTTTTGATAATGCGAAGTAGAAACCATTTTCAAAGACACCGCTAGTGGTTTTCAAATTCTGAGAAATGGGGAAAACGGCAAGGTGGTTGAAGGGGTTCTTGAGCGGGAAGAAGAAAGCGTCGTCAGCGCCGGATTCGAAGCCTGTGAAAGAGAAGAAGAAGAAGAAGAAGGGATGGAGCTTCGTTAGATCCTTGAAGGACAAGACTACTACGACGACTCCAAATGTTGTTGATAGGAAGAGGGGTTTTCACAGCGAGCAATTGTCGTACAACGCAGGAGGAGTTGAGGATCAGAACCACCACGCTATTGCGGTTGCTGCAGCCACAGCTGCAGCTGCAGAGGCTGCTGTTGCGGCGGCTCAAGCGGCTGCTGCGGTAGTCAGGTTAACCAGCAATAGTGGCCGCTGCAACTCCACCAACAGGAGTCTCGGGAAGCGAGAACAATGGGAATGGGCTGCCGTTAAGATACAAGCCGCGTTCCGAGGCTATTTGGTTAGTCATTTCTCTTGTCTTCCTAGTTTTCTTCATTTGGTCTAGAAATTTAAATGCTAGTTTCTTCATTTTGTTTAATTTGGGGGGAAAAGAAGAGGGTCTGCTTTCTAAATTTCCGAAAGCAGAGCTGCTGAGCAGAAATGGATCTGTAGAAACATAAAATAGGATCCATGGAGTCTGGATTTTTTTGGTTCCCCGCAGATCTGGTGATGATGGTGAAGCTGAGTTTTCCGAAATCCAGAGCCGTTCCACTTTTTACTTTCTTCTTTTTCGGAAAGTACTGTAATAATAATTCGCCTTTCTGCTTTGAGTTTTCCGAAGTCCAGAGCCATTCCACTTTTTCTTTCTTCCTGGGAAGTAATAATAACCCCCTCTCTGTGTGTAAATGGATTTCTACTCTCTCTTGGCGCCAATTTCGTCTTGCTCTTTCGAAAAATTAACTAAGTAAAGCATTTTCACTTAGATATAGATAATCTAGTTCATGATCAGAGCATCTCAAAATTCATATCGACCGGAACCTGAAAAATCTAGGACGGCATTTATTTGGTCAATAGAGAAGCATTAGAAATCTGATCAGAAATCGAATCAATTTAAGGGTCTTGGAATCCCAAGTACTATCTGGGCTTTTGGTGATGCTGCAAAATGCTAAGATGGATTCCCTGGCAATGCCTCTGGTTCGAGTCATCTCTTGCCCTGTTGTACTTGTGACTCCTTTATGTTAGAATCGTTTTTTTTTGTTGACCGGGTCCACGGGGTAAGGAAGTTGGTGCAATTCACATTGTTGCTTCCGCTTCAGTTTCATCTTGTCTGAGACTGAGAGGCTAAGAATGGTGGATGAAGTGTCGTTTTCTTTTTCTAGATGTTAGGCTTGACCTGAATGTTGTGTCAGAGAGCAGGAATCATTTCTGTTCAAACGCCCCTTCTCGTTTTTGAAAATTTTCATTCTCTGTTTGTTGGTTATTTGATGTAACTACACCTTGAAGCCGTATGCTGCAAGGCTTCTTTTTGAAGTTACATGCCCACAAAGGAAAAGAGAAACTCATACCCGTCCACCTTTTCTTTGTTTCCCCCCCTCTTTTTCTATGGAGAAAATGGTTTCTGTATGATTTTGAATTTTGGTTGACTGAAAATTTTGAAATTAATTTGACTTTTGGGGCATTGTTTGAAAGGCAAGGAGAGCTTTGAGGGCACTGAAGGGTTTGGTTAGACTTCAAGCATTGGTGAGGGGCCACATTGTGAGAAAAGGGATGGTGGAGAATCTCCTGTGTTTACAGGCATTGGTGAGAGCTCAGGCGAGAGCTCGGGCAGGTCGCATCCACATTTCAGAATCCCAGTATTCTTACAGCAAGCAGCTGTTGTCACACAATCCTGTAAGACTTAGTTGAAAATAATTACAGTGGTTCCTTACTGCTCTCTTCTATTTGTTTGATAATTTTGATTTTTTGTGGCACAACAACTGTCTTGTTTTCCAACCATGGTTTGTCTCTTAACATTTGCAAACGGGATTATGGCACATCCATGAGATCTCTAGGGTAGAAACCAAAAGCATTGGATACATAAAAAACAGCCTCAGATTTTAATTGAAATGGTTTAAAATTCATGTTTAAGTGATTAAAAGACCCTTAGTTCTGTAGTTTATAAGGGAAAAAAGGTTAACCCAGTGACACAATCACTCCTTGTGGAAGACTTTACAACCTTTCTGTTTGTGGTATTTATCTTTGAAAATTGGCACGGTTCACAGATCCTGTCCCCAAACTTAACCTCAGTAACCTAATTTTGAATCACCTTGCCTCAGACTTTGGAAACTAGTTGAGCCCCGTTTTTGAAATACTTTTGTTTAGGTTATTTCAGAAAGAACTTTTTTTTTGGTAGGAATTATTATTCTTTTTTTCGGTAGGATGGTTCAGAAATAACTTGTCTCAAGGAAAATTTTCCTTTTCAGCATTCATGCACTAGGTTTCATATGTTTTCACATGGCAAATGGAAGAAAATAATTTTTTTTCTTGAAAGATGGGATTTCCTTTGTTTTGTTTCAATTTAAAGTTGTAAAAACCATTTAGAATTAGAAAAAATTCATGCAATGTATCATTGGCTTGGAAAAAATGAACTTGAGGTGCATCAGTTCAGTGTTAAGACTGTTAGTTGATCCAGGGTTGGGTTGGAAATTTTTTTTTATCCTGTAGCCTTTGAAGGTTAAATATGTCATTTTGTTGGAATAAGAATTGCCATTACTAATCTAATATAGTTCTCATTGGGCAAAATTTCTTATCTCGTTTTCTTGCAGGGCCCAGCAACCCCTGAGAAACTTGAACAACCAATTTGTGCGAGCAGTGCTAGATATGATCGGTCTCCATCCCTTAAGGTGAGTCCTTGTCCAAGTCAACAATGTCTTTCCATCTCTTTGAACTCCCCCTCCCCCCCCCCCAAAAAAAAATTAATGGAACTCCAATTCTGCACTATATTGAAGCTCAACTAAATTATATCCTTTCCATTATGATAAAGAAAATGCTTACATGCTGAGCACATCCTTAATTTCACACAACCATCTATGAGCAGAGAAACAATTCAAGGTCAAATATCAGGCATGGCAATAATGTGGACAGGAAACAGAGTGCTAAGAATCGTTTTGATCATTGGATGGATGAATGCATCCGAGACCGTTTTCAGGAAACTTCAGTTAAAGCTACTGATGATGAGAAGAGTGACAAAATATTGGAAATTGATACTGGAAAGCCGCACTCAAACTCAAAGCAGAAGAACGATGTACATCACTCTTCCAAGTATTGTACTCCTTCAGATCAGAACGGTAATGGCTTTTTTACAATGGCCTCCCCTTCAAGGGACTCAACAACAGCACAATTGTCTGCTCGAAGCTCTTCTTCTGATGAAGTCCAGTCCCTAAACCCTTTTAAATTGAATCATGAGGTAGACGATTCAGCATTTTGGACAGCGAATAACAGTCCAAAATGTGTCTCTGCTACATCGAGGCCTGGTAGTGCGAAGGGAAGGACCTTCACACCAGCTAAGAGTGAATGCTCACAAAACTACTTCAGTGGATACTCAGGGTCCAGAAGCTTCATCAGTGGGTACTCTGACTATCCAAATTTCATGGCCAACACAGAGTCATTTAGGGCTAAAGTTAGGTCTCAGAGTGCTCCAAAACAAAGACCTGAGTTTGACAATTCTAGTTCTGCTAAGAGGTTTTCTGCTAACGGGTTCGGGGATACAAGGTCTAATGCTCAGAGAGTATCAGCACTGCATGCAAACTTCAAGAGCAAGGCGTACCCAGGTTCAGGTCGGTTGGATAGACTTGGGATGCCAATTTATAGCGATTCACTTAGCTCCAGTGGGTTGTACATCCACAACAGATACTAGAACTGTATTATGGTGGGTGAATATTTTGTGCTTCGTGTTCAGTTTCTTCACTTATAGCCTTTTCTTTCTCTGTCAACACTGCGCTAGAAACATGTCACGAAGTTTTATAATATTAACAGAATAACATTTGCCCAAGAGCTTTCACAAAGTGTTTTATTCGATTGCCCATTTTACATTTTTTACTGAAATTTGATTGATGACTCTCCACGACTGTATGTTGGACCCCTGAGGCCATAACTTGAACGTTTGATGCTTGAACCAAGGCAGCAAATATTTGATTACTCACCCCCCAGCATGCGAATATTTTCCTTTTATCAGTAGTGATGCGTACAAATACTGTTTAGCCCTCAGATTCCTCAATGATTGCCTACAAAATAAGGTTAGACGTGGGCCGTCTCTTTCGTCTTCCTCGTTGAACACAATGCTTTCCTAAACATTCGGTCTTTTTCTTTTGACTGCTTCTCCTGATCCCACAAACTTTTATTTTGCTTTCAGTTTTCTAAAGGATTCGGAATTTTGGTCCCTCGAATATAGTAAGGATCGAAGATTGACTGATTCCTGCTATCTCATTCCCCCCTTTCTTAGAGTGAGAAGCTTTAGGCCGAGGTCTCTGCTTCCCGATCGCTCTCTTCTCTAGTGGTTCTTCTTTCTCGATCGCCATCACGACACTTTATATAATTGGCTAAATGCCCTTGGGATATTAATCTTTGGGAAAATTACAAGATTAACCATTTTTTACTTTGCTTTTACAAAAGTAGCCACCGTAAGTTCATCTCAACAGCAATAGCTAATACCAATTTTGGTATTACCAAAATGGCCAAAACAATGCTATACCTTCCATTACGACATGATACATATACTTTTCTTCAAATTGGTGAAAAAATGATTGATTTTATCTTTGAAGTTGCAGGATAACACTTTGCTTTTCTGAATCCTGGATTGAGTTGATCCTCCAACTTCAACAATAAATCTGATGAATTTGCCTTGATGAAAACCGATCAAAACCATGCTATTGTTTTTGCCAAGCCCGTGGGACGAGAAGCCAAGAACCGATTAAACAATCTTTGCAGGTAACTCATCTTCCCAAAATCCTCTAAAAATTCATATCCCTAAGTGGAGTAGGTGGCTTCATCTCCTGCGTTTTGTTTCATTCACGTCAGCGTAAGATCTCGACCAACGCAACCCATCACCACCATAATAGCTTGGTTCGTATTTGAACTCTCCATGATCATAATCAAAACGCGACCGTGAATACCTAAATCGATCCTCTCACAGTCCAAAACAATCATCTTCGCCATCATTTCCTCCTTGCTCCTGTTCATACATTAAACACTTGAAACTCTTATCCGGATACATAGCGTTAACTTCGAACAACAAAAAAATAAGCATATTAAGAAGATGAGTCTCCCGCCTGCTAGCGTTAACGGTTCTCTGTCTGAAACAGAGGAGATCTCCACTTCTAACAGCCGATGAACAAGCATTAGCGTTTTGAGAGCCACCATCCAATCCCGAATTTTGCCGAGCCCCTTCGACACCATAGAAACACAAGCTTCCTAATCGAACAAACCACACCATTATTGTTGAAGTTGCAGGATCAACTCAATTTGCGATTCAGAAGAAAAAAGAGCGATCCTGCAACTTCAACGATAAAATCGGTCATTTTTTTCATCGATTTGAAGAGAAGTATGTGTATTTTTTCGAAACGGAAGGTATTTCACTGTTTTTGTCATTTTGGTAATACCAAAACTGGTATTAGCTATTTCTGTTAACGTGAAGTTACAATGGCTACTTTTGTAAAAGCAAAGCCAAAAATGGCTAATCTTGTAATTTTCCCTTAATCTTCCAATATCCATCTTCAAGTGTCTGCACTCATTAGTGTAGTGTCTATAGTCTCTATGGAAACAACAATATTTGTTCATATTCTTCTCTCCGTGCTTGGCTACCATCTTAGATGGCCATCTCAAGATATCTTGATCCTTAATTTGCATCAAGATCTCTAACCGCGTCGGACATTTAAAGGAGTATACCTTGCACGGTTAGGTGAACGTTGTCTCCATCCCGATTGTCCTTTGTTTCCCCAATCGTTGTTTTGTGCTCTCCAACCTTGGCATTTTTCTAAATCTTTCTGTTCTTTATTGGCTGCCTTCATCTCTCCTTGTTGAGCGTCAAGGATTTCTGTTACTTTCGCCTGCTTCTAGCATCTCTGAACAAGTTCAACATAGGCGGTTGGCATATCCTATGGTAAAAACTCTTTAAGTCTTATGATGGAAAGATTGTAAAAAATGTTGTCTTGGCCACTTGTTCATCAAGGTTTTCAATCTCCATAGTCGCTTTGTTGAATCTCTCCAAATTATCTCAAAATAGACTCGTTCTCCGCTTGTTTGACATTGAACAGAGTCTCCTCGGTCTTTTTAGTCTAAATCCCACTTTGGAACCGACCAATAAACTTTCGGGCAAGTTCATCAAAATTAGCTACTCTTCCTGACGGCAGGTTTGAAAACCACTTTTGAGCTGCAATCGTCAGTGAAGACCCAAACACTCTGCACAAGATCTCATTTGAGTTGCCAGCAACTATCATTGTTTACTAGTAGTAACTCATATGGGCTACCGGATCTCCAGATCCCTCGAACAAAGAGAAAGTCGGGAGCTTAAAGTTATGAGGGAATTCGTAATTGACAATTGCTTCCACAAACAGGTTTTTTCTGATGAGTGAGTATATATCATCGGTCTTTTTCCCCTTTGTGAGTTGTCCCAGATTTTGATTTATGTCAGCCAACTCTCGATCAATCTGTATTGCCCTTACGTTCAGCGTCCAAACGATGTCTCTGTCGATCGTTGGGATGTTGTTGAGTGAGTTTGTACTCTTCTCTCGATCCTTGTTAGGATTCTCGTTCAACTTCCTTGTGATCGATCCTGTCTCTTGGGATTGCTTCTCCTTGGTAGTTCCCCTGTCCTTCTCACTCTCGAACGTTCTCCCTGTTCTTCTGGAGGTCTTAGGTTTCTTTCTTGAGGTTGTCGAAGGTTTTGGCCCTCGGTTGGATGACTTTCCCTGTGGGTTGCCTTCTAGCCTCCTCCCAATCATGGAGATTTGGGTTCCTTGGGGCCCTCAGACCTTTGGCCATTCTCCAAAAATTGAACATGCATTTGATTCATCTGTTGTTGGCTCTGATTCATCTGCTCTTCAATGACTGCAATCATCTGGATTTTTCCATTAGGATCGTTCAAACGAGCTCCTCCTTCTATTTCTTCTTTCTTCGTGAATCTCACCTTCACGAACATGATTTCCTTTAGGGGGAGGAAGATTTCCATCCGAAGAATTTGGAAATTTTGATTTTGGTGCTTCTGAATCTTAGATCTGGTGTCTACCATGGCTTTTGAAGCGTTTCTCATAGACGACGCCAAATGATGCGTCCAAAATCTATTCAACCTTTAGATTCCTCAGTGCGTGCCTACAAAACAAGGTTAGACGTGGGCCAACTCTGTGGTTGGGAAACCACCTCCGAAGGTTAAGTTAGCAATGGATCACCACAAAGCTCTGGCTAGAAACATAACTTAATTGAATTACATTAATAGTAGGAAACAATTTAGATACTTTTGTGGTGTGCGAACCTTTAGTTTATATAGGATTTTCCTGCTATTCTCGACCGTTGGATTCGTCCAAGCTCTTTCCAGGTGGCAATCTGATTGGTTTTTCCCACGTTTCAGAATTAGTTATAGTTTCCTTGTGTAACACGATCGTATATCCCAAATACCATGGGAACACATTTCTTTCCATAACCGTCGGCTTCCTTCTTCTTCACGCTACTTGGTGGTTTAACCTCCAAACCAGTCCAGACCATAGTCGAACCCGGTTCAATGTTATTTTGTCCATATTACATAAAAATTCTGCACTTATCGAATGGTTATCTTCCTCCCTTCTTCCCGTAATAGTAGATAATGATAATTGCTAATCCATCTGAGGGTATCTACGTTCTTCAGTTCCTGAAGCTTAAGCACTGTCCTCTGATATATTGGAACACTATATGCTCCATCTGAAGATGGTGCATAGCTTCAACGTCCCTGAGCAATTTTTAGTTCACAAGTGCGATCCCTGTAAGAAAAAACCCAATCATTAGTTGTTGAATTGTAGAGCCAGAGCTAACAAAAAATTATAAAAAAATATAACAATAATAACCCCTGCTGCTCAAGTTCGAACCCGGATCACCGGTCACGCAGGCGTGAATACTTACCACTGCACTAGAACGATATCTGATGAAAATAGTTTCATGATTTTCATATTATTAGTCCACCAACGCACCACTTCGTTTTAAGAACGCAGAGCACCTTTTTGGGTAAGGATGTGCTGGTACTATAACGGCTTAGAGTGCAGTTAAAAAAAGAGTCAGTAAAAGAGTAACTGAATACTACCTTGCAGTACTGGATCATCTTCAACCATTACCTGTAGTTCAGCTCCATAAACCTCTTAAGGTCAAAAGAGTGGAAGACCTGCGATAAAACCTTCAATACAAGTTCTACATAAAAGGCTAGAAGAGCCACAAATATTACAAGACAGAGTGACAATGGTCCAGTGGATTAAAACTACAGTTAGCACGCCCTACTACCATGTTATATAGGGTTACTGTATAATAATACAAATATTTAAAAACATAAAAACCCAAACCAAACGCAAATATCATGTTCAACATTATCTTATAAGACTTGGATATTCAATCCTGATTCGTCCTAGGCCTGAATGAAATTGTTCTTATGACGAATATTCAACCTAATAAACGCCCTTTTCAGATGCTGTAGTGGCTGCTAGATCAAATCCCAACGCAATTCAAGTTGGAAGTTGTCCTTCAGATGACAAACTTTCTAATCTTCAGATCAGGTAAGATACGCTGTAGCATTTCCCAATGAGCAGATGCATTTTCATCACAGATCACTTCCCTTAATTGAACAAGTTTTGTAGTACAACTGGGTAATTCCTTTAATTTTGCGCAATGTCTCATGTCAAACTTCCTCAAACCCTGTAACTTGCACATTTGGTCAGGCAGCGTTTTTATGTCCACACAATCTGATATGTCAAAGGATCTAAGCTTCTCAAGTCCTCCAATTGATTCTGGTAAACTGGACAACCCTTTGCAGGCATGAAGCCTCAACGACTCTAAATTTGTAAGATTTCCGATTCCCTCTGGCAGTGCAAATAATTTGGAGCAGTTGGTAAGGCTGAGCTTCTGTAAGCCACCAATATCACAGACCCAAGGAGGCAATTCCTCCAGATCACTACAATCATCAATGTTAATCTCAACAAGGTTAGGTAACTTTTCAGAAACATCAATTGTGCAATCTCTCAAGGCTTGACCAATCTCACACATAGATAGTGATATCTTATGCAAATTTGTCATCGGCGTTTCAATTTTATGAAGGGAAGGAATCTGAACTTTCTCCAACCTGACCCTCTTAACGTCTTCCATATAACAGAATGTTGTCGCATCACTTAGGTTTAGCTCGGCAGAGTACCTTCCATAGTTTACTATTATCAGAACCTTTAGCTTCCTCATATTGTCCATTGATGGGGGTAATGTATACTTTCTGGCTGAGAAACTCAGATTCAGAACCTCAACATCGGGTAGATGCATGCCATTCCAGCTTTCTGGACACATTTCACCTGCAAGCCACAGCCTTCTTACTAGTTAGCAAAGGTAAAAACACATAGAAGCGAAGTAAGAAAAATTCTAAAAGCAATATGATGAAACCTGTGTGGACAGAAAGAAGGCGTGCATTAGGTTGCTGTTCTTCTTCTTGTTTCTTTGGAGAGATCCTGAGATAGCCTTCTTTTTCTCTCTTTTGTATGGTAGCTCTTTTAATCTGTTGTGGGTTCTGGTTGTCAATCTGCTGCCGGCTCTTGTAGATGGCCAGCTCTCTAAGCAGTTTATGCTGGGTAACAAACAGCCCATCGACACCATCATCAATCTTACCTGCATTTTTCCTGGCAAACAAGAATTCTATGCTTATACATTTGCCTGACCTACAATTCATCATCTTCCATCAGCATTGCTCACTTCATTATTTCAGGATAACATTGTTAAATCATTTAGAAAAAGATGGTCCAATTTAAGTGTGCATTTTGGGTTCACATTCCTATTATATTAGGAAGTCTGCACATCAGGGCAACCTTGGTTCTTCAGTAAAAGTTGCTTCATCATAACAAATTGGTAATGGGTTCAGGTCTGAAAACAGCCACTCTGCAAAAGGGTAGGTTGAGTACATTACAACTGTTCAACATCCCACAGTGGCGGGAGCCTTGCTCACTGGGTATGCTCTTTCTGAAGGTTGGTACATATGTAAGATTCACTAGTTGGGTGCAAGTGACTACAATCGTACTCTCCAGCAGGTCATGACGTACTTTCAACTATTGGTAGTAGTACATGAGGTTAGATCATTTTAATATTATTATCCCTTTCATTCCCTCATGTCTCTTTTATTAATTGTCTACAAATCATATAATTCAACCTGTTGCCGAATACAAGAACGTCTCCAAAAGATTGAAGACCCAAAAACGGAGGGGGTGACAAAAACAACTGTAATCAACTTAGTCATGTTCATGGAAGAAATTAATATTTATTAGCAATGAAATTTAATAAAAATGACTTCAAGATGAAAGGAACACATACCCAGTACTATCAACGAAATCGACAAGACTTCGGGAGGCAAGTTCAAGGAGGTTGACATAGGCCTCATCTTCATCATCCAGTTCATACAGTTCAACCCAAATATCTATCAGAGTAGAGGCAGGAATCCTTTCATTTTCACGGAAGTTACCCAAGTCCAGGAAACAATCCAGAACCACTTCTTCCAAGGAATCCAAGCTAGTTGCAAGACGTTCTATCAAATACTTATTAAAATCAAGAACAGAGGAACCTTCAGACAGTTTCCTTGCCACTCTTTGCCATTCTTTTGCAGGCTGCCCACACAGTGATTTGGCAATCACTTTAATAGCAAGTGGGAATCCATCACAGCATCTCACTATCTGCAAAATTCAAACATAGCTAACTGGAATCAGTTATTGAAGCAAAACCCACCAAATCAAACATATTTGAGGGCCAATCCCTTAACTGAATTTGAACAAAAAAATAATAGTGAAGCCTAAATGGTGACTCTTGCTCCACCCTTTTTTTCTTGTCAGAAAAAATAGGATAAAGTTGAACCAGGTATTCTTTTTGTTCCATAATCCTTTTGCACTTCATCTAATCCCAAAAAGGAAAAAAGGAAATCCAACTTATTTTTCAAACCATTTAAATAAAGCAAATGGAATTTTCCTTCTTGTTCCAATGCAAAGATTGACCATGGATCACAGCTTTACTGGAATAGGCTCATAACCCAGTATCCTTCAGTTTCTAAAAGATTGAAACCCAACTATGGTAACTGAATTTTGACTTGCAAGCAAAGCATGGTGAACAGCCAGGATTCCATGCATATGGATACTCTAGGCAATGAAGATAATTCTCAAGCAGAGGTCACTGGGCCTGTGTTAGATGATGGCACGCTTGTCTGAAGGACCCAACATGTATTATATTTTTCCTGGATGCAAGTGGATAGTGTCTCAACAGTCAACACACACTACTTGATAAGATTTTTTTTTTTTTTTTGGGGGGGGGGGTGGTGTTTGGATGAATGAGGAAATTCATTAACCAAAGGGACAAGGGGCGGAGGGGAAGAGATACAAGATGCGGTGTTTGGATGACTGAGGAAATTCATTAACCAAAGGGGACAAAGGGGCGGAGGGGGAAGAGATACAAGATGCAAGGGCTAAGTCCAACAAAGCCAAACAGCACTAAGCAAAGCAATCACATGAAATTACAAAGCAAGAGGGAAAAAAAAAGCCAAAAGCTGGGACAAAAACAAAGAGAGAGACTAGCGTTTTTGATTTTTCTTCTTCTTCATGGAAGAATAGAGCTCCACAACGAAATCTTGGTCAAGGTGATGACGACCTCTGGTAGACGGAGATCTACGCCTACAACTCGGGGGGGGTTCGAAAGAGGAGCCCTCAAGGTCGGAATTCTAGGAGTCATTGGTCAAGGGGGGAACATGGGTTAGAGGAGATAGAGGGAGGGCCAAACAAGGTTTATTAGAAGAGGAGAATGGCCGGTGGTGGAGAGAGAGGTGAGATGGACCATGGCTGGGGGAGGGTGAGAATGGCCATGGGTGGAGGGTGCAACGGGGCTGAGTGGACTAGGATAGAACCCTAGGCAAGGAATGAGAAGGGGAGAAATGAACCAAGGGGTTCAACAATGGGCCAAAAAGCCCAGGATTAGAAAGGGGAGGGAAGAGATTTGAGAGTGGGCCAAGGCGGGGGAGATAGGCTAACAAGGGGGCCGGCACAGCACCAAGTGAGCACAAGGGAGGTTTGAATTTGTGCCATGGAAGTAAGGGATTCCTAGAATGTAGAAAGCCGCCGAACGAGAGCGAGTTGCAGGGTATGCAGAGCAGCAACGAATGGAGGAGAGGTGTTAGCGAGAAGGAGGAGAAAGGATGAGAGGTTGCAAGGGAGGGATATAGTGTGAGTGAGGCAAGGGGCAACAGTGATACAAGTAGAAGAACCAATAGAAGTGCTAGAGTTAGAACCAGCTAGAGAAGCTATAACAGAGGTTAAAGATGGATTCACAGTAGAGATCCCAATGGCAGCAAAGGGCTATGGCGAAGTTGAGAGAAGCAACAGAGTCACCAGTGGAGACAGACGAAGGAGGGATCAGCTGGGGATAGAGAGAGAGGCAAAGATGTTGAGGTTGCAATGGGGGAAGGACCACCAGCGGCAGCAAGTGGTTCCAACGAACTCAACGGTCGAGGAGATTTGGAGTTGCGGAAATAAGACTACAAGTGGTTCCAATGAACTCAACGGCCGAGGAGAGTTGGAGTTGCGGAAATAAGACTACAAGGGTCTACACCAAGAGATAGATGAAGAAAAAACGTTGACAACAGGGTAAGGTGGCAAGAGAACCAGTGGGACGGAGGGAGAAGGAGCAAGAGAGAGTTCAGTTGGAATAGAGGCAATCGTAGGATTGCAATGCACCTCAACCACCTGGGAAGGAAGATTGGTGGCATAGTGGTTACTAGGGATATGCTACACCACTACAGGATGGGACCCTAAGATGGAGTCCATCAAAGCAGGGGTGAGGGGCAAAGGATCGGAAGGGGTGTTGCTGTCAGCATAGGGGGTGACCGAATTTTCTGCTTGAGAGGCAGTGGGTAGGTCTCCATTCGAAATGCACTTCTTGGGAGAAAGAAAAACCTGATTCTTCAGTGATGGAGATGAAAGGGATGGGAGACTCAATGAAGATGTCCATGCAGACCCTCGCAAAGGTGGGTCACTCTTTCTTCATGGTGATAGCATCCAAAGTGATTAGGGTAACCAAGGTTAAGCCAACAATACTTAGCTCTTCCACGCCAGTAATGGAGTGAAAGTCTCAACAAAGAGACTCGTGGGAACAGTGGTCCTTATGATTGAGCAGCAGCTTGCAATGCCAATGCCGCAAGGAGAGGGGTTTCTTACCAATCATCCAAGGCCCACCCTCTATTACACGGATCTTGTCTTCCACAACAGAGAACTTGAACATGAAGAATCTGTGGTCAAGAAGGAAGATGTCCAGGGCACTTGAAGGCTTCCTTTGTTTAGAGAGGGAGGCTTGCACTAAAGGCAAGGGAGGCCTCGATCCTAAAAAGTTGCCCCCAAGCAATTGCTCCAACTAGCAATTTCATCATCCAAAATATCATAAGGGCACCATGCAAGTGATACGACCATCTATTTCTCGAGGGATGAGTTGTAGGGAAATGCCAAATGACATGGAAGCAGAGGTGGGGGAGAAGGGGGAGGTCCAAGGGGTAGAAGCCGGAGGTTTAGAAGAGGAAGTTGTTGGAAGCAAAGGGAGGGGGAAGGTGGGTCAGACATCCTCTCTAAAAAACTAACCACCTTCCCTATCTGTTAAGATTGATCAAGGGAAAAAGAGACATGTTAGTCACTAATGAGTGAAGGAGAGAAATGATTTTCTTTTTTATCCAAAATTTTGGGTATTTAAAAAAAATTCCAAAAGTATTAATAATTTTACTCCTCTTTCTCTCCAAAATTATCGTAGCAAAGTCCTGTTGCATGCTTTTCAGATTTACGCCATCAAGATTTCTCTGTCTGACCTGTACTTTTTCATATTCTTGGTGTTTCAGTTCATGAACATAAAAATGGGTTTACCTTTCTTACATTCAGAACATGAAAGGCGGATCAGCCTTCTTCTGTTTTCATGATAAGAGATTAAGCTTTAGTAGACACCACGTCACATGTCAAATTCAGAAACACCATTACGAAAACAGTAAGGATTTCGAGATGTCTCTTTGTGCCATTTATATAGAAACAGTTGTACGTACTGTGTGGGTAAGGATTAATTACTTAATTTAAACAAGGATGTGCAATGATGAGTGAAAAGAATACAAGTGGATGGAAGATAACAAGCACCTCATTTAGGAGATCTTCATCTGGAATATAGTTCTCATTCCCATCTTGGGCCAGTGCTACATGACGAAAGAACTCCCTGGCATCTTGCTCATTCAGTATTCCCAAAGAATACTTAGAATGATATTTGTCATCATATATTTTAAATAATTCTCTCGATGTAACCAGCAGTTTATATCCTTCTATTCCGAAGGAGAACTTTTCAATTAGTTGTTCATCCCAAACATCATCCAGAACCAACAATAGTGGCTTTTTTGCTGTCTGCTTCACAAAGAATTGCAACTGCTTAATTGCATCTTCATCACCAACATCAGACTCAGGCACCTGACCACCAATCTGTTCAAGTAGAGTCCTTAAAATCACCCTTATGTTGGGCGTCCTTGAAACATTTAAAAACAATATGTTCTTGAATTTGCCTGTATATAAGAAAGTTAAAAATTAAGTTTGACAATACTTGACAGAAAAATAAGGAGACAAATCTACATTTTTTTTTTTTATGGTCCTTTGCTATTTTCAGCTCTGGGGAAATTAGGGGTCTGAGTTAGTAACTAATTTATTTTTGTTTGGGCTTCCGGAGTGAGGGGGCCTCCAGAGGGCAAAGATTCAGGATAATATATTAACCAAATACAGAGATTAGCTTATGTGATTTTGGTAGAGTCCTTACCAATAAGAGAAAGCATATTAGGAATTAAAATACATCTTTTCACACCAATCATATGCAGTAACGTATGTATGTTAACCTGGTATCAAGATGCACGTAATTGTGCAAATTGTTTCGTATTCAGACTCATAAATTTTGGCTAACGCAGCTTACTTTTCAAATCATTAAATTTTTGTGTACAACCTACACCCAGTAGAAGCTATGCAGCAAAAACACATAGTTAGAAGATTAAATGAAAATGAATAATACATCGTTTGGAACTTTTACCTTGCACAACGTCGTCTTTGCAAAGCATGGCAGCTAACGTAGACTTGCCACATCCTCCTGGACCACATATTCCAAGTAGCTTCACGTCTTCCTTCAACAATTCATTCTTCAGTTCGCTCAAAACAACTTTGAATCCAACTACATGTTCTGGGATTCTAGGAACTGCAAACACACCCTTAGATCCGTTGTTCCTTCCCTGCTTCACACTCAGCCCTTCCACCTTCTTCAGCACTTCTTGGAAATCAAGCAAAAGTTGTTTGTTGTCACGCCAGATTTCCGTTTTCATCTCTAGGTTAAAAAAATTGGTCATATATTCGTCCAGTTTGCCAAGCTTAACCGAGTACCGAATCTTCTGTATAAAATTCCAGGAATGAACCTTAGGACACTTCCTAACGACCTCCACTCCTGTTCCCATCTTCTCGGACAACTTAAAGAAATTTTTTCTTTGATGACCTTCTAGCTTCACCCCTGTTCTTCTCCAACTTTCAATCACAGGCGACACATTTGTAAGAGTACCTTCGAGTAGTTCCAAGTATGATTTGAAAAGATTGGGCTTATTCTTGACTTCTAGAATCGCAGAAAGCAAATCTCCAGCCGTAAAACCCAGTTGATCTATTTCTTTCGAAGACGCCCCATCATTAAACGGTTTTTCCATATTTTCTCTCTCTAACCTCAAGCAACTTCTTTGAAAACTCTAATATCTGAAGCAGATCTACTACTTATAATCAATCTCCCACTTTTATTGACTCCTTCACGAAATCGATTCCTTGCTTCCTACCTCAGTCAATCAGCTTTCACCTTACACTTTACATCGTCGTTGCACCAAACCCTACTCTTACTCCATCCTCGGGAAAAGATTGGCTCCACGTTTCTCAGGATCAGAAAAATAAAAAAAGACGAAAGTCAAGTAGCCGTTGGGAGTTTTTCCAAGAAGTTGCAGATGAAGATGAAAGAAGACACGCGCTAGATACCTGAACCATGTAACACTCGCAATAAATTTGTCGCTGTGTCAGACAACGTGAATCTTCTTCCTGCAAGTTCCACCATCCATTTTCCGATCTGAAAACCCTAAAACTACTTCGAAGTTTCTCATTACTTTACCATTGAGTTCTGTGACTCTGATTTAATACTTGAAAAATGGAGTGGTCCACTCTTCGATGCGAAAAAAAAAGTCCTTCGCTTTCTTTATTAGGTGGCCTCCGTGCTTTGATGCGATCACGATTGACGACTCACTTGGAAATTTCTCATCACCTGCGAACTCACCTATGTGTTCCTTGGCCTGCTCCACCAACACAATAAGCATCCATTTGAAATACGACAAAATCCGGTAGGGCCCATTTTAACTTTTTTTTCGCCTTTTATATATGCAAGGAAATTGAGTATGAGATGTTGCGTATCCAACGGGCAAAGTTGAATATGATGTTTCAATTATAAAGTAAATTCCACTAATCCTTTATTGGAAATTTTAGAAATTTTTCCTAGAATCATCAGAGACTCATCACATATCATGACATCAACATATATGTATATTTGGAATAAATTCTATATACACCCTCTTGGCAGATTGATTTATTTACACCCTTTCCTAACCAAAAAAAACCATATTTAGTTCCTTTGAACTTTATTCAGTTATGTTTACCATCTTTTATGTTTTTTCTTCTATATATATATATTTTATATATAAGATAATAAAATTAAATGATAAATTCATTGTCTAAGTTATTTCACGATTCCCAAATTACTTTCATTTACTTTTGACCCCATTGAGACTTTCAAGAAAGAAAAAACGCTAAAATCTCAAAATAGTAAATTGTTTGTATGGGTTTGTTTGCTAGAATAAAGGTGGGGTGGAAAATTTTTTGAAAAAAATGTTGATTTTTTACTTTTTTCCTAAAATTCCAAAATAGTAGATTGTATGGTTGCTTGGGGTGAGAAAATGAGAAACAAGTTTCCTTGAAAATGTGGCAACTCAACTTTCCTACTCCAAGCCATTTTAAAATCCCACATATTTGGTGGGACTTTGTAAAAAAGTTGGAAAAAGTAAAAAGTGGGACCCACCACTATCACTTTTCCACAAAACCCTTTCCTTTCGTTTTCTTCTCCCTCCCCCACTACACATGGGACCCACATTTTTTTTTTTCCACCCCACATTTGCAAACAAACGCAGCTTAAAAGATAAAAGAAAAAAGAAAAAATGGTGAAAAACAACTGACACTTTGCATTTGCCTCCTCCTGAGGTATTCAATAAAATCAATTAACGACAAATTATGATTTTTATGACCAGAATATCCTCACATCTATTATACCATAAGATTTGCATCATATTTTTACAATTAAAATCCAACAGCAAAAATCAAAAGAGTAGGTAGTTGTATCTTGTAAATTTAATATAAAATCAAATAGTGTGGTTCATTTGTAAAAACTTCTTCTTCTTTTTTCACATTTTAAGGATTTCAAATTTCCTAATTTACCAAATCAAACCCTTATTTACCCGACTCTCAAATCTCAATTGTTTAGAAAAACTCAAATCTGAAACTGTCACCTGCACCAAATCAAACCCTTATTTACACGACTCTCAAACACAATTTGTCTTGCTTGCGTGTTCAAGATGAACCAGAGCTACGTGAGGAAGAGATAGAATTAGACGCCGTGAATGATTTGGAATGGAATCCTCTAACCCAGAAAAGGTGATTATCGGGTAGTGTTCTAGGGTAGATGTTTTTGTATGGATTGCAATTAAAGGAAAAGTAACTGAAGATTGGAGTAGTGAAGGAAATAAGGGGAATGTAGCTAGCAATGGTTCAGTCAAAGGATGATATGGCAAGAGCCTGCCATGCGTCTTCTTATAAGCAACAAGTGATGTGCATCCAGTTGGCGAATTTTCCTTTAGGTGTGATGGCAACTCTGTCTGTGCTAGTTGCTCAACTGGGCATAATCCATCTGGGTTTGGTTAAACATGTCTTGGGTTCTCATACACCAACCGGTATCTGTGTGTGAAGATGGGATTCTTCTCCATTATTTCCTATTCTTTACTGTACACGCCTATGGTGAGGTCTTTGTGGTTTTCATCGCCACTGCAACGTGATGAAACCTGTGTGGTTTAGTGGATGGAGGTGGGTTTTTTTCTTTTAATTGATTGAAAACACAGAGAATCTATATGTAATTTGTCCTATTATGAAGCATGAAAAACATTATGTTCCAGATGTTATTTGAAAAAAAAAAAACGCTTGTTTTTCTTTTTCTTTACCAATCTTTGAAATATAGGTATGAATTTGACCACAAAAGGATAATATCAATTTAAATTGAATTTGTTAATCACCGTACGCCAATTGAACTTTGTGGTCAAACATTGTGATTATGAAGCTAAATAAAATCGTTGTTCAACAACATACAAATTTCTTCGTGGAAATTCTTGAACTAAGAAATAGAAAATTTCTATTACAGAGACTGACTGATTCTATCTGGGAGCTTCTCATCAAAAAATGGAAAGAGGAAAATGAAGAGGATAAGCCATTTGAAACAACTTAAATTCAAAATTCAACATCTTGAATATGACCAAGCAGGCAAGCCATTCGAAATCCCAGTGAAGATATATAGACAACGAGCACGTGTTTTTTTTTCTTTTTTCTTTCTTTCTTCGAGGTTTGGGATCAACAAAGTCTTGGAGAAAAGTTATATTATATGCCTTATCATTATCTGGAACACACGGCCGGCTTTTGGAAACTAACGTCAAAGCAACGTTTGAATTTCTAACCGTTAAAATTGAGAGGCGGGGAATGATTTGAATTTCAAAATAATGGATAGTTTTCTAACGGTTAGTCATCAGGATTCCATGAAGCGTAACGGTTTCCTTTTCAATAAGGATATTACATAAGCCGCTGATAGGAGTTGAACCCATGACCTCTCCATTGAGAAATCAGGTTCCTAACCATTTGACTACTCCTCCATCTTGACCGACGGCCAGTAGATAATATGATTGACGAACGACCATGTAATGCACATTGTTTTAGGTTGAAGAAACTAATGGAAAAAAATTACACTTGATAGAAACCTAAATCAAGAAACACCTACCATGACTGTAAGTTCTCACCCAGAAACCTAAATCAAGAAACCTCAAATCTTACTACCGCTTTCCAAGAGTATGGTAAGGCATATAACTCTCTTTCAAGACGTGTTGATCCATTAGTTTGGATTGTTCTTTTATTATTATCACAAACCTCCAAAAAAATTTTTTGGGTAGCCAAAGATGTTGTAGCGGATCAATCTTCACAATGGGTACAAGAATTCCAACCCTTTTTGGAGGAAAAAGCGTAACCATGTTTCGCATATGTTGGTGGTTAATTTTTGGTCCAGGATGGCAGAAAAGCTTTTAGTCTTGAACTAGAAACCAACCCTGGAGGAAGCTGAGGATGTTAATCAGAGCTTCCGGGGAGAGTAGAACTGTTGACAGTTGGAAGTACCTATAGAAAGAAATGCACATCCACTACTTCGCAGACATGTATGTCCCATGGCTATGAGCCTATGAGTGTGCCACCCTCAACAATATGCTAATCCAGCAGTGAACTTACAACTTTAGATACACACAACCAGGAAGTAGAGGAGTGAATCGGACACCTGTTTATTCCCTCCCGCTCTTAAACTTGTCACTCATGATACAAGAGGAATTTGTTCTGGGAGCAAAAGTTAATGACTGATATAGTACAATACGCTCACGGCAAGGAATGGAAAAAGAAGGCGAAAGAGAAGCACATCTCTAGAACGCAGAACAACTACAACAGGGGCAGGGGCTGGTCCTCACATAAACGCCAACTTCCATCAACAGATTCAATAATTAATTCTTTGCAGACATAGAGACTGGTAAAGATATGTAATATTAACATTTCAGACTCCAATAGGCAAAGCATGAGGGGACTGAACTTCCTTCTTACCAACTTAGCATCTACACATTGATCAATTTTAACAGGACCTGCTTTCCCCATACCTTCAAATGTTGCCAAGAAGAGGCATTCTGAGCTTTGTCCCAGAAGCTAGTAGAGTTCAAAATATAGACACTCTTGCTTGCTAATCACATTGCATAGACAATCTCCCCACTGCTGTCTACATCTATATCAGGATCAGATTCCATGTCGTCGTCATCAATATCCAGGCTGTCAGTTAAATACTGATTGAGGCCACGAGTTCCTGCAGCAGGTAGGGTAGCCTCAGCTATGATCTGCATGATCTCATCGATTCTCTGCATAGGTTGATCAGGTTCTACAAACTGGTTGTTCATTGAGTTCTCCTCCATAAGGTCTGCAGGAAGGTTCTTTAGAAACCACTCATGGTTCCGAATCTCGGGAATGGTAATTCTCTGTTGAACATATTATTCAAGAGTGTGAGACTTGATAAGCGCCCAGATGCTACATTAATTACAAAAGCAGTTCTTATTTCCAACAGTACATTGGGAGTTCAAAATTGTGATTAAAACCTTAAAGGAAATCTTGAAGTGCGTCCACATCATCGAGATATGTAATTAAAGAAACAATGAAGAAATTAATATAAAATAGCAGCCATATGATTCAGAAAGACCATCAAAGCAAACAAATTCATCACTAAGCAGATATTTAGCAAAATCAATGCATTTTATTCCCCCCACCCCCACCCCACCCCACACCCCCCCCCCAAAAGAAACAGCAGCCATATGATTCAGAAAGACCATCAAAGCAAACAAATTCATCACTAAGCAGAAATTTAACAAAATCAATGCATTTTATTCCCCCACCCCCACACCCCCCCCCCTCCTCCCAAAAAAAAAAAAAAAAAAAAAAGTAATGGTCGGCCTAACCCGGATCACACCTCCATAAGTACTTCAAGAAGCAAAAAGATACCAACTCTCGAAGCAGTTGTCTGAAATGTATTGTATTTAGTTACTTCAAATAAGATCTATAGAAAATAAGGGTACTACAGGAATGAATTCTTACTCAACAGCCAACCCAACTGACTGACTGACAAATAAAAAGCACGAGTCACAAACAGAAAATAAAAAGGACCACTCACCCCAAAAAAAAGTGGGCCCCACAAGAAGAATACACGATATTTAGTAAAATTTGAGCAATTTATCTTTAAAACTGATCCCTAGCGGCTCACTGGCAGGTTTACCTCCCCACTTTTTTATCCTCCACCCTCTCACCCCTCTCCCTCTTCAAGTCTCTCTCTCCAGTCTTTGCATCAACTTGGAGAAATCACACTTTCTCTAAGTAGGTGTCTTATATACATTTAGGGCCTCCCTAATGCATCTTATGGGTTCCTCTTCTGGCTCCCTTCCCGTGATCTACCTGGGACTGCTCATCCTCAGTAGACTCATTAATCACCCATTGTACCCCGCAACTTGACTACATGCATATAAAGCTCCAACTTTGGAAAGGCAAGGTTTTCTCATTTTCCAGAAGAGCTGTCCTGATCAAATTAGTCCTCCAACCTTCATGCCTCTACTAGTGTGACATCTTCTCTATTTCCCACCCACCACAAGAGCCATGGGAGCCTCTTTTGTGCTTTCCTGTGGAATGGCCAAGAATTCTCCTACTTCCTCCACCCCATCAGTTGGTCCTTATCTGCTTCCCAAAGCTAAAGATGGCCTAGGCTTCTATTCAATCTAAGATTAGAACAATGCTAACTTGATGATGCCCTGGAATATCTCCACTAAGCATGACTTCGTTTGGGTCAACTAGTTATACTCCAAAATTTTTGAGATTTGACTTTGCGTACTGTCTTCACTAACCTTCTGGGTCTAAAGGAAGCTCCTCCTCCTAAGTCATCTTGCTCTGTCTACCATTTCTACTGGTTGTGATGGTACCTCCATCTCCTTTTAGCTTGATTCCTAGCATCCTTTAGGCATCCTCTACAACTTCTTAGGCCCCCATTAAGTCTATACTAACATTCCTAAGTCCATGATGCTTTCTAACTTCATCTTTAGAAGCTTTTGGGTCCCACCCCCCCTCCTTTTGAGTCCCACTCAAGTCTGGTCCAATCTCCCCCTTTACACCCCCATCCATCATGCCTGCACCATCTGGCCAGCCTCCTCCTCGACAATGTGGACCATCTCTTTTTCTCTTGCCCCTTCTTCCGTTTTATTTTGGGAATTGTCATTTCCTCCATTTGGCCCCGCTCTAGACACTTCCTTGGTTTTCAGGGACTAATTATGGCTTTTGAGTTCCTTTTTAGGCTTTACCATTTGCGATTTGGTCAGTAAGTTGGTGGTTGGTGCTGCAATGTCTTATGGTGGGAATAGAACCATAGGAGATGGACCTCCAACCCCATATATTTGGATTCAATCTAGAGAGCCATCTACTTTGATGTCTCTGACTTCAGATGCTCCCACACCCCCTGTCGGGACAAGCTTATTGATGTTACCTAAAGTGTAGGTTCTTCTCTATTGCCGCCTAGTCGTTTATAGTGCCGCCCACCCCCACCCCCACCCCCGGGTTCCCTCTTGTCTCTTGTACATTCTTCTATTTTATTCCCCTCCTGGGTTTTGGTAATGATATTTTTGTTCATCCCAAAAAAAGAAAACATTAAAGCTAGGGTGACAACGGAACTTTGCAGAGTTTAGGATCCATAGAAATAAATTACTAACCGTTCCTGGGTCGGCGACAAAGATCCTTGAGATCAGGTGGCGACATTCAGGAGATATGTGAACATAGTCAGGAATTGAATACTGGACACTCAATATTCGCTGCATGAGACAAACAAACAAAAAACAGAAAACAAAATAATAATTATAAAAATCCAATCAATAGTCATCTTTCTCTTCTTTTTTTTGGTGTGTGTGCGTGCTCAAATAATCCAATCAATAGTCACTGCACAAGAAACAACCACCAACAACAGAACTTGCTGACGATAATGTCTGGCCATGTACCTGTATAGTCTTCCGGAAGTTCTTTGGCTCTTCAGGGTCCTCAAAAGGGTAAGCGCCCACCAGCATGACATAAAGTGTGACCCCACATGACCACACATCTGCAATCTGGTTCAGAGAAGAAGCAACTTAGTAGTATGAAGTATGATATTGTCACACTACCCCATGTGTGTAAAAGCAGGGAAGATATGCCTGCTGACAAGATAAAGGCCCAAGAGAAGTGAGAAAGAGAGAGATTATTTCCTCACTAGTCACTATTGCTCATCAATGAAACACCATACAACCAATGACGATGCAGATAACATAAAACCGACCCTCAATCAATACTCAAGAAAGAAGTCCTTTATTTTCTGTAGCTTTTATAATCTATTTCTATCCCAGGACTCATATACAAGTGTTATTTGACACAGCTGGGGTAAGACTGCATAGGAAAACTGTCCCCCCCCCCCCCCAAAAAAAAAAAAAAAAAGAAAAAAAAAAAAGAGATTGCTTGTGTGGAAGCCTTTGGCACTAGGTTCGCCATCTTTTCTTTAGAATCTGACCATCGGATCATTCATCATCTTATCTTGGAGAAGGCATTTAGCCAGGATTTATTGTTAATCTGAAGATAATTTGTTTCTTCAAATCTTTCCTTATCTTTGGCTTCCCATCTATAAAATGCAGAATCAATTTCCTATTATCAGTCCTGTGGTTTATTTAACAATAGCAGAGTTTCTCTGATTTTATAATTCTCCTGTTAACACAATAAACACATTGTAAATTGACTGAAAACCCTATCCCAGTATCACTAGGATTTATCTACATTTTCAGATCAGCCATTGGATCAACAAGAAACTTTCAGTTAGAGTTCCTTACCTTGAGAATAGGTCTCCCTGACATTTGTTCCAATATCTACCCATCTGATTTTGATGACTCGTGTGAATCTGGAATATTTTATTCTCTAGAAAACAATTCTGTTTAGTATTGTTTAAGCCATGTTAGATCAGTGGCATACTGCCGCATTAGTCTGGTACCAAAATTCTGGCTACTCCTAGTTCTAACACTACAAAGGCAAAGAGAAGGATCAAGTTTCAATGCAAAAATTGGCCAAATATGATCAAGCATCTTCCAATTGGACGGTATCACAATTGAGAACATTTGAACATTGTGCCATGAAGTGTTGATACATTGTCAACACAATTAATGGCAAGTCTACTCAAGCCCAATGAGAAGAAAAACCTCCACATTCTTCAAAAATCAGGTCACATGCATTGCTGGCTAATGAAGACTGCCCATACAAAATCAGATTTGAGGCCAATCTGAGGCCCCAAAACAAGGGCTTAGGTACCCAGCTAGAAAAGAGTATGGGATGGGCTAAGTGGAAGTCTATCAAAATACTCATCTAAACTTCAGGCCAAAACACAACTCTTAACGAAACACTTGTTGAATGGTCAACTATTAACTCTCTAAACCCCACTAGATCAGCCTTCGCACAGAACTGGCATGTGAACAGACTAAAATATTCTAACATCCTTAAGAATAATTCACAGACCAAAACAAGGAAAATGGAACCAGAATTTTGTGTCGAAAGAAAAATAAATGGCCATGTGGTCCACTAACTTTTCTCCAGCATCACATGTACCCTAGTCAGCTTGACTAGGCAATCCTAGGAAGTGGGAAGGAAAAATCAAGATGACACCAACAAAGTGTCAAGGCAAACCCTAGGCAACCAAGGAAGGGTGCCTTGATGCCTCTGATTACACAATTGCATTAGGCAGAGTAGTGCTACAGCATGCATATTAACTGTGCTATTTTATCATTACGTTGGATGGTTATGAATATTTAAATATTTCTATAATTATTGTCTTAATATTTGCATTTAAACTGGAATGCCTACTGATATATGATATTATTTATTAGAAGTTGTTGAATTAATTAATTATTGTTAATGATCATTGCAAGTGACATTTTATGATTGTTCAGGGTTCTTTTCTTGGGATCTGTATACAGATAAGTTTTACTTTCTTTAGAAGCGAATTAGCCATTTTAGTATTTCCATTATTAGGAGATATGAATATAATAATCAAACATGAAGGAATCAAGGTGAGGGGAACATGACTTAGGCTCTTTTTGGTATCAATTATCATTGTCAATTATGAGGTTTTTTCATTATTTTAAGTTGTTTGGCATCTATTATCAGTTTTAATTTTATTTAAAATAATAGAAAAACTTTAAAAATACATAATGAACTTTTTGTCTATTATGAATTATGGTGAGAATTTCATTCTCTTCATTTATGCACAAGTTTACTTAAATTTTTTGGTTAAGATGAGGGTAAAATAGTCAATACACATTTTTTTATAAAAATCATACTTTTTCCCTCTTTTATCACTTGCTCACTATTATTTACTAACAATTTTTTATTTTGACATCAAACTTATTTTTCATTCCATAATTTATTTTCGACAAAATTCACCAAACCATTTTTCATTCTTGACCAATAATGAATTCTTGTACTTATTTCTTTTAAATAGGCATAATAGAGAATGAGAATTGATACCAAAAAGAGCCTTAATACATGATATAATACAAAAAAGACTGCTTTGCATACGCTATACAAATCAAAAGCATGGTGAACATATTATAAAATGATATGATATCCATCAATTAGGTGTTTGTGAGCCATGTAAAGTATGATTATGTTAGAAAATCAAATGTATGAATGCCAGGCATGTTATGATTGATAATGTAAGATTATGTGTTATTTTCTTAAACAGAGTGGAATGCTAAATGAAAATTATTTTGTATGTGAAGACAAGTTGTGTAGAATGCAATTGTTCTACATGTATCAGAGAATGATATGTTCATATGAGGAGGGCTACAGCTCCCAACTTCATTTACCAGAAGAGTAAAATTAGGGCCTGACTCTAGAGAACCAAGCAGTCATTCCATGAGATTGAGAACAATTTTGTTTCACCAAGTGCATTCCCACAAGATCTTAACAACCTTCTCTTCTCCTCTCTAAAATTTGCAGCCCAGAGACCCCATATTTGTACTGTCAGTTCATGCATCAGGGCTATGGGGGCGGGTATTTCCGTCTCCGGTGGCCGCGCCCAAATTAAAGCCATGAAACAGGTGCCATAAAATGGGCTGCCAATTGCCAGTTAGAGGCCTTGCGGGGATCCTTTCCAAATTCAACCTACGTGAATATGGAGAAAGATTAGGGTAGACTGAACTCGAAACTCAATCTAGGGAAGTTTGGTGGAAAGAATCACAGTAATTCCAGGACTGGGAATCTCAATCACACTGTATCTTTCAGAAGAATCCTAGTTTTAGTATGACTCAAAAAGTAAGAATCCCAGTCAAACAAAAACTTATGGCAACCTAGTGCTTCTAGGAGGGCAAACATACAGACTGAACTCCTGTGCTTCGCAGGAGAGGCTGTTTCCAAGTTTCAAATTTGCAGCTTAACTATTGCACCAAGGCTCACTAGCCAGAATTGGGACATAAGTTAATTTCCTAAATCAGATAGGTAATAACAGCCAAAAATCAAACAGGAACTCAGTGCATGAAAATGAGACTGCAAACCAGACTCCAGTTCAAGGAACGAATAAGATACTGGGAAAGATAAAAAAAAGTTGGTAAGAAGGGAAAGAAGATTTTATCTGAATGCATGTCAAGTGCTTAAAGAAACAAATAAGTTCTAGAACAGAGTTTCAGATGGATTCCTCAATCTGAAAGCAGCAACAGATTTCAAAACAAAAGCAATAAATCACACGTAATTCCAGGATGTGAATGTTGGGGGTACAATGTCTAGCACCCATCACTTGGTTTTTGGGTGCTCAGTAAATTCCTGTACAGGGTTTTTTTTTCACTATAAGTATGTACCGAGGGTTCTTTATCTATAACACAATCAGAAAGAGAAGTAAGGATGAGCGACAATAACCCTATTCCCTGTAGATAGTGGAACAGATCTCATCTAACAGTTGACATGGGCAATCTCGCTCAACCATGTAAAATCATGTGTTTATAGTATCATTGTTGTTTGCGATTTCCCTTCTTCTTTGCATTATTTTACCTTTCCTTGTCTTACAGCAGACTATAGTTCAAATTTCAAAAACTTGCCAGAGTAGCAACAGTAATGGCCAACCATAGACAATAGCCAGCTTCCGCAAAATATAATAACTAATCCACTATCCATTCCAACAAACCCAAAATTTGTGGGTGTAGAAGCCTGTTATATAATTGAAATAAACTCACTACAGGACTCCTTAATTGAAGAGAATCACCAGAGAACGACTTAGGACATAGTAACAAACTATTATTGGAAAACAAAAAAAATGAGTTTTGACCTCATTAGAGTATCACAATGCCGACCCATCTAATCACTGGTCATTAGATTTGGCCACTAGCAGCTCCACAGCCACTTTGGGCTGTTTCTGTGCAGGACATACAATATCACTAGGTGGGCACCTAAATAAACGAACTCACCACAATGGTATACACTGACAGTAACAAATTTAAAACTGCCACGTAGCCCCCAACACTTGGAGCAAATGGTGGTATGCCACATCTCATATTTCAGGCAGTCATGCAGCTTAGTTTCAGGCTTGCCACCATTAAACTGAAGCTAGCACTGCATACCAAGTAGTTGAAGAGAAGATGATTATTACACAACATAGAACAGTCAAGCAGGCACCTGACTTCCCTCTACATGGTATGGGTTCTTACTTCTGGAGAACTTTCTGTCCACTTTCTTGAAGAATTTCAACTCCTGAACAGTGATAAACTGTATTGATTCAAAAACCTCCAAGAGTAATATACAACTCAGTAATAAAATGTGTTCACCAAAAGCTGTGGTGGTTCCAACCTCATTTTCTTCTAAAACCCTGAGATAATTAGAATCAACAAAAATTTCTCGGTTTCCCAATAAACGCACTTCCAATGTACCATCTAAATATTAAATGTACATTACTAGCTTCAAAGTCATATCTGAAGCATTCAAAGGAAGTCAACAGCCTATCAACATGACAATAGATCTACACCAAAAACACCCAAAAGATGCCCTTCAAGGGTTAATTCTGCATGATATTGCATTAACTCTTCAAGTACTAATGGCTATGATTTAATACTAATGCCACAGGAAAGGAATGAGTGAAACAATATCTCAGGACTTTTGTTCAGTGTTGTAATGATCAGTGTTAGATTTACAGCATACTATCTGCTAGAAGATACAGAATGATTATCCACAGCATTTCAATTGAGGCATTCTTGTCACATTAGAGAAAGCTAAACAATGGCAGCCGAAAATAAGCAGCATTTTGTTTTTTAATTAAAGTTCGATTTGATTGACAGCTTAGTTTTGTGAAAAATGAGAAGGTGAACTTCATATTAAGCATAGGTGCAAGTTTGAATGCAATCTCCTGCTAGAAGTTGAAAAAGAATCAGCCCATTGTCAAGGTGCTTGCCACCAAAAGTGAATTACATACCATGGCTACACAAGATTGTTAACTTCTGGTATCATTCTATGGTTCTGAGTCCCAATAATCAGGTTTTAATTCCTCTAGGAGAATGCAAACAGTACTTAACAAGAAAAATGTTTAAAGAGAACCATAAACTGTAGTTTCTGCTTGAAAGTGTCAGAAATTGTCATGCAAAACAATTAAAAGACCATATTAGTGGCACTTCAGGAAGAAATTGCATAGCAGTTTACCTAAAACAAGAACAAATGCCATACTACACAATTGACTCACAAAATCTGCAGACTCCAATAAATCAAGTTGTACATGTTAGAAATGATCTTTACCTTGCCATCATACTCTTTCTTCAGTAGAACTTCTGGAGCAATGTATGCAGGGGTACCGACTGTAGACTTAGGTTGTGAATGAAGCACAGATGACTGAGAAAACAGCCAAATTAGAAATGTAAAGAATACAGATGTTAGGGCTAGCCCAAATATGAGGAGGATGCCAAAGCTAGAAAAATAAAAAGGTTATTAAGACCAAGAAAGACTCTTGACCTTCTAATATCAGCTCTTAACTCCAAGCTCTACTAAAACAGATAAGAACAAGGGCAGTAGAACACTGGCATTTGCAAAAGCAAAGGAAGTACCTTAGAGTAGCCAAAATCACATATCTTTAAACGAGGAGCAGGACTTCCATCCAACAATGTATTTTCCAACTTCAAGTCTCGGTGGCATACTTGCTTCATGAAAACAACATGGAGAAGTCAGACAAATACTCATCCACATTCTCATGATAAATGTAGGATGGAATCCCAAAACAGAGAGCTTTTTCAACTACCATTGAATGACAATAGCTGACTCCTGATATAAGCTGTTGGAAGAAGAAACGGGCCTGCAGTCAAAAATAGAAGAAAAAAATTAACTACTGACAAAAACTAGATTTAAAAGAAAAAACAAAACAAAATGGATTGAAATAAGAACCTCATCCTCACTGAACCGGCCAGCATTGCATATGCGCTCAAACAGCTCTCCACCAGATGCATATTCCATCACAATGGCCAAATGGGTGGGAGTTAATATGACCTAGAGTAGGATGGTAAAGGAAACTTAAGAAACATATCTTTAATGCAAGAAAAAATAATAAAGAGACTAAATCAATACTGACCTCTTTGAATCTAACGATATTGGGGTGCCTTAGTGATCTATGATTAATAATTTCCCTTTGAACGTTTTCATCAATCTGCGCCCACATAATATCAGAATCAGAAAGCAATAAAATGAATTTGGTATTTCATTGATCATAAAGTCTTAAGTTGCTCTTGTTTTGTTGAATGCTGATTTCAGATAAATCTGAAACCAAAATACTTATATAGAGTCAGGGGGCACCATCTAATATAAGATTTTAAATGTGTTATACCTTTCAGATCCTTGCAGCTTACCATGTAATGTGCTGGTGGGTCAACATAGAATCATTGCTAGGGGCCATCTACTCCACTCAAAACTAAAGGCAGCACACAGAACTTCTCTGAGTTATTCTCATCCTCAGCTGACAACTGCCATCATACCCAGTGCACAAGGCTACTGCCAGTGTGGGGTATATAGGAAGGGTCATGTGTATGCAGCCTTAACCCTGCATTTCACAAAGAGGCTGTTTCCTGATTCAAATGCGCAATCACTAGATCGCAGAAAAGCAACTTTAACATTGCACTGCGGCCTGTACCCCTTGGTTGAGGTCTGGTTCAAGATAAATCCAAAATATGCCACAGAATACTTCTTAGGCTCATAATGTTCCTTCCGATTAGAATCTTAAGTTTTCAAACCTTTCAGACCCTTGCTATTAAAACTGAACATGCCAAGACAAAAAGGAATGATTGAGTAACTTGCTTACATAAAACTCTTACCATCTGTGATATTATTATACTTCTCAAATGTAATCTTTGTTTTACCTTTTGAATCCAATGGATCTGGTGGCAAACTAAGCAAACCAGATTTGGAATCATATTGAGTCAACATCACTTCTCCTTCATTTTCCTTGCAACCTGAAGGGACCTGATGCAGCACAGCCTTAGAACCAAATCTGTTTGCGATTGTGAATCCAGACTGAGATCCACGTCCAACCATATTCTAGTAGATATCCAGGATTTGTAGTTCTTTAATTGACTGGCATAATTATGTAAGGAGATTCTTAATTTTGCTGGGATATTTAAGAGTATTTTTAAATTGTTAAAGAGTCTTAGTATAATTGTTTTCGTATTGAAGTCTCTTATTTTTATTATCTAAATGCTAGTAGTCAACGTATTTTGATATCAAATAGAATGACTTGAATTAAAGTATGTCTGCTAGCAAAGCTACACAATGAACTGAATGAAGCCACCGAGATGGTGCAAAACACATGCACAAGACAAGATTTACATGGTTTACCCAAAGGCTGTAGCATAGATGGTTTCACTTACAGACTGTCGCCCTAAATCATTTTTTACCCCTCTCTAACGTTTTGAGAGATTATTTATAGAACACAAGTGAAAACCATATTTCAGAAAAAAGACCAAAATACCCTTGCACACTACAAATGCCAAAAAAGGAATCAGGACCTCCAAATAGTTTAGGGGCCACAAACAGCTGTTTCAAAGAGCTGAAAATTTTGAACATGACCAACAGCCTACTATGCAGTGGTCAACGTCAAAAAAGGATAATCCAGGCACGTTTAGGCCTAGAAACGAGTTCCACAACATTTTACAAGGTGAAAATTTGTCTTCACCACAACAATGTGCACATGCGCACTCTTCCCCTGCTGCAACTTTGTTTCTTCTTAGCTTTCCATTCTTTTTCCCTTCATCTTCTTCTTTCCTTCTTCACATTCTGTCCCCCATTAGAACCTTTCCAGAAATACCCAAAACGACACCAATGCTAAATTCAAGCACTTACAATCTATTCCATTTAAGAACCAAAAGGCAGACCTCAGAGTTTTAAAAGAATAAGGTCGGTCAACCACAGGAATCAATATCAACAGGAGATCAGGGTAATCAGAACTGCAAATCCGACAAAGTAAAGAACGTCAAAAAGGAATATAACGAACCACGATAAACAAACACTTAGTGTTTCATGATAAAAGAAGCAGAGATCACCACTATGAGTATTCATAAATTAGGAAGAGAGGTTGAGGGAGGATGGAAGAATCAAAATATCAACTTAGTATTTCAAGATAAAAGAAGCAGAGATCACCACTATGAGTTTTTATAAATTAGGAAGAGAGGTTGAGAGATGATGGAAGAATCAAAATATCAACTTCTCTTTCAGCCCTTATTCATTCATTAATAAACTTCCACATTAACGCCGACAACCGTACACGACAAAATAACTGTTGAGAGGGCCGGGAACAGCCCTAAAGCCCGTGGTAAAACTGTCAAACCACTCAATAATCCTCAAGTTCAATTTTTTCTCCTCCATCACTGGACAGAATTTTCAGTCATCTATAAAATTAAATTTTTTGTGCCATCTCTACCAGTAATCGACAAGTCATCAACAGTAACCATGAACGGTTAAGTAACACACCTCACAGTCACAAGAGACAGAAAAAAATATACCAGAAGCAAATCACCAAACAAAAAGAAACAGAATAGAATCGATTGCTCAACTAACCTTCTCGCCACGTTCAATATACTTGACAGCCACAAGCTCTTTAGTCTGTTTATCTCTCATCAGCCTAGCCACGCCGAAGTTCCCAGCACCGATATCTTTAACAAGCTCATATCGATCGCTGTCGTGCATTATCGGCATATCCATACCTGGACCAACGGTGACTTGAGATCGATCCATGGACACTCTATCTTCTTCTCCAACAAGTCTCAGTTCATATTATCAAAGTAAAAGAAACTGGAACACGAACCCTAATCACGATCAAACCAACAACAGAGAAACGTGGCACAAGAATGATCATCCATTGCAATAGAGCGATCGAGAAACGGTTGGTTGAAGAAAGAGACGGGTAAGAAGTTCAAGTCCGTGAAGCATACTTACCTCGACCAAATTCGCTTCTTCTCCATTTCTTTTTCTTCTTTTCAATTGAACTTGTAACTGAAACAATGAAGAGTTGCAGAGCTGGTGAGAGCTCGTGAACTGCTTTTACTCGACTTGTGCTTCTTTCTATCTAAAAATCCCGTACTCACAGCCGATATTTCTTTGATCCACCTGATCGATTGAAACAGATTAATACCTGTAGAATAGGTACACATTTATTCTATCTATCTAAAATCAAAAATCAAAAATCCAAAAATGGAATAAAAAAATGGCTTTGAACTTTGAAGTTATGGCAATCGATGGCTTTATGACCAGAACACCCCTCTGGTTCTCTTAATTGACACATCCCCTGTGGCCCACCGACTTCGGATAATGTTCACAAGTCACGAGGTTGCAATCTCGTTGGTCGTCGCGTGAAGGGACATAGTTCAATGTAAGTGAATTCAAACCGTTAGATTAGTATCGCCAATTATGGACGGTCGGAGATCTCAAGTGGATGTACATGGAAGGGTTAGATTGTAATTATACGTTTACTTGAAACTTGAAAAAGAGACAAAACAGTGGTAGAGCCGTGGGGACAAATGAGTATATATGGTCAAGCAACCTAACCTTCATTAAGAGGTTAACCGTTAATGTCTGGACTTTTCTATGACGAAAATACCCTTCATCAGTAATAATGCAAATTAACTGTTCCAGTATTCCTGGAAGCCCTTTCATTAGTGTACTCCGGTACGGAACGATACGTTGACGTGAGTCACGTGAGACTTGTACAGAAAACACGGCACGGTTGGTCCTTATTGCCGGCCTTTTTTAGGGATGGGCATATTGGTCAAGTTGGAAGGAGATACATGTAGACAGTGTGGTTTACGAATCACAGTATTATGTTGCTGCTATTAAATTATAACTCTAGATTTGTTTGGATAGGCTCATTAACAAGATCGAAGGGCCCTTTGACGCTCTGGGTAGAGGATATATATTTGGGCGTAGTTTATAATTGTGGGCTTTGGAGTGGGAGTCTGACTTTTATATGTGAAAGCCCTTGGAGAGAGAGAGAGAAAACGGATAACTTGCGTTATCCGTTGACTAGGATATGAGGTCCGGTGTAATTGGGTAGTTTGTAGTGGGCCCACTTGGGCGGCAAGCAGGTGAAGAAACAGTCAATGGTGCTACCTGGTAGACATGCAAGACGGGTGGGAAGGTGGACGTGATAATGGTTGAGATTAGTATAAAACTCAAGAAGATAGCTTTGGATTTTAAACCACTCTCACCGTCCGAAAAAGCTTGGATCTTGCGCAGGATCATCAATCCGAAATTTCGGCCGTAGGATCTGAAATTCCGATCCCACCGCCCAAAGTGAATGGCTTGATGGTCCTGCGCAAGGACCCAAGCAAGATCCCTCACCGTCGGCTACTCTAATTGATGTTTAATAAATCTAATTCTAAAATATCCAAACACGCATACGTATAATATATATGTGCATGTTCATTAGAGTTAGGGTAGAGAACCGTGCTCCTTATATATTTTTTTATTATATATTTAAGCTAGAGGTTTACTTATTATCACATTTTCAATGCTTAGAAGCAAGAACCTTGCCCAAATGTGTGATGAAAGGAAGTTTGACCGACTATTTTGCAAGTAGAGGATTCGAATTCTAATCGTATTTTAATCATATCGTCACCCATAAAATAAAAAAGAAGGGGAATCTGATTTGCCTTAACTAAGTGTTCATAAAAGAGCAAGTATACCTCTTCTTACAAGGGAACTCCGACAAAGCCGAGGAAGAAGGGCAAAACACGGAGGCTGGATAACAAAGAGAAGGGAAAACTCTAACGGTTTGGTAAAAAATAGTATTGGAGTATATATAACTATAAGGGATAATTAATTTTTTCGTTAGTTGGGCATATTGAGGATCACAACTTGATGATGCAACTACTCGCCATCAAAAAAGGTCCCTAGAGAGCTGCTTAGATGAGACTTTGTAAAGTTCTTGTGAGTTTCAATTGTAGAGAAGCTCTTTTGATGATAAATGGAGCCCACAAGGCACCATTGTTTACTAGGCGAATCATTGACGACATACACTCCCATTGAGAACTATTTTTAACTATTTTTATGATGATATGCTTCTTCAAGACTTTAAAAGGTGAAATAAACTATATTTTTTTTCCAGCAAAAAGAAGGCATGTAGCCCTGCTGGAGGTATAGTATGGTTCATATAAATCGGTAATGCGAGCATTTTCCATTAGTGTAGTCCAGTCGGAGGCATAATATAGTCCACGAAAGCCCGTAACGCGAGCACTTATTGTCAATCTAGCCCAGCCACATGCATAGTATATTCTACGAAGGTCGGTAACGATCTCATGCCCAAGTCAAAAAGCACACAACTACCCAATACGGAAAAAAAAAAGAGTAGAGAGATTTCAAACCTAGGACATGAGTACTACCAAACTATATACATGAGAGTTTGGAACTACTAGACCACCACCACCGACGAAATTAACTTTGGAGCACACTACCTTGTCGACCTCCTTATACTACTAATGGAGTCCACTTTGATTATGGAAGATTATCATCTACTCTTTTCCAAGATTGTATCGAATGATGCAAACAAAAAAATATAGCACGAGATGATAAGTTGATAATTCTAATTATTTATTTTTATTATTAATAAAAGGTCCGTGTTTGGGGGGAAGGTTTTACAATACCTAACTCGATCAAGTTTGGATACTTTTGTCAACGTGAAGATTTATTTAGTAGACATGTTGGGTATTTTCGTTTTATTATAAAGGCGTTTTCAAAGAAAAAAAAAATAAATTTCAGGGGTCAATTAATCACATTTAAGATAATGCCTGTTGGATAAGACGGTGGAGATCTCTCCACTAGCAGCAGAGTAGCTGCTGGAGAAAAGTAGTGAAGGATAAAACTGATCAAGCATTAAGTAATGGAGTCTTAGCTGATTTTTGTCTTCTTTTTTTGGGATAAATTTGACTCCCGAAAGGCTGGAACCCTAACCAGTAAATGGATCTTCTATTATCGCCTTCATGGACTGATTGAATCCACCTTAATTGATGACAAGTCTTTGCCAGCTCCACTACCTGTTCGATTCTGTAATAAGAAACAATCTTCCTCTACTGTTATTGATGGTGTGGGTTCCTGATCTTCGAGGTTGACCGGGAAGAGCTGGTAGATGGATGAGGAGATGAGCAGGCTCCATCTTCAGGCACATGAAATATCAATATTTGGTGAAATGTACAAGAAGGTGGAAGGGACCAAGGAACAACAATGGTTGAATTAGAAAAACAGAAGATGCAAAACACTAGGGCTGCGTTTGTTTGTTGGAATAAAGTTGGGGTGAGAAAATTTTTGAAAAAAGTATAGATTTCTTACTTTTCCCTTAAATCCCTAAATGATAGATTGTTTGGTTGCTTGGAGTGGGAAAGTGAGAAACTATGATGTGGTAGTCCAACTTTCCCACCCCAAGTCATTTTAAAACCCCATATATTTGGTGGGACTTTGTGGGAAAGTTGGGAAAAGTAAAAAGTGGGCCTCAGTAGGCCTCACCACTATCACTTTTTTCACAAAACTCTTTGCTTTCCTTTCCTTCTCCCTCACCCCCACTACACACTCTTTGTGGGAAAGTTGGGAAAAGTAAAAAGTGGGCCTCACAATGTTTTTTTTTTTTTTTTGGTAGAAAACTTGATTATGCAAGAGACAGGACGGATGAGAACAGCTCCTTCAACCGATAGTAGATTAGCCAATCTAACGCCGTCTCAGGTCGGGTTGGGCAGGAATGAGCTGGTTGCTTCCTTGGAACAAAGAGTACATGAGTTGGCCCAGCCGCGTTATCTTCACTACGGTCCAGTTATAGGTCGAGATGTGTGTTCTTCCATTGGCTCTTCTTTTCGTCGCTTCCCTTCGTACATGCTATGCTTGTACCTAGGCCTCTCCAACTTCGCTTCTCCGATACCATGGCATGGATCTTGCCAATTGGATCCCTCTCCAATTTCTTACCACAAAACCAATCCCGTGGTTGATTTATCGATTTCAGGATCGAGTTTATTTTTAGTACTCCCTTTCGGAGGTTCCATGAGCACCCAACTTGAGTCCTTGAATGCTCGTTAACCACATTGGGTGAGTTGCTTTGTTGTGGGGTTCTTTGTGCATTGAGGAGTCTCTGTGCCCTTGAGGCTAATTGGATTACATCGGTGGAGCCGCATCCATTGTTGACACATTCATATTTGGCTCTCCGGATCATTTTGAGCTTCCATGCTTATAGGTGCTTTTGTCCGCCATTTTATAGTGCTCCCATTCTGAATCCATCTATCAATCGTTAATCCAACTTTCATCAAATCGCAAGCCTAGATTCGAGCCCCACCGCTCGTGCATAAGTGCATGAAAGTATATGTCCGTAGTTTCAAATCTCCACATCTAGCACACTTATCGTCCAATTCCATTCCCCTATGTATGCGTTTGTTCCGGATGAAAGCTTGGTTACATGCCGCCATAGTAGAGCTCGCACCTTTGGTATGCATTAAGACTCCAAACCTTTTTCCGTGCTTTATCCACCAATTCCACTTTTTCGATTTGAGGTTGAGCTTTCCTTTGCTTAATTTCTGCTTTCATTGATCGATGTGGTATGCTGATTTTCTGTAAAATACCTTTCTTATCTGGCCAAATGAGTTGATCCTCTGGGAACATTGGTATTGGATTGTTGGCTAAGGCAATCTCATCTAGAGAGTGCATTTAATGCTTCTATTCCACATACCATCCACATCAATTAAATCTTTAACATATACTACATCCTTTGATGGCAAAATAGAGGCTGGAATGCGCCTCTCTGCCCAGAACCCATCTATCTTTCCATAGATGATGCTATCTCCCTTCCAACCTTCCTTTCTTGATGACATCTCTGCCATGAACACTTCGCATCCCCATGAAGGTGAACTTCCGATTTTGCCTCCGTTGCATTTTGGATAGTAATACTTTTCATAATCATAGCCTGAGGGGTTTGTTAGTAGTTTCCGGGCCCTTTGCCAACAATGCTCTGTTATGTCGAGCCATCCCTAAATCCGAGTCCTCCCATTTCCTTAGCGTGCATTCGGTCCCATGACATCCAATGAGTTTTCTCATTACCCTCTAGATCACCCCAAATTTGAGCACTTGGGAATTTCTTTTATGGGCTCCCGGTATCTGTGCCCGCATAATTGGATTGAGGGGGTTTTAACAAGATTTCATTTGGTGTAGCAACTTCGAGACCATCCTTGTATTCTTTTTTCCACCCGTCATTTATTTCATGGAAGACTTGTGTTTTGGGATTGTAGATGGGAGCGAGATACTTTGAGGGGCCATCTCCATTGGAATTTTAAAGATGCGAGTCCATCTTTTGATTTAGGATGGTATTACTCACGAGGTGGACTTTGCTCTTTTACCTTGGCCACTTGCTTTCGGTATGAACTAATAATATTCTTCACCTGGTGTAATGTTGTTAGCTTCAACTCGAAACTAAACAATCATCGGCATGTGTGAGAGGATTCCCTATTTTTGATTTGAATACCTTGACCGTTCAGTGCTTCTCCTTTACGATTAAAGCTGAACCTTGGTTGAAGACAATGGGGGGTAGGGTCTCCTTGCGTAGTCCACGTGTAGGGCTAATAACACATCTAATAGCCCCATTAATTAAGATGGAGTATTCCACTGGTTATGCTGCATAAGTAGCTTCACAAACTTTTGAGGGAATCTCATTGGAGAAGGATCTGTTCTATAGTGATTCCATTCTATCATATGCCGCTTATGTCCATTTTCATGATCACCATCTTCATCTTCCTTTCTTTTTTTCTTCACAAAGTTGAACACTTCATGAGCCACCATTACATTATCTGAGATGGATCGTCCCTCTACAAAGCCATGTTGGATCAATCAACTCGTGAAATCTATTCAATCTCGGCAATATCTTAGTTGTTACCTTCATATGGTGTTAACTAAACTTATGGGACGAATGTCAATTTCCTCGTGAAGCCTTCTTTGGATTAAGTTGGTGTCATTGGCTTGAGGGGGGGGTCTGTTTAATGAGGTTAGAAAACCATTAGATCGGATTTGATGAGCTCCCAATATTTTTGGAATACTGGAGCATCTATTCCGGGGCTTTGGGGGTGATCTGGATGGCTGCTTTTGCTTCTCCTCGATGGTGGTGGTGGGTCGTTCTCTTGTTCATTGATGCTAGTGTTTAAAGCCTCCAACACCTCCTTATAGCATCGGGTCACACTCTTTGTTGTAAAAAGTTATGTATTTCTTGAAATTCTTTATATTTATGGATTCTATGGTCAACACCATTTGATGTTTTGATTTTCATCACCCTATTGAGCCTCCTCTGTGTAGTTCTTTCCGATTCTGTCCCTGTTCCGGTCCCTCGAGTTTCGGCCTCCGGTCTATTCATGAGAGAAATTTCTTGCTCCTGATCCGCTTCACCCACTGATTTATTTTGAAGAAACTCTAACTGATGCATAGTATTTTGAATATTCCTCTGTAGATTTCCAAAAACTCTTTTGTTCCACATCTCAAATTCTCTACGACATTGCCCGAATTTTTCATCCATAACATTCTCAACCTCCGCTGTTGCTGTTTTCCGCCACGCCTTATCAACCACCACATTAAAATCAGCATGGCAATGTTATGACCTATTGCTTTCTTTTCCTTCTCCCTCACCCCATTACACAAAACTCTAAAGAATGATGATGGAGTTCGACCTGGTCTACATCTCTAGGGCTCAAAATTGAAGCTTGATTCATTATATCAAGGAGAAGTTTGACTTACAAAATATATACAATGAATACCAATGAAGGTGAGCCACACCATTGTGATCTCAAATCGCCAGAAAACACCCCCCTTCAAATAAGTCATAACATGTCAGGAACCAAAGAGAAACCGAGAAGAGAAGATGGGTTACGAAGAACCCTTGAAACACCATTGAAAGAAGAGAGATACAAGAGAGATGAATCTCAAATTACAAATGACCTAAACCACAAATGAACCAACTCAAACTTTAATACCTTGGTTTTTACCATTCAAATCAATTCAACTTGGCTTGGATATGAATCTCTCTTCCTACACTCATTTTACTATTTACTAAGGAAGAAGATGTGCGTTCATGCACACCTATCACCCCATTTTCTCCTCATTCAAAAAAAAGGAAAAAGACCAAAAAAAAAAAAAAAAAAATCAGATCATGATATTTCATTTTTTTTTGGTAACAGAACAATATATTTAAAAGCCCCTCAATGCAAGTGTTTGTTCTTTCATTCTTTGTCCTTTCCGACATACTCTGTTGTTCTTTGTGGGCTTAACATCTTCTTCACTGGAAGCCTGGAAGGTTAATCAACATCTTACCCAAAAAGAAGAAGGTTAATCCACATATTTGGATGGGTATTAACAGAATCAAGGCCAATTAAGTATGAGAAATCAGTAATTTTGAACTTGGATTTTGGTAGGTTCTTTAGTGGGTTGCCGAGAGATTCGTCTGTTCGTGGTTCTTAACGCTCGTCAACAATCATGCTTCTTCTTGATTGATTCGACGACGGGTGTCCTTGCATTGCTCGTCACTGGTGAATATCTTGTTTCTAGGGCTTGATAATTCTGGGCAACTCTCCTTCATACGATGAAAGATGAGTTCTATGTTCTTCCTTCTTGCTGATTATTTCTCTTGTATTTTTTCCCTCTCTTGATTTCCTTGCACAATTTAAACTAATCCTTATATTATGTACTGTATCCTTGTTGGATTTTGTTTGGAGGTGGTGCAAAGCGTTGATTTGCCAGTAATTTCTCTTTGAATCAGAAACCATATTGGTTGTTTTTCCATTATGGACCTGAAACTCGAATCCCTCTTTTTCCTGGATACTTTGCTTTGCCTTTGTTTAGGAGTCGCATTCCAAGGCGGCAAGGCAGCGAAGACACAAAGAAAGCAACGATTTCTTTTTGGTAAAACTCTACTTTGCAATGGTCTCTTTCTAAATCCTGAAATCGCTTACCATGGTCTCGATATTTTGAATTTTTAATTACGAACTGGAGCTCTGATTGCCTGGAAAGCTTGTTTTGTTTTATTTTGTGACTTACGTTTGTAATTTTCACCTTTGAGCTGCAAAGTTTAACCTTATCCGTTGATGGACAGGGTCGTATAAGAGAATTGGTCATAGATGCAGTTGGAATAGGATAGTGAGGTTGATGCCTTTGCCGTGAGGGAAAAGAATGTCAAAGTTAACATCATATTCATAACCCTTTCTATAGACTTTTGAAGGAGGAAGATGCTCCTAATGTCATGTCAGCGAATGGTGAGAGGTAGGTGAGAAATGACTCATAAAAGTCTCATGCCGACTTGGGTTTCAACAGACTTGGAATTTGTCGAATCATCAGTGTTCCATATGGGCACATCCAGCAGTGGAACTGTTTCTTTGCTGCATGACTCTGCTTCTCCAGAGCTAGCATATGCATGTGAATGCTCCTGCAACCAGGTAGTTCCTGTCATCTTTACGTTTTATTTTAAAGGTTATGTTCTCTTTAGGAGAGCATGAGTTCCTCCACTCAATTGAACATTGCGAAAGAGATTTTTTATCTTTTGTTTTTTTTCGTTTATTTTAAAGGTCAGTGTTCTCTTGGAGCACACGGTCCAAAATGAAATCTGAAAAATATCTTTCCTCTCCCATCTACCCAACCCCACTCCCCACATGGATGGGTTCACATCCTCTACTTCCTAACGTTGTATCCCTTAGGTCTGTCATTGTGTCATGTCAGCAAAATGCCAATCCAACGGTTGGCAGCAGACCTCAGAGCCCTGGAAAATTGAGGTTGGCTTCAAACCATGATCCTAAAAGAGAAAATGAATAAGTAGAGGGTTTGGGACACATTTCTATTGGATTTTGTAAGGCTCTAGTCCCAAAAGCAAAACATAAAAGTTGAACATTTCACTCTTCGGACCCAAGGGGGACCAGGTGTCCCTGGAGAGAAATAGACTTGCTGGAAATTCATCCAAGAAAAAAGGACTTGTGGGGATGTTAGTGGGGTAGTCCATGCTTTTTGACAGTTCCATTTTCCTAATTGTCAACACACGTTAACCCCAAAAAAAAACCACACACACACATGCCCATTGCCCGTTGACCATTTCCTTTGTGAAAGACTTTTTTTTTGGCAAAGACTTTCAGACAAGAGAGAACCTTCTCTTATATTCGGTTGTCTATATAATAGTAATCCCAACATCTGAACACAAAACTTCTGCATGCTGTAGTTCGTTAATATTACTAAACTTACACTTCGGAATGATGAAATCCACATATCTTCTTCCCCTCTTCGTGTTCTTCTTCTTATTGGTTGCTTATCGAAATGGAAGTGCCAATTCATCAAAAGCTTTGTTTCATGTAGGAGTTGTTATTGACTTAACATCAAAAATTGGGGAGACTGCGGAGATGTGCATTTCTATGGCTTTATCAGATTTTTATAATTTGCCTACTCATGCAAATTATACAACAAGACTTGTGCTTCATACCATGGACTCCCAGAATGATGTTGTAGTTTCAGCATCCTCAGGTAACTTCAATGAACCACTGCTTCTGAGTTACTTTCTCTTCTTGTTTTTGTTCATATTTTTCCCTGCATCAGATCAAAATTGGCATTTTATTTGCTTTCTTTATCCTCCTGGGAGTCTTTCCTTTCATGCTAATGAATGTCTGGAAGCAGGTTGGATTATTTCTTATTAGGTACTTTTAAATGTCTCCAAAAAAGTAGAAGAGAAGAAGGGTATGTAGGGACTTCAGGTAAATAGTCCCTGGTTCAAACCAGTGAGACTTCATTTTTCTTCAAAGTCTCTTATCTTTTCAAGCTAGTGAGATTCGGTCAAGTATTTATTTAATAGGGAATTGTTGGTTATTTTCCCTCAAAATAGGAAATCCAAATTAAAATTCCAAAGAAATGTGTTTTCTTTAGTTGAGCAATTTTTGGGAGATCTACATATTTGATCATCAACCATGACATTTCTTCTTTTCTTTCTTAAATTTTAAGAAATTGAATCATTCAATATCTTAGGCTGATAGCCAATGACTACTATCACCTTGCAACAAAAGTTTAGTGGTATGAGAACTGTCAATGTACATCAGAAGTATGGTGTTTAAACCTTTGGGTGTATTTGCAAAGGCTTGAAACTTGGCAAACACTAGAAGCTTGCACTTGCAGAATTGGACATATTGTAATGTGTGTCTCGAATTATGACGTACCAGTTTTGAATATTGACCCACTCCGACATATCTAGTGTCGATCATAGTCGTCAAGGCGACAAAATGAGGCAAAGCGATGGAGGACAGCGAAAACAAAGGCGACACCAGGTCGCCTTGACTAGGGCGCCAAGGCGTTGATGCCTTGACAACTATGGTGTAGATCCAAGTTCCAAATGGACTGTTTCTAAGATCTGCGAAACTAGTAGATCACTTAGTTCAACAGACTTGACCAACCAAAGCCACTTACACTTGAAGAGAGAGTGAAACAACTTTGGACAGAATGGACTCTGTAACAAAGAGTAATAGATAAATTGATCCAAGTAGTCTGCTTCAGACCGATCTGAACCCAACTGTAGGTATCCAATTAGAGATGAACTTGGTCCAGTTTGGGTTGTGGGTACAACAACAACAACAACAACAACCTATAAGCCTTTTTCGCAACTAAATGGGGTCAGCTACATGGATTCTTACCTTCAAATGAGCTCTGTTTCAAGCCAGACTAGATGCAAGGCCTAAGCTATGCATGTCCAGTTTTGGTCGTGGGTATGGTAGAATTTTAAGAATTTATATAATTTGGGGGCAATAATGTCTTTGTTTATGTTTACTCTATTTATAGTAAAAGTTACGTGCATATGATATTTGGTTTTCAATACTTCTAGTTTCCTTATCTGAATTATAGTCCTAGTTAGAGACTTAGATTTAAGAGTCTTTAGTTTTCCTTAAAGATGATTTAATCCTGCATCGTCAAAGACGAATTGAATTACGGTTTGAGAGTCCATGTGGATGTGTGTGCACATGTGAGCATTCTTCTCCTCTGCCCCCTTTCCTTGTGCATTTTTTCCTTCTCTGCAACTCTATATTTCCAGGCTTACCTCCTCTTTACATATCCACCTTTAAGTGGTATTAGAGCTAAAGGATCCATCTCTTTCCCCATCGGTTTTTTTTGGGGTCACTTTCCTATTCCTTCTTTCAGGCCTCATCACTAACTGGCCCTGCTTTCAAAAATGGATGTTTCAAGCTGAGATAGGTAATCTGTATGCTCCAGCTTGAGAAGGAATGTTAACTGTTCTGCTATTTCATATGGGACAGTACATGAGTCATGTGTAGCTTACCTTTTGTGACCTTTTATTTATCTGGGTAGCCGTAGGTTTAGTTTCCTTTATCACTTTCTATCTCCTTGTAATCTGTTTAGAGAAGTCTTTTTTTCCTAAACTAATTTTCTGTTTATTATATTTTGTAATTGTGGAGGAGAGATTGCTGGTTAAGTTCTTCTACTGCAATCTCTTCCATCTCCTTCTTTATGGTTTGCCTGTGGTTTGATTCTGGTCACAAATTTTAAGCTACCGCAGCAAATTAATTATTTTCTTTCTTTTAAATCAAAATCTGTATTTTTGTCAATAGAAAAGCTGGAAATTCTAATTTAACCTATATATCTTATACACTGTATAGTTCACCTTACTAGATTTTCTAAATGCAGCTTTACACTTGATGAAAAATGTAGCAGTTCAAGCTATCATAGGGCCACAACAATCAACTCAAGCTTCATTTGTGATTAATCTTGGAGAAAAAGCTCAAGTACCTATTTTGTCTTTCTCTGCAACAAGTCCTTCTCTTTCTACCCTTAAAAGTACTTATTTTATAAGGACCACTATTGATGACTCAATCCAAGTTAAAGCCATTGCTGCCATTATCCAAGCCTTTGAATGGAAGGCAGTGGTTCTGATATATGAAGATACCAACTATGGACATGGAGTTATACCCTATTTCATTGATGCCTTCCAAGACATTGGTGTTCGTGTGCCATATAGGAGTACCATTCCTTTGGATGCAAATGATGATCAAATATTAAAAGAACTTCATAAACTGGCAACCATGCAAACTAGGGTGTTCATTGTCCACATGTCTTCTTCTGTTGGATCTCGGTTTTTTCTTAATGCAAATAATGCAGGAATGATGAGACAAGGTTATGCTTGGATTGTCACTGATGGGTTATCAAGTTTGTTGACTCCCATGGATTCCAGTACAATTGATTCAATGCAAGGTGTTTTGGTTGTCAGACCATACATACCGAAGTCAAAAGAGCTTGAAGAATTCAAAGTCAGATGGAAAAGAAGGTTCTACTCTTCAAATAAGACATGCGGTGAAATATCTGAGCCAAGTCCCTATGGGATATGGGCATATGATACAGTTTGGGCATTAGCTATGGCAGTTGAGAAAGGTGGAACCTTGGATCCTCAATTCCTGAGTAGCAATTCCACCAACAAATTAACTGATCTTTCAAGGGTTGGATACTCACCAATTGGTCCACAACTTCTCCAGACTATCTTGGGCATCAGATTTAAAGGCTTAAGTGGTGATTTCCATTTGGTTAGAGGACAATTGAAACCTTATGCTTTTGAAATACTCAATGTGATTGGAGAGGGGAAAAGAGTCATTGGATATTGGACCCCAGCAAGTGGCATTTCTAGACAGCTAGACAAAACAAATAAGGGAAGAAATTCAACTTCTATGGGTAACTTTAAACTAATTGTATGGCCAGGAGATTCAGCAACCAAGCCAATGGGTTGGGCTATACCAACAATGGGTAAAGAGCGCTTGAAAATTTTGGTGCCTATTAAGCGTGCTTATAAACAATTTGTGAAAGTGGAACGAGACCCCATCACTAATAAGGTGTTAGTTACAGGATTTTGCATAGATGTATTCCGAAATGTAACAGATCGACTACCCTTTGGTATCTCTTATGAATTTCTACCTTACCCACCGAATGGAAAAATTTCGCACTACAATGAACTTATAGATCAAGTTCACCTTAAGGTGAGTTTCTTTTCCATCATGTTGATGAAAGGTATTACATCTACTTATCCATTGAAATAAATACTAATGTAATTCTCTTGTGATGGGAATAAACAGAACTTCGATGCTGCAGTGGGGGATATAACAATTTTGGCGAATCGATCTATTTTTGTAGATTTCACAATGCCTTACACAGAATCCGGGTTGCAAATGGTGGTACCAGTCAAAGATGATGTGAATAAAGAATTATGGATGTTTGTAAAGCCTTTAAGCCTTGATCTTTGGTTGATGACTATGGTTGGTTTCATCTGCATAGGGGTTGTGGTATGGATTCTTGAACGTCCTACAAATACTGAGCTTGGGGTATCAAGAAGGGAACGCCTTCAAACAAGCCTTTGGTTCTCCTTCTTTACAATAGTATTTGTGCAGCGTAAGTGTAACCTCTACCTTCAAGTTATTCCTGATTCATCATGACTTCTATTCCAGAAGTTGTTTAGTTTGAGTCTACATATTATTTTAATGAATTGGGTATCAAATGGAAAGAAATTTTCAAATAGCTGAAGAGCTTTTGTAATTTTGAATTTGAAATGGATCACGCTTGTTCTTTAATGAAATGGTTTTATTTGATAGGTTAAACTTTAATATAATTTTAAAAATAAAACACCTCCCTTATTCTCCTGGTGGTCTCTCCAACACCACTAGTCGACGACCAACACCGCCTTTTCCTGGGTCTAAACCTCTTTACCAACACCATCATCTTCTCCCATAGAAATATGGAATTTTTTTTCATAAAATTGGACCTCCAAATGAATTTCATAGTTCTGATACATTTCAAATTGATGCAACCAAAGCAAATGAAGCAAATTCAAGTTTTCTGCCAAAATCTTTGTTGGTCATTCATGTCATAAACCAAAATTAAAATAGATGTTATACCAAATCTGGTCTTTCTATCCTATGAAGATAACAGGAAATTTGAGAATATGCCTTGAAAGAATTTTGCTTCTGTCACCATGTGAAGAATGTTTCCTACTCTTATGGACATGTATGTGTATTAACCCCGTGCAATGAGCTTCGAAATGGGTTTCCTGTTGTAGAACAAATGTCACACACACACAAACAACAGAGAGAGAAGCATATTGATCGATGTTAAATGATTGCACACACACATGCACAACAGGGAGGCAGATTGATTAATGTTAAATGATTGTAGTTCCTCTCAGGGATTTAAGGATCCACTTAAATTGAGCTTCTTTTCTTCCAGTCTCTTTTATGTAGTGGTATATATACAGTAACAGCAATAACATTGTAAGAAACAAGTTTTTTTCAATGGTTGTAGGAGAGAAGATGGAGAGTAACTTAACCAGGACTGTGATGATCACATGGGTGTTCTTTGTGCTCATCCTAACACAGAGTTACACTGCTAGTCTTTCATCCACATTAACGGCTCGACAACTGCAGCCAACAATCACAGATATTTATGACATAATTAAAAATGGATATTATGTGGGACATCAACGAGATTCATTTGTGCATGATTTCCTGACAAACTACTTGAAGTTGGATGATTCCAAGCTCAAGAGTTATGGCTCCCCAGAGGAATATCATAATGCCTTATCTGCTGGAACACACAATGGAGGAGTTGCAGTGTTTTTTCTTGAACTTCCTTACATCCCAGTCTTCCTCAATATGTATTGTAATAAATACACCACAGTCGGACGCATTTACTCATCTGAAGGATTTGGCTTTGTAAGTCTCCCTCCTACTCTTACTCCTCTTTAGGTTGGGCATTCTTTTTCATTATTTTTTCTGAGATTTAAGTTAAAATAAAAAGAAGAAGAAGAAGAAGATGGGCTAGAATTCCTACACCAAAGTTTTCTATTGGGTTCCATGGATGAGCACCTATATTGGCCATCTTGGATGGTGATATGGGAATTCTAAGCATTGCATTTTTAGGTATATTCTCTGCTTACATGTGGAATTCCATCTCAGATTCTATCATTTGCCCTCTAATGTTATGCCATCTTTCCCTTGTGTCCTAGAGCTCTCTGTTCTGACATGTGCCTCTTTGCTTTTTGGGTAAACTGAATTTGTCAATATTTGTTTTTCTCATCACCAATCTGATTAGTTGAAACTTGAGAAGTGAACTGTGGACTTTGGGCTGTTCCCCAACAAAATTTTACACCTATTTGACATGACATATCTGATAAAATTAGATGCTCCTTGAATACCTGTATTATGGTTTCTTTTTGGAGGGTTGGGCATCCTTGCTTGCTTCGAGTAACTGCCGTCCTTGCGCGGTAGGGTAAGAGGGGCAAGATGGTCCTTCCCCTTGGTGAGGGAGATAGATAGACACAGGATAGGCACTTTAGCAGCATATGCTCTCCCACCCCACCCAATCCCAACACTCTTATTGTTTGTGAATATTGGACAGTTTATGTTTTGTATTTCTTCCAGGTCTTTCCTAAAGGTTCTCCTTTGGTCCCCTACATGTCAATGGCGGTCTTAAATCTTACTGATGATGGTACAATAGACAAAATCAAGGTAGGTTGGTTAGAAAATCGAACAAATTGCAGTGCTACTTCAATGTCAAGTAACCAGCTCACCATGCGAAGTTTTGGAGGTCTCCTCATCATCTTAGGAGTCGTTTCAGTATTTTCACTCTTAATACACTTTTTCACAATTGAGAACTGTAGTAGGCATATATATACCACAAGGTTGTCCCTAAGATCATATTGGCAAAAGGCTGGATGTCAGATCAATCATATCAGAAATGCTCTCAAGAGGATGCACAACCCTTCAACTGAAGTTGGGTGTATGAAATTTGAACACAGAGGTGCGGCCGACCACGGGGAAGAAGTCGTTGAAGGAGGCTGAAGTCAGTAGGTGCTAAGGCAGGGGTGCATGAAACATTGTGAAAGGCACCTGAATCATTAATACGTTTACTCTGTTACCATTTCTAGATATTATTATCACAAGCTAGCATTACAATTCTCTGACGAGCTTCTGTAGAGAAAAGGAGGGAATTTTTTTAATCACATGGTGGCCTAGCTTTGGACATCCTTATGAGAACTGGGAAGTTGATTCAAAGTGCTGCTTCAGCAAAACCTGGAGGTACTTCGATGGGTTTTGGGGGATTCATTTGAAGAGATGATTCTAAGTCCAGTGGTATCAGGAAACCAAACCAAGTCAATGATGAGATCAGAGTGGATATAGTTAGAGAACCAAACTTCAGAGCTGTGACATGCAAAATGCTAAGTAAAGTGGTGGTAGTGACCAGTATTGTTGCTGCTGTTGTAAGTACATGTAGTGATTGCATGAATGAGTAATTAAACCTCAGAAAGGTTATTATATGGATTTCCAAGTGGGGCATTGTGTGATAAAATAGTAACTGCTTTGTTTGAAAAAAATCATGGAACAAGGAATGCTTGCTGCTCAAGGCATAGATGAATGAATGGTATCACAGACTAGAAACCCGAACAGTTGCCTATTATGCTTCATTTTTGGATATATTTTTCATCATTATAAAATTGCTATTGAGTGCTGATTGGCGAAGAAAGAAGAACCTGCAAGGCTGTAACCATCTCATGTAGCCGGTAAAGGACCTTCTCACCCTCCTCTTCAGCCCAACCCCTTGAAGCCCATGCCCATCTTCGGTACATTTTTGCAGCCTAGCCCATCCTGTTTCCCTCCCTCTGGATGGGGGCCCATCCTTCTCCCATCCCTGATTTCCACCCCTTTAGCCTTCCAAGGATCCATCACCCTCTCGGCCCAACCTTCCTCCAATTCGTTCTTCCTCTTCCCTTACAATTATTCTCTCTTTCCCTCTCTGAATCTCAAAGAGGAAGCAAGGCAAAGAAGCAGAGAGATAGTGAATGGAACAGAAGAGAAATGGTGCCTGACTCAGAACTTGTCGAAAGGATTCATGAATTTGTCCGCACTTGGGACCTAATGACGGCAGAAAATTTTGAAATCGATTTGTAAGACAAGAAATTGCTTAGCATGTCATGGTTTCTCTCTCTCTCTCTAGAGAAAGACTTTGCTTGGCTGGATTTAAACTTTCGATCACGTAACCAAATTAACATGGAAAGCTTTTTTTTTTTTTTTCTCTTGTGACTTCCTTTGTAATTTTCACCTTTGCACTGCATAAGTCCATAGACTTGTGGGAAATTCATCAACAGCCTTGTTTCATGTAGGAGTTGTTTTTTTTTTTTTTTTTTTTTTTTTTTTGATCATAAAATATGAAATGCATTAGTTAAAGATGTATCAAAATATTACAGTCCTGCTCTAGATATGAGCCTGAAGTTCTGCTTCTAGATTAGTTAGACTAAGTCAAAGATGAAATGGTGGCATCAGTCAAAGATGATGTGGATAAAGAATTATGGATGTTTGTAAAACCTTTAAGCCTTTATCTTTGGTTGATGACCATGGTTAAATTTGATATTTTCCCAAACAGTTTGCTCCGGATGCATTTTGAATATTATGTTAATCTAGCGTTTAATCAAGAGGATTACTGTAATAACATTATATGTAGTCTTTGTAAGTGTTTCCAGACTTAATTTTAATATAGTTTCTTTTTCTTCAATAAAAAAAAAAAAAAAGCAAAAAAAGAAGAAGAGGTTGTGGTGGGTATTCTTGAACGTCCTACAAATACTGAGCTTGGGGTATTAATTAAGAAGGGAACGCCTTCAAACAAGCCTTTGGTTCTTAATGGGGTTATTAAGGAGGGAACACCTTCAAACAATAATGATGCCCCCAAAACACTCCCAAAACACCCAATAAAGTCTCAACATTAAAAACCCCCAAATCGAAACAAGTGTTGCCCTTGCCCACGAGCATCTGTGAGATGGTCTTTCGGTCTCAAATAGAAGAGGTAATACCAATCACCAGTTAATGGGGTTCGGAAACATGTTAGGAAACTTCAACAAATATGTATTAATAGTATTCTACCTTTTTCAACTACCAACATTCACCATCATCAATGCAAACAACCATCTTAAACACCTTAGGAAAATTGCCCCTATAACTCTTTCATCCAAAAGTGGTTTCCGACGAGCTTTGGGGGGTAAACACCTCTAAACATGCTTGACTCAATGGTAATATTTACCTTGACATTGGGGTCTTCCAACCTTGGTTTTCATGCGTGTCAAAATCTCATTTTTTACCCATCTGGGTTGGTTTTCATTCTCCTTCCAAAATCATTTAAAAAAGTGATCGGGTCATCTTTTATCTCGTCCATCTCCATAGGTTCCATTTTTGAACTCTTAACTTCAACTCAAATGGTTCAAAGTAGTCTTCTACTAACACTCTGGAATCGTAGGCCTGCAACGATAGGTTATCAAGTCTTTAAGAGATCAATTATACAAGAATGTTTATGCCATAATTCATATGGAGTTTTAGTCAATTTTGAGTGGGGTGATCTATTTAGAATGTGATTAGCGATTAACGGTACTTCTCCCCTATAATAGGCAGGCATCTCAGCGGTCAACTACATGAAGTTTAACATTTTTATCAATGTCCTATTCTTCCGTTCAATTATGCCATTTAATTGGGGTGAGTAAGGTACACTACTTTAAAAAATTATACCCTCAAAGAAACAAAAAATTTTAAGCTTTGTAAAAAAATATTCACCTCTTCTATCACTTATAATTCTTTTAGTTTTTAAGTTTAATTGATTTTCAACTCAATTTTTAAAATTTTAAGAATTTTTCCAATGTTTCATCTTTTAATTTTAATAGATAAATATGAAAATATCTTTTAATTTTTCCAAGCTTGTCTGTTGACCTTAAATTTCCGCTATAAAATCCCTCCATAATTTGAATTATTTTCATAAATTCTTTCACACAGATTCTCCTCCCTAATCACATTTGGCACGTTGCCTTAAGCTTGAATCATTGAGATAGAAATGGTAAGATTTATCCATTGACTTTGAAGATTTCGCTATAAAATCTCTTCCTACTTTGAATTATTTTTAGAAATTCTTCCATACAGATGCTTATCCTTAATCACATTTAGCACATTACCTTTTGAGGCCCGAATCATTGGGACAAAATTAATAATATTATTTATTGACCTTGAAGATTGCGCTACAAAATTCCTTCGTATTTCTAACTTTCTAGAGAATTTCCAACAGTATCACCAAATTTATAATGATAAAATGAGTAGTCGTCGAAGAAATTTTGCCAATCTTCTAAACGATTTATATTTGTTTTTTACATATATCATTTCATCTACTATCATAACACTGTCAAAATTTTGTTTCAATACAGTTTTTATTTGGGTAAATATCACTTACCTCCCCTCTTAGTTGGACAAATAGCACTTACACCCCCTCTTAGTTGGATAATATCACTTACCTCCCCTTTTACCTAGCAAATATATCAAACACCTACATTAACTTTTTGGTTCAATTTAACTTTATTAAATATTTTTTTTAAATCCCAAACCATCCTTGGCTAAAAATATTTTTTATTTTAAACCCTAAATCGTCGTAATCACCCTAACAGTAAATTACCCTCAATTAATATATTTATTAAAAACCAAAACTAAAATCCAAATTATCTTTAGTTATTAAAAGCCCAACATACTTTTTTTTTTTTTTTAATTATCAAACAATTAAAAAAACCCAAAATAGTAGTGCGTGTTTAACTTTATAAACATACTCTTTAATTTTACTTGATAGTAGTACATGGTTTTCTAATTGTTTGATAAAAATTTAAAAAAAAGGGCATGTTGGACTTTTAATAATTAAAGATACTTTTGATTTTAATTTTGATTTTTAATAACTATTTTAATTGGGGTTTAAAGGGAAAGAATAGATTTTTGTCTTTTATCTCTTTTTTCTTTCTCTTCTACTTCTTCTTTCTTTTCTTTCTTTTCGGTGGTTCATTTAAAGGTCGCTATTCTCTTGGAGCACACGGTCCAAAAGGAAATCTGGAAAATGTCCTGGCCTTGAGAGAAATAGACTTGTGGGAAATTCATCCATGGAAAAACACTTAATAAGACATTATGTTAGTTGCACCATAGTCCGCGCTTTCTTACAGCTCCATTTTCTTCATTGTCCAGTCAACACGCCATTTCCTTTTTCCAAGACTTCACACGACGCAGATCCTTAACTCTAATTTTCAGTTGTCTGTATTCTGGTGGATGGTGTTACTAAATCTGAACAATCGTTCGTTCGTTCGTATAGCATTACTAAATTTTCACTTTGGCATGATGAAATCCACATATCTTCTTCTTCTTCTTCTTCTTCTTCTTCTTCTTCTTCTTCTTAGTGGTTGGTTATCAAAATGGAAGTGCCAATTCATCAACAGCCTTGTTTCATGTCGGAGTTATGATTGACTTAACATCAAAAATCGGGGAGACTGCGGAGATGTGCATTTCTATGGCTTTATCAGATTTTTATAATTTGTCTATTCATGCAAATTATACAACAAGACTTGTGCTTCATACCATGGACTCCCAGAATGACGTTGTAGTTTCAGCATCCTCAGGTAACCTCAATGCACCATTACTTCTCAGTTACCTTCTCTTCTTCTACTTTTTATTGGATTTCAGATTTTCATTCCCATGCATGATGCATCACATCAAAGTTTTTCTTTTCTTTTATTTATTTTTATCCTTTTGAATTTTCCTTATTCGTTCTTGTAATTTTGTTAAGATAACAGTAATAGCTCAGTCATACATAACTTTCTTCCCTTTTGATAAAACTACCATTATGAAAGTGTTCTTTTTAAAACAATCAACAGATTATGACTAATGGGAAACCATTCGTAAAAGTTGGTTGATTCGAAGCCCTCATGGCTGATGAGAAGCCTTTTAGAAAAAAAATGGCTGATGAGAAGCCTTTTTTGTGGCTGATGAAAAGCCTTTATAAAAAATGGCTGATGAGAAGCCTTTTATGTGGCTGACAAGAAGCCTTTAGAGAAAATGGCGAATGAGAGCCTTTATGGCTGATGAGAAGCCTTTTAGAAAAAAAAGCTGATGAGAAGCCTTTTATGTGGCTGACGAGAAGCTTTTAGAGAAAATGGCTAATGAGAGCCTTTATGGCTGATGAGAAGCCTTTTAGAAAAAATGGCTGATGAGAAGCCTTTTTTGTGGTTGATGAAAAGCCTTTATAAAAAATGGTTGATGAGAAGCCTTTTATGTGGCTGACGAGAAGCCTTTAATTAGAGAAAATGGCTAATGAGAGCCTTTATGGCTGATGAGAAGCCTTTTATATGGCTGACGAGAAGCCTTTAGAAAAAATGGCTGATGAAAGCCCGCATAGCTGATGAGAAGCCTTTAGAAAAAATGGCTAGTGAAAAACTGCTTGGCTGATGAAAGTCTGCATGGCTGAAAAAATGGCTGATGAATGCCTGCATGGTCCAAGCCTTAACCTCAGGAGGAAAGTGATAATCCCGTAAAATAGGAAGATAGCTTGGCTTTCTTGATCTTGGTAGGATACCATTCAGGACCGACAGTTTTCGGGTTCTTCTCCTCTTTATTAACGTCCACGGGTTCATGAAGGGACTATTACCTCATCATGGGCATATAAAACAAGGTCCCAATATGATTTAGGGGCTTGACTAGAAGAAGGATCAGCAGAGTTTTTTTCTGGGTCAGGTTTTGAAGGAGTCCCAGCTTCGGGAGCGAAACTGCGACCAGAAGGTCTAGCAAAATGACCCATGAGAGAAGGAAAAAGAAGAAGAGGAAAAAGGAATCTATAAATAGGGCTTAACCAATGGTTTGAGCCAAATACGGGATCAACCCGAAAGTCATACAAAGATCTAATCTTAGCCATCCATTCTATAACGCTCAATCGACGGCTAAGAGAAAGTAAAGTCACAAAGAGGAATCTATAAATAGGGCTGAAGCATGTACAGAAGGTAAGACACTCAAATTCACTCAAAACTATATGCTTGTTCCCGCCTTTAAGCATTAAAACATTTCTGAAGCTCTCAGGAGCTCTGGAACCCTAATCCATCAACGTTCACTGACTTAACCGTCGGAGACAGAGCGCCGATCCAGTTGATCGGCTCCAATTCTAACTGTTCTTCTTCAACCTTGCAAGTAAGAGTGGATTCAAGTCCAGATTGAGCCAAATCTGGTTAGTTTGGCGTGATTAATTCGTAGTTCGTAACCCTCTGTGAATTTTGCACCAACAAGCAATTTTCGAGAGATCTACATATTTGATCATCAGCCATGACATTTCCTTATTTTCTTTTTTAAGTTTTAAGAAATTATACCATTCAATATCTCAAGCTAATAGCCAATGACTACTATCAATTTACATCATAAGTATGGTGTTCAAACCTTTGGGTGTATTTGCAAAGGCTTGAAACTTGGCAAACACTATAAGCTTGCACTTGCAGAATTGGACATATTGTTATATATACGTGTCTCGAATTACTATATATATACCTGTTGATGGTAAAAAAATGTACTCTTAGCTCTTTGGATTGCTTCTGATCCGGTCTTTGCTCCTGAGACCAAAGCAAAGGTGAAAGTGGGCCGTCTCTGAGGACGGGAAGCCACCTCCAAAGATTAAGTTAGTTCGGGTAAGAAAACCAGAGACTCCTCTTGAGAAATAATGCTCAAAGAGATGTACAAAAGGACTTTATTAAGCCAGGGATGGGGATATCTAGTTAGAGATGAACTTGGTCCAATTTGGGTTATGGGTACAACAACTCACAAACTATATCTTCAACCAAAGGTAGAATGTCCCATGGAATACCCGGCCTTTATATCTTTTTCACTTTCTTCTATCTACTTGTAATCTGTTTAAGAAATTCTTTTTCTTCTCTAAACTAACTTTCTGTTTATTATATTTTGTAATTATGGAGGAGAGACTGCTGGTTAAGCTCTTCTGCCGCAATCTCTTCCATCTTCTTCTTTTTCTTTGTCGTTTGTCAGAGGTTTAATTCTAGTCACACATTTTAAGCTACAGCAGCATATAATTTTTTTTTTTTAAGTCAAAATCTGAATATTTTGTCAATAGCAAAGTTGGAAATTCTAATTTAACAGATACATGCAGCTTACACACTGTATAGTTCACTTACAAGATTTTCTAAATGCAGCTTTGCACCTGATGAAAAATGTAGCAGTTCAAGCTATCATAGGGCCACAACAATCAACTCAAGCTTCATTTGTGATTAATCTTGGAGAAAAAGCTCAAGTACCTATTTTGTCTTTCTCTGCAACAAGTCCTTCTCTTTCTACCCTTAAAAGTACTTATTTTATAAGGACCACTATTGATGACTCAATCCAAGTTAAAGCCATTGCTGCCATTATCCAAGCCTTTGAATGGAAGGAAGTGGTTCTGATACATGAAGATACCAACTATGGACATGGAGTGATACCCTATTTCATTGATGCCTTCCAAGATATTGGTGTTCGTGTGCCATATAGGAGTACCATTCCTTTGGATGCAAATGATGATCAAATATTAGAAGAACTTCATAAACTGACAACAATGCAAACTAGGATATTCATCGTCCACATGTCTTCTTCTGTTGGATCTCGGCTTTTTCTTAATGCAAACAATGCAGGAATGATGAGACAAGGTTTTGCTTGGATTGTCACTGATGGGTTATCAAGTTTGTTGACTCCCATGGATTCCAGTACTATTAATTCAATGCAAGGTGTTTTAGGTGTGAGACCATACATACCGAAGTCAAAAGAGCTTGAAGAATTTAAAGTCAGATGGAAAAGAAGGTTCTACTCTTCAAACAAATCAAGTGGTGAAATATCTGAGCCAAGTCCCTATGGGATATGGGCATATGATACAGTTTGGGCATTAGCTATGGCAGTTGAACAAGTTGGAACCTTGGATCCTCAATTCCTGAGTAGCAATTCCACCAACAAATTAACTGATCTTTCAAGGGTTGGATACTCACCAATTGGTCCACAACTTCTCCAGACTATCTTGGGAATCAGATTTAAAGGCCTTAGTGGTGATTTCCATTTGGTTGGAGGACAGTTAAAACCTTATGCTTTCGAAATACTCAATGTGATTGGAGAGGGGAAAAGAGTTATTGGATATTGGAACCCAGAGATTGGCATTTCAAGACAGTTAGACAAAAAAAATAAGGGAAGAAATTCAACTTCTACAAGCAGCTGTAACCTTAAATCTATTGTATGGCCAGGAGACTCAACAACCAAGCCAATGGGTTGGGCTCTACCAACAATGGGTCATGAGCGCTTGAAAATCTTGGTGCCTGTTAAGCTTACTTATAAACAATTTGTAAAAGTGGAACAAGACCCCATCACTAATAAGGTGTTAATTTCAGGATTTTGCATAGACGTATTCCGAAATGCAACAAATCGACTACCATTTGGTATCTTTTATGAATTTCTACCTTACTCACCGACTGGAAATTTTTCGCGCTATAATGAACTTATAGATCAAGTTTACCTTAAGGTGAGTTTCTTTTCCATCATGTCCATAAAAAGTATTACAAATATTTATTCTTTAATATAAATACTAATGTAATTCTCTTGTGATGCATGGGAATAAACAGAACTTCGATGCTGCAGTGGGGGATATAACAATTTTGGCAAATCGATCTCTTTTTGTAGATTTCACAATGCCTTACACAGAATCCGGGTTGCAAATGGTGGTACCAGTCAAACATGATGTGAATAAAGAATTATGGATGTTTGTAAAGCCTTTAAGCCTTGGTCTTTGGTTGATGACTATGGCTGGTTTCGTCTACATAGGGGTTTTGGTGTGGATTCTTGAACATCCTACAAATACTGAGCTTGGGGTGTCAAGAAGGGAACGCCTTCAAACAAGCCTTTGGTTCTCCTTCTTAACACTAGTATTTGCACAGCGTAAGTGTAACCTCTACCTTCAAGTTATTCCTGATTCATCATGACTTTTATTTCAGAAGTTGTTTAGTTTGAGTGTTTTACACATTGTTCTAATGAAATGGTTATCAAATGGAACAGAAACTTTGAAATAGCTGAAGAGCTTTTGTAATTTTGAATTTGAAATGAATCTCACTCTTGCTCTTTAATGAAATGGTTTTATTTGATAGGTTAAACGTCAATATAATTTTAAAAATAAAAACACCTCCCTTATTCTCGTGATGGTTCTCTCAACCACCTGGGTCTAAACTTCATGACCAACACCATCATCTTCACCCAAGGAAATATGGAAAATTTGTTTACAAAATTGGACCACCAAATGAATTTCATAGTCCTTATATATTTGAAATTGATGCAACCAAAGCAAATGAAGCAATTTCAAGTTTGTCCTGGCAAAAATCTTTGCTGGTCATTCATGAAATGGTCTTAGTATCCTATGAAGGTAATGGGCAATTTGAGAATATGCCATGAAAGAATTTTGCTTCTGTCACCATGTGAAGAACTTTTCCTACTCTATGGACATGTTTGTGTATTAACCCTTTGCAATGAGCATCGAAATGGGTTTCCTGCTGCAGAAAAAATGTCACACACACACACAAACAACAGAGTCACAGAAGCAGATTGATCGATGTTAAATGATTGCACACACACACACACACACAACAGGGAGGGAGATTGATCAATGTTAAATTTAAGGATCCACTTTAATTGAGCATATTCTTTTCTTCCAGTCTCTTCAATTTTAGGTAGTGGTGGATAGTGACAGCAATATCAATGTCAGAAATAAGTTTCTTTCAATGGTTGTAGGAGAGAAGATTGAGAGTAACTTAACCAGGACTGTGATGATCACATGGGTGTTCTTTGTGCTCATCCTAACGCAAAGTTACACAGCAAGTCTTTCATCCACATTAACTGCTCGAAAGTTGCAGCCAACAATCACAGATATTAATGACATAATGAAAAATGGATATAATGTGGGATTTCAACGAGATTCATTTGTGCATGATTTTCTGACAAACTACTTGAAGTTGGATGATTCCAAGCTCAAGAGTTATGGCTCCCCAGAGGAATATCATAATGCCTTATCTGTTGGAACACACAATGGAGGAGTTGAAGTGTTTTTTCTTGAACTTCCTTACATCCCAATCTTTCTCAATATGTATTGTAATAAATACACCACGGTCGGACGCATTTACTCATCTGAAGGATTTGGCTTTGTAAGTCTCCTTCCCACTCTTACTTACTCTCTCTGTAGGTTGGGTTTTCTTTTTTCAATCTAAATTTTAAATAAGAAGAAGAAAAAAAGATGTGCTAGAATGCTCTCCCTCCACGCCCCCACCCAACCCCAACCCCAACACTTCTATTGTTTGTGAATATTAATGGACAGTTTATGTATCGTATGTCTTCCAGATCTTTCCTAAAGGTTCTCCTTTAGTCCCTTACATGTCCATGGCGATCTTAAATCTTACTGATGATGGTACACTAGACAAAATCAAGCAAGGTTGGATAGAAAATGGAACAAGTTGCAGTGCTACTTCAGTGTCAAGTAACCAGCTCACTGTGCGAAGTTTCGGAGGTCTTTTCTTCATTGTAGGAATCATTTCAGTATTTTCACTATTGATCCACTTCTTCACATTTGGGAACTGCAGTTGGCATACATGCACCACAAGAATGTCCATAAAATCACATTGGCAAAAGGCTAGATGTCAGATCAATTATATCAGAAATGCTGTGAAGAGGATGCACAACCCTTCAACTGAAGTTGGATGTGTGAAATTTGGATGCAGAGATGCTGCCGAGCACAAGGAAGAAGTCATTGTTGAAGAAAGCTGAAGTGTGTAGGTGCCAAAGTCAGGGGTGCATGAAATTCTCTGAATCATTTTGAAAGGCACCTAAAGCATTAATATGTTTATTCTCTGTTACCAGTTCTAGATATTATCATGATAAGCTAGCATCACAATTCTCTGATGAGCTTCTGTAGAGAAAAGGTGGCCAGCCTTGAAGTTGATTCAAACTGCTGTACTTTGATGGGTTTTGGGGGGATTCATTTGAAGAGATGATTCTGAGTCCATTGGTATTAGAAAACCAAGTTAATGATGATTTCAAAGTGGATATAGTTGGAGAAACAACATCAAAGCTATGATATGTAAAATACTAACGGAAATGGTGGCAGTGACCACTATTGTTGCTACTGTTGTAAGTACATTTACTGCATGAATAAGTAATTAAACTCAGAAAAGTTATTATAAGGATTTCCAAGTGAGGCGCATTTGTTTGAAAAAAATCAAAGAACAAGGAATGCTTCTCTGTTCAAGGCATGGATGAGGTTGACTCTGTGTGTTTGGTGTCTATAGTTAGTAAATATCCATATTAATTATTGTATTAATATGTGTTTTCGAATGTACAATTGAAAAAACGACATTTTCCCATACATTAAGCATAAACTTAATATCGCATTAGACTTCTAAATGCAGCCGTATTGATTTTTTTATTAATTGTTGTTTTAATTGGCATATTAATTGACATGCTAATAAATAAATGAAAATAAAAACCCAAAATACTCATTTCAGTTTTCTTTTTATCTTCTTTTATTTTTACTTCGTTAACAAGTGATAACTTTCAAAACCCACAACTTGCTTATTTGTGAGTAATTTACTTTCTTTTTCATAAACTATTTATATAATGTCTTGGATTTTCATTCTATACCATGAATACCTTTTTTAAAATGCCAAAATACATTATAATGAATAAACATGTTTTATACACCTTCTTACTTATATCCATAGTCCTATATGTTTAGATATTAATCTTAGAATATCTAAACATGTACATGTATGCATATCTATTTTAGTCAGGATATAGGACTATGCTCCCTTCACACCTTTCTATTCACAATTAGGAGCATGTTTTACTTAAAGTTCACCTTATCAGTGTTCAGAAACGAGACCCTTCTTAAATGTGCAATGGGAGGATTAAGACTCAGTTTCTTAGTATACATATCCTATAGCTACATAACGTTATTATTTATGTAATAATAAAAAGAAGTGTCCCTAACCATTTTTTTTTAATAATCTCACTATACTTAGAATAATAAGATTAATGATGATTCAATATCTAATATATTCTCTAAATTTCCACATTATATATCCTGTTATCCTTAAAACACGTTATGTTCTAATTTTTAGGGGGAAAAGAAAAGAAAGAAGAGGGGTCACATTTGTCCAAACTACCTTCAAAAATTTATTCAATATCCATTTTCTCGTAGATGTATGACATGTATCACAACATCATATCAAATGGTTGAATTCCATTTATGATATCATTTGTGATTAAATTTAAAGAAAAATGATGTGACTTGTAAATGGACCTCAACCTTTTGATGTGATATTGTGACACATGTCACACATCTAAAGGAAATGATGGTCCAATCAACCGCTTTGAGCCCATACCCATCTCCCCACCTTTTTTGCTTTCCTTCTCTTAAAGCCCACCCAAACCCAGCACCCTCTTGGCCCAACCTTCCTTCAATTTCTTCTTCCTCTTCTCTTCTCTCTCCCTAAATGAATCAAAGAGAAGGTAAAGAAGCAGAGAGATGGTGAATGAAAAAGAAGAGAAATGGTGTCTGACTCAGAACTTGTACAAAGGATTCAAGAATTTATCCGCTCTCCGGACCTTATTACCACCACCATCACTACTGTGAGCCAGAAGCTGGAAGAACATTTTGAAATCGGTTTATCAGACAAGAAAGCGTTCATAAAAGAGCAAGTACACCTCTTCTTGCGAAGGGAACTCGACAAAGCCGACGAAGAAGAGAGAATTGCAGAAGCGGTTAACGAAAGCAACGGAAAAGTAAAATCGGAAGCCAACAGCGATTTCGATTCTGAGGAAGAAGAAGAAGACGACGACGACGACGAAGGAGAAGATGAGAGCACTGCAAGTTGCATGGCAAAGGAGGGAGGGTGAGTGTTTCTCTCTGTGTTTTTCATTTTGTGCTGTTTCCCGCTTCTGTGCTGTAATCTGTAGGTTTTGTGGTTGTGCTTTTGGTTACTCTGGTTTAGCCACTGATAATGGAAGTATTGAAAGGAATATGATTCTCATTATGCATTCGTCCATTCTTGGATCAATGGTGCGACTGCGGTTGTAGTATTTTTCCGCATGTTGATTACTTTCATGATTACCACAGAATAATGGTTGTTCAATTAGGGGACGGCAGAGTGACTAACTAATAATGTCAGTCTACATTTTTCTCTTCTTTTCCTAGCTTCCACAGAAATCAACAATGGCTAATTCTTAGTATAGGAATTCTACGGTAACGCTCCTGCACACTTACGGGTTGTATGGTAACGGTTTTGGCACACTTATTCTATGTCATTTTCCTATTTTGGCAGAGAAGTCACTATCTTATATGGTAAACTGGTCTAAAATTAGTATGATGGTTTAGTAAAAGTGTGCCAAACTAGGCATTTAGCACACAAATTGGTTGTGCCTGCCCAAGAAGCTCCAACTTCTTGGACACAGAAGCAATTCTCTCACAAAATGCGGGGCACGCTCATTGGGTGCGACAGAATTGAGGGGCATCAATGTCATTACGAACATAAGACAAAACATCTCCATTCAGAGATTTTTCACACTCACAACAGTCGGAAAAAGTCGAAAGCCACTGCTGGGCTTTGGCAATCGAGTTCTGAGAAGATCTGCAACTCGAAGGAGAACGAAAGCCTTAGGGTTTTGAAAATCTCCCTAATCAATCGTGCTCTGGCCATGAAGTTCTGAGAAGATCGGTAACTCATGGGACCAAAGCTTGGTGATGCAGAATTGAAAACATATTTAAGAAAGAAGAAGCCTATTGGGTCAGGCCCATCAAAATCTAAAGCTATCACTCAAATCAGCCCATGACTTTCATGGGCTAGGGCTGTTTTAGTGGATTAAAGTTAGTCCACATATTCATGGTTTAGACTTAAGCCCAAGTCTAGTTCTTGAAAAGTCAATAAAAAGGGTTGTGCTTTGAAAATAAAAGAACTCATTGTCAAATGAATTTTTCTTTGTCAAGAGTTAGGTAGTAGTTGAGTTATTAATATGTAAATGGTGTTAGTTAGTGGTTGGATGTTACCATTAATGTTTATGTCTCTTTAGAATGCTATATAAAAAGACTCATGTAAGAGGTGAAGACACAACTCATCAATTGAAATCAAATTGCTTTGTTAGCATTCTTTCTTTATGGAAAATCCTTGTGTTTGATTAAGGTAGGTTGGTTTTCGATCCAATCGATTCACCTTGCAGTGTGAATACTTACATTGTTATTCTCAATTCCCTTATATTGTCATTTCAATTTCTTCATCATAGTTTTGCCCCTGTTTTGAAGATCTATTCAGTCCATATTGTTATGCTATTATCCTTATAATACCACTCTAGTTTCAGCCTTCTTTCACATCTAAATTTTGTTTCATCTTAAGTCTATCAAATCAGAACTTGATTCCTTGTGAAAGGTCCTATTTGGCTATTGTTTTGATCAATCAAATACAGTACCACATTATTTGGAAAGTTCTCAAAGCCCTAATCGAGTTTCACCTACAAATTAGGATCTACAAATCGAAAGCTTCTGTCTTGGTACTCGTTCAGGCAAGTTCTTCTGGATCTCTTCCTCTTTCCAGATTTCAAATCTTTGAGGAAGAAAGAGGGAAAAATTACGTGATTTGCTTTTAGGTTTCCCCTTACAAAAATAGCCACTCAATGTTTCACTTTACAAAACTAGCTAAAAATGAGTTTGCATTTTCAAAACTAGCCAAAATAATGTTTTTTTCACCTCTTTGGACATTTTTACCCTTAAAATTGACCATACCGGCATAGGGGTGAAAATGTCCGAAGGATATGAAAAAAATAATGCCTTTTCCCTTTTGGACAAAATAGTGATTTTCCTGCTCAATGTGATCAGTTTTAGGGGTAAAAAATGTTCAAAAATGTGAAAAATCAATATTTTGGCTAATTTTGTAAATGAAAACTCAGTTTTGGCTAATTTTGTAAAGTGAAACATTGAGTGGCTATTTTTGTAAGGGGAAACCTAAAAGCAGCTAATCACGTAATTTTCCCAGAAAGAGAGGTTTGTATGGGGTTCTTCTTCCATCTTTTTCTCTGGTTTTTGTTTTTGTTTTTATTTTCCTAATTTGCATGTTGGTTAGATTTTGCTTGGCATCTACGTTGATTTCCAAGACCATTGTCAAATGCATGACCTCTCCGGTACTCTGTTTTGGTATGGGTGCTCTGTTCTGCCGGGGTTTTAGGTTGTGAATAGTTGTTCTGTGATCTTCATAGATAGAGACGAGCAACATTTTGCGTAGATCTTTTTGCTTATAATAGGAGAGAAAACACCAAAAGTTCTACCATCAGTATAGTATGTGGTTGGTCACGTTTCTGTTCTAGAAGACCGAGCACTATTTTTGCATCTCTGTGTGGGAGTGATCTATAGAATTAGGAATTCTTCATTCATTCGTATAGAAGACCTGCTATATCATTGTTGTATGGGTTTCTGTGTGCTGGATTTTAGTAGGGATTATAAATTTCTAATATATTTAATTCGCTTACATATCCTTACCTGTCTGATTGTTCTGGAACTTACTATCTAAGGCTACCTTTCTAAACTTCATTTATTTCTTACTCAAACCTTAAAGGATTATTCTTCCAAAAATTTCATTAGGTGACTCTTTTACGTATTTTTCTTGGGCTTATGTCAATCTACCTTTGTTCTCTATAGTTTTCTCCTTAGTTGGTCAAAATGCATATTAAATTTGTATTTTTGTTGTATCTGGAGTCTGGATGTATTATTAAGAAAATGTTTTATTGCCACACTTTACTGCAAAAAAAGTTTAAAAACACACTTCTATGGTAGCTAGGTTTAAACTCATATTAAATGTGAATAATATGCCAATAATAGCTTTACTGAAGTCATTTTGTCAAGGGGGGGGGGGATCTAAAGCCCAGGAAGAAATGAGAAAAGCTGAAAAAAAAATTTCCTCTTATTCTCAGACAGACCTTCAACCTAGCTGTTGTACTTGTGAAAGGGATCTCTCTTCTTCATCTCCTCTATCTTTGGTAACCCAGTAATTGAAATCAGCTTGGTGCAGCTGTCCATCTCTTCTCCATCTTCTTCATCTTAGCACATGCTAATGGGGGGACTTCTCAGCTGTCAAGGACTAATGCTTATATTCATACATCCTTGAGGTTGGATATTCTTCTCTGGTATTGCTCTTATCTGAGACCTCAGGTACTATTATAGCTTTTATTTCTTGCATTTTTGGTGTTTTTATTTTAATCTTATTATTGTCAGTTGATCTGCAAGTCAGAGGGAAGGAGGAGGGGTGGGAGACATGTGAAGTTTCTTGGGAACTCCATAGCAATAGAAGCTCTCATTCCCAATTCGCTCTCCCCCCCCCCCCCACTACACCCTCTTGTGAAACAATTTTGTGCTTGGGAATACTTGTCATGTTTGGTTGGATGTTCCCTTTTGGAATTCTTCCTCTTCTGTGCTTCAATTTCTTTTTGAAATGTTCAGGAATTGGTTCTGCTTCAGTCAATTGTTCTCTGTATAATAGTTTTAAGGACTTTTTTCATTTTTCTTGTTCCTTATTTGTATGTTTAAGAGTTGCAGAAATCCTCTGTTAATGCTTGATCCAGTTTATGATGACACCTGAAGTCAACAGAATATACCAAACACTCCTTTCACCTATGGCTCAACTTCATGATGGACAGAATTGATGTCCTCTTCCCCCCCCCCCCCTTTCCTTTATGATGGACTTCTTACGTTGGTTTCATGGATCATATGATGGATGATATTTTCTTTCCTATGATGAACTTTATCTTTTGGATTTCATGCTTTTAAACATTATGTAACATGAACTTTATTTTTTGGATTTCATGAACTGAAAGGCATAACAAGACTCCAAATGTGAAGAAAAGGGAGAGAAAGAGCACAGGCCCCGAATTCAGGAATTCAAGTCCAATTCAGTTCTTAACAGAAATGTACTTGGCAAAGCGGGACAAGTACCTAGCTCAGAATATTGCAACATCCAATGATAGTAATGACTTCAGCATTGCTAAGGCCTTTAGTGTTCTTATGACAATGAATTTGGATACCCCACGTTAGGCAATACAATCTTATATGTCAAGTCAGATCCAACATTCAGAGAAGTGCTGATATCTGCCCCCCCTGAATTCAGGAAGATTTTTCTCTATTCTATGCTTGCATCTACCCAGCCACCCCAGTGACCCCACTCAAACTTGAACAATATGTGTTTGCATGATGTTTTTATATTTTTCTTTTCAGGATGATATTATATGCAGTTGGTCTGTATAAGAATGTTTGTACACACACACACACACACACACACACACACACACACACACACACATAGATATATATATATATATAGGTTATGGATTTTATGGATTATATATGCTTTTAAATAGGGTATGGACCATCTTACTTTGGATTTGCATTGTATGCATGTGTCTACTGTTAAATAGGGTATGGACTATGAAACTTTGGATTTGCAGTGTATGCATATGTCTGCTTTTAAATAGGGTATGGAGTATGAAACTTTGGGTTTGCATTGTATGCATTATGTGTGCTTTTTAATAAGTTATGGATTATGGAAATTTGGTTATGCATTGTATGCGTTATGTGTGTTTTTTAATAGGGTGTGGATTATAAAACTCTAAGTATGGATTTTATGGAATGTTATGAATTAAAGATGGGTGTTATCTCTTTTTTATTTGAATGGGGTTCGTGCGATTACTTTCAAGGATTATAGTCATTATATGGATACATCTAGTGATTCAGATGAAGAGATTTTTGTAGAGTTTTTAGGTTTGGAGATGTTGTTGATGGGTCAACCACAAGTGACCTGTGTCCTTGAGCCAATACGAGATAGCAAACTCACAGGATTTGCATTGTATCTATTGATAGTTGTGTAGTAGTGACTATTTGGTTCCAATGTGTAGCATGTTATTGAATTTATTTAAATAACTTGGGTTATACTATTCAAGAAATCCCTATTTGGAGTAAGTATAGAAAAAATGGGTTGCCATTTTCGGAGGAGTTACAATTGATCTTTGGTGAAAATTATGCACATGTTAATAGGGGAAGTAGCCAAGCTAATGAACCTATAGAAGTTGAAGCTGAATATGATACACCAGATGATGTAGAGTCAGAAGCATCCACCATGCAAATATACAATAATCATGAATACGGATCTAGTGGATGATCCAGATAGAACACCTGCTGAAAGGAAGCGTGGGGTGGCCAAAGAAGCCACAAGGATTTTCTTAGTCATTGAAAAGTATTCTTATCGGAAAATGCAGAGGGCTTCTCCTCCTGATCAGACTCCAAATGTTATTATTGACTCAAGTGTTGAAGCTTGTTTAACTTTACTAAATGGCATGGATGGTCTCTCAAAAGAAGATCACATGAAGGCAGTCAAACACATGTTAGATGACCATGCTTGGCGAATCTTTTCCTTCTATTGTTCCAGAGAGAAGGATGCGGCTCATAGAGAAGCTACCATATGTAAACTCTTACTTGGTCTCTTTGGGTTTTGAAGAATTGTAGTGAGGGTCTTTTTGGCTGCTAGGTTGAAGTTTTATATATCTCAACGTGTTATATAGGTGGATTTTTTTATGTCATATCACCATCTTTTTAGATGTAAGTGGGTAGAAGATGCTATAACTTAAGTTCAGATGTTAAACTCTGAAATTGTCTCATAAGGTGAAGACCATTAAAGATGGAAGTTGGCTTTTCTGTATGATTTTGTTTTGCAGTCAGCTCATACATTTGTACATTCAAAAAAATTTCTTGCTTGCTAGCTTGGATTTTTTGTTCTGTATTTATCAGATTTGATAATTATTTCTGAACTTGTTTCTGTATGCACCAGAGTATGTATATGTTTCTTGGTCCATACATATAGTTGGTGAAATGTTTTCAAATGGCTCCAATTCAGTAAACTACTTTAGTTTTTGTGAATTTATTTCATTGATACCAGGAATATGAATTGCAAGTCGGTTATAGGGGCTTTACAGTAATAAGAATTCAGCATTAGTGTCAAGTTACAGGAACAGGGTAGAAGCTAGAAAATTAAGCATGCATGTGTTATGTGATTGGCTAGTTTTGGGCAGAATAAAGGCAAATTTAAAACACACCCAAGAATCAAACCACCAGATGATGTGATAATGTGAGCCATAAATGTTGGGTTAAAGTTGATGAACTCAGAACAAGCTACTAAAAGGAACGAGTCAAGATACTATATGCAATTGCAATAATGCATCTTTTGTTAGTGAGTCAGTTGGAACCATTGCTGAGTGGATCGGAGGTATCTTGATAACATTGTTATTGATCTTCATATTGTTCATTGTCTGTGTTTGAGACAAGTACGGCATTTCTTATAAAGGATTTGAGTACTCTGGTGAAAATCAATTATGGAATTAAAAGGTAGAAATTCACTTTGCTGCTGTATGTGAAGCCATAATTGATGCTTATTCAATTTTTTTATTTTGGCATCGTGCTAGGAAATTCTCGTTGCTTTACTAACTGGCATTGTTGTTTTAAATCATATTTATGATTGTGAATTAATATGGATGCATGCTTGGAGTTGAATATCATGTGGACCGCAGTTCCACTAAAATCTTATAGAATACTACTCCTGACTTCAAGAAAGGGGCTAAAGTTGTTGCTCATTAGACAGTAAGGTAAGAAGTTGATCCAACGTATGTTATTTGGTCTTGTAGACAATTAAAGATATTTGTTTGTTGCCTTCTAAAGCTCATTGTTCAGAATCCCAAGCTGAAGAAGCGTGGATGTTGTTAAAAATGTGAACATGCCCTTTTTGTTCTAAAGTTCTATTGGATATTTTGTTGTTTCAATTTAGTTTGTGTTTCTCCATTCATTTGTTCATTTTTTGTTTCTCCTACTATCACATTTCACTTTTGCTCAGTATGGAAACCTTGACCTAATGTCTCATAAATCTTGTTGCTCTTTTTGATATTTTATGTTTCTATTTTTGAAGTCATACTACTTCTCTTTGGATTTTCTGTTCCTGATCTGGCCTATCTTTGAAGCATATATAAAATGTCGTTGTTAAGTTAAAAAAAAATGACGACTTATTCTGTTAAAACACATGTTTCGCTTCAGACAGATTTTTCATTAAGTTCGATTTAGCATGATTATTAGTTGCAGTTGTGTGCAATCTTACAGGCATGTGTTATGAAGCATACATAAGAAATGAAGTGAGCTCTCTGGCTTGATCTGCCCCCCTTTCTTAACCCATAAGTAAACACGAAGGTAGGTTGTTCTGAACAGATTGGAATAATTTCTAGGAAGCATTAAGGCAAGAACTTCAGGAGTCAAAATGTGGGGGTTTGTAAACTCCCAACCTATTTGGTAATTCAGTAGTGTCTGGTGTCTTGACAATGAAAATGCAAGGATCGTTAGTGTGATAGTCATGTTTTTAGGCTCCCTGGGATGTTTTTCTCTACTCCACAACTTAGCTTTGCTTTGCAAATCTTCTAGGTTGAACTTCTCTATAGAATATGCTTAGGTTTTTTTTTATGGAATTTTCGTTTAGCTCTTATTAAAAGCCAGCTCTAATCAGTCTCATGTAGGTGGGAAAGGTTGGCTTGAGTTGTACAGGGATGCTATCATGTTCAAATGAGGATCCAGAGTTTGAACTTATTCCTTACTTGTCTGAATGGTATAATGCTACTTTGAGTTTTTGGAACAAATCCACAAAAGAAGATTTGATGATTTAGACTGAATGTGCTTGTACTAGGAAGAAGCAGATAGAATTTCATGTGCAAGTGGACCCACAGTAAGAATCCAACATCAGATTAGGACAGTGAGGTAGCTTCATCAACAATCATATTGGGAAGCATTCTCATAGAAGTTGTAAAGAAGTCTGTATTGGTATGTATGTTCTAGCCTCTAGGGTAGAGTAAGATCTTGATAAAAAGCAGGTGCTGCTACTCATTTGTTTTGGTGCTTGCTTTGACAAGCCAATCTATCTCATCGATAATGCATGATCAAAGGTCAAAGACCTGTGGATCGTGTTTGATCATTTGATCTGATAGTGGTGGGAACTGTGTGGCCCTTGACTCATCATAAAGCCAACTTTTCATCCAGCTTTGGAGTGTAGAAACATCAAGCTATCAACACTTTTGTGGTGTTCATGTTAGCATGATTTCAGTTTTCATATTTACTTTCACATGATATCTATACTGTAATAGAGTCAGAAGACTGAGGATTGCACAGTGTTAAGTGTGTTTGTTGGATGTGATGTGATGTGATGTTAAATCTTCTCCGATCTCGGAATCGTATTTGTGTGGATGTGCTTCTAGCACATTGGTGGCAGATATTTATGTAAGACAATAAGTTCAAGGTTTCGAACCAAATCCTCTGCTCCTGTTGCCCCATACACCCTCGCTTTCACCCTTACAAGAGTGTGGGTCTTGTGCTGCCTGACCTGACACGGGTAGGCCTGAAACAGGGGTGGGTGGGGTGTATGGGGCATCCTGGAACAAGGGATTCAAAATTCAATTCATTCCCATGTGATGTGGGTCGACTCACTGAGTCTCACGGCATTTAATGGGTATGAATTTTCACAACTACTCTTTGACTTATTGTGAATAATTAAAAAAACCATCTTCGCGAGTAATGACAGTTGTTAGAAGAATTATGCCGATTCCGGAATCGGAATCTAAGTTCAATGATTCACGAGGAGGATCAAGGATCAAGCTTCAATTCTCTTTATTACACGTATATTTTATTATTATTATTATCATTGTCATATTCTTGTTATTCACGAATATTTAAAGAATCCAATATGAGATGGGGTGGTTGATTTATTTTAGATCAGACAGTGGGTCCCACACAGATCCTGATGACAAACGCTTTGTCGGAGGAAGGAAATGAAAGAATAGAGATGCTTTACCTAATTTCCTTTATTATATTTTAAAAAAAAAAATATATATATATATATATATAAAAAAGGGAATTGAAAACGTCAAAAGATTTTTCTGGAATAAAAAAATAAAGATTCCACCGGTGTGGAAATTACTGTTTGTGATGCTTTCTCCTCTGGAAAAGGAGTTTGGATTTTTCTTTTCTGTACTTCTCCCAATTCAAAAGGTGGAATCTCATGCAGTACACGGCCCACTAGTTTTCATTTACGAAAAACTTTTTTCGGTATCGGAATCTTTCATTCTCTCCCTCACCAAGAAATTAAAATTTTTTTTTCCATGATTTTTGTTTTGGTTGAATTATACAATACAATAAACTATTTATAAATTTTCAACTCCTCCAAATAGGTGATCAGAGTCGGAATTTCCATCTTCAATATATATATATTTAAAAATTATGAAAAAAAGAATTTATTTGATATTATAATTTTTGTTGATATCATTTTCAGATATCATATTCATATTGACCAATTATGGTGCATTAAAATCATGTTTGCCCACTTGGGATAGCTGTCCAATTTTCATTCATCTCCTACCCTACCCTCAAAAGGTATTAAAATGGTTTATTATTATGAATCACGTGAATATATCATATATGACGTTATAGATAAGATTAATCATGGATACTATGGATAGGAAAGATATGAAAATTTTTTTTCTTCACAATGAAAAGATACGAAGTCAAATGTGCACTCCACCCCCATGTTTTGTGCTTTGTCTTTCTCTTTTTTTTTTTTCTTTTTGGTTTTTGGCCAAAATATGAAAGCTTTAATTATATAAAAGAGTTAAGGCCAAGATAGAAACAAGCAAAAACGTATCAGTGATTAAAAAAGAAAAGAAAAGGGTGGAACACCCCATCAGGACCGCACCAAAGAGAGACTACAAGTTCCCTTACCCAAAAAGTTAGCAAAACCATTACCTCCCTAGGAATAAAGTGAAACAAAACCCTAGAAAAAGAATAGGAAATACGTCCAATATCTTGTACAAGACTCAAACATAACCCCTCTAAAAGACGAACAACCCTGTAAAGCTAGAACTGTCGAAAGGCATTCCGAATGCACTTACGAGTGAGAAACTCCAAGAGATGATCCAAGAAGAAGACCTTCCCAAATAGTTTCCAGATCTACCAATGTTATTAAACTGCTAATGTCATATTTGCATTGGGTTGCTGAAAAGTGCCCACTCAAATCCCATAAGATGCAACATCAACCTCCTACTTGTGTCTTAAGATCCCATGAGCCATCCACAAAAATCTAAAATAGAGCGCTATCATCCAAAGTAAGATACGCAGATCGGTTAACCCCTCTATCCAATGCCAGTGGTCCCATTATATAGTTTTGGATATATGCACAAAGGTAAGAAAAAGTAATCTTGGTATGACTAATAAACATGTCAGTCCTTTGAAAATGGCCACATTTCTTGTGTTCCAGATACACCAAGACATGACGCTCCAAAGTTGATTGATCCAAGTGATATTATTGCAATCCTTAAACCTGTGCATGATAAAAATCCATCCAATCATGGAGATGATATCCCCTAAAATCTGTCACATCAATTCTCCAGTACTCTTTAGCATGAGAACAAAACAATAAAGCATGACAAGCATTCTCATAAGTGTGGCCACAAAGTAAACTCACCGGAGCTAAAGATACCCTTCTATGAAACAGAGAGTTACCAATTGCTAAAGCCTCATGAGAGGTTCTCCAAAGGAATTGTTTGATCTTTGGCAAAGTGAAAATTTTCCAAATTTGCCTCCAATGAGAAGAAGAAGAAGAAGATGAAGAGGAGGTTGCAACACCTTAGCTATATGCCATTGCCAGACATTGATGATAAATAGATCTCACAGTGAAAACCCTAATTCTAGTTTTACTGCAAATCCAAGAGTCAGGAGTGCCAAGTGACATGATGGGGATCGTAAGAATATTCTCTACCTCTAATTGGGAGAAAAAGGAATGAAGTAGAGGATATTCCATTGGCAGGTCTACCCAATTTTAAGATCCTGGACCCATGTGGGGCTGTGGAAGAAAAGGAGGTGTGCTGGTGCACTTGAACAAAGGTAATATTTGTATATGCACCATTCCCACTTTCCCAACCGTCCCTTGGCGAAGAACATCTTTCCCAGGCAGAATACTGTGCCAACCCGAAGAGCAATTGGAAGGGGGGGGGACAGTCAAGAAAGGGAATGTCTTTCGTATATTTTATTTTAACATATAAAATGATAAACGAAGGAAGAAAAAAGGAACACATGGAAGAAGAAAGAACATGAATTTAAGGATTATGTTTTGCTAAAAACAATATTGTAAAGTCACAAGAGATTAAAGACAATATATGACTTATTAAATTATTTAACCACAATTTAACAGAATTTACTATCGAGACTATCCAATCGTATAAATTTAAAAAACAAAGACATTTTAGGGGTCATTACTAATTTGGCATAGCATTGGGGTGTTCATATTATCTTTGGGGTTTCTTTGAAAATTTTCCTAAAAGTTGGTATCTTAGTATGTGTCTATAGACATTTATGTTCTAAGAGATCGATATGTTTATAAAATCATTTCTATACTTTTTTATGTTAGGAGATTATTTTTGTTTGGGAATGGGTCTTTGATGGATTCGTTTTAAAATTGTTTATAATTGAGTCAACAATATGAAAAATCTTGTTTTCAAGCAAAAATGTAGAGTAGGAGAGTAAAGTGGCATGAAGGAAAGCGCTCGAACTTCAATGCTGCGCATTTAATGCGCAACATGTGAAGCCGATGGTCGAGATCAAAATCTTGACCGTGATTCCGATCTCAACCATCCATTTCGGTGTGTTTATAAATCAAAGTGGACTGTCGAGATCGAAAATCTCGATCGAGATTTCAATCTTGACCGTCGGCTTCACGGTGCTGCGCAGTACTGAAGCTCGACCTAAGAAAAGAGCTTTATGAGTAAGAGTGGGGGTGAGGGTGGCGATGAGGGTGTTGTCATCAAGACTATTTTAAAATTCATGTTTCTCTGATAGAACATGTAATATGTCTTGGATAACCTGTTGTTTAGAGCATTTTTTCTGACCGACTCATCCATAAGAAAACAAGATAATGAACCCCCAACAATCTCTTCTGTCTTTCGATAACAAAATGATGATTAAACTATCCTCTGAAACTATATTAATCGTATAACAGAAGTGAGCTGCATTTGGTTTGCCTCTTAAACTAGAACAAATGAGATATTATAAACTGAGCAGCTTCTGCTATGAATTACTGTAAACTGGTTTCTCTTCAACCATTACTTTTTTCCTATTTTCTTTTCAGCTAACCAATCAACCATTACATTACATTATCAAAACATGACAATGGTGGAAAGGAATCTTCAATACTCGCGAGCAACAACAGACACGTCATTTCCCAGTTCCCATGCAAACTCCACCATATGTTAAATTCTCGGGTCTTCCAGAATCCAGAACTTTTCTTGTGATGTAACCACCAGAATGGAGAACAGTAAAAAGGAATCTCAATCTCTTGGTTCTGTCATGTCAATCTGTGTCAGCTGTGCATGAATCATGAATCTCACAGATTCAATGGAACCGCACACTACCAAATTCAATTGAATACTACTGTATTGTATGATATGGTTTGGTTTTAGCTTGGCTTGTGGTGGGGGACCAAAATGTTAACCCCCCAAAAAAACAAAAAATGAAAAGGAATGAAGAAAGAAAAGAAATCATGATGGTTATGGGAACACTTCTAGTCTGGTTGATTTTAGGGTTTTAGGAATCTTTCATGATGATATATTGTTGTGGTTGAAAACGGAGTTAGTATTTAATATTAGTTAAGTTAATTACTGATATTTGATACATGAAAAGAAAATTAGAAGAAAATTTATATAAAAAAAAAGATCAAATGTTAATATTTCATATATATAAAAAGAGGATTAGAAAGGGAAAAAAAATAAAAAATGGCCCAACCTCCCCCTTGATTGTTGTGAAGGTTAATTTTCATCCTGTAAAATATCTCTAAGGCCTAATTAATGTATCTAGGGGGTTCTTTTTAAATATTAATCATCATTGAATTATGATGGTTCTTATTCAAAATTTAGACGTCTTCAAAATGACTAGTTGTGAACCACAAACTATTCGGAGGTCATATGTTATTGTTTTCCTCATTTTTACGTACAGGGTCATTGTGATCATTTATCCTTGAAGTGGGGTTTTTTCACCTATGACTATATACAATCTCTCAACAAATTGAAAAGGTCGGGGTAGAAAAATGGCTAAGAATGCATCTCTTCTTCTTCATAGTGAAATACCATCTTTACTTTGCCATGGATATATCCTTAAGAGGAAACACGTAAATCTGGTCTTGTATGTATATACGTTTTTGATTGCTTTGTTTTTCCAACTTATATGATTCTATATTTTATTTAGCTTCATACAATAAATTGTGACTATTGAAATTCATGTGACTGACAATTTCTTAGAAGATAATGTATGAGTGGAACCAAAGCCAATAATTAGGGCAGAGAAAATTAAATAGTGAAAGTTGTTGAGGTGGCTCATTAATGCTCCATTCTTGCTTTGGATTCTTAATCCATCCTTGTTGCTTATCTGAATCAATTCCAAAACATATTAAAAGGAGAAGAAGAAGAAAAATCTTATCTGAATCAAGGAATCTATTCAAACTGTCCAATTCCTTGCTTCTATATTCTCTTCCCACATCTCCATTAAAAAGGGGTTTATTGACTGATGAAGATAAGAGTTTACTAAAAACAAGTATGAGTAGTCAGTATTACCAGATCACACCAGAGAGAATAAAGACATTATATATATTCCCTGTATATTAATGCTCCAAGTTGGTCTGGTAAAGATTGCCAAATTTTAAACCACAAACATGTTGGGGGTTCTTCTTCACCTTATCCACTTAGGGCATACTTTTTTCCTTGAAGGATCTCATCTCTTTTCTGGTTTTGGGGTTCTGGACAAATCTTTTTTAGAAATGGAACAGATGCAGTCATAAAGTTGCTCTGCAGATCCATTAAACAATCCGACAAAGCTTTTCAATTCTCTGCTTCTTCATTTGTGGTCATGAAGAAGCTAATGACAGAAGAAAGTTGAGAGAAAAGAAAAGCAGTAAAAGGAATTTACAGCTGCTAACACTATGGATCCAATTGGTATTCAATGACAAGTGCTGCAAGTAATTTTAAGTGGTTGGAATTGAAGATATGCTGGTGGCCAAACCATTGATCCATAATGAACTGGAAACTTGAAAACTATAGAAAATTGTTTATGTTTCAGGATAAGAATGATAGCTTGACTCCACCACATGTCCTCTTCTTCATATAACAAATCTGGATAACTTAAATATCTTCTAATCTTGCTTTCCTATCTACCATTATGGGTCTTTCTCTTTTGAGTTCTAGAAGTAACAAACTCTCATTTCCCCTAAGCCTTATCTATTCCAATAGCAATCCTAACAAGAAAAAGAACCCTATAAGAAAGGTAATTAAACTACCTATCCCATCAAAATGCTTATCTAAGCCAAACCCAGACTTAGCTAATGAGTCACAGAGCCACGGGCACTAAATAATGAAACCACATAGAAAGAAGGTTAAAAGGGTCTCTCTAAGGAAATTTCAAAACGACTAAGTATTGGTATTTCATGCATGAAAAGAATACCAAAGAGATCTCTCCAATAAATTTCAAAAAATTCTGAGCAGGGTAGCTCCAACCCGAAAACTAATTGGTTTAAACTAATTTAGATGCACCTCAATTATATCCTCAAGTATTTAAATATAGCTGAATGGTGGTGAAATAAATCTAACTATTGAATTTATTGAATTCAATCTGAACCGTTTATGATGAGGGATTCAGAATTAATCCTACCAAATTTAATGGTGGGATTTCTATGAGTATTTAGCCAAGCAATTTACACAGTCGAGATTCAGACCCTTAATTTTACATAATAAAGCGTTGATCTTACCAACTGAGCCGACCCTTTGAAGTTATTTTTCTATATTAATTGTTGAGACACCCAAATATATGTGGATTTGCACTGTTTGACTTTTTTAGTTAAAGGATGTTGATCTCTTGTGGAGGAAGCTAATCTCATGGGATTAAGGAATATTAAATTGAAATTATTGGTTAACGGTTGGTCTAAGGATATCTAGATTCAAATCTTGGTGGTGCAAAGAACGTAAGGTAGTTCATGGCTGCACGTGAACAAGCGAGAAAATTAGGAAAAAAGAAAGGTGGAAAACACGTGGATCTTCAGTATTAAGAGAGAGAATAAGAAAAAGGAATCTAAACAAGAAGAAAATTAGATTCCGAAAAAGAATGGTAGAGAAAGAGTACAACGTGGAAACCAACCAAAGCCCTTCTTCTCTCGTATGCGGCGAACCGGATCCTCATATTTCATTATACCATCAACACGTCGCCACGTAGACATGAGGTGTCATGTCACTTCTTGGTTGTTGAAAATTACACTTATAACCTTATATTACTTTCTTTTCATTGCTTCATTGGATTCCATTCCATTATGAAAAAAATCTTGGATTTTTTATTTTTATTTTTTGTTTGGTGTGTGAGAAACTGAGAAACTGAGAATTGAGATAAATAAAAACAAGATCGGAATCTGGATTTTCTTATTCTCTTCTTTTCTCGCTTTTTCCCATAAAGGGATGGACTCAATGTACTACACGTCTAAAAGCCCAACAACTTTCCAAATGTTTGAGCCAACGATCGACTCCTTTTACCCAAAAAGCTAATTAGATTCTCTTGCTTTCTCATCCATAAATTTAATTCCCCTAATTGTACTAGGGTCTAGGGATTCATTAATTTATTATTCTCTTAATTATGGATATTATTTGATAGAAAGAAAAAAAAATTTGAATTTGGTGTTGAAGATTTTTCTAGAGAGCATTTTTTCTATGTAACCTTATCTCAGCAATTTTCTTAGAAAAATGTATCATTAAGATTGATATTTTCCAAACCCTGTGAGAGGTATAATTTTTTCGTTCTTTATCGGCTCTCTTGTAAAATATTTGTGTGTAGTTTCATTATTCATATTAGATTAGTAAAAACTACCTCTAAGAAAACTATATTCATAAGTCTTTCTACAAAAGTTCGGTCTTTGACTACTTAATATATTTGATACTGATAGCTCCAAGGGTGGATTTTTCCTAGGGCCCAGGTCGTAGCGCCCCCCCTCCACCCCCGCTATTTCGATTTGTTAAATTTCCTAGAAAGGTTTGTTTGGTCTTCTTTTTATTTTAGTTCACTTTTTCTTTCTCTGTGTGAAATATATTAGTAGTCAGTCTTTTTTGTTAGATAAATTTTTTTGTCATTATAGTCAGCAATGCTGAATCTTGGCTTCTCCCCTAAAAAGTTGTAATGACAAAAGTTTAAGAAATTTTAAAATTTACTCTTTCACCATGGGTGAAAAATCCATAATAGTTACTTATCCAACAATTGAAAGATTTGAAATGTTCTTTATGGCTTCCCAAAATTAAGGAATGATGAATGACAAGAAGCTACTAGGAGTTTTTACCCAAACAAAGAATTAGAAAAAGCCATTGGTGGGGGCCAATGCCAAAAACAATGAAGGCATGAAGCCACTCCAAATGTGCCACTTAAGACAAACACCTTTTTATTATTATCTCAGATTCCATATCTCTCAGCCATCAAAAGAAAAGGTATTCAAGAGAGAAAGAGAAGTAAAGATTCCAAATGTTATAGGATTCCATTCTGGTTATTTTAGAAGAAACTCACTGTCAAAGCTCATGGATGGATGCCTTGAGATCCTTCCAAGCTAGACAAAGACAAAAGATAAATGAAGGGTCACCTTCAAAACCTAAGTAAGTTCATGCACCAAATTGATATTGACATTATTAGCTAAGTCTTATCAGATTAAAGATGCTATGAGCTGTGAGAGAATGAGAAAACCAGAGACAAAGAGAAAGAGAGAGAGAGAGAGAGAGAGAGAAGGATTCTATCTATCCATCTATATATGTTGTCAACTTACTAGCCATTGGAGCTGGTATCTAATATTCCCTCTCCTTTTAAAGGGAAACAAGAGAAAATATTCTTCTTCTGTGTCACAAACAGCTAAGCCTCCTTAGGAAAAAAACAAAAATGAATAACAAAGTTATCTTCTTCAACCTTAGACCTATAGCTTCATAGAAGGGATGGCACGTTTCTTCCATTAAAAACAGCATTTTGGGATATTCTTTCTAGACAACCACCAATCAACCATTTGGGTTTTAACTATCTTGATTATAATTTAATGGGTTTGATTACTAACTCCATTTTAGACTTCTCAAGTTGTTAATATTTTAGTTAATTCTCTTTATCTTGTATTAATTATGTGTCATTTGTCTCATCTCATTATTTGTTGTGTGTGTGACGAAGATGCTCTCGTGCATTCAAAGACATATAAGACATATTAATAGCACCAAAAGATGAGTTTACTTTTCTTGCTTACCAAGACTTGGGTTTAATTAGGGTTTCAATACCACTAAGATCCTTTTGAGGGTTTGAAAAAGGGTGTATAAAGTTCGTGTCTATTAATTCCGGTGAAGTTATTATTAGGATAGTCAAATTAGACATAAGTGGTGAAGATTATGCAAGATATATTAATTTTAGACAAAGACTTCGTCTATATTCTTGTTTAATTTCCTACAAGATACTCGTTATCATAAAATATCATATCGGGTCTTTGGATCAAAACGGTATTATTGAAAAAGGAAAATTGAATTTCGTAGACATAGTCAATAATATGATAAGTAATGTCAGTCTTTCATTGATCTTTCAATATAATGTCAGAAGATTCCTAATAGTTGCGTATGGTCACACAATTCCACAGAGTTCAAATCCTTAAAGTCATAAAGCCTGTCTTTTAATAATTGTCCGACTGTTTTTGTAATTGATTTGCATCACAACCAAGATCCGCACAGAGTCGTGAATTTTGGCTGAAAACTAGAATCATTTCGATTTCAATTTGTCTATAGGTTGTAAAACTCTTGATTCACATGATCATGGTAATTAAACATTATTCCTAAATAGTGGCATTACAAAAAATTATATAAAAATAACTCAATAATTTTCCTTACAACAAAGATACTTGGGTATGCAATTTCATAAAATTCACCTATGTAAATTAAAATAGACTTTACTCCAAGTAGGAAAAAAAAATTTAAGTAGATTTCATAACAATGGCCTAATATATATTAATTCTCATAAGAGTAACAAAAATTCGTAATGTCAGAATTCATTGAATTTTTTTTTTTGGTTGAAAAATAGCTTGAATTATCTCTGTCAGAAATTGTTAAAATAAAAATAAAAAAGGTCAGAAATAAAATAAATAGAATAAAGTTGGCTTGTTCTCAAATTTTGGATTCTTTTTTGGCATGGCAACATACTTTTGGCTACTCATTATTAATATTACAAATAGGGTTGTTGGCGGTCACACCACCTTCTTTGGTCTCTCGGATACCATGTTCTCATCTGGATCTTAATTTTTCTAAAGAATGTTTAAAATGTTTAATCTCATGTCGACATACAATTTTCAGATTTTATTGACTTTTAGACTTCATTACATTTATTTATAATTTCTTTAAAAACTTTTGGCTAAAGAATTTAACTTTAAAATTAATATAATTTCAAAAGCAAAACCTAATTTCTTCTAGCTAGAAAAAGCAAACCTAATTAACTAATGAATCATATGGTGGGAATTGAAATTAAAATTTACACTAATTATATATGTTAAAGTCTTATCTGCATGATGGTTAGCAATTTTGGTTATTTTTGTTTTCAAAATGTCTCATACAATATTGTGTGTTTGACAATGCATGATACATGCTTGTGCATGAAAATTTATGTCGAATAATTAGATGACAAAAGCTTATTTAGAATGATAAGATCTCAGAATATACTGATTCCATATTTTGCCGGATGGGAAATCGAATCAACAATATAGACTGTACAGCACCTGGACTAGTTGAAAATTTAACAAAGAATGGCAACAGCTTGACCATTATAGTTCAACATCGACGTTATTCAGGGCCACCATAACTCAGCCAGGACCTACTCGTCAGGACAAACTAGATGGATTCGAGCTATCTGGGCCAAACTCGCACACTTAGTTTTTGTATTTATCGTTAAATTCTAGCTAGTATATAAAAATATGTCTATACTTTTGCTTGTATCATAAGCAATCCTACCTTCATCTCTTGCCACAAGCCTCTTGATGTGATACATTAAAAAAAAGGGGGGGGGGGGGACAACTCTACATAACACATAGGATGGAGGCCCACCTCTAATGTATGGGACCCATCCATTCAAAGTTGTGGCCCCTCCAGCTGTGTATAGATTCTTCATTATTGTATTTGTCGCCTTACTCACCGGCGCCCATGAATGATTCGTCGTATCTTTATTTAATATATAAAAAATATTATATAATTAAAGATACAATGGATTACGATCAAACCACCAATCAAATATTATGGTACAAGACGAATAAAAAGTTTAGCATAATTAAATTATTTCTCTCCATCATGTCTAGATTCTTGTTGATGAAAAATACAGCTTTACCAAATCCATTGGAAGTGTCATTTGTTAAACAAATGAGCATAAACACCCAACTTGGAATTATTTATCTATTTCCATCTATTTTCTGTTTTGAAAACAGACATGGAATCTATGAAATGGTTGGAAGATCCAATCAAATCTTAAAGATTAGAAAAAGTTAGGGGATAACCAAGAAATTGAATTAAGAAAACACTAGAAAAGTAGTGAAGTGGGGTGCCAAGTTTAAATTTGATGACTTTTGTCCATAAATATTTGTATATTTAGAGCTAAAGAATCATTTCTAATTTGAATAACCAAAAAAAATCAGAAATGATTCCTTAGAACAACTGAAGAGCCAAAGAGGAAAGTTCTTGGAAAAGGATGATTGGAACCTTTACTACTTGTGGAACAAATCTTACAAGAGCCATGTGGTGGGTTATCCTCTTTTTGGATTATCTAATTAATCTTCTAATGTAGGTCATCGTATTGGTTGTAACTAATGGCGCAGTGAACCTCGTGGAACAGTTCATCGGTCGTAAACCCTAGTAGTATTTTGTTTAAATATTAACTAAAAGCAATTAGGAACGGTGCTAAGATTCAACACAAGAGGTATAATGACATTTCTACACATTACCTTTACCTTCAGAAATCTTCTCTAATTAAAGAGACGGGCGAAGTGATGAAGTTTCACACTGGAAGGCGCTAAAAAGACTTTCGTTAAGAGATTCTAAAGAAAATGAGGGGACCAAGGCCCCTTGACGTTGGGGGAACACCGCCTCTAGAAACAGTAACTTGGGTATTTCGAACTGAATACTCAAAATGTAATGCTTTAAGTAATCGTGTACTTAAACCCCAAAACCCTAGGACATTTTAATTGTATTCTTCTGAAAAGTCAACAAGTAAAATTTTAATTGATGAAAAATTATTTTAGTATTTAAGTTTAAAAAAATATTAAAAATTGTCAAACAAATAAAATCAAACATGCATGAGCCTAAGTAAATTATAAGACATTAGCCATGGTCAAATATAAATAACGTGTGAAATTTAAAAAAAAAAAATTACAATAATGAGTTGAAATCAAGGTTCATTCTATTTATAGGAACTAGTCGTTCAACTGTTTCAAATCCAATTCTATGGAATATTATTTCTATTTGTTTATCCTTGAGTTTCTTGGCAAGCAAACACACCATTTGGGGTTTCGAAAGGTCACCAAAGAAATGCTAGCAGCCTCTGTAACGTTCTCATTGACTGACTATTTTATTGCATTATGGTGATAATATATTTTAAAAGATAACATTTATATATTTTTCATCAAAGAAGAGAAGAAGTTGGAAATGGTTGAAGATGGAGTGCTGGTGGGGTTATCTTGAAACCTTATGACTATTTCTCAATGTTATCTACAGCTCTGACCTAATTATCCCAACAAGAACTCTAGGACACCTTGGTACCATATTTTTTAATTTATTCGATAAATTAAATTATAATTATTTAATAAAATTAATAGGTAGATCAAAGTCAAGGTAGTATATTCCACAAAGATCACTTATATTAAGATCTCCGCATAGATCCTAATCTTCTAGACAACTCTATCAGCACTCAAGGGTATCCAGTTGGTCGAAACACTTTCCTTGCAAGTGCCTCTGATGGGTTTCTTTTGACTTATCCATACGATCTCAAGTGTATTCTCTTAGCTTGTCCTGAATCAAAAAAATCAAAGATTTGTATGCGCTTAAGGTATCACAACGACTAACCTAAGTTACAATACATCACCCAAAAATAAAATTCCAATTGAGAGGAGAATGCAGGGATAGAGCAACCCCACGGTCAGAGGTGGGGGGGGGGATTGTGGACCCCACTTTTCAAAATTTCCCTTAGGCCATCTTTCTATGTGTGGAATATTAGCATTTGGTTTCCCCAATTTTGAAAATTTTCCTTTTCTTTTTTGAACTTTTTAAAATTTACTTCCTAACCTTCTTGACTAGAAAAAACTTTTAATGGTAAAGATAAAGGATGGAAAAATCATTGTGTTTTTGTGCAAAAAATCAACAGTTGACCTCCCATATTAAATTTTGGCTCTGGCCCTAGCCCTGACCCTAAGTAAGAGTTTGAGAAAATGTTTGCTTATGATGTTTTCTCTGTAAATTAAGAAAAAGGCTAATTATTTAAAAAATAATAACTAGAGGGTAAGTGTTGAGCTTTTCTGTCGTTGACCAGCAGTCATACATGATTCGGTGACTACGTGAATCTCCACTGCTTCTTAATACATATTCCTTCTAGATTACATTTAAGGTTCGTCAAATCACTAAACAATTAATTACCAAAATTAATTAACAGAAAAAAATTAACTAAATTATTAATCAAGGGACCACCGATCCAAAAACCCTAAAATCGTGCCTTTCAAGGACAATATGGTCCAACCGGATTTGCTATGGTCGATCCATATCGGTTTACCGACACCGACTCGGGTGAAAATGTGAAATCCCTTAGAAGAACCTGATTCTTTTCGTTACCAAGTTACACTACACGGTCCCACCGACAGACATCAACGAATCTTATAAAGGGAAAGGCAAACAAAATCAGGAATCTTTTCTCTCGACCCTTCAAACGGTCGAGTGAGATTCGGAGCTCGGTCGAGTCATGAGTCATGAGTCATGACTCAGAACAGACACTACGGAGTCAACTCGCTTGTAAGAAGTAACAACGAACTAAGAGATAAGATAAGAACAAGTAGTAAAGAACGCAGAGATGAAATGAGAGATGCGACGAACCGAGAGTACGACTTTGAGGTGTAGAAAACCGGCGTTGTGTAACCGAATCTTCGTATTTTAATCCTGCTTTCCTGGTTTCCCTAAAACCACCTTTTTTAGATCCCCGATTCCGGTTTTTTGGCTTCCAATCGCTGCGTATAAATCTTGTCTCTCACTCTCTCTTTCAATCTACCCGTCTCTCATTTCATCTGGGCTCTGTTGAGAGAGAGAGAGGAGAAAAAAGCACAGAAAGACACTGAGATCTGAAACACCGACATGGGTTCGAATTCACCGGAACTGAGCTTAGATCTCAATCCGGGGTACGTGCCCAGAACTGTTACAGGTTTTCTTCGAGAGATCTCGACGATCGGTGATGTTTCTGAGAGGTTATCGAAGCTAGATGAATATGTAAAGAGATTAGAAGATGAAATGAGGAAGATCGATGTCTTCAAACGGGAGCTTCCTCTATGCATGCTTTTGTTAGATGACGGTGGGTATTTTTCTTTTGATTTTGCTTTTACAGCATCTTTTCTTGCATTTCTGTAATGGGTTTTTATTTTTGTTGATTTTATTTGATGGGTTTTCAGCCATTAAAGCATTGAAGGAGGAAACAATGCACTATAGGGCATCTGATGTTCGACCTGTAATTGAAGAATTCATTCCATTGAAGAGAAACTGTGATAACGACGGAGGGGTAAAGAACGAAAAGGATTGCAGAGACAAGAGAAACTGGATGAGCTCTGTTCAGCTCTGGAGTTCAAATGGTGATCTTAACAGCGATCGGAAACAGAAATCTGTTGCAGATATAAAAGAGGTAAATAATTCTATCGTGTTTCTAAATGGTTTAAACGAATCAGTTTTGTGGGAGATGATTTATTTTTATTTTTCTTCTTATTGAAAGACAATTGGCTAATGTGACTACAGGGAGCCAAAGAAGATAAGTGTGTCAGTACTGAAAATCCGTTTCAGTCATGCAAATACAGGAGCGGAGGAGGAGGGGCGTTCATGCCTTTCAAGGGTTATATGGGTTTTCCGGCACAGCCCGTGAAGGAAGAAGAGGAGGAGATGTTAACTGTTCCTGGGCTTTCTCTTTTGACTCCTGGACTTAAGACTCCATCTGCAAGTGAAGCAAGCTCAGGTCTGAATTCAAAGAGAACTGTTGCTTCCTCATCCTCTACTAGTTCACAGTCAAACTTACAGCCGCCGCAGACGACGGCGACGACTACCTCACAACAACAGGCTTCGAGGAAGCAAAGGAGATGTTGGTCACCAGAGTTACACAGGCGCTTCGTTAATGCCCTACAGCAGCTTGGAGGCTCACAAGGTATAGAACTCAGAAGTGAAATTTGAAAACTAGGAAAGGGAGAGAATACTAATTATAATTGAAACCTTTAGGAAGAAATAAGAAGAAATGGACTTTCTGTACTTGTTTCTGATTGAGAATTTTTTTTTTGGGCTTGGGGTTGAATTATAGAAATGGTAGTAATGGTGGGTGATAATTCCTGGCTACTACTCCAATTATAGATTTAGTTTCATTCTGTATAGGAAAACAGAACATGAATTTGGGAATGCTAGTTTGTATATCTTTCATTCGTCTGATATGATTATTTATATGCAGTTGCCACACCCAAGCAAATAAGAGATCTGATGAAGGTAGATGGCCTCACCAATGATGAAGTGAAGAGCCATTTGCAGGTGGGTTTTTCTTTTTAGGTTAACTGCAATTTTTGTTATAATTTTGTTCCTAATTAGTGTAATGGTGAAATGATGATGGAGTTTGTATTGTGGTGTTTCAGAAATACAGACTTCATACCAGAAGGGCTCCAGCCACAGCAACCCCAGTGAATCAATCAGTAGTTGTGTTGGGAGGATTGTGGATGTCCCAAGATCAATATGGGACATCTTCAAAGCCCAGCACATCACAGTCTGGATCTCCACAGGGTCCTCTTCAGTTGGCAGGAACTGCTGGAGGCATCTCCACCACAGGTGGTGAAAGCATGGAAGATGATGAAGACGGAAAATCTGAGAGTAACAGTTGGAAAGGAAATCACCACAAGTCGGGTGAAGAACATGTATAGACAGATCCATCATCCATAAATTTTTGCAGATAACCAAGTGTATGGAGAGTTTAGATATTCAGAACAACTAAATTAAAAGAAAATACAGACTGAAGGATCCTCATGAGAAACAGAGGATGAGAAAGAGAAAGGCAGACAGAGAATCTGTGAAAATTTTGCAGGTTTTCCTCATAGATTATTTTGTTCTTTTGACTTCCCCCCCAAGTAATCTGATAAATGAGGTTTATGTAATATCCCTGTGATATGAAGGAAACAGAAACAAAATCTTTCACCCATTTCCTTTTCAATTCCAATTTCATTGTTGTTGAAGAAACAAACAGTATCTCCCAATAGGAGAAAAGAAGCTGGAGACTTAAACTGAAACACAGTAGCAGAAAAAGCTGGTTCAACTTGCTTTGTGTTGTGAATTATGGGCAAAACTGAAAACCATATTTTGACTTTGATATTTGTGTTTCCTCAATAATGTCAGATTGGAAGTACAACCTAGTTCTTCCAGTGGAATTCTCTGGTTCTGCTTGAGGTTTCTCTTACTTGGCCAGCATTCCCACCAAACATTGCATCTTATCTTGAAAGGATTTATTACAAGTGTCGAGGATAACCACTTCCCACAACCCACAGCCTCCAACAAGGCGGCGTGTCCAATTTTCCACCAAAATCTTGGCTACCCTGCCGTGCTGGGTATGGCATTCTTGAGGAATCCTCAGCTCCTCCGGCAAGTTTAAGACTGGCTGCTTATCCAATTAGGTTTCCAATAATTATCATCTGACTGTTTTACCCTTTAGGCTTCAAATGCAGATCCTTCCAGATGTCGTCCATCCAGCGGCTGGATGACAAAAAATTGGACCATCAGATAAAAGTAAATAACAAAACATTAAAAAAAAAAAAAAAACTCTAAAACCACGTATAGAAATGTCATTTCAATAGTCATATTATTTGTAGATATTCACCCCCAACTGATCCATGCAGACCCCGGTCCGGGGTCCGAATCATCTCCCCTGACAGTCCACACTCTGTAGACCCTACTTATCTATTTCCCTGTTTAGCGTCTATATGAAACTCTAATCAATGTGAAATCTACTTTGTTATGACCTATTGTTTAACTAAATTTTTACCTCTTCGATTTCTCAATATTGTCATTTTTATCGAAGGTTTAATATAATCTAAATGATTGACAAACAAGTGCAATATATTTGTAGTGTAAATCTAGTAAAAAAATGTTGAAAAATACCTCCCTTCAATATGCATGTTATCAAGAAGTGAACGAGACGGCAAGTTTGTGTTGTCCAAAGCCAAAAGCAAACAAGAAACCTAGCCATCTTCGACCTCATCTTCTGGCTACACTTCTTCCGGTCAATGTACGACTTGAAGTCACTCGATAAGTGGTGACGAATCAATTGACACGACTCTTCGCTTGTCAGTCTCTGCTTTTGGCTAAGGAAAGTCTAGAGAAAAAGGTGCAACTGATGCATCAAAAATAATTCATCTTTTACATCATTAAGGGTGTGCTTGTCACATTAAGATATTTATCTCAAAAGCAAGATGTTTAGAAATTAGAAAAAAAAAACTAAACCATATGTTCGAATTATCTTCCTCAAATCTTTCAATCATGCCTAAATATGTTTAATTGTGATGTAAAATTCAAAAAAATTCCAATGACAATTTTCCATTGAAACTATTGTACAAAATCTCGCTCGCCCTTCCCTGTCTCGAACCTGCAAAATACGTGCTCGACCTTGTGTGGTTGAGGTACATCTCCGACGAGCAAGTCAGTATCAATGATATGATCTCAACTACTCAATAGAGAATATGAATACCTTTTTTATAGTGTTTACTTGAGGTGTTTATATAGTGTATGATGATAGAGTTATATTCGGAATATGACTCTAATATGAGTTGTTTTAGGAAAGTAACTCAATAAAGAGTTCTTTTACCTAGCTGACTCCCTTCTCCAGTTATTGGATGGTATGAGTCTATCCTTGTGAGGTTTACTCATCCTGCTAGGCGGATGTGTTTGTCACTATGATCAGTCCTATCATGAACCGCCTGGTTGAACCTTGCTAGGTAGTGAACCTGGTCGGATCGTGCAACTGTTGGTTCAGACCGAAAGATATAGAATGACCATTTTAGTGATTAACATAAACAAATGGAAATGCTCACCGGATAAGTATAAGAAAGCCCAAATAGTTACAAAATCTCTTAAAGATCTCACTTGTTGTCTTGTTGAACCAAAATACCAGCTAAGATTTTAAGAGCCTTGTTGCCAATGGTTTTGAGATTCCTTTTTTGCCATCTTAGGAATAATGCTTATCCACTACTGTTTGTTCAGTATTAATTCCAGAATTGGAATTAAATTCTAAAAGACAACATAGCTCATAGACCAACTAATCTTATTTTCTTTAATCTATTTTGAAAAAACTAATTGACCAACTTTAGAATATTCCAAGTTTATCCTCACCTATATTACATCATTACCCACCAAAGAGCCAGTCATGGATGCTTACACCCCCCCCCCCTAGAAACAATACAGTAATCAAACTATACATTAAATCAGTGAGGGCTCCATTCTATATGGAGGGACCCCATCATTAAAGAAGGAGATGGGAACTCATGGTAGATATATATCTCTTAAGGTTTCAAAATTTAATTCCCAGCTAGAGTAGTGTGTTTGATTAAATGTTGTTATTCATGTAGAGTAGTAGGACCATTTGTTAGGTGGCACATTCTTTCAATGGTCACCAACAACAAAAGATGAAAAAAATTTCATGCTTTGATGTTACACTAATTATTCTCTCTTCTAATTATATATATGAATATACTGTGATGGTGATGAACCTTAAACCAACACAAATAAAGTTAAATATCCCATTTGACATCACACTGTGACTCCTCATTTCATTATGAGAAGAATATTCTCTGGGTCCCATAAAAGGACTACATCAGATGCCTGGAATATTCAGGTTTGAGTTCTGAATCCTCTAGAACGGTCTTGGCTTCGCTGAGTCGTGCTTCGGTGCTGCACAATTAATGCGTTTGTACAACATTGAACTGCCTATGGTCCAGATCAATTCTGGTAGTCAGATTCAATATTGACCACACAATTTTTATTTTTATTTTTATATACTTTTTGAACTACACCACTGGAACAAAAAAAAATGAGACTGATTAGAGATTGGGTGAGTTCTGTTATACAAGTTGCCATCAAACAGGTTTTTGATATGGACTCCTCAACTAACATGTTAAGGCTTAGCTCCTAATTCTATCTGCATCTCCTTTTCTATAAGATTTTGGTTGAAAATCATGGAGAATATGCTTTTGGAAGAAAATTTTCCATCCAAAGTAGAAGCTGACATTGATGAGAGAGAAAGAGTGGATTATACATGCATACGACTCCTCTCCAAGTACATCTGAACTGCCAATTTAGTCTTTCAACCCAAGCTTTGAGTCTTTGCTGAACCTAACTGTGGATTGATTTGAAGACTTCACCTTTGCAATTTTGTCAACAAGTAGTGCTTCGGCTTTCCTTACTCTGATGGTAGTGAAACTTACCTGACACCTGAAAAATGAGAGAGGGAAGATCTCTCTCTCCTCCCTATCTCTCCTAGTTGGGTAGGCAAAAGGAACGAAATTTTGCCAAGGTTCACCAGTTCGCTACCTGGCAAACCGGGCAAACGGGCAAAATCTCGCTGAAACTTCAGCATATTTTGACCCCCCGTTTCAGGGGTGTTTTTGGTTATTTTTTGCCCAAATTTGGTGTCTACGTTAATTTGATGTCAATACTTAGTAAATTTGAATTACTTCCTATAAATTCTTCTATGCAAATTCTCATTCTTAGCCATATTTAACATGTTACCTTATGAGACCTAAATCATTTGGGATATAATTGAAAAGATTACCCATTGACATTCAAGATTCCATTACAGTACTCCTTCATAATTTAAATTATTTTATGTATATACTCTTCCCTAACCACATTTGGCACGTTGCCTTTTGATGCCCAAATCACTGGGATATAATTGATAAGATTACTCATTGATCTTGAAGATTTTGCTACAAAATATTCTAAGAATTATTCTAAGTAGAATTTTCCTCCCTAATCACATTTGGCACATTGTCTTTTGAGACTTGAATCATTGGGACAGAATTGGTAAGATTGTTCATTGACCTTGAAGATTCCACCATAAAATTGCAAGAGATCTTTAAAATATCGAGATTTCAATGATATATCGCAAAATATTGCCGACTTTTGGACCATCTCGGTTTCGCCCTCAATATCTTTTCATCCACCACCGAAAAGGCCAAAATTCACCGAATTTCAGCGAAATGTTGCACTATGGGCAAAACACACAACCATTGACTTCAAGAGTTCAAGGACAACCAGGGCATGTCTGGGCTTGGGCCTAGTTTTAGACTTCCAGAATTGGGCTACGGTTCAAGTCAAGCCCCATCCAGTAACATCCTTTCATGTACTAGGAGTCTAGGACAGCTGGCTGGGCTGGGCTGGGCTGGGCTGGGCTGCCATTATTTCATTACTTATAATGATCATCTCTCTGTAGCTGCTACTGATTCCAACTACGCACGAAAAGAAAACCCCAAGAAGATGAAGTGAAGAAAAGGTTTCTTCTCAAGGCTTTGTCATTGGGATCTAAAATTGGCTTTGTTTAGTTGGAAGGGAAGTCATTGATAAGATGTGTAGTGGAGTTTCTGTATTTACACAACATCAAAGAAACTCGCAGTAGAATAGTGATTTTAAAGAAGGGGAAAGAAAATAAAAATTAATAAAAAAATCCACAAAGTTACACGATAGCTCAAGCTTTCCTGGAAATTTTTCGTCACCATGATAGTTTACTTTAAGGTCTAGATGGAACCCATATATCTTGACCTTAAGGAAGTACAAACTTAATGGTAAACCTTTGAACAACCATCACAACCTGGTATATAAGTGTCATGGTTTTCTACCAGATCCTTCCAGAGTTTCTTCATAAGCACCCCAAGCTTGTATAGAAATGTATCCAAAGGCAATTCTGGCCAATTCTGCCTACTTGAACCATGGTTCTCGCTTGAAATACTAAAGCAGCCTTCACAGTCACAATAAAGCATGATCGTCGGTCACAAATGAAACAATTTTCTAGCAATCAATCAGTTCAACCTAGCAGTACGTACACCATGGTATATACATTCCATTCTTGCTTTTCAAGTGGCAAGCTAAAATGTTCAAACTCTAACCTTGACACCACCAGGATCAAATGCCAACGAAACTATTAACCACGAACAATTCCAAGGGTCCATCTCTTGTGGCAAGCAGAACAACCTTAGGACATCAAATCTATGACCCTTGTGCTATTTCCTTCTTCTCAAACTCAGAAAACAATTCTTCATCTGTATACTCCCAGAAAAACTCACGGGAATGTGAACCAACCGAGTCTTGATACCTTCTTTGACCCATTCTAGAGTCATGCAGTTCAAGTTGCCTAGTAACCCAAGGAGGATCAGATGAACTAAGCCACAAGGCCTCACCAGTATCCTTATGTTTAAAATCTGGAGCCTTAGGATTAACTTTCCCATGCCTGTTGTCCCACCATTCATTTGGATTGGCGAAGAAAACTTGCCACAAGTAAAGACGATCTTTTCTATTTTTTTCCGAATCTGATGCACCTAAAACTGGACAATCAAAATATGCAAGAGCTCAGGGACACAAGACAAGAAGAAAGGAAAAATGAAATTTGGAACTTGCAGCAAGAAGAAATTCTCAGTAAAGTTTCAATATGTAAAAGAAGCGCATGGATAGCCCATGGAACTTTGTACAGAAGCTATAACAATTTTAGCGCAACGCCCATGAACCAACACTACTTTTTCATGATACAATGAAATAAAATGGCAGTAAAAACTAAACAACAAAAAACCTTGTCCCAACTAAATGGGATCGGTTACATGGATTCTTGCCTTTCAACCAGCTTTCTTTGAGGTCATTTTGGATACAAGGCCTAAGCTATGGATATCTTTTCTCAACATTTCCCTTAAGGTTATCTTAAGTCGGGCCCTGGTTCTTCTAATTCCTTCAATCTATATTAAATCACTTCTGCGAACAGAGACATTTACAGGCCTCCATTGAACGTGGTTGTGTCACCTCAAACAACTTTCTTGTAGCTTATTATTTATTGGAGCTACACCTAAGACAGCTCTAATATGATCATTCATTATCCTTCATAGTTTTGCCTCTCATCTATCATAGCATCCTCATTTTTACTTCACTAAGTTTATCTATATGATATTTCTTAACAGCCCAACACTCTGTGCCATATATTCTTGTTGGTCATACGACGGTCTTATAGAACTTTCCTTTGAGCTTTAAAGGAATACGTCAATCACATAAGACCTTGGATGCACCTATCCACTTTAACATCATATTTTAATTCTTTGGAAAACACAATCCTCTTTAACACCTTTTTTTTTTATCACTAAGCCAAGGTACCTAAAACAATCGCTTTGTGAAATCTCCTTCTCATCAAGTTTCACCATCTCACCATCCGTTCGATCAGGACCAAAGGCACACACACACAATATTCATCTTCGTTCTACTTAGTTTAAGGCCTTTTGACTCCAAAGTAGCTCTACATGATTCTAACTTGACATTAACTCATACTTGTGTCTCATCCATCAAAACAATATCATCAAAAAGTATATACCAAAGAACCTCATCTTGAATGTCTTTAGTCAATTCATCCATTATAGGTGCAAATAACTATGGGCTTAAAGCTAATCCCTGATGTAGCCCAACTGTAGTTGGAAATTTACCAACTTGTCCCCCCACCATTCTTACACTTGTCACCGCACCATCATACATTTCTTTAATTATGTCCACATATTTACTTCAACATTTTGTTTCTCTAGTACTTGCCAATTAACGTTGGACTCAATCATGAGCTTTTTCTAAGTCAATAAAGACCATATAAATGCCTTTCCATAAGTCTCCTAATAAGATAAATAGCTTCCACTGTAGATCTTCCCAGTATAAAACCAAATTGCTTCTTCGAAATAGTGGTTACTTGTCTCAAATGGGCTTCAATTATTCTCCCACATAATTTCCCAGCATGACAAATCATTTTGATGCCTCTATAGTTATTACAACTTTGAATATCTTCTTTGTTTTTGTAAATTGGAACCACGATGCTTTTCCTCCATTCATCTATGGTTATTATAGCTTTGAATATATCTTTATTTTTGTAAATTGGAACCACGATGCTTTTCCTCCATTCATCTAACATTTCCTTGTTCTTAGAATCTTACCGAACAACTTGGTTAGCCAAGCTAGCCTATAGGTTCCTAAGCTCTTCCATACTTCTATTGGGATTTCATTAGGACCTTGTGCCTTGCTTACTTTCATCCTCCTTAGAGCTTCTTTTACTTTTGACGCTGAAATTCTCCGTATATATGTTTGAAAATTGGTGCCATTGCGAATGGTGTAAGCATCTGAATCAAACTTCACCCAAGAAAAAAGGACAATGCCAATAGTTACCTAATTCACAGTTTAATACAAGAAAAAGTAAAGTAGATGTCATCTATATAATATATATTGATGCATACTGCAGAAAACCTGTATAATTGGAAAAGGGATGAAGAGAATGAAGCTGAAAAAGAAAATCAGCATAACTCATATTAAAGCCTCCAAGTTATTCCAAATTACATCCATAGACAAAACATCATCATTCTATCTTAATATATTCACACTGGTACAAATATTTTAGTGTCATTTGCAGCAAATCAGTGTCTGGTTTCCTTGTATGATGCCGCTGATAGGCCAGAGAATGAATAAACCAGTCTTCATGGGAGGTAACAAATGGACATTTGATACCTCATAGATAAAAAAAAATTTGCATAATTTTGAGGTAAACTGGGTCTGGATTAAGATCGATTTTAGTTTCCAAATCAATTTAGGTAACCTATCAAGTTCAAGGATTGGGTTAGGCCTTTGCTTTCAGTTTATTTTTCAGTCTTTCAAACGAGTTTTAAAGGGGGCCGAACACTGAACATGAATTTGATTAATGAAAAGCTTTTGCTGCTGCTCTTCATTTCCACTGAAGATCTTCATCTAGTGTTTGTTCAAGGCTGGCGGGATCAGTGTGTGATCCCATGCCACCTTGTAATGGGAAACCCAGAAGGTTCACTGGTGAGATTCTGTGTCCAAACTCCAATCAATGCTTGCAGTGTGAAGCCCAGTTGGTTCATTCAAGCAGTCTTTGCTAAACCATTGGAGTTCTACATTCAATTTCTGGTTTGAAGGATTTACATCATCATTCAAATCTGTTCAAGTGTTCTTCATCATCTTCCAAGTAATTTTGAAGCAACCAAACCCTAGCAATTCTTCTTCACCCTCTGAATGACCACATCCTAGACTCTATTCTCTAGTCAATTTCCACATTCCATATACTGTCAGACCAACCTGATCATTGAAACAGTTGAGATTTGGATGAATTACTACACCTCCAACCCACCCCCAACCCAAAAAATAATAAATAAATAAATAAAAAGCAGTAAACTCAACCCAAATCTTCTCCTTTCATGACCATACAAACCCTAGACCCATCTCTCTCAACTTTCATAGAAGAAAACCTTAAATCCCACACAGCCCAAATCAACTGTTAAATCATCTCCAAATCTATATAACTACTCCCCATAACCTTCTAACAAAAGCATTCGAGTTTGGTTGAGTTCTGAACTTCTGATCAGTCAAACCCGCACTTAGCTCTCTTTTAAAAACCAAAAACCTCCTAAATTGCTGCAACTTCAATTAAGATCATTTGTCACCACTAAAAACTTAACAAGACCTTCACTGTTAGACTTCCCTACTTGACCAAATCAAAGCCTTGAGGAGATCAGATTCCTCTCAAGGGATTTTTCTTTTGTGACTTTTAAGCACATTAGTAGGGACGCAAATCAAGTTGCGGATACCCTGTCACAGAAAGCCCTGCCCTTAGCAGGTTGGACAGTTTGGCATGCATCTGAATCTTGGCTCCTAGATCTTTGTAATCAGGATGTCTTGTGTAATCCCTGCTTTCCTATTCAATAAAATTCTGGTTTACCCAAAAAAATAACCTAGGTTCCACGAAACAGCATCCCTAATTTGATCCAAAGAACCATATTTGGCCTACCTGATGATGTTCACAGCAAATGTTTTGGCTTCTAGTCGGTCTCCTACCAATCTGGAATTATGTCAGTAAAACACAAGCAGAAACTAGTTGGGCTACCATGCTGATGCAGAGATATTATTCATCTGCCAGCTTTCTTAACCTGGTAAAAATAAGATTGAACAGTTCAATATGCCAAAGATATAACACACCCAAAAAGAGAACCAGAAAAAGATTCTGATGCAGAACATGAACCATCAAAGTTGAACTCTAAAGGAGACTAACAGCAATGACACAAACAGCCAAGAAGACTATCAGACTTACTGAAAAGAGGTCGGCTTTCTTTTGGTTTTGATTTCTCCAATTTCTTGCCAGTTTCGTATTGCCCACTCTGTGCAACATAGTTCAGTTCCTTCACAAGCATCTGGAAGAGAATGGATAATGTTAAAAGAAATTATGTAACAAGAGTTAGGAAAATACCAGCAAAAGGTAACAAAAGCCATTGAGAAATTTTCCCTTATATCCTTTAAAGCTAAAATTGTGGAAGTTCAAAGACTTATCTAACCCCAGCTTATGTCAGAAAACCAGTGTCACAAATTCTTCCTGGATTAATCAGTTGACTTGAGATTGGAAAAAGGATATGATAGCAGAAATAACAACAGAATACAGGGAGGACAACTGCCACATTCAGTTGATAGTCACTTGTGCAGTAAAGCCCATCCTACCAGGATGTCTTGGGTTTGAGCCTCATGTTAATCACCTCCTCAACACCCCCCCCCCCAAAAAAAAAAGAAAAAGAAGAAAAAAAAACCCAAATAGAGTAGGAACTGTCCCCAAATATTAGAATAGAATGGTTGACATCGAATTTGTAGAGTCTCTTTGACCAAAAACCCAGGTGGTGATAAAAGTAAGAGACTGCAAGGCAGAACTAGAGTGTCAATAACAGTTTCTACCTTGGATAACTCCAAAAACTAACCAGGTCACCCATATTACAGATGAGTTCTAAAGAAATTTATACAACTATTTGCAAGAATAAGATGAGATAACAACAAAGAGAAAAGGGCTGGACCAATTTAACAAGAAAAGAAGAGACGAGAGTGGGGCTGAAAAGGGGTGAAGACATTCCCATGCAAAAAAAGCCAGCAACAAGAACTGGGAGAAGAATAGGGAACATAAAATTGAACTTGTGACATGACAGGTTTCCAAGGTTATCGATTTTACAATGCCAATTGATATGGATGAATGGTATATTTACATGATTTGAAAAGCAGGTGAAAACATGATAAATTGAGGCGAAATAATCATGAAACTAAGAGGAATTAATGGTAGAAGATGGACTCCCATCATCCTCTCCAAGAAGAAACTACATAGTTTTAGAAATGAGAATAAACCCCAAAACAACAACTATTATTTGCTCACCGAATAAAAGGTCCGGAGCTTTCCAGTTAAGTCAACCTTTGTGTAATATTGTAATTGACCTGAAACATAAATGAAATCATTTGGTCTCAAATGCTGAAGTGATATTTCTGCCATCTCGCCCTTCATCCTCACTAAAATCCTGTCAAATTACTGTAAGAGTGTTGGCTTGACCAGCAAACTGATTCCATAACTACAGCATATACCGCTAACTAAAGGAAGTAAAAACCCTAGCCCTAATAACTCAGGGGGAAAATATGTAGAATTTCGAACAAGAATTAGTCAAAAAAGTTACGAATCACACCTGAATGTACGATCAGAATAGCGGTAAGATCTCACATCGAGAAGGGTATGAACAGAAAGGTGCTTGTTGGAATTATCCATCTTCAAAGGATACAACACTGAGCCAATGAAGCTGGCAGAGTTACAGAGTCGTTTGTCCCATTTCATGGTCGTCGGCCGCTGGAACATAAGCTTATGGCGATAAAATGGGCTGCCCTCTTCGTTTCCGTCGCAAATGAAGTTAAGGTACTTCGCTGCACTGGAGGATGAAGAGAACGGAAGGAACTTCTGCAAGGAAAAAGAGGAGGTTCTTCTTAACAGAGATGAGAGACGAAAGGCTTCCATGCGTTCTCGTTGTGCAAACAACCAGGTTTCCTTCTACTTGAAGAGGTAGATTTTTCTGGTGTTTCTGAAGGTGATGATTTCGCTGCAATTCCACAAATTCGATCCTGAAACTACTACAATTCCCGGCTTTTGAACTGTTCGCACAACCGGGGTGGTGGTTTAGTGGCCCTAAACTCACTCGCAAGTAGTTTGGTTTTGCTCCTCTTGTTTTTTTTGTATTTGACAGTTGTGTGATCTTCGACTTGAGCATGTGACTAGCTTCTATGGACTATACTAGGCTTCCAGTGGGGCTCCGCTGATGGGTTCAGTGCTTGCACTGGTAGTGCATATGGTTAATGCTTGCATAAGTCACACTCGAAAAAATATTGTTCGCCACATCGTGGGCGTGCCCTTTTACTTCTTATGTATTTTATAATCTTGTGAATGCACTTACAACCATGGGGATCGATCAGTCACCAATAAAGGGAATGAATGAATCTACCAATCGAAAATGTCAGATAAAATCTATATAAACTAAAGGATCGTACAAAGTAAAAGGGGTTGAATCGGTTCCCTCCATCGATTCATCCAATTAAAGCTCTACATCAAGCTAGAGCCATGTGGTGTTTCAAATACTGACTTAACCTTAAAAGGTGACTACTTGACCGTGCAGTTGGCTCAAGTCTAACTTCTGTTTTGTAGTGATCTGGAAACTAAATAATTTTTGGATACATTAAATTCATTTTATAAAAAATGAAAGAATAATCCATTTACCCAAGCTTTTTTTTGGCATTTTTTGATGTTCTAACCAAAGAACACTAAAAACTGTTCCTTTCACCTGTTACCAAACACGCCGTAATGGTCTACCCTTCACACCATTTCTAACCGGTTTGAAAATGAAATTACGATCTAAATCGTTTCGACTACTTTCGAGGTAGATGGTCTAAAAGACAACAATACCCTTAGAGAACCAAAACAAACCGAACGGTTCGATTTTATTTTATGATTTGGCTAATTACATCATGAACCGAACCGTAAACAAGTCGCATTTGTAAAAAAAAACTACTTTTATTTTTTTATTTTGAGGATTTCGTCGCGCTGCCCGCAATGTTAAAGCTTCGTTATATTGGATTTATTGCTTTCGCTTTCGTTGGATTTATTATGTATGAGGCCAAGGAAGCAACATATATGATCTATTAGTTATTAGTTATTGAAATCAGTTCTTCTGAGGGTTCTGCTGCGCATTCTTGATTTCTCCTGCTGTTTTAGCTATGAATTTCGGTGCTCCGCTGAGAAGCAAAATGGATTTGGTGGCGGGTTACAAGGTATCAGTCGTCGGAAGCTCTATTTACGAAGTTAAATGACTAATTAGTATGGATCTATTGATGCAGCTTCTATTCCGCTTTATACTTATCGTAAAGGAAAAAGGTTCTCCTGATATTCAAAATCCCTCCATCTTAATTTCTTCAAATTTTGCAGCACCTGTCTATCATCTTAATAGACCAGTCAACCTGCCTTTTTCCCTTTTTGGACAATTTAACTTTTCATTGGTGAGCTGTAGAATTTCTGTTTGACTGTATTTTACTGGATTTTCCTGGTTCGGGTTTGACTACATTAGGAATCAAGAATTGGTCCAGAAATTAAACACAGTATCAGGAAAATTGTCTGTCTTAGGGGTGTGGTAATGTGGGAACTGACAAGTTGGTCTTATTGCGAGAAAATAATTGTAGTTGGGTACTTGGTCAGCTTTAGTTGCATAATTGTATGAAGGGAGATTGAAGTTTAAAATTCTTCTGTGGCCTTATTTTCTTTAAACCTTTTCTTATGTAGAAGTATGTGAAAGTATATGAATTCTTCTGTATGTTGGTTGAGATCACCATTGCTATAATGGGTTGTTAGCTTATTGTGAACAAAATAAACACAAAGAAGCTTTAATGTATTGTATCTGTGTGTATTGCATTGAGTCTCGATGGGCAAGATATATAGAAGGAGTTTCCTAATGTGCTTAGTACATGGATGGAATACACAACCATTGGGGATAGAGTTTCTTGATCGTATTTACATGAAGAAAGAATGTGCAATATCCTATTGATCCATAAAGGGATTATGGAGTTGGAGATATACACAATCGCATGAGGTGTCATGATAAGAGTTATGTCAATTGAGATTGCTACTGCTGTAATTGGCTGTTTATTCATAAATCATACTTATGAGAACCTATGTATTGTCTTCTTCTTGTTAATTGGAGACTATTATGTCTTTGTGACTTTGTTGAGTTTCCTACATAAAATAGTGAAAAATAGTAAGGCACCTACTACTCTCCACCTCTCAGGCCTATGAGGGTGCCAGTCAAACTAGTTGTAACATTGATATCCATGCTATCATCTTCCTTATCTGGTCTAAATCGTGATGCAAGCCTCTGAAGTACTTTGTGCATGTGCACCATGGTCAGCATTTCTTGTGGCATAATCAAACTGATTTTTGTCTGTGAATTGGTTGAGCTTCCTCTATTACTTTGACTCCGTGTAATCATAGCCCCACATCACCACCATTACCACCAACAACATTAGATGGAAATCGTGTGCAAATGTGGCCATTTGTATCCTCCTAATCATCCCCACTAGTCTGACTTACAAGGTCAGGGTGTTTATGAAGGAATTTGGCCCTCTTGAGAAATCATAAAGTCGTTGACATCAACACCCATCTCAATAGAAGTCTTGGGTTGGACTTGCTTCCAAGCTGATCCCAATGTACACCGATGCCACAAGATCAATAAGAGGGCTGGTTCACTTCATCAATCAGTTAACCACCCACCAAAGGGCCACAGGGCCCACAAGTTTAGCTCGGCCAGCCAACGTGGGCTGGGAAATTTTTGGGTTTCACAAATCCAAAATCATGGGGATCATAATTGGCTTCTATAAGTCCACAAACTGGCCAATGGGCTTGCTTCTGAGGTTGGGACCACAAGGCTGCTACAATCAACTTGGATTTAAAGCTGGGTTCTGCAAGAAACAAGACCCTTCTGCTTTACTTTGAGACTTCTATTAGACTTAAAACTTAGTTTCTATTTTCTTCATTAGACTTAGTTTCCAGTCCAGTCATTGTTTTCTAATTCAGTCAATATTGTGTTCCTAATTTCATAGTTTCTATTTTTGAAACCCTCGTTGTGTTGAGTTTCTAATTCATAGTTTACCTACTATTTTATGTAAATTTGAAAGGCAAGACATTACTAATGGCTTCTAGGACCCTCCACTCAATTATGTTGATGAATGGAAATTTGCTTTGAGATTTATTCTTGTCCTGGTGAGAGGATGAAGGGCTGAAGCTGAAAGCCTGAAACTACACCCCCTTTCTGTCTTGCCCTTCAACTCTGACATAGTTTCTACTGTCGCTGCTACCTTGTGGCTTGTGAATGCAATGAACTGCTTTTGGAGAACTCTCTGAAGACTAGATCCAAATTTTCAATCTCCTTTGAGAGTCTTTCTGCTTCACATGTCCAAAAGGAAGGCTGCTAAGTCTGTTTTCTGCCAAGATTCTGTTAAAAACTTTGGAGAGTCCGATCTCTGCAATCCTCTGCCTTATTGAAAAGCTAGTTGATGGCTTGATGCACAACCTGCCTTCAAACAGATCCAACTTCAAACCAAGTTTGACACCATTTTGGTGGCCTGTTTGTTTGCTGCAGACTTCCTTCTATTCTCAGTTTCACCTTCTAATTCTGTAACCTGGACTTAACTTGAGATCAAGCCATCAGATAAGCCCCAACTTGGACTACTAATCCAGCCTACCTAGGCCTGCACTCAACCTGAAGTACGAAGTAAAGTCCTAATCAGAGTATCAGACGCTGTAGCTATAAGACTTCTCCTGAACCAGAATGAATCAAATATAGTACCGTTGAATCAATAGTGGGTCTAAATGCCCGCAGGTCCTGGTTCCTGGTTCCTGCCATGGCACTTCAAGGAATACTTCCTCATATCTACATCAGGATCAGTACTAGGCTACTAGCTGACCATGTAAGCTATTCAGCCAATTGCCTGGCTACCACCTGCAGCAAAACCAAGGGGAAAAAGATCATTTGAGCTAAATACATACATCTGGAATTTATTCTTCTTGTGTTTCCTGTTATATGAGCCATTGAAATTTCAGTTAGTAAAACTTCCATCGCTTATATGTTTCTTTTTCAATTTTATTTTTTAACATTGCTCTTTGGACAGGGGGTTGTTGGGCTTGTCTTTGGGAATGAAAGTTCTGCTTCCAGTGAGGATAGGTAAGCTGAATACCTTGTCGTATTATTTTGGGTTTCCTTCACATGAGAACATTTTTACAATTAGATGATTATTTTGATGCCTCTGTATTTTAGTTGCTATAACTTGTTGCTTCGCATCCACCCTTGTATTGGAAGTGTCTTAATCATTAAATAACTACTTATTTGTCAATGTTAGTTTGCTATAAGGTACTTTTTGGTCTTCTTTTTTTTATTTAAATCCAAGAAGCAAGTAAATTTAACCATATGTACATCTAGCCCTGGATGGGATTTCTGGGAGTAAACATTATTTTAGGAGCCATTGATTGTGGAGATACTTCAGTGTGCTTTTTGGGGAGGTTCTCTTTCTTCAAAGGGAACCTAAAATATTATAAGTCACTAAGTGATGTACTGTTCATGCAATTTTTATCTAGATAAAATAAATTCCAGAAGGTGGTTCTGAAATAGAGTTTTGAGTATGGGGTGGAGAATCCTGGTTGAGGTGATGAACATGCAGATTTATATCATTATTTTCAGCAATTCAAAGATCAACTATATCGGATATTTAGGTTCATTTGCAAATTCTTTTGATGGTGTTTTATTTATTATGCAAATTTTAGTAGGGGACAACAGGAGCAGTAGTTGTAACAAATATTTTTGCATTGTTTATAAGGGTTCAATTGATCTTACATTGCTACTGCTACTCAGGAGTAGATACTCAAGTGTGTTGATGTGTGTTTCGTGGTGTTTCATCCCTTTGATGTCATGTTTCTTTCATATTTTTTTGGGGGTGGGTGTTGGGGGGGGTTTGTATAACTCTTCTTAATTCTTCTTTTCTTTCTTTTTTGTTAGCTTCTTTTTATAACTGACATAATGGCAAACCCACATAACTCATCAGATTCCCAATTCATAAGTTAAAATATTCTCTTGTAATTTCTTATCATTAAAAACTATTTTGCATTGAAATTATCCTTAGGCATCTCAATTGAGGCTTCTCTGATATCAAGTGTGATCAGACTCTTGATGTGAATGTTTATTTCTGCCTTTTTAGCAATCATAATAATCAAATTGATTTATATTACAGAGCATCTCTGGAGCTTTTGTGGTGAGACTCCCCCTCCCTTTTCCTGCTTTGCAGGAAACACTTGCTGGGAAGGCCAAAGGGTTGGGCAGGAAGCATATGTATTTTTCATTAGTATAGTTTTGTAGTAGGAGTAGCTAGTGGAGAGCGAAAATTGTCTGTGGTTAGAAAAATTGGCAGACAATAATAAAATATTGATTGTAGAAAAAGAGGCTTCTACCCGTCTGTTTATTTTCTTTCTTTTAAATATTGTAAGGGAGGAGGCAGTGGCAAACAGGTGTGTGTTAAATAGCTAGTTGTGTTCTTCACATTGAAGAGGTAAACTATTGAGCAACTCCTTGGCCTTAGAAGGAGAGAAAGCTGTTAACGAACATTGCTTTGGATAATGGGAAACTGTTGGCCATCTTTTTTTTTTTTGGATGAATAAATAATTATATTGAAAACAACAAGCAAAACAGACAAGCACAAAGTAGCAAAAGAGCTCAAGAGCAGAGAGCAGAGACCCCAGAGACTAACAATTAACCTATTTCTGGGGTAGTAAAAGAAGAGCTGAGACCCCAGAAACTAACAATAAACCTATTTCTGGGAGAGTCAAGCACAGGGGGATGGGGAATAGACAGCAATCTAGATGATACATCAAAGTAGATGGCGCTCCAAATCAAGTCAATAGAGCGAGATTTGGAAGTCCATCTTCTAATGTTTCGCTCCCACCAGAGATGATGGATGATGGCACCGAAAACTAACTTGCCAAGGCGATCGCAAATGGATTGACCAGCAAAATTTCTCAAGAACCATGACCAATCCCGAGCAAAACCCTGAGAACGTCTCGAGCGGGGCCAGATGGATGCAATGGCTCTATCCCAAAGGGACCGGGAAAGGGGGCAGGAGAAAAAAAGGTGGTCAATGTCCTCTGAAGCGTTCCAACAAAGGGAACAGTTAGGGGTGGCTTGGATATGGCGGCTAATAAGGAATGATTGGGTAGGAAGGGCAAGGTTTAGAGCTCTCCAGAGAGTGAGGGAATGGCGGGGAATGTGACCTTTGAACCAGACCAACCGGGACCAAGGGACAGGGTGGTGGTGGTGGCGAAGCAGGTTCCATGCGAGGGCTGTGGTAAAAGATTTAGTGGTGGAAGGGGACCAAATGGTGGCGTCACACGACTGACTAAGGATAGGGGGGAGGGCATTCCAAACAAGAGCTAGACTGGGGTGGGGAAGAGGGGACCAGGACCCATTGGAAATGAAGGCATCAAGGGTGGTAGATTTGGGGATTCGAGTCTCATAGACAGCGCGAGGGCCGAGGAGAGAATAGAGAAAGCCCAACGGATGCCAGGGGTCGAGCCAAAAAAGAATGGAAGTTCCAAGCGAGATTTGGATTGAAATTGCAGTGAGAGCTCGGGGACGGAGGAGAAGGATCTTCCTCCAAATCCAGGACGGATTAGAGGGACAAGAAACTGTCCATAAGGAGTCCTGCTTGAGAAGGTAAGAGTATACCCACGAGACCCAAATTGAATCCTGCTTAGATACAATCTTCCAAATGAGTTTCAAAAGACAGGCCATATTAACATCAAGAATGCGGCGGATCCCAAGGCCTCCCTCAGATTTGGGACGACAAACAGAGTCCCAAGCGATGGGATGGAGGAATCGGGAAGATTCTTGGCCTTTCCAAAGGAATGCACAGAAGAGGGATTCCATGGAATGGATAATGGATTTCGGGATAGAGAAAATACCACTCCAATACAGGTATGAAGATTGGAGGACAGATTGGATGAGCACGACTCGACCCGCAAAGGACAAAAGCTTCCCTTTCCAAAGTTGGAGCTTTTTCCTAATATGGTCAAGCATAGGAGCGCAGTGGTGGCGGGTGAGCCTACTAGGGATGAGGGGGAGGCCAAGATAGGTCACCGGGAAGGAGCCAGGGCTAAATCCAGAGAGCTGTAGAAGGGAAGCCCGAGTGGAGTCCGAGACTCCAGAGAGAAAAATAGTAGATTTGCTGAGATTGACACGGAGGCCATAGAGAGATTCAAAGGAGGAGAGAGAGGAAACAATGGTGGAGATAGATTGGTGGTCAGCCTTGGAGAATATCATGAGGTCGTCCGCAAAGGCAAGATGAGTAAGATTTGAGGATCTACACTTAGGGATGGGAGAGATTAGGTGCAGGTCCGTGTTAGATTGAAGGGTACGGGAGAGAACCTCAAGGGCTAGGGAGAAAAGATAGGGGGAGAGAGGGCAACCTTGGCGGATACCCACTCTCGAAGGGAAATAGCCAGCAGGGGAACCATTGGTGATGATGGAGAAATGGGGGGTAGAGATACAAATCTCAATCCAATGGACAAAGGACGGAGGGAATCTCATAGCGGAAAGGACCTCACTAATGAAATCCCAACGGATAGAATCGAAAGCTTTATGGAGATCAACTTTCAGGAGAGCGGCCGGAGAGTGGGACGACCTGTCAAAGCCCCGGACAATTTCAGCACAGAGGAGAATATTATCCGAGATACTACGACCCGAAATGAATGCAGATTGGTTAGAACTCACCAGAGAGGGGATGACCTTCTTAATTCGGTTAGCAAGAATCTTTGAGATGAATTTGTAAATGACATTGCAAAGAGAGAGATGGGGCGAAAATCGGAGAGGGAAGAAGCCCCCAGCTTTTTGGGAATGATGACAAATAAAAGTTTGGTTGATGGAGGACAGCTGAGAAGGATTGAAGAAGAAGCTGCGGATGGCAATGACAAGATCGTTGACAATGAAGTCCCAAGTAGACAAAAAGAAACCCATACTAAAACCATCAGGGCCAGGGGCACGGTTGGCTTTGTGAGAGCGAATGGCAGAGATAATTTCTTCGGGGGAAGGGATGGATCGGAGAAAAACTTGGTCTGGAGGAGAGACAAGTTTGTTGATCATATAAGGGGGAAGAGAAGGGCGGGATGGGAGAGTGGGAGGGGAGAGAAGGGTGGAGAAGAAGGAGACAACCTCATTCCTAATGCTAGAGGGATCCGAGATCCACGATCCGTTTCTAGAGAGGAGACAGGGAATGGAATTGAAATTGAGACGACCTTTAAGGGAGCGATGGAAGTAAGCTGTATTGGCATCCCCAAGGTCAAGCCACTTAATTCTCGCTTTTTGCCGAAGGAAACTATCCTCCTGGGAGGAGAGAGAGGAAAGGGAAGCGGAAAGCACTCGCTCTTCCTCAGCAAGAGAAGGGTCCGAAGGGCAGTCCTGGAGGAGGCGCTGGACCCTAAAGAGGTTAGAACGGCAAGTGGAGACTTGAGAAGAGATATTTCCAAAGGTGGAGGAGTTCCAGGATCGCAAGGCGATCTTGGTATTTTTGAGTTTGCGGGCCAAGGCAATAAGAGGGAGGGAATTGCAATGCACCGGCTGGTTCCAGGCTTCAGAGACAGTGGGGAGAAAGGAGGGGTTAGAAGTCCACATGTCAAAGAATTTGAAGGGCTTAGGGCCAAAGGAGAGCGGGTCAAGGAGATGGAGGATGCAGGGAGAATGATCAGAGAGGCCAGGAGAGGAGAAATTGACATGGGAGGCAGGGAAGGAGGAAAGCCAGGATTCATTGACCAGAAAGCGATCAAGCTTGGAGGCAATGCGAGCATCTCCTGATCTCCTATTATGCCACGTAAGGAGGTGGCCAGACCAGCGGAGATCAGAGAGACCCGAATCCTCAAGGCAGGAATTGAAAGCATCCACAACCACAGGGTCAGGGCGGGATCCCCCAACCCTCTCATGCGAAAAGCGGACAATATTAAAATCACCACCGACCCCCCAGGGAGCCCCCCCAGGGAAGAAGCCAGGGAACGGAGATCAGCCCATAAGGGGGAACGCTCGAGAGGCCGATTGAAGCCATAGATGATGGTAAGGAAGAGAGGGGAGGAAGAAGGAGAAGTAAGTTGGAGGTGCATGAATTGAGGGGACGAGGAAATGAGGGAAACCTGGAATTTTGAAGGGTCCCAAAGAATCCAGATGCGACCATTAGGGGCGAGATTAGAATTAGAAAGAAAAGACCAAGAAGGGGCTATTGATTTGGCAATCCGAAGGGCATTGTCTATGTGAATATGGGTTTCAATGATGGCACAAAAAGAAGCTTTCGAATCACGAATGGAATGCTTGACATCAGCTTGCTTAGACAGGGCACTTAGCCCTCTAATATTCCAAATGAGTATACTGGACATAGCTACTACTGAGAGGGGGAGAGGGCCTCTAACTGGCTAGAAAGGAGAGAAGCAGAGGTTGGGAAGGGAAGAGGAGATAGGTCCGGGGCCTCACACGATGGGGAGTGTAAAGGAGATGGGGTTTCAAATAAGCTCGGGTCAATGGTGGAACTAGAGCTTGGGGAGAAAGAGGCAGAGGGGCTAACCGGGACAGAAGAAGCGGAAGGTGTGTTCTGGGGACAAATAGGATTGATAGGCGTGCTAATGATGGGCGAAGAGGGAGGACAATGGGTTGGGTCCAGGACGTTGGATAAAGAAGAATGGGTTTGAATGTTAGTGGGTTCATGGGTTAGGATATAGGTTGGACCAGAGGGTTTAAAAGGTTTGGAGTTGGGCTGGCGAGAAAGAGGGTTCAGTGGTGGGCTAAATTGTTTATGATTTTGGAATTGGGTTGGACCAGGGGTTTTAGGTGGTTTAGAAGTGGGCTGGCGGGAAAGAGGGTTCAATGGTGGGCTAGATTGTTTATGATTTTGGAATTGGGTTGGACCAGGGGTTTTAGGTGGTTTAGAAGTGGGCTGGCGGGAAAGAGGGTCAGGTGGGCTAGAAGAAGGCCCATAAGTATTAGGGTTAAGGAGAGGGATAAGAGGGTTAGAGGCAGAGAGCTCAACGTCATCATTGAAAAGGGCAAGGGGAATCTTCAGAGGAGGTGGTTGGTCTCGAGACAAGGTCGGTGCCAAAGTAGGTGATAAGGGATGGCGGAGGCTCAAAAGCTTGACAGAGGCTTGCAGCGGTAAATCCGGAGCAGTTTGACCAGCTACATGATGGGACGAAGGTAGGCTATCGAGATGGCCAGGATCAGAGAAATTCTGCTTAAGCGACAACCAGCAGGCGGAGGTTTCGTCCACGGCACCATTGATGTGAGAGGAGGAAGCTTCTATCAGATCACCGTCAGAAATGGCAGCGCCTAATCCCTAAGAAGCAGGGTTTGCAGGGTCCTGAAAAGATGGAGGAACAATACCAGAGGAAAATAGGGATTTTTTTTTTTTTCTTTTTTTTTTTTTCGATTCCTCCAGTAAGTCTTCGTCGTCGTCGGGAGAGTCGGAGATACATCAGCAGGAGCAACAGGCGTAGAAATCAACTCGAGGCGGTCAATCAAAGGGGTCTAAACAAGATTGCAAAAAGTATTGTCCATTCTTTCTTCGGCAAGCAAGGGGACTTGGGCTCTGATGGCAAGTGGGGCATCGTCCAAATTTCCTTCGGCATGAAAGGGAACTTGAGCTTTGGAGGCTGGCGGAGCATTCGATGAAACTGGCAGGGGCAAAATACCTTGAGATGAGTTATTCACCGAGACAGTCGATGAGCAGGAAGAGTCGTCGTGACCAAAAGAAGCACAAGCGTCGCACCTCGACGGAATCCAATCGTAGGCTATGATTTGGTTGTAGTGCAAACCATTGTCGTCTTCAATGATGATATGAGGGGGAAGGGGTTTGGCTGCAGAGATTTCAACACAAATCCTAGCATACGAAAGACGTTCAAGTCTAATAGTCTTCAGGTCAGTGCGGAGAGGGCGACCAATCGCTGAACCAATACGGCTGAGACACTCCTGATTCCAGAAATCCAGGGGAAGGCCAGGGAGGTTAAGCCATAGGGGAATCGTATTGAAATCAACCCTGCATAGAGGCATAGAAGGCTCCCAAGATTTAATAAAAATGGGCGATTTGCCAACAAACCAGGGGGAACCTTCGATCGCTTTAGTTTTGCAAGAAGGAGAGGTAAGTTTGAACAGGAAGGTGTTGGAATCAATCAAGAAAGTACCCAGGGAACCTTGGGCCTTCCATTGCTTGGACAGGGAGGCTTTGATGATACCAAGAGGAGGGCAAGGGCCCATAAATTGGCCAAGAACAGCAAGACCCCAGTGCCGGATACTATCATGAGTGGCTTCAGCAGGACAATGAACCAAGGGGGGGAGATCCGTGGAAGGGGAGGGAGGAATGAACGAGAGATTGCAGTCATGTGTGGGGAGAGAAGGGATGGGAGAGTGAGAAGGGGAGAAAAGAGATGACCAAGCTTTAGGAGGCTGCTCATGGATGCTGGAGGAGGCAATTTCAGGAGAAAGAAAGGAAGAGGCAGAGGCTAGCGGTGGGTTACAAGGAGGGGGGAGATGGGAGGATGGAGGGGGGACGCTAGTGGACATGGTTCAGGGAGAGGCAACAAGGAAGAAGACCAAGACACCGGAACAAGGAAGAGGATCACCGGAGCACCATGACACCGGAACCAGAAACATTGTTTCTGCAAGTTATGGCTCTATCTACAGGGAACATGCTGGTTTCTAAAGTCGAAAGCATTCTCCCAAAACAATGTTACTTTGGGAAGAAGTTGGCCATCTTGTTCTGTCCTTCCATGTCCCACTTACTGGTGCTTCGGATAGAATTCTTAGTGTGAATGACAAAAACAAAGGATTTTTGACTATCTGATGCAAGTGTTGCTTTTCAAAATTTCTGAAACCACGTTTCTAATGCATTCATATCTCAATGTTCGGTTATTTATTGAAATCATCAAATATACTACATGTGACCCACCTAGCATGTTTCCTGATCCTTCAACTGTTAACCACATGGCAAGTAACAATGACTGTATTTTTATATTAATTCTGACATTTTCCATGTTAAATTCGAAGACCATTGTAAAGAAGTGATTTACAATAGTATTTCAATTTTCTTAATTTGATGGGTAGACCACTGACACAGGTTTTTCAACATGGACATGACAAACCCCGAAATTCCAGAAAAGGAGCATAGCTTAATTAATTAAACATGCTTAGCATGTTTAAATATCTCAAAAATTGGAATTCCAAGTTGTTTCACGGTGGAAGGCAACCTCATTGTGGTAGTTTGATGCTTATAAACATGGAGAATAACTTTGTATATTCTTTTGCCCTTACATATGCTATATAACATGCATTATGTACATGAAATAGACAAGTGGATAATAAGCCAGTGCATGAAATTATATGGTTTTACCTGTATTATGGTGCTTTTTAGTAAAGATTTTAATAGGAAAGAGTTGGTCAAAAATTTAGTAAGAGAAGAAAATACTCAAGTAGGACAAGTTGGGCCAGGTTGGGTAAAGGACTAATGGAGACAGGATGAAGGAGAAAGAAGGATAAAGAAGAGGGGGAAGAAGGGGAAACCTGATAAGAATCAGACATAAAAAAAGAGATGGAGAGGAAAACTATTAAGAAGAAGAAGAGGAGGAGAGGAGAGAGTGGGAGGGGGCTGCGAACGTACAATGCTCATGCTTTACTTCATTTTTCTATTCCTTGCTCAGTAAACTGATTACAAGTGTTTAAATAACAAAAGAGACATGCTTCAATACGAAAACAGCTATAGTAGGACTCTTGGTAATTTAAAACTAACAAAAAAACTGATCCTACCAGGACTCTTAGCAATTTAAAACTAACTAAAAACCTAGATATCCTACCCGAATTATAAATCTGATTACATAATTATTCTAATAGTAAATTACAAAATCCTACATTATCTCTTAAAAATCCCATGAAAACAATTCCTATTTTATCTCTTAGCAAGCTGGACTTAGGCCCACCTAATATGAAGAATTATCTCCTAGGTTACTGTTCTCGTGAACAGTAACTTTTGGTTGTGTTGCATCAAGGACACACCTTCAAACCAGTGTCTAGTTGTGTCTGTGCTAGCATTTGGCATGACACATGCAGATACATGAAAAAAGCTGGAACTAGCTGACTAATCTTTAGTTCTTCCATCCCCCTCTGGGCTTATATTGTTGGGTGTAACACGAAGGGACAAGTGGGCGCTGCATGAGCACTCCCTCCTAGGCCATGAAGTCCTCCACATCAACCCCCATCTCCTCTGCATTCTGTCTATTGGGACGACCTCCCTCCTCATCCAGTAATGGCTCTCCACTGTCCCTAATCCAGTCAACACTAAGTTATCATCATCATCCTCCATCTTAATATGATTTTCCATCGGTCTCATATTATAGTGTAAGTAGACAAGGTCCTCTAGACGCTTCACATCCAATTAGTTGCATCTCTTTGAGTGGATGAGGCTATAGGTGCTCCAATTTCGCTCACAACCAGTGGCAGAACATGTCTGGAGAGCGCGTTCGCTTGCAATCGTACTCAAGTGGGGTGAGTCACATCCAAATTGCAATCACCATTTAGCTGCAACAAATATAGACTCCAAGTCATTTCAATACTTAAATAACTAAGTTAAATATATAATTTAATAATTAAATATATAATGAATTAACTTACCCTCAGGGGCAGATTCTCGTCCCGATATGGCCACGGAATGACCGAAGCTCCTAGTGGCATCCCTAAATGTCTTTATCTAATATATAAAGAAAAGAAGAAGGAAAAAAAACAATAACTAGGTTATAATTTAGTATAAAACTATGAATTGTGAATATTAAATCACTATCTCACCTCCATAAGGATGACGGCTTGTTTAGATGGATCTGGTTCCAACTTCTCCACTACAGTTTGGACGGCATTCGTCAAATCTCTTCTCATCCCAAGATTGTCTTTGTAATGTTACTTGGGATTTAAATAGTATGTTGTGTAAGAAAAAGCAAAAATAGGAGGGAATTGTCAATCCTTAAATACTTAATAGTATGATAACACAATAAAAATTAAATTGATTCCTAGACTTAACAACTCACCAGCCTTATACAGTGGATGTTGCAGTATAGGCTCCCAAGTCCCATCTAACTTGGATAATGTCAAGGACTATCTTGTTGTTGTGTGGGTAAACCTAAGCAACTTCTTGCTTCATCCTTTCTACTATAGCCCATATATGTGGAAGGGTAGGTCTTCTTTGTTGATCTACCATCCTCAACACATGCACCATAGGCTCAAGCATCTTCACCACTATCCTCACATTATGCCAGAAACTGTCATCGAGTATGGTCAACTGTGGTATCCTTCCTCTTATGAATGAAGAACCCTCCCAGTTAAACCACTACTTTGATGCGAATATGCTCCTAAAGCTAGTCTTCCTACTCTCAAAGCTCTACAGTGCTATCCAATTGGTAACAAATCTAGTTATGCCTGGTCTCACTAAGTCACCCTGACACTTGTTGCTATCATTTTTAATGCATATGTGTGGTTAGAGATGAATGTGCTAACTTGTCGAGCTTGCTTCATGGTCTTTTTCACAAGCTTGACCTTTCCGATGTCCTTTAGCTTTAGGTCAATGTAGTGAGCAGCACATGGAGTCCAATATATCTGTCCATCCATCAAGGCATCAATACAAAGTTATAAAGTGTACATGTAATGTAAATATATGTATTTAAAAATAAAAATTAGTACTAGAAGTAGAAGGGGTTTTGATACCTAGGGTTCCCATGCATCTTCAACTCAGCTTTCTTTAGTTGGAGCCATTGTCAGTCACAATTTGGATCACATTCTCCACTCCAACCTCCTTCACCACTTGCTTTAATAATTTATAAATGTATTTTACATTCTTCTTCTCACTAGATGCATCTACTGACTTGAGGAACATTGTCCCCCCATCACAATTCAACATGAAATTGATGATGGACTGTCTAGTGAGACCAGTCCAACCATCATCCATCACAATCACTCTATAATAAGCCCACATGGGCTTTATTCCATTAATATACTCATTTATCTCCTCCTTATGCTTAGGCAAATAGACATTATATATCTCATATGGAGTGGGTCCCTTTACACCACTTTCAAACCTGCCTATCTCCTCAATCATATCCCTATAGTAGGGCCCTTAGGCTGTATGTGCTGGAATACTATGGCAATAAGGCCATTTGGAGAAAGCCATCCCCACTTTCTCCTTCACAGTCTCCCATAAGTGCTTTAACTTTCTCTGCTTTTGCTCAGGCCTCTTAAATAGGGCCGGATCACTGTGAAGAATCTCCAAATCCGGATTTGTATGATGTGCTGATGAAGTTCAACCCCTTATTGGGGACCGTGGGATAGGAGCCTCCTACCTCACACTCTGACTCCTCCTTATAGGGACTTAGGAGCTGCTTGTGTTTACTATACCTATCCATATAGGGACTTAGGAGTTGTTTGTGCTTACCATACCTGCTGGCTCTCTAGAGGACCCACAACCCATGGACCTCTATTGCCTCCTCATGTCATCAATCCTCTGTTGCTTCCTACTCATCATCATCGCCCTCCTGATCTGTTAGGCTTTTTGGTCAAGGTCACATCCATACTCTCCTGGCTCTTCTAAATCATAATCCTCTGGCTCTTGAAGGTCATCTAGGTATGCATCCTCGAACTCCTCCCTCTGTGTTCTCTTCTCTTTCCTCTTTTGCTTTCCCCCACTTAAGTATGAGGCCATTGCCTTGTTGACCTCTGAGAGCATCTTTTGGCACCCTACTACATTCATGTTTCCACCAGCTAGATGCACCTTCGATCTAGTGGCTCCACCTCCTCCTATTTGTTTCTTGCAGTAATTACACTTGTTCTTCCTCTTATCAGTTGTCAGTGGCCTCCTATGTTGCCAAGCTATATTTGACATCTTTGAAAGAGAGTGCCTGACACAAGAAATATACACTAAGTATCTTGAAAAGCTCCACAATATGCTCCAAAAATTATATACATGCTTCTAATAATAACCTCCTATTTTTAAAGATAAAACAAAAATAAATAAGTATTTTTTAATATCTAAATAATTTTAAAATATATAAAATACACACTAGTTATCAAGCTCCACAACATGCTTAAAAAATTGCATACATGCTTCCACTAATACTCTCCTATTTTTAAATTTAAAACAAAAATTAATTATTTTTTTAATATTTGAATATTTTTTAAATTATTTAAATATATATATTAACTATAGTAAAAAATAGATAATTAACAGGAAAAAAAATTGATTCAACACCTACTATACATATACATTTTTAGCAATATGCATAATTTACAAAATAATTTTTAGTAATAGAAAAATAAAAAAATAGTAGGAAGAACATAAAATTAATTTTGACACTACAAATTCATAGATCAACACTCTAAAGTAAACATACTTAAATTTGGAAGCAATCCAAGAAGATTTAAGGCACAAACAAAACAAAAATAAAAAAATGAGGAAGTTGGTTACTCACCTTCTTTGATTCTCAAAATCCCAACAATGGAGGAGCAAGATTGGAGAAGGAATGCAAAGGAGTTGTTAAAATGGGTGAAATGGGGGTAGAATCCAAGAGAAATAAAAATAGGTTGAAATCTCACTAGCAATATCGCACGAAATCGCGAAACCTGCAAAATAATGCAAGTTTCGATAAAAAATGGTGATTTTTATAACCTGCCCTGTATCGTTTCGGGTCGTTATGAAACGATACAAAATTTCGTGTTGTATTGATCGAAATTCCATATCATTTCTATACCCCTGGCATCCGATGGGAGTTCTCTATACCCTCCTGGGTCCCCGTGCTGCCTACGAGACCCGTATCCCCAAAACTTGCACCCTGGATTGTTTCATCTCCAACGGTTCGTGGATCCCACTCCCTCATCCCAGCCTCTCTCTAGTTTGGAGTTCCCTTCCACCTATCTCCAGCCAACCCTCGGACATCACTATTTGGTCCCCCTCTCCCACCAAATCATTCACCACGGCCTCAGCCTGGAACCTCCTTCGATCCCATCACCCCCCTGTCCCCTGGTCCCGGTTAGTTTGGTTTAGAGGTCACATCCCCCGCCATGCTCTCACCCTTTGGAGGGCTCTCAATCTTGCCCTCCCTACCCAATCTTTTCTCATTAGCCGCCACATTCCCGCCAACCCTTCATGTTCCCTTTGTTGGATTGCCTCTGAGGACACTGAGCACATTTTCTTCTCCTGCCCCCTTTCCCGTTCCATTTGGAACAGAGCCCTCTCCTCCATTTGGCCTCGCGCTCGTCGATCTCTTGGGTTTGCTAGGGATTGGTCATGGATTTTGAGGAACTTTGCCGGTCACTCTATTTGCGATTGTCTCGGCAGGCTAGTCTTCGGTGCCATCATCCACCATCTTTGGTGGGAGTGTAACATTAGAAAATGGACCTCCAAATCTCGTTCTCTGGAGCTGATTTGGAACGCCATCTACTTTGATGTATCTTCCAGATTGTTGTCTATCCCCCTTCCCCCTGTGGCGGACTCCCCCAGAAATAGATTAATTGTTAGTTTCTGGGATCTCCACTCATCTTTTACCCCCTGCTTGAGTACTTTGTGCTACTTGGTCTGTGGCTTTGTATTGCTTGTTGTCTTTAATATAATTATTTATTCATCCAAAAAAAAAAAAACGAACAATTTTGTATTCCTATCTTTGTATTTCGTTTTGTTTTGAAAAACGCAGGCATTTCGACAATTTTGGTTGAATTTTTTTCTATGGTTGTGTCAAGGATTAGGATGCACCTTCAAACCAGTGTCTAGTTGTGTCTGTGCTAGCATCTGGCATGACACATGCAGATACAGGAAAAAAGCTGGAACCAGCTGACTAATCTTTAGTTCTTCCATCCCCCTCTGGGCTTATATTGTTGGGTGTAGCTATTCCTTCCTATTAGTAACTTATTTTTTAAAATAAATAGAACAATTTTGTTCTAAAAGACAAAAAATAAGGGAGCCCTGGTAATCATTTTAATATGTTTCTGAGATACAAATGTGGAGCACTTTTTATATTTGCATCATGTCTCTTTCGGCCTCAGAGGGTTGTAGCCGTTTTTGTCTTTTCTCCCTCCTCAGTTGATTGCTTATTGTTGCTGGGTATGCTAGTTTGGATGTATGCCCACATGTGTATTTCTCTGATGAATGTGTTGTATTGCTTGTTTCAGTAGCTATGTAGAACGCTTGCTCGACCGTATTAGCAATGGTGTCTTAGCAGAGGACAGGCGTACTGCTATTGCTGAACTTCAGTCTGTTGTTGCTGAAAGTCATTTTGCTCAGCTTGCTTTTGGGGCAATGGGTGATTGCTTGTTTCTTGCTTGAAAAGAAAAATTCAAGATGCATTTACTGTATATACAGGTCATGCATTTTCTGTGTATTTTTTTTGCAGGCTTCCCAGTGCTTATGGGCATTTTGAAGGAAGAACGCGATGATGTAGAAATGGTGACTAATTCTTCTTATTGTTTTTAGTTATATTTTTATAACAGGTGTCTGATTTGATAAACCATTTTTCATTTTTTATTTGAGATCTCACTTTACAACAATAATATTGTCGATCTAAGAGTGCTCTGGGAGCCTCATTCACAGTAGAATCACAGGTTGTCCTAAAAAGTATGTTATACTCCCAATTATAGCAACTATGAAGATAAGACTTATAAGACATATATGTGGAATGATGCTACAGGAAGCATAATGGAAGATTCCTCCACCATTTTTGGTAGTATTTTGAGAAACTTTTGCCATTGAAAGCACATGAGGTCAAACTTTTCTGTGGCTGGCAACTTGTTGCGGTGGAATGAGTAGGGCAGCAGATTTTCTGCTGCTTAGAGACTTTTGTGGAAAATTAATACCATCCTTTTTTGTAAGAACCCCTCTAGATTGACCACTTTGCCCTTGCTCACATCAGCCTCACTCTGTATATTTCAGTCTCTGCCGTTAAATAATGGCCCTTGAATTTAAGAATCCTCCAGATAAGAATGAGTAGGAAGAGGATTTCTCTTTTTCCCACTTCGGCCTTCTAAATTGCCAGCTTACCAGGGAGAAATACACAACTCATATGGACTACCAATTTCTCCAAGTATAAATGTATTTGTGAACAAAGTTGCATGTGTTTCCTCGAAAAGGCAATACATGGGAGCTTCTACTCATCTGTAAAGAAATGCTATACTTTCTGTTACCTTTTGTTTCTGGTAATCAGTTCTATGCTTTTCATATAAAACATGTTCTCACCTCTATGTTTGTTTTTGGGATAATTAATATGCTTTTGACTTCATGTGCGCAGGTTCGTGGTGCTCTAGAAACCATTGTAAGTGCTTTGACTCCTATTGAACGTACACGGGGACCAAAGAATGAAGTTCAAGCAGCTTTGATGAACTCTGATTTGCTTTCCAGAGAAGTTGAAAACATTTCTCTGATTTTAAGTTTGTTGGTGAGAGTTCTCTAGTCTATTCTATATTTTTAAATTGATATTTGCACGTTGCATTTTAGGTTTCAATGTGTCATGTGCCTACCTGTGAAACATTGTCCTTTTGGTACTTTGGCAGTCAGATGAAGACTTTTATGTTCGGTACTATACACTTCAACTTTTGACAGGACTTTTAACAAATTCTCCCAATAGGTATCCTGTTTTCTGCTGTAATTTTATTGTTTGACCTGTTATCCAGTATTGCTTATGCCTGTTATTCATCCAGTGTCTTGACATAAAGTTGTCCTGAGGTTGTTGTTTCAGGCTGCAAGAAGCAATTCTTACCATTCCTCGTGGAATAACTCGTCTTATGGATATGCTTATGGATCGTGAGGTATGCTCCTTTATAATTATGCTACGATGTGCTTCAGAACTGACCTATGATTCTTTTGTTTGTCTCTCTCTCAGACCAACACATGGATTTGTTCATGTCGGTCATGCAACTACTTTTGAACTTAAATTTGTTACTCTGATTGGCAGGTTATACGAAATGAGGCTTTGTTACTTCTTACTCACTTGACCCGTGAAGCTGAGGTTGTATTCTACCTCAGCACCATTCATATTTGTTATTTATAATTTCTTTGAGTGCTGATCATTTAACCTCCTAACTTACAGGAAATTCAAAAAATTGTTGTCTTTGAGGGTGCATTTGAGAAGATATTTAGCATTATTAAAGAGGAAGGAGGTTCTGAAGGAGGTGTCGTTGTGCAGGTACGTTTTTATGAGCTTTCATCCAATATTCCAATGTACAAATCTGTTAGTGGATAAGCTACCATGATCCTTTTATTAAAGCTGTATTGAAGTTAATGATCCTTCTGTACCTAATTAGATAAGTGCTACCTGAGGTTGTGTGGATTTTTTCTTCTCCATTTATGGAGGGAGCCCGTTAATCTAGACTGAGTTTATCATGCATTCTGTGCTCTATTATTAAAATGCCCTTCATGGCCCTTGTAGTATTATCATTATCGGTCATGCAGTTGAAGATTTTACTTATTAGTAAAATGAATTTACCATTAGAAAATGGCAGAAAGAAATTTCAGTTAAAGAAAAAAGTGAAGTGGAAGATAAGCTCTTGGTATTCATGGGGGAAACTCATAATTGCCTAAAATCTCTCTTTTTTTTTTTTGTGTGGCTTGAGCCATAGGCACTGTCTTTTATAATGCATCTTGATAGAAGTTCCTTCATTTTCTTCACTATTTTTATGAGTCTAATTTTGATGCTAGTGAATTTTTTCTTTTGGATGAATAAATAATATATTAAAAGCAACAGACAACACAACAGGAGAAGATTACAAAGGGACCGAAATAAAAAAAGGGGGGGGGGAGGAGCAAGGAGCTCAAGAGGGGGAGATGAGAGAACAGCTGAGGCCCCAAAAACTAGCAATTAACCTATTTCTGGGGGGTGTCGGCAACATGGGGATGGGGGGAGGGATAGCAATCTAAAAGATACATCAAAGTAGATGGCTTTCCAATTCAAGTCTCAGGAACAAGATTTGGGAGTTCATCTTCTAAGGTTGCACTCCCACCAAATGTGATGGATGGTGGCACTAAAGACTAACTTGCCAAGGCGATCGCATATAGAGTGACCGGCAAAGTTCCTTGAGATCCAAGACCAATCACGAACAAACCCATGTGGGCGTCTCGAGCGAGGCCAAATGGATGCAAGGGCTCTATTCCAAAGGGGACAGGAGAAGAAAAGGTGTTCAATGTCCTCTGAACCACTCCAGCAAAGGGTACAGCTAGGGTTGGCGGGGATATGGCGGCTGATAAGGAAGGATTGGGTAGGGAGAGCATGGTTGAAAGGTCTCCAAAGGGTGAGGGTATGACGGGGGATGTGAACCAAACCAAGTGGGACTAGGGGACAGGGGGATGGGGAGAGCGGAGAAGGCTCCATGCGGAGGAAGTGATAAAGGATTTGGACAGCAAAGGGGACCAAATGGTGGTATCTCAGGGAAGGTTAAGGATATGAGGGAGAAAATTCCAAATATGTGTGAGATTGGGGAGGGGGAGAGGGGACCAGGCCCCTTGAAAGATGAAGATGTCAAGGGTGGTAGTTTTAGGGATGCGGGTCTTATAGACTGTGCAGGGACCAAGAAGGGTAAAGAGAATGCCCAACGGATGCCAAGGGTCAAGCCAAAAAAGGGTGGAGGAACCAAGTGAGACTTGGACAGATATGGTTGAGAGAGCACGGGCCTGAAGGAGAAGAATCTTCCTCCAGATCCAAGGAGGATTTGACGGGCAAGAAGCAATCTAGATAGAATCCTGTTTGAGAATGTAAGAATAGACCCAATAGACCCAGATGGACTCATGCTTGGTAGCAATCTTCCAAATGAGCTTAAGGAGGCAGGCCAAGTTAACGTCAAGGATGCAACGAATGCCAAGGCCACCCTCAGCTTTGGGATGACAGACCGCCGCCCAGGAGATGGGATGAAGGAATTTGGAAGCTTCTTGAACTTTCCAAAAGAAAGCACATAAGAGGGACTCCATAGATTGGATAATGGATTTGGGGAAAAAAATACCACTCCAATAAAGATAAGAAGATTGGAGGACATATTGAATGAGCACCACTCTCCCAGCATAGGATAAAAGTTTTCCTTTCTAGAGTTGAAGCTTTTTCCTAATATGATCAAGCATGGGGGAGCAGTGGTGGCGGGTGAGCCTACTGGGGATGAGAGAGAAACCAAGGTAGGTCACAGGGAAGGAGCCAAGACTGAACCCCTGAGAGCTGCAGAAGAGAGGCTCGGGTAGAATCCGAGACACCGGAGAGAAAGAGAGTGGATTTGCTGAGGTTGACACGGAGGTCGGAAAGATATTCAAAGGAGGAGGGGAGGAAAGAATGGGGGAGTCGAGATGGATTGATGGTCAGCTTTGGAGAAGATTATGCGATCGTCCGCAAAAGTGAGGTGGGTAAGGTTTGTGGATCTGCACTTGGGAATGGGAGAGATGAGGAGCTGATCCATATTTGATTGGAGGATACGGGAGAGTACCTCGAGAGCCAGGGTGAAGAAGCGGGGGAAAGAGGGCAGCCTTAGTGAATTCCCACCTTGGAGGGGAAGTAGCTAGCAGGGGAGCCATTTGTGATGATGGAGAAGTAAGGGGTGGAGATACAAATCTCAATGTAGTGGATAAAAGCCGGAGGGAATCCCATAGCAGAGAGGACCTCGCTAATGAAATCCCAACGGATCGAAGGCTTTGTGAAGGTCCACTTTCAGAAGAGCAGCCGGGGAGTGAGAAGATTTATCAAAACCTCGAACAATTTCCACACAAAGGAGAATATTGTTGGAGATGCTCCGACCCAAAATGAAAGCAGATTGGTTAGGGCTCACAAGAGATGGAATAACCTTCTTGATTCGATTGGCAAGGATTTTGGATATGAATTTGTAGATGACATTGCAGAGGGAAATGGGGCGGAAATCGGAAAGGGAGGAGGCTCCAGGCTTCTTGGGAATGAGACAGAGGAAAGTTTGGTTAATGGAGGAGAGCTGGGAAGGATTGAGAAAAAAGCTCCGGATGGTGTGGACAAGATCATCCACAATGAAGTCCCATACTAAACATTTTTGTCTAAATGAACCATGACTACTTTATACTACTACAGCCATGATCCTTTTTGTCTTTTTGAGTAACCCAATCTTTTTCCTTGTGTAATTGTTCCAATCATTTTTTTCCCCATGGACTATGAGTCTTCAAAATTGCTTTAACTGGTTGAATTAAAAATTTCTTGATTCCAGCAATACTAATGTCTTTGTTTACACAGGACTGTCTTGAACTGTTAAACAATCTTATTCGTAACAACGGATCTAATCAGGTTTGTTATTTATTTTAAATTTAAATTCGGTTCCTGTTTTTCCATTGTGTGAGTGATCGTGCTTTTTGTTTTGCTCAGATACTATTGAGGGAAACTATTGGCTTTGAGCCTTTAATATCAATTTTGAGGCTCCGCGGCAGTGCATACAAATTTACCCAACAAAAGGTAGGAAAACAAATTCAATAGTTTTTCGATTTATCTGTTGTTCATTTTAATTAATGTGAACTCTAGTGGTAACTGAGGTTGGCGAATAAAAAAGGTTGTAACCTTTCTTTTTTGCCCATCAGTGTAATGCATATTTTTTCTTCTTCCAATCAGTAAATCCTGTCATTTCACATGCTTAGTGTTCGGCTTTTAATAATTATACGATGACGAGTCAGTTTTGGATTATTTTCAGAACATTTTTTACTCTTACATCGTATAACTTTTAGGAATAAGAAGAGAAAATTGAAAAGAAGCTCAACTTTCTCTCATTGTGGTGGCTACAAGATGCAACCTTTAATAAATTTAAACTTTTCTTAGAATTAGTATTTCTTGGGATGCAGAGATCTTGTCCTTACATGGGTATCTCGTGTTTGGTTTTCCTTATCTATTTGCATGAAAAAACTTATGATGCTGGTAGGCTGTAAATCTGCTCAGTGCATTAGAGTCCATTAAGTTGCTACTGATTGGAGGTCAGGAGGCTGGACCCAGAAATGCGGACAGGTTTACTAACCAAAGAGTCTTGTGTCAGGTTTGTATTCAAAGATCTTAACCAATTCAAGTTGTACTTTTCAGACTTCCTCTTTTGAACTTCTCAACCTAATAATGTCTCATTTGCTATTGTCTTAATTCAATTGTAGAAAGCCTTGGATTCTCTTCTAATGTTGGGAGTTGAGAGCCAATGGGCTGCAGTTGCTGTGCGCTGTGCGGTAAGATGAACATTTCTTTGAGGACCATGCATATAGGCATATATAACTAGGTTGAGGTTTCCTTGAATTATATTGAGTTGGCATATAGACCTTTTTTAAAATTGTCATAGCCTAGCAAAGCAGACAAGGTCTTAGATCCTTCAAGAAAGAGCAGGTATCTACGTGCCACTTTCATGTTATGGCATCTTCATGCCAATCCAACCGGTGAAAAATCACGGTTCATCTACGGGGGCTACACATGGTCAGCAATGGATCAGAGTGAGAACCATGGAGACACCATAGCATGTAAATGACTACAGCATGAAGAAAATTTGCATCACTCTGTTTTTGCAACAAGAAAATCAGAATGTGTTTTGACTAAGTTGGTTGTATGGTTTTTACTGTTTACTCCCAGTCATCTGTTCTCACCTTTTTGAATGCTTGTCCATGATGATGAACTGGAACCCCATAAAAGGTTGTAAGTGAATATTTGAGTTGTGATGGGAGTGTCAACCTCTACTACTGATGGGCTCTACATAACGATTTCGAACTCAGGATCTAAAGATTATTTATTACCTGTAAGAAGAAAAGCTTCGCTGTTTAAGTGTACTTTTTGCAAATACTGTATATGATTTCTTTACATATTGCATTTAATAGATTCAGAAGACGTAAGAAATGTAAAAGCAATAGAGTAATAATATACTCTGGTCTAGATTTTCCAGTTTTCAGTTCAACTCCTTCAAGAAGAAGCTGTTTTCTGTCTTTCCTTTATTTTAATAATTTCTTTTATTATTCCCCTGGAGAATAACTTCAGATTTTAGGTAAACTGTGAACTCCACTATGCTTAGTGACCTCTAAAATGATGACCTCATCTCATGCCCTGCATCCTAGCAGTACGCAGGGCAGGACCATGCCACAGAGGATTCGGATGTGTTCAAGTCTCAATAATATAAATGCATTTATGTGACTTTAAAATATGGACAAGTTCATGTAATGAGATTTAAAAATATGAAAAATTTCAGGCACTTCAATGTATCGGTGATTTGGTTGCTCGAAATCCTCAAAATCTTGACACCCTTGCTAGTAAATTACTTGGAGATGAACCAGATGTTGAACCAGCCCTGAATTCAATCCTGCGAATCCTTTTGCGTGCTTCCAGTTTACAGGAGTTCATAGCAGCTGACTATGTTTTCAAGTGCTTTTGTGAGGTTTGTTTCTTACTGTAAACTTTAACATTGTAGTGCTCCCAGTTTACAACTAGCTGACCATATTTTTAAGTTATGTGTGAGGTTGGTCTCTTGCGGTGACTCAAACTTCATAGTAGTCATTTCCTTTTAAATACAGTGTATTGAGTATAAGGAAGAAGAAGCCATTGGTTGTACATGGTGATTGAATTATGTTGGAAAGTGAGTGGTTTGAGAGTTTGGCTTCTGTGCTGCTGATCTACACCCCAATAATTTGAGAGTATCATCCTGGTCTGTCTAAAGAGAAGAGAGATGAGAAAGTACCCTACCAAAATCTATTTCTCATGATATATTAAGATTTTATTTCCACAGCATTTAGCTTGCTGTAATTTTGTATTGGCATCATATTACATTCTTGCTCAAGTACGTGGATGAATGTGTTGGAATATCCAGACACAATAATATGGAGAGCTTAGGTTCATGAAAGAGGGAATTTTGATATGAGATCAGAGACTGTATAGAGCAGGAAATAGGTATTACAAAATTTGCATGGTCTTCTATTGTTTTTTCTTGTTATATTGTGCCTTATATTTTATCTAGTATGGCCTCAAATAGAGCTGATTGGAAGGCAAGCATCCTTGTGGCTGACCCCATTTAGTGGGGACAAGGCTTGTTGTTGTTGTTGTTGTTGTTGTCGTATTGTGTCTTATGTTGTAATGCAATGCTTCCCACTTTGTTAATTCAGGGAAATGCCGATGGTCAAGCAATGTTGGCATCCACGATGATTCCCCAACCGCAATCAATGACTCATGCTCCTCTTGAGGAAGACGTTAAGATGTCTTTTGGAAGGTTTCTTAGCATCTTAACAATCTTGTTAACTTAGGGTCTTTTGACTATCATCTTTCATTTTGTTTTTATTCTTAAAAAATTTAAAAGTTCATGATTGAAAATCTTTCTTTAATGAAATGATAAAAACCTTTGGTGGACTGTTTAGCATAATTTGTTGTAAATATAGAATAGTTTTGATAGCTGAATAGGTTTAAATGGTTTTTTAGCATCTTTGAAGAAATGACAGAAACTCTCATAAATTGTTTTTGTGCTAGGTAAAGAATTTGCCCTTAACAAATCTTCTTTCCAAAATCAACTCAAATTAGTAACAGGTTAGGGACTGGATTTCTGTTCTTTGACATATGCTACCATAATGTAAGTGCTGACCAATATAGGCTGATATGTGTCAACATTGGTTGATACCGGTGCGATACGTTACCAATAATGTCTTTTTCCTTAGAAATTAGTATGTCTTGTTTGGTATTGTGATGTAAACCAGGTTTAGGGCTAAAGGGTAAATTGGTAATTCCCTAGACTTAGAGTTTGCCCAGGAGGTTCCAATGAAAGAGGGAAGGATTTTAGGGTTTCTAATAGGGTTTAGAACCTTCTGAATGTAAACTTCAGACCTGAATCCTTTTGTAATTTTGAAGTTCAGATTTGAAATTTGAATTTCAAAGGTTAGTTTAGGGTTTTGGCTCGGGGAAGAAGGCTCAATTCCCTATGTTCTGTAATGGCAGAATTTTTCTCAGTCTTAAGCTTTCCCCCAGAGTATGAATTGATGAACAGAACTTCACAATTCAAAATTCTGCAACTTCAAATTTTCTGCAATTTCTCAAGGCTAAAGATGAACTGCTGAATTTCTAAATTCAATGGAATAGAACATAACTGCAGAAAATAATGATAGGACCAGAGTCTATGGCTTCCTGCGATTCTAGTGAGAGTGAAAGGGGTGGAGAAGGGACTGGGGATTCAGGTTAGGATTTGGCTGCCGTGGAAGAGAAGGAAGGGAAGGGAGGCCTGCGGATGCCAGGGTAAGTAGGGGAAGGGGCTGGGGAGGCCATGGGGGTTAGGGGAAGGGTTTAAAGGACTCGTGGGACCTAGGGGATGTTGCTGAATTGAAGCAGCAGCAGGGCCAGGGGGTTGGGGAGGGTTGCGCAAGGCAGGGGAGGTGGAGGATGGACTTCTGTTTTTTTTTTTTGGGGGGGGGGGGGGGGGGGGGGGAAGGGGAGGTGGGGAATGGGCTGTGAGTCTGTGACTGACTTAGTTTGCTGGAAACTTGAAGGAGCTTGCTGGACTTGATGGTTTAATCTTTAGAACTTGAATGCTGCTTGAATGCTGGAATCAAGTTGAGAACTCTCTCAAAGACAACCACAAGGTCCCCCTCAAAGGAACCCTGCCACTCATTTAGGCGATTACCAATCAAATTCTTAAATCATGTGGTCTGAAAATAATAATGCATGAAGAGGCTATTTATAGCCTACAATAACAGACTAACTCCAACTAGGTTTTCCTTACTTACATATTGGACTGGACGCTTATCCAAAACTCCTAACGGATAAGGAATCTTATCTTATCTAATCCACTAAATAGGAATCCTTCAAAAACAACTTCAACTCAAAATAAAATACTCCAAACAAACCCAAACCTGACTTAATGAAATTCCTAAATTAATTTTAGGGTATACTAAGGGATAAAATGCCCAAAATACCCCTTATAAAGGGTTTGGGTATTTTGGCCCCAATCCCTCTCCACCCTCTATTCTATCCCCTCCCATGATGAAATCCTTCTAGCCATCCGATCCCCACAAATCCAATCATGCTCCCGGCCTGGATGGGTTTAATATGGGCTTCTTCTCTAGTGCCTGGGATACTATTGAGGTCGATCTGATTCGCGCTGTTTGCAGTTTCTTTCTTAACCCTTCCCGCTCTCTCTTCCATCAACCAAACTTTCCTTTGCCTTATCCTCAAGAAGGCTGGTGCTTCCTCCCTTCCTAATTTTTGCCCCATTTCCCTTTGTAACCTCCTTTACAAATTCATCTCCAAAATCCTTGCGAATCAGCTCAAGAAGGTTATCCCAAATCTGGTAAGTGCCAATCAAACTGCTTTCATTTCAGGGGTAGTATTGCAGATAATATTCTTCTTTGTGCAGAGATTGCCAAGGGGTTTAAGAGATCCTCTCATTCCCCTGCTGCTCTCCTCAAAGTTGACCTCCACAAAGCTTTCGATTCTATCCGTTGGGATTGTATTAGTGATATTCTTTTTGCCATGAGATCCCTCCTTCCTTTATGCATTGGATCAAGGTCTGCATCTCCACTCCTACCTTCTCCATTATCACCAATAGCTCGCTGGCTGGTTTCTTCCCCTCCCGAGTCGGAATTCGCCAAGGGTGTCCCCTCTCCCCTGATGTCTTTTCCCTGGCTCTGGAGGTTCTCTCCTGCATTCTCCAATCCAAGACGGATCAGCTCCTGATTTCCCCCATTCTCAAATGCAAATCCCTCAATCTCATTCATCTTGCTTTCGCTGATGATCTCATGATCTTCTCCAAAGCTGATCACAGGTCCATCTCCTCCGTCCTCTCTTCCCTCGCCTTCTTCGAGTCCATCTCTGGTCTTAAAGTCAAACCTCACAAATCTACCATCTTCCTCTCTGGGGTTTCGATTCTTTGCACTCCAATCTCCTGAATCTTCGGATTCAAGCCTGGATCCTTCCCTGTTGTCTACCTTGGTCTCCCTCTAATCCCTAGCAGACTCACTCGCCATCACTGCTCCCCCATGCTGGACCACATTCGTAAGAGCTCCAACTTTGGAAAAGTTGGCTTCTCTCCTTTGCTGGTAGGGTAGAGCCATGCGGTCTGTCCTCCAATCCTCCTACCTTTATTGGTGTCGCATTTTTCCGATTCCCAAGTCCATCTTGTCGGCAATGGAATCTCTCTTCTGTTTCTTTCTTTGGAAGGGCTAGGAGTCCTCGTGATTCCTCCGTCCCCTCAGTTGGTCCAACATCTGTTGGCCTAAAACTGAGGGGGGGTCTAGGAATTTGACGGATCCAAGAGGTCAATTCTGCTACTTTGCTCAAACTCATTTGGAAACTTGTCTCCAAACGAGATTCCATTTGGATCAATTGGATTTACTCTTACCTTCTCAAATTTGACTCTTTCTGGATTTCCCCTATCCCTTCCAACCCTTCCAACCCTTCCTAGATCTGGAGGAAGCTTATTCTCCTCAGACCCTGTGCCCTTTCTGCCATTACCACCCAAATTTCCTCTGGCCTCTCCACTAACTTCTGGCTAGATTCGTGGCATCCGATGGGTATTCTCCTCACCCTTCTTCCCCCCTGCACTGTCTATGAAACCCGTATCCCCAAATCCACCCTTTTATAGGATTTCATCTCCGATGGCTCCTGGGTCTCTCTCCCCTATCCTAGTCTTACACAAGTCTTAGAACTCTCTCCCTCCCATCTTTCCCTTCTCCCATGATACACTAGTTTGGCTCCCTTCCACCACCAAATCCTTCACCACATCTTCTGCTTGGAACCTGGTTCGATCCCCCTCCCCCTCCCCCTCTTGGCCCCCCTAGTTTGGTTCAAAGGTCACATTCCCTGTCACTCTCTTACCCTTTGGCGAGCCCTAAACCTAGCCCTCCCAACCCAGGCTTTCCTTATTACCCGTCACATCCCTGCGAACCCTAACTGTATCCTTTGTTGGACTGGTACTGAGGACATTGAGCATTTGTTTTTTTCTTGCCCTTTCTCTAATTCCCTTTGGAGGAAAGCCCTTGCTTCCATTTGGCCCTGCTCCCGTCGCTCATTTGGGTTTGATCGTGATTGTTCTTAGATATTGAGTAACTTTTCAGATACTTCTATTTGTGACCGGATTGGTAAGCTTGTCTTTGGTGCTATGGTCCACCATCTTTGGTGGGAGCGCAATCTCAGGCGTTGGACTTCCAAATCCCGCTCTCTTGACTCGATTTGGAATGCGATTTACTTTGATGTATTTGCTAGGCTTGCTTGTATTCCCCATCCCCTGGTTGTTGATTCCCCAAGGAACAGGCTCATTGTTGTTTTCCTAGGGACTCTACTCCCAATTACATCCTTCTCTTTGACCCTTCCCAGTTTGGATCTTTCTTGTAGTTCGGTGTTTTGTTTCTTTAATATATTTATTCATTCATCCAAAAAAAAAAAAAAGGTTCGGCCAGCTTATGGAGGAGGCTTTGGGGCCATTTTGGGGGCCCCACTTAGGATTTTGGCTTGGGGTCTTTGTGTTCACATCATTTTGTGTATTAGTTGATACAAGATCAATACGTTTTGATGTTAAAAGTCTGAGAACATTGATGATTATAGACCGATACAACTCAATACATATCGTACAATCAATACCAACTGTACATGTGGATAGAATCGTTAAAGGTCCATGTGATTGTTAAATTATAATTTTGGTTATGAGGTCAAAGATTGAAAAAGACTCCAAGAAAAATGAGATTCCATCGAGAAAAGGTTGGTTTCAGTTGGGGGGGGGACTTGATATTTGTGTTGAAATCTTAGTTAATTTATGGGTTTTTTAATCATTTTTTTTTACTATAAATCAATACGTTTAGGCAAGACTAAGTTTTTTGATGCATCAAACTTAGTCATCATACTCAAATCATAGAAAGTTTCTTGTATCATTATATGTTTCCTTCATTTTCGCATTTATGCATTATACATGTTGTATGTTACAACTGTTAAAGGTCCATGTGTTGTTAAATTATAATTTTGGTTGTGAACTTATGGGATCAGAGATTGAAAAAGATTTCAAGAAAAAGGAGATTTCATTGAGAAAAGGTAGGTTTTAGAAGAGGGGAAAAAACTTGATCTTTCTGTTTGAATCTTAGTTAATTTATGGTTTTTTTTTTTAGCATCTTTTTTTGCTATAAATCAATATTTTTAGGCAAGACTAAGTTTGTTGATGCGTCAAACTTGGTCATCATACTCAAATCATAGAAAGTTTATTTATTTTGTCTTTTTCTGCTGAAAAACTGTATTTCCGTGTACAATTTGGCCATTCCCGTGAGTTTTTTCCACCATTTGATAAGTATCTCTGTTACAATGTGAACAGTAAGATACTACTCCTAAAATCACCTGACTGATACAATACCGTACTTATACTTGAAACCTTGTCTACTATTGAAATTTCGTATAAAAGTTTGTTTAAGAACCCAATTGATCTTCGACAATTATTGCAGCAACCTGCGATTTCCTAGCCCACAAACACACACAACAACCTCACTTCATTCTCTTAAACACACATAGCATAAATAGAGTTAAGAGAAATGTAAATGGCTAATATGTTTAACTCAACAAATGTAATTGATTAAACAAAACTCCATTACAGCTTCCCCAGACCTGAATACACTCTTCAATATGCCCTACCCAAGGGTCTTCCCCTCCCCTGCGAGCTTAGCTCACCCCTTTCTTACTTCTTGCCTTCCTCTTATCCTCACCCCTTCCCTCTAATATGATAGGGCCCTAGGATGATGCCATGTGGCCGGGGGAGAGTGTTAAGATCAGGAGAAGGGTAATAAATAGGGGAGAATGGAGAGGAGCAGGTATCAATTGTTATGTGAGTGATTTTGGGGCAGCCTATGGCTGAGGGTCAGCAGTGAATGCTGTGGGGGTTACTGGCACCATTAAGCCAGATTATCTTATTAATTCAGTTGTTTCATTATTAATTTTGATATTGAATTAGAGGTTTCTTATCAAATTGGTATCAAAGCAGTTCGATCCGACGGAAGCAATGGTATAGCCACTGTTTTTGGGCGAAGGGGATGTGCAGAGATAGATGGCTTCTTGAGATTATGTTGTTCCATTGGAAACATCAGATCACGAATGAGTACTGACTGGGAGTAGCTCTCCAACATTTGAATGGAAAAGCCTTAGAGTGGGTTTATCAGAAGGACTGGTTGGAGTTTTCCTGGACAAGTTTCAAAGAAGCCTTGAAAACCGATTTTGGTGATGAAAATTTGGTTGACAACGAGGAGAAGGCTGATGAATGTGAACCTGGAAATCAAGTCAGTGGAGCCGATTGGAGAAGTATTGTAGGGTTGGGGGCCTGCATAATTAGAGAGGAGATGATCGTGTCGCTAACCAATCAAAAATAAAATCCTATACTAATCTAGCAAGCAGAAAGTACGGGGTCGAACTATGGGGAACTGAAAGGCTAAGTTACTAAGATTGAATTTAACAAAACTAAATTTAAACTAAATCTATTAATTAATGCAAAAACTTAAACTATGAATATGTGAAGATCTTTGGGATTTCGAATCCCCAATGCTTTTCTTTAACCGATATAACTCTACACTTCAAAGCAAATTAGGGATGGTCTTCCTAGGTATGCCCTAACTTTGCAAGACTATCGTCCTTCGCAGAAGCTTGGCACGCTTAGTTCGCTGAGTTATAGAACATCTTTGGCCAAACTCAAACACAATCAACTAGAAGAGATAGAACAATCAAATTAATTAAATAAGCATGGTTCATCTACATCCCAAAGAAAAAGAACTAGCTACTCATTATCACAAAGTTCATAAGAAAAATAAAGATGAAACATAGGGGGAGGAGAGAGAGAGAGATGTGGTCTTCTTCTTCAGCAATGAGAGAGATGAGAGCCGCATTCGCCGTCTTCCTTTCTTTTCTATGGCTTCCTTCTCTTTTATGTCTCCCGCACACAATGAATCCCTTCTCTTTACCCGTAGATTCGACCTTTATTCGTTCGGATTTTGGAAAAACTCAAAACTAGAAAGTTGTAGATATTTTCAATATCGTTTCATAGCATCTTGAATCATCGAAATCCAAGCTCATACGAGAGAGATATGCCCAAAATACTGAAAGTAGGTCTGTTTACCCGATTTTCAGATTTATTACCAATTTTGTTCCTTAGACCTCCACCTATTTCCAATTTGGCTAAGATCTCACTTTTCATGATTCCTTGAGCAGCAAGATTGAATGCCATTATTTAAAATCCACCAATATCTAATATATTTGCCAACTTTACTCCATATTATCTCTAATATCCAAAATCACCTTATTCCTGAAAAATACACAAAAATACTCAATTAGCTCTCTTTAATTAAATAAGTATGGGGAATTAAATCAAATAAATAATGGTAAATGCATGCTTATCAGGAGACGAAGTGAAGAGCAGCATGTTGTCGAGGAAGAAGGAAAGATTGAAAGGATCAAGGAGGATGACCTTCAGTTAGTGGGCAAACTCGAAGAGTTTCAAACGCCATTGGTGTTGAGTGAATGGGGAACTGAAGTCGACACAGTTGAAGACCAGGGTTCTGTTCGTCTTCAAGAGATGAAGCTTCACTGAAACAGAGGAGGAAAGAGGTGGGCGGCACGAGCTCCAGAAAAACCACCATGGGCGATGTCGATAGATATGGAAGAGAACTTGTCGACATCTTGGGAGCAGGAACGGCTTGATCTCTAGCGTCCCTTTGCCCTTGACCAAGAAAGGAGTGCCTTGCAATCGGCAGTGCAAGATGAGAACATTAGGCTTGTTGTCGTGTCTTGTTGGAGAAGAAATGTCCAAGAATGGACCTGGAAACCAGCAACTCAAATGAGGGTTCAGTTTGTTAAACTCCTGGGTCGGGTGTGATATTTGGCCCAAGGTTTAATAATCAAGAAATGGGCCTTAAGGGGGCCAACTAAAGCCCACTCCTTAGGGAACCATAATTGGGCATTAAAGGGTGAGCCTAGGCCACCCCCAGAAGTTGCTTTAGGGCCCAAACAAACAATGGTCCAGAAACCAAATGGCCCATTTTCTAGACATGAAAAGGGGGTATTTTATGAAATCTCCTATTCAACCTTTTCTACCTTCCCCATCATGTTGAGCAGGAACCAGAAAGGGCTGCGAGGCAGTGAGAGAGGAGCTCACACCACTTCCAATGGCGGGTGGTTTTTCATCGTTGAAAGAGTCATTGAACGGAGGTTTTGCAATCATTTCTCCGAAGATTCCAGTCGTTAGGAAGCCATAAGATCCTTTTTTGTACTTTGTGACCATCACTGTTGACGGATCGAGATTGAGCTTCAAGCTGCTGATGGTGAAGGCTCAAGTAGCGACAATGTTATGACTTCTAAAGAGCCCCTTCTTGTTATTAGTGGGGAGGATGTCTACGACACTCATAACAAAGACAACACTCGACACAAGAAGGTTGAATTTTTAAGGTTCTCCTAGAGTCCCAGGTGCGATTACTGATGTGATTGAGAATGAGGATGGAGTGGGAATAAATGCTGCACGACAGACGATCCCGAGATGGAGAAAGGGAAAAGCTTGGCTAACCTAGAGAACAGATTCAAAAAAAATTCATGAATCTTAGTGGATTGGAGTGCGATGGTCTTGAGATAGTTTGTAATCACGCATTAACACATGATAGAGTGGAGAAGGTTGTTGGCAGGATTTTGAGTCATCGTCTACTATAGTATTTTGAAGCTGATCAAAAAGGTGCGAAGCTTGTTTTATCCTGTGGGGTTGTCCACTACTCTAAAGGTATAATGAGTTCTCAGAGTATGTCGAAAGGCACCTGTATAACTTTCATGACTGGAGGCTCAGTGACTGCTGCATTCAGATTGTATTTCAATGGCTGGCCTCAGATTGGCGACAACTTGTATGAGGAAGTGATACGGAGGAAATATGATCGAACCTGGTTCGTACTCGGTTTGACCCTCGACCCCGGTCGAGACGGAGGGAATCGACTCGCTTCCGAGCGAGCCGGGTCCAGGAGATAGCTTGCTGAGGAAGAAAACTAAATCGGCAACAATCACGCCCTAATCTGGCTAATGGATTAGGTTAATTACCCTAATGATGGCAGACTCAACTTGGCGGCTGTCACTTATCGCTATTGAAGGGATAATCATCGGATAACCGTGAGGTTATCTCAGGAGTCCGCTACTAGTTCAAACTAGTAGAAGTCTATCGCTCAACGGATCTAACTGTTAGAATCCAACGACTATCCGAAGAAGGCTCAAATGCATCCAACGAAGAAGATTCGAAGGTACACTCTATATAAACCTTACTTACCTACGAGGTAGGGGGACCCAGATCCATACACACACTGGTGGACGTAAACTCTCATATGCTTACGATCTAGATCACATTCCCAGTTTTTCATTCCTTAGCTCTGTGCATCTAGCAGAGCCGTTTGTGATTAAGTTCATCAACTGACTTAGCCTTCGGAGGTGGACTCCGGACCCCAGCGGTCGGGCCACATCTGACGCTTTCGTTTTGCAGGTCATTACAAGGAGATCTAAGGGCTGAGCAGATTTTGGACGCATCATTTGGTGCCGTCTGTGGGAAAGACTTATAAAGCTATGGTGACTAGATCGGCAGCAGCCGCTGCACAACGTGATACTGGTGTTCAAATTCCTGGAGAGAATAATCCAGATATTCCCCATGGAAGTTTACCACCTCTTGAGGTAGATGGTGGTCAAGGAGGACATGATCCTCCGGAGACATTCCAAGATCAATTGAATCAGGTAAAGATTCAACTTTTGGAGGTGAGTCAAGCACTCCGCGTGCTAACCAGACGAGTGGTATTACCACAAAAACCTGATCATCGCGATTCAGGGAGGCGTGTATTACCACCGGATCAAAGATTGACTTCAGATCGGAATATCGGTCAGAACTTTCACGAAGGTGACCGAGGGCCTAGGAGAGTCGACGATCTACCTAGGCAGGACGATCGGTTTGACAGACCACAGGAAAGTACAACCGATTCAAATACAAGGTTGGATACAGGAGTGAAGACTCACTCACCAACTGTTAGACGAACCGTTCGTGATGATCGAGCAGTTCGCGATGAGCGGAATGTTCGTGACGAACGGGCCGTTCGTGATGATCGAATAGCTCGTGATGATCGTGTTGTTCGAGGTCGTGATCGTATTGCAGAAGATCATTCGACTCATATTGGTCAGGAATTGGCCAATATCAATCAGAAACTTGGACAATTGGCTAGAGGAAGGATAACTGATTATATTTATTCAGTTATTCGAAAAACCCCCTTTGCCGAGCCAATTGCGGGATATCAGTTTCCCTACAACTTCCGTTTGCCAACTTTTTCTACATTCGATGGCTCCGGAGATCCTACGGCCCACATCGGCTATTATCAGCAGACTATGGCAGTTGCAAGTAATTCTGATGAAATTATTTGCAGGGTTTTTGGTTCATCTTTTACGGAGCAGCACAAAAGTGGTTTTCGAACCTCCCGTCCGGAAGGATCGTAAATTTTGATTAGTTAGCACGCAATTTCATAGGACGATTCCAGAGTGGAATCCAAGTCAAGAAGACAGAAGAAACCTTGTTTACCATCAGACAAGGAAAGAGCGAATCGATCAGAGAGTATCTAAAAAGATTCAATAGAGTAACAATGGAGATAGAAAATCTGGATGAGCAAGTAGCTAAAACTGCTCTATTCACTGGACTCACTAACCGAAGACTCCTGGAGTTATTACTACAGGATATGCCTACAACTTATGATGAGTTGGTACAGAGATGCCAAAAGCAGGCTGAAGTCATGGAGATTTTAGATGTGCGCCAAGGAGACAATAAAGCCTCCACTAAAGAACAAAAGGCTCCTGAGCCAAAGCAGAATGTTCGAGATCGGGTTGGAAAGCCTCAGGCTTGGCGGCAGAGATCTCCCGGTAAAAGTGAGTATACTCCATTAAATGCTCCTCGGGCTGATATTTTGAATATCATTAAGAAGCGAAATATTTTGAAGTGGCCACCCAAAATTCCTTTGAAGCCCAGAGAGCAGCAGGATCGAGAAAAATATTGTTGTTTCCACAAGGATTACGGTCATTATACTAATGACTGTTGTCATTTAAAAGCAGATATTGAGAGATTAATATCTCAGGGACATTTGTCCAATTTTGTTAGTAGAAGAAGAGAGGAGCCACGTGAAGCTGGCCCCAAAAGGGATTGTTCGGTTAGTTCAGAACGACCGAAGGAGGCTCCGAAGTCTAAAAAAGGTAAGGAGGTGATTGATGCTACTCGGTCACCGATCCTTACAATTTTCGGAGGCCCAAAACCCGAATCACTCCCGGAGGTTAAAGACAAAATCTAAATTTGTTGGGACCGGAGAGACGCAGAAGCGTAAGAGGCCAAATGGTGAAGATTCCATCACCTTTGGCGAGGAGGATGAAAGAGGCGTTTGTCTACCTCATGATGATGCCATAGTCATCAAGGTAGAGATTGCACGCCAGGAGGTACATAGAGTTTTAGTTGATACAAGGTTTGCAGCTTACCTAATATCTTATGAAGTGTATCAAAAGCTGAAGGTGGATGAGGATTTGATGGAGCCATCATCCACGCATTTATATGGCTTTGCAGGATCGTCTGCGCATAAGCGGAAGGATCTGTCCAGTTAGATTTATCTAATGGAAGTTTTCCCAAAGAGACTACCGTCCGAATCAATTTTTTGGTGGTTCGGGAACTTCCAGCTTATAATGTTATCCTCGGACGGCCATCTTTGTCCAAATTAGGTGCTATTGTTTCAACGAAGCACATGAAGATAAAATTCCCGACTGACATGGGAATTGGTCAAGTTTCCTCTGACCAGAGGATCTCTCGGCAATGTTATGTTGCCTATTTGAAGGACAAGGAGGGCCCGAAGAAAGTGACTGCCCTACCAATAGAAGTTCGAGATGATCGGGAAGAAGCAGAAATGCAAAGGCCCGAGCCGGTAGAAAGGCTGGAGCAAATCCAGTTGTGTACCGATGATGAGAAAAAGATTACTTATATCGGGTCTAAGCAGCTGGAGGAGTTCAAGGAAGAGTTGAAGTTTTTTCTTCAACAAAATAGTGATGCATTCGCATGGTCTGCCGAAGACATGCCAGGAATCGATCGAACTGTCGCAGAGCATAAACTCTGGATAGATCCAAAGGTGAAACCAGTTATCCGAAAAAGGAGAAATTTCTCCATAGAGAAGTATGAAGCCGTTCGGGGCAAAGTCGAAAAATTGAAGAGTTCAGGTTTCATAGAACCAATTGAATGCCCAATCTGGTTGGCCAACGTAGTAATGGTCAAGAAGGCCAATGGGAAGTGGAGGATGTGTACAGACTACACTGACCTCAACAAGGCTTGCCCTAAAGATTGCTATCCGTTGCCACGGATTGACCTCTTGATAGATGCGACTGCAGGATATGAAACTTTGAGTTTCATGGATGCCTACTCAGGGTATAATCAAATCCTCATGAATAAAGAGGATGAAAAGTTTACTGCTTTCATGACTGATCGTGAAAGCTTCTATTATAAAGTCATGCCATTTGGCCTGAAAAATGCAGGAGCTACATATCAGAGGGCCGTCAACAAGATATTCAAGGACCTAATCGAAAGGAATGTTGAGGCTTATGTTGACGACATGTTGGTAAAAAGCATTACAAAGGCAAATCATATTGCAGATTTAACTGAGGTATTTTCAGTATTACGAAAATACTAGATGAAGCTGAATCCGGAGAAGTGTGCCTTTGGAGTCTCGTCAGGCAAATTTTTGGGCTTCATGGTATCGCAAAGGGGTATTAAGGCTAATCCAGCCAAAATACAGGCTCTAATTGACATGGAAGCTCCCAAAACTGTTCGAGATGTACAATGCTTAATGGGGAGAATTGCCGCTTTGAATCGTTTCATCTCAAAATCTGAGAAAAATGTCTACCATTTTTCAAAGCACTCAAAGATCTAAGGGGCAGAAAGGAAGCGAATTGGACTGAAGAGTGCCAGAAGGCTTTCGAGGAATTGAAGGAAACACTGGGACAGCCACCACTTTTGTCCCGACCAGAGAAGGGGGAAATCTTACAGCTATATTTAGCAGCATCCCTTTCAGCGGTCAGTGCAGTACTTGTTCGGGAGAAGGATAAGAAACAGTGGCCAATTTATTATGTTAGCCACGTATTACTTGATGCGGAGACACGATATTCGCAGATTGAGAAGCATGCTTTAGCTCTCATGACAGCAGCCAGGAAGCTACGTCCGTACTTTCAGGCTCATTCAATAGAGGTATTTACAACTTTCCCTCTTAGTAAAGTTCTTCATAAACCTAATTTATCTGGAAGAATGGTGGCCTAGTCGGTTGAACTCAGTGAGTTTCAAGTAAGCTTTAAGCCCGAACGGCAATCAAAGCTCAAGCGTTAGCCGATTTTGTAGTAGAAACTACTGCACCAGTGGAGAACATTGTTGAAGATCCCATTATACCAACCATTTGGGAAGTATATGTGGACGGTTCGAGCAATAAGGACGGAGCAGGAGCTGGAATTCTATTGAAGAGTCCGGCGGGATTTATCATTCGATATGCACTGAGATTTGCGTTCGAAGCAAGCAATAATGAAGCAGAATATGAAGCCCTGATAGCTGGACTTAGGTTGTCAAAAGCATTGGCAATAGCAGATGTAACTATTTATAGTGACTCTCAACTTATTGTCAACCAAGTTCAGGGGGAGTATGGTATAAAAGAACCTCGCTTGCAGAAGTACCTAGAGATTGTGCAAGCATTTAAAAAAGAATTCAGGAATTTGAAGATATTTCAGATTCCAAGGATAGAAAACACAGTGGCAAATGAGCTATCTCGATTAGCTAATGCCAAAAAAAATAATTTAGACCCATCGGTCTACATCGAAGAGATAACGTTTCCAAGTTATCATGAGAAAGAAATTTCTTATATTGAAGCAGAGCGTTGCTGGATGGATCCAATAGTTGAATATCTGAGAGATGATAAACTACCAAAAGATACGAAAGAGGCTAGACTGATCAAGATACGATCAACGAGATTTATCATACATAATGGAAGGTTATACAAAAGATCTTATTCTGGACCCCTTATGAGATGTTTAGGTCCCGAAGGAGCGGACTCGGCCTTGGCCGAGGTTCATGAAGGAATTTGTGGAGCTCACATGGGTGGACGATCCCTGGCACACAAGATTCTGAAACTTGAGTTATATTGGCTAAGATCCAAGAGGCTGCTATGGAGTATGTTCGTCGATGTAGCAATTGTCAAATCCATGCTACAGTATCAAAGCGACCAGCGGAAACCATGACTTCAATTCTAGATCCCATCCCCTTTGCGATGTGGGGAATTGATATCATGGGCAAATTCACCAAGGCGTCAGGCGGACGGGAATATCTGATAGTAGCAATTGATTACTTCACAAAATGGGTTGAAGCCAGTGCCCTGGCAACAATCATTGAGAAAAAAGTGGAGAAATTTGTGCTTGAGTCAATCATATATCGCTTTGGGATTCCAAAGATTATCATCACTGACCATGGCACCCAGTTCGACTGTCCACAATTTGAGCAATTTTGTGGAACGTATATGATCGAGCATCGTATGTCCTCAGTGGCATACCCCCAAAGCAATGGACAGGTAGAGGTTACTAACCAAACGCTGCTTGAGGGGATAAAGAGAAGACTTGAGGCTGATAAAGCCTTATGGGTCGAAGAGCTACATAATGTACTTGTGGGCCTATCGAACTACGGTTCGAACACCCACAGGAGAAACTCCATTTAGGTTAGCCTATGGATCTGAAGCATTGGCACCTATTGAGATAATGGCAGGAACATTGTGGGACAAAGAGTTCGAAGAAAAAGCAAACGAACAAGGACTGCTTGATAGCCTTGATTTGTTGGACGAGGTTCGTGCAAAGGCAATAGCACGAACTCAACATTATCAACGAAGGATAGCGTCACATTACAATACCCGAGTAAAGAATCGTCGGTATTTGGCGGGAGATTTGGTGTTGAGAAATACCTTAGCTTCAGATCCACGCCACCAAAGAAAGTTGGATCCTTCTTGGGAAGGACCTTATATGGTTGTAAAACCAGTCGGTTCAGGAGCGTACAAGCTGAAGAACATCACCACCCAGAAAGAGTTGGATCGTTCATGGAATGCCAGGCATCTCAAGAAATTTTATCCTTGATGATTTCAATTTTGTTCGTGATGTAACCAATTTCAACTCAATCAATGCAATTATTGGTTTTCAACAATTATCTTTTGATTGAGGGGCATCATACACCACATTCAAGAACAGATCTAACTACAAGGCATCGGATGAAAATCCGTGTGGGTCCTTCAAACACTTATTGAATTTATTGAATTTTTCGGAATTTCTTAAGTCAAGGCATCGGATGAAAGTCCGAGTGAGTTCCTTCCACAAGGCATCGGTTTAAAAACCGAGTGAGTTCCTTCTTAGACTTATTGAATTTCCAAAATGTCTCTAAGTAAAGGCATCGGTTTAAAGTCCGAGTGAGTTCCTTCTACAAGGCATCGGTTTAAAACCCGAGTGAGTTCCTTCTCAGACTTATTGTATTTCTCCGGAAATCCTTAAGTAAAGGCATCGGCTTAAAACCCGAGTGAGTTCCTTCTCAAACTTATTGTATTTCTCCGGAAATCCTTAGTAAAGGCATCGGTTTAAAACCCGAGTGAGTTCCTTCTCAGACTTATTTTATTTCTCCGGAAATCTTTAAGTAAAGGCATTGTTCTGAATAACTAAGACCTAGTGCAACAGCGACTCAAGTGACTGGCAAAGTTCAAGATAAAGTTAATTTCTTATTTCTTCAAAAGACCGGAAGGGGCCAACCTTTACATCAATACAATCTTCGGTCAAAAAAAGAAAATCATCATCGGTGATCATTAAGAAATCAAACAAGATCAGAACAACTTTGCCAGAACAAACACAAGAGTCGAGCAGCGACACGGATTCAAGAAGAAAAAGAGGAGGAACGGGGATTACAAAAGCATTACAGTATGAACAAAATCCTCCACAATTTCATACTCTTTGTCCAGCTTGACCAGAAGAAGTATGGTCCTCGATCAGACTTGCATTCAGGCCAAGCTCTTCATAACTAAATCCTTCCAGGGGAGAATAAACAGGAGAATCCTCAAGATAATGCATAATATCCGGATCAGAAGGCGGAGGATCGATCTTATCTTTGGTCCAGTCAGGAGAAGGAAGACCCAGGTTGGTAAACACTTCAGGATGACAAACAGCGTTGTAGGGAGTCATATCAAAATGAGGATCTTTCCTTAGTATTGATTCCCATACTTCGTTCTTGCCATCCCGGTACGCCTGCAAGTTATAAGCATTCAGCATGTCAACAAAGGGCTTACTATGTAAATACTTGAAGATGCAAGCTCTGCGAACGTCAGCCGGAAGGGATTCGGGCAAAGGAATGACAGCTTGCCTTTGAGGTAACGCTTCAGAACCCTAGGCCCTTGACTTTCCCGCTTCTCGCTCCAGTCGCCGGATCTTCTCCCTGGCATCACCCAAGTCTAAACGGAGACGCTCGATCACCGAGTTCTTTTCTCCTGCAACCTCCCAAGCTAATTTCCTAAGACGAGCAATCTCAGCGTCTTTGGCTTCGGAGTCTTCCCGAAGCCTGGAAACTTCATTACTCAGTTTATTGAGTCTAGAGGCTGCTTCCACTTGGTTGTGGAAGTTCCCAGTAAGACTCCTGCAAACAACTTCCGAGTTAGTCAGGAGCAAAAGAGTAATCTTCAGCATCAAAAGAAAACTGAAGAGAAACTTACATCACCACTGACTTCATAAAGTCATCGTCTGGAAGTTTGGAAAGAACTCTGCTCTGGCTAGACATTTGAGCAGCAGTGCACCACTCCAACGCTTTGTCAAACTCGTTTGACACTAATTCAGACCTCCTCGAAGGAGGAGAAGGATGAGCTACATCAAGAGAAGGGTGAGTTGCATCCTCCACCAACCGACGACGCTTCCTAGTGGCAAAATCCTCCGGCTCCAAAGAAGGAGAGGCAGAGGATACCAAACAAGCTCTAGAGTTGGAAATAGAGCAGCACCTCTGGGGGCGCACCTTCATCAGATGCCAACATAGTTGCCTCGGATGTCCGAAGAGTTTCCTTCGGAGAAGCCCGACTGGTATCTCCGGCAGGGACATCAACAACACCATCAGCGATGGAGTGATCAAGATCTTCCTGGGAAAACTGGGCGATCTCTTCAGACGGAGGGAGCGTAGGAGAGGCATCAGTAGAAACTGTGGGAATCTGACCTGAAGATTCACCAACAGCAGTCTCCTTACGCTTAGAGGATTCACCAGATGAAATCACCTTATTGGCCAAAACCCCGTCGATGCTGGAACAGTTTTCTTGCAGGACTTCGTTCTAATAAAGTTCTGATCGATTCTGGGAGGCACTGCAAGCACAGAAAAAGTCGTATCAGTATGAGAATCCAACAACATAAGGAAAAAGGGAAAACCCTCGTTCTCTGTCAGATATGAACTACTCAAAATACTCATTAAGTAAACCCCAAGTATTACTATTGTGGAGTTTACTCAAGGGGAAGGAGAGGGCAAAAAAGCTTAAAGCTCACTTGTTCAGAGATTATTGTTGGAGTACGAGTAATACGGATGCAGGGCAGGAAGACGGAATGTTGTTTTTGCAAATCTAACTTGCAGATAGCAGGATAGATGGAGAGTACCCTCGAAGGACTTAAATAGCCTCAGGTAGTAAGACGACGGTTGAGAGCCAAAGGCAACCAATGGCCCAGATCAAAGAAACGCTTCGAATTCCTCAACAAGCAAGATCAACAGTCAAAAGGAGGCCACATGGAAGTAGGCACCTGATACGAGAATACCTCCAACCGTCGCACCACCATTTAAATAATGGTTGTATTACCAATTCATTGAAAACATTGAATGGTATACAAAGGCAAGAAAACGTTTGGACTTCGCAACAAATGAAGGGAAACGTGTGGACTTTGCAATAAATGAAGGAGTAATGGGGAATAGAGGCTAAAGCATCTTTCCCAAACATCTCTTCATGATATCTTTACAAGATTATCCTTCGTCAAGGTATACGAAGTTAATGATAAGTTTTATCATTTATATTTTGATTTTCAAGACAAGCTTTCGGATAGGAGATGAGGAAATATTTAGGCAAACATGGAAAAAGTATCTATTCATTAATGAGGAGGATCAATCTTTACAAAAAAAAAAAAAAAAAGTAACTCCTTATGCTTCTTCCTCATTATTGCCCGAAGAGTCCTGCACAGGAGAGCCTTTCTCAGGATCGTCATTCTCAGGGTCCTTTGAAGAGCCTTCCTCAGGATTGTCATTAGCAGGGTCCTTTTCAACGACAACCTGTGACTTTTCTTCTTGGAGGGGCGGTTCGTCAGCAAGATATTCCTCATACTTTGGGTCAGCTGGAAAAGGATCATCCTCTTCCAGAGCCCAGTTAGGGAGGTCCAATTTAAGCTTCTCGAAGACCTCTCTGTGACACACCTCACGAAAAGGAGTTGTATCGAAGGAAGGGATAGATTCGAGGATCTTTTCCCAAACGTCATTCTGCCCCAAGCGGTAAGCTTGGATGTTGAAGGCACCCAGCAGGTTGCAGAAAGGTACGCTGTTCAGGTACTTCCGAACACAATCCTTTCAAAGCTCCGGCTTGATATGCTCGGGTTTGCTAGGGACTGCCATCTTCAGTATATTTTCGTTCTCCATGGACTTAAGCTCAAGTCTGTCACCGAACAACGTGGCAGCTGCTTTCTGCTTCTTAGCCTCGCGCTCGGCGGCTACAGCGCGGGCCTTTGAAGAGTCGAGGGCCTTTTTAAGGAGTTCATCTCCTCATCATGCTTCATCTGTAGCTCCTTGGCAGTTGCCGTCAGCCGGTCTATTTCAGAATTGGCCTTGGCCAAATTCTCTTCACAGGTCTGCAACAAAGAGCCGTTACGACCAACCTAGCTCAATGCTTCCATGTGCTGATAAAAGCTCAGCACGGCATTCCTGGGGACGAGAAGATTATCAGAAAAAATCATAAGAAATTATAAAAAACAATTAAAGAAGGATCGGAAGGCCGGTACCTGGTGGACTGACTAACAAGAGTATCATCGTTCAGGGCCTCAAAGTCCTGACGGTCAGCAGGCAAAAGACTGAGGGAACTCCATTCTGCGGCTTTCTCAGGGTCCTGAGTCACCTTATCAATTGGCTTCAGTGTCCACTGAGGCATGAAGACCTCCTCACCATCTTCAATATTTTTGGATTTTTTATAGGAGGAAGCATCAACTTTATCGTGCTTCCTTTTGGTTCGAGCGGCGGAGGAGATATTTGGCCTCTTCACCATTGGTTTTTCCCTTTTCCCGAAGCGTCGACCACGGGCTTTAAGTTCCTGATACCCTTGTAAGAAGGGTCGGGAAAGGGAACAGAAGCCTCTTGATCGACAGTTAAGGCTCGGGGCGACCGTTGCTCAGCTGTCACAATGGCCCTGACAGCGTTTGCCCGAAGATGCTCAGGGTTCATTCTTGGAGGCACTGCAAAGAAGAACAAGAATCATAATTGCAAAAAGACATATCACTCTTATAAATTTGAAGGATGATGGTTAAGAAGCTCACAATGAGCCAATCCCCAATATTGAAGGATGGAGTTGTACTCCACCTCAAGTCCATGTATCTCCTGATACCATGGAATTGATTTGATCGTCTTGACGGCCGTCTCGTCTTCTTTGGATAAAGGAAGGACCCGGTTACTTTCAAAGTATGAAGTATACTGTTTCCAGACGGTCGGGAAGTTGAGATCTAACTGAGGCGCTCGACAGAAAAAGTATCGTTCGCGCCATCCTTTGTGATTGGAAGGGCAAGTTCCTTTGGCAAGAATGCTGCCTCTCCAGTTAAGCTCAGTCTTATTACGCTTGGAGAGCACAACCCAGCCGGGAGGATGGGAGATAGAAAGTAGATGAAAGTGCACAAAAAGAGCAAGAGAGGGCGTAACACCAAGTTCAAAACACAAACCCAAGAAGCCGACGATGAGACGCCAGCTATTGGGAAGGAGCATTCCAGGGCAAATGTCCCAGTGATTCAGGATGGCAGCAAACAAAGGATTGAAAAAAGGAAAGCGAACCCCGCTCTCCAATGCATCTATGTATAGGGAAAATTCGCCCGGAAGGGTCGAATCAACCCTCTCATCAGGATTGGGAACCCTAATATGATAAGAAGAAGGAAAATCAAAACCCTGGATGGCCGAAAGAAGGGTTTTCTCCTTGTAAGAGGAGGGAACAAAACCAGGTCCACCTTTAGACCTGGAGGTTTGTTTTGACTGTCTAGAGGACTCGGCGGTCACCCTAGGAGTCTTGGAAGGTCCAGACTCAGGAAAGCCAGAAGGAGTTTCGGCCTTTCTTTTTAAACTTTTATGAGAAACTTCTGCGAATTCACGCCAGAGGGCAGTTAGGGTTTTATTATCACTATCCGACTGCTCGGAAGGAAGGGAAGCAAAGGCTTCGTTACCACTACTATTACTTACGCTGGGCACCAGGGAAGAAGAAACCCTATTATCCTCCATTACTAGCTTCAGGAAGGTACAAAAAAAAACTGGAGACAAGGAGTTTTTAACTTTGCAAAGGGATCAGTAAACTTACTGATTCAGTGAGGCAGAAGCTTGAGAACGAGAAGGCGCGAAGCAGCACGACGAAGTTTCAAAATTCCAGACAAGAAGAATGAAACCTACGAAGACAACGAACCACTTTTAAGCACCCGCACGAGTATTCGAAGACGTGAACGATCGAGATTGATCTAGCGTTGACGATCGAGATTTAGAGTCGGTTTGAAAGTTTGAACTCACGAATCCAAAACAGGCATTCGGAAACCGTTGCTTGGGTTACGTGAGCCACGATCATTCGACTGTAATGGGACACGTGGCATTACCCTCACAACGCTCGAGGAAAAGTGACCACCGCATTAAATGTGATATGACATTTAGTGGGATACGCAGAGACTATTGCCTGACGAAGAACCCAGTTAAAAACCAAGCCCTCGGGATCGACCGAACGCTTGGTCTGGGGGGCTCGTGATACGGAGGAAATATGATCGAACCTGGTTCGTACTCGGTTTGACCCTCGACCCCGGTCGAGACGGAGGGAATCGACTTGCTTCCGAGCGAGCCGGGTCCAGGAGATAGCTTGCTGAGGAAGAAAACTAAATCGGCAACAAGCACGCCCTAATCTGGCTAATGGATTAGGTTAATTACCCTAATGATGGCAGACTCAACTTGGCGGCTGTCACTTATCGCTATTGAAGGGATAATCATCGGATAACCGTGAGGTTATCTGAGGAGTCCGCTACTAGTTCAAACTAGTAGAAGTCTATCGCTCAATGGATCTAACTGTTAGAATCCAACGACTATCCGAAGAAGGCTCAAATGCATCCAACGAAGAAGATTCGAAGGTACACTCTATATAAACCTTACTTACCTACGAGGTAGGGGGGACCCAGATCCATACACACACTGGTGGACGTAAACTCTCATATGCTTACGATCTAGATCACATTCCCAGTTTTTCATTCCTTAGCTCTGTGCGTCTAGCAGAGCCGTTTGTGATTAAGTTCATCAACTGACTTAGCCTTCGGAGGTGGACTCCCGACCCCAGCGGTCGGGCCACATCTGACGCTTTCGTTTTGCAACTCATTACAAGGAGATCTAAGGGCTGAGCAGATTTTGGACGCATCAGGAAGGTTGGGAAAAATTAACAGCCATAGGAGAGAACCATCCAAAACTTGCAGCTGTGAATATTTCTGATGTTTATAGGTCAGCCTTTGAGTTTGGAGACCTGCATCTTGATGACTTGTAGTTTCTACGAATCAACAAAGATCTGGGTGAAGATACAGCAGATGTCAAGTTTACTCAATTGGTTGCTATCACAGTAGGACAAGCAAGGCAGTTTGTTTTGGTCAACACTGAACTAACATGGTTGTGTGACAAACATGTAAAGACCAAGATTCAAATTTTCCTTCACCTTGAGGACAGGTGAATTTCTAGGGGCCGGTATTGATAGGGCCCTAGGATGATGTCATGTGGCGGGGTGAGAGAGTGTTTAGGTCAGGTGAGGGGTAATAAATAGGGAAGAATGGAGAGGAGCAGGTATCGATTGTTATGTGAGTGATTTTGGGGCAGCCTATGGCTGAGGGGCAGCAGTGAATGCTGTGGGGGTTACTGGCACCATTAAGCCAGATTATCTTATTAATTCAATTGTTTCTTATCATAAGATAACCCAACAAAAATCCTGACCAACTACTGATGTATCCAACCCCCAGGCAGCCCCAAAAGAGCCTAGAAGGGCCCCAAGCCCATCTGAAATAGGGCCTAAACAAAGGAGGGCTGAATCTGACCAAGGGCAGAATGGTCATTTTCTCCCCTAGAATCGAGTCTATTTAGTAGGGTTAGTTCAGATTTATTTTTTATTTTTAATTTTGGTTTTATTTTCTAAATTGGAGTCTTAGTGATTAAGTTAGTTTTGTTTCCTTTTATTAAGAGTCTTTGAATTGTAAATTAGGAAAGAATTATTCCTTAATAAGGAGTCCTAATTTTTAGGTGCTAGTCTAGTAAGTCCCAGTCCCTTTTTTCAGGCTATAAATACCTTTCTAGTGTAAGCTATTTTCAGATTTGATTGATTGAATGAAAATAGAGTTCGAATATTGACTTGGGAAGTTGTGGGGATCCTTGGAGGAGACCCTGCAGCTGGCTTGGTGTTTTGTTTCTTCAACTTTCAAGACATTCACTCACCGTTTACGGCATTTAACTGAAGTTCCTGCAGTTCATCATCAATCAAGTAAGTACTGAGCCCCCTCTCCTAGCCCTTACACTCCCCTCTTCAGTTTGCAGCCTTCCCAACCCCTCCTTTTAGTTTCAGACCTTAGGAGTATCCCTAATCCCATTGCAAATACTCTCTCACCCCTCCCCTTTAGTTCTCTGCAATTTCCAGCCCTTCCCTATGCCCTAGAAGCCATCTCCCATCTTCTTCTTCTTCCCCACGTTTACAGTCCTAACCCTAATAGGAAAACCGTATTCCCAACCCCAACGACCCCTTTTTCCTTCCCTTTTGGTTGCCCTTAAGCCTAGAACCTAGTCCTAATCTTTTTCCTTCCCTTTTGGTCTGGAGTTTAAACAAAAACCTGCAATTCATCTTCTTCCTTGGATTGCAGAATTTTCAAAATTTCCAGAAATTCAGATTCTGAAATTTCTTAAGTCCCAATCATCGGATCTGGTTCTGGTTGAAGAACATCTATAGAAAACAGTTCTAAATATTAGAACCAGCAACCCTTTACCTTTCCCCTTCCAAGCCGAAACCCATTCCCAAAACCCTAACCCAAATTGAGTCCTAGTTGGCCAAGGACTGGAATTTCCAAATTTAAGTTGAATTCCTATTTAATTTCAGACCTGAAATCACAATCCCAGCAGCCTTATAACCCCTAAAACCCTTAGCCAAAGCCATCAGAAATTTCTAATCAGTGTTGGTTCTTATTAAAGAGGGTCCTGGTTAATAAACCCTAAACCTGGGTTTGCATCAACTACTTTCCACCTCACCATACCCTCTGAAAATTTCCAACATGAAAGTGGTTCCTCCCCAATGAGTCTGTGCCACCTGTTCTTGTCCTTTGATTCTCTCCCCCACATGATCCACCGGGTTTGATCCCCTTGATCTCTTCGCTTCCACCTGCTGTGGTGTACGTGTATCCCTCTATGCGTGAGTGCCTTAAGGCCCTTCAGACAACTATTCCCATTTCTACTTTCATACCTTCCCAACACACTACATACTCATTAGTCCTCTCTTCTTCATCCCACTTGTGAAATGGCAGTGCTCTGCATGCTAAAGCAGAAATTCTCCAGACTCCTATTGTTCTACACTGCTGTTGGGGTCCTTGGCCATGAAAGAAGATTGCTACAACTAAGGTAGAAAGGATCCTAAGATTGGAAGTGTTTGTCAAGCTCAATGTAGGAGAACTTTTTTTTTGCAACAATGACTGGTTTGAATGACCAGAAATAATTGGAACATCTAATTCCACTACCCATACTGCGGAAAGGAAGGATTCTTGATGTCATGGTTACTGTCAAATTTCTCAACTTGGATCTGAAGCCAAATGTTTAACAGTTCCAATAAAAGGATTTTGAATTGTTTGCAGCTTTGTAGTGGGGACTGATCATGGAAATCAGTAGAAGATCAATGTTGCATTGATATGGGGGGAAAGGATGGGAAGACAGGGTAGGTAGGGAGAGCATGAGTTGAAGCAGAGGACGGGGGCTGGTAGCATTACAGGCGGAAGGAAAAAAGTGTGTTGCTGGAAGAATAAGAGGGGGTGGGGGTTGGCGGGAAGGTATGAATGGGGTTGGAAGAAGAAGAGTAAGTTGGGGCTTGCTTTTCTAAAAATCTACTAACAAAAACTAAACAGACTCTTCTGTATCTCCTAAATTTTAGGGTTCATGAGCATATGCTCATCTAAGTATTCCGTGTAAATAATCAAAATAGACTTTTGGCCATATTCCACAATAGGATATTGACCTTGTTGTGAATTTTCCATCATTTTGATTAAGCTTAAATGGAAATAGCTTCGTAAATTACACCAAACACTTGCAAAAATGTTTGTATCAAAAACAAAATGAAAGAGGATACCAGAGAGATCCTGCATTTGCTCCTACTCTATGTCTCTATCATTTACAATCTAAAACTTAAAATTGGCACTAATTTTAAGATTATCTTCCCTAAACTCTTTGCTTTTCTGTGGCAGCATGCTGTTACGTGGTCTTACTTTAACTGAGACTGATGGAGATCTTGAGGTAACACAGCTACCATTGATTCTAGAACAACTTTTTACTGCCCCAAAGAAAACCTAGTTTATCAGGAAAAAAGAACAGTTGGATTACGCCCTGTGTATTTATAAAAAAAGTGCCTCTTCTTGACACAATTATTGATCTGGATAAAACATAGGTTGTTATTGCTTCCTATACTTCTGCAGCTAATGCTTTTGAGTGCATGCAGACCTGTTGCAGAGCTGCTAGTGTTCTTAAACACATACTGAAGGATAATAGCCAGTGCAAGGAGCGGGTAATCCTCTCTCCTAAATAGAGAAACCCTTTCATTTCTTCATTTTTTATTTCTCTCCCAGTTTAGATTCGAGCATGTAGAAGTAAACATATACCTAACAGACATAGAAAGTACTTGAGCATTTCAGAAATTCTGGGCTCATTTTTCCTACTGGTTTCAGGGATCTCTTAAACTCTGAAACTAGGATTGAATGAAGGGAGATCTTATTATACTCATCTAACTTTCTGCTTCAACAATTCAGGTCATGCAAATCAAAATTGAAGCACCAATGTCGTCCATGGGTGCCCCAGAGCTATTGATGCACCTAATAGTAAAGTATTTGGTTCTTGCTGCCTCCTTGAGAAAGAAGGAAAATGGCCATAAAAACAAAAAATCAACTTCAGTTGGAGGCTTCTATGTCCAACCTATTATCTTGCAACTACTTGTCACATGGCTTGCAGATTGCCCTGAAGCAGTTCATGCCTTTTTAGATTCAAAGCCGCACCTCACATTCTTGCTCGAACTAGTGTCAAACCCATCTGCTAGTGTATGTGTAAGGGGTTTGGCCGCTGTTCTCTTAGGTGAATGCATTATCTACAACAAATCCAGTGACAGTGCCAAGGATTGTTCTATGGTGGTAGATGCCATTAGCCAGAAGATAGGGCTGACCTCATACTTGCTGAAGTTTGATGAGATGCAGAAAAGTTTGCTTTTCACCTTGGTAAAGCCAATCCAACAGCATAACTTGCTGACAAGATCTGACACTGCCAGTGTCATGGAGAACAAAGAAACTGATGAGATTGATGGGACTAGTGAGAATGAGGATGAACATCCAGTTCTCATGTCGCTTTTTGATGGTGAATTTGTCAATTTTGTTAAGAGGCTGGAGACTGATATTAGAGACAGCATTATGAAAATTTACAGTCACCCAAAGAACAGTACAGTGGTGATGCCAGCAGAGTTGGAACAGAATAGTGGGGAGAGCGATGCTGACTATATAAAACGTTTAAAATCATTTATACAGAAGCAGTGTATTGAGATGCAGGTACTTATCATAGCCTGTCTTTGCTCTTCTTTCCTTATTACAATACAATTTCAGCTCCATTATGCATGATTGGATTTGTATACACATTTTATCTTTCCCCATCATTATGTCTGCATGTACATCCTTACTCCTAAAATGCTCCCACGTGTTAGGATCTGCTGGGTCGAAATGCAACTCTAGCTGAGGATTTGATGGTATCTGGTGGAGGTGTTGCTTCCGGATCTGATCAGAAGGCTTCAAATGGTGGACGGGAGAGGGTCCAGATCGAAACCCTCCGTAGAGAGCTTCAAGAAGCAAAGCAACAGGTTGAGACGCTCAAGTCTGATAAGGCTAAGATTGAGGCTGATGCATCCATGTATTGCAACGTAGCTAGTAAGCTGGAAGCTGATCTGAAGAGCCTTTCTGATGCATACAACAGTATTGAACAGGCTAACTTTAGGATGGAATCAGAGCTAAATACATTGAGGAAAGGAGAACCGCCCGCAGACATTGAGGCCCTAAAAGCTGAGGCAAGGGAAGAAGCCCAGAAGGAGGCTGAGGCAGAATTGAGTGATCTGCTTGTTTGCCTTGGACAGGAACAGAGTAAGGTGGAGAAGCTGACACTAAGGTTGGAGGAGTTGGGGGAGGATGTCGATTCACTCCTAGATGGTATTGGAGATGACACTGGGCTACCAGATGATGGAGAAGAGGGGAATTGATCATATCATCCTGTATATATGCATTCCTGTTTTAATCCTGTAAGTTCAGTTGTATGGAATACGAGTCTCAACAATATAACCTTTATTTATTGTGAATCATTCGTATTATTCCATTTGTTGTACAAACCTAGGGTAAAATTATTCCATAGGTTTCATTTCAAAGACAATGTTACCAAAAAATAGAAAAAATTTAGAGGACAAAGGTCGTATATAAGTTTCCTGTCCTCTGCATTTGCATCAGTTATCATTTAGGGGTATTGAAGGTTTGGGTATTTCCTTTTTTTTTTTTTTGGGTAGGGGGGGGAGTCCATTGGAGGGTAGAAGGTAATTTTTAAACAATCAGCTACTAGTGAATAAAATTGGAATTGAATATAAACCCCCAAATAAGTTTGGTGCAGTTAGGGTCGATTTCGAATTTGGCATTTAATTTCAATTTTGTTTTGACACCCTTAATTGTAGGAGTCAACAATGCCCACGCTTTCATTTATTTATTTTTTACTGTACTTATTCCTTGTGTTTGGATCAAGGAAGAAATTTCGATGTTTCGGTCAAAATTTCTTCCGAAACTGGACACTTTTTCTGAAAATTGGAACTTCAATTTCGGGCCTCATATGGACTCAAAATGATTTGGATTCTTGTATACTACCTATTTCAAGCATAATAAACACAATGGAACTAGTATTTTGTAAAAAACAAAACTATTGAAAATTTATCATTCAAGTATACTAACAAATGACTGGTTCCGACAAGTGCAAACTATATTGCATACATGCATAGAATCAACAACATACATGAATTGTTTGGTAGAATAGTTACATATACAACAAGTCAACAAAATAAAATGACCGACTAGATCAAATGATGGTGTCTCAAATATATAAAGCTAAAGCCTATATATCATATATACATAAAATAAAAATACATAATTTTAGAAAATTATTATTAAAATGAAAAAATGAAAAAATGGTAGCAAATAATAAAAAGATAAGTTTAACAAAACACAATTATAGATCATAGTCCTAGGCTAAACATATATTAATTTCAAGGCAATACAAGATCATTTAAGGCATGAACAAAACAAAAATAAAAAAAGGGGAAGTTTGGAATTGTTGGGTGTGGCTCATGCTTCACATTCTATTGTTGCTGGAGTTTCCTTTGTAGCTGTTGTGGCTTAGGAGGTGTTTGGAGGCAAAAAAATAAGCAAAAGTGATGTTTGAAGGCAAAGGAGTAGTGAAAATTAGGTGAAAATGGGATAGAAATCAACAAAAACTAAGGAAAAACAAGTTGGAATGCTGATATGTCGAAATTTTGGTCGAAATGGTCGAAATTTCGGTCGAAATTTGACACTTTTCCGAAATAATTGAAATTTCGTTTCATTTTTTAAAAATGCAAACATTTCGACCGAAATTTCGACAATTTCGGTCGAATTTTCTTCTATGGTTTGGATATGTGTTATATATATATACGTAATATATATATATATATATATATATATATATATATATATATATATATATATATATATATATATATATATATATATATATATATATATATATATATATATACGTCCATTCATCATGCATGAGAGACTTTACCTGATTTCTAAATTATTAGCCCTTACTTTTTTCTTTTTTTTTTTTGGTAATAGTAGATTTAATTGAAAGAGGGGCAAGAAAAGCCCAAGGCATCTTGGATACAAGCTTCAAGAAGCGAAGGAGTGGAAACCGGCCATATAGTCCTACTTGCCATGGACTGGGCCTTCCTACCCAGACTATTAGTCATAGAGTTGGCCCATCTAGATATATACCTAATACCCCAACTTGGTTCTGAGGATAATAGGAAACGAACATCTTCCACCACACATGAAGCCTCTGTCTCACGGGGATACTTGGGGTTTTCAATTCGCTGCACCAAGCTTTCAGAATCGCATTCAAAGATAACTTCAGCCAACGCTTCCTCCTTCGCCCAGATCAAAGCTTCCCTCAAGGCTCGCGCTTCACCTGTGAAAACACTCGACCCAGTGCATGGGATTGAAGCTGCCCAGATACAAACTCTGCTGGAATTCCAAAGAATCGCCCCCAAGCCTGCTTTGTCTTCCCCATTAGAGAGGGAAAAATCAGAGTTCATCTTCAAGTAGCGGCTGCTCGGAGCTTCCCACCTTCGAGAGATCAGATTTACAAGGTATGTAGTTTTCCTCGATAAATCCCAAAATTCCTTATGATTCCTTTTGATTTTCTCCACCAGATCGTTAGGGCTCCATATGATGCTTTTAAAAGTTAAATCATTTCTTGCTAACCAGATGTTCCAACAGCAGCGAATCCAAGCAGACTGAGCATCCTCTCTTTTGTTTCTTTGTCCGGGAATTGCAGATTTCCCCAATTGTTAAGAATGCCTGATAAGGACGTTGGTTCGTGTGCATGAAACATCCTGAGAGACCCAACCCAAACCACAGAGGTCTAGAGTGATCGCAATCAAAAAATATATGATCCATCGATTCAACCACTTTATCACATCTTCTGCATATTGGATCAATCCGGATTTGTTTGGTAAGCAAGTTTTCTCCAGTAGCAATTGCTTGATTCAAAGCCTCCCATAAGAAATTCCTGATCTTCGGATAACATTGTATTTTCCATACCAATCTCCAGACCTTTGAAGGTATTTCCTCCCATCTGTGTCGCCTCGAAGAAAATGGAGCCAAGCAAGCACGCAGATCCCTTCGATTACATAAGAGATGGTATGCACTTTTAACAGAAAATTTCCCATTTGTTGCTCCTCCCCAGACTACAGAATCGCAAACCAGAGTATGTCCGATTTGTATTTTTGAAATTGCCTTGACTTCCTCAGATGAGAACAACTGTTGTAATAATTGACTCTTCCAAGACTTTGAACTGGGATCAATAAGATCGGATACCCATTTAACTGGGCTCGAATTAGGCCTAGGAGAAGTAATTCTGTAACATGGTAGACTTGGGATCTAGTTATTATCCCAAATTGAGATGTCAGCTCCATCTCCAACCACTGATAACAAGCCCATCTTTAGAACCTCCCTGCCTTTTAATATGCTTTGCCATGCCCACGATGTATTTGATCCATTTCTAGCCTCTAGAAAACTGCAATTTGGATAGTAGATGGCTTTGATAAACTTGGCCCATAGTGAATTTGGCTGAGCCCATAACCGCCAAGCCACTTTTGATAGTAGCGCCCAGTTATGAAGTGTTGGATCCCAGAAACCAAGTCCACCATTCTCTTTTGATCTGCAAAGCCTAGACCAAGACATCCAGTGGGTTTTATGCTCCTCTTCAGTTTGACCCCAGTAGAAATTGGAGATTGCTTTCCTTGCTTCATTATGGACTGTACCAGGTAACATAAAATGTGAGCCCGAATAGGATGAAATAGCTGATGCTACTGATTTGATCAACACCTCACGCCCCGCTTGAGAGAGTATCTTGGCCTTCCATCCAAGTGTTCTTTTTCTCACTTTTTCACCAATGTCCTTAAAAATATTTGATTTTTTAACTCCAAAATCCGATGGTAGGCCAAGATAATTGGAAGGTTCATCAGCATATTTAATTTTTAACACCCTAGAGAACCATCTTCTGAAGCAAACTGGGGCATTAGGGCTGAAGGTGAAGGAGGATTTACCTTCATTGATAGTCTGACCACTTGCTTGGCAATAAAGGCCCATGCATGCCTTCAAATGACATATTTGTTGAAGATTAACTTCTGAAAACATCAAACAGTCATCAGGCAATAGTAAATGGGAGATCCGGGGAGCTCTATTTTTCACACTGATGCCTTTGACAAAGTTGTGGTGCTCTGCATCATTCACAATAGAATTGAGGACCTGAGACCCCAATATGAATAAGAAAGGGGATAACGGGTCGCCTTGTCGAATACCCCAAGAAGGGGAGAAAGAACCTTTCAAAATATGCTGTTAAATTTACAGCCCATAGTTGAACGTTTCAAAATGTGCAGTGTTATGAGAAACACCTGGATATATCTAACAAAATTTCATACTTTAAAACTATTAAATTTACCATAAACATTCATACAAAGAACCCAAGATTTAACGACATTCATTGTGAAGTCTACATCCATGGTAAGAAAACCTCAATCAACTTACTTCTGAGGTGAAGTTTCATTATCTTTAAATAGAAAAGAGTAAGAGTTTACAAGAAGTTAAATTCTAATATGACTCCCTCTCTCTACTAGTCTCTTTATAGAGTTGGAAGACTAGCAAGTTACATTCATAACCCCCCTCAAGTTGGATCGAAAATATCATTTGAGGTCAACTTGCTCAATACAATTTGAAACAATCCCTTTGACAAGGCTTTGGTGAAAACATCTGCAAGCTGATTTTCACTTCTTACATAAGGGGTTTCTATAGTTTCATCTTGAACCTTCTCACGAACAAAATGACAATCAACTTCAATGTGTTTAGTTCTTTCATGAAACACCGGATTAGAGGCAATGTGTGTAGCCACTTGATTATCACAGTAGGACACCAATCCAGACTAATTCACTAGTGGCAAATGCCATTGCTCTGATACCATGTTAAATTTACCATAAACATTCATATAAAGAACCCAAGATTTAACGTGGTTTGGCATTCATTGTGAAGCTTACATCCACGGCAAGAAAACCTCAATCAACTTACTTATGGGTTGAGGTTTTATTATCTTTAAATAGAAAAGAGTAAAATTTTTACAAGAAGTTAAATTCTAATATGGCTCACCCTCTCTGCTAGTCTCCTTATAGAGTTGAAAAACTAGTAAATTACATTCATAACAGAAACAAACAAATATCTGTTACTTGATATAACAAATCTATATGTTTTTCGGTTTCGAAACCAAAAATATGAGACTTCGGATCTGAGGATGCCATAATAAACAAATGGACATATTTGGGGCTAGAAACTCCCAAATAATTAAATGCTAATAAAAACTCTAAATGACTTTTTCGTACCAAAAAAATGCTTCAGAAAAAAAGAAAAAAAAAAACGAGCTGCAAATTTGAGCCACAAATGGCATTGCTGCATGCTTATGCTTCTGAGTTCTGACTATATACTCCTCTGCGACTCTGAATTGCATGGTCTTTTCTCTTCGGAATTTCTAAGACTATCTTCAGATTCACAGAAATATTTTTTGGTTCAAAAGAGAGGCTCTAAGAGGAGACAACGAAAATCATCTCAGAGTTTTAATTTCAAGGAGCAAGCTAGCTCTTTTAGGTATGGATCGATCTTTACTTTCTTCTTAAATGCTAATTATTTTTGTAAACATTCTTTTAACATCTACATGATTGCATAGAGATGTTAACAGGGTGAAAACAAAGCTTCAAAGTCTGATCTGATTCTTTCTAAATGAAATTTTGATTTTTCATGTATTAATTAAAAAAAAAAACTTCCCCCGATCTTATCTGATGCATTACGTTTATATCTTTCTCGTATCTCGAGTTTAGAAAAATCTGTGTTTTTTGCTTTAATCTCTTTCACTGAGATAATTCGTTTCACAAAAAATCTGAGGGAAAATAAAAATCCGTTGGCCAGTAATTTCGAAAAAAGCATCATCATCTCATCAGAATAGAATAAAACACTTTTCTTTAAGATAATAGGTTTCGATTCATTTTGTCAGTATTTAAAGGGGGTTCTATTCCTATTAAAAACATGAATACGTTGTTCTTTCTTACGACGAGTTAATCCAGACTCTTTTGAATCCCTCGACCTTAGGCCCTAGGGTTTTCTTGAACTCATATTTCATGCATTGAAATGCTTTTCTCTTAGATCACTTTGTTTAAATCGGTTTAAGCTGGGAAATCATAAGATTCTGAAAACAATTAGCCATGCTTGTCTAATTCCTTTTGCTAATTTATCTATGTTGTTGGTGTGCAAACTTGAAATGCTGTGTTTGAATTTGAAAAGTGTGCGAAGAGAAATGGCGTCCTCATCCAATTCTCCATGCGCGGCATGCAAGCTTCTTCGCCGGAAATGTACCCAAGAATGCGTGTTTGCACCATATTTTCCACCTGATCAGCCAACAAAGTTTGCTAATGTGCACAAGGTTTTTGGTGCAAGCAACATTTCAAAGATCCTCACAGATTTACCTCCTTCCCATAGAGAAGAAGCAGTGAATTCCCTAGCCTATGAAGCAGAATTTAGGCTTAGAGATCCAGTTTATGGCTGTGTGGGTCTAGTTTCAATGCTACAGCAGAAGCTGAGACAAATGCAGAATGATCTCATCACTGCCAAGACTGAACTTGTTAATTATGTTGGCCCATCAGCAATTCCTCTTAGCCATCAACAAGCACACCATCAGCACATGTATCAACACCCATACCAGAACATTTCATCTGCAATGGGACCTTATGGAATGTCTCCAGAAGCCCAAGCACAGGCCCAACTCTTAATGCGGGAGCAACAGCAGATGGTGGAGGCACATCTGTGGCAGCAGCAGCAGCAACAACAACAGCAACATGAGATTGCAAGGTTCAACTTTGATAAAGCTGCTGAGGAAGATGGTGTTGAATTTAATCAGTTGAGTGCAGAGATTCCATTGGACAATCCCTTTCAGGTTCAACCACCACAACAAGAGCATTCACATCAGCAGTAAGAGAGATTTGAATGAGGCTAACAATAGGGCTCATCTGTCTTCTTAAATATGGTTTTGCTAAACCCAGGAATAATAGAATGATTACATCCATGGTTGTGATATTTGTCATGTAGTCTCCGTAGTATGACATTGTATTTTCTTTTTGAAATCTTCTTCGGAGAGTTTCAAAATCTGTTTGAAATATATGGTCACAGGATGATCAACGGATTGAACTTTTATAATCAATCCAATTCAATAAAGGAATGAAACCCTAGAATTCCTAGCGCACCACACATTTTATTTTTTGGAACATTCCTGTAGGTGGGACTCTTACCTCTTTTACTTAAAAATAAAAAATAAAAATAAGAGTTAGGTGTTTTTCTTTTCAAGTTAACCAGCAAAACTTTTCTTGAAAGTAACTCGGACTCATAGGCTCAGAAGAGGGGAAGGTGGGGAGCAGGAATGCGTGCGCTGATAAACTTAACACCTCTTTTGTCTTGATGTCTTTGTATAAGAGGTTGCCATCATTATACCAGAAGTCTTAGGGCTATGATAATCGTGTGATCATTTGACAATTAGACATTTTATGAAATAATAAATGATTTTCTTTTATGACCAAGACATTCGGATCATCTCACACGTACTTTAACTAATCTTCCGAAGTGAGTGAATTGAATTCACAAGGTCGTTAAGAAAATTAAAGCCGAGGTCACTCAAGCAACTGTATGCAACTCAATTAATCCTTGAAAAGCTTATTAAGGCAAGTTTGCCATTAGTGGGTAGCTTGCTTTTTTTTTTCTTTCTTTCTTTTTTTAAGTCAAGATTAGACATCTCTTATTGAAGAGGTCTCATGTTCGAGTCTCTCAATAGTATATGTAATAGTTCTCAATCCCCATTCCATATTATAAAAAAAAACTACCAATTCTAAAACATAAAAAATAAAATATAAATGCAACCTCAGATGTGTACTCTTGATCAGGGGCAGAGCTAGGATTGAACATTGGGGGGCCGAATATATGTGGGCCAATGCACGACCCACTATAGGTCCTATCTTAGAATCTTTTATTATATTTTGAACATTGGGGGGCCGAATATATGTGGGCCAATGCGCGACCCACTATAGGTTCCATCTTAGAATCTTTTATTATATTTTGACGTGAGATCCACAACAAAAATTTAGGTAAATTAATAAGAGGACTAAAATATAGATAACACAATTATAAGTAAACTATAAAAAAAATATATTAAAAAAAATAGGGGCTAAAATTCTGGGAGAATTTTTTTTTTATAAATCACGAAAGAAAAAAGGCGAAAAAGAAATTGTGGGAGAAATTATAAGAAAAAATATAGATTTGAAGTCTATTAACTAAATATGGGATGAACACTTAATTTATCATAAATTAATTAAAAAATCAATGGCATAAATTTAAACATCCAACTAATAAACTTAAATTTTAAATTGCTATTAGTAGGATTTGAGAAAGTTTAGAGATTCAAAAATAAAATTAAATGATTACGAAGAAGAACGAAATAGAAAAATAATTAAAAAAATTATGCTTTATGAGAAGAATACTAGAAAAATCATGAGCGTGAGAGAGAGGAATAATTTGAAAAAAAGAGAGAGTGAATACCTGATAACTGTGGAGAAAATTTAGGAAAATTCCAATATTTGCTAACTGCTTCAATACGAATAAAAGAAGAGATTCATTGGAGAATAAATAAAAATGAAAATATGAGAGATTATATAGGGAGAAATTCATGGATCGTGAGTTAGTTTTTAATTATAATTTAACCTTTTATTCCTTAAAACTAGTGTTTTAATGATAACCATTAAATAATTATTAAGAATGACATTTGTATTCATCATCTTTATGGTAAATTTTTATTTTTAATTTTTGAAGGGGCCAAATGGTGGTATTTCACATATAAAGTGAGAGAAATAAAGAAAAATAATAGGGATGTTTAGGGCGCGTTTGATAACGTTCTTAACAAACGTTTCTGGCGTTTTCTATTCTTTGAGAAAGGAAGAACGAGTTAGAAGCGTTTGATAAAACGGTTCGTTCTTCTGTTCTTTAAGAACGGACTAGTCAGAAAAGTGTTCTAAATAACGTTTTTTACAGAACATAAAAAAGATATTTTTACCGAAGAACAGAAACGGAAGTGATAAAATTGGTTCAAATTGAAGCCTTAGAACAAGTTTATCAAACATCAAATTATTTTTCAACCCAAAAAAAAAAAACACTATCATATTCTATTTAGTGTTTTAAAAATATTTTCAAAACAGATTTTTCAAATGCCCATTTTCAAGTAAAGAATGGTCTTTTAGCACAGAAACATTAAAAAACGGTTTTGCATAAAAAACTGGTTTCTCAGAACAGAAATGTTACTAAACGCATATTTAAATTTTCAAAAAATCCGGGCACTGCAGTCTTGATTTCTTTTCTTTTCTTTTTTTGGTAAATCAATCTTGATTCCTTACTAATGAAATTCTTTTTATTTATAAAATGAAAAACGTAAATATGATCATAAATATACAAAGATTATAATCGGATGGTCTATGTAATTTATTGAATGTGTTGTGGGAACTTCAATACTTATCTGCAATTCAAGTCAAATTGCTAAATTATAAAAGAAATAGGTTATGTTTTACTTCAGCTCTTCAAGCCGCACTAAAGCTTATACAAAGTAAATCTTGAGGATCCAATCAAGGTAATATTATTTTTTCCTGACTAATCAATCTGTCATTCCTTCTTTCTATCTCTGTAAATGATTATTTTTTGCTGTTGTTGCTGCTCTTCGTTTTTCCAGTGCAGTAGAGATATTACTGCTTGTGGGTAAGAGATGCATCGCCTTTTGTTTATCTTCTTTTTTCTTCTTTTACTGTTAATGGCGAAATGATTTCCTTAGAGAGTCAAAATCCTTTAGAATTTAGATACATAGGATATCAGCCATCTATGCTTGCATACTGTGAATCTTTATAAAGGATTAATCAAATGCAACAGTCATGATCTTGCAATCTAATACAATACTCCAAATTCTTAGAGAATATAGATCCAAGATTCAATCTAATACAACCATTCATGATCTTTATACGAATAAATCAAATGCATGCATATGAAGGCCTTTTATTCCACAACAACAAAAAAAACCTAAATGCTGTAATTAAAAGGAAAAAAGCAAATTAAGAGAGAATCAAACAGAAATTGGAAACTTTTGGGATAAAAGAAAACTCTGATATAAAATTTTCCACCTACTTAGGCTTCATTGATTGCAAAATTTTATGTAGTTGAATATGTTATGTTATACAAATGAAGTGAAAGTTGAATATGTTATAACAGTGTAGTGAAATGGCGTCTTCGTCAAATTCTCCTTGTGCAGCATGCAAGTTCCTTAGGCGAAAGTGCACACAAGAATGTGTGTTTGCACCATATTTTCCACCCGATCAACCAATGAAATTCGCAAATGTGCACAAGGTTTTTGGTGCAAGCAATGTGTCTAAGATTCTAACTGATATACCTGTTGCACTGAGAGAAGAAGCAGTAGGTTCCCTAGCCTACGAGGCAGAAAGTAGGCTTAAAGATCCTGTGTATGGCTGTGTGAGTATTGTAGCATACCTACAACAAGAGCTGAAGCAACTCCAGACTCAACTATTAACTTCCAGGACAGAACTCATGAACCGCTTTGGCTCATCATCATCATCGGTGGTTCCTCTCAATAGTCAACCACTGCACCATCAGAACATGTACCCATATCCATACCAGAATCCTTTGAACATACCACTATATGGAATGTCTTCGACAGAAATAGTTTTGCCACCAGAAGCATTAGCACATGCCCAGCAGCAACAACAAATAATAGAGTCACAAAATCTAGCCAAAGCTGTAGCTGCTAGACAACAACAACACGAGATGATGAGGCTCTACGAGGAGCAACAACAGCAGCAGGTTCAACAACATGAGCTTGTCAAGATAAATAATGGCTTTGATAGGGCTCTTGAGGCAACTGAGGCAAATGGTGTTGAATTTAATCAGCTAAGAGGGGCTATCTCTTCTTCAATACCTTTAGTTCCAGTTGACAATCTGTTTCAAGTCCAACACCCACCACAACAAGAGCATCTGCATCAGCAACAACAATATCAACACTTGCAGCAAAGTGGTTTGAATGATGAGGTAATTAACAGCCTCCATCCATCTTCTTAATTATGGTTTCTTGGTCTTTACTTAGCACTGATTTTTCGGGAGGGTGGTCATTTTTCAGTGTCTAATCCAGGGTGGAGCCAGGATTCAATATAACGAGAATGGAAGTCCAAATTGGGGAAGCACTAATACTTTTTCGCCACACATATTGTGTGAGCCCCTTATAAGACCCATTAGGATCCCACTTATAAATTATTTTATTATATTAAGGATTAGACCCACATATATTTTGTAGAGCCCACATATATTTGACAAAATTAGGTAAATTATTGATAATGGTACATTTTTTCAACAAGATATAGGTAAATTAAAGCATCCGAACAAAAATAAATATATATGACTTTAACCCTAAAAAGTTCAATGCAAACCAAAGGTTTTTTTTAAATAAGAGATGCAAACCAATGGTAATTAGTTACCTTACTAACTATTGCCATTTTATTCACAATATAAAATCAAATAACAAAAAATTGCAAAAGAAATAAAAAATATATATATAAAATATAAAATCAAATAAAGAATAACAAACAAATGAGAAAAAAAGAAATAATAAATAAATTGAGAAACAGAAAGAGTACCTAATTGTAGAGAATATTTTTTCCCAAATTTTCCTTAACCCACCCTTATAGAAAGGGAATAATAAATAAAAAGAAAGAAATAAACGGAAGAGAATAAATAGGAAGAAAAGAGGAGAGATGAGAGAATAAATAGGGATTGAAAAGAGTCGGTTTCTAATTAGAATTACATTTTGAATATCTAATAAGATTTTTTTCCAAAATTTTCCATTAATCCGTTTATAGAAAGAGAAGAGAATAAATAGGAAGAAAAGATGTGAGAGACAAGAGATGGAGAATAAATAGGGATTGAAGAGTTAGTTTTTCACTAGGGATGACATTTATACTCATTATTTTACCTTTAAAATTTATTTTCAATATTGAGGGGGCCAAATAGTGATATTTTACATGTGAGAAGAGAAAAAAATGGAAAAATGAAAAAAATTAACATAAAAATAACAATATTAAAGGAATTCAAATAAATTTTGAAAAATCTGGCTCCACCACTGGTCTAATCATTTGTAATACATTGATGACATTGTAATCAAGACCTACTGCTTAGAGCTACCTGACACAATGCTATAGATTTTTCGCTCAAACACATCATGGCTCCATATTTTTTTTCTTTTGCTTTCAACTGTATCAGCTGCTTTTAGTATTTCTATGCCACTGCACAATATTCCTTTGCTTAAAACTGTATATGATGTTTCTCAATATACCAATGCTATCTCACATCATAAGTGGTATATATATACACATAGTTGTATATATTCACCCCAGAGAGATTCAAAGGCTCTACTTAAGTGTGTATGTCCATCTTGAAAACCACATACTTCAAATACTAACAAGCAAGCATCTATAACACAACAAAATACTTTCCACCCTAAATTACCAAGACTTGGTCTTCACTGATTAGCTAGAATTTATCTAGGAGACACATGCCTACCTACAGTGACAATACAGTGAAAGCACACTAAGGTAGGTCAATGGTAGTAATCAAACCCAAGGTTTAAAGTATCAGTATCGAGTATCGTATTGGTTAAGTGATTTTAAGAGACGTATCGTCTTGTATCGAGTATTGTATCGCTCTAGCTAATATATTTTAGTGTAATTCAATGGAGATACGTATCGAGATGTATCGTATCGGTTGAGTCAAATATAGATACGTATCGACTAGTATCGTATGGTATCATGGGATACTTTAAACCTTGATCAAACCTATCTAGCATATACAATTAACGTGCCAAGAGATAAAAGAAAGCTCACAGCATGCATTGTCTCTAACCACTAGGATTTTTGAAATGAGATGAGATGACTAGTAATCCACTTGAATCTTCCAATTTTAGGTGTTCCTTTGTAGTGTAGGAAACATAAAATTTAATCCTACAGCTTTTCAGCCATTGTCATTTTTTCTGTTCTCAATCTCCTTCTTTTCAAATGTTTTCACCAACACCTTGTGTGTATACTATAACAAGAGTTCACTTCTTGGCACATTTGCTTCCTCGTCCTCTTCTTTCCTTCTTGTTTCTTTCTTTTCTTCTTTTCTTTTGAACTCCACTTTTGTACAGTAGTCTTTGCAAATTTGGGTACAATATATTTTAACATTTTGACAGCTTTAATGAAGAGATGTAGATAGAAGAAAGTAAATGGAGATGAATTCAAGTGCCCACAGAAAAAATGCAAGAAGGGGGTTTTCTCAATTTCTGCACCGAAACTTAAATGCATCACTCAAAGCTTTCATGGAGCAGAACCACCATTCGGGCACTTCAAGATGTTATCAAATATTCAAGAAAATGAAAGGTGATTTATTAATGCATTTCAAAAAGTGTTGGAAGCTTCTTCAACTCAAGAAACTTGTAATTTTTAATGATAACCCCTCTATTTTCTCACATTGTTTGTTGGGATAATTATATTACAAATTCTTTAAAATACAAAAAATGAAATTACAACACAATTGAAAGATGAAAATCCTTAACTAATTCGGAAAGCTTGATGTTGCAAAAGAACGAACCACCGATCAATGAGGTTGAGTCACACCTTGAGTGTTGTCTTTAAGGTAATTGATGCACCCTACTACTAAGGGTTCTTCACACCACCACCTCCAAGATAAAGCAACATCCAACTAGAAGATGAGGTAGTTCTTCTAGTCCCTTCAAAGAGCCAAAAGCTAGAGCACAACACTTAGACAACTCAAGAAAAAAAACTAACTTTGTAACACAAAATAATGTGAGTGAGGAGTGTTTCTATTTTCACACCATATGCAAGGAAGGGTTGGGTTTATATAGACCCAAACCACACCTCCTCACAAGGGGAGAATCAATTCTCCACTAATGGAGAATCAATGGTTTATCCCTCCTCCACTAATGTGAATAAACCCCTTTGACCTAACCTCCCCACTACTTGGGGAAGTAACTCTCATATTCACTTCTTTGGAATGAATAGGAGTTAACCCATTCAAAGACCTTAACCCCCACTCATGGTAATGGCCATGAATGGTCATGAAGTTGAAATGAGAAATGAAGGTCAAGAGTTAGAACTTGAGTAATTCCACCATTCAAGTAAGCCCACCTCATCACCATGATCAAGACCTTTAAGACCCATGAACAATGTCATGAAGAGCCTCATAACCAAAGTCATGAAGGGCCTCCTTTACTCATGGTGCCTCATTACCACCCTTACCTCATGGGTCCCATACACTAACAAAATAAATAAATAAAAGAAATACAAAAACTAATTTTGAAACTTAATATATAAATAATATAGATTAATTATAAAAAAACCTAACATTGTTCAAAATTTGCATCTTAAAATCTGAGTTAATTTTCATGACGAAGATACACCCATCATCTTCTCCTACCATTTTTCAAATACATTTATTCTTCTAGTAATTCTGTGGTCTTCTAATTCTCCCTTTCTTTTTGGCTTGCTGCTCTCTAATGTATCCTAAAATCTGATTTGTACGTTTTGTTACAGGATGATCAGTGGATTGATTTTTTTAATGAGCCACAAAGAAAAGGAAGACTGGAAGATTAAACTGAAATATGAAAACTCAGATTCCCCTTAATAAAATGATGGCAATCCAATTTTTCTGGGCTTTGCGATTGCTGCTACTTGGCAATCGTGTAAACAACTTGCTATAGCTTGTGAGCATGGACTACTATCAAGTTGATTTGATTATTTCATTATACTCTCTTCTCTTCTTCGTGAGTTTCATGTGCCTATTTCTGTTCTACAACACTGTGATCAAGGTTCAAGATTTTGGTTCATCTTGAGGTTGTACCCACCTGGAGACTTTCAAAATCTTGTTGAAATCTGTATAAATTTTGTCAGGTTTCGGTGGTATGTTTCAGTGATTGTTATGCATTTTATGGATCTGATTTTTTGGCACAACCTAAAATATTAACTCACAAAAGCCTTATGAATTTGCACTCCTGTTTGTGTCTATACTGTTAAATCTATGTATTCGATTTGTGCTAGTGAATTCAGGTAGCTTGAACCTTAATGTAAACCTATAAGCACTGCGAGGAAAAATACCTTCTGTCATCCTCCTCACCAGAGTGAGTTAGTCCTCCCCAGCGGAATGTTATTGCAGTATCTGGCCTTTTCTCCTCTGTTAGCCATGAGAGGTGAGCCTCCCCTCTCGCCTTCCACATTCTCCTCCTCTCTCACCGTCATTCTCCCCCCGGCCAACCCACTGTGCTCCACTGGTTTTGGATCTAGAAGAAGAGGATCGTTTAGATCAACATATAGACCTGGTTCTAATGGGTAAAATCCTAGAGGGTAGACCTTTTCATCTCCAGGCCGTCACTATGGACTCATTAAAGGCTTGCACCTCCTTCATGGTGTTCACACGACACAGGTGTTGATGGGAGAACTTACAAGAAATTGGGCCTAAAACGGCACTTTGGGTAAGGATATAGCGGAGTTCTTTTTGTATACTTAGCAAACTAAGCAACCATGACTTTCTCTTCGGCTCCTAATTGCAGAAGAGTGTTTCTTTCCCTCTCAATTGTTTGTTTTTAATAAATTCAATTCTTAATTGAGATTTCTTTTTAAAAAAAGGCGGGATTTGGAAATTAATTTTAGAAGCAAAAAAATGTATTTAAATTTTGGGTAATTTTCATTTGGACCTTAAGGTTTGGTCTGGTCACGTTTGGTCCAATTTAAGTTTTCTTTTGCAAATGGTCCAATTTAAGTTTTTTTTTGCAAATGGCTCCTTTTAACTGAAACTATTAGTTTAATAATTTTTGCGACAAAAATACGATTGTTTTCTTTTTCGATTAATTTGTTTTAGGTTTTTTTTTTTTTAATAAGTTTTTTTTTTTTTATAAGATTTTCTTTTGTTTTTTAGAAACAGACTGCCCTAATAACAGGGAGCGTCGATAGCTAATAACGCCTTTGGCGCTTTTTCGTTTTTTCCTTTTCACACAACACGTAAACATTTGATATGCAATTTCAAATTCGTTTTCTATTTGGGAAGTTAATTTCATCAAATGTCCTTTTCTGGTAATTTGTTCACCTAATTTCTCGATTGAATCGGTTATGCTATTTTCAAATTCTTCTGTTTTCGTTTTCCCTCTCACCTGAATCTGTGTTCCTCGTGGTTTGCATTCACATCGGGTCTTAGAGCGACAAAGTAAATTGCAGTCTTTACTTTGCGATGATTGTGAATCTGTAGTTGAAGGTGGACACGGCTTTAGAGCTCCTGCGTTACCCAGATTGCAGTTATAGGTACAGTGTCACTCTCTCCTTGGCAAACATCTTATGCAAATGCTTTCTCTATAATCTACACTTTCCCAAACACTCGAATTCGCAAAAGAGCTTTCAACTTTAACAACCCTCTTCCTTTGAATCCTAATCTCCTCAGTAACCCATCAGTATCTGCCCCTACCCTATCCACACCCTTCAACTCTAACGCCCACTCTTTCATCAAAACATCCGGCCTTGTCGCTCTTCATCTGAGAAATCATCCTGTGACCCTAATTGGCATGTCTGTAGTGTAGCTGCCCTCATCCTTTCCATGGATAGAAAACTCAGGGGACCTATTTCTAGCATAAACAAACCGTGCATCTTTGCACACACCTGTATTAACCACCAAATGCAATTCGCCCTCCCTATGCACAAACTCTTGAAGATTCTGCTTTGCCCCAACTTTTTAGCTCAAGTCATGAACCAGGGAAAGCTTCAACTTTTGGTTGTGTAAGAATACCCTACAACTTCCTTATCAGACCCAGCTCTCGTGGATACTTCTAGTTTGACTTGTCCAAGAGTACATCCCTTACTGTATGGCTACAGTTCTCGTATCCCTTGCTGGAAACTTTGGCGTTTTGTATTGTACGATTCTTTCTATTGTAACTGATATTAATTGCTCAAACGTCTAGTGTTGATCCCATAAGCAAAAATGTGGAGTTATAAGTTGAATTTCTCAGAACTAATTGAGAGGACTATGATATAGAAGTTACATGCTACGTGTTGAGCTCGAATTTATTCAAGCCGTCTCTGTTTCAAGTAAAGTGAAATGTAGGGAAGTTTAATTATACTTAAAACAAGAAAGGGAACTACTGTATGTCGTAATTGCATGTTCAAATCATAGGATTAAAATAAAATTCTACTGGCAGATTTAACAAGTCTTTTCATTAGTTACATATTATTGACAATTATTGGAAAATCTTTTACCCAAAAAAAAAAAAGATTGGAAGTTCAATTTAATTTATTATTTTAATTTCATTTCCCTCCCGTTCACTATGGATCCAATCAGATGGAACCTTATTGTCATTGCATATTTTATCGTTACTGAATTTTCTGATGTCAATTTACATAATTATGGACTTAAGCTTGTCATGTTTCCATTGCAGGCAGATGAATTCCAATTTTCACATTGATTGCAGCTGTTGTCAATGGGGTTTCCTTCCATGAAGCACAGACCCTTACAAGCTTACATAGTATTTTAATGGGAAATCCCATTTACAATGGTACTACCAAACTAGTAATCATTTATCTCTGGTAGCTCACTTTGAATTTGATAAACACTGTGGTACTTGTCTCTGAGTAAGGCTTTTACTACGTTATAGCTTTAAAGCAAGCCTTAGAGCTCATGCTTCAGGATTTGTTGGACCCGATCAAGGTTTGGTATGTTTGTTCATGTCGTATGGAATATCCTCTTCAGTTATAAACTAGAAGTGTTTCATAGTTGATTTAATTGGTAAATGAGCACATCTCATGGAAATTTTCAGTGGCACTTTTTTGAATGCTTCTATGAGTAAGTGGCTTTCGTAAGACACACGTAGAGCATTAACAATGCAATTGTATAATTCTCCATTGGCAACGGTATTATAGGCTTCATTTTGGGGTTCTACTTGAGATTCATCAGAGTTTATAATACTCTGGTTTTTAGTTGAGTGGTTGATAACTTGAGACTTAGCATGATGTATTAGTACAAAGCAGTAACTTCAATTCTCAGGATAAGCTTTAGAAAATTGACACAAAAGTTTATTATGGTTGTCCACCATCAAAAAACACAATGAAAAGCAAAAGGAAAAGGCTAGGGGCTTGGAACAGTATCTTGGTGTTGTACTAGCTTTTTTTAAATAATTTTGGACGGAATGAGCTATACTATCTTCACCCCAAAAAAAAAATGAGCTATACTAAGTGCAAGGCCATTTGGGATACCTTACTACTGTTTTTCCTCCTTGACAATGTTTGCAGCGGATAGATTTACAACAGGAAGTGCAAAAAGTTTAGTCAGCAGGCTACATAGCATTTTCTCAGATGACCTTCCCTTGGCAGCGCCAGCTGCTAATTTTAAGGCCAATGAGCTTGACCTGGTATACTAGTATTTTGATTCTTGTAACTTATGTATATTTGGATCCAGATCTGTAACATGCAAACACTGCATGGTCCTACATATGCTCATCTTAATCATGCCTTTTCTTTTTTCCAAATATAGGTTAGGGGTGTCTTGCAAATGCTACAAGGACTCTCCAGTTCTGTGTTTTTTTGGGATGATGGAGGGCAAACTTTTTATGCCAAAAAGGAGATTTATGTGACTCATCTTTCTCAGACAAGTCTGAGGGCCATTCTCAACCAGTTTATTTATGGTGCGACATGCTTCCAGCTGGTTGAAATTTTCATCAAAAAGGTGGAGAGATCTTCCATGCAATCACCTCCTACCTTGAAGGCATTTGCAAGTTCTGTGTCCTCATGGCTTAAGGTGTCTACATCTCTGATTTTTTTGATTGTCATTTTCTGTTATTCATTTTTTATAATGTAGGGAAGACTGACTACCTGTGTTGTGGAACAGAGATTGCATGACGCTGCTTTAAGGGAGGAGACGAGAATAGCAGAGGCTGATGCTAAAACCACTCCAACCCTCCTCGGATTAGTAAATTCCTTATCAAGGTGTTGCCACTGACTTTGACCAAGTTAGCTGAAAATTACTATGATTGGCACTAAGGAATTTGTGGGACCAGTATATTAGGAACTACAATCAGTCAGACACTTGGATTTTCCGTCTAGAGAACCTCTTGCTCTCATGGCCAAAATATAATTTTCTGAAGCTGCTGCATCCTAATTCCTTTTACCACTCTGTAGCGAACTGAGTTGTGTATGATTCATTCTACATCATCGATGTGCCATACGATGTATTTTTAACTAAGCTAATGAGATATATTCCACAGCCTTTGCTCAAGTGCTGAATATCTACTCCAAGTAGTGCGTGGAGCGGTACCCACTGTTTACCTTGAGGCTGGATCTTCTTTTCCTGCTGGTGAATTAGCAGTTCATATCCTCGATCACCTTTACAAGAAGTTAAATGAAGTTTGCCTCATGCAAGGTGGCGAGGTTGTGGAGTTTTTCAACCGTGCTTTGTGCTCTAAATTCATCTGCTATGATTATCTTATGCTATAAGATCCTTATTGGAATACATTTTTCCCAATTTCAGGAAGAATTGTACCAGATGCTCTTGTATATATTTGTTGGGAGTTTAGTGCCATACATTGAGGGGCTTGATTCCTGGCTTTATGATGGAACTCTTGATGATCCATTTGAGGAGGTAATTACGTTTTGGTGTTTTATATGTCGTCCTAAACTTGAGGTTGACCATTTATTGGGCTAAACATGTTAAAATGTGGAGATTATGGGTTGTTGCTATCCATCTCTTGGTATGCAACTTTGGTAGGTGATGGCTTCACATGAAGTTAATGTTGAGACTTAAACAGTTAAAATCGTAATCTGACCCAAATCGTGCACAGTTGGTTGACTAAACACCACTTTAGTGTAATTTGTGTAGAGTAGCTAAACATGGGTTACATTCTGTTATGAGTTGGAAACCGTATGCGGAGCAAGAACTAAAAGGAAACCCTATCCCTATGGAAGGGGATTTTTTTTTTATGGGGAACTATCTTTAGCCTAATCAACCGAGCCATGACAGCAAGCATAATAGAATACTTGGCAGGGAAGCTGTATTATTTCAATATTTTTCAGTTATTCAACATCTCAGAAATGAAGCTTGTAGGCTTTTTTTTTTTTTTTTGGTATCTTTGGTGTTGATTTTTTATTCTGATATTGATTTTAGTCTAATTGTTTTTATTAGTGATCTTTACAAATTTAATATGTCTATTTTTAGGATGAGAACCAAAACCCCTTCTCTTTTCCTTTGTTCTAGAGACCAGGTGGAACTGCTTGGTTCATGTTTAAAAATATATAATTATATATAACATGTTCCTACCAAGTTCTAAAATGCTATAGAGAAATTGTATTGCTGTTCCTGAAGTTTAGAGAGGATTAGTTCAGTTGACTAATTTGATGTTTGGTGTACATGGTGTTATGTTAAATTTGAATAATTTGCAAACGTCTAAATTAATTAGATTATGGAATTCAAATTTCTAAATGCTAGACTGGCATTGCTAAATGTCATAAAGAGAGGATCAGAGGAATGTGAATTAACAATTGAACTGTTGGACCAGTACTTGTGTGACTGCATTGGAAAAAATTGTCTCGACTTAATTATGCAGATATCATTGCTTGAAAATTATTAGTTGAATCCGTTGCTTTATTTATTATGACAAATGTTCTCTGCTGTTGTGTTTGTGTCTTTCTGGAGTTGAAATCCGGCTGTTACAATTTGCTAAATTGGCATTCAGTATGCCTAGTTTCCGATACTTTAAGCCATGACCTTAAGCTTCTTTCTGTTGTTGCTGTTTCACTTGTTATTGTAGTTGTTTTTTTATGCCAATGAGACAATATCAATTGATGAGGCTGCATTCTGGGAAAAGAGCTACTTATTGAGATCATTACAAAACCAAAAGTTGGATCCTGGGCTTCCTTCTGCTTCTTGTGCCAGTGATAGTGACAAGAAAGAAAGGGCTGACCGAGAATCAATCTTGCAATCCAGCTTAGTAAAAGGGACCTCTCAGAGTGGAGCAGGCCTTGAAGTCTGTCCTATGTTCATCAGAGACATAGCCAAAGCTATTGTATCCGCAGGGAAATCACTACAGCTAATCCGGCATATTCCTGGGGAATGTAAAAGGACATCTGATTGTCAATATGGTTATGAAAGACATGTCAGTGGGAACGACTTAAGTGCGATACTTTGTCGGAAGAGCATCGGGGGATTAACCTTGTCAGAAGTCTTCAGCCTATCCTTGGTGGGTCTCATAGGTGATCGTGATCACATTTCTATGTATTTAAAGCAGGATAGTCCATGGAACCCCACATTTACCCATTTGCTTGAGACTTGTACAAGGAAACAGAAGCTAGAAGAAGGGAATGATGCAACTTCTTTAGCTTCTGCTTTCTCGGAGAAGATATGGTTCAAGTTCTTAAATGATAGAATGTCAAAGAAAAAGGAGACCTCTTCAGAATCTCATGAAGTGAAGGATAAAGATAGCGTTTATAGTTTTTTGAATGATTCATCTTTCCTTCAGTCATTCTGTCCTGAAAATCCTGTTATCACTGTATGCCAAACACCGCTGCTCGAAAACAGTGAAAAGTGGAATATGTTGAACTTAGGTAGAAATTGTCACCTCCCTCCTTTAAATGATGAGAATTTACGAGAAGCTATTTTTGGTGTAAAAGATGAAACACACTGTGCAGTCAGAGGGACAGACTTTGCTTTTGGTTTTCAATATGGGGAATCTGAGTATACTCATTTGGAGGGTGACATGAAGACATTAAGGGAATTGTACTGCTTCCCAACCATTCTACCTTCTTTTCAGGTACATTCTGTTACCTGATTATCAATATTTAGTATAGTTTTTGCTGTTATCGATTCATCTAGAAACTCTTATGAAACTAATTCATTATTCTGTTTTAGGAAAACTTGCGTATTTCAGAGGTCTTACCTTTTCAAAGAAACAGCACGTTGATCTCAAGAGTTCTTAACTGGGTTGAAAGTTTTGAACCGAAGGCCACTCCACTTCCTCTTGTTATTATGCAGGAATGCCTTGTTGTCTACATCAAGAAACAGGTAGGCAGCTCAATCTGGTTTTAAAAAAAATTCTAAATACGATGCTAGAGCTTTCAATTCACTGGTTTCTATATTGATCTTTGTGCCAGGTGGATTACATTGGCAGACATATCTTGTTAAAGTTGATGAATGGTTGGAGACTGATGGATGAGCTAGGAGTATTGCGTGCTATATACTTATTGGGTTCAGGTACTATGTAGTTATGTTACATCCTATAGAGATTGGTCTATCTGATTGACCGATAGGAAAAAGGCTATCTATGTGGCAACAATTTAGTGTACTTCTTGGGTCTTCCTACACAGAATACTTGTTTTTGTGCTGTTGAAGCAAGAGTTGATTAGTTTTTACTGTACAATAGATACATAGGGCAAAGTTTGGATTGGTGATGCATATTAGAGTTAAACTCAACCTGTCAAAAAAGAAAGATAAAGTTCAATTGTATGACCTGATTGACCTCACGTGTCAGTAATCTCCCTTGTATTTTTCATCTGTTGATTTATTTCATTTGAATATTTATGTATTTTCAAATATTAGGGCCGTGCATGAAATCATTCCTACATTGGCCATACAGGTAGCATGCCACTTGTTATTGTGATGCTAACTTCACTCTTTTTGGTCTGTGTGCTGTTATATGTTAGGTGACCTGCTGCAGCAGTTTCTGGTGGTTCTTTTTGAGAAGTTAGACAAGGGAGAATCCTGGGATGATGATTTTGAATTGAATACAATACTACAGGTGCAGCTAATCATGTTCAGTAAAAAATGATCTAATAAGTTATAGACATGTGTCTAGCATAACTACTGGCAGTGTACTGGTACAGTATGCATGCAGGGTAGTAGCACTCACTATTAGGATCTGTTTCCTAGGGTGGAACAACAGCAAATGCTGACCAGCTGAGTGGTTTCCTGTTGCATTCTCAATTGATTGATATATTCTTAGCATAAATGCCCATCTGAATTGACATGCCCCTCCCCTCTATTTGATGAAGTTGACTGAAGAATCCCCCATACACAAATACCTTCCTCTTCTTTTAACTCTTAAGGTTTCTGTTAATTGGAGACTGCTTGTTGACTGCAGGAATCCATTCGAAATTCTGCTGATGGAATGCTTCTTGGTGCACCAGATTTGTTGGAAGTGTCAATCACGAAACAGCATGTTTCCAGTGGTGATGCTCAACATAATGTAGCCAACCTTGTCTCGACTCCTCATAAAGGGCGCAACCACTTTTTTGGGGTTGATGCCTTAGATTCTTTAAAATTCACATACAAGGTAGTTATTCTGGTATAACGATGCTTTCTACCTGTTTAATTTATAAATTGGTGCATGGATTCATTGCTGACAGTGCCGGAATGACTTCTAACTCTGTGACAATGACCACTGCATGGCAGCTTAGTTACTGCTATTTAAGTAGATGTGTCATTCATGTGATCATCAGCATATGTCAATATAATGCTTTGGAAACTGTTTGAAGTTCAATGTACTGTTCTACTATCTGAAGAACAACTGACTCTTAAAAAAACTTTATACATTGTGGACCGTGCAGTTGATAGGTTATTAAATATAACTTGTAGGCTATTCATGGAATTTCCATCTGTTTGATACTTAGAATCAACAGTCCACTAGGAAGTAACTGCTTCTGGCACTGTAGGTTCTGGACATCTTTTTCTTTTTCTTTTTCTCTTTATATGTATATTTATTTATTTTATTTTTTTTTCTTTGTATAATAAGCTTTTGTTGCATGTAACAGGTCTCTTGGCCGCTTGAACTTATTGCTAATAATGAGGCAATTAAGAAATATAACCAGGTACAGCCTTTTCATTAGCTTTCTTCACCTGAATTAATTGATAATCATCTACTATCTTGATTTATTATCTGATCTGATCATGTTGGTTCTAAGGTGATGGGTTTCTTATTGAAAGTAAAGCGTGCAAAATTTGTTCTTGACAAAACTCGAAGATGGATGTGGAAGGTAGGTCAGTTCTTGAAGTCTTTTGCACTGTTCTACTTGTTATGATAATTAAAAAATGGATGAACTCACATATAAATTATGGCTACCGGAATTCTGTATAACTGTCCCATTTCTTATGGGATGATAGTTTTTGTGGTATCTGTTGATTCCTCCTGTCAGGGTAGAAGCACTGCAATCAATCATAAGCATCACTGGTTAGTGGAGCAGAAACTCCTTCATTTCGTGGATGCTTTTCACCAATATGTCATGGACAGGGTACAATCTTGACATATTGTATAGTTTCTCATGATGGAATTTCACTCTTTATTCTGACGAGGATTTGCTAAGCAGGTCTTTCATGGTGCATGGCATGAACTCTGTGAGGGTATGGCATCAGCTGGTTCTCTTGATGAAGTCATTGATGTACATGAAGGCTACCTCTTATCCATCCAGCGGCAGTGCTTTGTGGTTCCAGATAAACTGGTACAGTACTGTCTCAAGTTTGTGGTAGGGTTTGTTTGAAATTTATTTACATTCCTTGGTCTCCACAGAGCTAGGGATCTCACCATGAAAGAAATGTGTTATGCTTTATTCTGATAATCTGTTATGGAATCCACAGTGGGCATTAATTGCAAGCCGAATCAAGAATATCCTTGGGTTAGCTCTAGACTTCTACTCCGTCCAGCAGACTTTAAGTAGTGGTGGAGGTGCCCTTGCAATCAGGGCTAGATGTGAAATGGAAGTGGATCGGATTGAGAAACAGTTTGATGACTGTGTTGCTTTTCTTCTGAGGGTAATCTTCTTTCTGTCTCAGTTTATATGCTTGGTTGTCTCTGTGACTCAAGTGACAAACTCCACAGATGCTCATTCTACATATCTTCTGCTTGCATGAACATAGTGGTTTCACTGATAGTTTTACTAGCAAATGATACCACACAAAGCTGATTCTTTCCTCATATTTGTATAGGTCTTGTCCTTTAAACTCAACGTGGGGCACTTTCCTCATTTGGCAGATCTGGTTACGAGAATCAACTATAACTACTACTACATGTCTGATAGTGGTAACTTGCTAACTGTCCCTGGTTCTGAAAGTGGAGTTTCTAAGCTGGGTAAAGGGCTCTCTGGTCAGTTCTGATAGATAATGGTAAGATCAGTGTAACTCTTCCCACCGAGTCAGTTAGTGCAGTTATTGCTTCTGGAAAGAATGGCCAGCCTGTCAAGTATGGTCCATGAAAGCATATGTATTTCTTGATATATGTTTCTTTGAGTTGTACAGAATTTAGAAATGGCTTTTCCTACTAGTGTTTTTATTGTGACAACAAAGAGAACGTCCCCCCCCCCCCTTCTTTTTTTTTCTTCTTCTTTCTCCCTTTTCTCTCTTTTCCTTCCCTCTATCTCTCTTTTGCTATATGAACATTATGACCTGCCATTTATCTGAAATTGGGATGTAAAAAGAAATCATCTCCACCTAAACACTCATGAGATGTTCAAATTTTTGTTAAGAAAAGAAGGCAACCACTTGAGTAGCGCTTCCTACAACTTTCTTATATTAAATGTTTTACCCTAGGTCAATGATAAGTGGAAAAAAAATCTTCTGCTGTGCATAGCGACACACTTTTGTACCAAATAAAAGGCTGAGATTAAAAGTTTAATTATAAAATTTTAAAATTCTCAATAGTCTTGTATTTGTTTTGTTTTTTTAGTCAACCATTTGGTACAAAAGTGCATTGTTGTGCATAGTAAAGAGACGTGCACAATAGATGATGTTTTTCTGTGATAAATCTGTCAATCAAATTGTTCTAAATGGAATCCACCAATGAATCCAATTGTACGAAAGTTTCCCCCAAAAAAAACTGATCCTATAGTGGTAGTGTTTTGCATCCTTTCTATTCCATTCCATTCCGGGGTAGGCAATTAATACCAATCTAATAAGTAAAGTAGCCATTGTCTAACCAATTCACTCGAACACTAGACCGTTCGTGCCCGCCCATTTTGTCTTGCTTGAATGGAATGGCTCGCTGCGCCTCAACCCTCGGGTCCCCATGTCCATTAACTCTAGTCTCTAGGAAGTGGTAAGCAACTTTGTCCACTTAAGCAAGGTTTCAGTATCAAATCATTGTGGATGCAAAAAATTTCCGTTGGGAGACTCACCCACCACAGCCAGGTGTGCGACCCGGGTTGAACACCGGAATAGTCAGGGCAAAGCCTTGGAAACCGGGGTTGGCAAACCAAAAAAAAAATAAAAGAAAATTTTTAGTATAGGCAATGAAGATTTGTTGGATTTTGTAAGTCCAATTTCTAAATGAAATACATAAATCCCCTTACTCCTGATCAGTTCTCCTGATGTACTCCTAAGTCCTAATCTCTCCTGACGTTATCCGAGTGGTTAAAATGCCAGGAAGTACTTTCCAAGGTTGATAGTGATCAATATGTCATGTTTTTGTTGGTTTAAAGATTAAATATCTTAACTGAGGGATGTGACTTTTTTGGTAAAAATTCAACACTTACTCCTAAATAAGGGATTATAGTTTGAAATTTGAATTTCCTCCGGGGTAACGGCAACACTTGCCTTGGATTACGTAATATCCTCTATTCTCAATATAAAAAATCATCTATTACAAAAAATTATTTAAATATTAAACCAAAATAACAATTGATATCAATCAGTAAAGAAAATCTTTTAAAATAGAATCAACTGGCCCATTAGCTCAGTTGGTTAGAGCGTCGTGCTAATAACGCGGAGGTCGCAGGTTCGAGACCTGCATGGGCCACAATTGAATTTTTTTTTTTTCTTCTTCTATCTTTCGTTATGCTACTTTTGTTGCTTAGTTCATTAAGATCCTGATGAAATTGCGACTTTTATTGTTAGTTCATTAAGATTCTAATGAAATTGCGATCAAATAATCGATAGAAGAGTAAATGATGAAATGAAAATTTGTAATAGGGAATTATAGATATGGTAAAAATATAGTGTTTTAATTGTAAAGTTATATTTATATTCCTTAATTTGGTCCGATACCAATTCGGTACGGTTTAAGTACAAATCGACGGTGAGTACCTAAAACCTGGGTCGAGCAAGTTCTTGACTATGGTACCTTTTTGTCATGGTCTTGTAGATTGCTAGATGTGGCTGAGGAGCTAAAATAGCAAGAATACGTTGAGATCTAGTTAAAACATATGAAAGATTGTTTAGAATTGATTAGAAGTATTTAAATAGTTACAAAGCAAGGTCCTGAATATGGAGTTATTAAAAATAATTTGGAACACACTGGAATGTTCATTTCAGACATTGAAGTCTCAGTAGCAGATATATGTAGAGATGGGTGCTTGGATAGTTTGTGCAAGGCTTGAACTACACTGGTTTGGAGCTGAGTTTAGGGGTAACATATTTGTTTGTCATGGTCTCCATGTCTGTGTAATTTGCCAGGTGTAGCTGAGGGGTTGACATATTAGACATATGTTGAGATGACGAACGTAACACTTAGCATATCTGAAAACAAGTCTGTGGGTTTAGGGTTTGAAGATTGAGATTGTGGGCATGCTTGCATGCCTTGGAGTTGGGTGTTTCAAGTAGGAAGAGAAGAGAAACAAGTGTTGGAAATTGGGTTTTCTTTAAAATATGTTGCTTATGTAGTTTGAAGTTTTGGATTACACTCAAAGTGGAAGGACTGATCACTGAAGAATACTAAAGAAGAAAGAAGAATCAGAATATATCACATAATCCAAACTATGCAGGGTTTTAGGGTTTTGCTCCCCCGTTCACATACGTGCCTCCTAAGCCCTAAAATACTTGCTAAACAATTATTACAAAATTGCTCAGTTTATAATAACAAACACTGCTTAGTAAAAAGTATGGATCAACGCTCACTGTCTTCACCCCTTAATATGAAACTACAAATTCATATTCGCTCCCCACCACACAAAGAAAAAGTTAATTATATTTACACCTTTCTATTTATGAGGCCAAAAGTAAAGCTCTATGGTATATAACACTATCCTTAAAAGATGTAGTTGAGGTGCATATAAAAACGCTCATCAAACCTCAATTTTCCGACGCCCCACCCAGAAGAAGAAAAAAAAAACACTTTGAATTGTTTTGGATAACTATGAATCTTGGTCTCATCAGACCTCAATTTGTTTGGTAAGAAAAATAATTTTTTTGGTAAAATTTAGTGAGGGACTCATGTTTTGTGTAAATGAACAAATATCAGTGTGAATCTCATTATGTGCAAAAATGTGAGAAATTCTATTTTATAGAAATCCTTCTCTCTTAAATTATTTATGAATGACACCAATGGCAAAGAATCTTCTGTTTAACGCCTTGATGGAGTCCTCTTAGTTTTTTAATCTTCCATAGAATGTAGTGGAATCTAGGAGCTAAGGTGCTAGTGTACTTTGATCTCCTAGGTATTTTTTCAATGTAAAGGAAAATAAATAAATTTATTTATATTTAATTTATCAAATATTTGTAATTTTGATAATTTACACTATAAGTTTGTATCGTTATTGGATTTAATAGATGCTGTAAATAACTTGATAGCATTGAAACATGTAAAAACCATGATGTCAATAATCACTATTCATAACATCAGCATTAAGTTGCATTCAAGAAGCATTGATGTGTACAAATTTTAGAGACTTTGATATCTGGATTTTGTTTCTAATTGTGCAGCACTGAGCTGCTTACGATACAGATTTAAAGTGATGGTCGAGATCAAATGTAGACCACCCTTTTTTTTGGGGGGGGGGTTCAATCGTGTAGTTCAAAAGGTAACAAATAAATAAATAAATAAAAATTGAAACGAGAAATTGATCCTCACTAATGGCATCTTAGTGCTGCAGATAAACGCACAGCACTGAAGCAAAATCCTTGACATCCATAACCATATTCTATAACTAGGACCTCTGATTACATTTGAGACATTAAAGTTGATGACTTGGTCCCCTAAGGCCAATACACTTGCTGGAAAATTAAGCTGTTGACATGATATTGCAATACTTTAGCTAGAAGATGAGACCCATAAGATGGGCCCGTTGTTTTTTAGTCCAAGTCAAGTTCTCTCAATTTCAATTGCCAAATGTGTAATATGGGTCATGGGCTTAGCATTCTTTATGTCTCATTTTTGTGGGTTAAGTATATAAACCCACATATTTAGGACTCTTTAACTCCAAAACGAAATTAGGAAGTTAGTTTTTGATTAAGCTCGTTTTGATGTCATTTTTCATTCATGTTACCAAGATTTTTTTCAACAATTTACTCTTAAAATTTGGTAATCACTCCTCATGTTCTTCACAAAATTTCTAACAAATTTACTCTAATTTGATAGTTCACATGTTTTGTTTAATTTATTCATTTGAGATAATTGCTATTGCCCTTTATATTATTACTTAATTACTAGAAAGGATCTTACTCTTTATGAAATTACTAGAGCCTCTTTACTTCTAACGATGTTAAGAAATTGTTATGGTTGTACATATGTTTGTTTTGTCCTTATAGAACTAAGAAGCTAAGAGAAAATATTATATGAAATATCAATTTTATCCTTATTATTGTAATGTTAGATTCAAAAAAGTTAAGATGAAATCGGATTTACCAAAAAGAAAAAGGGAAAAGGAATGAAATGAAACCAGGTGATCACTTTTGCCAAAAGAATATATATATATATATATATATATATATATATATATATATATATATATATATATATATATATATTTTCATTTTCATTTTTATAAGTAAGAGGAGAATGGTAAGGGAATAATGGTTGAGAACTTCACCTCTCAGTGGAGAGATTGTGGGTTCAATCGTTGCCGGCGACATATGTAATATCCCTATTGGAGCAACCTAAAGGGGGGTGAATCGGTTACAACTAGTGGATTGTCCCAATTTTTCGGTTTGATTGTGATTTCAAGATAAATTGAGAATTCAAATGAATTTAAACAATGACAAACAATCACAACACATGATTTATAGTGGTTTGACTTTACAAGTCTACGTTCACTCCTTTCTTGGCCTCAAGAGAGTATTCCACTAGGGATTCTCTTTCAATACAATTGGGTAGAGATCAAATCGTTTACAATATTTGTTACGGGGCAAGAGCACCATTTACAATCTTTGTTTTATCTTAGGGCAAAAGCACCCTCTTCAATCTTTGTTTATGGGCAAGAGTACCCAACCAATCTTTGTTCACGGGCAAGAGTACCTAAAACCAATTATAATCTATCTAGACTATAATTGAAAACAGTTACAAGAGAAGGATGGTACCTTAACAAGAGGTGTGACACTTTACCTCTTGTGTGTGTGTGATGCAATAAGAGTTGTATGCTCAATATATGAAATGCATGCACCACCAAAGCCTTCAATCACCTCAAGCTTGACTTCCACAAGCTTACTTTAACACCTTGGTATGGTCTTCAAGTCTGGAGAGAGGGTGAGAGGCAAAACCCAATGGCTTTCTTGTATTTTGAGAGCTTGAGATTACTTGAGGAGTAGTTGATCAAGTGTGAGTTCAACTCTCTCAAAAGGGGGTGAATTGGGCTTAAATAGATGGCATTTGAGTACCTTAGCCCAATCCCCAACGGATAGAAAAAGAACATAATTTTAGTCCAATTTTCAGTCCAGACAATCGTCCATCTGACTAGACGGTTGTCCGTCTGGGAAATAGCCGTTAAAAACTTGCCGTTGTGTTTTAGTTAAATCAAGCGGTCATCCGTCTGACTTTCTATGATTTGACAGAAACTAGATAGACGTCCGTCAGCAGCAAGTCAAGTATGAGACTTGGATTTGGCTTGGGTTTTTGGTCAACCCTAAGTCTTATACACCTTCCTACTATGTCCTAGGTCAGTCTAGTGACATGATATGCACATGATTACATACAGTTACATGATAGTGCATATGGAAGTGTCCTAAGTCCTAACTTCATCTAAGTCTTGATCATTGAAGTTCTTGAGTCTTTTTGTATTCCATTCTTCATGATTATCTTGGCATGATCATCTTGACTTAGACTTCATGTCCATATTGGCATGATCTTGGTTTTGGCTTGACTTGAGCATATGACTTTGACTTGGAGTTGGTACACTTGTTTCTCATCTTGAACTTAAACAACGTAATTCAATATAGTCATTAGTAATTCATGTTTACTATTATCAAAACCAATAGAAGCTAATGTAACAAATGCTGACATGGCATTTTCTAACAATCCCAATTTCTAATTTTCTTATATAAAAAGTGCATTTGTTTAAAAAAAAAAAACTGTTTAGCACCTTAAGTTTAGGGTTAAATTTTTTTTTCTATGCAATTTAACATCAAATATAAATGAGTAATATAAAATTTCAAGAGTAATTTAGGGTTTTTGAATAAACAAAGATACTATGTCATCAATTAACTAATGGAACTTAAAGGTAGAAGGATCGGTAAAAATAAGTAACTCTACATTTGAATTAGTAATTTGAAAAACTATAGGAAATAAAATAGTCATTAAATTAGAGTAAATAGGAGAAACAATAATTATCTTTTATTCTTTTAATAATTTAATCTTATAAATTTATTTATTTTCTTTTGTTAAACAATCCTATAATTTTGTTACCATGGACCATGGTCGTTGTCAAAATTCAAAATAATTGAAAACTTTTTATAAATTGTAAAAATTTATTAATAATTGACTCCTAAAAGATACAAAAAAAGAGATTATTTTAAAATTTTAAAATTATCTTTGTCTATAAGAATTGAGATACAAGAAAGATTTATGAAAATAATTTAACAAAAACAATCCATTATTTGTTTAAAAAAAAGAAAAAGAACCATCATGAGAAATAAGATTTTTTTTGAAAAAATTATATTTGATAACTAAAATGAAAAGTAAATTATTTTTTAAAAATAGTTTTAACAAACCGACGTTATCATAAATGTCGGTTAAATCTCTCTTCTAGTCGTTGGGATCGTTCCGTCTTCTTTTTAAATTTTGTTTATTTATATATTTAAACCTCATTTAACACGTGCAGATATTTGATCAAATGCCGCTTCATCTCCCGCTCAAACCATCCCAATTCCCCAGTATCAACTCTCACCGATCGATACCCATTTTCATTCCTCTACTTAAAGTCTGAAACACTGGTTTCTCCGATCGATTTGAGTATCAATACCCGTTTTCTTCTCTGTACTGAAACCCTGGTTTCTCGATGGTTTTGAGTATTAACTCTCTCTCTCTCAGATCATTAACCATTTCTTCTCTCCATTGAAACCCTGGTTTCTCCTGTCGTTTTGGGTACTCTCCGATCGTTACCCATCTTCATTTCTCCACTGAAACCCAGGTTTTTCCGATGGTTTTGAGTTCCAACTCTTCTCCGATCATTACCCATCTTCATTCCTCCACTGAAACCCTGTTTTTTCCGGTTTTGAGTATCAACTCTCTCACCGATCATTACCCATTTTCTTCTCTCCATTGAAACCCTGGTTTCTCCGGTCGTTTTGGGTACTTTCTCCGATCATTACCCATCTTCATTCCTCCACTGAAACCCTGATTTTTTCGATCGTTTTGAATATCAACTCTCTCTCGGATCATTACCCATTTTCTTCTCTCCACTCAAACCCTGATTTCTCTGATTGTTTCAACCTCCGAGTATTAACTCTCACTCCGATCAGTACCCATTTTATTTTCTCCACTGAAACCCTGTTTTCTCATCGTTTTGAGTATCTAACTCTTTCTCGCCTTTCTTCAGCTTGGAATTCCTGTTCGTTTAGTCATGAAAAGAAGAAGAGTGGGTGTTCGTTGCTCAAAGAAGGCCACAAGTGGAAGCAACCGAGGCTGGCAAAAGCAGGGGTTTTGGCCGGTGCCGACTTAGCCTCATTACCCATATGTGTTTCACCACTTAAACCCTAATTTCTCTTAGTCTTGAAGTTCGCCGGCGGCTTTCCTTGAGAGCTTCTTTATTGATATTACTGAGAATGCTACAAGGGGAATAATTGCAAATCCACTGGGTTCCATACTGGCAAAGGTTTGAACTCCCTTTCGCTGGTTTTCATCTACTGTTTGTTAATTCTGCCTTCCTATAGTTCTTTTGCTTTTTCTGCTTGGTATATAGAAATTTTCTCATACTTCAGATGTTAAATGGTTATGAGGGAGATGGATCAATGATATGAGGAAGTTTCTGAAAGTGTACTACTATTTAATTTATGGTCTGTAACCAGTTAATTTCTCAACAAGGAAACTGTGAGACGGAACCGTGATCCCTGGTAACGCTGTAATAAATTTGAAAAAGTGGCAATGTCGTTTAGAAGGAAAAAAATTAAAGGTTAGTTACGTCTGAGGGTGCTTCATACTACAATTCTCTTATGTTTGTCTTCTTCCACTTAATAGCAATGCTTCTCAAGTAACTAATCAAATTCAGCGATTCCTAAACAATATCCTGAATTCCTAAACAATATCCTGAATTCCTCTAGTAATCCATCCAACTATTTTAATTCAGGAGTGAAAGATTTTGTTTAGCTTTAATGAACCTGATCTTTGTTTAAAAGGAGTCCTGAATGGGTACAATATAATAATTTCTTTGACAAATAATTTTGACAAATCATCTTACAGTTAAAAGATATTTGAGTGTTTGGTTTGAGAATTCAGTTATCTACATGAGAATTTGGTTGAACAAAATTTTTGTCAACATTGAACGGGACATGGTAAGCAGCTCCCAATTGCTCACTTCATTCTCTGTGATGTGTTCTAATAAATTTACTTAAAACCAATACATTATGATTCAAAATGCATTATTTTTATTACCAAAAGAATAAATGCATTATTTTATTGGTAAAATAGTGGGAAACATAAGTATATTGTATTAGAAACATGGTAAGGAAATCTAGAGTTCTAAAAATACCTGGTCCAGATCAATTATTGTCTACTCAACAACAGCAACACAGTTGTAGATATCTCTTAAGTTTATATTGGGATTGTCAATTCTATAATTGACCAAAATTGAAAGGGGTTGTTGTTGGCTGAACTAGAAAAGCATAAGGGGTCTGTATTGATATGAGGTAAACCTAGAATGAATGTTAAATCAGGAGTAGATATAATAAAGGAAGAAGCAACGGATAAAGTGGGAAAGAACTGTTATGGCAAGATTTGGAAAACATATTCGCTTCTTCTAACTTCAAGCAATGCCAGCAACAAAAGGAGTAGTTTGAAAGGGAGATCTTAGGCAGCAATCAATATGAAATTTCAGAAGCAGGATTCCGATCCACTGCTCTCTAACATCCACAAATGATGGTTTGAAACCTGAATGAATTCTCTGAGAGTTTGTAACCTCAAGTTCAGGGATTGTTTCAGATGTAGAACTCATAATAGTGGAGATGGATGGGGACAGGAATCTAGTGATTGAATTGCCTAGAGTAGAGAGAGATTTACAACCAGAATTTTAGTAAGAAAAGAAGTATTTAGGAATTTGATACTGAATCCTAAGGGAACCATTATACAACAGAGAAGAAAGTAACAAACAGAGAGGCTAAGGTGAAGTCAACATGACACCCATTTACACAATAATGAATAGATTGATTCTGCACTGCATTGGAAAAGTTTTGGTTCTGTATTTGGCCTCTTCTAGACACACTTCTTATAGTTTGTTTGTAGGTTATTCTTCATGCATGATGTTGCTTCTATTGTCCTCGTAAACATGAATGCACATTCTTCTTAGTATTTTGTCTATTTGCTTTCTGATTTCTATGTTGGCTTGCTGAAGGATATGGATCTCGAGGAGTGGAAGGTGGAAGATCTTGAAAAAGCCATGAAAGGGAGAGATGACAAACAGTCAAAGCTTGAACACGAGTGTGTGATCAGGTTTGTGTCTCAACAATTACTGGCTGTCTTAGTGTCTTTTCTTTCAGTAATTTTGTCTAATACGCTATCTAAATCTTTTTATTTCATGGGTAAACCAATGGATCTTGTATAAACCATATCTATAGCATTATTTCTGATATTTTGTTTTTGGAATCAAGTTTATTGGCTGATTTGTTCTCAACTTCTCATCTGTACAGATGTTTTTCTCTGTCTATTGGTCCACTGCACTTGTTTTTTATTAAAAAAGATGGTCCTTTGCTCCTTGAAAAGAAACCTTGTATTGATGAACACCTATTTCCAAGTGTGGCCAGCTCTTATGTGGTTGGTCTAGGTAGACTGAACTATATGAGGTGGAAATTCATTTGATTTGACTCCTCAGTGACCTAATCCTACCAATTGCCAATTGTGCCAGCTCTTATGAAGTTGGCCTTGGTAGACTTTGTGTCAATTCATTGATTTGACTACTCATTAACCTATTCCATCTGAAATTGGTATGTCAAATGGTACCGACCATTTTATGGCTAAAATTAATGACAACTTTGCACCAAAGTGACCAACAGAACCAAATTAGAAAGCAAGGCCAAAAATTTAGAAGCTTACTGTGTAAGTCAAACCGTTGGCTAGAATTCTAATCAGACTATGCTCAAGTAATGCTTGTATTTAGAGGAAGGACTGCTGCAATTCTCACTTGATTATGGTTTGATTGCTAGAGATGATACTATTCACCAACTTGGAAACTTATGTTCTGTGGACTAAAGTTCCAATCAGCAGCGCTTCAATGTGGGATTGAATGTAGGCCATGAATATGTGCTGCATTTAAAACTGATTAATGCTTGTCAGAATATCTGTTGTGGTGGTGTTTCGAACTCAGAAAGTAATGCATGTTGGTGAAGTAATTGGAAGAAGATTGGATGGGAGGTGGATCAATTGTAAGTAGAATGGAGTAAGGTTTGTGAATAGAATGAAGGAAGGAAGGATGGCTTCCAAGTAAGGGAGCAGCTGCCAATCCAGAACTCTTTCCATTAATGACACCAACAGCTCAACTCTTCCACTACGAAAAGATTTGAATAACGAAGGAGAACAAGAAAATTCAAAGTTTGGATGGATGAATTTTGCCTTTTAGCAAGGCTTCTTTGCCCTAAGGGTTTAGTAGTCACAGCAAGGCCCACATCCATTTGTATTACTCAAATTTGACAAGAGAAAAATAGGATAGTGGAAATTGTTCTCTAGCATGGATGGCTAAATTAACGATATTCAATGCAAAGTTGTCGTTCTATTGGACTAGGCTATAAATAATCGTATTGTGTCGCACCAATTTCAACACTTGATCTTAATCATAATTCTATTCATGTCCTTGTGTTGGTACCTATCCTATAAGGATGAGGGGTCCGTCTCTACACTGAGATTTACCCTCCTCAATTTTGACACTTGATTTCAATTATAGTTTTATTCTTGCCCTTAAGATTAAACTTATCGTATAAGGTTGAGGGGTGTGTCTCCACTTTTAAGATTTACCCTCCTTGATTTTGACACTTGATTTCAATCATAATTCTATGGGATAATTAGTAGATTAGCTACTTCTAGGTTTATCTTTATAGAAATAGTCACTCAATATTTAATTCAACAAAATTAGCTAAATTCAACTTTGGGTTTACAAAACTAAACAAAACAATAACTTTTCCTCCTCTTTGGATATTTTTACCCCTAAAACTAGCTATACCTTCACATTAGGCACTTACGATTCGCCCTCCTCAATTTTGACACTTGATTTCATTCATAAATTTATGTTTGTCCTTGTGATTATAATTTTCCTATTAGGTTTCAGGTGCATTTCCACCTATTTTGACTCCTGAATTTAATTATTCATAATTCTACTCATGTCCTTGTGATTATACTTTCCTATAAGGATGAAGGTGTGTCTCCACCTTTAGATTCACCTTCCACAATTTTAACACTTGATTTCAATGCTAATTCCATTCTTGTCATTGTTATAATACTTATCCTATAAGGTTGAGGGTGTGTCTCCACCTTACAATTCGCCCTTCACAATTTTGACACATGATTTTAGTCATAAATCTATTCCTGTTCTTGTGATTGAAATTTTCCTACAAGGTCGAGGGTGTGTCTCTGCCTTATAATTGAACCTTCCTGAAATTGATTGTAGTCATATTTTTGTTCTTGCCCTTGTGATTGTATTTGTCCGATACGATTGAGTGTGAGTCTGCACTTTGAGATTTGTCGTCCTCGATTTTGACACTTGATTTCAATCATAAATTTATTTTTGTCCTTATTATTCTACTTATCCTATAAGGTTGAGGATGCGTCTCCACCTTACAACACATCCTCCTTAATTTTGACACATAATTTCATTTATAATTCTATCAGTGTCCTTGTGATTCTACTTATCCTATAAGATTGATGGTGCGTCTCCAACTTGAGATTTGCCCTCCTTGATTTTGACCCTTAATTTCAATCATAAATCTAGGCATGTCCATGTGAATATAATTTTCCTACAAGGTTGATGGTGTGTCTCGACCTTGAGGTTTGATCTCCTCGATTTTGGCATTTTATTTTAATCATAAATCTATTCATGTCCTTGTGATTGTACTTATCCTAAATGGTCGATGGTTTGTCTCAACATTGAGATTTGCCCTCAATTTTGATACTTTGTTATAATCATAAAACTATTTCTATTCTTGTGATTGGCTATTTCTGTTCTTGTGATTGTACTTATTCTATAGGGTTGAGGTGCTTCTCCACCTTGAGATTCACCCTCCTTGACTTTGACACATGATTTTAGTCATAAATTATACTCTTCCCACAAGGTCCACCTTAAGTTTCACCACTCTTAACTTGGGACACTTGATTTCCATCATAATTATATTCTTGTCATTGTGATTGTATTTATTCTATAAATTGATACTCAACCTCCTTAATGTTGATAATTGATTTTAATCATAAAACTATGCTGGTCCTTTTGATTATAAGTTTCCTATAAAATTGCTGGTGCTTCTCCTCCTTGATATTTGCCCTCCCCGAATTCGACACTTGATTTCGGTCATAATTCTATCACTGTTCTTGTGATTGTACTTATCCTATAATGTTGATGGTGTGACTCTAACTTGAGATTCATGCTTCAGCTGCTCCTGGATTTCGACACTTGCTTTCAGTCATAAATTTAGGGATGTCCTTGTGATTATAATTTTTCAATAAGGGCAAGGGTGCGTCTCCACCTTGAGATTTGACCTCTTTGATTTTGACATTTGATATTAATTATTAATCTATTCATGTCTTTGTGATTGTACATATTGTATATGGTTGACTGTGTGTCTCCACCTTGAGATTCACCCTCGATTTTGGTACTTGATTTTAATCATGAAGCTATTTCTATTCTTGTGATTATACTTAATCTATAAGGTTGAGGGTGCTTCTCCACCTTGAAGTTCACCCTCCTTTATTTTGACACATGATTTTAATCATAAATCTATTCTTATCCTCATGATTATACTATTCCTATAGGTTCACCTTGAGTTTCACCCTCCTCAATCTTGACACTTGATTTCAATTGTAACTTTCTATTCTTGTTCTCGTGATTGTGCTTATCCTATAAATAGATATTCGACTTCCTTGATATTTACATTTGATGTTAGTCATAAAACAATGCTGGTCCTAGTGATTATAATTTTGTTATGATGTTGATGGTACATCTCCACCTTGAGAATCGTCCTCCTTGATTTCATCACATGATTTCAATCATAATTCTATCAGTCATTGTGTTGTCCTTATCTTATAAGGTTGATGGTGTGTCTCCAACTTGAGATTCCCCTCCTTGATTTTGGCACTTGGTTTATATCACAAATTAGGCATGTGCTTGTAAGTATAATTTTTGTATAAAGCTGAGGGTGTGTCTCCACCTTGAGATCTGCTTCCTCAAATTTGACATATGATTTTAATCATAAGTCTTTTCATGTCCTTGTGATTGTTCATTATTCTATGTGGTTAAGGGTGTGTCTCCACCTTGAGATTCATCCTTAAGTTGGATAATTGATTTTACTCATGATGCTATTTTCCCTTGTGATTGTACTTATTCTATAAGGCTGAGGGTGCTTCTCCACCTTGATGTTCATCCTCCTTGAATTTGATAAATGATTTTTCTCATAAATCAATTCCTGTCCATGTGATTTTATTTTTCTTACAAGGTCGAGGGTACGGCTGGACCCTGAGTTTCACTTGGTTTGATTTTGACACTCGATTTCAATCATAGTTCTATTATTGTCCTTGGGATTGTACTTTTCTTATAAAGTGGATGGAGCCTCCACTCTGATATTTGGCCTCCACGATGTTAACACTTGATTTCAGTCATAAGCTGTGCCTATCCTTGTGATTATAAATTTCCTATGAGATTACTAGCACATCTCCACCTTGAGATTTGCCGTCCCCGATTTTGAGACTTGATTTCAATAATAATTCTATCACTGTCCTTTTGATTGTACTTATTTTATAAAATTGATATTGCATCTCTAACTTGAGATTCACTTTTCTTGAGTTTGACACTTGTTTAAGTCATAAACCTATGCATGTCCGTGTGATCCTAATTTTCCTATCAATTTAAGGGTTTGTCTCCACCTTGAGATCTGCATTACACTTTTTTGACGGTTGATTTTCATCATTATGCTATTCATGTCCTTGTGTTTTGTACTTATCCTATGTGGTTGAGGGTGTGTTTCCACTTTGAGATTCACCATCGATTTTGATATTTGATTTTAATCATAATACTATTCTTGTCCTTTTGATTGTATTTATTCTATCAACTTGAGGGTACTTTTCCACCTTAAGATTCCCTCTCCAAGATTTGGCATTTTCTTTTAGTCATAAATCAATTCATGCCTTGTGCTTCTAATTTTCTTGTCAGGGTGAGGATGAATCTCCTCCACCTTGAGGTTGATGGTGCATCTCCACTTTGAGATTTGTCTTCCCCAACTTTGACACATTATTTGAATCATAATTCTATCACAGTTCTTGCGATTGTCCATATTCCATAACGTTGATGGTGTCTCCAACTTGAGATTCCACCTCAATTTTGGGTCTTTATTTCAATTATAAATCTAACAATGTGCTTGTGATTATAAATTTCCTATAAACTTAATGGTATGTCTCCACCTCGAGATACGCTATCCTCGAATTTGACATTTGATTTAAATTATAATTTCATTTATGCACTTGTGATTGTACTTCTCCTATAAGGTTGAGGGTTGTCTCCCCCTTGATATTGTCCCTCGATTTTGACACTTGATCTCATCGTGATTGTATTCGCATTCTTTATTCTACTTATAGCTATAAGATCGAATGTGCGTCTCCACTTTGAGACTCATCCTTGATTTTGATATTCTAAAATATAGTTGTACTATTACCTTTATGATTATACTTATCATTTAAGGTTGTGATTCGTCCTCCTCGATTGACACTTGATTTCATTCATAGTTTTAGTTTTGCGCTTGATTTTATTCTTAAATCTATTCTTGTCCTTGTGATTGTAGACTATCCCTATATGTTTGGGATATGTCTCCACCATGAGATTCTTTCACAATTTTGATACATGATTTGAATCATAATGCTATTCTTATCCTTATGATTGTACTTATATTATAAGGTTGAGGGTTCTACTCCACCTTGAGGTTTACCCTCCTCAAATTCGACACATGATTTTAGTCTTTAATATGTTCTTGTGCTTGTGATTATACTTTTCCTACAATGTCCACGGTTAGTATCACCTTGATTTAAATCATAATTCTATCATTGTTCCTATGATTGTACTTTATCCTATAAGGCTGATAGTGGGTCTACAACTTGAGATCCCTTCTTGATTTTGAAACTTGATTAAATCATAATTCTATGCATGTCCTTGGGATTGTGGTTACCTTATGTAGTTGAGGGTGTGTCTCCACCTTGGGATTTACCCTCGATTTCGATACTTGATTTTAATCATAATGCTATTCCTATCCTTGTGATTCTAATTATTCTATCAAGTTGAGGGTGGTTCACCTTGATTTTTACACTTGATTTTAATCATAAATCTATTAGTGTTCTGGTGATTGTACATATTCTATATGGTTAACAGTGTTTCTCCACCTTTAGATTTGCCCTTGATATTTTACATGATTTTAATCATGAAGCTATTTTTATTCTTGTGATTTTTCTTATTCTACTAGGTTGAGGTTGGTTCTCCGCCTTGATGTTCACCTTCACTTTTTACACATGATTTTAGTTGTAAATCTATTCTTGTGCTTGTGATTATACTTTAACTACAAGGACCTCCTTAAGTTTCTCCATTATCGATTTTGGCACTTGATTTCAATAATAATTCCATTCTTGTCGTTGTTATTTTATGTATCCTGTAGATTGTTATTTAGCCTCTTCGAGGTATTGTTGACACTTGATTTGAGTCATAAAACTATGCTGGTCCTTTTGATTAAAATTTTCCTATGAGGTTGATGGTGAATCTCCACTTTGAGATTTGTCTTCCCCAACTTTGACACATGATTTGAATAATAATTCTATCTCTGTTCTTGCGATTGTCCATATTCCATAACGTTGATGGTGTCTCCAACTTGAGATTCCCGCTGAATTTTCGGTCTTTATTTCAATTATAAATCTAATAATGTGTTTTTGATTATAATTTTCCTATAAAGTTAATGGTATGTCTCCACCTCGAGATACGCTATCCTCGAATTTGACATTTGATTTAAATTATAATTTCATTTATGCACTTGTGATTGTACTTCTCCTATAAGGTTGATGGTTGTCTCCCCCTTGATATTGTCCCTCGATTTTGACACATGATCTCTATCGTGATTGTATTCGCATTCTTTATTTTACTTATAGCTATAAAATAGAAGGTGTCTCCACTTTGAAACTCGTCCTTGATTTTGATATTCTCAAATATAGTTGTACTATTACCTTTATGATTATAGTTATCATTTAAGGTTGTGATTCGTCCTCCTCGATTGACACTTGATTTCATTCATAGTTTTAGTTCCGCGCTTGATTTTATCCATAAATCTATTCTTGTCCTTGTTATTGTAGACTATCCTATATCTTTGGGGTACGTCTCCACCTTGAGATTCTTTTACAATTTTGATACTTGATTTTAATCATAATGCTATTCTAATCCTTGTGATTGTACTTATATTATAAGGATGAGGGTTCTACTCTACCCTGAGGTTTACCCTCCTCAAATTCGACACATGATTTTAGTCTTAAATATCTTCTTGTGCTTGTGATTATACTTTTCCTACAATGTCCACGGTTAGTATCACCTTGATTTAGACACTTGATTTAAATCATAATTCTATCATTGTTCCTGTGATTGTACTTTATCCTATAAGGCTGATAGTGGGTCTACAACTTGAGATCCCTTCTTGATTTTGAAACTTGATTGAGTCTTAAATCTTGCATTTCCTTATGATTGTATTCCTAAGTTGAGGATGGGTTCACTTGAGGTTCGCGTCCCTCTTTTTTACGTTTGATTTTAATCATAATTCTATTCATGTCCTTGGGATTTTAGTTACCTTATGTAGTTGAGGGTTTGTCTCACCTTTGAGATTCACCCTTGATTTCGATACTTGATTTTAATCGTAATGATATTCCTATCCTTGTGATTCTAATTATTCTATCAAGTTGAGGGTGGTTCACCTTAATTTTGACACTTGATTTTAATCATAAATCTATTAGTGTTCTGGTGATTGTACATATTCTATATGGTTAACAGTGTTTCTACACCTTGAGATTTGCCCTTGATTTTTTACTTGATTTTAATCATAAAGCTATTTCTATTCTTGTGATTTTTCTTATTCTACTAGGTTGAGGTTGGTTCTCCGCCTTGAGGTTCACCTTCACTTTTTACACATGATTTTAGTTGTAAATCTATTCCTGTGCTTATGATTAAACTTTTACTACAAGGACCTCCTTGAGTGTCTCCCTTATCGATTTTGGCACTTGATTTCAATAATAATTCCATTCTTATCGTTGTGATTTTACTTATCCTATAGATTGATATTTAGCCTCTTCGAGGTATTGTTGACACTTGATATCAGTCTGAAAACTATGCTGGTCCTTGTGATTAAAATTTTCCTAGAGGTTGATGGTGCATCTCCACTTTGAGATTTGTCTTCCCCATCTTTGACACATGATTTGAATCATAATTCTATTACTGTTCTTGCGATTGTCCATATTCAATAACGTTGATGGTGTCTCCAACTTGAGATTCCCCCTGAATTTTGGGTCTTTATTTCAATTATAAATCTAACAATGTGTTTTTGATTATAATTTTCCTATAAAGTTAATGGTATGTCTCCACCTCGAGATACGCTATCCTCGAATTTGACATTTGGTTTAAATTATAATTTCATTTATGCACTTGTGATTCTACTTCTCCTATAAGGTTGAGGGTTTTCTCCCCCTTGATATTGTCCCTCGATTTTGACACATGATCTCTATCGTTATTGTATTCACATTCTTTATTCTACTTATAGCTATAAGATCGAATGTGTCTCCACTTCGAAACTCGTCCTTGATTTTGATATTCTCAAATATAGTTGTACTATTACCTTTATGATTATACTTATCATTTAAGGTTGTGATTCGTCCTCCTCGATTGACACTTGATTTCATTCATAGTTTTAGTTCCGCGCTTGATTTTATCCATAAATCTATTCTTGTCCTTGTTATTGTAGACTATCCTATATGTTTGGGGTACGTCTCCACGTTGAGATTCTTTTACAATTTTGATACTTGATTTTAATCATAATGCTATTCTAATCCTTGTGATTGTACTTATCTTATAAGGTTGAGGGTTCTACTCCACCTTGAGGTTTACCCTCCTCAAATTCGATACATGATTTTAGTCTTAAATATCTTCTTGTGCTTGTGATTATACTTTTCCTACAATGTCCCCGGTTAGTATCACCATGATTTAGACACTTGATTTAAAACATCATTCTATCATTGTTCCTGTGATTGTACTTTATCCTATAAGGCTGATAGTGGGTCTACAACTTGAGATCCCTTCTTGATTTTGAAACTTGATTGACTCTTAAATCTATGCATTTCCTTATGATTGTATTCCTAAAAAGTTGAGGATGCGGTTGCACCTTGAGGTTCGCGTCCCTCTTTTTTACGTTTGATTTTAATCATAATTCTATTCATGTCCTTGGGATTTTAGTTACCTTATGTAGTTGAGGGTTTGTCTCGACTTTGAGATTCACCCTTGATTTCGATACTTGATTTTAATCGTAATGATATTCCTATCCTTGTGATTCTAATTATTCTATCAAGTTGAGGGTGGTTCACCTTAATTTTGACACTTGATTTTAATCATAAATCTATTAGTGTTCTGGTGATTGTACATATTCTATATGGTTAACAGTGTTTCTACACCTTGAGATTTGCCCTTGATTTTTTACTTGATTTTAATTATAAAGCTATTTCTATTCTTGTGATTTTTCTTATTCTACTAGGTTGAGGTTGGTTCTCCGCCTTGAGGTTCACCTTTACTTTTTACACATGATTTTAGTTGTAAATCTATTCTTGTGCTTGTGATTATACTTTAACTGTAAGGACCTACTTAAGTTTCTCCCTTATCGATTTTGGCACTTGTTTTCAGTAATAATTCCATTTTTGTCGTTGTGATTTTACTTATCCTATAGATTGATATTTAGTCTCTTCGAGGTATTGTTGACACTTGATTTGAGTCATAAAACTATGCTGGTCCTTGTGATTAAAATTTTCCTATGAGGTTGATGGTGCATCTCCACTTTGAGATTTGTCTTCCCCCTCTTTGACACATGATTTGAATCATAATTCTATCACTGTTCTTGCGATTGTCCATATTCCATAACGTTGATGGTGTCTCCAACTTGAGATTCCCCCTCAATTTTGGGTCTTTATTTCAATTATAAATCTAACAATGTGCTTGTGATTATAATTTTCCTATAAAGTTAATGGTATGTCTCCACCTCGAGATACGCTATACTCGATTTTGACATTTGATTTAAATTATAATTTCATTTATGCACTTGTGATTGTACTTCTCCTATAAGGTTGAGGGTTTTATCCCCCTTGATATTGTCCCTCGATTTTGACAGTTGATCTCAATCGTGATTGTATTGGTTTCTTTATTCTGCTTATAGCTATAAGATCGAATGTGTGTCTCCACTTTGAGACTCGTCCGTGATTTTGATATTCTCAAATATAGTTGTACTATTACCTTTATGATTATAGTTACCATTTAAGGTTGTGATTCGTCCTCCTCGATTGACACTTGATTTCATTCATAGTTTTAGTTCCGCGCTTGATTTTATCCATAAATCTATTCTTGTCCTTGTGATTTTCCGATAAGGTTGAGGGTTCTTCTCCACCTTGAGGTTTACCCTCCTCAAATTCGACATATTAGTTTAGTCTTTAATGTGTTCTTGTTCTTGTGATTATACTTTTCCTACAATGTCCACGGTTAGTATCACCTTGATTTAGACACTTGATTTAAATCATAATTCTATCATTCTTCTTGTGATTGTACTTTATCCTATAAGGCTGATAGTGGGTCTACAACTTGAGATCCTTTCTTGATTTTGAAACTTGATTAAGTCAAAAATCTATGCATGTCCTTATGATTGTATTCCTAAAAAGTTGAGGATGCAGTTGCACCTTGAGGTTCGCGTCCCTCTTTTTTACGTTTGATTTTAATCATAATTCTATTCAAGTCCTTGGGATTGTAGTTACCTTATGTAGTTGAGGGTGTGTCTCCACCTTGAGATTCACCCTCGATTTCGATACTTTATTTTAATCATTATGCTATTCCTATCCTTGTGATTCTAATTATTCTATCAAGTTGAGGGTGGTTCACCTTGATTTTGACACATGATTTTAATCATAAATCTATTCGTGTTCTGGTGATTGTACATATTCTAAATGGTTATTAGTGTTTCTCCACCTTAAGATTTGCCATCGATTTTCTTACTTGATTTTAATCATAAAGCTCTTTCTATTCTTGTGATTATTCTTATTCTACTAGGTTGAGATTGGTTCTCCGCTTTGAGGTTCACCTTCACTTTTTACACATGATTTTAGTTGTAAAGCTATTCTTGTGCTTATGATTATACTTTAACTACAAGGACCTCCTTAAGTTTCTTCCTTATCGATTTTGGCATTTGATTTCAATAATAATTCCATTCTTGTCGTTGTGATTTTACTTATCCTATAGATTGATATTTAGTGTCTTCGAGGTATTGTTGACACTTGATTTCAGTCAGAAAACTATGCTGGTCCTTGTGATTAAAATTTTCCTAGAGGTTGATGGTTCATCTCCACTTTGAGATTGGTCTTCCCCAACTTTGACACATGATATGAATTATAATTTTATCACTGTTCTTGCGATTGTCCATATTCCATAACGTTGATGGTGTCTCCAACTTGAGATTCCCCTTCAATTTTGGGTCTTTATTTCAATTATAAATCTAACAATGATCTTGTGATTATAATTTTCCTATAAAGTTAATGGTATGTCTGCACCTCGAGATACGCTATCCTCGAATTTGTCATTTGATTTAAATTATAATCTCATTTATTCACTTGTGATTGTATTTCTCCTATAAGGTTGAAAGTTTTCTCCCCTTTGATATTGTCCCTCGGTTTTGACACTTGATTTCAATCGTGATTGTATTCGCATTCTTTATTCTACTTATAGCTATAAGATCGAATGTGTGTCTCCACTTTGAGACTCGTCCTTGATTTTGATATTTTCAAATATAGTTGTACTATTACGTTTATGATTATACTTATCATTTAAGGTTGTGATTCGTCCTCCTCGATTGACACTTGATTTCATTCATAGTTTTAGTTCCGCTCTTGATTTTATTCATAAATCTATTCTTGTCCTTGTGATTGTAGACTATCCCTATATGTTTGGGGTATGTCTCTACCTTGAGATTCTTTCACAATTTTGATACTTGATTTTAATCATAATGCTATTCTTATCCTTGTGATTGTACTTATCTTATAAGGTTGAGGGTTCTACTCCATGGGTTTATCCTCCTCAAATTCGACATATGATTTTAGTCTTTAATATGTTCTTGTGCTTGTGATTATACTTTTCCTACAATGTCCACGGTTAGTATCACCCTGATTTAGACACTTGATTTAAATCATAATTCTATCATTGTTCCTGTTATTGTACTTTATTCTATAAGTCTGATTGTTGGTCCCCAACTTGAGATCCCTTCTAGATTTTTACACTTGATTAAGTTATAAATCTATGCATGTCCTAGGGATTGTAGTTACCTTATGTAGATGAGGGTTTGTCTCCACCTTGAGATTCACCCTCGATTTCGATACTTGATTTTAATCATAATGCTATTCCTATCCTTGTGATTCTAATTATTCTATCAAGTTGAGGGTGGTTCACCTTGATTTTGACACTTGATTTTAATCATAAATCTATTAGTGTTCTGGTGATTGTACATATTCCTTATGGTAAATAGTGTTTCTCCACCTTTAGATTTGCCCTTGATATTTTACATGATTTTAATCATGAAGCTATTTCTATTCTTGTGATTTTTCTTATTCTACTAGGTTGAGGTTGGTTCTCCGCCATGAGGTTCACCTTCACTTTTTATACATGATTTTAGTTGTAAATCTATTCTTGTGCTCGTGATTATACTTTAACTACAAGGACCTCCTTAAGTTTCTTCCTTATCTATTTTTGCACTTGATTTCAATAATAATTCCATTCTTGTCGTTGTAATTTTACTTATCCTATAGATTGATATTTAGCCTCTTCGAGGTATTGTTGACACTTGATTTCAGTCAGAAAACTATGCTGGTCCTTGTGATTAAAATTTTCCTAGAGGTTGATGGTGCATCTCCACTTTGAGATTTGTCTTCCCCAACTTTGACACATGATTTGAATCATAATTCTGTCCTTTTCAATCTTGTTTAACTCTTTTTTCTGTGTTGTCTCTTTGTTGCCCCCGGTCCCCCTCGCTGTTTTGTCTTTTTCTTCGTCCTGTTTCTTTTCCTCTGTCCCGGTTGTCCTTGTTTCCTTGTTTCTTCTTCTTGCGTTGCTCCCCGTGTGGTCCCCTTGGTCCTTCTTGTTTGCTTGTTGTCTTTCTTCTGTCCTGGGTTGTGTTCCTTTGTGTTGGTGTGTCCCCTGGTTCCCCTCGTTTGCTTGTTTTTCTTGCTTTCCTTCCTTGTGTTCTTTTCTATCTTGTGGTGTTCCCCTTTTTCCGTTTTTCATCTTGTGTTCGTGTTGTCTTTCTTGGTTGTGTTTCTCCCTCGTTTGCCCCGTTTTTTTTTGTTTTCTCCTTTTTTTCTTCTTTTTCTTTTCTCGGTTGGGTTGTTCTCCCCGGTTCCCTTCCTTTTTCCTGTTTGTTGTTCTTTCTGTGCTTGTGTTCTTTCTCGGCCTCCTGTTTCTCCCTTCGTTTTGGCCTTGTTTCTTTTCCTTCTGTCGTTGTTTTGTTCCGTGTTGTTTTGCCTCTTGGGTTTGTTGCCTTGTTGTCCTATCTGGTCCTGTGATTATTTTCCTGGGTTGATGGTTCTCTCCACTTTGAGTTTGTCTTCCCACTTTGCCTGATTGAATTATTTTATCACTTGTTCTTGCGATTGTCCATATTCCATTACGTTGATGGTGTCTCCAACTTGAGATTCCCCCTCAATTTTGGGTCTTTATTTCAATTATAAATCTAACAATGTGCTTGTGATTATAATCTTTCTTATAAAGTTAATGGTATGTCTCCACCTCGAGATATGCTATCCTCGAATTTGACATTTGATTTAAATTATAATCTCATTTATGCACTTGTGATTGTACTTCTCCTATAAGGTTGAGGGTTTTCTCCCCCTTGATATTGTCCCTCGATTTTGACACTTGATCTCAATCGTGATTGTATTCGCATTCTTTATTCTATTTATATCTATAAGATCGAATGTGTGTCTCCACTTTGAGACTCGTCCTTGATTTTGATATTCTCAAATATAGTTGTACTATTACCTTTATAATTATACTTATCATTTAAGGTTGTGATTCGTCCTCCTCGATTGACACTTGATTTCATTCATAGTTTTAGTTTTGCGCTTGATTTTATTCATAAATCTATTCTTGTCCTTGTGATTGTAGACTATCCCTATATGTTTGGGGTATGTCTCCACCATGAGATTCTCTCACAATTTTGATACTTGATTTTAATTATAATGCTATTCTTATCCTTGTGATTGTACTTATCTTATAAGGTTGAGGGTTCTACTCCACCTTGAGGTTTACCCTCCTCAAATTCGATACATGATTTTAGTCTTTAATATGTTCTTGTGCTTGTGATTATACTTTTCCTACAATGTCCACGGTTAGTATCACCATGATTTAGACACTTGATTTAAAACATAATTCTATCATTGTTCCTGTGATTGTACTTTATCCTACTCAGGCTGATAGTGGGTCTCCAACTTGAGATCCTTTCTTGATTTTGAAACTTGATTAAGTCATAATTCTATTCATGTCCTCGGGATTGTAGTTACCTTATGTAGTTGAGGGTGTGTCTCCACCTTGAGATTCAATCTTGATTTTGATACTTGATTTTAATCTTAATGTTATTCCTATCCTTGTGATTTATAATTATTCTATAAAGTAGAGGGTGGTTCACCTTGATTTTGACACTTGATTTTAATCATAAATCTATTAGTGTTCTAGCGATTGTACATATTCCTTATGGTAAAACGTGTTTCTCCACCTTGAGATTTGACCTTCGATATTTGTACATGATTTTAATCATAATGGTATTTCTATTCTTGTGATTTTTCTTATTCTACTAGGTTGAGGTTGGTTTTCCATGCCATGAGGTTCACCTTCACTTTTTACACATGATTTTAGTTGTAAATCTATTCTTGTGCTTGTGATTATACTTTAACTACAAGGACCTCCTTAAGTTTCTTCCTTATCGATTTTGGCACTTGATTTCAATAATAATTCCATTCTTGTCGTTGTGATTTTACTTATCCTATAGATTGATATTTAGCCTCTTCGAGGTATTGTTGACACTTGATTTCAGTCAGAAAACTATGCTGGTCCTTGTGATTAAAATTTTCCTAGAGGTTGATGGTGCCTCTCCACTTTGAGATTTGTCTTTCCGAACTTTGACACATGATTTGAATCATAATTCTATCACTGTTCTTGCGATTGTCCATATTCCATAACGTTGATGGTGTCTCCAACTTGAGATTCCCCCTCAATTTTGGGTCTTTATTTCAATTATAAATCTAACAATGATCTTGTGATTATAATTTTCCTATAAAGTTAATGGTCTGTCTCCACCTCGAGGTACGCTATCCTCGAATTTGACATTTGATTTCAATTATAATCTCATTTATGCACTTGTGATTGTACTTCTCCTATAAGGTTGACGGTTTTCTCCCCCTTGATATTGTCCCTCAATTTTGACACTTGATCTCAATCGTGATTGTATTCGCATTCTTTATTCTACTTATAGCTATAAGGTCGAATGTGTGTCTCAACTTTGAGACCCGTCCTTGATTTTGATATTCTCAAATATAAATGTACTATTACCTTTATGATTATACTTATCCTTTAAGGTTGTGATTCGTCCTCCTTGATTGACACTTTATTTCATTCGTAGTTTTACTTCCGTGCTTGATTTTATCCATAAATCTATTCTTGTCCTTGTGATTGTAGACTATCCCTATATGTTTGGGGTATGTCTCCACCTTGAGGTTCTTTCACAATTTTGATGCTTGATTTTAATTATAATGCTATTCTTATCCTTGTGATTGTACTTATCTTATAAGGTTGAGGTTTCTACTCCACCTTGAGGTTTACCCTCCTCAAATTCGATACATGATTTTAGTCTTTAATATGTTCTTGTGCTTGTGATTATACTTTTCCTACAATGTCCACGGTTAGTATCACCTTGATTTAGACACTTGATTTAAATCATAATTCTATCATTGTTCCTGTGATTGTACTTTATCCTATAAGGCTGATAGTGGGTCTCCAACTTGAGATCCCTTCTTGATTTTGAAACTTGATTGAGTCTTAAACCCCGTGCGGCGGTGCCCGGGCGCCCCCGGCATAATTCTATTCATGTCCTTGGGATTGTACTTACCTTATGTGGTTTAGGGTGTGTCTCCACCTTAAGATTCACCCTCGATTTTGATACTTGATTTTAATCATAATGCTATTCCTATCCTTGTGATTCTAATTATTCTATCAAGTTGAGGGTGGTTCACCTTGATTTTTACACTTGATTTTAATCATAAATCTATTAGTGTTCTGGTGATTGTACATATTCTATATGGTTAACAGTGTTTCTTCACCTCATGATTTGCCCCTTATTTTTTTATTTGATTTTAATCATAATGCTATTTTTATTCTTGTGATTTTTCTTATTCTACTAGATTGTGAGGTTGGTTCTCCGCCTTGAGGTTCACCTTCACTTTTTACACATGATTTTAGTTGTAAATCTATTCTTGTGCTTGCGATTATACTTTAACTACAAGGACCTCCTTAAGTTTCTCCCTTATCGATTTTGGCACTTGATTTCAATAATAATTCCATTCTTGTCGTTGTTATTTTATGTATCCTGTAGATTGATATTTAGCCTCTTCGAGGTATTGTTGACACTTGATTTGAGTCATAAAACTATGCTGGTCCTTGTGATTAAAATTTTCCTATAAGTTGATGGTTCATCTCCACTTTGAGATTTGTCTTCCCCAACTTTGACACATGATATGAATTATAATTTTATCACTGTTCTTGCGATTGTCCATATTCCATAACGTTGATGGTGTCTCCAACTTGAGATTCCCCTTCAATTTTGGGTCTTTATTTCAATTATAAATCTAACAATGATCTTGTGATTATAATTTTCCTATAAAGTTAATGGTATGTCTGCACCTCGAGATACGCTATCCTCGAATTTGTCATTTGATTTAAATTATAATCTCATTTATTCACTTGTGATTGTATTTCTCCTATAATATGAAAGTTTTCTCCCCTTTGATATTGTCCCTCGGTTTTGACACTTGATTTCAATCGTGATTGTATTCGCATTCTTTATTCTACTTATAGCTATAAGATCGAATGTGTGTCTCCACTTTGAGACTCGTCCTTGATTTTGATATTTTCAAATATAGTTGTACTATTACGTTTATGATTATACTTACCATTTAAGGTTGTGATTCGTCCTCCTCGATTGAAACTTTATTTCATTCGTAGTTTTAGTTCTGCGCTTGATTTTATCCATAAATCTATTCTTGTCCTTGTGATTTTCCTATAAGGTTGAGGGTTCTTCTCCACCTTGAGGTTTACCCTCCTCAAATTCGACATATTATTTTAGTCTTTAATGTGTTCTTGTTCTTGTCATTATACTTTTCCTACAATGTCCACGGTTAGTATCACCTTGATTTAGACACTTGATTTAAATCATAATTCTATCATTCTTCTTGTGATTGTACTTTATCCTATAAGGCTTATAGTGGGTCTACAACTTGAGATCCTTTCTTGATTTTGAAACTTGATTAAGTCAAAAATCTATGCATGTCCTTATGATTGTATTCCTAAAAAGTTGAAGATGCAGTTGCACCTTGAGGTTTGCGTCCCTCTTTTTTACGTTTGATTTTAATCATAATTCTATTCAAGTCCTTGGGATTGTAGTTACCTTATGTAGTTGAGGGTGTGTCTCCACCATGAGATTCACCCTCGATTTCGATACTTGATTTTAATCATTATGCTATTCCTATCCTTGTGATTCTAATTATTCTATCAAGTTGAGGGTGGTTCACCTTGATTTTGACACTTGATTTTAATCATAAATCTATTCGTGTTCTGGTGATTGTACATATTCTAAATGGTTATTAGTGTTTCTCCACCTTAAGATTTGCCATCGATTTTCTTACTTGATTTTAATCATAAAGCTCTTTCTATTCTTGTGATTATTCTTATTCTACTAGGTTGAGATTGGTTCTCCGCTTTGAGGTTCACCTTCACTTTTTACACATGATTTTAGTTGTAAATCTATTCTTGTGCTTATGATTATACTTTAACTACAAGGACTTCCTTAAGTGTCTCCCTTATCGATTTTGGCACTTGATTTCAATAATAATTCCATTCTTGTCGTTGTGATTTTACTTATCCTATAGATTGATATTTAGCCTCTTCGAGGTATTGTTGACACTTGATTTAAGTCATAAAACTATGCTGGTCCTTGTGATTAAAATTTTCCTATGAGGTTGATGGTGCATCTCTACTTTGAGATTTGTCTTCCCCAACTTTGACACATGATTTGAATCATAATTCTATCATTGTTCTTGCGAATTTCCATATTCCATAACGTTGATGGTGTCTCCAACTTGAAATTCCCCCTCAATTTTGGGTCTTTATTTCAATTATAAATCTAACAATGTGCTTGTGATTATAATTTTCCTATAAAGTTAATGGTATGTCTCCACCTCGAGATATGCTATCCTTGAATTTGACATTTGATTTAAATTATAATCTCATTTATGCACTTGTGATTGTACTTCTCCTATAATGTTGAGGGTTGTCTCCCCCTTGATATTGTCCCTCGATGTTGACACTTGATCTCAATCGTGATTGTATTCGCATTCTTTATTCTAGTTATAGCTATAAGATCGAAGGTGTCTCCACTTTGAGACTCGTCGTCGATTTCGATATTCTCAATTATAGTTGTACTATTACCTTTATGATTATACTTATCATTTAAGGTTGTGATTCGTCCTCCTCGATTGACACTTGATTTCATTCATAGTTTTAGTTCCGCGCTTGATTTTATTCATAAATCTATTCTTGGCCTTGTGATTGTAGACTATCCCTATATGTTTGGGGTATGTCTCTACCTTGAGATTCTTTCACAATTTTGATACTTGGTTTTAATCATAATGCTATTCTTATCCTTGTGATTGTACTTATCTTATAAGGTTGAGGGTTCTACTCCAGGGGTTTATCCTCCTCAAATTCGACACATGATTTTAGTCTTTAATATGTTCTTGTGCTTGTGATTATACTTTTCCTACAATGTCCATGGTTAGTATCACCATGATTTAGACACTTGATTTAAATCATAATTCTATCATTGTTCCTGTGATTGTACTTTATTCTATAAGTCTGATTGTTGGTCCCCAACTTGAGATCCCTTCTAGATTTTTACACTTGATTAAGTTATAAATCTATGCATGTCCTAGAGATTGTAGTTACCTTATGTAGATGAGGGTTTGTCTCCACCTTGAGATTCACCCTCGATTTCGATACTTGATTTTAATCATAATGCTATTACTATACTTGTGATTCTAATTATTCTATCAAGTTGAGGGTGGTTCACCTTGATTTTGACACTTGATTTTAATCATAAATCTATTAGTGTTCTCGTGATTGTACATATTCCTTCTGGTAAATAGTGTTTCTCCACCTTTAGATTTGCCCTTGATATTTTACATGATTTTAATCAGAAAGCTATTTCTATTCTTGTGAATTTTCTTATTCTACTAGGTTGAGGTTGGTTCTCCGCCATGAGGTTCACCTTCACTTTTTATACATGATTTTAGTTGTAAATCTATTCTTGTGCTTGTGATTATACTTTAACTACAAGGACCTCCTTAAGTTTCTTCCTTATCTATTTTTGCACTTGATTTCAATAATAATTCCATTCTTGTCGTTGTGATTTTACTTATCCTATAGATTGATATTTAGCCTCTTCGAGGTATTGTTGACACTTGATTTCAGTCAGAAAACTATGCTGGTCCTTGTGATTAAAATTTTCCTAGAGGTTGATGGTGAATCACCACTTTGAGATTTGTCTTCCCCAACTTTGACACATGATTTGAATCATAATTCTGTCACTGTTCTTGCGATTGTCCATATTCCATTACGTTGATGGTGTCTCCAACTTGAGATTCCCCTCAATTTTAGGTCTTATATTTCAATTATGAGTCTAACAATATCATTGTGAGGTTGTGATTATCTTCCTATTGAAAGTTAATGGTATGTCTCCACCTCTAGATATGCTATCCTCGAATTTGACATTTGATTTAAATTATAATCTCATTCATGCCCTTGTGATTGTAACTTCTCCTATATGGTTGGGGTTTGTCTCCACCTTGAGATTCTTTCACATTTTTAGACACTTGATCTCAATCGTGATGGTATTTGCATTCTTGTGATTGTACTTATCTCTATAAGGTCGATGTGTGTCTCCACTTTGAGACTCGTCCTTGATTTTGATATTCTCAAATATAGTTGTACTATTACCTTTATAATTATACTTATCATTGTAGTTGTGATTTGTCCTCCTCCATTGTCACGGTTGTTTCATTCATGTTTTAGTTCACTTGATTTTTTCATAAATCTATTCATTGTCCTTGTGATTGTAGACTTTATCCTATATGTTTGGGGTGGGTCTCCACCTTGAGATCTCTTCTCGATTTTAATACTTGATTAAGTCATAATGCTATTCTTGTCCTTGGATTGTACTTACCTTATGTGGTTGAGGGTGTGTCTCCACCTTGAGGTTCACCCTCCTCGAATTCGATACATGATTTTAGTCTTAATGCTAATCCTGTCCTTGTGATTCTACTTATTCCTTCAATGTCCAGGGTTGGTTCACGTTGATTTTGACACTTGATTTTAATCATAATTCTTTTAGTGTTCTGTGATTGTACTTTTTCCTTAGGTAAGTGTGTTTCTCCAACTTGAGATTTTGCCTTCGATTTTTTACTTGATTTTAATCATAATGGTATTTCTATTCTTGTGATTTTTCTTATCTTACTAGGTTGAGGTTGGTTCTCCACCATGAGGTTCACATTCACTTTTTAAACATGATTTTAGTTGTAAATCTATTCTTGTGCTTGTGATTATACTTTAACTACAAAGACTTCCTTTAGTTTCTTCCTTATCGATTTTGGCACTTGATTTCACTAATAATTCCATTCTTGTCGTTGTGATTTTACTTATCCTATAGATTGATATTTAGCCTCTTCGAGGTATTGTTGACATTTGATTTCGTCGTAAAACTATGTCTGGTCCTTGTGATTAAAATTTTCCTAGGTTGATGGTTGGTTCTCCACTTTGAGATTTGTCTTCCCGAACTTTGACACATGATTTGAATCATAATTCTATCACTGTTCTTGCGATTGTCCATATTCCATAACGTTGATGGTGTCTCCAACTTGAGATTCCCCCTCAATTTTGGGTCTTTATTTCTATTATAAATCTAACAATGATCTTGTGATTATAATTTTCCTATAAAGTTAATGGCATGTCTCCACCTCGAGGTACGCTATCCTCGAATTTTACATTTGATTTCAATTTTAATCTCATTTATGCACTTGTGATTGTACTTCTCCTATAAGGTTGACGGTTTTCTCCCCCTTGATATTGTCCCTCAATTTTGACACTTGATCTCAATCGTGATTGTATTCGCATTCTTTATTCTACTTATAGCTATAAGGTCGAATGTGTGTCTCTACTATGAGACCCGTCCTTGATTTTGATTTTCTCAAATATAAATGTACTATTACCTTTATGATTATACTTATCATTTAAGGTTGTGATTAGTCCTCCTCAATTGACACTTTATTTTATTCGTAGTTTTAGTTCTGCGCTTGATTTTATTCATAAATCTATTCTTGTCCTTGTGATTGTAGACTATCCCTATATGTTTGGGGTATGTCTCCACCTTGAGATTTTTTCACAATTTTGATGCTTGATTTTAATTATAATGCTATTCTTATCCTTGTGATTGTACTTATCTTATAAGGTTGCGGGTTCTACTCCACCTTGAGGTTTACCCTTCTCAAACTCGATACCTGATTTTAGTCTTTAATATGTTCTTGTGCTTGTGATTATACTTTTCCTACAATGTCCACGGTTAGTATCACCTTGATTTAGACACTTGATTTAAATCATAATTCTTTCATTGTTCCTGTGATTGTACTTTATCCTACTCGGCTGATAGTGGGTCTCCAACTTGATATCCCTTCTTAATTTTGAAATTTGATTAAGTCATAATTCTATTCATGTCCTTGGGATTGTAGTTACCTTATGTAGTTGAGGGTGTGTCTCCACCTTGAGATTCACCATCGATTTCGATACTTGATTTTAATCATAATGCTATTCTTATCCTTGTGATTCTAATTATTCTATCAAGTTGAGGGTGGTTCACATTGATTTTGACATTTGATTTTAATCATAAATATATTAGTGTTCTGGTGATTGTACATATTCCTTATGGTAAAGAGTGTTTCTCCACCTTGAGATTTGCCCTCGATTTTTTACGTGATTTTAATCATAAATCTATTTCTATTCTTGTGATTTTTCTTATTCTACTAGGTTGAGGTTGGTTCTCCGCCTTGAGGTTCACCTTCAATTGTTACACATGATTTTAGTTGTAAATCTATTCTTGTGCTTGTGATTATACTTTAACTACAAGGACCTCCTTATGTTTCTTCCTTATCGATTTTGACACTTGATTTTAGTCAGAAAACTATGCTGGTCCTTGTGATTAAAATTTTCCAAGAGGTTGATGGTTCATCTCCACTTTGAGATTTGTCTTCCCCAACATTGACACATGATTTTAATTAAAATTTTATCACTGTTCTTTCGATTGTCCATATTCCATAACGTTGATGGTGTCTCCAACTTTAGATTCCCATTCAATTTTGGGTCTTTATTTCAATTATAAATCTAACAATGATCTTGTGATTATAATTTTCCTATAAAGTTAATGGTATTTCTGCACTTCGAGATACGCTATCCTCGAATTTGACATTTGATTTAAATTATAATCTCATTTATGCGCTTGTGATTGTACTTCTCCTATAAGGTTGAAAGTTTTCTCCCCCTTGATATTGTCCGTCGATTTTGACACTTGATCTCAATCGTGAATGTATTCGCATTGTTTATTCTACTTATAGCTATAAGATCGAATGTGTGTCTCCACTTTGAGACTCGTCCTTGATTTTGATATTTTCAAATATAGTTGTACTATTACCTTTATGATTATACTTATCTTTTAAGGTTGTGATTCGTCCTCCTCGATTGAAACTTTATTTCATTCTTGGTTTTAGTTCTGCGCTTGATTTTATTCATAAATCTATTCTTGTCCTTGTGATTGTAGACTATCCCTATATGTTTGGAGTATGTCTCCACCTTGAGATTCTTTCACAATTTTGATACTTGATTTTAATGATAATGCTATTCTTATCCTTGTGATTGTACTTATCTTATAAGGTTGAGGGTTCTACTCCACCTTGAGGTTTACCCTCCTCAAATTTGACACATGATTTTAGTCTTTAATATGTTGTTGTGCTTGTGATTATACTTTTCCTACAATGTCCACGGTTAGTATCACCATGATTTAGACACTTGATTTGAATCATAATTCTATCATTGTTCCTATGATTGTTCTTGTGCTTGTGATTATACTTTTCTTACAATGTCCACGGTTAGTATCACCATGATTTAGACACTTGATTTAAATCATAATTCTATCATTGTTCCTGTGATTGTACTTTATCTTATCATGTTGAGAGTGGGTCTCCAACTTGAGATCCGTTCCTTATTTTGAAACTTGATTAAGTCATAATTCTATTCATGTCCTCGGGATTGTAGTTACCTTATATAGTTGAGGGTGTGTCTCCACCTTGAGATTCACGCTCGATTTCGATACTTGATTTTAATCATAGTGCTATTCCTATCCTTGTGATTCTAATTATTCTATCAAGTTGATGGTGGTTCACCTTGATTTTGACACTTGATTTTAATCATAAATCTATTAGTGTTCTGGTGATTGTACATATTCCTAATGGTAAACAGTGTTTCTCAACCTTGAGATTTGCCCTCGATTTTTTACATGATTTTAATCATAAAGCTATTTCTATTCTTGTGATTTTTCTTATTCTACTAGGTTGAGGTTGGTTCTCCGCCTTGAGGTTCACCTTCAATTGTTACACATGATTTTAGTTGTAAATCTATTCTTGTGCTTGTGATAATACTTTAACTACAATGACCTCCTTAAGTTTCTTCCTTATCGATTTTGGCACTTGATTTCAATAATAATTCCATTCTTTTCGTTGTTATTTTACTTATCCTATAGATTGATATTTAGTGTCTTCGAGATATTGTTGACACTTGATTTCAGTCAGAAAACTATGCTGGTCCTTGTGATTAAAATTTTCCTAGAGGTTGATGGTTCATCTCCACTTTGAGATTTGTCTTCCCCAACTTTGGTACATGATTTGAATTATAATTCTATCACTGCTCTTGCGATTGTCCATATTCCATAACGTTGATGGTGTCTCCTACTTGAGATTCCCCCTCAATTTTCGGTCTTTATTTCAATTATAAATCTAACAATGTGCTTGTGATTATAATCTTCATATAAAGTTAATGGTATGTCTCCACCTCGAGATATGCTATCCTCGAATTTGACATTTGATTTAAATTATAATCTTATTTATGCACTTGTGATTGTACTTCTCCTATAAGGTTGAGGGTTTTCTCCCCCTTGATATTGTCCCTCGATTTTGACACTTGATCTCAATCGTGATTGTATTCGCATTCTTTATTCTACTTATATCTTTAAGATCGAATGTGTGTCTCCACTTTGAGACTCGTCTTTGATTTTGGTATTCTCAAATATAGTTGTACTATTACCTTTATAATTATAGTTATCATTGAAGGTTGTGATTCGTCCTCATCGATTGACACTTTATTTCATTCGTAGTTTTAGTTCTGCGCTTGATTTTATTCATAAATCTATTCTTGTCCATGAGATTGTAGACTATCCCTATATGTTTGGGGTATGTGTTCACCATGAGATTCTTTCACAATTTTGATACTTGATTTTAATTATAATGTTATTCTTATACTTGTGATTTTATTTATCTTATAAGGTTGAGGGTTCTATTCCGCCTTGAGGTTTACCCTCCTCAAATTTGACACATGATTTTAGTCTTTAATATGTTCTTGTGCTTGTGGTTATACTTTTCCTACAATGTCCCCGGTTAGTATCACCATGATTTAGACACTTGATTTAAAACATAATTCTATCATTGTTCCTGTGATTGTAGATTATCCTATCAGTCTGATAGTGGGTCTCCAACTTGAGATCATTTCTTGATTTTGAAACTTGATTAAGTCATAATTCTATTCATGTCCTTGGGATTGTAGTTACCTTATGTAGTTGAGGGTGTGTCTCCACCTTGAGATTCACCCTTGATTTTGATACTTGATTTTAATCATAATGCTATTCCTATCCTTCTGATTTATAATTATTCTATAAAGTAGAGGGTGGTTCTTGATTTTGACACTTGATTTTAATCATAAATCTATTAGTGTTCTGGCGATTGTACATATTCCTTATGGTAAACAGTGTTTCTCCACCTTGAGATTTGACCTCGATTTTTTACATCATTTTAATCATAATGGTATTTCTATTCTTGTGATTTTTCTTATTCTACTAGGTTAAGGTTGGTTCTATGCCATGAGGTTCACCTTCACTTTTTACACATGATTTTAGTTGTAAATCTATTCTTGTGCTTGTGATTATACTTTAACTACAAGGACCTGCTTAAGTTTCTTCCTTATCGATTTTGGCACTTGATTTCAATAATAATCCCTTTCTTGTCGTTGTGATTTTACTTATCCTATAGATTGATATTTAGCATCTTCGAGGTATTGTTGACACTTAATTTCAGTCAGAAAACTATGCTGGTCCTTGTGATTAAAATTTTCCTAGAGGTTGATGGTGCGTCTCCACTTTGAGATTTGTCTTCCCGAACTTTGACACATGATTTGAATCATAATTTTGTCACTGTTCTTGCGATTGTCCATATTCCATAACGTTGATGGTGTCTCCAAACTTGAGATTCCCCCTCAATTTTGGGTCTTTATTTCAATTATAAATCTAACAATGATCTTGTGATTATAATTTTCCTATAAAGTTAATGGTTTGTCTCCACCTCGAGGTACGCTATCCTCGAATTTGACATTTGATTTCAATTATAATCTCATTTATGTATTTGTGATTGTACTTCTCCTATTAGGTTGACGGTTTTCTCCCCCTTGATATTGTCCCTCAATTTTGACACTTGATCTCAATCGTGATTGTATTCGCATTCTTTATTCTACTTATAGCTATAAGGTCGAATGTGTGTCTCAACTTTGAGACCCGTCCTTGATTTTGATATTCTCAAATATAAATGTACTATTACCTTTATGGTTATACTTATCATTTAAGGCTGTGATTCGTCCTCCTTGATTGACACTTTATTTCATTCGTAGTTTTAGTTCCGCGCTTGATTTTATCCATAAATCTATTCTTGTCCTTGTTATTGTAGACTATCCTATATGTTTGGGGTACGTCTCCACGTTGAGATTCTTTTACAATTTTGATACTTGATTTTAATTATAATGCTATTCTAATCCTTGTGATTGTACTTATCTTATAAGGTTGAGGGTTCTACTCCACCTTGAGGTTTACCCTCCTCAAATTCGATACATGATTTTAGTCTTTAATATGTTCTTGTGCTTGTGATTATACTTTTCCTACAATGTCCACGGTTAGTATCACCTTGATTTAGACACTTGATTTAAATCATAATTCTATCATTGTTCCTTTGATTGTACTTTATCCTATAAGGCTGATAGTGGGTCTACAACTTGAGATCCCTTCTTGATTTTGAAACTTGATGGAGTCTTAAATCTATGCATTTCCTTATGATTGTATTCCTAAAAAGGTTAGGATGCGGTTGCACCTTGAGGTTCGCGTCCCTCTTTTTTGCGTTTGATTTTAATCATAATTCTATTAATGTCTTTGGGATTTTAGTTACCTTATGTAGTTGAGGGTTTGTCTCCACTTTGAGATTCACCCTTGATTTCGATACTTGATTTTAATCGTAATGATATTCCTATCCTTGTGATTCTAATTATTCTATCAAGTTGAGGGTGGTTCACCTTAATTTTGACACTTGATTTTAATCATAAATCTATTAGTGTTCTGGTGATTGTACATATTCTATATGGTTAACAGTGTTTCTACACCTTCAGATTTGCCCTTGATTTTTTACTTGATTTTAATCATAAAGCTATTTCTATTCTTGTGATTTTTCTTATTCTACTAGGTTGAGGTTGGTTCTCCGCTTTGAGGTTCACCTTTACTTTTTATAAAAGATTTTAGTTGTCAATCTATTCTTGTGCTTGTGATTATACTTTAACTTTAAGGACCTACTTAAGTTTCTCCCTTATCGATTTTGGCACTTGTTTTCAGTAATAATTCCATTCTTGTCGTTTTGATTTTACTTATCTTATAGATTGATATTTAGCCTCTTCGAGGTATTGTTGACACTTGATTTGAGTCATAAAACTATGCTGGTCCTTGTGATTAAAATTTTCCTATGAGGTTGATGGTGCATCTCCACTTTGAGATTTGTCTTCCCCATCTTTGACACATGATTTGAATCATAATTCTATCACTGTTCTTGCGATTGTCCATATTCCATAACGTTGATGGTGTCTCCAACTTGAGATTCCCCCTCAATTTTGGGTCTTTATTTCAATTATAAATCTAACAATGTGCTTGTGATTATATTTTTCCTATAAAGTTAATGGTTTGTCTCCCCCTCGAGATACGCTATACTCGATTTTGACATTTGATTTAAATTATAATTTCATTTATGCACTTGTGATTGTAATTCTCCTATAAGGTTGAGGGTTTTCTCCCCTTTGATATTGTCCCTCGATTTTGACAGTTGATGTCAATCGTGATTGTATTCGCTTTCTTTATTCTACTTATAGCTATAAGATCGAATGTGTGTCTCCACTTTGAGACTCGTCCGTGATTTTGATATTCTCAAATATAGTTGTACTATTACCTTTATGATTATAATTATCATTTAAGGTTGTGATTCGTCCTCCTCGATTGACACTTGATTTCATTCATAGTTTTAGTTCCGCGCTTGATTTTATCCATAAATCTATTCTTGTCCTTGTTATTGTAGACTATCCCATATGTTTGGGGTACGTCTCCACGTTGAGATTCTTTTACAATTTTGATACTTGATTTTAATCATAATGCTATTTTAATCCTTGTGATAGTACTTATCTTATAAGGTTGAGGGTTCTACTCCACCTTGAGGTTTACCCTCCTCAAATTCGATGCATGATTTTAGTCTTTAATATGTTCTTGTGCTTGTGATTATACTTTTCCAACAATGTCCACGGTTAGTATCACCCTGATTTAGACACTTGATTTAAATCATAATTTTATCATTGTTCCTGTGATTGTACTTTATACTATAAGGCTGATAGTGGGTCTACAACTTGAGATCCCTTCTTGATTTTGAAACTTGATTGAGTCTTAAATCTATGCATTTCCTTATGATTGTATTCCTAAAAAGGTTAGGATGCGGTTGCACCTTGAGGTTCGCGTCCCTCTTTTTTACGTTTGATTTTAATCATAATTCTATTCATGTCCTTGGGATTTTAGTTACCTTATGTAGTTGAGGGTTTGTCTCCACTTTTAGATTCACCCTTGATTTCGATACTTGATTTTAATCGTAATGATATTCCTATCCTTGTGATTCTAATTATTCTATCAAGTTGAGGGTGGTTCACCTTAATTTTGACACTTGATTTTAATCATAAATCTATTAGTGTTCTGGTGATTGTACATATTCTATATGGTTAACAGTGTTTCTACACCTTGAGATTTGCCCTTGATTTTTTACTTGATTTTAATCATAAAGCTATTTCTGTTCTTGTGATTTTTCTTATTCTACTAGGTTGAGGTTGGTTCTCCGCCTTGAGGTTCACCTTTACTTTTTACACATGGTTTTAGTTGTAAATCTATTCTTGTGCTTGTGATTATACTTTAACTGTAAGGACCTACTTAAGTTTCCTATAAAGTTAATGGTATGTCTCCACCTCGAGATACGCTATACTCGATTTTGACATTTAATTTCAATCGTGATTGTATTCGCTTTTTTTATCCTACTTATAGCTATAAGATCGAATGTGTGTCTCCACTTTGAGACTCGTCCGTGATTTTGATATTCTCAAATATAGTTGTACTATTACCTTTATGATTATAGTTATCATTTAAGGTTGTGATTCGTCCTCCTCGATTGACACTTGATTTCATTCAAAGTTTTAGTTCCGCGCTTGATTTTTTCCATAAATCTATTCTTGTCCTTGTGATTTTCCTATAAGGTTGAGGGTTCTTCTCCACCTTGAGGTTTACCCTCCTCAAATTCGACATATTATTTTAGTCTTTAATGTGTTCTTGTTCTTGTGATTATACTTTTCCTACAATGTCCACCGTTAGTATCACCTTGATTTAGACACTTGATTTAAATCATAATTCTATCATTGTTCTTGTGATTGTACTTTATCCTATAAGGCTGATTGTGGGTCTACAACTTGGGATCCTTTCTTGATTTTGAAACTTGATTAAGTCAAAAATCTATGCATGTCCTTATGATTGTATTCCTAAAAAGTTGAGGATGCAGTTGCACCTTGACGTTCGCGTCCCTCTTTTTTACGTTTGATTTTAATCATAATTCTATTCAAGTCCTTGCGATTGTGGTTACCTTATGTAGTTGAGGGTGTGTCTCCACCATGAGATTCACCTTCGATACTTGATTTTAATCATTATGCTATTTCTATCCTTGTGATTCTAATTATTCTATCAAGTTGAGGGTGGTTCACCTTGATTTTGACACTTGATTTTAATCATAAATCTATTCGTGTTCTGGTGATTGTACATATTCTAAATGGTTATTAGTGTTTCTCCACCTTAAGATTTGCCATCGATTTTCTTACTTGATTTTAATCATAAAGCTCTTTCTATTCTTGTGATTATTCTTATTCTACTAGGTTGAGATTGGTTCTCCGCTTTGAGGTTCACCTTCACTTTTTACCCATGATTTTAGTTGTAAATCTATTCTTGTGATTATTCTTATTCTACAAGGACTTCCTTAAGTGTCTCCCTTATCGATTTTGGCACTTGATTTCAATAATAATTCCATTCTTGTCGTTGTGATTTACTTATCCTATAGATTGATATTTAGCCTCTTCGAGGTATTGTTGACACTTGATTTAAGTCATAAAACTATGCTGGTCCTTGTGATTAAAATTTTCCTATGAGGTTGATGGTGCATCTCTACTTTGCGATTTGTCTTCCCCAACTTTGACACATGATTTGAATCATAATTCTATCATTGTTCTTGCGAATGTCCATATTCCATAACGTTGATGGTGTCTCCACTTAAAATTCCCCCTCGATTTTGGGTCTTTATTTCAATTATAAATCTAGCAATTTTTTTTTTTTTTTTTTTTTTTTTATATTTTTTGTTTTTTCCCCACCTCGAGATACGCTATCCTTGAATTTGACATTTGATTTAAATTATAATCTCATTTATGCACTTGTGATTGTACTTCTCCTATAATGTTGAGGGTTGTCTCCCCCTTGATATTGTCCCTCGATGTTGACACTTGATCTCAATCGTGATTGTATTCGCATTCTTTATTCTAGTTATAGCTATAAGATCGAAGGTGTCTCCACTTTGAGACTCGTCCTTGATTTTGATATTCTCAATTATAGTTGTACTATTACCTTTATGATTATACTTATCATTTAAGGTTGTGATTCGTCCTCCTCGATTGACACTTGATTTCATTCATTGTTTTAGTTCCGCGCTTGATTTTATTCATAAATCTATTCTTGTCCTTGTGATTGTAGACTATCCCTATATGTTTTGGGTATGTCTCTACCTTGAGATTCTTTCACAATTTTGATACTTGATTTTAATCATAATGCTATTCTTATCCTTGTGATTGTACTTATCTTATAAGGTTGAGGGTTCTACTCCAGGGGTTTATCCTCCTCAAATTCGACACATGATTTTAGTCTTTAATATGTTCTTGTGCTTGTGATTATACTTTTCCTACAATGTCCACGGTTAGTATCACCATGATTTAGACACTTGATTTAAATCATAATTCTATCATTGTTCCTGTGATTGTACTTTATTCTATAAGTCTGATTGTTGGTCCCCAACTTGAGATCCCTTCTAGATTTTTACACTTGATTAAGTTATAAATCTATGCATGTCCTAGAGATTGTAGTTACCTTATGTAGATGAGGGTTTGTCTCCACCTTGAGATTCACCCTCGATTTCGATACTTGATTTTAATCATAATGCTATTACTATCCTTGTGATTCTAATTATTTTATCAAGTTGAGGGTGGTTCACCTTGATTTTGACACTAATCATAAATCTATTAGTGTTCTCGTGATTGTACATATTCCTTCTGGTAAATAGTGTTTCTCCACCTTTAGATTTGCCCTTGATATTTTACATGATTTTAATCATAAAGCTATTTCTATTCTTGTGATTTTTCTTATTCTACTAGGTTGAGGTTGGTTCTCCGCCATGGGGTTCACCTTCACTTTTTATACATGATTTTAGTTGTAAATCTATTCTTGTGCTTGTGATTATACTTTAACTACAAGGACCTCCTTAAGTTTCTTCCTTATCTATTTTTGCACTTGATTTCAATAATAATTCCATTCTTGTCGTGTGTGATTTTACTTATCCTATAGATTGATATTTAGCCTCTTCGAGGTATTGTTGACACTTGATTTCAGTCAGAAAACTATGCTGGTCCTTGTGATTAAAATTTTCCTAGAGGTTGATGGTGCATCTCCACTTTGAGATTTGTCTTCCCCAACTTTGACACATGATTTGAATCATAATTCTATCACTGTTCTTGCGATTGTCCATATTCCATTACGTTGATGGTGTCTCCAACTTGAGATTCCCCCTCAATTTTGGGTCTTTATTTCAATTATAAGTCTAACAATGTGCTTGTGATTATAATCTTCCTATAAAGTTAATGGTATGTCTCCACCTCGAGATATGCTATCCTCGAATTTGACATTTGATTTAAATTATAATCTCATTTATGCACTTGTGATTGTACTTCTCCTATAAGGTTGAGGGTTTTCTCCCCCTTGATATTGTCCCTCGATTTTGACACTTGATCTCAATCGTGATTCTATTCGCATTCTTTATTCTACTTATATCTATAAGATCGAATGTGTGTCTCCACTTTGAGACTCGTCCTTGATTTTGATATTCTCAAATATAGTTGTACTATTACCTTTATAATTATACTTATCATTGAAGGTTGTGATTCGTCCTCCTCGATTGACACTTGATTTCATTCATAGTTTTAGTTCTGCGCTTTATTTTATTCATAAATCTATTCTTGTCCTTGTGATTGTAGACTATCCCTATATGTTTGGGGTATGTCTCCACCTTGAGATTCTTTCACAATTTTAATACTTGACTTTAATCATAATGCTATTCTTATACTTGTGATTGTACTTATCTTATAAGGTTGAGGGTTCTACTCCACCTTGAGGTTTACCCTCCTCAAATTCGATACATGATTTTAGTCTTTAATTACTTCTTGTCCTTGTAATTATACTTTTCCTACAATGTCCACGGTTAGTATCACTTGATTTAGACACTTGATTTAAATCATAATTCTTTCATTGTTCCTGTGATTGTTCTTTATCCTACTCGGCTGATAGTGGGTCTCCAACTTGAGATCTCTTCTTTATTTTGAAACTTGATTAAGTCATAATTCTATTCATGTCCTCGGGATTGTAGTTACCTTATGTAGTTGAGGGTGTGTCTCCACCTTGAGATTCACCCTCGATTTCGATACTTGATTTTAATCATAATGCTATTCCTATCCTTGTGATTCTAATTATTCTATCAAGTTGAGGGTGGTTCACCTTGATTTTGACACTTGATTTTAATCATAAATCTATTAGTGTCCTGGTGATTGTACATATTCCTTATGGTAAACAGTGTTTCTCCACCTTGAGATTTGCCTTCGATTTTTTACATGATTTTAATCATAATGGTATTTCTATTCTTGTGATTTTTCTTATGCTACTAGGTTGAGGTTGGTTCTCCGCCATGAGGTTCACCTTCACTTTTTACACATGATTTTAGTTGTAAATCTATTCTTGTGCTTGTGATTATACTTTAACTACAAAGACCTCCTTAAGTTTCTTCCTTATCGATTTTGGCATTTGATTTCACTAATAATTCCATTCTTGTCGTTGTGATTTTACTTATCCTATAGATTGATATTTAGCCTCTTCGAGGTATTGTTGACACTTGATTTCAGTCAGAAAACTTTGCTGGTCCTTGTGATTAAAATTTTCCTAGAGGTTGATGGTGCCTCTCCACTTTGAGATTTGTCTTCCCGAACTTTGACACATGATTTGAATCATAATTCTATCACTGTTCTTGCGATTGTCCATATTCCATAACGTTGATGGTGTCTCCAACTTGAGATTCCCCCTCAATTTTGGGTCTTTATTTCTATTATAAATCTAACAATGATCTTGTGATTATAATTTTCCTATAAAGTTAATGGTATGTCTCCACCTCGAGGTACGCTATCCTCGAATTTGACATTTGATTTCAATTATAATCTCATTTATGCACTTGTGATTGTACTTCTCCTATAAGGTTGAGGGTTCTCCCCCTGATATTGTCCCTCGATTTTGACACTTGATCTCAATCGTGATTCTATTCGCATTCTTTATTCTACTTATAGCTATATGGTCGAATGTGTGTCTCTCTTTGAGCCCGTCTGATTTTGATATTCTCAAATATAAATGTACTATTACCTTTATGATTATACTTATCATTTAAGGTTGTGATTCGTCCTTCTCGATTGACACTTTATGTCATTCGTAGTTTTAGTTCTGCGCTTGATTTTATTCATAAATCTATTCTTGTCCTTGTGATTGTAGACTATCCCTATATGTTTGGGGTATGTCTCCACCTTGAGGTTCTTTCACAATTTTGATGCTTGATTTTAATTATAATGCTATTCTTATCCTTGTGATTGTACTTATCTTATAAGGTTGAGGGTTCTACTCCACCTTGAGGTTTACCCTCCTCAAACTCGATACCTGATTTTAGTCTTTAATATGTTCTTGTGCTTGTGATTATACTTTTCCTACAATGTCCACGGTTAGTATCACCTTGATTTAGACACTTGATTTAAATCATAATTCTTTCATTGTTCCCTGTCGATTGTACCTCTTGATTCTGCGGCTGATGCGGTGGGTCTCCAACTTGATATCCCTTCTTGATTTTGAAACTTGATTAAGTCATAATTCTATTCATGTTCCTTGGGATTCCTTATTTTTTTTTTTGTTGGGGGTGTGTCTCCACCTTGAGATTCACCCTCGATTTCGATACTTGATTTTAATCATAATGCTATTCCTATCCTTGTGATTCTAATTATTCTATCAAGTTGAGGGTGGTTCACATTGATTTTGACACTTGATTTTAATCATAAATATATTAGTGTTCTGGTGATTGTACATATTCCTTATGGTAAACAGTGTTTCTCCACCTTGAGATTTGCCCTCAATTTTTTACATGATTTTAATCATAAAGCTATTTCTATTCTTGTGATTTTTCTTATTCTATTAGGTTGAGGTTGGTTCTCCGCCTTGAGGTTCACCTTCAATTGTTACACATGATTTTAGTTGTAAATCTATTTTTGTGCTTGTGATTATACTTTAACTACAAGGACCTCCTTAAGTTTCTTCCTTATCTATTTTGGCACTTGATTTCAAGAATAATTCCATTCTTTTCGTTGTGATTTTACTTATTCTATAGATTGATATTTAGTGTCTTCGAGGTATTGTTGACACTTGATTTCAGTCAGAAAACTATGCTGGTCCTTGTGATTAAAATTTTCCTAGAGGTTGATGGTTCATCTCCACTTTGAGATTTGTCTTCCCGAACTTTGACACATGATTTGAATCATAATTCAGTCACTGTTCTTGCGATTGTCCATATTCCATAACGTTGATGGTGTCTCCAACTTGAGATTGCCCTCAATTTTGGGTCTTTATTTCAATTATAAATCTAACAATGATCTTGTGATTATAATTTTCCTATAAAGTTATTGGTATGTCTCCACCTCTAGATACGCTATCCTCGAATTTGACATTTGATTTAAATTATAATCTCTTTTATGCACTTGTGATTGTACTTCTCCTATAAGGTTGAGGGTTTTCTCCCCCTTGATATTGTCCCTCGATTTTGACACTTGATCTCAATCGTGATTGTATTCGCATTCTTTATTCTACTTATAGCTATAAGGTCGAATGTGTGTCTCTACTTTGAGACCCGTCCTTGATTTTGATATTCTCAAATATAAATGTACTATTACCTTTATGATTATACTTATCATTTAAGGTTGTGATTCGTCCTCCTCGATTGACACTTTATTTCATTCGTAGTTTTAGTTCTGCGCTTGATTTTATTCATAAATCTATTCTTGTCCTTGTGATTGTAGACTATCCCTATATGTTTGGGGTATGTCTCCACCTTGAGATTCTTTCACAATTTTGATGCTTGATTTTAATTATAATGCTATTCTTATCCTTGTGATTGTACTTATCTTATAAGGTTGAGGGTTCTACTCCACCTTGAGGTTTACCCTCCTCAAATTCGATACATGATTTTAGTCTTTAATTACTTCTTGTGCTTGTGATTATACTTTTCCTACAATGTCCACGGTTAGTATCACCTTGATTTAGACACTTGATTTAAATCATAATTCTTTCATTGTTCCTGTGATAGTACTTTATCCTACTCGGCTGATAGTGGGTCTCAAACTTGGGATCCCTTCTTTATTTTGAAACTTGATTAAGTCATAATTCTTTTCATGTCCTTGGGATTGTAGTTACCTTATGTAGTTGAGGGTGTGTCTCCACCTTGAGATTCACCCTCGATTTCGATACTTTATTTTAATCATAATGCTATTCCTATCCTTGTGACTCTAATTATTCTATCAAGTTGAGGGTGGTTCACATTGATTTTGACACTTGATTTTAATCATAAATCTATTAGTGTTCTGGTGATTGTACATATTCTTTATGGTAAACAATGTTTCTCCACCTTGAGATTTGCCCTCGATTTTTTACATGATTTTAATCATCAAGCTATTTCTATTCTTGTGATTTTTGTTGTTCTACTAGGTTGAGGTTGGTTCTCCGCCTTGAGGTTCACCTTCAATTGTTACACATGATTTTAGTTGTAAATCTATTCTTGTGCTTGTGATTATAACTACAAGGACCTCCTTATGTTTCTTCCTTATCGATTTTGGCACTTGATTCAAATAATAATTCCATTCTTGTCGTTGTGATTTTACTTATCCTATAGATTGATATTTAGTGTCTTCGAGGTATTTTTGACACTTGATTTCAGTCAGAAAACTATGCTGGTCCTTGTGATTAAAATTTTCCTAGAGGTTGATGGTTCATCTCCACTTTGAGATTTGTCTTCCCCAACTTTGACACATGATTTTAATTATAATTTTATCACTGTTCTTGCGATTGTCCATATTCCATAACGTTGATGGTGTCTCCAACTTTAGATTCCCATTCAATTTTGGGTCTTTATTTCAATTATAAATCTAACAATGATCTTCTGATTATAATTTTCCTATAAAGTTAATGGTATGTCTGCACCTCGAGATACGCTATCCTCGAATTTGACATTTGATTTAAATTATAATCTCATTTATGCACTTGTGATTGTACTTCTCCTATAAGGTTGAAAGTTTTCTCCCCCTTGATATTGTCCCTCGATTTTGACACTTGATCTCAATCGTGAATGTATTCGCATTCTTTATTCTACTTATAGCTATAAGATCGAATGTGTGTCTCCACTTTGAGACTCGTCCTTGATTTTGATATTTTCAAATATAGTTGTACTATTACCTTTATGATTATACTTATCATTTAAGGTTGTTATTCGTCCTCCTCGATTGAAACTTTATTTCATTCTTAGTTTTAGTTCTGCGCTTGATTTTATTCATAAATCTATTCTTGTCCTTGTGATTGTAGACTATCCCTATATGTTTGGAGTATGTCTCCACCTTGAGATTCTTTCACAATTTTGATACTTGATTTTAATGATAATGCTATTCTTATCCTTGTGATTGTACTTATCTTATAAGGTTGAGGGTTCTACTTCACCTTGAGGTTTACCCTCCTCAAATTTGACACATGATTTTAGTCTTAAAGTCGGTGTGAATCCTCAAAGTCCCGGGACACCATGATTTCCTGATAATCAATTCTAATTGCTGTTGTTCTTGTGCTTGTGATTATACTTTTCCTACAATGTCCACGGTTAGTATCACCATGATTTAGACACTTGATTTAAATCATAATTCTATCATTGTTCCTGTGATTGTACTTTATCTTATCAGGTTGATAGTGGGTCTCCAACTTGAGATCCGTTCCTTATTTTGAAACTTGATTAAGTCATAATTCTATTCATGTCCTCGGGATTGTAGTTACCTTATATAGTTGAGGGTGTGTCTCCACCTTGAGATTCACCCTCGATTTCGATACTTGATTTTAATCATAGTGCTATTCCTATCCTTGTGATTCTAATTATTCTATCAAGTTGATGGTGGTTCACCTTGATTTTGACACTTGATTTTAATCATAAATCTATTAGTGTTCTGGTGATTGTACATATTCCTTATGGTAAACAGTGTTTCTCAACCTTGAGATTTGCCCTCGATTTTTTACATGATTTTAATCATAAAGCTATTTCTATTCTTGTGATTTTTCTTATTCTACTAGGTTGAGGTTGATTCTCCGCCTTGAGGTTCACCTTCAATTGTTACACATGATTTTAGTTGTAAATCTATTCTTGTGCTTGTTATTATACTTTAACTACAAGGACCTCCTTAAGTTTCTTCCTTTTCGATTTTGGCACTTGATTTGAATAATAATTCCATTCTTGTTGTTGTGATTTTACTTATCCTATAGATTGATATTTAGCGTCTTCGAGGTATTGTTGACACTTGATTTCAGTCAGAAAACTATGCTGGTCCTTGTGATAAAAATTTTCCTAGAGGTTGATGGTTCATCTCCACTTTGAGATTTGTCTTCCCGAACTTTGACACATGATTTGAATTTTAATTCTATCACCGTTCTTGCGATTGTCCATATTCCATAACGTTGATGGTGTCTCCAACTTGAGATTGGCCCTCAATTTTGGGTCTTTATTTCAATTATAAATCTAACAATGTGCTTGTGATTATAATCTTCCTATAAAGTTAATGGTATGTCTCCACCTCGAGATATGCTATCCTCGAATTTGACATTTGATTTAAATTATAATCTCATTTATGTAGTTGTGATTGTACCTCTCCTATAAGGTTGAGGGTTTTTCCCCCTTGATATTGTCCCTCGATTTTGACACTTGATCTCAATCGTGATTGTATTCGCATTCTTTATTCTACTTATATCTATAAGATCGAATGTGTGTCTCCACTTTGAGACTCGTCCTTGATTTTGATATTCTCAAATTTTGTTGTACTATTATCTTTATGATTTTACTTATCATTGAAGGTTGTGATTCGTCCTCCTCGATTGACACTTTACTTCATTCGTAGTTATAGTTCGGCGCTTGATTTTATTCATAAATCTATTCTTATCTTTGTGATTGTATACTATCCCTATATGTTTGGGGTATGTCTCCACCTTGAGATTCTTTCACAATTTTGATACTAGATTTGAATTATAATGCTATTCTTATCCTTGTGATTGTACTTATCTTATAAGGTTGATTTTAGTCTTTAATTAGTTTTGTGCTTGTGATTATACTTTTCCTACAATGTCCACGGTTAGTATCACCTTTATTTAGACACATGATTTAAATCATAATTCTTTCATTGTTCCTGTGATTGTACTTTATCCTACTTGGCCGATAGTGGGTCTCCAACTTGAGATCCCTTCTTGATTTTGAAATTTGATTAAGTCATAATTCTATTCATGTCCTTGGGATTGTAGTTACCTTATGTAGTTGTGGGTGTGTCTCCACCTTGAGATTCACCCTCGATTTCGATACTTGATTTTAATCATAATGCTATTCTTATCCTTGTGATTCTAATTATTCTATCAAGTTGAAGGTGGTTCACATTATTTTTGACACTTGATTTTAATCATAAATCTATTAGTGTTCTGGTGATTGTACATATTCCTTATGGTAAACAGTGTTTCTCCACCTTTAGATTTGCCCTCGATTTTTTACATGATTTTAATCATAAATCTATTTCTATTCTTGTGATTTTTCTTATTCTACTAGGTTGAGGTTGGTTCTCCGCCTTGAGGTTCACCTTCAATTGTTACACATGATTTTAATTGTAAATCTATTCTTGTGCTTGTTATTATACTTTAACTACAAGGACCTCCTTAAGTTTCTTCCTTATCGATTTTGGCACTTGATTTCAATAATAATTCCATTCTTGTCGTTGTGATTTTACTTATCCTATAGATTGATATTTAGCGTCTTCGAGGTATTGTTGACACTTGATTTCAGTCAGAAAACTATGCTGGTCCTTGTGATTAAAATTTTCCTAGTGGTTGATGGTGCATCTCCATTTTGAGATTTGTCTTCCCCAACTTTGATACATGACTTGAATCATAATTCTTTCACTGTTCATACGATTGTCCATATTCCATAACGTTGTTGGTGTCTCCAACTTGAGATTCCCCCTCAATTTTGTGTCTTTATTTCAATTATAAATCTAACAATGATCTTGTGATTATAATTTTCCTATAAAGTTAATGGTATGTCTGCACCTCGAGATATGCTATCCTCGAATTTGACATTTGATTTAAATTATAATCTCATTTATGCACTTGTGATTGTACTTCTCCTATAAGGTTGAGGGTTGTCTCCCCCTTGATATTGTCCCTCGATTTTGACACTTGATCTCAATCGTGATTGTATTCGCATTCTTTATTCTACTTATAGCTATAAGATCGAATGTGTGTCTCCACTTTGAGACTCGTCCTTGATTTTGATATTCTCAAATATAGTTGTACTATTACCTTTATTATTATACTTATCATTTAAGGTTGTGATTCGTCCTCGATTGAAACTTTATTTCATTCGTAGTTTTAGTTCTGCGCTTGATTTTATTCATAAATCTATTCTTGTCCTTGTGATTGTAGACTATCCCTATATGTTTGGGGTATGTCTCCACCTTGAGATTCTTTCACAATTTTGATACTTGATTTTAATGATAATGCTATTCTTATCCTTGTGATTGTACTTATCGTATAAGGTTGAGGGTTCTACTCCACCTTGAGGTTTACCCTCTTCAAAATTGACACATGATTTTAGTCTTTAATATGTTCTTGTCCTTGTGATTATACTTTTCCTACAATGTCCACGGTTAGTATCACCATGATTTAGACACTTGATTTAAATCATAATTCTATCATTGTTCCTGTGATTGTACTTTATCCTATCAGTCTGATAGTGGGTCTCTAACTTGAGATCCCTTCTTGGTTTTGAAACTTGATTAAGTCATAATTCTATTCATGTCCTTGGGATTGTAGTTACCTTATGTAGTTGAGGGTGTGTCTCCACCTTGAGATTCACCCTCGATTTCGATACTTGATTTTAATCATAATCCTATTTCTATCCTTGTGATTCTAATTATTCTGTCAAGTTGACGGTGGTTCACTTTGATTTTGACAATTGATTTTAATCATAAATCTATTAGTGTTCTGGTGATTGTACATATTCTTTATGGTAAAAGTGTTTCTCCACCTTGAGATTTGCTCTCGATTTTTTACATGATTTTAATCATAAAGCTATTTCTATTCTTGTGATTTTTATTATTCTAATAGGTTGAGGTTGGTTCTCCGCCTTGAGGTTCACCTTCAATTTTTACAAATGATTTTAGTGTTAAATCTATTCTTGTGCTTGTGATTATACTTTAACTACAAGGACCTCCTTAAGTTTCTTCCTTGTCGATTTTGGCACTTGATTTCAATAATAATTCCATTCTTGTTGTTGTGATTTTACTTATCCTATAGATTTATATTTAGTGTCTTCGAGGTATTGTTGACACTTGATTTCAGTCAGAAAACTATGCTGGTCCTTGTGATTAAAATTTTCCTAGAGGTTGATGGTGCATCTCCATTTTGAGATTTGTCTTCCCCAACTTTGATACATGACTTGAATCATAATTCTTTCACTGTTCATACGATTGTCCATATTCCATAACGTTGTTGGTGTCTCCAACTTGAGATTCCCCCTCAATTTTGTGTCTTTATTTCAATTATAAATCTAACAATGATCTTGTGATTATAATTTTCCTATAAAGTTAATGGTATGTCTGCACCTCGAGATATGCTATCCTCGAATTTGACATTTGATTTAAATTATAATCTCATTTATGCACTTGTGATTGTACTTCTCCTATAAGGTTGAGGGTTGTCTCCCCCTTGATATTGTCCCTCTATTTTGACACTTGATCTCAATCGTGATTGTATTCGCATTCTTTATTCTACTTATAGCTATAAGATCTAATGTGTGTCTCCACTTTGAGACTCGTCCTTGATATTGATATTCTCAAATATTGTTGTACTATTATCTTTATGATTTTACTTATCATTTAAGGTTGTGATTCGTCCTCCTCGATTGACACTTTATTTCATTCGTAGTTATAGTTCGGCGCTTGATTTTATTCATAAACCTATTCTTATCATTGTGATTGAATACTATCCCTATATGTTTGGGGTATGTCTCCACCTTGAGATTGTTTCACAATTTTTATACTTGATTTTAATTATAATGCTATTCTTATCATTGTGATTGTATTTATCTTATAAGGTTGTGGGTTCTACTCCACCTTGAAGTTTACCCTCCTCAAATTCGACACATGATTTTAGTCTTAAATGTGTTCTTGTGCTTGTGATTATACTTTCTCTACAATGTCCACGGTTAGTACCACCATGATTTTGACACTTGATTTAAATCATAATTCTATCATTGTTTCTGTGATTGTACTTTATCCTATCAGCTTGATAGTGGGTCTCCAACTTGAGATCCCTTCTTGATTTTGAAACTTGATTAAGTCATAATTCTATTCATGTCCTTGGGATTGTAGTTACAATATGTAGTTGTGGGTGTGTCTCCACCTTGGGATTCACCCTCAATTTCGATACTTGATTTTAATCATAATGCTATTCCTATCCTTGTGATTCTAATTATTCTATCAAGTTGAGAGTGGTTCACCTTGATTTTTACACTTGATTTTAATCATAAATCTATTAGTGTTCTGGTGATTGTTCATATTCTATATGGTTAACAGTGTTTCTCCACCTTATGCTTTGCCCCCGTTTTTTCTACTTGATTTTAATCATAATGCTATTTCTATTTTTGTGATATTTCTTATTCTACTAGGTTGAGGTTGGTTCTCCGCCTTGAGGTTCACTTTCACTTTTTACCCATGATTTTAGTTGTAAATCTATTCTTGTGCTTGTGATTATACTATAACTACAAGGACCTCCTTAAATTTCTCCCTTATCGATTTTTGCACTTGATTTGAATAATAATTCCATTTTTGTCGTTCTGATTTTACTTATCCTATAGATTGATATTTAGCCTCTTCGAGGTATTGTTGACACTTGATTTCTGTCAGAAAACTATGCTGGTGCTTGTAATTAAAATTTTCCTAGAGGTTGATGGTGCATCTCCACTTTGAGATTTATCTTCCCCAACTTTGACACATGATTTGAATCATAATTCTATGACTGTTCTTGCGATTGTCCATATTCCATAACGTTGATGGTGTCTCCAACTTGAGATTCCCCCTCAATTTTGGGTCTTTATTTGAATTATAAATCTAACAATGTGTTTGTGATTATAATTTTCCTATAAAGTTAATGGTATGTCTCCACCTCCAGATACGCTATCCTTGAATTTGACATTTGATTTAAATTATAATTTCATTTATGCACCTCTTATTGTACTTCTCCTATAAGGTTGTGGGTTGTCTCCCCTTCGATATTGTCCCTCGATTTTGACACTTGATCTCAATCTTGATTGTATTCGCATTCTTTATTTTACTTATAGCTATAAGATCGAATGTGTGTCTCCACTTTGTGACTTGTTCTTGATTTTGATATTCTCAAATATAGTTGTACTATTCCCTTTATGATTATATTTATCATTTATGGTTGTGATTCGTCCTCCTCGATTGACACTTGATTTCATTCATAGTTTTAGTTCTGCGCTTGATTTTATTCATAAATCAATTCTTGTTCTTGTGATTGTAGACTATCCTTGTATGTTTGGGGTATGTCTCCACCTTGAGATTCTTTCACAATTTTGATTTTTGATCTTAATCATAATGCTATTCTTATCCTTGTGATTGTACTTATCTTATAAGGTTGAGGGTTTTGCTCCACCTTGAGGTTTACCCTCCTCAAATTCGACACATGATTTTAGTCTTTAATATGTTCTTGTGCTTGTGATTATACTTTTCCTACAATGTCCACGTTTAGTTTCACATCGATTTTGACACTTGATTTAAATGATAATTTTATCATTGTTTTTGTGATTGTACTTTATTCTATAAGTCTGATTGTGGGTCCTCTACTTTATATCCCTTCTTGATTTTGACACTTGATTAAGTTATAAATCTATGCAAGTCCTTATGATTGTATTCCTATAAAGTTGAGGATGCGTTTCCCCCTTGAGGTTCTCTTCTCTCTTTTTTTACGTTTGATTTTAATCATAATTCTATTCTTGTCCTTGGGATTGTAGTTACCTTATGTGGTTGTGGGTGTGTCTCCGCCATGAGATTCACCATCGATTTGGATACTTGAGTTTAATCATAATGCTATTCCTATCCTTATGATTCTACTTATTCTATTAAGTTGAGAATGCTTCACCTTGATTTTGACACTTGATTTTAATTAGAAATCTATTCGTGTTCTAGTGATTGTACGCATTCTATATGGCTAACAATGTTCACCACCTTGCGATTTGCCCTCGATTTTGATACTTGATTTTAATCATATTGCTATTCTGTTCTTGTAATTTTTCTTATTCTACTTTGTTGAGGCTGTTTCTCCACCTTGAGGTTCGCCTTCAATTTTTGCACATGATTTTAGTTGTAAATCTATTCTTGTGCTTGTGATTATACTTTTCCTACATGGACCTCCTTAAGTTTCTCCTTATCGATTTTGACATTTGATTTCATTAGTAATTCCATTTTTGTTGTCATTTTACTTATCCTATAGATTGATATTTAGCCTCTTTTTTAACGTTTGATTTTTATCATAATTCTATTCATGTCCTTGGGATTGTAGTTACCATATGTGGTTGAGGGTGTGTCTCGACCCTGAGATTCACCCTTTATTTTGATACTTGATTTTAATCGTAATGCTATTCCTATCCTTGGGATTCTACTTATTCTATCAAGTTGAGGGTGCTTCACCTTGATTTTATTCATAAATCTATTCGTGTTCTGGTGATTGTAAATGCTCTAAATGGTTAACAATGTTTCTCCACCTTGAGATTTGCCCTCGATTTTGATATTTTATTTTAATCATAAAACTATTTCTATTCTTGTGATTTTTCTTATTCTACTAGGTTTAGGCTAGTTCTCCACCTTGAGGTTCACCTTCACTTTTTACAAATGATTTTAGTTGTAAATCTATTCTTGTGCTTGTGATTATACTTTAACTACAAGGACATCCTTAAGTTTCTCCCTTATCGATTTTGGCACTTGATTTCAATAATAATTCCATTCTTGTTGTTGTGATTTTACTTATCCTATAGATTGATATTTAGACTCTTCGAGGTATTGTTGACACTTGATTTCAGTCATAAAACTATGCTGGTCCTTGTGATTAAAATTTTCCTATGAGGTTGATGGTGCATCTCCACTTTGAGATTTGTCTTCCCCAACTTTGACACATGATTTGAATCATAATTCTATCACTGTTCTTGTGATTGTCCATATTCCATAACGTTGATGTTGTCTCCAGCTTGAGATTCCCCCTCAATTTTGGGTCTTTATTTCAATTATAAATCTAACAATGTGCTTGTGATTATAATTTTCCTTGAAAGTTAATGGTATGTGTCTACCTTGAGATGCGCTATCCTCGAATTTGACATTTGATTTAAATTATAATTTCATTTATGCCCTTGTGATTGTACTTCTCCTATAAGGTTGAGGGTTGTCTCCCCCTTGAAATTGTCCCTCCATTTTGACTGTTGATCTCAATTGTGATTGTATTCGCATCCGTTATTCTACTTATAGCTATAAGATCGAATGTGTGTCTCCACTTTGAGACTCGTCCTTGATTTTGATACTTGGAATTATATTTGTATTATTACCTTTATGATTGTACTTATCCTTTAAGGTTGTGATTCGTCCTCGTCGATTGACATTTGATTTCGTTTATAGTTTTAGTTCTGCCCTTAATTTTATTCAGAAATTTATTCTTGTCCTTGTGATTGTACACTATCCTACATGGTTGGGGATATATCTCCACTTTGAGATTCTTTCACAATTTTGATACTTGATTTTAATCAATATGCTATTCTTATCCTTCTGAGTTTCTTAGAAGGTTAAATGTGCATATCCTCCTTGAGATTTACCGTCCTCAAAGTCAACTCAGATTTTTATCATAATTCTTTTAATGTCCTTGTTATTGTACGTTATGCTATATGGTTGAGGATATGTCTTCATCTTAGGATTCATCCTCAATTTTGATACTTGATTTTGATCGTAATGCTTTTCTTATCCTTGTACTTATTCTGTAAGGTTGAGGGTATTTCTCTACCTTGAGGTTCTCCGTCTATGATTTTTACGCATGATTTTTGTCATAGACCAACTATTATCCATTGATTATAACCTTCCTATAGGGTTGAGGGTACATCTTGGCCTTGAGTTTCGCCCTCCTCGATATTGACATTTGATTTCAATCATAAGCTATTCTTTTCTTTGTGGTTATACTTTTCATATAAAGTTGAGTGTGGTTCCACCTTGATATTTGGCCTTCTCGTTTTTACAGTTGATTTAAGTCATAAAATATGCTTGTCCTTGTGATTATAATTTTCTCATGAGATTGTTGGTGCATCTCCACCTTGAGATTTGCCCTCCCCCATTTTGACACTTGATGTGAATCATTATTTTGTCATTGTCTCTGTGATTGTACTTATCCTAGAAGATTGATAGTGCATCTTCAACACTAGATGACCCTTTCTTAATTTTGACACTTGATTAAGTCATATATGTGCATGTCCTTGTGAATATAATTTTCCTTGAAGGTTTTGGGTGCGTTTCCACCTTGAGGTTTGCACTCCTCTTTTTTTACTGTTGATTTTAATCATAATGCTATTCATGTCCTTATGATATTACTTGTCCTACGTGTTTGAGATTGTCTATACATTGTCCTATTCACCCTCGATTTTGATACTTGATTTTAACCATAATGTTATTCCTTTCCATGTGATTGAACTTATTGTATCAAGTCGTGAGTGGTTGTCCACCTTGAGATTTTCTCTCTTCGATTTTGACACTTGATTTTAATCATAATTCTTTCATTGTTCTTGTGATTGTACTTATTCTGTAAGGTTGTGATGCGTCTCCAACTTGAGATTTGTCCTCGTCGATTTCGACACTTGATTTCAGTCATGAATCTAGGCATGTCCTTGTGATTGTAATTTGCCTACAAGGTTAATGGTGTTTCTTAACCTTTTGATTCGATCCCCTTGATTTTGACACTTGATTTTAATCATTAGTTTATTCAATGCTCGGGTGATTGTACATATTTTATATGGTTAAGGGTGTGTCTCCAACTTGAGATTCGCTCTCGACTTTGAACTTGATTTTAATGATAAAGTGATTTCTATTCTTGTGATTTTGCTTATTCTATGGGGTTAAGTATGCTTCTTTACCTTGAGGTTCACCTTCGTTGATTTTAACACGTGATATTAGTCATAAGTCGAGTCTTGTCCTTTAGATTATAGTTTTCCTATGAGTTCCATCTTGAGTTTCTCCCTCATCGATTTTGACATGATTTCATTCATAATTCAATTTTTGTTGTGTGATTGTAAAAATCAACAACAACAACATTAAGCCTTGTTCTGACTAAATGGGGTCGGCTACATGGATTCTTGCCCTCCAATCAGTTATGTTTGAGGCCATGCTAGATACAAGGCCTAAGCTATGCATATCATTTCTCATCACTTCTCTTAAGGTTATCTTTGGTCAATCCCTACTTCTTTTAGTACATTCAATTTGGATTATATCACCTCTCCGTGCAAGGGCATTTAGAGGCCTCTGTTGAATGTGGCCGTGCCACCTCAAACGGCTTTCTTATAGCTTATCACTTATGGTTGGAACTCGGAAACCAATTCTAATATGATCATTTCGTTGTGATTGTACTTATCCTATAAATTGATTAGTTATAAAAGTATGCTGGTTCTTGTGACTATAATTTTCCTATGAGTTTGATGCTGCATCTCCACCTTGAGATTTGTCGTCCCTGATTTTGATACGGGATTTCAATCCTTATTTTGTAAGGTTGATGGTGCATCTCCAAGCTGAGATTCACTTTGATTTCAGCTCTTGAATTCAGCCATAAACCTATATGGTTGAGGATAAGTCTCGACAGTGAGATTCTTCCTCAATTTTGATACTTGAAATCATAATGATACTCTTATCCTTGTAATTGTACTCATTCCATAAGGCTGAGGGTGCTTCTCCACCTTGAGGTTCCCCCCCTCTTTGATTTTAACATATGATTATACTTTTCCTACAAGGTCCACCTTCAATTTTGCCCTCGATTTTGAAACTTGATTCAATCATAATTCTGTTCTTGTCCTTGTAATTGTAATTATCGTATGAAGTTGAGGGTGTCTCTTCCTTGATATTTGGCCACCTCAATGTTGAATTTGATTTCAGTCATAAACTATACTTGTTCTTGTGATTATAATTTTCTTTTGAGATTGTTGGTGCATCTCCACCTTGGGATTCGCCCTCCCCCATTTTGACACTTGATTCCAATCATAATTCTATCATTGTCCTAATGATTGTGCTTATCCTATAAGGTTGATTGTGGGTCTCCAACTTCAAATGAACCCTTCTCAATTTAGACACTTGATTAAGTCATAAATCTATGCATGTCCTTGTGATTATACTTTACCTGTTGAGGGTGCATCTCAACCTCGAGGTTCATACTCCTCTTTTTAACGTTTGATTGTAATTATGATTCTATTCATGCGGACGTTGCCCTTGTGATTATACTTATCCTATGTGGTTTAGGGTGTCTCCACCTTAAGATTCACCCTCGATTTTGATATTCAATTTTATTCATATTGCTTTTCCTATCCCTGTGATTGTTCTTATTCTATCTAGTGGACGGTGCTTCTCCACCTTGAGATTCACACTTCTGAATTTTGACAATTGATTTTAGTCATAAATCAATGCATGTTCTTGTGATTATAATTTTCTTATAAGGTTGAGGGTGAGTCTCCACCTTGAGATCTCCTGCTTCTCTTTTGTGATTTTATTTTAATCATAATTCTGTTTATGTCCTTATGATGTTACTTATCCTCTATGGTTGAGGGTGTGTTCCACCCTTAAGATTCCCCCTTGATTTTGATACTTGATTTTACTTATAATGCTATTCTTGTCCTTGTGATTATAATTTTCGTACAAGGTCGAGGGTATTTTTCCACAATGAGATTTGCCCTCCATTTTGACAATTTTTGCCATACTTCTAATCTTGTCCTTGGGATTGTGCTTTTTCTATAAGGTTGAAGGTGTGTCTCCACCTTGAGATTCTCTATCCTCGAATTTGATACTTTATTTCAGTCATAATTATATTCCTTCCTTTGTGATTGTACTTCCCCTTTAAAGTTGAGGGTTTGTCCCCTTTTGAGATATTCCGTCCATTATGACACTTGATCTCAATCATGATTGTATTTGTATCCCTAATTGCACTTATACCTATAAGATTGAATGTGTGTTTTGATTTTGAGATTCACCATCCTTGATTTTGACATTTGGTTTCAATGATAGTTCCATTATTACATTTGTGATTATACTTATCCTATAGGGTTGAGGGCCCCGTCTATACCTTGAGATTCTCCCTGCTCGAATTTGACACTTGATTTGAATCATATTTTTGTCCCCGTCTATCCCATGAGATTCGTCATTCTTGATTATAACACTTGATTTCAATCATAGTTTATATATGCCCTTGATTTTATTCATAAATCTATTAATGTCCTTGTGATTGTACATATCTTATATGGTTGACCCTGTCTCCACCTTGAGATTTGCCATCGATTTTAATACTTGATTTTAATTATATGGTTATTTCTATTCTTATGATTGTAGTTACTATCAAGGTTGAGGGTGCTTCTCCACCTTGAGGTTCACCCTCCTTGATTTTGACACATGATCATAGTTATAAATCTATTCTTGTTCTTGTGATTATAATTTCCTACAAGGTTCACCTTTAGTTTCACCCTCGATTTTGTCATGATTTTAATCATGATTTTATTTTGGTCCTTGTAATTTTACTTATCCTGTAAATTGATATTTGGCCTCCTTGAAATTGACAGTTGATTTCTTTCATAAAGCCGCACTGGTCCTTGTGACTATAATTTTTATATAAGGTTAATGGTGCATCTCCACCTTGAGATTTGCCATCTTCGATTTTGACATATGATTTCAATCATAATTCTCTTACTTTCCTTTTGATTGTAGTTATCTTGTACGGTTGATGGTGTGTCTCCTCCTTTTAAATTTCGGCACTCGATTTCAGTAATAAATCTAGGAATGTGCTTCTGATTATTTTCCTAGAGGTTAGCTATGCGTCTCCACCTTAGGATTCATTGTCCTTGAATTTTCATGTGATTTTAAATATAATTCTTTTCATGTCCTTGTGATCGTGCATTATCCTATATGGTGGAGGATGTGTCTCCAACTTGAGATTCACCCTCAAATTTTGATGCTTGATTTTAATCACATGCTATTCGTATCCTTATGATTGTACTTATTCTATAAGGTTTCGAGTGCTTCTCCACCTTGAGGTTCTCCCTCCTTGATTTTGACGCGTGATTTTTGTTATGAATAAACTTTTGTCCTTACATTTATTATTTTCCTTCAAGGTTGAGGGTACGTCTCCACCTTGAGTTTCACCCTCCTCGATTTTGACACTTGATTCCAATCAGTAAGCTATTCTTATCCTTGGGATTGTACTTACCTTATAAGTTGGTGGTGCCTCCACCTAGTTTTTCGCCTCCTTGTGGTTGGCTCTTGATTTTAGTCATAAACTATGCTTGTCCTTGTGATTGTAATTTTCATATGAGATTGCTGGTGCATCTCCACCTGGAGATTTATCCTCTCCGATTTTTTACACTTGTTTTCAATCATAATTTATCAGTGTCCCTATGTTTGTAGTTATCCTATATGGTTGATAGTGCGTTACCAACGTGAGATGAGACCCTCTTGATTTTGACACTTGATTAAGTTATAATCTATTCATGTCCTTGTGATTTTAACTTTCTTATAAGGTTGAGGGTGCGTCTCCACCTTGAAGCTTGCACTCGTCTTTTTTTCTTCTTACGTTTGATTTTAATCATAATCCTATTAATGTTCTTGTAATTGTACTTATCGTTTGAGGTTGAGGGTGTGTCTCCATCTTGTGATTCACCATTGATTTTAATATTTGATTTTAATCATAGTGTTGTTCCTATTCTTGTGATTGTACTTATTCTGTCAAGTTGAGGGTGCTTCTCCACCTTTAAATTTGCTCTCCTCGAGTTTTGACACTTGATTTCATTTATAAATCAATGCATGTTCTTGTGATTATAATTTTCCTGTAAGGCTGAGGATGCATCTTTACCTTGAGTTTCGCTATCCTTGAATTTGACACTTGATTCCAATCATAATTCTATTCCTCCCCTTGTGATTGTACTTCCCATATAAATATGAGGATCTTCAGTTATGACACTTGCTCGTTGTCATGATTATGTTTGTATCCCTGTTTGTATTCATACTGATAAGATTGAATGTGCGTCTCCTTTTGAAGATTTGCCCTCCTTGATTTTGACATTTGATTTCAATCGTAATTCTATTATTTCCTTTGTGATTAGACTTATCCTATGGGGTTGAGGGCCCCATTTCTACCTTAAGATTCACCTTGCTCGAATTTGACATTTTATTTCAATCAGATTTCTGTTGTTGCACTTGTGATTGTATTTAACCTTTAAGGTTGTGGGTTATTTTGATATACTTGATTATTATCATATGGCTATTTCTATTGTTGTGATTATACTTATTCTTAAGGTTAAGGGTGCTTTTACACCTTGAAGTTCACCCTTCTTGATTTTGATACATGATTTTAGTCATAAATATATTCTTGTCCTAATGATTTTACTTTCCTACAAGGTCCACATTGAGTTTCACCTTTGATTTTGACACTTAATTTCAAATCATTATTCTATTTTCATCCTTCTGATTGTACTTATCCTATAAATCGATATTCAGCCTCCTCAAAGTTGACACTTTAAATCTCTTATTAAACTACACTGGTCTTTATGATTATTACTCTTATGAGGTTGATGGTACATCTCCACCTTGAGATTCGCCATTCCAATTTTGACACATGATTTCAATGATAATTCTATCACTGTCCTTTTGATTTTACTTGTCCTATAGGGTTAGTGGTGCGTCTCCAACTTGAGATTCCTGTCCCTCGATTTTGGCTCTTTATTTTAGTTATAAATGTTAGAATGTGCTTGTGATTATAACTTTCTTACAGGTAAAGTGTGTGTGTCCACCTTGAAACTCGCCCTCCTCAAATTTTACTCGTGATTTTAATCATAATTCTATTCATGTCTTTTTTATTGTACATTATCTTATATGGTTGAGGATGTGTCTCCACCTTGAGATTCACCCTCAATTTTGTTATTTGGTTTTAATCACAATGCTTTTCTTATCCTTGTGATTGTACTTATTCTATTAGGTGCTTCTCAACCTTGAGGTTCTCCCTCCTTGAGTTTCGCCTTCCTCAATTTGACACTTGATTTCAATGATAAGCTATTTGTCTTTGTGATTGTACTTATCTTTAAAGTTGAGGGTGCCTCCACCTCGATATTCGGCCTCCTTGAGATTGACTCTTGATTTAAGTCATAAAATATGCTTATCTTTGTGATTATAATTTTTCTATGAGATTGTTGGTGCATCTCCACCTCGAGATTCACTCTACCCTCCTTTTGACTCTTGTTTTGAATCATAGTTCTATCACTGTCCCTGTAATTGTACTTATCCTACTAGTTTGATAGTGCGTCACCAACTTGAGATAAGCCCTTCTCGATTTTGAGACTTGATTAAGTTATAAATCTATACCCTTCCTTGTGATTATAATTTTCCTATATGGATGAGGATACGTCTCCACCTTGAGGTTTGCACTCATCTTTTTTGACTTTTGATTTTAATCATACTTCTATTAATGTCCTTATGATTGTATTTATTCTTTGAGGTTGAGGGTGTGTCTCCTCCTTGAGATTTACCATCAATTTGATTACTTGATTTTAATCATAATGCTATTCGTATTCTTGTGATTGTACTTATTCTGTCAAGTTAAGGGTGCTTCTCCACTATGAGATTTGTTCTCCTAGATTTTGACACTTGATTTTTGTCATAGATCAATGCATGTTCTTATGATTATAATTTTGTATAAGTTTGAGGTTGAACCTCCACCTTGAGGTTCACCCGCTCTTTTTCGACATTTTATTTTAATCATAATTATGTTCATGTCTTTATGGTTGCACTTATCTTGTATAGTTGAGGGTGTGTCTCCAGCTGGAGGTTCACCTTTGATTTTGATACTTGATTTTACTCATAATGCTATTTCTGTCCTTGTGATTTTTGCATTAGATCGTGGGTGCATCTCCACCTTGAGTTACATCCTGTTTGATTTTTATCATAATTCTGGCCTTGTGATGTTATTTATCCTATAAGGTTGAAGATGCATCTCTCCTTTGAGATTTGCTATCCTCGATTTTAACAATTGATTTCAATAATAATTATTTTTCTCCCCTTTTGTTTGTACTTCACATATAAAGTTGACGGTTCTATCTCTACCTTGAGATTCTCCCTTCATTCAGTTATAAATTATGCTTGTCCTTATGGTTATAATTTTTCTATGTGATTGCTAATGCCTCTCCTCCTTGAGATTCGCCCTTCCTGATTTTGTCACGATTTCAATCAAAATTCTATCGTTGTCCTTGTGATTGTACTTATCATATAAGGTTGATGGTGCATCTCCAACTTAAGATTCCCCCTCCATTTCGACTCTTGGTTCCAGTCATGAAATTAGGAAAGTGCTTGTGCTTGTAATTTCTCATTAAGGTTAGGTGTGTCTCGTCTTTTGGAGATTCACCCTCCTTGAAATGGACATGTGATTTTAGTCATAATTCTATTAAGTCATTTTGATTGTACATTATCCTACATGGTAGAGCATGTGTCTCCACCAAAAGACTTGCCCTCAATTTTGATTCTTCATTTTAATTATGATGATATTCTTATTGTTGTGATTATTCTTATTCTATAAGGTTAAGGGTGATTCTCCACCTTGAGGTTCACCCTCTTTGATTGTGATACATGATTTTGTCATAAATGAATTCTTGTCCTTGTGATTATATGTTTCTTATAAGGTCGAGAGTAGTGTGTCTCCACTTGAAGTTTCACCCTCCTCGATTTTGACACTCGATTTGAATCATAATTCTATTCTTGTCTTTGTGATTATATTTTCCTATGAGATCCTGGTGCATCACCACCTTGAGATTCGCCATCCCCCATGTTGACTCTTGATGTCAATGATAATTCTATCATTGTTCCTGTGATTGTTCTTATCCTATAAGGTTGATAGGGATGATAGTGCAACTCCAACTTTTGATGACCCTTCTTGATTTTATAAGTTGATTAAGTCATAAATCTATCCATGTCCTTGCGATTGTACTTATCCTTTGTTATTGAGGGTGTGTCTCCACCTTGAGGTTTGCACTCTTCTATTTTGACGTTTGATTTTAATCATAATTCTATTCATGTTCTTGTGATTGTACTTATCCTATGTTCTATTCATGCTATTCATAGCCTTATGATTTTACTTATCCTATCAACTGGAGGATGTTTCTCCACCTTGACGTTCGCTCTTCTCGATTTTGACACTTGATTTCCATCATAAATTAATAAGGTTCTTATGATTATAATTTTGCTATAGTGTTGAAGGCAAATCTCCACCTTGAGATTCACCCACATCTTTTGTTACATTTTATTTTAATTATTATTTTGTTCACGTGCTTATGTTTGTTTTTATCCTGTATGTTTGATGGTGTGTCTTCACCTAAGGATTTGCCCTCCTAGATTTTGAAATTTGATTTTCATCATTAATTTGTTCTTATTGTTGTGATTGTACTTGTCCTATAAAGTTGAATGTGCGTCTCCACCTTGATATTTGCCATCCTCGAATTTGATACTTGATTACAATCATAATTCTATTTCTACCCTTGTTATAGTACTTCTTTTATAATGTTGAGGGTTTGTTTCCACCTTGAGATTCTTCCTCCATTTTGTCACTTGATCTCAATCATGGTTGTATTTGTATCCTTGATGGTACTTATACCTATAAGATTGAAAGTGTGTTTTCACTTTGAGATTCATCCTCGTTGAATTCGGCACTTGATTTCAATCATATTTTTATTCTTGCCTTTGTGATTGTGTTTTACTTGTAAGGTTAAGGGTGCATTTGTACCTTGAGATTCGTCCTCCTTGATTATAGGACTTGGTTTGAATCATGGTTTTATTTCAGATGTTGATTTTATTCATAAATCTATTCATGCCTTTGTGATTATACCTAGCCTTATATGGTTGACAGGGGGGTTTCTCCACCTTGAGATTCACTGTCGATTTTGATACTTGATTTTAATCATGTAGCTATTTCTATTCTTGTGATTGTACTTATTCTATAACGTTGAGGATGCTTCTCCAACTTAAAGTTCGCCCTCCTTGATTTCGGCACATAATTTTAGTCATAAATTTGTTATTGCATCTCCACTTTCATATTTGTCCTCTTGGATTATTGCACTTGATTTCGATATTAATTCTATTCATGCCCTTATGATTTTATTTATTTTATAAGCTAGGGTGTGCCTCCTTCTTAAGATTCACCCTCTTCGATTTTGACATTTGATTTTAATCGTTATATTATTTTTGTCATGTTGATTGTACTTATCTTTTAAGGTTGGCGATGCATCTTAACCTTCAGATTCATCGTATATGTTGGAGGGTGCTTTACGACTTCAAGATTGTCCCTCGTTGGTTTTTACTCTTGATTTGAATTATAATTCTAAACCTATCCTTGTGATTCGCACTTGTGATTATACTTTTTCTGTAAGGTTTAGGGTACATCTCTAACTTAAGATTCGCCCTCCTTGATTTTGACACTTGATTTCAGTCATATTTATTTTCTTCCTTTGTGATCATACATATTTTATTGTATTGAGGGTGCCTCTCCACTATGATATGCTCTCCTATATTTTTTCACTCGATTTCAATTAAAATTTTATTTCTTCCCTTTGTTATTTTACTTACCCTATAAGGTTGATGATGCGTCCACTTTAATATTCAACCTCCTTGATTTCAGTCATATTTATTTTCTACCCTTGTGATTATACTTATTTCTTATTAATGAAGATGTGTCTCCACTTTGAGATTCGTCCCTCCTAGATTTGGCCATTTGATTTCTAGCAAAATCCTATTTCGCCCTTCTTGTTATACTTACTATATAAGGTTGAGGGTGTTTCTTCACCTTGAGGTTCACCTTGTTTTGGTCCTTGGGATTGTTCTATTAGGCTGAGTGTCTCTAGTCTAGGATTTTTCTCCTTGCCTTTGACACTTGATTTAAGTAATAATTATATTCATATCAATGTGATTATACTTGTAAGGTTAAGTGTGCGTCTCCACCTGGAGATTCATCGTCCCTGAATTTTTCATGTGATTCTAGTCATAATTCTTTTATGTCCTTGGTTCTATATTATCCTATATGGTGGAGGATGTGTCTCCACCTTGAGATTCACCCTCAGTTTTGATACTTGATTTTAATCACAATGCATTGTCATCCTTGTTGTTAAAGCTATCCTTGTCATTAAAGTTATTTTATAAGGGTGAGTCTCCATCTTTAGATTTGCCTTCTTTTATCATTGCACTTGATTTCAATAATGATTCTACTCTTTCCCTTTTAATTACATTTATCGTATAAGTTGTAGGGTGTGTCCCCACCTTGAGATTCTCCGTCCTCGATTTTTGACTCTCAATTTATGTCGTATTTCGGTTTTTGCCGTTGTGATCATGCTTATCCTATAAGCTTAAGGGTATGTCCCACCTAGAGATTCACCCATCTTGTTTTGAAACTTAGTTAAAATCATATTGCTATTCCTCTCCTTGTGATTACTTATTCTATAAGTTTGAGAGTGCTTCTTTTCTTGATTTGCCAACTCTTGATTTTAATCATAGTTTTATTTTTGCTATTGTGTACTTATCGTAATAGGTTGAGGGTACATCATTCTCGGACCTTGATTTTGACACTTGATTTAATCATCTTTCTATTCCTGCCCTTGTGATTATACTTATCCTATAAAGTTGAGGGTCTGTCTTCACCTTAAAATTTTGCCTCTTGATTTTGACCCTTGATTCCATTCATAGTTTTATTTGTGATTTTGCTTATCTTATAGGGTTGAGCTTGCATCTCCACATTTAGATTAGCTCACATCGATATTGCGTCCCCCCTAGAGATTTTCCCTTCTCGATTTGCACTTTATTTCAATCATCGTTCTATTGCTGCGCTTATGATTATAATTATCCATCTAAGGTTGAGGGTGTGTCTCCTTGCGATTTACTGTCTTTGATTTTGTCCCTTAAATTTTAATCAAAGTTTTATTCATGTCCTTTTAATTATAATAATCCTGTGAGGTTGAGGGCGCGTCTCTACTTTAAGATTTGCCTTCCATGATTTCTACACATTATTTCAATTATAATTATATTCCGGTCCTTTTGATTTCTTTATCATATAAGTTTTAGGTTGTGTTTCAACCTTGAATTCTACGTCCTCGATTTTGACCCTTAATTTCAGTCATATTTTGGTTTTTGCTATTGTTATCATTCTTATCCTATGAGCTTGAGGGTGTGGACCTATGTAAAGGTTCACTCTCTTCAATTTTGAAACTTTAATTGTAATCATAATGCTATTTTTATCTTTGTGATTGTGCTTATTTTATGAGTTTGAGGGTGCCCTTCCTCGAGATTCGCCATCCTGTATTTTAACTCCTGATTTTATTCATAGTTCTTTTTCTGCCCTTGTGGTTGATGTTACATCATTCACCATCGTCGATTTTCACACTTGATTTTAATCATTATTTTATCCATACCCTTGTGATTATACTTATCCTGTAAGATTGAGGGTGCGTCTTCACCTTGAGATTCACTTTCGTTAATTTTGGAACTTTATTTTAATCATTTTTTTATTCCTATCCTTGTGATTTCAACTTACCTAATAAGAATATGGGTTGGTGTCCACCTTGCAACTCGCCCTCCTTGATTTGGACACACGATTTTCGTTATGAATTTATTCCTATCCTTTTGATATAATCTTCCTATATGGTTGAGGGTTCTTCTTCACCTTGGGATTTGTTGTCCTTGATTTTAATCATAATTCTATTCCTATCCTTGTGGTTGTATTTATCCTACACGGTTAAGTGTGTCTTCACCTTAAGATTCTCTTGTTTGTAACACTTGATTTTTGTCATAATGTTGTTTCTGTCAGTAAAATTATAGTTTTCCAATAAGTTAAAGGTTCGTCTCCCACCATCCTCGATTTTGAGACTTGATTTCAATAATAATTTTCTTCCTTCCCTTGTTCTTTTTTTCCCTATAAGGTTAAGGGTATTGCAATTCTCCCTCCTTGATTTTGACACAAGATTTTAGTCGTATGTTTTTGTCTTTGTGATTATTATTTTCCTGTAAGCTCGTGGGTGCGTCTCCACCTTCAGGTTCCCCTTTTCGATTTTGACTCTAAAACTAGGAATTGTGATAATTCTATTTCGTCTCCACTTTGAGATTTTCCCTCCTCGATGTTGAGTTCAATTGTATTTTTCTTTTCTAACCTTGTGATTGTGATTGCTGTTGTCCTATAGGGTTGAGGGCATCTCTTCGACTTAGAGTTTCATCCTCTTTGATTTTAACAGCTGATATTTGTTATAAATCTATTTATTTCCTTGTGATTGTACTTATCCAATAAGGTTGAGGGTAAGTCTCCACCTTGAGATTCGCCCTCCTTGATTTTGAAACTTTGTTTCAATTATAATTTTATTTTTGCTCTTGTGATTGAACTTAATCCTATAAGTTTGGGGGTGCATCGCTACCTTGAGATTCAACCTTTATGGTTTCGACAATCTTTAAGGTTAATATCTCCACTTTCAGATTCACCTTCCTCCATTTTACACTTGATCAATCATATTCTATTTATTCCCCTTGTGATTTGACTTACCCTTCTAAGTTTGAGTGTGTTATTAACCTTAATATTCTCCCAACTCGATTTTGACGCTTTATTTCAATTATATTTGTGTTTCTTCCCTTGTGATCATATTTATCCTATAAGGTTGAGGGTGCATCTCCACCTATAGATTTGCCCATTTTGATGCTTGATTTTAAGTATAATGTAAATATTATCCTTGTGATTGTATTTATCTTATAATGTTAATGGTGCATCTCCAGCTGGTGATTCCCCCAACTCTATTTTGTGACTGATTTAAATCATATTCCTATTCATGCACTTGTGATTATACATATCATATATGTTTGTGGGTTCCACTCCACCTAAAAATTCTTCATCCTTGATTTTGACACTGATTTCAATCATAATTATATTCCTATCATTTTGATTGTACTTTCACCTTGTGATTCACCATTCTCGATTTTGACAGTTAATTTTAATCATAATGCTAATCGTATCCTTGTGATCTTACATATTTTTAAGGTTCATGGTGCTTTTCCTCCTTGAGATTGGCCTTCCTCGATTTTGACACTTGATTTCATTGATCGTTCTATTTTTGCCCTTTTCATTATACTCATCCTATAAGGTTGTGGTTATGTCGTCACTTTGAGATTCCTCGTTCTCAATCTTGACACTTGATTTTAATCATGGTTTTATTGATGCCGTTGAGATTCTCCCAACTTGATTTTGACACTTGATTTCAGTATTACTAATATTCTTGCTGTTTTTATGACTTTTTCCTTATAAGGTTAATAGTGCGTCTCCCACCTTAGGATTCACCCTCTTAGATTTTGACAGTTGATTTCAATCCAAGTTTGATTCTACCCTTGTGAATTTACTTATCTTATAAGGTTGACGACACGTCTCCAATTAACGATTTGCCCTCGATTTTTACGCTTGATTTTTGTCATAAATATATGCATTTTCTTGTGATTATAGTTTAAATATAATCTTTTTTACCCTCCTTGGTTTTGACATTTGATTTTAAGTCTATTCTTGTCCTTGTGATTGTACTTATAAGGTTTTTTTTTTAGATGAATAAATAATAATATAAAGCAAATAGCGAACTATAAGGACGATCCAAATTGGGAAGGATCAGGGAGAAGGGATGATTTGGGAGTTGAGACCCCAAGAGACAACATTGAGCCTGTTCTTTGGGGAATCAACAACTGGGGGATGGGGAAAACTAATGAGTCTAGCCAATACATCAAATAGATTGCATTCCAAATCGAATCAAGAGAGTGTGATTTAGAAGTCCAACTCCAGAGATTCCACTCCCACTATAGTCGGTGGATCATAGCGCCAAAGACAAGCTTACCTATCCAGTCACAAATAGAGGAACTTGTGAATTTACTCCAAGTCCTAGACCAGTCACGATCAAACCCAAATGAGCTGTGGGAGCGGGGCCCAATGTAAGCAAAGACTTTCTCCAGAGGGAGTTGGAGAAGGGATAGGAGAAAAATAAATGCCCTCAGTACCAGTCCAGCAAAGGATACAACTGGGGTTTGTAGGGATGTGGCGGGAGATAAAGAATGCATGGGTAGGGAGAGCATGGTTTTGGGCTCTCCAAAGGCTGAGGGCATGCTGGGGAATGTGACCTTGGAACCAAACAAGGGGAGGCCAGGTGGGGGAAGGGGAGGGGGTCGAACCAAGTTCCAAGCAGAAGCCTCGGTGAAGGATTTAGAGGTTGAGGGGAGCCAAACTAATGTATCATGGGCGGAGGGGATGATGGGGGCGGGGGGGGGAGGGAATCCCAGCCTTGTGCGAGACTAGGGTGAGGGGCAAAGGTCTAGGAACCTTCAGTGATGAAAACTGATAAGGGGGATGACTTGGGGATGCTGGTGTCATAGACAATGCGGAGGGGAAGAAGTGAGAGGAGGACACCCATCGGAAGCCACAAATCTAGCCTAAATTTAGTGGAGAGGCCCGAAAATTTTTGCTGGTAATGGTAGGGAGAGCACGAGGCTTGAGAAGGAGTTTCCACCAAATCTAGGAAGGGTTGGAAGGGATAACGACGGTCCTAAAAGATTCCGATTTGAGAAGGTAGGAGTAAACCCAATTGACCAAAATGGAATCTTGTTTATAAACAATTTTCTGGATGAGACAAAGTGAAGCACCGGAATTGACATCTTGGATCTTTTGAATTCTTAGGCCCCCCTCAGCTTTAGGTCAACAGATGTTTGACCAATTGGTGGGGCGGAGGAAACACGGAGATCCTAGCCTTTCTAGAGAAAGGCGCAGAAAATGGACTCCATTGCCGACGAGATATATTTGGGAAGAGGGAAGATGCCACACCAATAGAGGTAGGCGGATTGGAGGAAGGACCGAATAAGCTCCACCTGACCGGCGAAAGTGAGGAGCCGGCTTTTCCAAAGTTGGGATATGATCCAGCATGGGAGAGCAATGATGGTGTTAGGACATCACTAATAAAATCCAATGGATTAAGGAGGGAACCTCATGGCAGCAAGGACATCACTGATAAAATCCCAGTGAATGGAGTCGAAAGCTTTAAGGAGGTCCACTGTGAGGAGAGCAGTGGGGGAATGAGATGATCTCTCGAAACCCCTTACTATCTCTGCACAAAGAAGAATGTTATTCGCAATGCTATGACCCGAAATGAACACGGTTTGGTTGGCACTAACCAAGCTAGGCATAGTCTTCTTGAGCGGATTTATAAGGATCTTAGAGATAAATTTGTAGAGGAGGTTACAGAGGGAGATAGGGCGAAAATCGAAGGGGAGGAGGCAATGCCTTTCTGGAAATAAGATAGAGGAAAGTTTGGTTAACTGATGAGAGCTGGGAAGGGTTGAGAAAGAAGCTACGAACAATATGAATCAGATCACCCTCGATAATATCCCAGACACTAGAGAAAAATCCTATACTGAAACGATCCGGACCAGGAGGACGATTGGATTTGTGGGATTGGATGGCCTGAAGAATCTCATCATAGGAAGGGATGGAATAGAGAGAGGAGAGGGAATGGGGATCAATGAATTTGTTGATGAAGTCGGGGGGAGAGGGGGTTTGCTCGGGAGGGAAGAGGGTGAGAGAAGATTTGAGAAGTATGAGACAACTTTAGCATTGATTCTAGGAGGGTCGGAGATCAAAGTGCCGTTGCCAGAGAGAAGAACAGGAATGGAGTTATGATTATGGCGAGCTTTGAGGAAGTGATGGAAAAAACAGTATTGGAATCCCCAAGTTGGAGCCATTTGATTCTTGCTTTTTGACAGAGGAAACTTTCTTTGAGAGAAATGAGAGATGATAGTTCGAAGAAAGGCCTTTTTCATTTTCCACCAACGAAGGATTGAGAGGATCAGATTGGTGGAGAGTTTGGGTTCTCAGGAGATTGGAACGGCTTTCGGAGACCCTTGAGGAAATGTTTCCGAAGGTGGAGGAGTTCTAGAGTCAGAGCGTTTCCTTAGTGTTCTTGAGCTTATGGGCGAAAGCAATGAGGGGAAGAGAGTGGCAATGGACAAGGTAGGGAGAGTGGTCGAGAAAGGCTAGGAGAAGAGAAGGAGGCATGGGAGATAGGGAATTTGGAGAGCCAAGAATGATTAACGAGGGAGCAATCAAGCTTTAATGCAATTCTATCCTCACCAATACGGTGATACTGCCACGAAAGAGAATGGCCCGACCAACAGAGATCGTTGAGACTAGAGTCATTGACTTGCTCATGGGAAAATCTTGCAATGTAAAAATCCCCTCCAACACCCCGAGGATGACTCTCACAAGAGGGAAAGTATACCGGAGAGATTCCCACAAAGGAGCACGCTCAAAGGCTCTATTGAAACCATAGACAATGGTGAGATGAATGACTAGGAGCATTGGGCAAAGAAACCTATAGATGAATGAATTGGGGGGAGGAATCAATGAGGGAGAGGTTGATCAAAGCCGAATCCCAGAGCACCCAGATTCGGCCATTTGGGGAATGGGAGTAATTGAAAAGAAAAGACCAATTGGGGGCTAAGAATTGGGCAATCCGATGGGAATTATCCTGTTGAGCATGGGTCTCGAGAAGGGCATAGAAGGGAGCTTTAGAATCCAAGAGAAATTTCTTGACCTCCCTTTGCTTGGCAAAAGAATTAAGGGGGTGGGGGCTAGATACAACTAGCAACTAAAATTGGGATCACAAGGGGCTATGCTATGGGAGGGGTAGTTGGGGATAGCCTCACACAAGGGGGAATCACAAGGGGAAGGGGTTTCAATAATGTTTGGGTCAATGGAAGAAGCCGAAAAGGGGGTTGAGGGTTTGGTGGATGAGGATGACGGTTGGGAAGAAGTTGATGGGTCAAATGAAAGAAAGGTTAAAAGGATTGGGCCTGGACAGCGTCGGATGGTTTAATGGTTTTGGTGAGTGGTTATCTTTGCTTTTGGAAAGGACTAAGGACGTGGGCTGAATATTATTTCTTGAAGGGTTGGGAAGTTGTGGAGAATTTTTGAAGCATGTGGGCCCAGCCAAAATAAGAGCTTGAGATCCATGGGGAGGAGAAGAAACTTTTTTGATGGGCTTGGGTCCTAAAGGAGAAGACGTTGGGTTTTTACTGAAGGAGAGAGGGGATGGGTAAAATGGGAATGGAGTTAGTGCGTGAGATGGTTGAATGGTTTTTCAAAACAGGGTTTAGGAAGGTGCAGGGTTCACTGGTTAGCAGGGTGATTGGGTTATCTATGCTTGAGCATTCACCATTTGGGTAAGACGGTGACATAAGATCAAAGGGGTGAGTGCCAATTACCTCAAATGGTCGGACAATAGCTCCAAGGGCACATCATCTGTCGCAAGAGTAGCAATCGTAGGGATGTTGACTTCTTCATCATCAGAGGAGCTGACAGGCCTAACAGAGTTGTCACCATCAGAGATATTGAGGATCGAATTAGAGCACAGAGGAGTAGGAGGCATAGCAACAGCTTTATTCCTTCTTCTTTTAGTCGGAGAAGCAATTACGACGACCTTCACTGGTATCGCAGATGAGATAGGGATGGAGGAAGTGATTTTCTTTAGCACATCTATTGTGTTTTTCCTTGAGGGAGCTTTTGCAGAACTTTTGACTTCAAGAGGAAGCATTAAATCAACAGTATTCAAACTCGACAGATCACCTTTCGAGTCGTGGCCGAACGAAGACGAGAGTGCACAACAAAAGGGATCCAGTCATAGACTATGACTTGGTTATACTTAAGACCCAAATCTTCGGCGATGATGATGAGAAATGGGAGGTCCTTGGATGCAGGGAAGTCTACACATATTCTCGCATATGATAGTCGAGACATGTTAAGGGTTCTTGCATCAATTCCGGATAGGTTTTCCGAGAGTAGAGCCAATGCGGCTAAGGCAGTTTGAGTTCCACAATTCGAGTGGGAGACCTGGCAAATTGATCCACAGGGGAAGGGAGCTGAAGTCAACCCTGCAGAGAGGAAGCAAGGGAGTCCATGGTTTGAGGAATAATGGAGATTTTCCCACAAACCAAGGAGTCCATTCGAGGGCACGGGTACGATAGTCAGGAGAGTCAAACTTGATCGGGAAGATACCTACATCAATAAGGTGAATATCCAAGATACCTTGAGCTTTCCGTTGTTTTGTGAGAGACGATTTTATGATTCCAAAAGGGGGGGGGGGGAGAGGGTAAAGGAATTGGCCAAGTATTGCAAAATTACATTGGCGAATTCCACAGGCTGTGGAGTCAAAGGGACAGTGAGCTGAAAGGTTGGGGCCATCGGAGATAGGAGGGATGTAGGTGAGGTCAAGATCAAAATTAATAGAGGGTGGTTGGAAAGGGAATTCCAAGATTTATCAGGGGAAAAGGAGGAAGGTTGGCTCAAGCAAGGGGGACGAGGTGAGGGGTCATCGGAAGAGGGAATATAGGAAGCCATGGGGGAAGGAGATGGGTTACCAGAGGGGCCATGTTTGCAGCTCTTGTTGATTCTAAAACTGCACTTGATTTATTACTAATTGATAAAACTTATGCCGTCTTTCATTGTTGGCCCATCTCATCCATAATAGCTTGGTACTGTAGAGGCTTCTCCGTAACTTGGAAGATATCTTTTAGTTGAGAGAGTACTACATTATTCATAGATGGTGAAAATTTTGTGTGAACTTTACCCAACTTTACATCTTCCAGGGAGGTAAGTTTTTTGTACTTATAAGGTTAATAGTACATCTTCTACTTATAAGGTTAGTAATATTATTCTTGTCCATTGGATTGTAATTATCGTATAAGGTTGATGGTGGGTCTCCACTTAGATTCGCCCTCCTCAATCTTGATACTTAATTTGAATCATATTTTTATTCTGTCGTTATGATTGTTGTTGTCCTATAAGGTTAAAGGTGCATCTCCACCTTGAGTTGCCCCCTCTTTGATTTTATCAGCTGATTTTTGTCATAAATCTATTTCTTTCCGTATTATTGTACTCATCTTACAAGGTTGGAGATGCGTCTCCACCCTGAGATTTCGCTTCCTCGATTTTAACACTTGGTTTCGCTCATAATTTTATTCCTTCCCTTGTGATTATACTTAAACACTCAGGTTGAGAGTGCATCAACACCTTGAGATTTTCCTTTCTTCTTCTTGGTTTTCTATCCCAATCTTATGATTGTGTACATATTCTATAAGGTTTAGAGCGTGTTTCTTCCTTTAGATTCCCTCTCGATTTTGACACTTTATTTCGATCATAGTTCTATTCCTACCCTTCTGGTTGAACTTACTTATAAGTTTGTGGGTGTCTTCACCTTGAGATTCGACCTCATTGATTTCAACACTCAATTTTAATTATAATTCTATTCTTTTCCTTGTGGTTGTACTTATTTGATAAGGTTAAGGGTGCGCCCCACCTTGAGATTTGCCCTCATTGGTTCTAACACTTGATTTAATCATAATTTTATTGCTTTGCCATGTGATTATAATTATTTTTTGGTGTGTCTCCACATGCAGATTGACCTTCCATGATATATACTTCATTTTAATCATAATTCTATATGTCCTTAAGATTCTCCTCCCTTGATTTTGATACTTGATTTCAATTGTATTTCTGTTTTTGTCCTTTTGTTTCACCTCCTTGATTTGATGGTGCATCTCTACCTATAGATTTGCCCACCTTGATTTTGACACTAGATTTCAATTATAATGTTATTCTTGTCTTATAAAGTTGTGGGTGTCTGATAAGAACCCTTCTATTCACTCTGGAAATCAACAAGACATACAATAAATTAATAAGGATAAAGCTGGTTTTAATGGTGCCAGTCACCCCCAACACCTCACGGTGCCTCAGCCTACGGCTGCCCAAACATAACTCATTTAACATTCAATGGCCTTCCTCTCCCTTTCCCCTCTATTTATAATCTCCTCCCATATGCTTAACCCTCTCTCCCTCCTCCACGTGGCTACCCTACAGGGTCCTATCATTTCTGCACCTTTAAATTTCACCTTGTCCTCAAGGTGAAGGAAAAATTGAGGCTTGATCTTCACATGCTTGCCACACAGCCAGGCAAATTCAGCAATATTCTCAGAGACCCAACAGTAGGCCTATTTCCAAGGATGCAATTGACCAAAGGCGTGCAACATTCGATGCGTTGTATTCTCCACTGACGCCTCAAATGAAAAATCAGAGATGCCGCACTTCAGTTCCTCTCAAACAATCTGCCAAACACTGAGGCGCAATGCTGCCATTTCCAAAATGTGGTTGCAGAGAAGTTATACCCGCCTGAAATCTAGTGTAGGGGTAAGCTATTTCTGTCAATGAATTTATGGCACATGCAGTGATGGAGCGCAGGAGTCAAGCATCATACCACAAAGAAGAAAAAGTGAAGGGAGTCCACCATTGGACAAACCCCCAAGCATATCAAGAAAAAACTCTCAGCGAAAAACCAAGGGAACGATCCACAATTTGTTAGACTCTGGTGTTCTCCGGCAGATGTTTCAGTCTAAGCGTCGCTGGTGCAGGTTGCACCTACGGAAATATTGCCGGTGTTGGAAGAGCCGATCAATTGGAAGCCCAAGTTGGACTACATTTCAATCGAAGGAGGAGGCTTCCACTCGCCGGTGTCGAGCACAGTGTCTCTGCCTTGTGTTGCACAACTAGTTGTGAGTGCTTTCTCAAGAGGCAGGTAGAAGACAACGCTCTCTCCTGTTGGTTAAATTGGACCTCCTTCACTGCCGCCCCAATCTCTCCTCCTCTCTTAGGGTGTGGACCAAACCCCCGAACCAATTTAGGGTGAACCAAATGAACCCCAAAACCCCTCAAACTCCGGCGTCTTCTTCCCCATTTTCTGCAAACAAACACTTTATAGCTGCTGCCTGTTGGTCTCCGCCAATCGCACTGGCCTCCTATGCCTGTGGTTTTTGCAGCCTTTCAATTTTTTTTTGCAGCCATTCAACCTTTCACTCTCTTCTTCTCTCTTCTCCATGCTTGGAGAGACTCATCCCCACTTGGGAATCTTTGCATTCTTCCTATCACCGAAATTAGTAACTAGCGCCTCCTTGTAGTTTGCCCAAGTAAACTCCAGCCAAGATCTTTCGTATTCCCAATCCAACGTGAATCCTTCCAAATGCTCAAGAGCCACTGCGAGCCAATGTTGTTGCTCAATCTAATGTTGCCACCAGAAGAGCTCGACTTCATTCAACCATTCTTGTGCTTGTTCTTTGCCAGAAAATATTGACAATGCCATCTTACCTCCCTGGGATTGACACTGGCTCGATACCAAATTGATAAAAACCCTTTTGTTCACTTTGGAAATCAGCAAGAAATACAAGAATTTACAAGGATAAAGCTGGTTTTAATGGTCCCAGTCACCCCCAACACCGCACGGTGCCCCTCTGCCTACGGCTGCCCAAACATAACTCATATAACATTTGATGCCTTTCCTCTCCCTTTCCCCTCTATTTATAATCCCCTCCCATTCTTGATTTTGACACTTGATTTTAATCATAATGCTATTCTATCCTTGTGATTATACTTATTTTTAAGGTTCAGGGTGCCTCTAGGTGCGTTTCCTCATTGAGATTTGCCCTCCTCAATTTGAACACTTGATTTTGGTCATAGTTCTGTTCTTGCCAGTTTGATTATACTTATCTTATTAGGGTGTGGCTACATCTCCACCTTGGGATTCACCCTCCTTGATTGTTTTACCTGGTTTGAGTTTCTTACATTATAATTATAATTTCCGTAAAAGGTTGCAGGTGTGTCTCCACCTTGGGGTTCATCCTCTTCGATTGTTGATTTTGTCATTTGATTTCACTCGTAAATGGTTCTACTTATCTTATATGGTTGACACTGCATCTCCAATTAAAGATTCACACTTGATTGATTTTATTCTTGATTTCAATCGTAATTCTTTTCGTGTCCTTGTGATTGTACTTATCCTATAATGTTTAGGGTGCGTATCCACCTTTAGATTCGCCATACTTGATTTTGAATCATAATTTTATTTATGTGCTTGTGATTATACTTTTCCTTTTAAGGTTAAGGCGTCTCCACCTTTTGGATTTGCCCTCTTTGATTATTGCACTTGAATTCAATATAATGCTATTACTGCCCTTGTGATTCTAGTTATCCTATAAATTTTAGAGTGCGTCTCCACCTTGATATTCTCCCTCTTCTATTTTGACATTTGATTTCAATCATATTTTTGTTTCTGCCCTTGTGTTCATATTTTTCATATAAGGTTGAGGTTGCATCTCTACCTTAAGAATCACCCTCCTTGATTTAGATACTTGATTTTAATTATAATGCTATTCCTATCCTTGTGATTGTACATGTCTTATAATGTTGAGAATGAGTATTGACCATGAGATTTACCCTCCTTTATTATGTTACTTTACCTGAATCGAAATTCTAATCTTGCTCTTGTGATTTAATTTAACATATATGTTTGAGGGTGCCTCTCAAGTTCTAAGTTCTCCTTCTTAGGTTTTTACACTTTATTTTACTCCTAATTCTATTCTTGCCCTTGTGATTATACTTATCCTATAAGGTTGACGATGCGTCTCCACCTTTAGATTCTCCTTCCTCGGTTTCGACATTTGATTTCAATCATATTTCTATTCTGTCTTATAAGGATGAGGATGGGTCTCCATCTTGAGATTCACCCTTCTCGAATTTTACACTCATTATGAATCATAGTTTTGTTTATGCTGTTGTGATTCTAGTTGTGTTAGGTGGTCGACGATGCATCTCCACCCTTTGATTCACCCTCCTTGATTTTATAACTTGATTTAGACGATAATTCTATTGTTGTTGTTGTGATTATTATTATTCTTTATGTTTAAGGGTGCTTGTCCACTTTGGGATTCTCGCTCTTTGATTTTTGCAATTGGTTTCAATTGTAATTGAATTCCTATCCTTTAAATAGTACTTATCCTATATGGTTGATGGTGCGTCTTTTCCTTGAGATTCACCTCCGGATGATTTTAACAATTTATTTTGATCATAATTTTGTTCTTGCCCTTATGATCCCCCTTAAGATTTGCGTTCCTCGATTTTGACAGTTTATTTCAATTATAATTCTATTCTTGCCTTTGGGATTATACTTAGGCTATAAGGTGTAGGGTGTGTGTCCAACTTAACATTCGCTCTCCTACGATTTTTTTAGTTGATCTACATCATATTTTTATTTCTGCCCTTGTGATTGTTATTGTCTTGTCAGGTTTGAGGGTGCGTCTCTACCTTGAGATTTGCCCTCCTCCTTGGTTTTGACACTTGATTGCAGCGATCATTTTATTTTCGCTTATCCTATAAGATTAATGGTGCGTCTCCACTTTGAGATATGCAATCCTCGCTTTTGATACTTGATTTCAATTGTAGTTCTATTTATGCTATTGTGATTATACTTATCCTACAAGGTTGAGGTAGCGTTTCCTCCTTGAAATACGCCCTCGTGATATATACTTCGACGTGCATGACTGAATTAAAAATATTTAAGGCAAGGTCATTGTTCAATTAGATAAGGCTGTAGTTGATTGTGCTTTGTCACCTTAATGTTGACACTTGATTTCAGTCATAAATCTTTGCTTGTTAGTGTGATTATAATTTTCCTATAACGTTGTGGGTGTGTCACCACCTTGAGATTCTGCCTCGATTTTGAATCTTGATTTCAATCATAATTCTATTAATGTCCTTGTGATTATACTTATCGTATAAGATTGAGGGTGCGTCTGCACCTTTAGATTCGCCCTATTCGACTTTGGCACTTAATTTCAATCATAATCCTATTCCTTTCCTTTTGATAATACTTATCCTATAAGATTGAGTGTGGCTCCACCTTTTGATTCACGTTCCTCATGAGATAATATTGTGTGGATGAGAAAATTAACGATATCCAACGTGAGTCAATTCTGTTGGACGATGTTATAGGTAATTGTGTTTCGTTTCCTTGATTTTGACATTTGGTTTCACTGATAAGTTTATGCCTATTCTTGTGATTACAATATCCTTGAAACGTTGTGGGTGTGTGTCCACCTTGAGATTTTCCCTCCTCGCAAACACCTTTGAGATACTTTATCTGGGTGACTTAATTAATGATATACAATGTATGGTCATATTTTTATTGGGCGTGGCTATAGATAATTGTGTTGTTGTGTCATCTCAATTTTGAAACTTGATGTCAATAATAAAACCATGCGTGTCCATATGATTATATTTTTCGTATAAGGTTGAGGGTGAATATCCACCTTGAAATTCACCCTCCTCTTTTAATACACTTGATATCAATCATAAATCTATTCTTGGCCTATTAGTTTGAGAGTGAATATCCGCCGTGATTCACCCTCCTTGATTTTGACACTTGATTTCTGTCATAAATCTATGCTGGTCTTTGTGATTATAATTTTTATGTATGGTTAAGAGTGCATCTCCACCTTAAGATTCACCCTCAATTTTTGCATTTGATTTCAATCAAATTCTATTTCTGGTCCTTGTGATTATATTTATCTTATAAGGTTGAGGGTGCCTCTCCAAGTTGATTCGCCCTCCTAATGAGATGCTTTAAAGTGGATTGACTTAATTAAAGATATCCAATGCTGGGTCATCGTTTTGTTGAACGAGACTTTAGATAATCATGCTAGGTCCTCTCGATTTTGACACCTTTAGTCTTATATTTTTGCATGTCCTTCTGATTGTATTTTCCTAAAACATTGTGGGTGTGTCTCCATCACGAGGCTCACCCTCTTCTCAATCACCTCTAAGATGTGTTAACCCGGATGACTCAATTATTGATATATGATGTATGGTTAGCTTTTGATTGGACAAGCTATAGATAATCGTCTTGTGTGACCTCAATTTTGACACTTGATTCCAGTCATAAATTTATGCATGTCCTTGTGATTGAAATTTTCTTATAAGGGTGTTAATATATCACCTTGAGATTCTTCCTCCTTGCAAGTAACTGTAATATACTTTAACTGGATGACTCAATTAATGATACCCAATGTAAGTTAACTCTTGAATTAAACGAGACTGTAGATGATTGTGTTTTGGCACCTTGATTTTGACACTAGATTTTAGACCTAAATCTATGCCTATCCTTGTAACTAGAAATATCCTATAAGGCTTAGGGTGTTTCTCTATCTTAAGTTTTATCCTTGGGAAATTCAATATAGTCTGTAGAGAGTTAATATGGCATGTGGTAAGAGTTGGGAGCAATGTTGGATATGTTAGTGGATATAGTTAAAGATATTTATTATGGTGTAGGTAGTAGTATACTAACAAATGATTGATTCCAAGAAGCAAGGAATTTTTTTTTGCCATTTCGATACTTGCCAAAATGAAAACACCCAACAAAACAACTTTTGCAAATGTTGCTAAAAAATAGGCGATTTATTGCCGAAAATCAGTTTATCATGATACATTCGTCGAAAAATCGCCTTTTGTAATCAAATTTTGGGGTATTTTAGTAAATTCACTCACCTCATGCTCAACTTCTTGTCTATCTCTTTCACAATTTCTTGATTGACATTTTGCAGAAGTCGGTGACAAGAATCTGTGAGAATTTCCTTAGCTTTCTTCCTTATGGATTCATCGAGTCGACTGTTCCAAGTTTCAACAAAGAGAGGATTGTGCAGCAGATCCTCTGCTTTGCTGAATTTTTGCTATAGTAACTTTTTTCCCAGCGAAATCTGGCTCATATGCCTACAGCCTACAGCCTTTCGATTTGCTGATTTTTCTGGTGAAATTTGATTGAAACTCTTGCGTAATGGCGGCGAAATTTAGTCGACGTTTCAGGGTTTTGTTGGCTTCGCCAGCCAGCGGAACCCTGAAACCTAGCAAAATATCAAACTTTGCTGAGATGTGCGAACTATATTGCATACAAGCATAGAATCTTCAACGTAGATAAATTGTTTGATAGAATGGTTACATATACAATAAGTCAACAAAATATAATGACCAACTAGATCAAGTGATGAATCATGTAAGGCATATACACAAAATATGAAAAATTGGGAAGTTTGAAGTGTTGGGTATGGCTCATGCTTCACGTTCTGTGCTTGTAGAGATCATACGTTTGGGCCTAGTTTTCTTGGTAGTTTGGGTATGGGCCCATGATAACTGTTGGGGTCCATAAGAGGTGTTTGAAGGCAAAGGAGCAAAAGAGTTGTTTGAAGGCAAAGGAGGTGTGGAAATGGGGTGAAAATGGGGCAGAAATCCCAAAATGAGATCAGCAAAGGTGAACCGGTGTGCATAATGGTCGAAACCACGGTTTACATGAGAGGCTTCAATGCACATCTACCAAGTTCATATGCAAATCTCTGGTGGTTATCAGTGATTCAAGCTAGTACTGATGATCAAATGGAATTTCATTCATTAACAAGATCTTCTTCGCCTTTGGATCTCTGTATTTGTGGTCCTGCATTCTTGATTTTGGTAGAGATTATGGTAACCTGTCACTAGTGTACCTAAATCCATAAAACTGAAGATTGATTGCGTCAGAGGACTTCAATTTTACTGGAGAAACTCCTGATTTGATCTTAGCAAGGTTTTATTTTTCTACCCTCTCCAAGGTTTGTATGTTCTTCAAATCTTCATTTAGTTAAGAAATTTGAGTACCTTTGTTTTCCATTTTGATTATGAAATAATTGAATATTTTTAGGGGCTTTTCCGATTTTATTAGCTACGTTTGTATCCATTCTTTGAGAGTTGTTGATATCTGTATATTCATTGGCACTTGCCTCTAAAACATGCAATTCAAGCTTAATTATGGCTAACCCTACCTCTGTTAGGCCCTGGCTGGCCGGGTTGGGCTTTGGCTAACCTTAAGACCCCTAGGGTTGGTCTGTGGTTTTAATATGACAATGTTTTTGTTGAGCTCTTAAATCAGAAGACAATTAGGATAGGTAATCGTCAAGCCTGGATTCTGGTTAAGCAGTATGGAAACTTTGGTGACCCAAAGTGATTCAATCCTACGATCGTTAATGCAACCTAGGATGAACAAGATTAGTATGATGGATAAACGAAATAGAAAAGAAAGAGTAAGGATATGAGTGTCATTTCTCAAGAAAACAAATAGTTCAGGCTACAGAAAAAAACTCCTCAAGGTGTTAATGAACTCATGCATAAGTCAAATCATTCTTCCATTACATTTCATTGATAAGTGGCCTCAGGGGCTTACATATAAAGGCAAAGAAACACTGCATTTTAGGTAACACAATAAAGCAACCTTTTGATTTAGCATAAAGAAAATAATACTAATGACTTAATTAGATAGGTGGTTACTATGGTAGTTATTTAAATTAGGAGATAGCAAACATGCTAATTATTTGAATAGAAGGGTAGTAGAAATACTAATTACTTAAATGGAAGAATATAAATACACTAATAATTTAAATAAGTAGAACCATTGTAGTTTGTCCAAGACTTTCTAAATAAAGTCACTTTGCTTTTCAGGCTTGGATGGATGATGTCAACACAATATTGCAGGGCATATGTCATGGCGACACTGATAGGTGTCCAAGTTGCCAACTAGGTAATCTAGGCACCTAGGAGGCACGTCGATAATTATGCATTTGATATTTACTATCTCTACAAGGAAAATATTTTGACCACCTTCCTTTGGTTCTATATTTAAATCCGTCTTTTGTCCTGTGTTTGTTGGTAGGGAGTTTGCGCCTCATAAGCCCATGCACCCCTAGGAACGAGCCATGAAATAAACCCAAGAAGTTTGTGGGATGCGGCTGCTATGACAGGCAGCTTGGTCAGTTAATGTGGCATGCTTTTGTTCATTCAGCATCACATAAGACAGCCCATTCCAAAGAGAAGCATGAATGAAGAAAATTAGACTTGTGGAGCCTCATTAGGTGAGTAAAATTGATGCTCAACAGCTGAGATAGCTGTGGATGAAAGACCAGGAAATATCATAGGATGCAAGTTGATGAACATTCCAAACGCCTTAGGATCTTCATTGATCTGATGTTCATCTTTTGTTTCTAAGCTTTTATTGTTTGCAGCGACAAGGTAGTGGATAGGCTTGAGACAAATTGGAAGAGAGCATGAATACAAACCACTTTGTGTCTTTTTTTCTCATCTGGAATGATATCTTTGTATAAATTCTTTCCCTTGAATCTCTATTTATTGTTGCTTATTTGGTTTTCATCTGGAATGATATCTCCATCTCCCATTTATGAATCCTTCTCGGCGTTAGTCGAAACACTTTAATTTGCATAAATTCTTTCCCATGAATGTCAGTCAATCTAATTTTATTGTTGCTTTTTTTGGGTTTTTACTGTTGCTGATTCGGTTCTCAATGAATTTGCTTTACAGCCAAATGCGCAGATATCCCATTCTCATGAGTCTCAATTGGGTAATGTTAGAAATTCATTAGTATCTTTTTCTTTCTACTTTTAATTACAACTTGAATACGACTAATTGTGATTGACCAGCTGATGATTGAGGCCATTCCGAAAGCTGCCTTGAGTCTCTGCTAATTGAAATTTTATAGATAAATTTTCATGTTGATATTTTCTTACTCAAATGACAACTCATTCATATTCTGTAGTTGAGACGCTGAGTGGATTTTTAAACTGATATTTGATGTGGTAGTGCTACTAGCTTTTAGTTGAGGGAACATCACAGTTGTGTTGGTCATATCAGTGAACCATCTTCTTGAGTTTTATGTCAAACAAAGAGTCTTGGATTGACTACATAGATAATTATTTATGTGGCAGTTTATGTATGTGGTAGTTTTCTTTCAAACTCATATCTCAACCATTGTTAGGTTTCTCTATTGTTCGCGTTTTCTAAATCTATCATTCTTTCTTTATTTCGTCAGTGTGTGGGTATTTGACATGGGGAAGATAGCTTGGGCATTTTATATCTGATGTGAATAAAAACTTAAAAGAATTTTTCATTTTGGCAGCTTTCAAATATAACTAGTCTTTGGGGTCTTTATTATTTTTGTTTCATGTTTCCAAGATGATTTGATGCATGTCGATCTACTTCAGAATCTGAGAAGAATATAATTATTTATGTGGTAGTTTTCTTTCAAACCCATATCATTTGTCCACAGATCTGGACAGCTCATAGTTTGAGTTCCATTGTGCTGATCATTTTGATTTCTGCTGTTTCGCTCTTGTTGTGGTGTCCTTGCTACGCCTCTCGGGTTCTCCTGCCATCGGTGGTCCTGTTCTCCCTAGTCTGCTTCTTTTGCGGTTTCCTCTTGTTCGTGCTCTCGTTTTGGGTCTGGTTTGAGTCTTATCTCGTTGGGTTTCTGATTGTTCCCTGGTTTCCATATCTTCTTGTGTTATTGTGTTTTTTTTTTCTTTTTTTTAAATTTTTTCTTTCTTCCCCCTACCTGGTTTTTCTTCCTGCTTCCCCCTCTGTTGTCCGGTTTTTGGTTGGCTTCGCTCTGGGTTGTTTTCTGCTGTTTGGTTCTTCGGGCCGGTGGTGTTCTCGCCCTGGTGCTTTGTTGCTTGCTTTTTCTTGTTGGCCCCTGGTGGGTTTTGTTCGGTCCTGGTTCCTGGTTTATCCCCTTGTTGGTTTCTCTATTGTTCGCGTTTTCTTTTTCTTCTTCTTTTTTCGTCGTGTGTGGTTTTGACATGGGGGGTGTTGGGCATTTTATTCTGTGTGATAAAACTTAAAGAATTTTTCATTTTGGGCGCTTTCAATCTAACTGTCTTTGGGGTCTTTTTATTTTGTTTCATGTTTCCAGATGATTTGTGCTGTCGTCTACTTCAGTTATGCCCCTGTGCTTGGTCCGTCTGAGAGTATTTCCATCTTTCCCTTTTGTCTCTTCTGGGGTTTTGCGTTCCGTTTCCTGCTTTACTTGTACAATTCTTTCACCAGTACTGGGGTCGCTGTTAAAAGTCACACCCCTGGGTTTTCGTTCTCCCAATTTTTGTTTTTTGCCTTCCGGTTTGTGGCTGGTTGATAGTTAACACAAAAATAAAGTTAATGTTGTAATGTATCCCAACACTCTTACCTAATCATCGTCTTGATACAATAGAATTTATATGGAACAACTCAAAAGGCCAAAAAAAATAAAAAGATAAGGGTACAATTGGATTATCAGACAACAACAAAACAAAACCAAGTCAATCTTATCCCACCTAAATGGGATTGGCTACATTAGTAGAAGAGCAATAATTATTTTACATCAAAGTAGTTCTTCAAAACTGTTGTTTCAGTCCTGCACAAGAATGCAACAAAAGAAGAACTTGAGTATTAATTTCAGGTCTCACCAAAGTATAATTGGAAGTGCTATTAAAGATTAAAGAATTTGATAAATATAATTCACATTTAGAAAAACATCTGCATTTTTATTACCTTCAGAGGCACCTAAACTCCTCTGAAAACAGCATATTTGGAAAATCTGAGTTTGAGCTTCTTTAACCTCTTAAGTTTTAGACTTTGGAGGTAAAATGGATATCATAACCTGATTTTTCTGGGTTCATGCATGAAGAGCACAATCCACCCAATATTGCATTATCTAGTTTACATCTGCAATGGCTAATGCATCATCCAAGGGCTTTTTGGCTCAAATCCATATCCGCTGACAATTTATCTTTTTGTGATTCATATCAATTTTTAACACTTTGGGCAACCAATTGGTCAAGGATGTGCTACGATGGTTTCTACTTCAAGATTAAAGCACAAAACAAAAATGTTTTAATAAAAATCCTAGTTGGTTGAAGAAATGCCTTAATGAAAATGATCAATTTCCTAACACACAATATAGATAGATGGCAACAAAACAGAGAACGAAGTAAGATGGTAAGCAGGAACTAGAGTACCTCATCATCATCATCATCGTCTTCTGCCTTCTTGAGGCGTGTGTTTCCCCCTTCCTTGCTGATTGGAAGTTTCATTGGTCCAAATGGAGTTTCTACGTCGATGCTCCCTTTAATGGAGTAACCAGTCCCTTTTCCTCTCATCATATCCCACAATGCAGACCCAAAATCCTTTGGCTTGAATGAGATCGGAATCTGAACAATCCCTGAATTTTTCTTCCCAATTTGGGCCGATTTTGAAAGCTTGGCACCACCTATGTTAACCTCTGCAAGCCATATCTCGTATTCTAATGTGCTCAATCCCAAATCAAAGTCATTCTGGTTATCCAATTTCAGATGAAGGGTTGCAGTGGTTTCTTCCAAAGAGAACTCATCAAACTTAATCTTCTCTAAATTAACATCTGGTTTGTGAGGCACAGGTATCTCACCGGTTTTCTCCATCGGAATTGTAATTCTTCCTATGACAGGTACATCCACAATAAACTCAAAACGAACCTTATAAGGAATCACACTACCCGGTTTAATGTCGTTATAGGTGCTCTTGATGTCATCGTAGATCAATGTGAGAGGGATTTTAATCGTTTCAGATCCATGAGAATGGATCGTCCCTGCATCAGGAATAAGGCCGGACAAGAGTTTCCTGCCATCGCTCTCAATCGAGTAATTCACATCAACTAGTGGGATTGGGATTGGATTTGGATTCTTCACAAGAACATCGACGACCAAATCGGCCTTCTTCAGGTCAATCGAAGGAATGTGAATTGCAGTAACATCTGCAGTAGGTTTTCCGAATCCTACAACTTCTTCGATCTTCTCTCCTACATCTTGGATGAAGTCCTTGACCTTTCCTAAAAATCCTCCTTGCTCGTCTTCTTCTTCTCCTTTCTTGTTCTTGGGTTTATCAGATGAAGCCATTTCTTCTGGAGCAAAACAAAATTTGATGCAAAAACTTTGAGGGAAGCTGATGCAACTAAGAAATTACAGAGACTGTAGATTTCAAGGAAGCATTTGGATGTTTGGGTTGGCGTGTTTTCCTGCACAGCAATCAAGCGTAACGCACCTGAGCCGGGAAATCGAGTCCGAAATTATCTCCAAGGAAATCGGGCATTTGAAAACGTCAGATTATATATTTATAATCGTCTGGGGAAGAATAGACTGAATACTATTCTTGAGGTTTTCGATCCATTCGTCATGGTAATCTGAGGAAGGGCGAGAGCTTTTTCTGCGACGAGAGTGGAGCGATGGTTCCTCTCTAGTTTGGCAACGATTCTTTGATGTTATTCATGATGATCATGATCAGATGATGTGGTTCCGGTGCCGGAGAATAAGATGGGGAAGGCAGAGGGAGAAATCTATGAAAATATCTGGGTTGCGACTTGCGAGAGAGGGTCGGAATTCGAAGAAGGAAAACCGTTGGAGATACAGGGGTTTTTTTTGTAAATTTGAGAAGTTAAAAGTAGTTTAGCAAAATAAAAATTTTGAGCAAAAATTGCATTTACACAAAAAATGGAGGTCCTAAAGCATCTTAAAATTGAATTTTTATTAGACAAATTAGTCTAATTTGTCAGAACCATTAAATTATTGTTTTTGTTTTCTTTTATATTTAATAGAAATTAAATTAAAATAAAACAAACAGTGATTTAATAGTTTTTAGTGATAAATTGGACTATTGTGGCCAATAAAAATCCAATTTTAAGTATCTATATTTTTCAAACATAAAATGGGATGTCAGTGTTTTAAGGCCTCCACTTTGAGGTGACAGTGCAATGAAGCACCCTCACCAGCAAATCCTCCTCAATCTCAAAGAAAGGAAAGTAATTCAACAACCCAAATACCTTTATGGATGGATGGTTGAAGATTTAGATCAAACCAAGATAGACCTGTAAATGGATAGTCGAAATCTACATCATTCGCATCCTTATTCGTTTAAGGTTGTTCATATCTGAACATTTTTCTTAATGGAAAATATTTGTATCCGTCCGTTAAGCAATCGGATTCGGATTCGGAATAATTGCTTATCAAGATCGGATAATATCCAAATAAAAAATTATCCAGATAGAGTAAACTATTCAACATTTTTTTCTCTGAAAATTGATGATAATCAGATTCAAAACCGATATTTGGATTCGGAAACCGGTAATCCGATAATCGGAAATAAAAAATTATCTAGTTAGAGAAAAGTATTAAACATTTTTCACAAAAAATGGTTGATAATCGGATTCGGATTCTATTGTAAATATGTTTAAAACTTAATATTATTTTATATAAATATATATTTTAATTGTGTCTTTTATCCTATGGTTTTATTTAGTCCCACTCGGGTAGAGAGGATCTAATTATATGGTTTATATATAGTAAGGGTCCATGTAATATTAATTTGTGTGATATCGAACCGAGCCTGAATCCTGTTGTGACCCATCTCTAAATCTTGGGGACTTTGTCATGGTGTAATGGGACCAATGTGAGAAAATTACCAAACTACCTCTGGATCAAATTACAGGTTTTAGGTTTTGGGAAAACAACCCGAACAACCCGGAGCCCTGTGGAATTCCTGGAAATGATTTACATTACTCCCACGAAGAATGGATGGGATGGGAAAAGACCTGCTGTCTTTAAGTGGTTCCTCCAAACTGATTTACATTACAAGAATGGTATGGTCATGGGAAATGACGACTTGCTTAGGTCAATTCAAGTGGCCTCTTGGTCCAACACTGATTTACAATGTTCATTGTGTATAGCTTCAAAATATGAAATAGACCTGCTTTTGGTCATGCAATCCAGGTTTAGCCATCATGAACATCAGAAACATTTTTCTGATTATGGTTATAGCTATGAAAATAAGATTGAAACCTAGAGGGGGAAAAAAAAAGGGGAGGGAGGGCACCTTCCCCCATCCCCCCCTGTCCCTTCCCCGTCCCCCCCCAAGGGAGGGTGTTTGTTGGGTTGTCTCCCCCCGGGTTTTTTTTTTTTAAAAAACCCCCCCCCAAAAAGATGCTTTCTGAAACTTTTATCCTTTTGCTTGCATTACTTTCTGCTTTTTTATTGCTCAGTCAAGTAGAGCTTTTATCTAGAGTGCATGGATTTTTTTTTTTTTTTAAGATGAACCCTGTAGTTTTGGAAACAACTACCATGACTCTTTCATTCTATACTTCGGGACATATGAGACTTAATTTCAAAAAGAGTCTACCATTAATTATACTTAAGATCAATTTAAATTTAAATTACCAATTCTTATTCATTGATCTAAATCTGATGCGATTAAATACAATTCGATTATTAATTTTGATTACAAATTGACTACTTAATCCAAATTCTATCCCATTTTATTCTAAGTATAATTGCATGTTCTTGTCAGGCCATATACAGTAAATCCATTAGCTCCCACTAGCCGTCACCCAAAGTCCACTTACTAATGAAAACCATAGATATGCATACATGTAACAATCTTTCACCACTGCAATCCAACTATAATTATAAAACATGTCCACTCAAATACCACATCCAAGGGTACATGGACCTCACGTCCATTAATGGTGGCATGGGCAAGAATTTCTATCCAGCCGCCTTGTTTCTTCTCTCTTCATTAATGAACAAATGACCTAGTGGAATTTCACCAAACCCTAGTGGCACTGCCACTTTGAAGCTTAAACAAAAGAAGCTTACACGTACCATTAATTATTCTTGACACTTATCTGTTTGTGTATCAATTAGCTCTATATATATATAACCCCACTACCTGGGTTGTCTTAAAGCATTAACATCCTTCATATCCAGGCAACTATGAATCCTAACTCTCTTTTTTCTTTGTTTGTGTTCTTGATTTTGAGTTCCATGGCGTCTGGCCAACTTGATTACAAATTTTATGATAATACATGCCCAAACTTGACAAAGATCGTTAGGTATGGCGTGTGGTCAGCTATGTACAATGATACTAGAATGGCAGCTTCTCTTCTACGTTTGCACTTCCATGATTGTTTCGTTGATGTAATTTACTTGCTTCAACACTGCTTATTCACTCTTCATCTTTCCCAACTTGTGTAATTTGCTTGAGAATGAGACTTTGTTTTCTGATAATTAGGGTTGTGATGGGTCTGTTTTGCTCGACGACACAAGCACTTCCATGGGTGAGAAAAATGCCGGGCCTAATCGCAATTCTGCTAGAGGCTTTGACGTCATTGATGCCATCAAGTCTAACGTTGAGAAGGCTTGCCCTTCTACTGTCTCCTGTACTGATATCTTGACTCTTGCGGCCAGAGAAGCTGTCTATCTCGTAAGGAAATCTATGCAAACATTGTTAGTTTGTGATTTTCATTCTTTTTTTAGGGTTTTTGTTCTTCTACAAAGTAGTAAATCTCTTTAATTATCATGTACTTTAGTCAGGGGGATCTTATTGGTATGTAGCACTAGGCCGGCGAGATGGAACGACGGCAAGTCAAAGCGCCGCTAATCAGCAGATACCATCGCCTTTCGAACCCTTAGCTAATATCACTGCGAAATTCACTTCAAAAGGTCTGGATTTCAAAGATGTTGTTGTCCTCTCAGGTATTGTTTTCTTGATGATCATCTTGCACTTTCTCTCCTTCCATTGAACTATACACTCTTAAATGTCTTTAATTATTGTTACGTACAGGGGCACACACCATAGGGTTTGCACAGTGTAGTAGCTTCAAGGAAAGGCTTTTCAATTTCAACAGCTCAGGTCAGCCAGATGCGAGACTTGAATCATCACTACTGAAGAACTTACAGACTACATGCCCAGATGCTAGTTCAGACACCAACTTGGCTCCTCTTGACTCTGTCACCATTAATAAATTTGATAACGTGTATTATAAGAACCTGGTGAACAATTCAGGAGTTTTGCAGTCAGATCAAGCTCTCATGGAAGACACTAACAGTTCAGCAATGGTGAACTATTATAGCAAGTACCCTTACTTGTTTGCCCAGGATTTTGGGAAATCTATGGTGAAGATGGGAAATATAGGTGTGCTTACTGGTAGTGATGGAGAGATTAGGAAGAATTGTCACGTGGTTAATTAGATTCAACATGCCTGCTGGTTGCTTTGTGACTTGATAACAATGAAATCTGCATGCAAATGTAACAAATAGTACTAGAGAGGAATGGAAATTAGTCAACTTGTTTTATCAATAAAACTCTTAAGTACTTCAAAGCTAACTTCCCATCCATAATCAACCTCTTGATTCTCTGCAAAAGTGAAAACGGAAGAAGAAAGACCATTCATTTTGCATCGTCACTGTAAGTCTGTAACAGTGACAACAACCCAGCAGCCATGAAATCATTCCTACCCTGCAAATACTATCTTCCGTAGATCTTCCTTTCTGAAGCATCGCCATCATCATCATTTATACATACTAAATATTCTCACGTTTCTCAAGTTTATACATGGAACGGGCCCCACATTTATGTACCTCAAGATTCTCAACTATTCACAATAACTTGTTCTGTTGCAAAAACTGTCTGAAGAAACTGAGGAATATGTTTACATATGTATATTGGTTAAAAGATTTTTTTTATTTTCAGTATAAATTTGTACCTTGGGAGAGGCTTGAAGATATGTGCATTACAAAACGAAAGACTATATTTGAAATTAAAATATTTTAGAAGAATACGTACGAGCACTTGGTAAGATTATAATCATAAACAAATTGAAACTAAGAAGTACCGATGATACTTTCTTTATTAAGATATGGAAATGTATTGTTATATGCAACTAGGTTTAATGTTTTTGAACCTCCTAGATCAAACAGTACCAAACAACTATGGTGCACCTAAATAATGGTTATACAGGTGTTCAAGTTGCATTCAGAGCTGATACAGAAAGACAAAGTAGAGAGAGAGATGGGAAAGGAAGAAGATGATACAAAATACTTTGTTCTAAGGGTAGAAGAGGAGTCCCAAAGGCTGTGGATGAAAGGGTGAGGGTATCTCTTTGGTTCAACCCAAAAAATTGAGTTTTTGAACAAAGCCCACAACACGAGTGCCAGTCCAGTAGCACCTTCTAGCTAGGTTCAGCTTGGTTTATGTCATGAGAATATTATGTATCCTTATACCCCAATACATAAATAACAAATCATGCTTTCTATACATAGACACAACAGGTTTAATTCCCTTCTCTTTTAAATGTAGAGCTAAAGTTTCCATAAATCAAAATTTTGACAACAGAAATAAAGAAGATAAGAAATCTTCTCTTTTTTTTTCCCCTAACTCTGGCAATGGATCAGTATTTGCTTCAGTAGGAATATAACATAAAAGATTAGTTGTATTAAAGGATAAGAGAAAATCTATAATTGAGAAGTTAATAATTTGAGCCACATTATTTGTAGGGACTAACAATCTGAGTGTATAAACGATGAATCTGTACTATTTGCTGCTCCAAAAAAAGAAATACCAAAAAGGAGTAAAACACACTTGTCACTCAAGCTCTCTCTCTCTCTATATGCATAGATACATGGAACATAGTCACGAGGACTTTTAGTCGTCTTCCTTTATGGGTGAAAGAAGAGATTTGGTGCTTGATGACATGATAAGGTTGGCTTACTGAAGTGGGTAGCCAAAAGGAAGTGGAGAGGAAAGATTGAAGGAATGTGTCTGCTGTGAATCAATCCATCACCATGTAACTAGTTATTTGTGCAACAGATGGAACTTAAAAGATCAAATGGTCTCTCTCTCTCACAAAAAAAATAAAATCTACATATGAACTGAAACTCTCAGCAGAGACTGAACAGGGATCAAATTAACACTGCAAACTAGTACAGCGCACGGATGAGAAAATGACAAATAATGAAGAAAGGGCATCGAAAGACACTCATGACTGCGATTCGTCATGGAGAAAACTGATCTCCACTGCAATTAGTCCCCTTTGTCCTCGTTCTTCATAGCAGCTGTGCAAAGTAAGTACCCCACCGGAGTCAACAAACTAGTCAATCCTGGGTCGATTTATAAATGAAAAAAAAATCCAAAGACTCTTCTGTTCTTATTCTCTTTACATAAAAGACTATCACAACTGTGATAAAAGCACATTTACATTGTCTCGACAATTCACTCCTTGTGTTTATCTTTAGTAGATCACAGTTAGTCACTTACTACTATTTTTGTCTTTTTCATAAGACACATTTACTACGAAATGATAGGTCTCCACTATTGAATCTTCTTTAGTAATTTTTTTTTTCCATTTTCACGTTAATAATTTCCATTATATGAGGTGTTTTTTTTTTTTTTTTATTCGAATGACATGTGATTCATACTGAATTAATGAGTTTGAATTTTTTGAGTTTTTCATTTACAGTGATTTGATATAAAAAAATCATCTTTTTATCATTAATCTCAAGATATGAAGGATGACCAATAATTAATTTGAGAAACACAAAGTGTTTTAATAGTTTTTATTTCATTTCCTCAACAATCCTGATCTTCACCGTACAATTGCTTCGTGCATTATAGTGCATCCAACACTTGATGGATGACATGTGGACAAATTTAATGGAGTCATAAGTTCGGTTTAAAGCATGTTTTCAAATCCGATGGTCACAATCAAATTTGTTTCCATGTCTTGGATTGGATGCACAAAAAGACTTGATGGAGAGGATCTAAATACTTACTCCAATCCTAAATTTCAAAAATGAAAAAAAAAAAACTGGTTGCCATTGGTGATCATCGTCTTAATCCATCATATGCTTGTCTGGTTCGGATCACATCCCCATTACGCACATAAACGGGAAGGTGGAGTCTAAGGGGGATTCCATGGATTTCTCTTTTCCATTATTTTTAAATATTTATAGATAGAACTCACCACTATTATGTGATTAAAGACATTGTTCTCGACAAAGGGGGAGGTGATCCAAATTCATGCTGGCCATCCCAACGACTAACATGATCTCTAGGCTCGAATGATTTATAGGCTTGATAATTTCATGCCAACAAATTAGATTCATCTTTTTCAAAGATGAGGAATCCCATAGACAAGGAATCATCATCATAATAGGGTAACGTTGCAACGATATATGACCAAAGTGAAGTTTGAATCATCATTGGTGCAGGAAGGAATCCACTTCTTACCCATGAACTTCCTGGGCAAGTGTCGTTTCACAGTCATGGGTCATCAGAAAATAATTTGTACTGCTTGTACTTAAAACTCTTTCATGGCATCCACCCACACTGTCCACATGCAACCACAGTTTGCAGGTCTACAATGGCTATAGAGTTTGTACAGTTTCTGATGCCTCCACATTCATAGACCCACAAGCTACCTTCTCCTTCTCTGAATGGTCCTTTGGAAACCATATACAGGGAGAGAGAGAGAGAGAGAGCTTTGAATGCTCTGATCATCATCTGATGGTGAAGGGGAAAAGACTTAACAGAGGTAGATGGCAAAGTGAGAATTGGGGAAATTCTATAAGAGATTCAAATCGAGTCAGTCCAAACGGTTCAAATTTATTTTATATTTAATGAATGGAGTCTATTTTCAAGCTTCAGACTTTCTTAGAATGGACAAAATCCCAGGCATTTAATGAAGAATTTTATGAAATAGAGAACCGCCATCAGAAAAGGTCCAAAATTCTTGCAGAAACAGTGTTCAGGCCTCGGGAGACGGTGGAGATCCATTTCATTTGTTTAAGCATTTCTTATTTTGCTTCTAATTTTATAAGCCAAACCGCTTTCGCTTTTTTAATTTTAAAATCAACTAGGTTCATGTTGCTTTCCATGATTCCTTTTCAAACCAAGGTGTTGAAAAAGGCTCTATGATGTGAAAGGGTTTTTCTAAGGTTTTGGTCTAAACAATTATTCCTACTTTCTCATAGCTTCTCTCATCTTCTGTCGAGATGTCCAGCGGGTAATCATGGGTTTCTCCTTTAGGAATATCGACCTGTTGCAGTTGAAATCCAGAACCCTTTTCTCATAATTTCGCTTGTCTGATCTACCCATTTTTAGATTTTGAAGTTTTCAATTCTGTGTTCTTGAAGATTGAAAGGGCTTAGTTTTACCTTCAAGTCGATCCTGCATTTCAACTGTTTCAAGGGGGTTTGTAAGCGCATCAATCAATTTCTGGTTTCCTTCAGGACCAAAAGAGAAAGTTTTGTGGAGGTTGTCTGGTGGTTACCCATGTTGGTTTTCTTGATCAACTCTGCAGAAAACCTAAAAAGAACACACCAAACTTTCTCTCCTTTCAGATTTCTGCCTTTTAACTCTCCTTTTTCCTTTGCTCTTTGCACTGTCGGTGGTATGCTTCCAATGTTCCTTTGTTAGAAAACCCAAAAGTCTTTTCAAGCTGTAACAGCAGGAAAAATTCAGTTCAAGCTTTAGCTTTTGTGGGTTTCTGAGTGGGGTTGATTTCTGGTCTCTGGAAAAGATGTCAATGCCAATAGGACCCCAACAACAGCAACAACCGACATCGGTTATTACAAATCAAGAAGCTTACAGTTCCCACTCGAGTCATGGATCAATAGGTCCAGTTATCGCTGTTCTGGCTGTGATCACCATCTTGGGAGTGGCTGCAGGGATGATTGGCCGTCTCTGCTGTGGAAGAAGAGTTATGGGTTACGGCCAATATGATTTAGAAAATTGGGTAGAGAACAAATGCGCCTCTTGCATCGATGGAAGAATTGATCCTCCGCCACGGCGACCACCACCACCACAACCACCACCCAATGGTAACGGTTCAGACGACTCTGTTCCGATCGAAAATCCTCAGGGAACGAAACAGACAGAGCAATCTGCAGAGAATCCACCTGCTGCTGCTGCTGGTGCTGATTCTTGATGTGGTATCGCAGCTTCTTCTTTTTTCCCTTTAGAGAAAGGTTTATGTGAAATGGGTCATGTTATTTTCTGTTAATCACCACTTCTAATGTTCTGAATCTGATCATTCTTGTTTTATAATTCTGGGATTCTCACAGTGAATGAGCATTTTTATGATAAAAACTGAGCTTTTTTTATTTAAATTTTTTCTGGGTAAGAGTTTGTCTTCTTTGTGGTAGGTTGGTTTTCTCGTATCCACCATCAACCATGATTCTGACTATCATAAGTAATTCAATCAGGTCAAGATGTGACTCCACCTTTCAGTGATTCAGGAAATCTCTCTTGTAAAACATTATATTCCTCTGATTATTACTAGATATGATTCAACTTTTCTTTTATTTCTTCAAGTGACTGTGGCAGAGGAGAAAAAAATATAAAAAGAAAGGAATGTGAACTTTGCAAGTGTTTAGAAAAATGATATCACGCTGGATTACGCAAGGAAGGTGCTGGTGTAGATTGTAATAGTTTTTTCTTCCAAAGATTTTGCTGCCGCATACTTAATGTGTAGAAGCTATAGAACAAAATTCTATCTAAACTTGCAAAATTTTCATTGAAAATTTTCATTTTGAGATCTTTGAAACGAAAAACTAGGAGACCGGGAAAAAAATCTCAAGTTTCGATCAAAACTATTGAATTTCATCGAAACCTCAAAATCTGGTTCCACCTAACTAAACTAGCCGGTTCATGAGAAAAAAAAATTCCTAAATTTTGTGAGAAACATGAGAAATTACGTAGAAACCTGGGACTTTTTACAAGTTTCGTAGCTTTTCTATATTTTCAAATTTTTTTTTTCTTTCATGTTTCCCCAAATACACCCTCCTCCATCAAGACTTCCCTATCCAAATTGCGTATTCCCTCAAACTAGTTATCTTAGGCATGTTGATGACCAGACTTATAAAGTTACAATTATCGATTACCTTGATAACCATAGGCATAAAATGTCATGAGATGTCTATGTTCGTTGGTTGAAGGAGAGGATGTTACAGGCATAATATTACTTAGCTCACATAATGGATCCACCGAGACACTCCTCTTAGCACTAAATTGTCTAAATTGTTGAGCACAAGATCTCGATCAAGATTCTCAATCGTCTATTTTGTAAAAGTATTTGGCATAATTAATGTGTAAAATCTGCAAAAAAAAATCATTTGTAATACAATATTGTGCATTAATTATGCAACACTGTAGTTGAGCTCCCATGAGAGAGAGTATGGAGCCTTTTTTTGGGCTGGAAGGATGTAAAGGAATTCGAGCAAAAGCAATGGAGTGATAATTCTTTCAAATATTGAACCCAAAAGATATATATTATTGAAAGGGAAGAATATTGTTATCAAATTGTGTTTCTCTTGCACTAATATGGATGTGAATTAAAATATATGTAACTTTTCTTTTTGGTAGTGTAAAAGCATACGTAACTGAATCAATAAGAGTTGGGTTTTCATTTCATTGGATGGAGTTTTCTTTTATCTTTTAGTTTTCCCGGGAGTATATTTTTGGCATAGGGGTGGGAGTGTTAATATGTATGTCCTGATTTGCATGATTGTTGGGTGGCAAAAGGCATATAGTGTACCAAAATTTACATAAAAAAAATTTATTCAACGATTCAGATTATCTTCAGATATGGACAGTGTTGATTATATCTCTATTTTTTGTATAAATGTATAACTCTTCTCCTCTATAACTAGTTTTTAGAACTAGTTTTTTAGTTTGTTGAAATTAGTAGATTGTCTAGTAACCATAGGTTTTGTTTCCTTTGAGTTTCCTACATAAAATTTTTATATATTCTATGTCAGTATTCTAGGAAGAGACAATAAGTTCGAAAAAGCCTTGCCTTTAAACTTGGGTCTGTTTCCATCAAAAAATTATTTGTAGCTAATGATAGGATAGTTGAGCGGTTAACAATTCAAAATTCCATGGGGAGGTCTTGGGTTCACACCCATCCGGGGCGACAGATATATTAGTAATATTCCCCCGCCTCCATAATATCAACTCGCCAGCTCCAAAAAAAAAATTATTTGCCATCAAAAAAGAAACACCAATTTGGTGCATAATAGTACATAGTGTTCTTTTAGGACCATGTCACTATCACCACGATACCAAAGAATTGGTACATGTTTCGCATGCGATACCATACCGTATGTAGTAGATACGTTTTGGTGTAGAATCAGTATTCATTACTAAATTTTGAGCCCAATACGACCCATGGGCCAAGTTCATTTTGGCCGATAATACAGTTCGGGCCCAAAAAGATTACAAGGTAAGAATTAAACTTGGGCTAAGCTACCCAACGGCCCAATCATCCTGGGCTTGAAACCAAACACCCTGGCCCACAGTGGGCCTCAAAAGTATAGGGCCACCCTGTCTGGGGCAGGGCTGACATCAACCCAGATCAATGGCCCAACTGGCCCAAGCCCGTTTATTATAGATGATCCAAGTTCAGTTTTCTTTTCGGAGCCCCTCATCAAATGACGTGTCACTCTCCTATTCGCTGTCTAGGATTCAATTAGGCTCCATTTAGGAGATCACTCACGGGCACGAGCAGTGTGTGCCTGGTACAACAATTAAATGCACCAATGGAGGGTTAGTAGGATGGTTAGGAACCTAACTTTTCAGTGGAGAAGTCGTGGGTTCAACCCTTGTCACGGTATGTAATATCCCCATCCCCAATGGTTGATTTCCCTATTCCCGATGGTTGATTTCCCCTATGAGGATCCGGGCCATAGTACTTCTGAATTTCTGCATGCAAAGCTTTGAAAGAGCTAAAAGTGTGCATGATAGAAGGATTTAAGCCCTTAAACAACATTGAGAACACCAGATTAGTCAGGGCAAAGCCTTGGAAACCGGGGTTGGCATCCCAAAAAAAAAAGGAACTCCACATTTGATCCAAATTGTCATAATCCTTAAATTTTTATAGGAAATTAAACTAATTCAATTATATAGAGTATCACCATGAGAACTAGAGACCAATTCTAAGGTCAGATAATCTTCAACATTCTTTTGCATGAAAGCAATATGGTAAAATATGCCCAACATTCTCAATAGTTGTACCACGAAGAAGGCAAAGAGGTGTTTAGGAAGCTTTTCTACGAAACAAAGACTTTCCAATAGCAAAAGCACCATACAATTTTTGCAACAAAAAATGTTTTATTTTTGGTAAAGTTGAAATTTTCCAAATTCTCTTCCAACAAAAATAAGGAGAATATGAGGATGATAGTTACCTTGAGAGTCTGCCATTGCCATGCTTTGATGATAGGTTAACCTTACTGTAAAATTCTCATATCTTGATTTACACCAGACCCATGTATCCTTAGAAGTAGGAGATAGAATCGGCATATCCAAAATGGCATTAACTTCCATGGGAGAAAATAAAGACGTTAAGCTCAGTTTATTCCAATTCAAAGTGGACCAATAGTCGGACCATGCAGCTGAGGGGGGCTAAGAATGCAATGAAAAGGAAGAGTGAGGACCCGACAATCTTTGTATATGTTAGTATGTTGACCATTACCTATTTGTCTCATTATGCCCTGTCTTAGGATTTTCCTGCCAATTAAAATACTTCATCAACCCTAGGAACAAGAGGAGGGCATATTCACCTTAAATAAGGACTTACCTCAAAGGTATTGGCTGATGTGGCTTGGGCCCAGAGAGTGTTAGGTTTAGTTAACAATCTCCAACTTTGTTTTGCTAAGAGAATTTTGTTAAGGCAATAGACACCTCTAAATCCGAGACCACCCTCTCTTTGCTTTTGCATAGAGTTTCCCAATGAACCCAATATATCCCTTTGCCTTGGTCATTTTTCTACAAAAATTCATGATTTTTTGGGTCATGCTATAACAAATTTTATTGGAGATTGAAAAACAAGACATGGCATAAAAAGATAAGGCAAATGCAACCGCCTTAATCAAGACCTCCTTTTCCAATGAAGATAGAAGCTTTCCTCTCCAACCTGAAAATTTTGAGTTAAGTCGATCCAAAATGAAGGAAAATGTTTGTACCTTAGATTTGTTTATGGAGGAAGGCAAACCAAGATACGTTTCATGGGATTGAGCTTTTTTAACCCTAAAGCATCCTAATATCCAACCTAAGATTTGAGGGAGTTTTTTTACTAAACAGAACTGCTGAATTGTCTAGGTTGATGTGTAAACCTTAACACCTACTTATATTTCTGAAAAACAGTGGTGATTGCTTGACATTTTAATGTGAGACACGAGAAAATAACTTGCAGCCATCAACAAAGAAGATGTGATTAATTTCTAGGCCACGGAAGATACCCTAATACCAAGGAGTCTAGACATCCCTCTATTAGCACAAAGTCTTTGGACTTTGGATAAAGATCTCTTGGCACAAGATAAAAATGTAAGACTAAGACTACTTTGTCATTTGATTTGAATATAACGATGCAGTGCTTCCAGTGAATAAAAAAAAGAAGAATTTTGCAGTTTAGTCACTGTTGTATTTCTAATTTTCTACGGGTTGGGTAACTCCAAGGCTTCAACTTATCCAAAAAAAAAAAAAAAAAACGAAGGCTTCAAGCGTTTCAATTTTTATTTTCAAAAGAAAAGCAGGTTTCCCCATTTCTATCTACCCAAAACAATGGAAATAGAAGAAACTAGAAAGGAGAAATTGCTAACCCCCGGTGCTTTTTGGAGGAGAGCTTGAAGTAAGGATTGTGACGGAACTTTACAGCGATGTGGTGCCCAAGACCACCGAGAATTTCAGGGCACTTTGCACTGGAGAGAAAGGCATTGGTCCTGAAACCAGTTCTCTTCATTCCGATTTGTTCAATGGCTCCCCTCTTAACCCTCTAACCTCATTTACCCAGAAAACCCAGCATGGAGTTGAGACAAGTTTACAGGAATGTTTTGGGATTCCCTCGTTAAATAATTATTTCTTACAAGGATAGTTTATTCACAAACACAATGACTTTGTAGTTTGCTAGTCTAAGAACTCTGATTTTTGTTTTTATCATCTTTCTTTTATTTGTTTGGGAATTATTTTACGTCTGCGCTTGTCTTGTCTTATTGGGTATATTAACAGTTTTACGTGATGAAAAACAAGATAAATGCAGAATATTAAGATAATAGGCACACACAATTGATGACGGAGTTCAGCTTAAAGCCTACGTCTCCGGGACTCAAGACAAAGTCCAACCACTATATAGAGAGTTATCAAAACCTTACAGATTTTGGAGAAAATTACAACCCAAGAGAAAGCTCAAAGAGGCGATCAATCTGACAACAACCTCGCCTAAATCCACACCAGAGGAATCACCACAAAACAGCAGCAGCAGCGGAGGGTTCTTGAAACCCTTCGTTCGCGAGAGAAGAGGAAAAATAACCAACTAATGAACCCAAACCCAAATGAACCAATCATATAAATATCTACATAGCCTGAACCGGGTTGGTTTTGCACCGGTTCAAAGATAGGCCCTCAAGCCAAGCTAAGCCACGGTTCATTCTAAAAGGCTGTGTGATGTTACAGATTAGCCCATAACAATTCTTCCCCTTAATTCGTAAGATTTTCCCTCCATACAGGATTGGACTTCAACCATCATCATCCAAGTGTTCCTACAAAATAAAAGAAAGAGAAAGCAACAGCACCATGCAAATATAAAATATGCAAAATACCTAAACACACATCTAAATATGCAACAAAAAAATAAAAAACTTGCAGACACACCATGCAACAAATGCAACAGGTAGAGAAGCCCTAAAACACAATTCAAATGTCTACAACTCTGACCAAACAACTATGGGCAGCATAACATGCACAAACAAGGCACAAATCTCAAAACTAGAGATAAACATGAACAAGAACTGTAAAAAATTGGGCAGCATCTCCTTTAAAAATTCAACATATGCAAAACCTAAAAAAGCACAAAAAATCCACAAGACACATACTACAACCTAAGAGAACAAGTAATATACAACTCAAGACTGCAGAAAGTACATAAAGCTAGAGAACAACATCACCAATTCCCAACAAGTCAAGACAATGCAAGAACTTGAAAAGGATTTAATACTTTTGTACCATAGTTTACAGGATTATGCTCAATACTAACTTTTCAATCAAAAGTACACCATCAGTTAATTTCTCTCTAAAGAAGAAGTACTGAATATTAATATGATTGGTCCTATCATGATAAACTGAGTTTTTACATAAGAAAATTTTCGATTATCAACAATTACAATAGGCTTCTTTTTCAAAATACCCAATTCACACAAGAAACCATATAACCATATGCACTCCTTCACATACTCAAATACAACAACAAGCTCAGCCACAATAGTAGACAAGGCAACCACAGACTATTGTTGTACCTTCCAACAGATGCAATTACCAAATAACATAAAGAAATAAGAAGATAATAATTCCATGTTATCCTTATTACTACCATAATCGAGTCAAGTATATCATTCAAGAACTAGGTCATCAGATGAATTCTTAAATACAAGAAATTTATTAACAGTACCTCTTAAATACCTCAAGAGCCATTTGAGAGCAAGCCAGTACTCCTTACCAGGATTGGACATAAACCTACTAAGCACACTCACAACATGAGCAATGTCAGGTTTAGTACATATCATAAGATACATAAGAGACCCCAAAAGACTATTATCTCAATCCCAAATACCAATATAGCAAAATTTTGGGGTCGAGGTTAGACCTGCTCAATGTCGTCATGCAGGTTATTTTGAAGTTGGTCCAATCAAATTGCCACGTAGAGGTAAGTTGGAGTCCTCTGTTACCACCTCAGTCAGTATTATAGTTAGGGCATGAAGAACTCTTGTAGAATCTCTCCGAAGAAGAAATCTGAAACCCAAGGGAGGGCCTGTCTCGCAAAGAACAAGAGCTGTTATAGCCTTGATGTATGGGGGCAGCTGTGTCTTCTCTCTGGTGCAAAAGACATAAGGAACAGTGCAAAAGACATAAGGAACCTTCTTACTTATAGCTTTGACAAATTTGATCATGTTTCTACATTTTGTGAGGGCACCTTCATCAATTGTTATGTTTAAGACTTCAAGGGCTGGCATTTCCTTCTAGTCCTCTTTGTTGTAAGGCCCTCATTGAAGTCTCCTAATGTGGCAATAGGAGTCATGGACAACAATTGTATCTCTTTTGTAATCTCTTTGTTAAGAGTTGGTTGGTGCATGTTGGGGACAACAACTCCCCTTCTTCGAGGAGACTCTCTAGCTAATGGCTCTCTGACTCCAAAGTTAATTTTGTCAATCTTTTCTGGCACATCTTCTAGAGGGTGCTTCCAACTAGTTAGATTGATCTTCTATCTGATTTGGCATGGTCTGTAGTGTCACTCAAGGTGTTGCCCTCTATCTGTAGACCCTCTTGTCTTCTTAGACTAAAAGGGGCTTGACTTCCGACTAATCTTCAGTTTGAGGTGCAAGATTATAACAAGATCCTTTTGGGATTGGACTCTGTACACCTCTTTTTCAACCTTCCTCTTGTAGATTCAAGGGAAGGAATACAATATTTTTGTCCCTATGCCTAAACCTACAAGTCTATTCCTACCCATGGACAATTACATCATTATCAAAAAGCCATAGTTTACCCAAAATTACATCAGCCACTCTCAGAGGAATTACATCCCACTGAACCCCATCAACATAGGCATACTTGAAGTAACCTTCAATAGGGAGATTGTCTGTTATCTCCTTCATGATTCTAGCTATGGGAGTGCATCAACACTAGTGTTTAGATTGTTAGAAACCTGACTTTGGTACCAATTAATGTAAACCAGGTCTAGAGTTAGGGGTATTTTATCAATTTCCCCAAGCTTAGGGTTTATGCAGGAAATTTCAGCGAAGGAGATATTTCAGGGATTTTAGGGTACTCTAAAGCTCGTTGTAACAGGGAATCAGATCTGAATTATAATGTTAACAGAATTCCATATTTGAATTCAAATTTAAAGTCGATTCTAGGGTTAGGGTTGGTTTTGGCCAGGATGGGTTTGGGGTTTGACTATGCTGGTTCTGCAATTTCACTGATTTAGAGGTCTTGGGACATCTAAAGGGGCTAGGAAAAGAACTTAACAAGGGAGTGAGGCTAGTGCTATTGTGGGAAAGAAGGGGGAAGTGGAGGGGCTCTTGATTGCAAGGGGATGGGGTAGGGATGGGGGAATCCATGCGATAGGGTTGGAGTAGTTTTTATGTCTATGCAAGGGGAGAAAGGGTAGGGATACCTATGGTGGCAGAAGGTGTACCTAGGGTTGCACACTAAAGGCGAAAAGGGTGGAAGGGTTGTAGACCGGGGGAGGCAGGGATTGAGGGGATCTTCTACTTATTGATGGATGGAAGTCTTGTTTGAAGGTTGAAAGAGCTTGCTGGAATTATAGAACAGAACTTGAAGGTTGAACGAAGAGTGCTAGAATGCTTAAAGAATACTCTCAATAAATAATTGTAGGGTCCCCTTCAAAGGAACAATGCCAACCACCCAGGGAATAAACATCCACCACTCTTTAATCATCAAACTGAATTTTCCACTGCAAGAATAGGTTATTTATAGCCTACATATATAAGACTCTGACTGGTGTTCAGAATCCTTAATAGACAAGGATCCCAACTCTAGACTACCACACTCAAAACAACAACAACAACAATAAGCCTTGACCCAACTAAATGGGGTCGGCTACCTGGATTCTTGCCTTCCAATCAGTTCTGTTCGAGGCCATGCTAGAATCAAGGCCTAAGCTATACATATCCTTTCTCACCACTTCTCTTAAGGTTATCTTAGGTCTACCCCTAGCTCTTCTAGTTCCTTCAATTTGGATTATATCACTTCTCCATACAGGGGCATTTATAGGTCTCCGTTGAAAGTGGTCGTGCCACCAAACGACTTTCTCGAAGCTTATCACTTATGGGAGCAACTCCCACACCAACTCTACCATAATCATTTCTTATCTTATCCATTCTAGTTTTGCCACTATCCATCTTAACATCCTCATTTCTACTACACTGAGGTTATCTATATGATTCTTTAAGTTTTAATGAAGCGGACCGAAACTTAACATCCTCATTTCTACTACCCGAGGTTATCTTTTTCCCCCCACCCCCCCCATCTTAGCTAGTCAAACAACGGTCCTATAAAAATTTCCTTTAAGTTTTAATGGAATGCGGTACCGAAATGAAATGTTGAAGGTGAGTTTTGATTTCAATATTTGCTGATATTTGGATCGAAATTTCGGCTATTTCAATATTTAGGCTTTAAGCAATTCTAAAGAGGGCTGAATGGTTTGAAACTGAGCAGGGATTTAGGGAATCCTAGTGAGGATTAGAGTCTAGTGTCGCAGGAAGAAGGTGGAGCTGGGGGAGGTTGCTGCTTCTAAGGAAGTGGCTGAGGGGGGGGGGACTGTAAGGGAGGGGGCAGGGGTGAATTGCAATGGAGTTGGAAGGGTTTTCAAGGCCTAATTGTGGGGAATAGGGGTAGGGAGGCTATGGTGGAGAATGGGGGGCTCCCAGGGTTGCGTGGGCTAAGCGGAGGGGTTGGGAATGCTCTAAACTTACTTGGAAGATGTGCTTTGAAGACTGGAACACTCGAATGAAGGCTTGATGATCTCTTGAAATTGATGTATTGAAGGAGATAAAGAAGAAACTGAAGAATCTTAAACACAAACACTCAACCAAGACCTACCCAGGAAGGAGACCCTAGTCCTCAACTTAGTCTAATTTATTAAGAATCAAAACTGAATATAAAAAGCAAGAAAAGGCTATTTATAGCCTAAAATAAGATTCTGAATCAAAGTGGGATCTCCTTACTAATACGGTCCCATTATAGCCTAAAATAAGACTCCGACTAAAAGTGGGATCTCCTTACTAATATGGTCCCATTACATATTCAACCGGACTCTTATCAACACTTAAGATATGGCATCAGATTACTAGGAGATTTCAACCCTTTGATTTTAATTTCACTAACACTCTTGGCATTGAGGTCCAAGCTAGTTTGAATTAGTCCAGTTGACTAATGATTGGTCTGAAGCAAACCAAGAAGCTAGAGCAAATGGACAATCCAATTTGATGTGTTATGCTATTTCCGTATCTGCTCCACATCTACTGCATTCAGTGTCAATTTTCACTCTCCTCCATGAAAATTCCCTGATTTTAGGTAGTGTTGACTTTTTCATATCTTCCAAACATCTGGTCTAAAATTGGGGTTTCCAATTTGGTCTTCTCTTTCATTAGATAGCACATGGTACCCTATTTTGGCTGCGCGTTGACCCAACTTAGCACATCCCCATACTAAGATCCCTGGCTTTATCTTCTTTATTTCCTTTATGGTCTCTGAATGGAAATGAAGCTGTAAGATATCCTCCTTCCAACTTCTTGTTGCTTGATTAATGAGGTCTGAAACTAGGGGTATCATTTGACTCTCTAGTAGGGAATTTAGTTTTAAAACTCAAACTGGAAGGGATCCAGTGAGTCGAGGTTTGAATTTGTTCCCATGTCCCCTACCATTCACAAAAGCCCCTTTTTCAATACATTTCTGTCCTTCATTATGCTTCCCCAGGTCCAGCTCGTAGAATAGCCTCAGACGGAGTAAGAAACAGAAGTCACACATCCCATCACCAAATGGACCCATCTCGGGTGAAAGCCTAGCTTTAGAAGGATGTTCTTCATTTAATCCCAGGGTAGGGCTATCATAGGCCTTTCTGAAATCTAGTTTCATGGCATGATCATTCTCTTCCCTTTCTTCTTGGACTCTTGGTAGTGGAAGAATTCCTATTCCACTATAACATTGTCGGAGATATGCCTACCAAATACAAAGGTAGAATGTCGTCTCTCCATTAAATTACACTAAAATACATTAGCCAGGGCAATACAATTCTCGATACAGGACGATACATCTCCTAAAGTCACCTAACTGATACGATACTCGATACCGATACTTTAAACCTTCCTCCCAAGTATCTCTTCCCTTTTCGACTTGAGTTCCATGGCTTTTTTCACATCTTCCTCCGTCTCCTGATTAGCATTTGATTATGGCAATTCTGTAGTACCTGCCAACCCATTAAGAAGACCTGCAATTTTAGTCGAATATGACCAAACTCTTTCTTATTCTAGACTTTATATGTGGATGTACATCTCTGTAGCTTTTGCTGAACTGCATAGGATGTAGAACCTTGAGTGCTTTTAGCCCAATTCTCTTCAGCAGTGTGACTGAATGGAAATACTTCGTATTTATATCTCTTCTATTCAACCACAATTTCCTTGACTTCTGTCTCCAAAGTATCTCTTCCCTTCCCAACTCGAGTTCCATGGCTTTCCTCACATCTTCCTCCGTCTCCTGATTAGCATTTGATTGTTGCAATTCTGTAGTACCTCGCAACTCATTAAGAAGACCTACAAATTTACTTGAATATGTCCAAATTCTTTCTTATTCCAAACTTTATACGTGATGTACATCTCTGTAGCTTTTGCTGAACTGCATAGGATGCAGGACCTTGAGTGCTTTTATCCTGATTGTCTTCAGCTAGTTTGTTACAATTTGGGTGAGTAAACCATGCTGCCTCAAATTTAAATGTCCTAGGACCTTGTGTTGTCACCCCTTCCAGTGTCTAGGATAATAGGGAAGTGATCAAACCCTCCTTATGTCTTCACCTTCACCATTGCTTTAGGGAATAAATGGAGCCAATTAGCATTGGAGAAAGCTCTGTCCAATTTCACCTTTATATTAGCTGTCCCCTTCCTCTTGTTGTTCCATGTGTATGAATGTCAACGATATCCCTTAACCGAAAGATACCCAACATGTCCCTAAACTGTTTAGAATCATCAAACCCAAATTGTTTCCTTCCTCTTTTCTCTTTTCGAGAGAGGTGGCAATTAAAATCTCCCATACAAACCTGCTTTCTACTGTTTAGAGGATTCAACTTGTACGGCATATCCCATACCAGGTGCCTCTTGGACTAGACTGGGTCCCCATTTACCCAAGTGATGTGGAATGAAGCTGCCGTGTTAGAAGATATATGAGTGTCGATTACCTAATTGTTAGCTAATCTCATTTGCACCTTGATATCGACAGACCACGTCAAAGCCAAACCACCACTCTCCCCTCCAGGATTTACACAAAAAATATGAAGAAAATCCCAAAGATTTGCAGACCTTTTTTATTTTTATGTCCCTGCTTCTAGTCTCCATTAGGAAGATAATTTCAGATCTTGGGGTATTGACTAAGTGCCTCAAGGCTGGAATTGTCAAGGGTCCTCTCAAGCTTTAATAGTTCCAAGCTAGACAAATCATTGTTCCCCTTGGGGCTGTTCCCCAGCCACTAAGGGTTTCTCCAATAAAAAATGCACCTGTGGCATGTTCAATAATAACTTTTGGCTTTCTTCTGAGCTAGACTTCTGTTGTTTTTGCCTCTTAACCCACTCATTCAGTGTTAAGGAGCCCCCTGGTTGAGCTCTTAGAGCAGCATCCTGATTTCTCTTTCCCCCCCCCCCCCTTCTTTGCCCTCCTTTGGACAGTAGCGTTGAACCTGAGTGTGTGAGTTTTCCTCTCTGTTACTGGACACAATAAGGGTAGATTGGCTCTACTGTGTGGGCAGGTCCCATTGAGGAGTTCCTTCTTCAGTTAAGTTGACTTTGGAGGGTTGCTTCTGGAGTGAAAGGGCTACTGAGAAGTATTTGGGAAGCAGGGCTTGGGTTAGGTTGTTGGTTCGAGGTCAACTTATTGTATAACTCTTCATACTTCTTTTCCCTCGCTTTTCCCGCAATTTTCTTAGCTTTATTTCTATCCAACCTATACCTTTGAAGATCCTCAACATCCTTAATTCTTTGTCATGTCTTAAAACTAGCTTTCTTATTCCTAATGGCAGCTTGAACCTCACTGTCCCACCACCAAGTCTCTCTATAAGAATGGAGCTTTCCTTTCAATTCACCTAGGACATCTTTAGCCACCTTCTTGATACACATAGCCATCTCATTCCACATCTCATTGGTATCCCCTTAAAATCCCACTTTCCTTGTTTGATTACTTCTTTAACGAAGGATTTCGAGCACTCTCCTTTCAAGTTTCACCATCTTTTATCCTGGGATAGTTAACCTTGGACCTTTTATGTGTTTTTGGGGTTAAGCACATATCCAAGACCACAAGTCTATGTTGTACAGTTAAACTTTCCTTTGGTATCACCTTGCAATCCTTGCACAACAAGATCTCATTCATAGGATTGAAATCTTATTGACACACTTTAGGCTATCTTTAAAAACACATGCTAATTTGATAACTGATGTCTCAAACAACAACTTTAAATCAAACTATAACTCTTAAAATATTAGAATCCCTTAAATAACGAATCTTACCTTATCCACAACTAACTAACTCAATTCAACTTAAAATGGACTATAACTCTCAAACGACTAACTCAAATAAGAAACTAATAATAGATCCATGACCTGGATAGAGGGGATTCTTTCTAGATCCTATATTGAGCCCTGAAGAGGTATGCATAATCACCAAAATGCCCTTTAGGGGGATTTAGCCAGCTTTGGTCTAAGTCTTGGGCCCAATTATTTAGGGGTGGCGGGGGGCAACCGTGTTCACATCACTTTTGCTCCATGCACTAGGTTTCCGATAGTGATCAGACCTTCAGTCAATGTTTGTTTCTTGTATTGTCTTCCTTCAATGACCCTACCTACCAACATGAGGGTTACATTGCTTTCAAGGTCTTGTAGTTCACATCCAATGTGAATGCTTTAGAACTCTTGTTTTCTTAATGAGGGTTATCTGGGGGATGGTTTCTTTGGTATTCTCTGTGTGGTGAGAGAGTGAGGTATAATTGGTTGTCCATTTTATTTGCAAGCCAAGCAAAAGTAAATGATTAAACAAGGAAGGCACAACAGAGAGAGCTGGAGGAGGAGAGGCATCCTACACCCCTAGGGAACTTTCTTTGTAACAGAAAAATCTGACAGTTTTCTCAGCAACAAAAAAATCTTTGACAATCTTTGACACTTCAAGGGGGACTTTCACGGGTGGAACAAAGTTAGTGTTGGCAGTAGAATTATCCCAGTTAATGTTAAATACTACTACTTGCTCTCTTTCTCCTTATTTTGTATCTACTGATTTATGGTTTTCAACCGACTCTATTCTTATAATTTTAACCATGTTCTCTGGTACTTGTGATCGATAGAAAGTGTTTTTTAGTGTTTGTTTATCATCTTGGAGACATTGGAAATTCAAACCTGTAAGTAATGGTAAAATGTTTACAAAGGAAAAACTAGAGGGTTACTCTCTATTTAATGTGTTTGACAGTAATGTCGAACCCATATCATATCAAGGAATTGCAAGTTCAATACACAGTTGGTTAACCATGAGGTTTCTGCTTCTCATAGGTAGTTTTCCTTTTAATCTTTTGGTGTCACTACCAGTAATTATTATTACTTTAAAATTTCCTTCGTAGAATTTCAGATTTTTCATTGCTACTTTTGTTTCTTCTATGACCATTTGCTTCTCAACCATTTGTTAATTTGTCCCTAGGTATAGAGAAGATCCCTAATTGGGTCTATGTATTTGGGGATACCTTCTAGGACCCAAAGGTAGCATCGTATTTATCATCATTTTACTTTTGTTTTGTTTGTGCCCGAGTGCAGATTTAAGTTAGTTTTTCCATTAGAAGTTTGACCTAAACTGTGGGTGCATAAAATTTAACAGTCTATGCTTTTGGGGAAGATAGATACAAATCATCAAAACTTTGCGATATTAAGGTGTGGTCTAAATGACTATCTCACATTGAAATGCAGGGTCTCAGGTAGATAAGATTAATGAAATTCCATATATATGAATCTATTTAGTCTCTTTGGTCTACATTAAATTTTTAAACAATATGTTATAGCTTACATTTTTTTTCTTTGCAACTTTCTGGTGAGCATGACAAATCACATGATATCGTCAAGACTTGTCTCGATTTCGGGGTGAGACTTGCTTTTGATTTCTTGTTTTCCTTGTGTTCATATGATAAATTTATATATGTTAGCTTGGTCTTGAGAGTTATTGGGTGGATTCATTTGTAAAAGATTTTTCACAAAAAAAAATCAACCGAATACCTCTCAAGACCTAGCTAACATATATAAATTTATCACATGAACACAAAGAGAATAAAAAATCAAAAGCAAATCTCACCACAAAATCGAGATAAGCCATGACGATATCATTTGATCACTCATGCTCACAAGAAAATCGCAAAAATAAAAATGTAAACTATAACGCATTGTTTAAAAATTTAATAGACCGATGAGACTACATAGATTCATATATGAAATTTCATTAATCTTATCGACCTAAGACCCTACATTTCAATGTGAGATAGTCATTTAGACCACACCTTAATATCGCAAAGTTTTGATGATTTGTATCTATCTTCCCCAAAAGCATAGACTATTAAATTTTATGCACCCACAGTTTAGGTCAAACTTCTAATGGAAATGCTAATTTAAATCTGCACTCGGGCACTAAAAAGACAAAAGTAAAACGAGGCTAAATATAATGTCTTCCTTTGGGTCCTGGAATGTAGCCCTAAATGCATAAATCCAATCATGTATCATCTCTGTACCTCCAATGGACAAACTGACAAATGGTTGATAAACAAATGGTCATAGAAGAAACAAAAGCAACAATAAAAAATCTAAAATTCTACGAAGGAAATTTTAAAGTAATAATAATTGCTGGCAGTGACACCAAAAGATTAAAAGGAAAGCTACCTATAGGAAACAGAAACTTTATGGTTAACCAACTTTGTGTATAGAACTTGCAGTCCCTTGAAATGATCTAGGTTCAACGTTGCTGCCAAACACATTAAATAGTACAGTAATTCTCTAGTTTTTCCGTTGCAAACATTTGCCATTACTTAGAGGTTTGGAATGCTAATGTCTACAATATGATAAGGAAACACTAAAAAACACTCTTTCTATCTGTTCACAAGTACAGAGAACATGGTTAAAATCATAAGAATAGAGTGAGTTAAAAACCATATATCAGTGGATACAGAATAAGGAGAAACATAGCAAGTAGTAGTATTTAACATCAATTGAGATAATTCTACAGCCAACACTGACTTTGTTCCATCCGTGAAAGTCCACATGAAGTGTCAAAGATTAATTGTCAAAGACTTTTTTGTTACTGACAAAACTGTCAGATTTTTTTGTTACAAAGAAAGTTCCTTCAGAGTGTAGGATGTCTCTCCTCCTCCAGCTCCCTCTGTTGTGCCTTCCCTATTTAATCATTTGGTTGCTTTGCTTGCAACTTAAATGGACAACCAATCATACTTCACTCTCTCACCACACAGTGAATACCAAAGAAAGCCTCCTTAGATAGCCCTCCTCAAGAAAACAAGAGCTTTGAAGCATTCACACTAGATTTGAACTACAAGACCTCCTTGAAAGCAATGCAATCCTAAAGTTGGTAGGCAGGGTCATTAAAGGAAGACCATACAAGAAACAAGCCTTGACAGAAGGTCTGATCACCACCAGGAACCTAGTGCATGGTGCAAAAGTAATGTGAACACGGTTGGCCCCCGCCCCACCCCCAAATAATTGGGCCCAAGTCTTAGACCAAAGCTGGTTGAATCCCCTCAAGGGCATTTTGGTAATTTTGTAAGCTCATTCAGGGCTTAGTATGGATCTAAAAGAATCCCCTCTATCCAAAGGTCATGGATCTATTATTAGTTTCTTATGTGATTTAGTCGTTTGAGAGTTATAGTCCATTTAAGTTGAATTGAATTACTTAGCTATGGATAAAGTAAGATTCGTTATTTAAATTGATTCTTATCTTTTAAGAGTTACAGTTTGATTTAAAATTGTTGCTGGAGAAATAAGTTATCAAATTAGCATATATTTTTAAAGATAGCCTAAAGTGGTGTGTCAATAAGATTTCAATCCTAAGGATGGAATCTTGTAGTTTTTTTATTCCTTTTTGAGTGTGTGAATCTAAAGTTGGGATCCTTATCTATTAAGAATTCCTAACACTAGTCATAGTCTTATATATGTAAGTTATAAATAGCCTATAAAGAATGCTGAGTGTTTATTGCTCAAGTGGTTGGCAGGGTTCCTTCTGGAACCGTGGCACTATATCTACCGTATCTTGATTTCCCAAGCTTCATTTTTTATTTGTCTAAATGCCTTGTGGTTATTCTTCTTGTGAAGGAGAAATCATCCCCTTATCCAGAATTGGTATTCATATATTGCCAAATTCGATTCAAGATACAGAAGCTTCAAGAATTTGCCGAGTTGCCCTCTGCAACTCAAGTCGCTAATTTCGTCCCTAAAAGGGAAAACCCTCGCGCCTCGCTCAAGTTGTAACATTCCTTGTCATTGTATTTTGGAATTTATCTATACTAAAACCCCTAAAGGAAATAAACTCCTTAAAACCAATCAGAGCGTACAGGCCCAACAACAGATGCCAAACAAAGCACCCTGCCCCAAAACAGTCCATAGAGGTGAGGTGCACAGAAACCCTAACCAACCAACAATCACCTCTCCCATTATACTAGTACCTTTTTCAGAACCTGTGCTGCCTCAACAAAACCCAACAACCAGCACCCAACTTCCCATCACAATACACAATAGCCTGCTGATTCACTGCCCAACTCCGACCTCCCACTGTGACCATTTAAAACACCACCCTGACCAGGCAACTTCCATTTTGTCCCTCATACCCATCCTGACCAATGTGACCATCTCCCAAGAGGACCAGAATGCTCCGCTATACCTTTTGGACAACAAGAACCCTCCTACCCAAGCCTAATCTTTAAGGGATTCTTATCTTTTAAGAGTTATAGTTTGATTTAAAGTTGCTGTTTGAGACATAAGTTATCAAATTAGCATGTGTTTTTAAAGATAGCATAAAGTGTGTCAATAAGATTTCAATCCTATGAATGAGATCTTGTTGTGCAAGGATTGCAAGGTGATATCAAGGGAAAGCTTAACTGTACAACATAGACTTGTGGTCTTAGATATGTGTTTAACCCCAAAAACACATAAAAGGTCCAAGGTTAACTATCCCAGGATAAGATGGTGGAACTTGAAAGGAGAGTGCTCGAAATCCTTCGTTAAAGAAATAATCAAACAAGGAAAGTGGGATTTTAAAGGGGATACCAATGCGATGTGGAATGAGATGGCTATGTGTATCAAGAAGGTGGCTAAAGATGTCCTAGGTGAATCGAAAAGAAAGCTCCATTCTTATAGAGAGACTTGGTGGTGGGACAATGAGGTTCAAGCTACCATTAGGAATAAGAAAGCTAGTTTTAAGACAAGACAAAGAACTACGGATGATGAGGATCTTCAAAGGTATAGGTTGGATAGAAATAAAGCTAAGAAAATTGCGGGAAAAGCGAGGGAAAAGAAGTATGAAGAGTTATACAATAAGTTGACCTCGAACCAACAACCTGACCCAAGCCCCAAGCCCTACTTCCCAAATACTTCTCAATAGCCCTTTCACCCAGAAGCAACCCTCCAAAGTCAACTTAGCTGAAGAAGGAACTCCTCAATGGGACCTGTCCACACAATAGAGCCAATCTACCCTTATTGTGTCCAGTAACAAAGAGGAAAACTCACACACTCAGGTTCAATGCTATTGTCCAAAGGAGGGCAAAGAAGAGGGGGGGAAAGAGAAATCAGGTGCTGCTCTAGCTCAACCAGGGAGCTCCTTAACACTGAACGAGTGGGTTAAGAGGCAAAAACAACAGAAGTCTAGCTCAGAAGAAAGCCAGAAGTTAGTATTGAACAAGCCACAAGTGCATTTTTCATTGGAGAAACCCTTAGTGGCTGGGGAACAGCCCCAAGGGGAACAATGACTTGTCTAGCTTGGAACTGTTAAGGCTTGAGAGGACCCTTGACAATTCCAGCCTTGAGGCACAGGCACTTAGTCAAAGACCCCAAGACCTGAAATTATCTTCCTAATGGAGACTAGAAGCAGGGACATAGAAATCAAAAAGGTCTGCAAATCTTTGGGATTTTCTTCATATTTTGTGTGTAAATCCTGGAGGGGAAAGTGGTGGTTTGGCTTTGACGTGGTCTGTCAATATCAAGGTGCAAGTGGGATTAGCTAACAATCAAGTAATCGACACTCATATATCTTCTAACATGGCAGCTTCATTCCACATCACTTGGGTATATGGGGACCCAGTCTAGCCCAAGAGGCACCTGGTATGGGATATGCCGTACAAGTTGAATCCTCTAAAAAGCAGAAAGCAGGTTTGTATGGGAGATTTTAATTGCCACCTCTCTCGGAAAGAGAAAAGAGGAGGGAAACAATTTGGGTTTGATGATTCTAAACAGTTCAGGGACATGTTGGGTATCTTTCGGTTAAGGGATATCGTTGGACATTCATACACATGGAACAACAATAGGAAGGGGACAGCTAATATAAAGGTGAAATTGGACAGAGCTTTCTCCAATGCTAATTGGCTCCATTTATTCCCTGAAGCAATGGTGAAGGTGAAGACATCAGGAGGGTCTGATAACTTCCCTATTATCCTAGACACTGACGGGGGTGACAACACAAGGTCCTAGGACATTTAAATTTGAGGCAGCATGGTTTACTCACCCAAATTGTAACAAACTAGCTGAAGACAATCAGGCTAAAAGCACTCAAGGTCCTGCATCCTATGCAGTTCAGCAAAAGCTACAGAGATGTACATCATATATAAAGTTTGTAATAAGAAAGAGTTTGGACATGATGCGTCCAAAATCTGCTCAGCCCTTGGATCTCCACGTGATGTCCTGCAAAACTAAAGCGTCAGATGTGGCCCGACCGCTGGGGTCGGGAATCCACCTCCGAAGGCTAAGTCGATTGATGAACTTAATCACAAACGGCTCTGCTAGAAGCGAGCTAAGGAATGAAGAAGCTGGGAAAGGTGATCTAGATAGCAGGTGTGGGTGTTTGGGTTGGCTTTCTGCGCCGGACCCCCGCACGGGTATATTTTGCTACCCTTCGGTCCGCCCCCCCCCCCCCTGTGGTGGTGGTGTGGTTTGTGTGGGTGGTTCCTTGCCCCCTCCTTGGGCGCCCCTGCGGCCCTTCTTCGGGGTGTTCTGGGGTTTTCCCGGGTTGGTCCCTTTGGCGTAGATTCTCTGTTTGGGCTAGTAGAGGACTCCCGAGATAACCTTTAGGTTATGTGATGGTTATCCCTTCGATAATGATTATCCGCAGCCGTCGCTTGAGTCTCGCCATCATTAGGGTGATTACCCTAATCCATAAGTAAGATTAGGGCATGCTTGCAGCCGAATAAGCTTTCTTCTTCAAAGAAGCCATCTTCCGGATCCGGTTCGCTCGGGAGCGATCCGGTTTTCTCCGTCTCGACCGGGTCGAGGGTCGGACCAGGTATGAACCCGGTCCGATCATAAACTCTCCATATCACGAGCCCCCCGCACCGCTGCGTTCGGTCGATCCCGAGGGCTTGGTTTTTAACCGGGTTCGTCGTCGGTGATGATCTCTCGTGCTTCATTAAATGTCATATCACATTTAATGCGGTGGTCACTTTTCCTCGAGCGTTGTGAGTGTAAGGCCACATATCTCGTTGCAGCTTGATCTGTCGTGGCTCACGTCATCCAAGCGACGGTTTCCGAACGCCTATTTCGGATTTGTGAGTTCAAACTTTCAAAACGTCTTTCAATCTTGATCGTTGATTTTGAATCAATCTCGATCGTTCGATTCCCCGAACACTCGTGCGGGAGTTTTAAAAGCGGTTCGTTGTCTTCGTAGGTTTCATTCTTCCCGTCTGGAATTTGAACCTTTGTTGTCCGCTTTCGCGCCTTCCCGCTCTCAAGCTTCCGTCTCACCGAATCGCAAAGTTTACTGGTCTTTTTCTTTTGTAGTTTATCGAAACGAGTAATGGCGGACGATAGGGCTTCTTTAGTACCCCATGTTGGTTAATAGCAGTGATGCTTTTGCTTCTCCCCGCTCCCGAACAAATGGATAGTGATAACAAAACCCTAACCGTCCTCCGGCAGAGTTCGCTGAAGTTTCTCAAAAGGTTTTGAAAGAAAAACCGAAACTTCTCTTATCCTTCTCGAGTCCGGATCTTCCAAGATTGTCGAGTCTTCTAGGCAGCCTCAAACCTCCGGGTCCAATGGTGGACTCGGCTCTGCTCCCTCCATTTACAATGAGGAAACCCTTCTTTCAGCTGTCCAAGATTTTGATCTTCCTTCCTCATATCAGGTTAGGGCTCCCCACCCCGATGAGAGGATTGATTCATCCCTTTCGGGTGAATTTTCTCTCGTATATAGATGCACCGGAAAGCGGGGTTCGCTTTCCTTTTTTAATCCTTTGTTCTCCGCAGCTTTGAATCACTGGAACATTTGTTCCGGAATGCTCCTCCCCAATAGCCGGCGTCTCATCGTCGGCTTCTTGGGTTTGTGTTTTGAGCTTGGCATTACGCCATCTCTTTCTCTTTTTGTACATTTTCATGTTCTTTCTATCTCCCCATCCTCCCGGATGGGTTTTTCTTTCCAAACGCAATAAGGCTGAACTTGATTGGAGGGGCAGCATCCTTGTCAAAGGAACTTGCCCTTCTAACCACAAAAGATGGCGCGAACGATACTTTTTCTCGTCGAGCTCCTCCATCGGATCTTAACTTCCCAACCACCCGGAGGAGGTTTACTTCTTTGTCCGAGAGTAACCGGGGCCTTCCCTTATCCAGAGAAGACGAGGCGGCCATCGGGAAGATCAAATCCATTCCGTGGTATCAAGAGATACATGGATATGAAGTGGAGTATAACTCCATCCTTCAAGATCGGGGCTTGGCTCATTGTGACCTTCTAACCATCATCCTTTGATTTGACTCAAGTGATATGTTTTGAATTCCGACTCTTGTCCTTCTTCTTTGCAAGGCCTCCCGCGGAATGAACCCCGAAAGCCTCGCGGGTGAAGGCCGCTAGGGCCGTTGTGACACGCCGAGCAACGATCGCCCGTGGTCTTGACCGTAGATCAAGAGGCTTCTCTTCCCTCTCCCGAACCCTCTTACAGGGGTATCGTGGAATATCGGCCCGTAGCCGATGCTTCGGGTAAAGGGAAGAAACCAATGGTGGAGAGGTCTAATGTCTCTTCCTCCGCCCGAACCAAGAGGAGGCATGACACAATTGATGCTCCCTCCAATAAAAAATCCAAAGCTTCGACGGATGGTGAGGAGGTCTTCACCCCCGGTGGACCCCGAAGATGACCGACAGGGTTACTCGGGATCCCGAGAAAGCCGCAGAATGGAGCTCCCTCGCCTTGCTCCTTCCGATCGCCAGGAGTTTGAAGCCCCGGATGACACCTCCCTTGTTAGTCAATCTACAAGGTACCGGTCCTCTTGATTACTTATGTTTTCATAATTTCTTATGACTTCTTCTGATATCTTTCGCCTTCCCAGGAATGTTGTGTTGAGCTTTTATCAACACATGGAAGCATTGAGCCGGGTTGGTCGCACCAGCTCCTTGCTGCAAACTTGTGAAGAGAAATTGGCCAACGCCAATTCCGAAATAGACCAGCCGACCGCAGCTACCGTGGAGCTGCAGAAAAGCATGAGGAAGAAGTGATCTCCCTCAAGGAAGCCCACGAAGCTTCGAAAATTCGTGTCATTGCTGCCGAGCGCGAGGCCGGGGAAGCAAAAGGCAGCTGCCACGTTGTTTGGTGACAGCCTTGAAATCAAAAGTAGGGAGCTCGAAGAACATCCGAAGTTGGCGATCCCTAGCAAGCCCGAGCATATAAAGCCGTAGCTTCGGAAGGAGTGCATTCGGAAATACCCGAACAGCGTACCTTTCTCCGAGTTGCTAGGTCTCTACAACATTCAAGCTTATCGCATGGGGCAAACGACGTTTGGGAGCGAATCCTTGATTCGATCCCCGACTTCGACACTCGCTCCTTTTCGTGAGGTATGCCACCAAGAGGTCTTCGGGAAAGTTGGTATGGATCTCCCGACCGGGCCCAGGGAAGAAGATGATCCTTTTCCAGCCGACCCTCAATATGAGGCATACCCGAATGACGAGCCGGCACTTCCAGAGGAGAAATCACAAGCCGAGTCTCAAGTTGTTGTTGTAGAGGATTCAGCCGATGCCACTCTTGAGGAAGGCTCTTCTCATGGTCCCGAGAAAAGTCCTCCCGACCGTGGTCCCTCGGGCAACAAAGAAGAAAAGGCTTAGGGAGTTGTCCTTTTGTAAAGATTTACCCTCAATTTAATGAATAGACATTTCTTTTTTCATGTTGGCCTCTAAATTTCCCCGTCTCCCCGCCGGAATCTTGCCTTGAATATCAAAGTATTAATGATAAAACTTATCACTTAACTTTTCATTCCTCGCCGAATGATAATCTTGTAGAAATATTGTGAAGATGTGTTTCGGGAAGATGCATTAATCTTCCCCACTACTTCATTTATTGCAAAGTCCGCACGTTTCCCCTCGCCGTTCGCTTTTGTATACCATTCATCTGTTTCCAATGAATCGGAAATACATCCGTTATTTTAATGGCAAATGCGACGATTGGAGGTATCTCTCGCATCGGTGCTCGCTTCCACATGTTTCCATGTGGCATCCCTTCGACCGTTGATCTTGCTTTTTGCGGATTTCGAAGCGTCATTTCGATCTAGGTCGTCGGTTGTCCTTAGCCTTCAACCGTCGTCTTATACCCGAGGCTATTTAAAGCCTTCGTGGGTACTCTCCATCTATCCCGACTTCGCAAGTTAGATTTGCTAAAGTGCCAAAGCGACCTTTCGTCCTTCGGCCTCGCTCCGTATTCCTCGTACTCCAACAACGGCTCTATCAACTTCCGAACAAGTGAGTTTTTTGATTACTCATCTCTTTCCCCACTTCCCCCCTGAGTAAACTACACAGTAGTTATACTTGGGGTTTAGTTTGTTGGTTAGTCAGAAGCTTTAGAAAACTAGGGTTTCCCCGTTGCTGTCGTCGTTTATTTCTCAGACCGATACGGCTGGTTTTTTTGTTGTTTTGCATAGTGGCTCTCAAGATCAACCCGAACTTTATCGTGAGCAAAATCTTGCAAGAAAATCATTTCGTCGGTGGTGGTTGGGGCCAAGTGCGGTGGTTTCAGCTAGTGAATCCTCCAAGCGTAAGGCGATCGCTGGCGGTGAATCATCAAGTCGATTCCCCGCAGCTACTATTGATGCCGTCCCCTCGCGCCTCCTTTGCCCGAAGTGATCGCTCGTCTTTCCCAGGAAGATCTTGATCACTCCGTTGCCGATGGTGCTGCCGGCGCTCCCGCGCGGTGAGCTCGTTGGTGAGCTGCACCCCCGAAGGAGACTCTTCGGGCATCCGAGGCAACTATGTTGGCGTCTCGATGAAGGTGTGGTCCAAAGCAGGTGTTGCTCCTATTTCTAACTCTAGTGCTTGTTTGTCATCCTCCTCCTCTCCTTCCGAGTTGGAGGATTTTGCCACTAGGAAGCGCCGTCGGGTGACAAGTGATGAAGCTCATCCTTCTCTTGGTGTAGTTCATCCTTCTCATCCTTCGCTCGAATTAGTGTCAAACGAGTTTGACAGAGCGTTGGAATGGTGTACCGCTGCTCGAATGACTTCCGAGAGCGCAGCTTCTTTCCAAACTTCCAGATGAAGTCTTTACGAAGTCACCGGTGATGTAAGTCTTTCTTCATTATCCTCCGATTTTGAAAAATTACTTTTCTCGCTCCTCGCTAACTCGGAAGTTGTTTGCAGGGAGTCTTGCTGGTAACTTCCACAACCAAGTGGAAGCAAGCATTAGACTCAGAGGTTGAGCAATGAAGTTTCTAGGCTTCGGGAAATCTCTCGAAGCTAAAGATGTTGAGATTGCTCGCCTTCGGAATCTAGCTTGGGAGGTGGCAGGAGAAAAAATTCGATGATTGGTCGTCTTCGGTCGGACTTGGATGATGCCAGGGAGAAGATCCGGCGATCGGAGCGAACAGCTTGAAAGTCGGGAGCCAAAGGATCTGAAACGTTACCCGAAAGGCAAGCCGTCGTTCCTTTGCCCGAATCCCTTCCAACCGATGTTCGCAGAGCCTCGCGTCTTCAAGTATTTACACAAGAAGCCCTTTGTTGATATGCTAAATGCTTATAACTTGCAGGCGTACCGGGATGGTGAGAACGAAGAATGGGAATCAATATTAAGGAAGGATCCTCATTTTGATACGACTCCCTACAATGTTGTTTGCCATCCCGAAGTATTTACCGACCCGGGTATTCCTCCTCCCGATCGGACCAAGGATAAGATTGATCCTCCACCTTCCGATCCAGATATTATGCAATATCCGGAAGATTCTCCCCGTTTATTCTCCGCTAGAAGAAGTCAATTATGACGAGCTTGTACTGAATGCGAGTTTGGTCGAGGACCATTCTTCTCCGGGACAAGCCGGACAAAGAGTATGAAATTGCGGAGGATTTTATGCATACCGAATTATTTTTGTAATCCTCATTTCTTCTCTTCTTTTCCTTGAATCCCCACCAATGGTTGACTCATATGTTTGTTCTAGCAAAGTCGCGTCGATCTTGTATAACTTGTTAACAATACCTATAATGACTTTCTTCTTTGATCGAAGATTGTATCCAGCTCTTGTAATTGTTTTGATATCGGCCTCTTTGGATCTTTTGAAGAAATAAGAAATTACTTTATCTTGAACTTTGCTAGCCACTTGAATCGCCGTTGTATTAGGTCTTAGTTGTCCGAAACAATGCCTTTACTTAAGGATTTCCGGAGAAATACAATAAGTCCGAGAAGGAACTCACTCGGGTTTTAAACCGATGCCTTTACCTAAGGATTTCCGGAGAAATACAATAAGTCCGAGAAGGAACTCACTCGGTTTTCCGTGCCTTCTTAAGTTTCCGGAGAACAATAAGTTTTAAACCGATGCCTTTACTTAAGGATTTCAGAACAATAAGTCCGAAGGAACTCACTCGGGTTTCAAACCGACGCCTTGCAAAAGGAACTCACTCGGATTTTCATCCGACGCCCCGACTTAAGAAAGTTCGAAAAATTTCCATAAGTGTTGAATGGAAGACCCATACGAATTTTCATCCGATGCCTTATAGTTGGATCTTGTTCTTGAATGTGGTGTATGATGCCCCCAATCAAAAGATAGTTTGTTGAAAGCCAAAAATTGCATTGATTGAGTTGAAAATGATTACATCGCGAACAAAATTGAAATCATCCTCAAGGATAAAACTTTTTGAGATGCCTAGCATTCCACGAACGATCCAATTCTTTCTCGGGAATTGATGTTCTTCAGCCTCGTAAGCTCTCGAACCGACCGGTTTCACAACCATATAAGGTCCTTCCCGTGGAAGGGTCCAACTTTCTTTGGTGACGCGGGTCGGAAGCTAGGGTGTTTCTCAACACCGGATCTCCGGCTAAGTACCGACGATTCTTCACTCGAGTATTATAATGAGACGCTATCCTTCTTTGATAATGTTGAGTTCGTGCTATTGCCTTTGCCCGAACTTCGTCCAACAAATCAAGACTATCAAGCAATCCTTGTTCATTTGCTTTTTCCTCGAATTCACGATCCCGTAACGTCCCCGCCATTATCTCCACCGGTGCCAATGCTTCGGATCCATATGCCAACCTGAATGGAGTTTCCCCCCGTAGGTGTTCGAACCGTAGTTCTATAAGCCCACAAGACATTATGTAGTTCTTCGACCCAAGAAGCTTTGTCGCCTTCGAGTCTTCTCTTTATTCCTTCCAAAGAGCGTTCGGTTAGTAACCTCTACCTGGCCATTGCTTTGGGGGTATGCCACCGAGGACATACGATGCTCGATCATATATGTTCCACGGAATTGCTCAAATTGTGGACAATGAACCGAGTACCATGGTCGGGGACAATAATCTTTGGAATCCCAAATCGATATATGATTGATTCAAGCACAAATTTCTCCACTTTTTCTCAGGAATTGTCGCCAAAGCACCGGCTTCTACCCATTTTGTGAAGTAATCAATTGCTACTATCGATATTCCCGTCCGCCGATGCCTTGGTGAATTTGCCCATGATATCAATTCCCCACATTGCAAAGGGAATGGGATTTAGAATTGAAGTCATAGTTTCCGCCGGGCGCTTCGATATCGTAGCATGAATTTGACAGCTTACCACATCGACGAACGTAGTCCATAGCAGCCTCTTGGATCTTAGGCCAATATAACCCAAGTCTTAGAATTTTGTGGGCCAGGGCTCGGCCACCCATGTGAGCTCCACAAATTCCTTCATGAACTTCAGCCAAAGCTGATTTTGCTCCTTCGGGGCCTATACATCTCATAAGGGGTCCAAGCATAAGATCTTTTGTATAGTCTCCCATTCTGAATGACAAATCTAGCTGATCGAATCTTGATCAACCTTGCCTCTACTGGATCCACGGGTAATTTGTCATCCCTTAGATACTCGATTATTGGATCCATCCAAAGAACGTTCCGCTTCAATATAAGAAATTTCTTTCTCATGATAACTTGGAAAAGTTATCTCTTCAATGTAGACCGAAGTGTCTAGATTCTTTTCCTTGGCATTGGCTAGTCGGGATAGCTCATCTCGCCACTGAATTTTCATTCCTCGAAATCCGAGATATCTTCAAATTCCGAAATTGGTTTTGAAATGCCCGCACTATCTCCCGATATTTTTGCAAGCGTGGTTCTTTAATGCCATACTCCCCCCGGGACTTGGTTGACTATAAGCCGAGAGTCACTATAAATAGTAACATCTGCAATAGCTAATGTTTTTGACAACCGAAGTCCCGCTATCGTGGCCTCATATTCCGCTTCGTTATTACTTGCATCAAATGCGAATCTCAAAGCATATCGAATAATAAATCCTGCTGGACTTTTTAATAGAATTCCAGCCGCCTGCTCCATCTTTATTACTCGAACCATCCACATATACCTCCCAAGTGGTTGGTATAATGGGATCCTCAATGGTGGGCTCCACCCGGTGCAGTAGTTTCTACTACAAAGTCGGCCAATGCCTGAGCCTTGATTGCGCTTCACGGGCTTAAAGCTCACTTGGAACTCACCGAGCTCAACCGACCAGGACGCCATCCTTCCGCACAAATCGGGTTTGTTAAGAACTTTACTAAGAGGAAAAGTTGTAAATACCTCAATTGGATGAGCTTGAAAATATGGCCTTAGCTTCCCGGCGGCCATCATGAGAGCCAGCAGCCGCTTCTCAATCTGCGAATATCTCGTCTCCGCATCTAGCAACACGTGGCTTACATAGTAAATCGGCCACCGTTTTTTATCTTTCTCCCGAACAAGTACTCGCACCGACCGCCGAAAGGGATGTCGCTAAATATAGCTGTAATATTTCCCCTTCTCTCGGCCGGACGGATCGGTGGTTGTCCAAGTGCTTCTTTTAATTCCTCGAAAGCTTTCGGTCACTCTTCATCCACTTTGCTTCCTTACGCCCTTCAGGTCTTTAAGTGCCTTGAAGAAAGGCAAACATTTTTCTCCGGACTTGGAGATAAATCGATTTAAAGCAACGAACTCTCCCTCACAAACATTGTACATCCCGAACGGTTTTGGGAGCCTCCATATCAATCGAGCTTGTATTTTGGCAGGATTAGCCTCAATTCCCCTCGTGATACCATTAAACCCAAAAATTTGCCCGAGGAGACTCCAAAGGCACATTTTTCTCGGGTTTAGCTTCATTTGATGTTTCCGCAGATCTGAGAAAACCTCGACCAAATCTGCAATATGATTTGCTTTTGTAAAGCTTTTCACTAGCATGTCGTCAACATAAGCTTCAACATTCTTTCCTATCACCTCTTTGAAAATCTTGTTGACGGCCCTCCGATATGTTGCTCCCGGATTCTTCGGCCAAAAGGCATGACCTTGTAATAATAGCTCTCACGATCAGTCATGAAAGCCGTATACTTCTCATCCTCCTTATTCATAAGGATCTGATTATACCCCGAGTAGGCATCCATGAAACTTAAAGTTTCATATCCTGCAATCGCATCTATCAAGAGGTCAATCCGAGGCAACGGGTAGCAATCTTTTGGGCAAGCTTTGTTTAGATCTGTGTAGTCTGTACACATCCTCCACTTCCCATTCGCCTTTTTCACCATCACCACGTTGGCCAACCAAGTTGGGCACTCGATTGGTTCTATGAAACCAGAATTCTTAAGTTTTTCAACTTCGCTCGAACGGCTTCATACTTTTCAATAGAGAAATTTCTTCTTTTACGTATCACTGGTTTCGCCTTAGGGTCTATCCGAGTTTGTGCTCTGCAATGGCCCGATCGATCCCCGGCATGTCCTCGGCAGACCATGCGAATACATCCTTATTCCCATTGAAGAAATAACTTCAACTCATCTTTAAACTCTTCCAAATTGTTCGGACCCGACATAAGTAATCTTTTTTCTCATCCTCGGTACACAATTTGGATTTGCTCCGGTTTCTCCACTGGTTTGGGCCTTTGCATCTCTGTCTCTTCCCGATCATCTCGAACTTCCATGGGGAGGGCGGTAAGCCTTCCTCGGACCCTCCTTGTCTTTTAAACAGGCAACATGACACTTTGCCGAGAGATCTTCCGGGTCGGAGGAGACTTGACCGATTCCCATATCGGTCCGGGAATTTTATCTTCGTGTGCTTTGTCGAAACAATAGCACCTATCTTGGATAAAGATGGTCGCCCGAGAATCATATTATAGGCTGGTAGTTCTCAAACCACCAAAAAATTGATTCGGACAGTTGTTTTTTTAGGAAAACGTCCAATGGAAAGATCCAACTGAACCGATCCTTCCGCTACTGCAGATGACCTCCGCAAAGCCATATAGGTGTGTAGATGAAGGTTTCATCAAGTCCCGATCCACCTTCAATTTTTGATACACTTCGTGGGAAATTAGGTCAGTCTGCAGACCACTGTATCAATCAAAACTCTATGCACTTCCCGCCGTGCAATCTCTACCTTGATGACTATAGCATCATCATGAGGTAAACAAACGTCTCTTTCGTCTTCCTCGCTAAAGGTGATAGAATCTTCACCATTCAGCTTCTTTCGCTTCTGCGCCTCTCTGGCTCCAACAAATTTGGATTTTGTTTTCAGACTCCGGAATGATTCGGGCTCTGGTCCCCCGAAGATGGTAAGGATCGGTGACCGAGTAGCGGCTTCAATCACCTCCTTGCCTTTTTTAGACTTCGGGGCCTCCCTCGATCGTTCCGAACTAACCGAACGATCCCTCTTTGGAGCAGCCGCACGTGGCCCACGTGGCTCCTCCCTTCTCCTACTAACAAAATCGGACGGATGTCCCTTAGATATCAATCTCTCAATATCTGCCTTCGATGACGACGATCCATTAGTATAATGACCATAGTCCTTGTAGAATCGGCAATACTTTTCCCGATCCTGCTTGCTCTCCGGTTTCAAAAGAATTTTAGGCGGCCACTTTAAAATATTTTTTCTTTTGAGGATATTCAAAATATCAGCCCGAGGAGCATTCAATGGAGTGTACTCACTTTTACCGGGGGATCTTTGGCGCCAAGGTCGGGATTTTCCAACCCGATCGCGAACATTTTTCTTTGGCTTCGCTTCGCTCAGAGCCTTTTGTTCCTTATTGGAGACTTTATTATCTCCTTGGCGCGCATATAGAATCACCCCGCTTCGGCATCTCTCGTACCAACTCAACGATAAGTCGCGGGTATATCCTGTAGTAATAACTCCAGGAGTTTCCGATTAGTGAGTCCTGTGAATAGAACAGATTCGCTACTTGTTCATCCAAGTTTTCTATCTCCATCGTCACTTTGTTGAATCTTTTCGAAACTCTCGATCGATTCGCTCTTTCCTTGTTTGACAAGAAAACAAGGTTACTTCCGTTTTCTTGACCAGTATCCCACTCCGGAATCGCCCCATGAATTGGCGTGCCAATTCGTCAAAGTTTACAATCCTTCCGTAGGGGAGGATCGAAAACCACTTTTGTGCTGCTCTCAGGTTAGAGATGAACCAAAAACCACCGCATAAAATTTCATCGAATTACACCGAAACGCCATGGTCTCATTGGTAATAGCCGATGTGAGCCGTTGGATCTCCAGAGCCATCGAATGTTGAGAAGGTAGGCAAACGGAAGTTATGGGGAAACCGATATCCCGCAATTGGCTCAAAGAAAGGAGTCTTTCGAATGACCGAGTAAATATCCTCGCTATTCTTCCCTTAGCCAATTGCCTAATTTCTCATTGATGTTGGCCAATTCTTGACCAATCCGGGTCGAGTGATCTTCAAGAATATGATCACGACCTCGATTAACACGATCATCCCGTGCTACTCGATCATCACGAACAGCCCGTCCTTCCCGAGCATTCCTCTCGTCACAAATCGCTCGATCATCACGAACGGTTCTTTTGCGGTGGGTGAGTGAGTTCTTACCCCTGTATCCAACCTTGTGTTTGAATCAGTTGTACTCTCTTGCGGTCTGTCGAACCGATTGCCTCGCCTCGTTTGATCATCGATCCTCCGAAGTCCTCGGTCTCCTTCACGAAAATTCTGATCAACATTCCGGTCTTCCGGTCCGTCTGCGGTCACGTGGCAATGCACGTCTCCCCGAATCGCGCTGATCGGGCTCTTGTGGTAAAACCACTCGTCCGGTGAGCATGCGGAGTGCTTGGCTCACCTCCAAGAGTTGAATCTTTACCCGATCCAATTGATCTTGGATTGTATCGGGGAGGAGGATTACGTCCTCCCTGGCCATCATCCACCTCGATAGGATTTTGGCTTTCCTGAGGAATATCCGGATTATTCACTCCAGGTATCTGAACACCGGAATTGCGTTGTGCAGCGGCTGCTGCGGCTGCTGATTAGTCACCATGGCTTTTCAAGTCATTCCCACATACGGCGCCAATTGATGCGTCCAAAATCTGCTCAGCCCTTGGATCTCCACGTGATGTCCTGCAAAACGAAAGCGTCGGATGTGGCCCGACCGGCTGGGGTCGGAGTCCACCTCCGAAGGCTAAGTCGATTGATGAACTTAATCACAAACGGCTCTGCTAGAAGCACGAGCTAAGGAATGAAGAATCTGGGAAAGGTGATCTAGATAGTAGATCGCTGATAGTTTAGGTCTATCAGTATGTATCTGAACCTGAGTCTCAGATAGTATTCTTTTCGATCGATCGATCCGTCCCTCACCTTGTATGGTAGTGAGGTTTATATAGAGTGTACCTTCGAATCTCCTTCGTTGGATGCACTTGAGCCTTCTTCGGGTAGTCGTTGGATCTTATCAGTTAGATCCGTTGAGCGATAGACTTCTACTAGTTTGGGCTAGTAGAGGACTCCTGAGATAACCTTTAGGTTATGTGATGGTTATCCCTTCGATAATGATTATCCGCAGCCGTCAGTTTGAGTCTGCCATCATTAGGGTGATTACCCTAATCCATAAGTAAGATTAGGGCACGCTTGCAGCCGAATAAGCTTTCTTCTTTAGCAAGCCATCTTCCGGATCCGGTTCGCTCGAGAGCAATTCGGTTTTCTCCGTCTCGACCGGGGTCGAGAGTCGGACCAGGTATAAACCCGGTCTGATCATAAACTCTCCATATCAAGACATATTCAAGTAAAATTGCAAGTCTTCTTAATGAGTTGCGAGGTACTACAGAATTGCAACAATCAAATGCTAATCACGAGATAGAGGAAGATGTGAGGAAAGCCGTGGAACTCGAGTTGGGAAGGGAGGAGATACTTTGGAGACAGAAGTCAAGGAAATTGTGGTTGAATAGAAGAGATAGAAATACGAAGTATTTCCATTCAGTCACACTGCTGAAGAGAATTGGGCTAAAAGCACTCAAGGTTCTACATCCTATGAAGTTTAGCAAAAGCTACAGAGATGTACATCCACATATAAAGTCTGGAATAAGAAAGAGTTTGGACATATTCGACTAAAATTGCAGGTCTTCTTAATGGGTTGGCAGGTACTACAGAATTGCTATAATCAAATGCAAATCAGGAGACGGAGGAAGATGTGAAAAAAGCCATGGAACTCGAGTCGGAAAGGGAAGAGATACTTGGGAGCAAGGTTTAAAGTATCGGTATCGAGTATCGGATTAGTCAGGTGATTTTAGGAGACGTATCGTCCTGTATCGAGTATTGTATCGCCCTGGCTAATGTATTTTAGTGTAATTTAATGGAGAGACGTATCGAGATGTGTTGGGTCAAATATGGATACGTATCGGCTAGTATATTGTCGTACCGTGGGATACTTTAAACCTTGCTTGAGAGATAGAAGCCAAGGATATTGTGGTTGAATAGTGGAGATAGAAATACAAAGTATTTCCATTCAATCCACAATGCAAAGGAGATTTAAAAACAAAATTTACAGCTCAAATTGCAATTGGGGGAGTAGACTAACTCAGAAAAAGGAACCTACCAAGAGGTCCACCACAAACTCTAAGAATCTGAGTTATATCAGGACAGCAGCAATGAGCAGGAGGCTCTCCAATTGGTCCCTACGTTCAGTCAACTCTCCGATTATTGAGGAAATCAACAGCAAGCTGCTTTAGATCCCAAAGGAAAATGAGATCAAAGCAGCTATCCTTGGCATGTCCCCCTTAAAGTCTCCAAGACCTGATGGCCACCCACCTGCATTTTTTTTAACAGTACTGTATATAGTGAAAGCAAATCTCGGCAAGTTTGTGAGGGAGGTTTTTTATTGATAATCCTGAGAGACTTGACCAATACAGGCCAATTGGTCTTTGCAATGTAATTGTGAAGATAGCTACTAAAATTATAGTAAACAGATAGAGACCTCTAATGGACAGCCTGATAAAACCTACACATTCTGCCTTTGTATTTGATAGGTGATGCGTCCAAAATCTGCTCAGCCCTTAGATCTCCTCTCGATGACCTGCAAAACGAAAGCGTCAGATGTGGCCCAACCGCGGGGGTCGGGAGTCCACCTCCGAAGGCTAAGTCAGTTGATGAACTTAATCACAAACGGCTCTGCTAGAAGCACAGAGCTAAGGAATAAAGAACTGGGAAAGGTGATCTAGATCGTAAGCCGCTGATAGTTTACGTCTATCAATATGTATCTGAATCTGAGTCTCAGATTGTGTGTTTTTTTTATCCCCCCCTCACCTCGTATGGCAGTGAGGTTTATATAGAGTGTACCTTCGAATCTCCTTCGTTGGATGCACTTGAGCCTTCTTCGGGTAGTCGTTGGATCTTAACAGTTAGATCCGTTGAGCAATAGATTTCTTTTAGTTTGGACTAGTAGAGGACTCTTGAGATAGCCTTTAGGTTATGCGATGATTATCCCTTCGATAATGATTAGCCGCAGCCGTCAATTCGAGTCTGCCATTATTAGGGTAATTAACCTAATCCGTAAGTTGGATTAGGGCGTGCTTGTAGCTGAATAAGTTTTCTTCCTCAGCAAGCCATCTTTTGGATCCGGTTCGCTCGAGAGCGAGTCAGTTCCCTCTGACTCGACTGGGGTCGAGGGTCGAACCAGGTATGAACCCGGTCCGATCATAATTTCTCCATATCAATAGGCATATCTCTGACAATGTTATAATGGAACAGGAATTCTTCCATTACCAAGAGTCAAGGAAGAAAGGGAAGAGAATGATCATGGCCATGAAACTAGATCTCAGAAAGGCCTATGATAGCCTTACCCTGGGATTAAATGAAGAACATCCTTCTAAAGCTAGGCTTCCACCCGAGATGGGTCCATTTGGTGATGGGATGTGTGACTTCTGTTTCTTAATCTGTCTCAGGCTATTCTATTAGCTGGACCTAGGGAAGCATAATGAAGGGCAGAGATGTATTGAAGAAGGGGCTGTTGTGGATGGTAGGGACAGGGGAACAAATTCAAATCTCTGACTACTAGATCCCTTCCAGTCTGAGTTTTAAAACTAAATTCCCTACTAGTAGGCCTGTAAACGGACCGGATTCGGCTCGGATACACCAGTATCCGAATCCGAATCCAATTAGCAAATCCTCTATCCGAATCCGAATCCGGCAAAAATTTAGAGAAGGCATCCGAATCCGAATCCGAAACTTTATCGGATATCCGATAATAATCCGATCCGATAAAATATCCGATTATTGATTGATAATTGTCACTTTTTTACATTTTTTATTATAAATTTCTAATTTCTGATTACCGAATACCGGTATCCGAATCCGATTACCGGTATCCAAATCCGATTATCATCTATTTTTAAAGGAAAAATGTTAAATACTTTACTCTATCCAGATAAAAATTTATCCGGATATTATCCGATCCGATAAGCAATTATCCGAATCCGAATCCGGTTACTTAGCGGACGGATACGGATATTTTCCGGTAAGAAAATTTTCGGATTCGGATACCCTTAAACGAATACGAATGCGAATTCGGAGGCGGATTTCGGCTATCCATTTACAGGTCTACCTACTAGAGAGTCAATTGATACCACTAGCTTCAGACCTCATTGATCCAACAACAAGAAGTTGGAAGGAGGATATCTTACAGCATCATTTCCATTCGGAGACCATAAAGGAAATAAAGAAGATAAAGCCAGGTATCCTAGTATGGGGATGTGCTAAGTTGGGTCAACGCGCAGCCAAAATAGGGTACCATGTGCTATCTAATGAAAGAGAAGACCAAATTGGAAACCCCAATATTGGACCAGATGTGTGAAAGATATGAAAAAGTCAACACTGCCTAAAATCAGGGAATTTTCATGGAGGAGAGTGAAAATTGACACTTGAATGCGTAGATGTGGAGTAGATACGGAAATAGCATAACACATCAAATTGGATTGTCCTTTTGCTCCAGCTTCTTGGTTTGCTTCAGACCAATCATTCATTCCTCCCACACAGATAGTCAACTAGACTAATTCAAACTAGCTTGGACCTCAATGCCAAGAGTGTTAGTGAAATTAAAATCAAAGGGTTGAAATCTCCTAGTAATCTGATGCCATATCTTAAGTGTTGATAAGAGTCCAGTTGAATATGTAATGGGACCGTATTAGTAAGGAGATCCCACTTTGAGTTGGAGTCTTATTTTAGGCTATAATGGGACCGTATTAGTAAGGAGACCCCACTTTGAGTCAGAGTCTTATTTTAGGCTATAAATAGCCTTTTCTTGCTTTTTCTATTCAGTTTTTATTCTTAATAGAATATACTCAGTTGAGGACTAGGGTCTCCTTGCTGGGTAGGTCTTGGTTGAGTGTTTGTGTTTAAGATTCTTCAGTTTCTTCTTTATCTCCTTCAATACAGCAATTTCAAGAGATCATCAAGCCTTTATTCGAGTGTTCCAGTCTTCAAAGCACATCTTCCAAGTAAGTTTAGAGCATTCCCAACCCCTCCGCTTAGCCCACGCAACCCTGGGAGCCCTCCATTCTCCACCATTGCCTCCCTACCCCTATTCCCCACAATTAGGCCTTGAAAACCCTTCCAACTCCATTGAAATTCACCCCTGCCCCCTCCCTTACAGTCCCCCCCCAGCCACTTCCTCATAAGCAGCAGCCTCCCTCAGCTCCACCTTCTTCCTACGACACTAGACTCTAACCTCACTAGGATTCCCTAAATCCCTGCCCAGTTTCAAACCATTCAGCCCTCTTTAGAATTGCTTAAAGCCTAAATATTGAAACAGCCAAAATTTCTATCCAAATATCAGCAAATATTGAAATCAAAACTCAAACTTTAACATTTCGTTTCAGTACTGTATTTCGACCGAAATTGCGCATTCCCCACCCCCTATTCCCTCCCCTAAACCCTGTAACACTTTCTAGACCCTCCCCCTCTCCCAGCCCTACGGATCCCCGAGTCCCCACCTCTTTTGACTTTTTCTTCCCTGCGATAGCAACAGACACCACCCCTTGTTAAACCCCTAATCCCCAACCCCTTTAGCCTTCTTTCCCTCCCCTTAGGATCACACCTAGCCCTAGGAACATTGAGTAACTGTTATAGTAGGGTTTTTTATGTGAACACAAGGACCCCCTAGCCAAAATCATAAGTGGGGCCCCCAAGATGGTTCCAAGAAAACACCCTTAGCAGGCTGAACCCTTCTTGAGGGGTATTTTGGGCATTTTAGCCCTTAATTTAGGATAAATATTTTTAGAATTTCATTGAGTCCAGTTAGCCAGTTTAAGTCAGGTTTTTATTTCTTTGGAGTATTTATTTAGACTTGTCTTTTGAAGGAGTCCTAAGTAGTAGTTGAGATAAGATAAAATTCATCATCTTATCCATTAGGAGTTATTTTCTTATTAAGAATCCAGTCAAATATATAATGGGATCCTTATTTGACAAGTATTTCCAATTTGAGTCAGGATTTAAGGCTATAAATAACCTCTTATGCAATGTTATTTCTCAATTTCAATGATTAATAGGTACAACAACATCCCCCACCCATCCCTTGCTCTCCCCCTTGTCCGCAGACTTCCCCACCCCTCTCCTTTGCCCACACAACCCTAGAAACTCCTTCCCCTCTTCTTTAGGCCTAAAGAACCATCACCTCCCCATGCAAGTGACCCTTCCCCTTTCTCCCTCTTCCCCACGGCAACAGATCCTAATCTCATGAACTCAATCGAGGTCTTGTTTTTCTGAAGGGGTGAGAACAAGTTCTTAAGCCATGATCTCTTGAATCTACTGAATTGAAGGAGATAATGCAAAAACTGAAGAATGTTAAACACATACACTCAACCGAGGCCTTACGAATAAGAAGACCCTAATTCTCAACTCAATCAATTCTATTATTGTCAAAACTGAATATTACTAAGCAAGAAAAAGCTATTTATAGCCTAAATTAATAGGGTCTCAAATTGGGACCTCCTATCAACACTTAAGATCCTCAGGCCAACAGATCCTAATCCCATTAGAAAATCCCCCTTCCCAGTCCCTTAAGCCTCCCTTCTCACTCTAGCTAGGTCGCAATTACCCCTTGGGCATAACCCCCACAATTCCCTCTTAGTTAACCATGTTTTTCTTAAGCTTTAAAAAAACTACAATTCATCTTCTTCAATGAGAAGAATTCTACAGAATTCCAAGAGCTTCTGAAACCCTGGGTTTAGGTCATTCAGATCCTCTAGAATCTTTGAACCCTACATCTAAATCACAAAGCCAGAATAGATAAGATGCATTCAACCCAATCCAAAACTTCCTAAACCCTAAATCAAGAAGTCTACAATTATCCCAAACCCTGTTCACGCTGTATTAAACCTGAAAAGTGCAATTATCCTCTGAAACCCTAAATCGAGAAGTCTACAATTATCCCAAACCATGTTCACGCTGTATTAAACCTGAAAAGTGCAATTATCCTCTGAAACCCTAAATCGAAAAGTCTACAATTATGCCAAACCCTGTTCACGCTGTATTAAACCTGAAAAGTGCAATTATCCTCTGAAACCCTGGAAATTTCATTCCCTTTGCTGGAATTTTTGCTACGCAGCCACAAATCTAGGGTGATTACAACTTTACCCGTAACCCTAAAGCAGTGGCTACATCAGTTTTTTCAGAGCTATAGAATACCCTAATACGTACAATCGCTATCTATTTGGAAATCTTGATATGGTCGTGCCTCACTATCAGCGTGGGGAGCCACGATTAACTTGTAACCACGAGGGGTTCGCTTGGGTTGATTGACAATTATCATTGTCCACTTTATCTGCTGAACCCTACAACAATAAAGAAATGAAGAGTTAAAAACAAAAGCATGAAACTCTATTCGCAACACAGGGTCAGTGGAGGATGTTTTACCAATCAATGGCTTCTGTAAAAGCAAAAATAATTCCTCCACTGACCCTATGTTGCGAATAGAGTTTCATGCTTTTTTTTTTAACTCTTCATTTATTTATTGTTGTAGGGTTCAGCAGATAAAGTGGACAATCAACCCAAGCGAACCCCTCGTGGTTACAAGTTAATCGTGGCTCCCCACGCTGATAGTGAGGCACGATCATATCAAGATTTCCAAATAGAAAGCGATTGTAAGTATTTGGGTATTCTATATCTCTGAAAAATTGATGTAGCCACTGTTCTAGAGTTACAGGTAAAGTTGTAATCTCCCTAGATTTGTGGCTGCCTAGGAAAATTTCTAGCAAAGGGGAACTAAATTTCTAGGATTTCAGAGGATAATGGTACTCTTTCAATTTAGTACAACGTGAACAAGGTTTGGGATAATTGCATGGTTCTCGATTTAGGGTTTAGGAAGTTTTGGCCTGGGTATAATGGGGTCCTATCTATACTAGTTCTGTGATTTAGATGTAGGGTTCAAAGGTTCTAGAGGATCAGAATGACCTAAACCCAAGATTTCAAAAGCTCTTGTAATTCTACAGAATTCTTCTCATTGAAGAAGATGAATTGTAAGTTTTTTAGAACTTAAGAAAAACAAGGTTATCTAAGAGGAACTGTGGGGTTATGTCCAACGGGTAATTGCGACCTAGCTAGGAAGGGGGATTTTCTAATGGGATTAGGATCTGTTGGCGTGGGGATCTTAAGTGTTGATAGGAGTTTGGTCCTATATTTAATGGCACCCTATCAGTAAGGATATCCCAATTTGAGGCAGTCTTAATTTAGGCTATAAATAGCTTTTTCTTGCTTAGTAATATTCAGTTTTGATGATAATAGAATTGATTAAGTTGAGAACCAGGGTCTCTTTATTTGAGTGTATGTTTTTAAGATTCTTCATTTTTAGCATTGTCTTCTTCAATTCAGTAGCTTCAAAAGACCATGGCTCAAGAACTTGCTCTCGCCATAGATCTTGCCCCTTTGGAAAAACAAGACATCGACTGAGTTCACGAGACCTCAGTCCAGATATGGTCTTTTTTTGGCCAACTCAATGGCCCATCTCAGTACGTTTTAGGGTCCAAGTAGAGCTCAAACTTGGTAACTAGCCTAATTTAGGCCTTCTAAACACACACAAGTGGACTTGGATTTGTGAAACAACCACCCTAAGTATGAGTTCTAAGTCGACCATACATGTTAAATCGAAATGCTATAGGATTGGGGAATGCAAGGTTATACAACGTGTAATATAGAACCTTAAAGGCATATAAATGAAAAGCAAGTGCATCAAACACAACAAATAACATAAAAGTCATCAAAATTGCATCCAAATTAGTATCACAATCTCAACTCTCAAGAATAGAATAATAATGCAATTCGACCATTAGAAGTTTTATATAAATCATAACTCATAAGTTCATAAGATAAGTATAGAATGATTGATCTTCCTTTGGTGTTCTCAATGTGCTAAGAGTATTTGCAAGTGAAAATCTAGCTAAATCCACAAAAGATCAAAAAAAAATTGAGAGTTCTGAAGAGATATGTTGAGATATGGGAAGAGATTTGGCAAGATATGGTGACATAGGAGTGATCACAATCGAGTTGTGGGAATGTCACACTTTATCTCATCTTGCCCTTCATCTCATCTCACCATTTGAAAAAGCGAGATATCTCGCACGAAAAGATCTAAAACCATGCAAGAGATTATCAAGCCTTCATTCGCGTGTCCCAGCCTTGAAAGCACATCTTCCGAGTAAGTTAAAAGAATTCCTCGCCCCTACCCTCAGCCCATGCAACACTAAGGGCCCTCACATCTACACTGTAGCCTCCCTAACTTTGTTCCCCATTGTTAGGCCTGAAAACTATTCCAACTCCATCGCAGTTCACCCATGTCCCCTCCATTACTGTTCCCCCCCCCCCCCCAAAAAAAAGAAAACCTAACCACTTCCTAACAGCAATAGCCTCCCCCATCACCTCCTTCTTCCTTCAACACCACATCCTAACCTCACTAGGATTCCTTAAATCCCTGCACAGATTTAAACCATTCAGCTCTCTTTAGAATCACATAAGCTATAGAACCAAGTCCTAAAACTAAATTTCCCAAAGCAGCCTCGAATTCCAGTTTTCAGAAGCTCTGCACTTCAACTTCTTCGAGTGGAATTTGAAGAATTCTGAAATTGTCAGAAAAGCCCTAAACACCTAATGACCTCAGTCCCTCATTCACTAAATCAGTTCTGAAGTGCAGATCAGGAGCAGTCATAATCCTGATCTGCAGAACCAGCAAAACCCCAGGCTTCTGCCAGCCCTAACTGAAACCCTAATTTGAATTTGAATATGAATCTCAAAATATGAAATTTAATCTCCAATATAATTCAGATCTGAAATTCATCTTCAGGTAGGTGAGAACTGCTTTAAAAACCCCAAAAACCCCTCTACCTAATGCTAGAATATCTAGGGAAGCCACATTCTAGGGAAATTACAGATTTACCCATTACCCAAGATCTGTGGTTACATCACCAGGTCTGGGGTTAGGGTATTTTGGTCAATTCCCTAGACTTAGGCTTTGCCCAAGAAGTACCAGCAAAAGGGGGAAGAATTTTAGGGTTTCTAAGGAGGTGATTTAGGGTCTGATGAGCCTGAAATCCAGATCCAAATTCTATTGCAAACAGAATTCCAGATTTTGAAATTCAACCTCAAACAATCAAATTAGGGTTGGATGGATTTGGCCACAGTGGAAAGAGGGCTATTCCTTGCTGGTTCTGCTGTCCAGAACTGATCTCTATTACTGTCCTCTCAAATAGAATGGATCTAATTGATCAGAAACTAACAAAATAAGATTTATTGGACTTTGAAATATCTGCCGAATTCTAATGTAGAAGATTAAGTACAGGTGTTTTACAAATTGGGACATAGGACTGAATTGAAGAAACTAACAGTAGGGATGGTACCTAGAGGTATATGCAATCTGAATAGAGGTAGAAGGTGGTTTAAGGGCTGGGAATGGGGGTTTCCTAATGGGATTAGGATTTGCTGCCGTGGGGAAGAAGAGGAAAGGGGGAGGGTCACCGTGGCTTGTAGGAGGGGCTGGAGTTACAAGAAACAAAAGGGCAAGGGGCAGAGGTTATTTGCAATGGGGTGGGGATAGGTTCCTCGTAGGGGTGTCAATGGTGCGGTTTGGAGTGGTTTCGGGCTGGCCTTGACGGCTTTGGGCTGTGATGCGTCCAAAATCTGCTCAGCCCTTAGATCTCCTCGTGATGTCCTGCAAAACGAAAGCGTCAGATGTGGCCCGACCGCTGGGGTCGGGAGTCCACCTCCAAAGGCTAAGTCAGTTGATGAACTTAATCACAAACGGCTCTGCTAGAAGCGCAGAGCTAAGGAATGAAGAACTGGGAAAGGTGATCTAGATAGCAGATCGCTGATAGTTTAGGTCTATCAGTATGTATCTGAACCTGAGTCTCAGATAGTATTCTTTTTCATCCCCTCACCTTGTATGGTAGTGAGGTTTATATAGAGTGTACCTTCGAATCTCCTTCGTTGGATGCACTTGAGCCTTCTTCGGGTAGTCGTTGGATCTTAACAGTTAGATCCGTTGAGCAATAGACTTCTACTGGTTTGGACTAGTAGAGGACTCCTAAGATAACCTTTAGGTTATGTGATGATTATCCCTTCGATAATGATTATCCGCAGCCGTCAATTCGAGTCTGCCATTATTAGGGTGATTACCCTAATCCATAAGTAGGATTAGGGTGTGCTTGCAGCCGAATAAGCTTTCTTCTTCAGCAAGCCATCTTCCGGATCTGGTTCGCTCGGGAGCGAGTCGGATCTCTCCGTCTCGACCGAGATCGAGGGTCGGACCAGGTATGAACCCGGTCTGATCATAATCTCTCCGTATCACGAGCCCCCCAGACCAAGCGTTCGGTCGATCCCGAGGGCTTGGTTTTTAACTGGGTTCGTCCTCAGGTGATAATCTCTGCATGCTTCATTAAATGTCATATCACATTTAATGCGGTGGTCACTTTTCCTCGAGCGTTGTGAGTGTAAGGCCACATATCTCCTTGCAGTTGATCTGTCGTGGCTCACGTCATCCAAGCGACGGTTTTCAAACGCCTATTTCGGATTTGTGAGTTCAAACTTTCAAAACGTCTTTCAATCTTGATCGCTGATTTTGAATCAATCTCGATCGTTCAGATTCCCGAACACTCGTGCGGGAGTTTTAAAAGCGGTTCGTTGTCTTCGTAGGTTTCATTCTTCCGTCTCCGGAATTTGAACCTTTGTTGTCCGCTTCGCGCCTTCTTGCTCTCAAGCTTCCGCCTCACTTGAATCGGTAAGTTTACTGTGTCTTTTTCTTTTTGTAGTTTATCGAAACAAGTAATGGCGGACGATAGGGCTTCTCCGGTACCCAGTGTTGGTAATAGCGAGTGAGGCTTTTGCTTCTCCTGCTCCCGAACGATCGGATAGTGATAACAAAACCCTAAGCTGTCCTCTGCGCGAGTTCGCTAAAGTTTCTCAAAAAGGTTTAGAAAGAAAAACCGAAACTTCTCCCTGTCCTTCTCGAGTCTGGATCTTCCAAGATTGTCGAGTCTTCTAGGCACCTCAAACTTCCGGGTCCGATGGTGGACTCGGCTCTATTCCCTCCATTTACAATGAGGAAACCCTTTTTTCAATCTGTCCAAGATTTTGATTTTCCTTCCTCATATCAAAGTTAGGGCTCCCCACCCCGATGAGAGGATTGATTCATCCCTTTCGGGTGAATTTTATCTCGTATATAGATGCACCGGAAAGCGGGGTTCGCTTTCCCTTTTTTAATCCTTTGTTCTCCGCGATTCCGAATCACTGGAACATTTGTCCCGGAATGCTCCCCCCAATAGCCGGCGTCTTATCGTCGGCTTCTTGGGTTTGTGTTTTGAACTTGGCATTACGCCATCTCTTTCTCTTTTTGTACATTTTCATGTTCTATCTATCTCCCATCCTCCTGGATGGGTTTTTCTGTCCAAACGCAATAAGGCTGAACTTGATTGGAGGGGCAGCATCCTTGTCAAAGGAACTTGCCTTTCTAACCACAAAAGATGGCGCGAACGATACTTTTTCTCTGTCGAGCGCCTTCATCGATCTTAACTTCCCAACCGCTCGAAGGAGGTGTACTTCTTCTTCCGAGAATAACCGAGGCCTTCCCTTATCCCGGAGAAGACGAGGCAGCCGTCAGGAAGATCAAATCCATTCCATGGTATCAAGAGATACATGGACTTGAAGTGGAGTATAACTCCATTCTCCAGTACTGGGGCCTGGCTCATTGTGAGCTTCTAACCACCATCCTTTAATTTTACTGAATTGATATGTCTTTAATTCTGACTCTTGTCATTCTTCTTTGCGGTGCCTCCAAGAATGAACCCCGAGAGCTCATGGGGTGAAGGCCGCTAGGGCCGTTGTGACAGACCGAGCAACGATCGCCCGCAGCCTTGACCGTAGATCAAGAGGCTTCTATTCCCTCTCCCGACCCCCTCTTATAGGGGTATCGGGAATATCGGGCCCGTGGGCGATGCTTCGGGTAAAGGGAAGAAACCAATGGTGGAGAGGTCTAATGTCTCTTCCTCCGCCCGAACCAAGAGGAGGCATGACACAATTGATGCTCCCTCTAATAAAAAATCCAAAGCTTCGACGGATGGTGAGGAGGTCTTCACCCCCTAGTGGACCCTGAAGATGACCGACAGGGTGACTCGGGATCCCGAGAAAGCCGCTGAAATGGAACTCCCTCAGTTTTGCTCCTTCTGATCGCCAGGAATTTGAAGCCCTGGATGACACCTCCCTTGTTAGTCAATCTACAAGGTACCGGTCTTCTTGCTTAATTATTTTTTCATAATTTCTTATGACTCCTTCTGATATTTCCCGCCTTCCCAGGAATGCTGTGTTGAGCTTTTATCAACACATGGAAGCATTGAGCCGGGTTGGTCACACTAGCTCCTTGCTGCAAACCTGTGAAGAGAATTTGGCGAAAGCCAATTCAGAAATAGAACAGCTGACTGCAGCTGCAGAAAAAGCATGAGGAAGAAGTGATCTCCCTCAAGGAGGCCCTCGAAGCGTCGAAGATTCGTGCCGCTGCTGCCGAGCGCGAGGCCAGGAAGCAAAAAGCAGCTGCCACGTTGTTTGGTGACAGGCTTAATTTCAAAAGTAGGGAGCTCGAAGAACATCTGAAGTTGGCGATCCCTAGCAAACCCGAGCATATAAAGCCAGAGCTTCGGAAGGAGTGTGTTCGGAAATACCTGAACAGCGTACCTTTCTCCGAGCTGCTAGGTATCTACAACCTTCAAGCTTATCGCTTAGGGCAGAACGACGTTTGGGAGCAAATCCTCGGATCAATCCCTGGCTTCGACACTGCTCCCTTTCGTGAGGTGTGCCACAAAGAGGTCTTCGGGAAAGTTGGTATGGATCTCCCGGACTGGGCTCAGGAAGAAGATGATCCTTTTCCAGCCGACCCTCAATATGAGGCATACCCGGTGACGAGCCGGCACTTCCCGGAGGAGAAATCACAAGCCGAGTCTCAAGTTGCTCTTTGTAGAGGACTCGGCCGATGCCATTCTTGAGGAAGGCTCTTCTCATGATCCTGAGAAAAGTCCTCCCGACCAGGGTCCCTCGGGCAACAATGAAGAAAAGGCTTAGGAAGTTATCTTTTTGTACAGATTTACCCTTTCATTAATGAATAGACATTTCTTTCTCATGTTGGCCTTTACATTTCCCCGTCTACTGCCGAAATTTTGCCTTAAATATCAAAGTATTAATGATAAAACTCATCACTTAACTTTACATTCATTGCCGAATAATAATCTTGTAGAAATATTGTGAAGATGCGTTTCGGGAAGATGCATTAATCTTCTCCACTACTTCATTATCCTCTGATTTTGAAAAATTACTTTTTTGCTCCTCGCTAACTCGAAAGTTGTTTGCAGGAGTCTTCTTTGTAACTTCCACAACCAAGTGGAAGCAGTTACTAGACTCAATAGGTTGAGCAATGAAGTTTCTAGGCTTCGGGAAATCTCTGAAGCTAAAGATGTTGAGATTGCTCGCCTTCGGAATCTAGCTTGGGAGGTGGCAGGAGAAAAAAATTCAATGATTGGTCGTCTTCGGTCGGACTTGGATGATGTCGGGGAGAAGATCCGGCGATGCGAGAGCACAGTTGGAAAGTCGGAGCCAAAGGATCGCAAACGTTACCCGAAAGGCAAGCTGTCGTTCCTTTGCCCGAATCCCTTCCAACTGATGTTCGCAGAGCTGCGTCTTCAAGTATTTACACAGTAAACCTTTTGTTGATATGCTGAATGCTTATAACTTGCAAGCGTACCGGGATGGTGAGAACGAAGTATGGGAATCAATATTAAGGTAGGATCCTCATTTTGATACGACTCCCAACAGTGCTGTTTGCCATCCTGAAGTATTTACCGACTCGGGTATTCCTCTTCCCGATTGGACCAAGGATAAGATTGATCCTGGCACCTTCCGATCCGGATATTATGCATTATCTGGAAGATTCTCCTGTTTATTCTCCCCTGGAAGAAGTCAATTATGACGAGCTTGTCCTGAATGCGAGTTTGGTCGAGGACCATGCTTCTCCTGGACAAGCTGGACAAAGAGTATGAAATTGCGGAGGATTTTATGCATACCGAAATATTTTTGTAATCCTCTTCTCTTCTTTTCCTTGAATCCCCACCAATGGTTGACTCATATGTTTGTTCTAGCAAAGTCGCGTCGATCTTGTATAACTTCTTAACAGTCACCTATGATGACTTTATTTTTTGACCGAAGATTGTATCCAGCTCTTTTAATTGTTTTGATACAGACCTCTTTGGATCTTTTGAAGAAATAAGAAATTAACTTTATCTTGAACTTTGCTAGCCACTTGAATCGCTGTTGCATAAGGTCTTAGTTGTTTGAAACAATGCCTTTACTTAAGGATTTCCGGAGAAATACAATAAGTCTGAGAAGGAACTCACTCGGGTTTTAAATCGATGCCTTTACTTAAGTATAATTCAAAAATTCAATAAGTCTTTAAGGAACTTACTCGGGTTTTCAACCGACACCTTGCAAATGGAACTCACTCGGATTTTCATCCGATGCCTCGACTTAAGAAAGTCCAAAAATTTCCATAAGTGTTGAAGGACCCACACAAATTTTCATCCGATGCCTTATAGTTGGATCTTGTTCTTGAATGTGGTGTATGATGCCCCCCAATCAAAAGATAGTTTGTTGAAAGCCAAAAATTGCATTGATTGAGTTGAAAATGATTACATCGCGAACAAAATTGAAATCATCCTCAAGGATAAAACTTTTTGAGATGCCTAGCATTCCACGAACGATCCAACTCTTTCTGGGTGTTGATGTTCTTCAGCTTGTAAGCTCCTGAACCGACCGGTTTCACAGTCATATAAGGTCCTTCCCAGGAAGGGTCCAATTTTCTTTGGTGACGCGGGTCGGAAGCTAGGGTGTTTCTCAACACCAAATCTCCGGCTAAGTACCGACGATTCTTCACTCGAGTATTATAATGAGACGCTATCCTTCTTTGATAATGTTGAGTTAGTGCTATTGCCTTTGCCTGAACTTCGTCCAACAAATCAAGACTATCAAGCAGCCCTTGTTCATTTGCTTTTTCCTCGAACTCTTGATCCCGTAATGTCCCCGCCATTATCTCCACTGGTGCCAATGCTTCGGATCCATATGCCAACTTTGAATGGAGTTTCTCCTGTGGGTGTTCGAACCGTAGTTCTATAAGCACACAGTACATTATGAAGTTCTTCGACCCAAGAAGTTTTGTCAGCTTCGAGTCTTCTCCTTATTCCTTCCAGTAGCGTTCGGTTAATAACCTCTACCTATCCATTGCCTTGGGGGTATGCCATTGAGGACATACGATGCTTGATCATATATGTTCCACAGAATTGCTCAAATTGTGGACAGTCGAACTGAGTACCATGGTCAGTGACAATAATCTTTGGAATCCCAAAGCGATATATGATTGATTCAAGCACAAATTTCTCCACTTTTTCTCAAGAATTGCCGCCGGTGCACCGGCTTCTACCCATTTTGTGAAGTAATCAATTGCTACTATCGATATTCCCGCCCTTTGATGCCTTAGTGAATTTGCCCATGATATCAATTCCCCACATCGCAAAGGGAATGGGATTTAGAATTGAAGTCATAGTTTCCACCGGGCGCTTCGATACTGTAGCATGAATTTGACAGTTACCACATCGACAAACGTATTCCATAGCAGCCTCTTGGACCATAGGTCAATATAACCCAAGTCTCAGAATTTTGTGAGCCAGGGCTCGTCCACCAATGTGAGCTCCACAAATTCCTTCATGAACCCCAGACCAAAGCTGATTTTGCTCCTTCGGGGCCTATACATTTCATAAGGGGTCCAAAGATAAGATCTTTTGTATAGTCTCCCATTCTCAATGACAAATCTAGCTAATCGAATCTTGATCAACCTTGCCTCTACTTTGGATCCTCGGGTAATTTGTCATCCCTTAGATACTCGATTATTGGATCCATCCAAAGAACGTTCGCTTCAATATAAGAAATTTCTTTCTCATGATAACTTGGAAAAGTTATCTCTTCAATGTAGACCGAAGGGTCTAGATTCTTTTCCTTGGCATTGGCTAGTCGGGATAGCTCATCTCGCCATTGGATTTTCATTCCTCGAAATCCGAGATATCTTCAAATTCCGAAATTGGTTTTGAAATGCCTACACTATCTCTTGATATTTCTGCAAGCGTGGTTCTTTAATATCATACTCCCCTTGGACTTGGTTGACTATAATTTGAGAGTCACTATAAATAATAACATCTGAAATAGATAATGCTTTTGACAACCGAAGTCCTGCTATCAGAGCCTCATATTCTGCTTCGTTATTACTTGCGTCAAATGCGAATCTCAAAGCATATCGAATAATAAATCCTGTTGGACTTTTTAATAGAATTCCAGCTCCTGCTCCATCTTTATTACTCGAACCATCCACATATACCTCCCAAGTGGTTGGTATAATGGGATCCTCAATGGTGGGTTCCACTGGTGCATTAGTTTCCACTACAAAGTCGGCTAATGCCTGAGCCTTGATTGCAGTTCTGGGCTTAAAGCTCACTTGGAACTCGCTGAGTTCAACCGACCAAGACACCATCCTTCCAGACAAATCAGGTTTGTTAAAAACTTTACTAAGAGGAAAAGTTGTAAATACCACAATTGGATGAGCCTGAAAATATGGCCTTAGCTTCCCGGCGGCCATCATGAGAGCCAGAGCCTGCTTCTCAATCTGTGAATATCTTGTCTCCGCATCTAGCAACACGTGGCTTACATAGTAAATCGGCCACTGTTTTTTATCTTTTTCCCGAACAAGTACTGCACTGACCGCCGAAAGGGACGTCGCTAGATATAGCTGTAATAATTCCCCCTTCTCTGGTCTCGACAGGATCGGTGGTTGTCCAAGTGCTTCTTTTAATTCCTCGAAAGCTTTCTAGCACTCTTCAGTCCACTTTCCTTCCTTACTGCCCTTCAGGTCTTTAAGTGCCTTGAAGAAAGGCAAACATTTTTCTCCAGACTTGGAGATGAATCGATTTAAAGCAGCAACTCTCCCTGTTAAACATTGCACATCCCGAACAGTTTTGGGAGCCTCCATATCAATCAGAGCTTGTATTTTGGCAGGATTAGCCTCAATTCCCCTTCAGGATACCATGAAGCCCAAAAATTTGCCCGAGGAGACTCCAAAGGCACATTTTTCTCGGGTTTAGCTTCATTTGATGTTTCCAGCATCTGAGAATACCTCAGTCAAATCTGCAATATGATTTGCTTTTGTAAAGCTTTTCACTAGCATGTCGTCAACATAAGCTTCAACATTCTTTTCTATCAGCTCTTTGAAAATCTTGTTGACGGCCCTCTGATATGTTGCTCCCGCATTCTTCAGACCAAAAGGCATGACCTTGTAATAATAGCTCTCACGATCAGTCATGAAAGCCGTATACTTCTCATCATCCTTATTCATAAGGATCTGATTATACCCCGAGTAGGCATCCATGAAACTTAAAGTTTCATATCCTGCAATCGCATCTATCAAGAGGTCAATCCGAGGCAACGGGTAGCAATCTTTTGGGCAAGCTTTGTTTAGATCTGTGTAGTCCGTACACATCCTCCACTTCCCATTCGCCTTTTTCACCATCACCACGTTGGCCAACCAAGTTGGGCACTCGATTGGTTCTATTAAACCAGAATTCTTAAGTTTTTCAACTTCGCTTCGAACGGCTTCATACTTTTCAATAGAGAAATTTCTTCTTTTCTCGTATCACTGGTTTCGCCTTAGGGTCTATCCGTAGTTTGTGCTCTGCAATGGCCCGATCGATTCCCGGCATGTCCTCGGCAGACCATGCAAATACATCTTTATTCTGCTTTGAAGAAATAACTTCAACTCATCTTTAAATTCTTCCAAATTTGCTCGCACCCGATATAAGTAATCTTTTTCTCATCCTCGGTACACAGCTGGATTTGTTCCAGCTTCTCCACCGGTTCGGGTCTTTGCATCTCTTCTCTTCCCGATCATCTCGAACTTCTATGAGGAGGGCGCTTACCTTCCTCGGGCCCTCCTTGTCTTTTAAATAGGCAACATAACACTGCCGAGAGATCTTTTGGTCGAGGAGACTTGACCAATTCCCATATCGATCCGGAATTTTATCTTCAGCGCTTTGTCGAAACAATAGCACCTATCTTGGATAAAGATGGTCGCCCGAGGATCATATTATAAGTCGGCAGTTCCCGAACCACCAAAAAATTGATTCGAACAGTTGTTTCCTTAGGAAAACTTCCAATGGATAAATCCAACTGGACCGATCCTTCCGCCACCGGCAGATGACCCCCGCAAAACCATATAGATGTGTGGATGAAGGTTTCATCAAGTCCCGATCCACCTTCAATTTTTGATACACTTCGTAGAAAATTAGGTCACCGGCAGACCTCGTATCAATCAAAACTCTATGCACTTCCCGTCGTGCATCTCTACCTTGATGACTATAGCATCATCATGAGGTAAACAAACATCTCTTCCGTCTTCCTCGCTAAAGGTGATAGAATCTTCACCATTCAGCTTCTTCCGCGTCTGCGTCTCTCCGGTTCCAACAAATTTGGATTTTGTTTTCAGACTCCAGAGTGATTCGGGCTCTGGTCCCCCGAAGATGGTAAGGATTGGTGACCGAGTAGCTTCAATCACCTCCTTGCCCTTCTTAGATTTTGGGGCCTCCCTTGATCGTTCCGAACTAACCGAACGATCCCTTTTCGGAGCAGCCGCACGTGGCTCACGTGGCTCCTCCCTTCTTCTGCTAACGAAACTCGACAGATGTCCCCGAGATATTAATCTCTCAATATCCCGCCTTCGAGATGACGACGATCATTAGTATAATGACCATAGTCCTTGAGGAATCGGCAATACTTTTCTCGATCCTGCTGCTCTCCGGGTTTAAAAAGAATTTTAGGCGGCCACTTCAAAATATTTTTTCTTTTGAGGATATTTAAAATATCAGCCCGAGGAGCATTCAATGGAGTGTACTCACTTTTACCGGGGGACCTTTGGCGCCAAGCCCGAGATTTTCCAACCCGATCACGAACATTTTTCTTTGGCTTCTCGCTTCGCTCAGAGCCTTCGTTCTTTATTGGAGACTTTATTATCTCCTTGGCGCGCATCTAGAATCTCCATGACTTCAGCTTCGCTTCTAGCATCTCTGTACCAACTCAACATAAGTCGCAGGCATATCCCGTAGTAATAACTCCAGGAGTTTCCGATTAGTGAGTCCCGTGAATAGAGAGCAGCTTTTGGCTACTTGTTCATCCAAATTTTCTATCTCCACGTCACTTTGTTGAATCTTTTCGAAACTCTCCGATTGATTCGCTCTTTCCTTGTTTGACAAGAAACAAGGTTTCTTCCGTTTTCTTGACCTGTATTCCACTCCGGAATCGCCCTATGAATTGGCGCGCCAATTCGTCAAAGTTTACGATCCTTCCGGAGGGGAGGTTCGAAAACCACTTTTGTGCTTGCTCCGATAAGTGATGAACCAAAAACCTCGCATAAAATTTCATCGAATTACACGAAACGCCATGGTCCGTTGGTAATAGCCGATGTGAGTCGTTGGATCTCCGGAGCCATCGAATGTTGAAAAGGTAGGCAAACGGAAGTTACGGGAAACCGATATCCCGCAATTGGCTCGGCAAAGGAGTCTTCCGAATGACCGAGTAAATATCCTCGCTTATTCTTCCCTTAGCCAACCGCCCTAATTTCTCATTGATGTTGGCCAATTCCTAACCAATCTGGGTCGGGTGATCTTCAACAATATGATCACGACCTCGATTAACACGATCATCCCGTGCTACTCGATCATCACGAACAGCCCGTCCTTCCCGAGCATTCCGCTCGTCGCGAATCGCTCGATCATCACGAACGGTTCTTCCGACGGTGGGTGAGTGAGTTCTTACCCCCGTATCCAACCTTGTGTTTGAATCGGTTGTACTCTCTTGCGGTCTGTCGAACCGATCGTCTCGCCTCGGTTGATCATCGATCCACCTAAGTCCTCGGTCTCCTTCACGGAAACTCGATCGATATTCCGGTCTTCACCAATCTCTGGTCACGTGGCAATGCACGTCTCCCTCGAATCGCTACGATCGGGCTCTTGTGGTAAAACCACTCGTCCTGGTGAGCATGCGGAGTGCTTGGCTCACCTCCAAGAGTTGAATCTTTACCCGATCCAATTGATCTTGGATTGTATCGAGGAGGAGGATTACGTCCTCCCCGCCACCATCTACCTCGATAGGATTTTGGCTTTCCTGGGGAATATCCGGATTATTCACTCCAGGGATCTGAACACCAGAATTGCGTTGTGCAGCGGCTGCTGCGACTGCTGATCTAGTCACCATGGCTTTTCAAGTTGTTTCCCACAGACGGCGCCAATTGATGCGTCCAAAATCTGCTCAGCCCTTAGATCTCCTCGTGATGTCTTGCAAAACGAAAGCGTCAGATGTGGCTCGACCGCTGGGGTCGGGAGTCCACCTCCGATGGCTAAGTCAGTTGATGAACTTAATCACAAACGGCTCTGCTAGAAGCGCAGAGCTAAGGAATGAAAAACTGGGAAAGGTGATCTAAATAGCAGATCGCTGATAGTTTAGGTCTATCAGTATGTATCTGAACCTGAGTCTCAGATAGTATTCTTTTTCATCCCCTCACCTTGTATGGTAGTGAGGTTTATATAGAGTGTACCTTCGAATCTCCTTCGTTTGATGCACTTGAGCCTTCTTCGGGTAGTCGTTGGATCTTAACAGTTAGATCTGTTAAGCAATAGACTTCTACTAGTTTGGGCTAGTAGAGGACTCCTGAGATAACCTTTAGGTTATGTGATGATTATCCCTTCGATAATGATTATCCGCAGCCGTCAATTCGAGTCTGCCATTATTAGGATGATTACCCTAATCCATAAGTAGGATTAGGGCGCGCTTGCAGCCAAATAAGCTTTCTTCTTCAGCAAGCCATCTTCCGGATCCGGTTCGCTCGGGAGCAAGTCGGATCTCTCCGTCTCGACCGAGGTCGAGGGTCGGACCAGGTATGAACCCGGTCTGATCATAACCTCTCCGTATTAGGCTGAAAAACCCCCAGCCCAAGCACATCCCATTTAAAAGATAAAACGGTTTCGCTGCAATGTTCTGTTTTAAGTATTGCTGTGTTGCAAATCTGATTGGTGGTTTCTACCCAACAAAGGGAGTTTGTTCAGTGGTTTTCATACCTTTGATTTTGGTCTCTGGTTTGCACTTAGCACTCTTAAAAAAATCAAATTTAAGAAACAAGAAACACAAGAAAACAAAAGTACTACAAAACAAATAGAGGCAAGATGAAAACAGTCAAGAAGAGTAGAAGACACTAAGGCTCTTTTTGGCATCAATTCCTAAGAAACAGGAAACAAAAGAAAACGGAAGTACTTCATAACAAATAGAGCAAAATGAAAACAGGTCAAGAAGAGTAGAAGACACTAAAGCTCTTTTTGGTATTGATGCGTCCAAAATCTGCTCAGCCCTTAGATCTCCTCTCGATGACCTGCAAAACGAAAGCGTCAGATGTGGCCCGACCGCAGGGGTCGGGGGTCGGGAGTCCACCTTCGAAGGCTAAGTCAGTTGATGAACTTAATCACAAACGGCTCTGCTAGAAGCACAGAGCTAAGGAATAAAGAACTGGGAAATGTGACCTAGATCGTAACCCGCTGATAGTTTACGTCTATCAATAAGTATCTGAATCTGAGTCTCAGATTGTGTGTTTTTTTATCTCTCCCACCTCGTATGGCAGTAGGTTTATATAGAGTGTACCTTCGAATCTCCTTCGTTGGATGCACTTGAGCCTTCTTCGGGTAGTCGTTGGATCTTAACAGTTAGATCCGTTGAGCAATAGATTTTTACTAGTTTGGACTAGTAGAGGACTCCTAAGATAACCTTTAGGTTATGCGATGATTATCCCTTCGATAATGATTAGCCGCAGCCGTCAATTCGAGTCTACCATCATTAGGGTAATTAACCTAATCCATAAGTTGGATTAGGGCGTGCTTGTAGCTGAATAAGTTTTCTTCCTCAGCAATCCATCTTCTGATCCGGTTCGCTCGGGAGCGAGTCGGTTCCTCTCCGACTCTCGACCGGGGTCGAGGGTCGAACCAGGTATGAACCTGGTCCGATCATAATTTCTCCATATCACGAGCCCCCCAGACCAAGCGTTGGTCGATCCCGAGGGCTTGGTTTTTAACTGGGTTCTTCGTCAAGCGATAATCTCTGCGTGTTCCATTAAATGTCATATCACATTTAATGCGGTGGTCACTTTTCCTCGAGCGTTGTGAGGGTAAGGCCACGTGTCTCCTTGCAGTCGATCTGTCGTGGCTCACGTAATCCAGGCGACGATTTCCGAATGCCCGTTTAGGATTCGTGAGTTCAAACTTTCAAAACGTCTTCTAATCGCGATCGTCGATTTTGAATTAGTCTCGATCGTTCAGGTTCCCAAACACTCGTGCGGGTGTTTTAAAAGCGGTTCGTTGTCTTCGTAGGTTTCATTCTTCCAGTCCGGAATTTGAACCTTTGTTGTCCGCTTCGCGCCTTCCCGCTCTCAAGCTTTTGCCTCACCGAATCAGTAAGTTTACTGGTCTTTTTCTTTTTGTAGTTTACTGAAACAAGTAATGGCGGATAATAGGGCTTCTCAGGTACCCAATGTTGTAATAGTAGTGGTAATGAAGCTTTTGCTTCTCCTCCTTCCGAACAGTCGGATAGTGATAACAAAACCCTAACTGTCCTCTAGCGCGAGTTTGCTGAAGTTTCTCAAAAAGGTTTAGAGAGAGAAACCGAAACTTCTTCTGTCCTCCTCGAGTCTGGATCTTCCAACACTGCCGAGTCTTCTAGGCAGCCTCAAACTTCCAGGTCCGATGGTGGATCTGGCTTTGTTCCCTCCATTTACAAGGAGGAAACCCTTCTTTCAAACCATCCAAGATTTTGATTTTCCTTCCTCTTATCGAAGTTAGGGCTCCCCATCCCGATGAGAGGGTTGATTCAACCTTTCGGGTGGATTTTCTCTCGTACATAGATGCACCGGAAAGCGGGGTTCGCTTTCCCTTTGTTCTCCGCAGTTCTGAATCATTGGGACATTTGTCCCAAAATGCTCCTTCCCAATAGCTGGCGTCTCATCGTCGGCTTCTTGGGTTTGTGTTTTAAACTTGGCATTACGCCATCTCTTTCTCTCTTTGTACATTTTCATGTTCTTTCTATCTCCCATCCTCCCGAATGGGTTTTTCTATCCAAACGCAATAAGGCTGAACTTGATTGGAGGGGCAACATCCTTGCCAAAGGAACTTGCCCTTCTAACCACAAAAGATGGCGCGGACGATATTTTTTCTGTCGACCGCCTGGAGGCGGTGGACTTTTTCTTCCGAGAATAACCGAGGCCTTCCCTTATCCAAAGAAGACGAGGCAGCCGTCAGGAAGATCAAATCCATTCCATGGTATCAAGAGATACATGGACTTGAGCTTCTAACCATCATCTTTTAATTTTACTGAAGTGATGTGTCTTTAATTCTGACTTTTGCTCTTCTTTACAGTGCCTCCAAGAATGAACCCTAAGAACCTGCGAGTGAAGGCTGCTAGGGCCGTTGCGACAGCCGAGCAACGATCGCCTAGAGCCTTGACCGTTGATCAAGAGGCTTCTGTTCCCTCTCCCGACCCCTCTTACAGGGGTATCAGGAATATCAGGCCCGTGGCTGATGCTTCGGGTAAAGGGAAGAAGCCAATGGTGGAGAGGTCTAATGTCTCCTCCTCCGCCTGAACCAAAAGGAGGCATGATACAATTCATGCTTCCTCCCATAAAAAATCCAAAACTTCAACGGATTGTGAGGAGGTCTTCACCCCCCAGTGGACCCTGAAGTTGACCGACAGGGTGACTCGGGACCCTGAGAAAGCTGCAGAGTGGAGCTCCCTCATTCTTGTTCCTTCTGATCGCCAGGAATTTGAAAACCTGGATGACGTTGCCCTTGTTAGTCAATCCACAAGGTACCGGTCTTCTTGCTTATTTATTTTTTCATAATTTCTTATAACTTCTTCGATAATTTCCGCCTTCCCAGGAATGCTGTGTTGAGCTTCTATCAACACATGGAAGCATTGAGCCGGGTTGGCCGCAATAGCTCCTTGCTGCAGACTTGTGAAGAGATTTTGGCCACAGCCAATTCTGAGATAGACCGGCTGACTGCAGCTGCCGAGGAGCTGCAGAGAAAGCATGAGGAAGAAGTGATCTCCCTCAAGGAGGCCCTTGATGCTTCGAAGGCTCGTGTCGCTGTTGCCGAGCACGAGGCCAGGAAGCAAAAAAAAGCTGCCACGTTGTTTGGTGATGGGCTTGAATTTCAATGTAGGGAGAACGAAGAATATCTGAAGTGGGCGGTCCCTAGCAAGCTCGAGCATATCAAGCCAGAGCTTCGGAAGGAGTGTGTTGGGAAATACCTAAACAACGTACCTTTCTCCAAGCTGCTAGGTGCCTACAACATTCAAGCTTATCGCTTGAGGCAGAATAACGTTTGGGAGCGAATTCTTGCATCAATCCCTTCCTTCGATACTGCTCCCTTTCGTGAGGTGTGCCATAAAGAGGTCTTCGGGAAGTTAGGCATGGATCTTCCAGACTGGGCTCGGGAAGAAAATGATCCTTTTCCAGCTGACCCACAATATGAGGCATATCTGGCTGACGAGCCGGCACTTCCAGAGGAGAAGTCACAAGCCAAGTCACAAGCTGCTACTAAAGAGGACTCTGACAATGTTATTCTTGAGGAAGGCTCTTCTCGGGATCCTGAGAAAAGTCCTCTCGACCAGGGTCCCTCGGGCAACAATGAAGAAGAGGCTAAGGGAGTTATATTTTTTTTTTTTTGGGAAAGATTGACCTCCTTGCTAATGAATAGACACTTCTTTTTCATATTGGCCTTCCCTGTCTCCTGCTGAAATCTTGTCTTGAATATCAAAATATAAATGATAAAACTTATCACTTAACTTCACATTTTTCGACGAATAATAATCTTGTAGAAATATTATGAAGATGCGTTTTGGAAAGATGCATTAATCTTCCCCACTACTTCATTTACTGCAAAGTCCACACGTTTCCCTTCTCGTATCTGCGAAGTCCAAACGTTTCCTTGCTCTGGTATACCATTCACTGTTTCCAATTAATCGAAAATACATTTATTATTACAATGGCGGTGCGACGATTGGAGGTATCCCTGCATCGGGTGCTCGCCTCCACATGTTTCCATGTGGCATCCCTCCTACCGTTGATCTTACTTTCTGCGGATTTCGAAGCGTCATTTCGATCTGGGCCATTGGTTGTCCTTAGCTCTCAACCGTCGTCTTAATACCTGAGGCTATTTAAAGCCTTCGTGGGTACTCTCCATCTATCCTGCTATCTGCAAGTTAGATTTGCTAAAGCGACATTCTGTCCTCCTGTTTGCTTCCGTATTCCTCGTACTCCAACAATAACTCTATCAACCTTTGAAAAAATGAGTTTTTTGATTACTCATCTCTTTCCCATTTTCCCCCTGAGTAAACTGCACAGTAGTAGTACTTGGGGTTTAGTTAATCGATTTTTCATAAGTGATAGAGAACTAGGGTTTTCCCTCTTTTCTTTCGTCGTTGGTTTATATAGTGGCTCCCAGGATTAACCCGAACTTTATTAGAGGAAAGTCTAGCAAGAAAATCGTTCCGTCGGCGGTGGTTGGGGTCAGTGAGGTGGTTTCAGCTAGTGAATCCTTCAAGCGTAAGGCGGTTGCTGTTGGTGAATCTTCAAGTCAAATTCCCACAGTTTCTATTGATGTCGTCCCTGCGCCTCTTTTGCCCGAATTGATCGCTCGTCTTTCCCAAGAAGATCTTGATCACTCCGTTGTTGATGGCGCTACTGACGCCCCTGCTGCAGAGACCGTTGGTGCACCCCCGATGGAGACTCTTCGGGCATCTGAGGCAACTATATTGGCATCTGATGAAGGTGTGGTCCCAGCAGGTGCTACTTCTATTTCCAATTCTAGTGCTTGTTTGGCATCCTCCTCCTCTCCTTTGGAGTTGGAGGATTTAGTCACTAGGAAGCGCCGTCGGGTGACAAGTGATGCAGCTCATCCTTCTCTTGATGTAGTTCATCCTTCTCATCCTTCGCCCGAATTAGTGTCAAACGAGTTTGACAAAGCGTTGGAATGGTGCACTGCTGCTCGAATGACTTCTGAGAACGCAGTTCTTTCCAAACTTCCAGATGAAGTCTTTATGAAGTCACTGGTGATGTAAGTCTTTCTTCATTATCTTTCGATTCTGAATATTACTCTTCTGCTCCTTTTTAACTCAGAAGTTGTTTGCAGGAGTCTTACTGGTAACTTCCACAACCAAGTGGAAGCAGCCTCTAGGCTCAATAGGTTGAGCAATGAAGTTTCCAGGCTTCGGGACATCTCTGAAGCTAAAGATGTTGAGATTGCTCGCCTTAGGAAACTAGCTTGGGAGGTTGCAGGAGAAAAGAATTCAGTGATCGATCATCTCCAGTTGGACTTGGATGATGCCAAGGAGAAGATTCGGCAACTGGAACGAGCAGTTGGAAAGTCAGGAGCCAAAGGATCTGGAACGTTACCCCAAAGGCAAACTGTCGTTCCTTTGCCCGAATCCCTTCCAACTGATGTTTGCAGAGCCTGCGTCTTCAAGTATTTACACGGTAAGCCTTTTGTTGATATGCTGAATGCTTATAACTTGCAGGCGTACCGGGATGGTGAGAACGAAGTATGAGAATCAATATTAAGGAAGGATCCTCATTTTGATACGACTCCCTACAGTGCTGTTTGCCATCCTGAAGTATTTACCAAACTGGGCCTTCCTCCTGACTGGATGAAAAATAAAATTGATCCTCCGCCTTCTGATCTAGATATTATGCATTATCTGGAAGACTCTCCTATTTACTCTCCCTTGGAAGGATTCAATTATGACGAGCTCGCCTTGAATGCAAGTTTGGTCGAAGACCATACTTCTCCTGGACAAGCTGGACAAAGAGTATGAAATTGCGGAGGATTTTATACATACTGAAATGTTTTTTGTAATCCTCATTTCTCCTCTTCTTTTCCTTGAATCCATACCAATGGTTGACTCATGTGTTTGTTCTAGCAAAGTTGTGCCGATCTTGTATGACTTCTTTATGATCATTGATGATGACTTTCTTTTTTGACCGAAGATTGTATCCAGCTCTTGTAATCTTATGTTTTAATACTGGCCTCTTTCGATCTTTTGAAGAAATAAGAAATTAACTTAATCTTAAACTTTGCTAGCCACTTGAATCGTTGTTGCATTAGGTCTTTGTTGTTTGAAACAATGCCTTTACTTAAAGATTTCCGGAGAAATACAATAAGTCTGAGAAGGAACTCACTCGGGTTTTAAACCGATGCCTTTACTTAAAGATTTCCGGAGAAATACAATAAGTCTGAGAAGGAACTCACTCGGATTTTAAACCGATGCCTTTACTTAAGGATTTCCGGAGAAATACAATAAGTCTGAGAAGGAACTCACTCGGGTTTTAAACCGATGCCTTTACTTAAGTATAATTCAAAAATTCAATAAGTCTTGAAGAACTTACTCGGGTTTCAAACCGTCGCCTTGCAAAAGGAACTCACTCGGATTTTCATCCGATGCCTCGACTTAAGAAATTCCGAAAAAATTCCATAAGTATTGAAGGACCCACACGGATTTTCATCCGATGCCTTATAGTTGGATCTTGTTCTTGAATGTGGTGTATGATGCCCTCCAATCAAAAGATAATTTGTTGAAAGCCAAAAATTGCATTGATTGAGTTGAAAATGTTTACATCGCGAACAAAATTGAAATCATCATCAAAGATAAAACTTTTTGAGATGCCTGGCATTCCACGAACGATCCAACTCTTTCTGGGTGTTGATGTTCTTCAGCCTGTAAGCTCCTAAACCAACTGGTTTTACAACTATATAAGGTCCTTCCCAGGAAGAGTCAAATTTTCTTTGGTGACGTGGGCCGGAAGCTAAGGTGTTTCTCAACACCAAATCTCCGACTAAATACCGACGATTCTTCACTCGAGTATTATAATGAGATGCTATCCTTCTTTGATAATGTTGAGTTCGTGCTATTGCCTTTGCCCGAACTTCGTCCAACGGATCAAGACTATCAAGCGATCCTTGCTCATTTGCTTTTTCCTCGAACTCTGATCCCGTAATGTCCCCGCCATTATCTCCACTGGTGCCAATGCTTCGGATCCATATGCCAACCTGAATGGAGTTTCTCCTATGGGTGTTCGAACCGTAGTTCTATAGGCCCAAAGTACGTTATGAAGTTCTTCGACCCAAGAAGCCTTATCAGCTTCGAGTCTTCTCTTTATTCCTTCCAGTAGTGTTCGGTTAGTAACCTCTACTTATCCATTGCTCTGGGGGTATGCCACTGAAGGAGATACGATGCTCGATCATATATGTTCCGCAAAATTGCTCAAATTGCAGGACACGATCGAACCGAGTACCATGATCGATGACGATAATCTTTGGAATCCCAAAGCGATATATGATTGACTCAAGCACGAATTTCTCCACTTTTTTCTCGGTAATTGTTGCTAGTGCACTGGCTTCAACCCATTTCGTGAAGTAATCAATTGCTACTATCAGATATTCCCGTCCGCCTGACCCTTGGTGAATTTGCCCATTATATCAATTCCCCACATCGCAAAGGGAATGGGATCTAGAATTAAAGTCATGGTTTCCGCCGGGCGCTTCGATACTGTAGCATGAATTTGACAGTTGCCACATCGACGAACATATTCCATAGCAACCTTTTGGACCTTAGGCCAATACAACCCAAGTCTTAGAATTTTGTGGGCCAGGGCTCGTCCACCCATGTGAGCCCCACAAATTCCTTCATGAACCTCAACCAAAGCTGACTTTGCTCCTTCGGGGCCTATACACCTCATAAGGGGTCCCGAATAAGATCTTTTGTATAGTCTCACATTCTGGATGACAAATCTCACCGATCGTATCTTGATCAACCTTGCCTCTTTCGGATCCTCAGGTAATTTGTCATCTCTTAGATATTCAATTATTGGATCCATCCAGCAACGCTCTGCTTCAATATAAGAAATTTCTTTCTCATGATAACTTGGAAAAGTTATCTCTTTAATATAGACCGAAGGATCTAGATTCTTTTCTTTGGCATTGGCTAGTCGGGATAGCTCATTTGCCACTGAGTTTTCATTCCTCGAAATCTGAGATATCTTCAAATTCCGAAATTGGTTTTGAAATGCCTGCACTATCTTTTGATATTTCTGCAAGCGTGGTTCTTTAATACCGTACTCCCCCTGGACTTGGTTGACTATAAGTTAAGAGTCACTATAAATAGTAACATCTGCGATAGATAATGCTTTTGACAACCGAAGTCCAGCTATCAGAGCTTCATATTCTGCTTCGTTATTACTTGCTTCAAATGCAAATCTCAAAGCATATTGAATAATAAATCCTGCTGGACTTTTCAATAGAATTCCAGCTCCTGCTCCATCTTTATTACTCGAACCATCCACATATACCTCCCAAATGGTTGGTATAATGGGATCCTCGACGGTGGATCCCACCGGTGCAATAGTTTCAACTACAAAATCGGCTAGCGCCTGAGCCATGATTGCGGTTCTGGGCTTAAAGCTCACTTGGAACTCGCTGAGTTCAACCGACCAGGACACCATCCTTCCAGATAAATCAGGTTTATTAAGAACTTTACTGAGAGGAAAAGTTGTAAATACCTCAATTGGATGAACCTGAAAGTATAGCCTTAGCTTCCTGACGGCCATCATGAGAGTCAGAGCCTGCTTCTCAATCTGGGAATATCGTGTCTCCGCATCTAGCAATACGTGGCTCACATAGTAAATCAGCCACTGTTTTTTATCTTTCTCACGAATTAGTACTGCACTGACCGCTGAAAGGGACATCGTTAGATATAGCTGTAATATTTCCCCCTTCTCTGGTCGGGACAAGATTGGCGGTTGTCCGAGTGCTTCTTTTAACTCCTCGAAAGCTTTCTGGTCATTCTTCGGTCCATTTTGCCTCCTTGTTACCCCTCAACTCTTTGAGTGCCTTGAAGAATGGCAAACACTTTTCTCCAGACTTGGAGATGAATCGATTCAAAGCGGCAACTCTCCCTGTTAAACACTGCACATCGTGAACAGTTTTTGGAGCTTCCATATCAATCAGAGCTGTATTTTGGCAGGATTAGCCTCAATACCTCTCTGTGACATCATGAAGCCCAAAAATTTTCCCGAGGAAACTCCAAAGGCGCACTTTTCTGGATTCAACCTCATTTGATATTTTCGCAGTATTGAGAATACATCATCACAAATCTGCAATATGATTTGCTTTTGTAAAGCTCTTTACTAGCATGTCGTCAACATAAGCTTCAACATTCTTTCCTATCAGATCTTTAAAAATCTTGTTGACGGCCCTCTGATATGTTGCTCCTGCGTTCTTCAGGTCAAATGGCATGACTTTATAGTAGTAGCTTTCACGATCACTCATGAAAGCCGTAAACTTCTCATCTTCCTTATTCATAAGGATCTGATTATACCCTGAGTAGGCATCCATGAAACTTAGAGTTTCATATCCCGCAGTCGCATACATCAAGAGGTCAATCCGAGGTAACGGATAGCAATATTTAGGGCAAGCTTTCTTGAGATCTATGTAATCTGTACACATTCTCCACTTCCCTTTCGCCTTTTTTACCATTACCACATTAGCTAACCAAGTTGGGCATTCAATTGGTTCTATGAAACCAGAATTCTTCAATTTTTCAACCTCGCCCCGAACAGCTTCATATTTTTCAATGAAGAATTTTTTCCTTTTTTGTATCACTGGTTTCACCTTCGGATCTATCCAGAGTTTGTGCTCTGCGACAACCCGATCGATTCATGGCATGTCTTCAGCAGACCATGCAAATACGTCTTTATTTTGTTGAAGAAATAACTTCAACTCATCTTTAAATTCCTCCAGCTGATCAGACCCGATATAAGTAATCTTTTTCTCATCCTCGGTACACAGCTGGATTTGCTCCAGCTTCTCCACTGGTTCGGGCCTTTGCATCTCTGCTTCTTCCTGATCGTCTCAAACTTCTATAGGTAGGGCAGTCACCTTCCTCGGGCCCTCCTTGTCTTTTAAATAAGCAACGTAACATTGCCGAGAGATCCTCTGGTCAGAGGAGACTTGACCAATTCCCATATCAGTCGAGAATTTTATCTTCAGGTGTTTTGTCGAAACAATAGCACCTATCTTGGATAAAGATGGTCGCCCGAGGATAACATTGTAAGCTGGCTGTTACCAAACCACCAAAAAATTGATTCGGACGGTTGTTTCCTTAAGAAAACTTCCAATAGATAAGTCCAACTGGACAGATCCTTCCGCCACCTCCGACGACCCTGCAAAACCATATAGATGTGTGGATGAAGGCTCCATCAAGTCCTCATCCACCTTAAGTTTTTGGTACACTTCATAAGAAATCAGGTCAGCTGCAGACCCTGTATCAACCAAAACTCTATGCACTTCCCAACTTGCAATCTCTACCTTGATGACTATGGCATCATCATGAGGTAAACAAACGCCTCTTTCATCCTCCTCGCCAAAGGTGATAGAATCATCACCATTCAGCTTCTTTCGCTTCTGCGTCTCTCCGGTTTCAACAAATTTGGATTTTGTCTTCAAATTGCGGAGTGCTTCGGGCTCTGGTCCTCCGAAAATGGTAAGGATAGGTGACCGAGTAGCTTCAGTCACCTCCTTGCCCTTCTTGGACTTCGGAGCCTCCCTTGATCGTTCTAAACTAACCGAACGATCCCTTTTAGGAGCAGCCGCGCGTGGCTCACGTGGCTCCTCCCTCCTTCTGCTAACAAAATTGGACAAGTGTCCATAAGATATTAATCTCTCAATATCTGCTTTCAGATGACGACAGTCATTTGTATAATGACCATAGTCCTTGTGGAATCGGCAATACTTTTCTCGATCCTGCTGCTCTCCAGGCTTCAAAAGAATTTTAGGCGGCCACTTCAAAATATTTTTTTCTTTTGATGATATTTAGAATATCAGCCCGAGGAACATTCAATGGAGTATATTCACTTTTACCGGGAGACCTCTGGCGCCAAGCCTGAGATTTTCCAACCCGATCACGGACATTTTTCTTTGGCTTCTGCTTCTACTCAGGAGCCTTCTATTCCTTACTGGAGACTTTATTATCTCCTTGGCGCGCATCTAGAATCTCCATGACTTCGGCTCCGTTTCGGCATCTCCGTACCAACTCAAAGATAAGTTGCGGGCATATCCCGTAGTAATAACTCCAGGAGTTTCCGATTAGTGAGTCCCGTGAATAGAGCAGTTTTGGCTACTTGCTCATCCAAATTTTCTATCTCCATCGTTACTTTGTTGAATCTTTTCAGAAACTCTCTGATCGATTCGCTTTTTCCTTGTCTGACAGTAAACAAGGTTTCTTCCGTTTTCTTGACTCGTATCCCACTCGGAATCGCCCTATGAATTTGCGCACCAATTCATCAAAGTTTACGATCCTTCCGAGGGGAGGTTCGAAAAACCACTTTTGCGCTGCTCCAGTTAAAGATGAACCAAAAACCCGCATAAAATTTCATCGAATTACCCGAAATCGCCATGGTCTCGTTGGTAATAGCCAATGTGAGCTGTTGGATCTCCGGAGCCATCGAATGTAGAAAAGGTAGGCAAACGGAAGTTATGGGGAAACCGATATCCCGCAATTGGCTCGGCAAAGGGGTCTTCCGAATGATCGAGTAAATATCCTCGCTTATCCTTCCCTTAGCCCATTGCCCTAATTTCTCATTGATGTTGGCCAATTCCTGACCAATCTGGGTCGGATGATTTTCAGCGATATGATCACGACCTCGATTAACAAGATCATCACGTGCTATTCGATCATCACGAACAGCCCGTCCTTCCCGAACATTCCACTCGTCGCGAATCGCTCGATCATCACGAACGGTTCTTCGACGATTGGTGAGTGAGTTCTTACCCCCGTATCCAACCTTGTATTTGAATCGGTTGTACTCTCTTGCGGTCCGTCGAACCGATCGTCTCGCCTAGGTTGATCATCAATCCTCCTAGGTCCTCGGTCTCCTTCACGAAAATTCTGACCGATATTCCGGTCTTCAGCCAATCTTTGATCACATGGCAACGCACGTCTCCCTAAATCGCGTTGATCAGGTTCTTGTGGTAAAACCACTCATCTGGTGAGCAAGCGGAGTGTTTGGCTCACCTCCAAGAGTTGAATCTTTACCTGATTCAATTGATCTTGGAATGTATCAGGGGGATTACGTCCTCCCTGACCACCATCTACCTCGATAGGATTTTGGCTTCCCTGGGAATATCCCGGATTATACGCTCCAGGGGATCTGAACACCGGAATCGCGCTGTGCAGCGGCTGCTGCTGATCTAGTCACCATGGCTTTTCAAGTCTCTTCCCACAGACGGCACCAAATGATGCGTCCAAAATCTGCCCAGCCCTTAGATCTCCTCTCGATGACCTGCAAAACGAAAGCGTCAGATGTGGCCCGACCGCGGGGGTCGGGAGTCCACCTCCGAAGGCTAAGTCAGTTGATGAACTTAATCACAAATGGCTCTGCTAGAAGCACAGAGCTAAGGAATAAAGAACTGGGAAATGTGACCTAGATCGTAAGCCGCTGATAGTTTACGTCTATCAATATGTATCTGAATCTGAGTCTCAGATTGTGTGTTTTTTTATCTCTCCCACCTCGTATGGCAGTGAGGTTTATATAGAGTGTACCTTCGAATCTCCTTCGTTGGATGCACTTGAGCCTTCTTCGGGTAGTTGTTGGATCTTAACAGTTAGATCCGTTGAGCAATAGATTTCTACTAGTTTGGACTAGTAGAGGACTCCTGAGATAACCTTTAGGTTATGTGATGATTATCCCTTCGATAATGATTAGCCGCAGCCGTCAATTCGAGTCTGCCATCATTAGGGCGTGCTTGTAGCTGAATAAGTTTTCTTCCTCAGCAAGCCATCTTCTGGATCCGGTTCGTTCGGGAGCGAGTCGGTTCCCTCTGACTTGACCGGGGTCGAGAGTCAAACCAAGTATGAACCCGGTTCGATCATAATTTCTCCATATCAATTATCAATTCCCATTCTCTATTATGCCTATTTAAAAGAAATGAATACAAGAATTCTTTTTTTTCTTTTTCTTTTTTTTAAATTCTTAATGACTATAGTATAAAAAATATGAAATGTTACCTCGTGGTGGATGTCAGAAGTTCAGACAAGGAGTGCTAATAGCTTCCCATAATATTCGATTATCATGTGTTGTCCCCTCCCAACCAACCCAAAGAAAAGTGAAACACACATCAAAGAACAAACAGCACATACATTTTGTAGAGACAATGTCCAAGTTATATAAGTTAAACAGTCCTCCGAAATATGGCTTGCTTGGGCAAACTATCATTTTGGGCAATGAAGGACAGGATCAAAAAGGATGATGCTAGACAATGCCATGGAGTTGAAATGAAGGCAGACCAAAATCCTAGTGGCATTGAAGTCAACTTTCCATGTAATGGTGAAGATGTGGAGAATCATGGAAAAAATGTAGATTGGGGAGTAAGTGATCAACATATCTCTAAGGATGAGGCTGAACAAAGTCTTTATGATGTCCATGTGGTTTATGACAGTTCTAAGTTGTGTAAGGAGGAAGCTAGAGAAGTACATCAAGTATGTTTGGTAAATACAGATTCAAACATGTCTAAGTATACATGTTATTACATGTGACGTCTCTAGTCCAGTACCAAAGTGCATTTTTAGATTGTAATACAACACTAGTCTCCTCTCTGACTTCATTCGTTTCAAGTATTCAATAGGTTTTGCCACTTGCATTGAACTTGAACAGATAATAAGAATAGAGAGTGATCACCAAGATCAAATAAGTTCAACTGAACTTGAACCAAATTTCAGAGATTGTATGTGAATGCAGACGAAACCAAATAAGAATTGAAAACTGATCATACAAACCCTAAGACATCAAATTCATTAGAACCAAGCCTATCTTGATCACATGAATGTATACAAATTCCAATGAAACCCAAAAGAGACCCAAATTTAATCGAAGTTGAATTGATCTGAATTTAGTTTGAAATTATAGAATTGTTCCATTTTTGTTTATATGAGGTGGATGAAAACAGTAAGGTTAATCAAAGATGATGACCTGAACCCCCTTCTAAGAATACTGGAAGACAAGAAACATAACATGCAATGTTTTCTGAATTCTATAGCCAAGGAGAAAACAGAACAGAGAGAGAGAGAGAGAGAAAAGAAAGAGAAGAAGAACAAGAACAAGAACAAGAACAAGAGGTTTACAGATTAATGAACGAAAAACTCAATCTTCAGGTGAACTCTGTTGAGAGTCAACATATATATTAGAGGTTCAGCTGAAGAACCAATCTGGCATATCAAGCCGGTTCCTCCCAAAGAAAGAAAAAAAAAGGAAAGAGATCACCAACTTATTCATATTGAATTTTCTAGCCAATTTCTAGCTGGGTCAATCCTGGCCTTCTTGTTTTTGGAAAAATATAGTTCACACAATCTTGGTCTTCTTATATGAACATAGCTTCTGAACTAAAATAGCATGAATAGAGTTCTCGGTTCTCACTAGTCTTAAATTTTTATACTGGATTATTAGAAACGTTTGAAAAAGCTCAAAAATAGTCACAGAGAAATCTTGGTGCAAACTGAAACCGATGGATCAATTGATTACAGACTGTTTTTTGAAATTGAATCACAAGAAGTTGTACTACAAATCGCTAGACAAACAGTAGCTGAATAACATGGAATCGGAGAAACTCAAAATTGAAGCTCCACAACTGTGACCAAACTGCATTTGAAAGAAAACTGATTGACTATATAAACCCAGGACAGAAGATTCACCAATAATCTCTTGTTTCTTCCTTCTGATTTTCATCCTCAACAACTATCCATCAGAAATATGATAATAACAAACATTTAAAATGACAAAAACAATACCTTAAGAAGCCTGGAGATTAGCAGGGGTGAATTCTCAGTAAAATAAAACCACTTGTCTGAAATGGAAAAATCCTGAATCGAAATCTCCAATCTGACAGAGAAAAACAACCACTGCATCAAAAGGCAAAAAAAGGACAACCCAGTAGTTAATTATAGAAACTGGGTTGGAAGTACTTTTTCCTGATAAATTGCTTTGGTATTTAGAAAGAAAACCAAGAATGAACAAATGCAATTACCAAAAGCAAAAGGACTCTCTCGTTGCCAGCCGAACGGAAAAAACTTCTCAAGAATAATCTCATTCTTCCCATTTCTTCAATTTCTTCCTTCATTGTTAAAATCTAACCTTGACCCTATACGTTTACTGAAAAAATGGAGGGAAGAACAGAAAGAATCTTACAGAATTAGAAACACAATCCGATAGGAAAACTAAAAAATGGATGGTTAGATTGGAGAGAGACAACAAATACCAAGAGATATGGTGATCAAGATACACTAACAACAAGGCTGGAGTCTCACAGTAGTGTCCCTTGACAATGATTTCTAATGAATGAGACCATAAGATTATGATGATATTCAAACTAGCAATGAGAACTTGCGCAGCTTGATGATACATATATCTGAGAACTCTAGAAGCCCTACATCATCCGTAGACGTCGAAGCAAGCTGGTCACGGTGAGCAGCAAGATGAACCAAAAGGTGGAAGCCATTAATGATGACTGAAATCAAAATCTCTTGCTAAAGGCTTTGAAAAGAAAATTAGAGCAAATGATTAAGGATCTGAGAAACGGAAAAGAAAACAGAAAAGAAACGAAAAATAGATGGGAACAAACCTAAAAATGCAGAGCTTATAATTCCTCTTGAAAATGAAGAATCTTTTGTAGAGTTGGAAAAGTCCACCAAGAGTGTTCGTTCTTAGGACTTAGAATGAGAACAAAAGAAGGATCTGTTGCAGAGTCGAGAAGTCCACTGTCGTTCTTAAGAGTGACTGAGTAAGAAAAGAAGGGAAAACGTTAGGTTTAAGAGTGAGAAAAGAGGGGAAAAGTGGTTTTGATAAAAGAATGTGTATAACCCCAACTCTATTGCAGGTACGCTTAGAAAGCTATTTCACCGTAATCATGGTTGTAAAACCTTAAGAAGAACAAGAAAGAACTCAGTTTTCCCTGTGATAATGACTTCCATTAACCATCTTCCTCGTCCATTCTGCTACTCGAATATGTCTTCCCTTCTCTCCCCTGTGTGTCTTATCTTTTTCTCTGAGTAAATTATCTCTGGGGGATTCCCGTACGGTGAAACAATAAAGTCATGGAACTGTTCGAGGAGCTGTGAGCTTAATAGCCGTTGAATAATGTCAGGTTTCTGCAGGGTTGTCATTATTATTAGTACCTTCAGTTACGGTGACTTATCCCAATCTCCTCTATGTTGAACTACCAAATTTCAAATTTATCACTCAACTTGCCGTTGATTCTGTTTCTTTACACGAAGTACGGTCTCCTTCCTCGTTCGCGAACTCAGAAGTGACAGAGAGAGCTGGAAAACTCCAAAACTTGAAGTTCACTTTTGGTTCAAAGTTCAAACTATCGTCGCTTTTATATGCTTTCCTTTGCCTTGCAGGTACTAGCCCTCCAGTAAGCTGTAGTGTCGTCTTCTTTATCGCATTTGTCCGACCTATCAGGCTACAAGCAGTGGCTAAGCCACGTCATGGGTTTTGGATTATTATTTTTTATTTCGTTCTTCTTTCTTTCTCTTATCATTTCGATTTTATTACTGATAATTTAATTATTAGAATTCAGCCATTGTTTATCAATCTGATTATAATCATTGATTTTTTTTAATTCAGTTATTAATATCATTAGATCTAATCATAATTATTGAAATTTTTTTTAACTTAATTTATACAAATTGATTGTTTTTTCATATTTAGTTAATAGACTTTAAATTTTTTTTTTTTTCCTTACAATTTCAACCACAATTTATTTTCCATTTTTTTCTTTCATGATTTTTTAAATTTTTTCTCCCAGAATTTTAGCCAGCTTTATTCAATATACTTTTTATAATTTACTTATAATTGTATTATCTATATTTTAATCGACTTATTAATTTATCTAAATTTTTAATGTAGACTTCACGTCTGAATATAATAAGATAATTCAAAAGTGGGACGCACAGTGGGTCTCGCATTGGCCCACATAATACGTATGGTGAAAAAACATTAATGCTTATCCGACGAGAGGTGATCTAGACTCACTATTTCCCCCCTCCCCCAATATTCAATCATGGCTCCACCCCTACATATAAGTTATTTGTTGCTGAAAGAAAGATTGTTCGAGTGACAAAGCAAATGGGAAGACAGGTGAGCATGAGAAATTCTCGCAAACAATCACGATTCTTCAACAAGGTCTCGATCAAGTTCAAGAGAAAACTATAAGGGGTATTCAAATACAATGGGATGGAATGAAAGGGGATCATCGAATTTCTCTACACACTGCCTTGCTTCCAAGACTTTATATGGATTGGTTATTGGAGAACACTTTGAGCATATCTCATAAATCTACAGAAGACTAGTGGGAGCTATGGGTTCCTCTAGGAGCAATTGACATCTCCATGATCGGTAGAGCTGGCTTTCGAGCCATATTTGCCTCTGAAAATAACATAAATGAGGTTCTATCAATGTCAACATGGCAGGTGGACAGATTACTACTACACTTGGCTATGAATCCAATTATTGAGAATAAAAACAAGGGGTCGCTTCCTCTAATTGTGGTTTGGGTGCAAATGAGGGTAATTTGTTTTGATTGTTTTGATTATGGGCTGATACTGAAGACAGCCAATGAACTAGGGAAGGTAGTGGAGGTCCAGATGACGTCAAAGCAATGAAGCTTCCGAAGGGGTTAGCACGAATTAAGGTGATACCTTTTTTTTTTTTTTTTTTTTGGTAAACAATTATGGTGATACATAATCTTAATTATTCGGTTAGACAGTATGCTCAATTAAAAAGTTGCGAGGAAGAATGGGTGCATGTTCAATTCAAATATGAAATGTACTTCATTTGTGACAACTGTGGGAAGATAAACATTCTTCCATTCGGGTGTTCTATTGATGAAAATGAAGGCAAAAATCAATCCTGTCAGGAGAAGATGTATCAAAATCTTAAACAATTCTAAGGTATTCTCTCAAATTACTTCAACTTCATGAATCAACATTTAGAGGCCTTGATCTTGAACTTTTGATGGTTTGAAGTTTTTCAAGGACTTTATGAAGTAGTGTTATAAAAAGATCCTAGAAAAGCCACAAAGATGAGAGAATCATTCAAGAAAGTAGCTATGAAAATATAATTTACTTCAAAATATACTTAGAAAGACATTGAAGGAAGAGATAATATACATAATACTATATTCATTAAAAATGTTAAAACCCAAATAATTAGAAGGGGCAGTTAGATACTACAACACATAACCCTATCAAGAAAACCTCCCTTATATTTCACGTTAGAGATCTTAATTACCATGTTCCATTTGGTTGATCAAACAGATAACTTCTCGCCAAATAAGTTGGTTAAAAATATTGTCGAAGAGAACTTGAGATTTCGTAGGAGATAGCCAATATATGATTTATTTTACTTAGTTACCATTTTTATCTCCTTTACATCTTATCCAACACAAACACAAAGAAAACAACATAATGATGTAAGAGAGCTTCTAGAGTTAATGTATAACCTTTTAGAAGTTAAGATATGCATCATCTGAGCTAAAATGTCCTTTCATTTGGCTTCCGCTAGCTAAGACATCATATCTTCAATTGCAGCAGTGGCTTAATAATTCAGATGCATCAACAGATTCAACACTGTGGAGCAACTCGAATAGAAAGAGAATGTCAATTTTTAAACGAAAATATTGCTATAAAGTAAATCAAGTTGCAAGAAACCATTAAGTTTTTTGTTCTCCGCCTCTTGCCTCTTGCTTTTTGTAGCCTCTTACCTCTTGCTTTTTGTTCGGGCAATCAGATATATAGTTTTTCTGGCCATTCTCTCTCCCTGGTTGCAGTACTTCTTTTTCCTTTTCTTTAGTTTTTTAAATAACAAAAAATTTATTTGGTTGCAGCGATTGTTGGTGAACATTGTCGAAAAATTCCAAATCTGGATACAAGTCTTTCTGCGGGAAGCTTGAACGCCTTTACGGCAGAGCTGGATGGCAAGTTTGACCCTCCTCCGCACTTTTGATGTTACCACTGCAACAACCGAGCGATTTTTGTGTCCGCCCTTGAGGCGTGTTGTCTGTCCGCCCTTGAGGCGTGTTATGTGTCCGCCTTTGAAGCGTGTATTTTGTTCCCCTATGTGGGTGCCGGTGCTTATTTGGTGCTGTATTTGTTGCAGCGTTATTTCTAAGGGTATGTTGAGCTTGACCCATCCCTTACTCATGATGACCCTGTCTATCGCATGTATGACAGTTTGGTCACTTTCCGCTCTTTGGTTCGGTGTGAACTTTGTGTTTTCATGCAACTGTGTGTCTGTACTTTTCTTTCTTTAATGAATGAAGTACTGCTTACCAAAAAAAAAAAAAAAAAAAAAACAAGAAACCATTAAGTTATAATTGCATGAATATCTCCAACCATGACAAGCCCTGAGATTCTTTGAGATTCTTAGGTAACTGGAGCTTGAAGTTGTCAATCATTCATTTTAGTAGGCAATTTTGCTTCAGGTAGATGCAAGACAAGCCATTATAGAAGATTAGAATACAACCTCTCCACTACTTTGTAGTCACAAACACATACATTACAAATATAAAAGAACATCAATACTTCATTGGATAACTTAAAAAAAAATGTAATTCAATTTTCATAAAGATAAAAGGAAAATAAAGGGTAATAAGCAGAAGGAAAATAGTAATAATACTGGGAAAATAACTTGAGAGACCATCAACTATTTAGTAGAAGTGAAGTACAAGCCTGATAGGGTAAACTTTTAAAATAACCAGATCTCGGCGATATTTCGCCATTTCGCCCAGTTCGCAGCCCAACAAAACGGGCGAAACAAACGAAAGTTCGTTCCTTGCTATTTTATACTATATAGTCTTTATACCAAAAAAGAAAAAAAAAATTGTATGTAGTCTTTAACCTAAAGAAAATACTATGTAATGTGGACCATGTCACTATCAACACGGTACCAAATAATTGGTACATGTCTCGCATGCCGATACCATACCGTATGTAATAGATACGTTTTGGTGTAGAATCAGAATTCATTACTAAATTTTGAGCCCAATTGAAACCCATGGGCCAAATTCATTTTTGAGTCATTTTTCAACCTGGGTTAACCCAGCCAAGGGCCCAATTACTGGGCTTGAAACCAAACGCCTCAAAAGTTTAGGGCCCACCCCGATGACTGGGTCACCATTGAATGACGTGTCAATCTCCTATTCGCTCTATAGGAATCAATTAGGCGCCATTTAGTGGCGCACTCACTAGCGCGAACAGTGGGTGCATAGTACAACCATTAAATGCGGACCCAACAACTGAAGCGTGCATTACCCCATGGGCTACTGCTAGTGCACAGTAACCCAAGTGTATTTTAGCCAGATGGCTTGGTATAAATAAAGTAGTTGTTGGTTGATTTGAATATTGCAGTGCAGTGCTTTCAGTAAAATAATAATAAATTAAAAAAATAAAAAAAACGGGAGGAGGAGAAGAAGAATTTTGCAGCGCTGGCTGGTGACTGGTGTATTTCTAGTTTTCTACAGGTTGGGTAATTCCAAGGCTTCAAGCGTTTCAACTTCCTTTTTCAAAAAGAAAAGCGGGATTTAGGGTTTACCCCATTTATAGGCTAGCTACCAAAAACAATAGAAACAGAAGAAACAAGAAGGAGAAATGGTGAATCCTCGCTGCTTTTTGGACATTAGCACTGGAGGAGAGCTTGAAGGAAGGATTGTGGTGGAACTTTACAGCGATGTGGTACCCAAAACCGCCGAGAATTTCAGGGCACTCTGCACTGGAGAAAAAGGCATTGGTCCTGAAACCGGTGCTCCTCTTCATTACAAGGTCTTCCCCCGCTCCTTTATTCTTCTGTGTTGTTGTTACGATTTGGTCAATGGCTCCCCTCTTAACCCTCTTATCTCACTTACCCAGAAAACCCAAAATGGAGTTAACGCATGTTTACAATATTGATTTGATGGATTGTTTTGGGCTTCTCTCATTAGATAATTATTTATTACAAGAATAGTTTATTCACAACACAATGAAAAAAATTCTGGCTTCCCCTTCATTAGGACTTTGTAGTTTGGTAGTCAAGAACTCTGCTTTTTGTTTTTATCATCTTTCTTTTGTTTGTTTGGGAATTATTTTACTTGGGCTTTGTCTTATTGGGTTTATTAAATTTTCAATAAGTGTTTCAGGGCATCCGTTTTCACCGCATTATTAAAGGGTTTATGATACAAGGTGGAGATATATCTGCAGAGGATGGCACTGGTGGGGAATCCATATATGGTTTGAAGTTTGAAGATGAGAATTTTGAACTGAAGCACGAGAGAAAGGGAATGCTATCTATGGCTAATTCTGGTCCAAACACCAATGGGTCTCAGTTCTTTATAACTACCACTCGTACTTCCCATCTTGATGGGAAGCATGTTGTATTTGGAAAGGTAATTAAGGGCATGGGAGTGGTTCGTTCAATGGAGCATGTTACTACTGGTGATGGTGATGTTCCCACTGTTGATGTTGTTGTTACGAATTGTGGGGAAATTCCTGAAGGGGAAGATGATGGGATTTGCAATTTTTTTAAAGATGGCGATTCTTATCCTGACTGGCCGGTTGACCTTGATGAGAAGCATAATGAGATTGCTTGGTGGATAGAAGCTGTTGATGCTGCCAAAAATTTGGGAAATATGCACTACAAGGTATTCTGTGATTTTGCTTACGTTTCATAGATTGTGTGTTGTGGGTAATTTTGACACGAGTCATTCTTACATGCAAATGTTATACACTTTCTATGGTCAATTCATCACATAATAATCACTTTTTTTATGGGTTCACATTCTAACCTTTGCAACTGCGTACAGAAAGGAGACTACAAAATGGCTTGTAGGAAGTATTGGAAGGCTTTGCGCTACTTGGATGTTTGCTGGGAGAAAGAAGATATTGATGAAGGTGAAAAGATTTCTCCATTTGAGTGATGTTTTTTATTTTCTTCTCCATTATGTTACCATTTCCCGGTTTGAGTCTGATTTGTATATTGTAATATTATGTAGAGAAGAGTTCATATTTGAGGAAAACAAAGTCTCAGATATTCACGAATAGTTCTGTAAGTCTCTTTCCCCCCCTGTTCCAGCTGATGAAAAGTTTTGACTAATCCTTGGAAAGTTGTGTTTGTGAAATTAACTTGTTGACTGAAAAACAGTCGAATAAAAAGCATAAATGTTACTTGGTTAATATATAATGTAATGAAATTCTTTTTGTTATCAAACTGTATCAAGAGGACTGCATTGGTTGTTTATAATGTGCAGTCAACTCTTTTTTCATTTTTTATATTGAATTTGGATTATTTTTTATGTCTACGAAGTGTGAATATTTCGAATAGTTTGCAAAATATGGACATAGTAGTTCCAACGCCTCCCCACCCTTGGTTGTATTACACATCCATGTCAACATCCTTGTCTTAGCTACGTTGAGTTTATCTTATGATGTTTATTACCATCCATCTTTCTCATTATGCATCATAACTGGCGGCTGTATAACTGTTCCATAAATTTTATTTTTTATTTTTTATGTCAGTTTTAAAAGAATATGCTCATCTATCAACACCAAGATACACCTCCTAAGTCAGCTATCCTATTTAAACTCTGGGTAATGAGGTTGATCAATTCTTCCAAAATGAGTGTTGCTTGCAAGATTAGCTTTTTTTTTTTTTTTTGGTGGAAGCAAGATTAGCTTTCTATAAAGGGGTATGGTTTGATTTCGAGATTAAAGGGTTCGAGTTGAGGAACAAACAACAATTCTAGAGCTTATTACTCTCTTCAGGGGCTTTTCCCTTTTTTGGAGGTGGGCAGTGAAGAACTTGCTACTGTGAAAATGGATAATGAAGTTATACATATATGTAATTGAAAAGACCTGCCGATTGAATTGGTAATTGAAGGGAAAATACATGCTAAAAGGGTAGCATGTACCAAAGCCTACCATAAAAGTAAATGCCCCAACATTGTGGAGGGAAGCAAGTAAGTGAAGTTTGTAATGTGTAAAATCTCTTGCATTGTACGTCACGTGCCTACTTTTGTCAGCCTATTCTGTTTATCTTTTCCCACTGTGTATTCTGTAATTGGGTTCCTTTACTAGCTGGTAATGGGATTCTAGTCTGATTTTCATTTTAATGGTTGCTTCACTTTGTTCAACTGATTGATATGCAAAATGCTTCCCTTAGGCTTGTAAGTTGAAATTAGGAGATTTAAAAGGAGCATTGTTGGATACAGACTTTGCGATGCGTGATGGGGAGAATAACGTGAAAGCTTTGTTTCGCCAAGGGCAGGTTAGTTTCTTGCTTTTGATTTCGGGGTGCATTTAATTCCTTTATGTTTAATTTATCTTGTAATATGGTTATGGCTGTTTCCATCCTTACAAACCCTGCTTATATATTCTTAACCCCCCCCCACCACCCACCCAAAAGAAAAAAAGGGGGAAGAAGAAGAAAAAGATGCTAATATTTATCTACATGAACTTAGGGATGTAAATCAATCAGATTTGCCTTGGTTAGTGGAATAACCATATCTATTTCTGATTATATTTGGACTTATTTGAATAATATCCTATAGGATTTTGGATGGATTCGAGTGGTAACCAGATAGTAATTATTTTACCACAAATTCTTCTAAATAGGTATGAATGCAAACCATTTGTGTTATTTTTTCCCTATCTGTTCACTGTTTTACTGTTTTGTTAATGAGGGTTGGCGTTGAGACTCGAGAGTTCAGCAATTACCTTTTCTTCTATTCCTCCTAGGCCTTGATTTTCTTGTGTTTTCAAAGTTTTAATTAGATGTGACTTTAATCAGATACTAAACGAGTTGGATTATAGTCAATTTGATAAGGGTATCACCATATCTGTAATCAATTAATTTTAGATGGATTTGAATTCTCCTAAGCAGATATGGACTAAAATAGATTTCAAGTATCCATTTACTTCCCTACTTGGGCTGTAAATTTTTCTTGTTTCTAATTTGGAAAGATTTTGGCAGTGGAGCCGTGATGGAACCTCATGATGATTGTCAGACAAACTTATTTTCTGGAATCTTTTTCCTCGGGGATTATTTAGATAGTTTGAGGCGTTACAGCCAAGACTGTTGTCCTTGTGCATTGTGAGTTTTGGACAATAGATTAATTCAAACCGCTGTAAACCTAATGTTGAAACTGTTTTATCTAAACCTTTCGTCTATGGGATCAGATTTGGTCGTGATGTGACTTAGATCTGCCATACTTAGGAATGATGAAAACTGATCACCACTGATCTAATTAACCATTGTTAATAAAGAAGAAATATGTGGAGAGAATTGGGAAGAAGAGAAAAATCAGAGAAGCTATGAGACCTCATTAGGTTATAGGGAACTCACACAACAGCTTCAACAAGGAAATAAAAAAATAAAATAAAAGAAACAAAATAAAGGCACCAATCCCGTGATTCTGTCCTTTCCCCTTTTAGCCATTGAGGCTAATTCTAACAATTGTTTCTCTTTAGGATGAATATTGCTTGCTCCGTGTATTTTTATTACTTGATTGACTAGGTTTTTGGTGGATGATTTGGAATGTTGACAATACTAATGTGCTTTGCACTTAGTCTATGAAGTCTTAGTTTTAGACTTTTAGCGTTGCTGTTCTATAAAGCTGAGGAAGCATGACATTGTAGTACGTGAAAATTTACTAAAGTTCTAGCTTTTGGTTGCTGTCTTACAAATTTCCCATGGTAGTGATCAGCCATATCCTTTTGTTATAATGAATGGCAGGGACGTACTGTTCTTATGTTGTGTGATGATCTCATCTTAGCTTGATTTCTGTGATGTAGCCGTAGATATGGTAGTTTGCCTAAATGTACCCCTTTCTATGAGCTGAATGTGTTTGTGCAAATATTAGAGGGACTACTTTGATCATTACTGGAGTACATTGTGATGCCTAATGGTTTTATCAACGTTTCAGGCATATATGGCCCTTAATGATGTGGATTCTGCGGTGGAGAGCTTCAAGAAGGCACTAGAGCTAGAGCCTGCTGATGGTTAGTGAATAATTTACTCTGTCAAAGTACCGTGAGTTAGTGAAACAGCATGAACTTGGTGTTTGATGATCTGCCTGTGTGGAATCATGCTTGAGTTATTTGTCATTCAAAAAAAATATCATTATCAGCATATGATAAATGATAACAGTGCAAGGTTTGAAATATCAAAGGTGGGTTGGGGAACATTGATCCTCCAACACCAGCCAATTCTGAAAAAAATATTAGCCAAAAGTCAGGTGGATTTGGGGCATATTGCTTGAATTGGGAATGAATCATGACTTTTCAAGTTCTTGAAACGATTAGTGAGTTATCAACATATTTTGAATAATGTTGAGATAAGCGATTCCTGTGGCTTGTTGTACAAAGTTAATCATACTACAGATGTTGGAATTACTAGGCCATCAGTTGAACAAAGCAGTGGAACACGTGATTTTCAGAAGTCTTGTTAAGACACCCTGTCTGTAATTACGTGCCTAAATTTCTGTATTGTATGTTGGTCTGCATAAGTTTTTTTCGGTTTCTATGTTGGAAAACTCTTGTCAGTTGATACCAACACTTATGTGCTCATTATTTGTCAAATTGGTTGATGAACAATTGAATTTATAGTCTTCCATGCTGAATATTTTTGCATATATTCAGTTCTTATGTCTTTTTGTGGTTTGATGCTGTCTTTCAGGTGTTATAAAAAAGGAGCTCACAGCTGCAAAAAAGAAGGTTGGTAAATTGCACCCATTTTCAAAGTATTTCGGGTTTTGTATGTGACTGACCTTGTTATGAAATTTGGTAAATGAATTTCAGATTGCTGATAGGCGTGATCAGGAAAGAAAGGCTTATTCCAGAATGTTTCAATAGTTCTCATATCTGTGGTATGCTGGTTATTGTTATTAATTGATATTTATTCCTTGTTACTTGCTGAGTTGCTGTGATTCTTGCCTTCACATAAAATGTATCATTTCTTCAGTCACCAATTCAATGGATTAGGCTAGGAAAAGTATTTTTCATGAAACTCAATTATTCCTCTATTAAAATTCAGGTGCAACAGTGAGGTTGCGCCAATGTGACCCAAGTGGTTGTAAACTGGTTAGGCTGTGCACATTATGTATCTCCCCAGACTGCATTATGGCCCAACTCCTGAGCCTGATGTACTTCATACACCTGTTTCTTCTTTTCCAGTTCAGGTTCCGGATGTATTTTCTGGATAATTGTTTCAATCGAGGATACTTTTTCCTTAAAGAAAATGCTCTTGAATGGTCTATGATTTTAGATATGTACTGCGGAGATCTAGGATTGAGACCATATGTTAATTTTTGAATCATAACAGTTGCACAATTTCCTGTTTTAACTTTTTTCCATCATATCTAAATCGTGCCAGGACTTGAGACATGGTGAAGGAAAAGCACTTGATCCCTTGGTCATTGAGTACAGAAATACAGTGCAGTTTACATCAATTTTTGTTCGATGGTTGATGTTCTTAGAGTTTTAGGACTTTACTATTGGCTGAACTGGATTGCTATATGATGAAATCATTTACAATCATTCAAAACAATTTTGAGATGTTTCATAAAGAAATAATGTTATTCAAACAATACTGAGATGTTTTATATACAGGAATAATTTTATTTGCTCACACAAGGATGGTTTCTTTTGAATCAATTACTTTTGTGTTTTTCATATTCGGCGTGCTTTATATTGCTAGGTGAAGATAGGAAGTTTTGACCCGTGCAAGTGCAAGCTGTTTTGCTCTTATTTCCTTAGTAGTTGGGATCCTCTACCTGTCAGGGCAGAGGTCTATGCTTCTCTCACACCTTTCCATCACATATTAGGAGGGTGTTCACTTCTGAATTCTTCTTCTTTAGGGGTGCCTTATAATGCATCATTTTTTTCTTCTTTTATTTTATTTATTTATTTTTTTTTTTTTGGGGGGGGGGGGGGGCGAGTGTTTGCTCGAGGTGGCTTATGACTATTCCTCCGCGAGATGGCTTCAACATATTGAGATGTTTTATATATAGGAACAATCTTATTTGGTCACACAAGGATGGTTTCTTTTGAATCAATTTCTTTTATGTTTTTCATATTCGGAGTGCTTTATATTGTTGGGTGAAGATAGGAAGATTTGACCCGTGTGAGTGCAAACTGTTTTGCTCTTATTTTCTTAGTAGTTGGGATCCACTACATGTCAAGGCAGAGATCTATGCTTCCCTCACACCTCTCCACCGCATATTAGGTGGGTGTTCACTTTTGAATACCTTTTCCTTAGGGGTGTTGCCGGACTTATGTCTTATAGTGCACCAAAATTTTTTTTTAATTTTTTTTTTTGGGGCGGGGTGTGGGAATTGAGGTTTGTTCAGCTTATGCACACCTTGACTACTCCTTTGGGAGATAACTTCAAATATAAGGTAGGTTTTCATCCATGGCTTTGAGAAGATTCAAAACTTTGATCTCTTACATGGAAGCGTTGGTCTTTTGTCAACTAAGCCACCCCCACCCCACCTCCGCTGCCAGAGGTTGCACCAAACTTCTACGCTGAATTGGATTCCATCCTTTTTCATTGTGGCATCTTGTGTGTCATTCTTATCTTTATAATAATGAACGGAAATTCTCTATTGTCAAACCAAGAAAAAAAAAACTATATTGAAATAATCGCATCAAGTTACTTTCTATCTTCTAGTTCGAACCAATAGATATCCTTATGCCATGAGTTTGGATTCTCCACTCATATGGAGAGGGAATTTTGTGTCAAATATTTAAATCCATCCATTCTAAACGAGGAAGCATTATTAGTATAGTTTCACTATGTTTACATCTCATGGATAATATGATATCTACTCCAGTGATATGAATGTTGTTGGATAGATAAGTTTCAATATGTTGTCTTAATTTACTATAAAGAACAATACGTTTGTTTTAACCTTAAAGAAGAGAAATGAAATACAAGAAGGGCATTTGTGTCATTAACATTGTCCCTTGACCCCTTCTATATAAATGCTACACAGTTTCATGCTTCTTCTCAATTAATGCAACACATCCCTTCGCATGTGTTGTATTCTAGTATACTGATCAAAGTTCAGATTCTCCACCCTCATGGAGAGAAAAATTTTCAACCCATATGGTTAGATTCATGATATGCGTCTAATTTTCGCTAAATTTTCTCTCCATGGGGTTTTCATGTAGGTGGAGAATCTAGACTCAGCTAAGAACAGACATTTGAATCTTATTTCTATAAGAAGACATAGGATTTTTTTGTTCTAACAAAGATAAAATTATATTAGGCTCTCAAGTAGAGGACTAGAGGCTAACAAAGAAGAGTTTACAATGTAAGCTGGTGGGGACATCGACCAAGACCTAGAGCCCTTGACAAGGAAATATGCCAGGGCATTAAGAGACCTGCCAAATAGCTAAATCTAACAAAAGAAAGAGAAGTTGAAATCTGTAAAATGTCATGGACAATGCTATAGCTTGGCCAATCAAGAGATTGCACTTGGCCATTTAAGGCCTTCAACGATAGGAAGACAGTCCTAATGGATCACCACCTACGTAATATGAAGATCCAAAACATAAAAAAGAGAATCCTTGATCGCCTCAAGTTCTATGACTAGGGCTGAAAGACCAATACAGAACTTTGTTTTTGCACTTTGTTTTTGCTACAATGAAAGCACCATGGGGCTCCACAAAATACAACTTCTTCCGATGTGCCTTGATGAGGTGTCCCAGGCAACATCTACAAACACACTAAAGCTGTTGTGCGGGGGCAGCTATTCCTCCTGAGGAGCACTAAAATGGTTTAAAGAAGCCTACACATCAAATCCTTCTTGGGCCAAGAAAAAATAACTAAGTAATCTATCACAGAATTTCAAAGAGTCAATAATAAGGGAAAACAGTTTACCATTTGATCATAATATTGTCGTTACGGTTAAGCCAAATTACACAACATAAAATACTGCACAATGTGTTCACATAATCCCTTGGATTCAGAGAAAAGAAATTTGATTCCAAAAAATCCAACCAATTGTGCAGGGAGTTCACAACATATTGTCGTAGGAGGTTCCCAAGGCTGGCATTTTGGGTTCAACTATAGTGACTGGGCACGTCAAAATGATCCCTTCTTCCTAAATGACACTCTTGGTTTGTGTTTTAACTCAAATATTAATTGGGTTTTGTTTATGATAATTACTCTAAGAATCATCTTTGATTATTGTTTAATTTTATGAAGTGTTCAAATATGATCTACCAAACGGCACCAGAATGCATAGTGTCTTTCTGCTGAAAGATTGGGGGAGTTATCAGACATGCAACATGACTGGAGCAACCATGGTTGGGAACGTGACGGCCGGAGCTGGGGAGGGCCTAAAGTTTGTGATCCAAAAAAGAAGGATCACCATTTTGCTTGTGGTGTTGGAAATGGATTCCATTGTGATGTCGGTAAAATGAAGTTTACCTTCTTCCCCTTTATATAATAGAATTCATGGTTGGTCCAAGCTTACTCATTTGTCTATGGAAATTGAAGCTTTAGGCTTGGCCAGAGAAGATGCTCTGCTGTGATCTATTCCTTTTCTGTCCTTAATTATCTCTTAGTGTGTTTTCTCTTTCCTGCTTTTTGCGGTGAATCTTAATGTATTTCTCTTGTGACTATTTTTTTTTTCTTCGCACGGAAAGTAGCTTGTATTAAATTAAATAGAGAAAAATAAAAAAATTACAATCAGCTGTAGGCCTTATAATTTGTGTCCTCCTTTGTAATCCGGTTTACTCTTTTTGTTTTTGGGTAATTAGGTCTTCTATTCGTCGTGGGCAAGAATGGAAGATGAACATAATTCCATCAACCCCTGACTGAAAATTGGTCATTCTTTCGGGCCCGAAACCAAAAGGGCCTTACTCACTAAGAGGTCCGTTACCATATTGGAACTCTTAGGAATGTGAGAAGGAATACATTTTTCAAATTTACCAAAAAGAAACTTGATATCCTAAATCAATAGATCCAAGTTTGATGGTGGTAACTACAATATAATCCGTTTATTCTAGCATATTTTAATACCTCATTGAACAAATTTCCGTCCCAACTCATGAATATTATTAGATTTTTATTAAAATCTATTCTATATTAAGTTTCAAAATTAGGTGAAGGGAATTCAGGTTATCTTCTTCTTCTTCTTCTTTTCTTTCTTTCTTTTTATTTTTTTATAACAAAGATACAATTATAAATTACATTAGACTCTCAAGTTGAGGACTAAGGCTAACAAAGAAAAGTTACAATGCAAGCTGGTGGGAACATCATCCAAGACCTACGTAACTTAAAGAATCTAGAGCCCCTGGCAAGAAAATTTGCCTGGGCATTAAGAGACCTACAAATATAGAAAACTCTAACAAAAGAAAGAGATTCTACAAAATGTCATGGACAATGCCATAGCTTGGCCAATCAAGAGATTGCACCGGGTTATTTAAGGCCTTCACGGCAGGAAAAAAATGTTAATAGCTCACCCCCAATGTAATATGAATATCCAGAATATGAAAAAGAGAATCCTTGATCGCCTCAAGTTCTATGACAAGGGCTGAAAGACCAATACAGAACCTTCTCCCGGCGTGCTTTGATGAGGTGCTCCAAAAAACATCTACAAACACACTAAAACTAATGTGATTGGGCAGTTATTCCTCCTGAGACCACTAAAATGGTATAAAGAAGCCTACACATCAGATCCTTCTTGGGCCAAGAAAACATTGCTAAGTAACCTATCACAGAATTTCAAAGAGTCAAATAAAGAAAACATTTTACCATTGAACATAATATTTTTACGATTAAGCCAAATAACCCAACATAAAACATTGCACAACGTGTTCACATAACCCCTCTGATTCAGTGAAAAGAATTTGGATCCCAAAAAATCCAACCAATTGTGCAGGGAGTTCTCAGCAAATACAAATGAATTAATCCTTAAAAGTAATGTTCTCCAGATTTGTTTAGCAAAGTCAGAGAAAAACAAAGTATGGTTAACAATTTCAACCTAAGATGATATTTAAGCAAAACAGGGGATACTTGATTGCCAATAAAGGAAATTTTTTACTAAATAATATGCAGATTTAACTTGAAATTAACCAATAGTTGATTACTTCCAAAGACATAAATCCTCAACCTCCAAATTTGTTATCGAGATTGAAAGAATGGTTGTTTTCTTATTAGGGTTGAATAAGGATTTCCAACATTTGCATCTCCACTCAATTAGATCCCCTACAAAAAGTTGCCCCATAGCAATAGGAGGTTTTAAAGGATATGGAGACAAAGGAGGTGGTATTCAAGGGTCCCCATAAATTCTAGTTGTAAGGCCACTACCTATACCCTTTAAAATCCCATTACTAAGGACATCTCTCTCGGCAAGAATGCTCTTCCAACCCCACAACGCCCTCTTTGGAACATAGCATCTAAGAAATGGGTATCTTTAAAGCATTTCCAATTTAGGGTTTTTGGTTGGATTAGCAACTTCCATCCTTGTTTTGCCAACACGGCTTTGTTAAAAGAAAGGAAATCCCTAAACCCGATACCCCTTGCTTCTTTGAGCAATAAAATTTATCCCACTTTATCCAATTGATTCTAGAATTCCCATTGTTTCTCCACTGAACCTCCTAATCAATCTGGATAACTTGTTGCTCATTTCTTTTGGAAGAAGAAAATTAGACATTGTGTATGTGGGTAGAGTAGATGCAACTGCCTTTATAAGAATTTCTTTCCCTACTTAAGAAAGTAATTTTTCTTTCGAACCCTCAAGTTTTGATTGAAGTCTGTCGTACATGTATGAGGACACTTGACTCTTTGATTTTCCAATACTTTATGGCAAACCAAGATATATCCCATGTGATGACACTTCTTTAAATTTATTTTAAGGGTTTGAGAAATTTGTCTCCTGATTTGGTTGGGACTTTCTTACTAAACGTGATAGAGAATTTTGAGATGATTGATCGGCAAAATAATGATGTTGACCTCTTAGGATGCTCACCTTCTTTGATGCCCAATGGCTGAAGACAATCTTCAAGAGGACTTTGTGACAAAGAATGGAGAACTTTCAGAATGCTATACCAATAAAAGTTTTCAAAACAAACCCTCATCCCAAAGGGTGATGTGGAAAATAATTTTGGTAATTTACTGACTTCTTGGCTATTTTTTTTTTATTTCTCCCTTCCAAATGCTCTAAGTGGCATGGGTTAATAAAGATAAGAAAATAAAATAAAAGCTATACTGAAAGAGTTTTATCAAATTAATTAGGTGTAAGATGTGTTAGTTTTGTTTTGCGTGAAATACTCGAGTCCATCCAATCTACAAGAAGAAGTCAGGTTAATGGGTTAAAGCATTAGCTGAATATGGTTTCTCTTTGTTTAAATCTCATGGATGGTATGAGATTGACCCTAGTGATACAAATTTCATTGTTAGACAGTTTCAATGTCGAACACTCTTAACCTTTTTAGTCCTGTTGTTTTGTATTCTATATAAGATAATGGAAATGCATCTAAATTCTCACACTTATACATAGAAAAACTCCCTAAACTTGTCTGTAGAGTTTGAATTGAGAAGATGATGGATTCGATCAGTAGCAGGCCTGGTTACATCGTCTTTATGCTGGTGGTTGCTGCCTCCATGATGGTGGTGAACAGTCATACTCCAAAAACAATTGTTGTAGGAGGTTCCCAAGGCTGGCATTTTGGGTTCAACTATAGTGACTGGGCACGTCAAAATGATCCCTTCTTCCTAAATGACACTCTTGGTTTGTGTTTTGACTCAAATATTAATTGGGTTTTGTTCATGATAATTACTCTAAGAATCATCTTTGATTATTGTTTAATTTTATACAGTGTTCAAATATGATCTACCAAACGGCACTAGAATGCATAATGTCTTTCTGCTGAAAGATTGGGGGAGTTATAAGACATGCAACTTGACCGGAGCAACCATGGTTGGGAACGTGACGGCCGGAGCTGGGGAGGGCCTAAAGTTTGTGATCCAAAAAAAGAAGGATCACCATTTTGCTTGTGGTGTTGGAAATGGATTCCATTGTGATGTCGGTAAAATGAAGTTTACCTTCTTCCCCTTTATATAATAGAATTCATGGTTGGTCCAAGTTTACTCATTTGTCTATGGAAATTGAAGCTTTAGGCTTGGCCAGAGAAGATGCTCTGTTGTTCTATTCCTTTTCTGTCCCTAATTATCTCTTAGTGTGTTTTCTCTTTCCTTGTTTTTGGGTGAATCTTAATGTATTTCTCTTGTGACTATTTTTTTTTCTTCGCACGGAAAGTAGCTTGTATTAAATTAAATAGAGAAAAATTAAAAAATTACAATCAGCTGGAGGCCTTATAATTTGTCTCCTCCCTTGTAATCCGGTTTACTCTTTTTGTTTTTGGGTAATTAGGTTTTCTATTTGTCGCGGGCAAGAATGGAAGATGAACATAATTCCATCAACCCCTGACTGAAAATCGGTCATTCTTTCGGGCCCGAAACCAAAAGGGCCTTCCTCACTAAGAGATCCGCTACCATATTGGAACTCTTAGGAATGTAAGAAGGAATACATTTTTCAAATTTACCAAAAAGAAACTTGATATCCTAAATCAATAGATCCAAGTTTGATGGTGGTAACTAGAATATAATCCGGTTTATTCTAGCATATTTTAATACCTCATTGAACAAATTTCTTTTCCAACTCATGAATATTATTAGATTTTTATTAAAATCTATTCTATATTAAGTTTCAAAATTAGGTGAAGAGAATTTAGGTTATCTTCTCCTTCTTCTTTTCTTTCTTTCTTTTTATTTTTTATTAACAAAGATAAAATTATTATTATATTAGACTCTCAAGTTGAGTACTAAGGCTAACAAAGAAGAGTTACAACGCAAGCTGGTGGGAACATCAACCAAGACCTATGTAACTTAAAGACTCTAGAGCCCCTGGCAAGAAAATTTGCCTGGGCATTAAGAGACCTGCAAATATAACAACATCTAACAAAAGAGAGATATTCTACAAAATGTCATGGACAATGCCGGCTAGGCCAATCAAGAGATTGCACCGGGCCATTTAAGGCCTTCACGGCAGAAAAAAATGTTAATAGCTCACCCCCAATGTAATATGGATATCCAAAATATGAAAAAGAGCATCCTTGATTGCCTCAAGTACTATGACAAGGGCTGAAAGACCAATACAAAACCTTCTCCCGGCGTGCTTTGATGAGGTGTTCCAAACAACATCTACAAACACACTAAAACTAATGTGATTGGACAATTATTCCTCTTGAGAGCACTAAAATGGTCTAAAGAAGCCTACACATCAAATCCTTCTTGGTCCAAGAAAACATTGTTAAGTAACCTATCATAGAATTTCAAAGAGTCAAATAAAGAAAACATTTTACCATTGAACATAATATTTTTACGATTAAGCCAAATAACCCAACATAAAACATTGCACAACGTGTTCACATAACCCCTCTGATTCAGTGAAAAGAATTTGGATTCCAAAAAATCCAACCAATTGTGCGGGAGTTCTCAAGCAAATACAAATGAATCAATCCTTAAAAGTAATGTTCTCCAGATTTTTTAGCAAAGTCAAAGAAAAACAAAGTATGGTTAACAATTTCAACCTAAGATATACCCTGCGATAGGCATAGAAAACACATAGGGGATTAGCTACTATCTCTTTCCAACAGTGCTTTTAGGTTTGCAATACCCTCATAAGTAGCTCTCCACAGGAAATATTTGATCTTGAAAATGTATTAATGTTCCATAGCCTACCCCAATTGATGTTTGAGCTAAACATGGATACTTGATTGCCAATTAAAGAAATTTTTGACTAAATAATATTCAGATTTAACTTGAAATTATCTAATAGTTGACTCCTTCCAAACCCATAAATCCTCAACCTCCAAATTTGTTATCGAGATTGAAAGAATGGTTGTTTTCTCATCAGGGGTGAAAAAGGAATATGACAAGTAAGATTTCCAACATTTGCATCTCCAGTCAATTAGATCACCTACAAGAACTGGCCCCATAGCAATAGGAGGTTTTAAAGGATATGGAGACAAAGGAGGTGGTATTCAAGGGTCCCCATAAATTCTAGTTGTAAGGCCACTACCTATACCCTTTAAAATCCCATTACTAAGGACATCTCTTCCAACCCCACAACGCCCTCTTTGGAACCTAGGCATCTAAGAAATGGGTATCTTTAAAGCATTCCCAATTTAGGGTTTTAGCGCAAAGGGTTTTTGGTTGGATTAGCAACTTCCATCCTTCTTTCGCCAACACGGCTTTGTTAAAAAATTGGAAATCCCTAAACCCGATACCCCTTGCTTCTTTGAGCAATATAATTTATCCCACTTTATCCAATTGATTCAAGAATTCCCATTTTTTCTCCACTGAACCTCCTAATCAATCTGGTTAACTTGTTGCTCATTTCTTTTGGAAGGAGAAAATTAGACATTGTGTATGTGGGTAAAGTAGATGCAATTGCCTTTATAAGAATTTTGTTTCCCTACTTAAGAAAGTAATTTTTCTTTCCAACCCTCAAGTTTTGATTGAAGTCTGTCGTACACTCATGAGGACACTTGACTCTTTTATTTTCCAATACTTGGATGGCAAACCAAGATAGATCCCATGTGATGACACTTCTTTAAATTTATTTTAATTATTTGAGAAATTTATCTCCTGATCTGGTTTGGGACTTTCTTACTAAACGTGATGGAGAATTTAGAGATGATTGATCCGCAAAAAAATGATGTTGATCTCTAGGGATGATCACCTACTTGGATGCCAAAAAAGTGAGGTATCCCAACGGCTAAAGACAATCTCCAAGAGGACTTTGTGACAAAGAATGGAAATATAAGGGACAAACAGGCACCCTTGCCTTAGCCCTCTATAAGGTTTCATCTTTCTTGTTAACTGCATGTTGATCTTAATGTGCTATTCGACTATGGAGAGGCATTGCAATATCCATTGGACCCATTTTCCATCAAATTCCAGCATACCCATAGTATCTCTCCAATGAAGCACCATTCCATTTTATCATATGCTTTGCACAAGTCAAGTGTTATTGCCATACAACATTCAAATTGGATTGTTTCATGAAGTAGAGGCATTAGGGGACTAGGTATATTGTCCTAAATAGATCTCCCAAGAACGAAAACACTTTGAGTCTCCCTGATGATTGATTTGAGCAAAGGTTTTAACTTGTTAGTAAAGAATTTTGCAATAGTGAGACACGGGAATTCACAAGTCCATCTATATGCTATGTTCAATCCTTAGATTCTTTTTGCTACTTTTAGAATGCTTTACCAATTAAAGCTTTCAAAACAACTCTCATCCCGAAAGGTGATGTGGAAAATAATTTTGGTAATTTTGCGGACTTCTTGGCTGATTTTTTTGATTTCTCCCTTCCAAATTCTCTAAGTGGCATGGGTTAATAAAGATAAGAAAATAAAATAAATGCTGTACTGAAAGAGTTGTATCAAATTAATTAGGTGTAAGATGTGTTTGCTTTGTTTTGCGTGAAATACTCGAGTCCATCCAATCTACAGGAGGAAGTCAGGTTAATGGGTTAAAGCATTAGCTGAATGCCTAAATATTGTTTCAGGTTAATGGGTTAAAGCATTAGCTGAATATGGTTTCTCTCTGTTTACATCTCATGGATGGTATGAGATTGACCCTAGTGATACAAATGTCATTGTTAGATAGTTTCAATGTCTAACACTCTTAACCTTTTTAATCTTGTTGTTTTGTATTCAATATAAGATAATGAAAATCCAATCTAAATTCTCACATTGTTACACAGAAAGACTCCCTAAACTTGTCTATAGAGTTTGAATTGAGAAGAGGATGGATTCAATCGAAGCCAGGCCTAGTTACATCGTCTTTATGCTGGTGGTTGCTGCCTTCATGATGGTGGTGAGCAGTCATACTCCAAAAACAATTGTCGTAGGAGGTTCCCAAGGCTGGCATTTTGGGTTCAACTATAGTGACTGGGCACGTCAAAATGATCCCTTCTTCCTAAATGACACTCTTGGTTTGTGTTTTAACTCAAATATTAATTGGGTTTTATTCATGATAATTACTCTAAGAATCATCTTTGATTATTGTTTAATTTATACAGTGTTCAAATATGATCTACCAAACGGCACCAGAATGCATAATGTCTTCCTGCTGAAAGATAGGGGGAGTTATCATACATGCAACCTGACCGGAGCAACCATGGTTGGGAACGTGACGGCCGGAGCTGGGGAGGGCTTAAAGTTTGTGATCCAGAAAAAGAAGCATCACCATTTTGCTTGTGGTGTTGGAAATGGAATCCATTGTGATGTCGGTAAAATGAAGTTTACCTTCTTCCCCCTTATATAATAGAATTAATAGTTGGTCCAAGCTTACTCATTTGTCTATGGAGATTGAAGCTTCAGGCTTGGCCAGAGAAGATGCTCTGCTGTTCTATTCCTTTTCTGTCCCTAATTATCTCTTAGTGCGTTTTCTCTTTCCTGTTTTTTGGGTGAATCTTAATGTATTTCTCTTGTTACTATTTTTTTTTTCTTTGTGCGGAAAGTAGCTTGTATTAAATTAAATAGAGAAAAATAAAAAAAATTACAATCAGTTGTACGCTTTATAATTTGTGTCCTCCCTTGTAATCCGGTTTACACTTTTTTTTTGGGTAATTAGATCTTCTATAAGTCGCGGGCAAGAATGGAAGATGAACATAATTCCATCAACCTCTGACTGAAAATCGGTCATTCTTTCGGGCCCGAAACCAAAAGGGCCTTCCTCGCTAAGAGGTCCACTACCATATTGGAACTCTTAGGAATGTAAGCAGGAATACATTGTTCAAATTTACCAAAAAGAAACTTGATATCCTAAATCAATAGATCCAAGTTCGATGGTGGTCGCTACAATATAATCCGGTTTCTTCTAGCATATTTTAATACCTCATTGAACAAATTGCCGTCCCAAGTCATGAATATTATTAGATTTTTATTAAAATCTATGTAATATTAAATTTCAAAATTAGGTGAAGAGAATTCAGGATATCTGTCAATGCTGAGTTGCTCTAGTGATAAGACCCACGTCTCTTAGTGAAGAGGTTGTGTGTTCTACTCTCCCTGAGGTGCGTGTCTCTTTTGAGGATGTAGTTGCGGTATGCGTTATGGGTACAAATTTTGAAAATGAGAAGGTACCTCTATGGGTTGATGTTCTTCAATTGCAACGTCGAATTCACGCTTATGGACCCTAATGTGGGATTTTAATGCAAATAAGAGTCACATAGAGAGTGGGGAGTTTGGGACTTTTACCCTATTTGGTGGAACGTGGAAGTCTATACTCCTTTTATACCTCTCCACTATATATTAGGAGTGAATTTACATGGAACCCATTAGAGGTCAAATGTCTCATTTATTATATGTGGTGAAGTGTTGGTGAGAACAACAAAGACCTCTTGCTCAGATAGTGTTGATCCTCCCGACCTAGGCTGTCCCTCCACCCATCCACTTACATTCACAAGGATCTACCCGTGTTAGACAGAGCAGTGTAGGTCACACACTCATGTGATTGTGGGTGAATGGATAAAGGTGCAACCTAAGTGGAGAGGATCTGAACTCCTTGTGAGAACCCTTCCTAATGATGGTTTTCAACAAGAATAAATAAGAGGGTGATTGGCTTTACGTATGGACTATGGCCAATGTGCATGTTGAAGCTGTATAGTTTTATGAAAAAGCCTTCGATGTGTATGGTTGGGTTATATGGATAGGTTGGATAGAGAAAATCCAAAATTCCAAATTATTTGTTCTGATTTTTCTCTACCTATTAAATGGTCTCTTAATACTCTTCAACTTTATTATCTCTCATTAATCCGTTCATGGTAGAATTCTAAAAAAAGAAAAAAAAATTCATGATAGAAATAAAAGGTACTATATTTCAGGAAGATAATGACAGTGTGTATACACGGATTCAGATATTATTCTTATAAGAAGACATGGAAAATCACTAATCCATCAGTATGCAATAATGCAACCATAGATTTTATTTTATTTTATTTTATTTTATTTTATTATTTTTATTTTTTTTCTACTCTCAGAATGCTGGACCAATTAAAGCTTTCAAGACTTACCCACATCTCAAAGGATGGTGTGCAGAATAATTTTGCTGATTTCCTGGCTATTTTTAAAATTTTACCCACGAAGTTCATTTATCTCCTACCTCCCTCGCAAATGCTTTTAGTAGGTTAAAAAAAATTTTTTAAAAAATAAAAATAAAAACTGTTTTGAAACAAAAATTTCGATAATGTTACAATAGTAGATGAAATGATATATGCTAAAAAAAGAGATATCCCCGAGAAATTGGCAAAATTTCGACCACTACTCATTTTATCATTATAGATTTGGCGACACTGTTGGAAATTCTCTAGGAAGTTAGAAATACAAAGGGATTTTGTAGTACAATCTTCAAGATTAATAAATAATAATATTATTATTTTTTTTTTTGAATCCGAATTATTTATATATAGGGTTGGGGAATATTACTAATATAGTGCCGCCGGATGGATGCGAAACCAGGACTTCCCCGTGGGAAGTTGGGCTTTTAACCGCTTTACTAATCCACCATTGACGATAAATGATATTATTAATTATGTTTCAATGATTCAAGCCTCAGAAGGCAATGTTCTAAATGTAATTAGGGATCAGCATCTATATGAAAAAATTTCTAGAAATAATTCAAATTAGGAGATCTTATAGCAAAATCTTAAGGGTCAATGGGTAAATCTTACCAACTTTGTCTCAATGATTCAAGCTTAATGCAACGTGCCAAATGTGGTAAGGGAGAAGAATCCGTGTGAAAAAAATTCATGAAAAAAATTCAAATTACAGAGGGATTTTATATTGGAAATTCAACGTCAACGGATAAGCTTACCAATTATATTCCAATGATTCAGGCCTAAAAAGTCAACGTGCCAAATGTGAGTAGGGAGGAGAATCCGCATGAAAGAATTTTTTGAAATAATTCAAATTACGAATGGATTTTATAGCAGAATCCGCAAGGTCAAAAGACAATCTTACAAATTATGTCTCAATGATTTAGGCAACATGCTAAATATGGTTAGGGAAGAGAATCTGCACAGAAGAATTTCTATAATAATTCAAATTTGCCGACACTCTCACTGATTGAAACGAAACCCGACATTTCGGCAAAATGTTGGACCTTTTCTCTCTCCGTTTACATCTCATTGATGGTATGAGATTGTCCTCGTGATACAGGTGTCACTGTATACTTAATTTCTATATCTAACCTTTTTAACCATGCTTCCTTTTTCTTTTTCTTTTTGGGATAAAATGTTGTTCTGTATTCTATATAAGATAATGGAATTTTCATCCAAACTCTCACATTGATATATACACAGAAAGAGTAATCCCTAAATTTATCTGTAGAGTTTGAAGATGGATTCAATTAGAAGCAGGCCCTGTTATATCGTTTTTATGCTGGTGGTTGCTGCCTCCATGATGGTGGTGAGTAGTCATACTCCTAAAACAATTGTTGTCGGAGGTTCCAAAGGCTGGCATTTTGGGTTCAACTATAGTGATTGGGCATGTCAAAATGGTCCTTTCTTCCTAAATGACACTCTTGGTTTGTGTTTTAACTCAAATGTTAATTGGGTTTTATTAATGATAATTACTCTAAGAATCATCTTTGATTATTGTTTAATTTTATATGTATAGTGTTCAAATATGATTTACCAAATGGCATCAAAATGCATAATGTCTTCCTGCTTAAAGATTGGGGGAGTTATCAGACATGCAACATGACCGGAGCAACCATGGTTGGGAACCTGACGGTTGGAGCTGGAGAGGGCTTAAAGTTTGTGATCCAAGAAAAGAAGCATCACCATTTTGCTTGTGCTGTTGGAAATGGAGTCCATTGTGATGTCGGTAAAATGAAGTTTACCTTCTTCCCCTATATATATTAAAATTCATGGTTGGTCCAAGCATACTCATCTGTTTAAAGAGATCAAAGCTTCAGGCTTGGCCAGAGAAGATGCTTAAGGTGTTTCTCTTGTATTTCATTTGGACCCCTTGATGTTTGATTTAAGTCATTTCTAGTTGAAAAAATAAATAATAATTTACTTTTGCCTCTCTTGTGATACCTAAAAAGATTAACTAAAGGTGCATCATAATTTTCTTAACCAAAATATCTTTATTGCATGGTCCAGATTATACCATGCATACTCATTTCAATCCAATTGTTTAGAATTAAAAAGAAATTATAGTCTAATCATAATTTTTTATTTTATATTCAAGAATCTTAAAATTTCAAATTTAATTAATTGACTACAAACATCCATCCAATCCGGCGTTATTATTAAAAGCAATATTTAATGCTAAAGCTCTACAAACACAACCCAAATTATTTGGTCTGATTTTTCTCTCCCTATTAACAGGATTATCAATCCTCTCAAGGATCTCTCATATATCTACTCATGGTCGAAGAAATATAAGGTGTTATTTTTCAAGCAAATGATGATATTGCACCTAGAACAGACAATCTTAATTCTATAAGAAACATGGGAAATCACTAATCCATCTTTATGCGATGTTTCACAATAAAAAACTTTAAAGGGGTTTTTTTTTTTCTCCCTTTCTATTGAAATTGGGTTAGTTTATGTGTGCCTTGACTACATGATCAAGGGAGTAACCGTTGCATATAATTTATAAGGCAAGGCTTCGCCACTAGCCTTGTTGATAGTTTTTATTTGCTACTCTATGAATGCTAAACCCGTTAAAGCTTTTAAAACTTGCTTCATCCCAATGGGTGATGATCTGAGGGTCTGTTTGGTTACATGAATCCAGAGATTTCAAATCTCTAGATTCATGAAGGGCCTGTTTGGTTACATGAATCCAGAGATTTCAAATCTCTGGATTCATGAATCTGAGAATTATACCCGTTTGGTTGTAAAAATCTCTAGATTCATGAAATCTAGAGATTCACCTTTTAACACTAAAAACGTGAATCTGTAGATTTATGGGTAAGGGGTGAAATCTAGAGATTTCAAAAAAGCTATACATTTGCACATTCACAAAAATCATGTCGATCAAATAATTTTTTAGGATGAATCCACAGATTTCATTCCACAACCAAACATCTAATTTTATAAATTATGATTCCATAGAATTGAAATCTATAAATTTGAAGTCTCTAGATATTTGAAATCTCCAAACTTGGCGATTCGCTGTAACCAAACCAATGATCCTCATATACTATTCATGGTCGAAGAAAAGTGTTATTTCAATGATACTCTTGCCCTAGGGCTATCTTAATTCTAAAGAAACCTGGGACCCCCTGGGTTCATGAAAAAAAACTTTACGGAGATTCATCTTTTTACACTAAAAATGTGAATATGTAGATTTATGGGTATGGCAAAGATTTCACCCTTATTATAAAAGCGCTAAACATTTGCACATTCACAAAAATCACGTTGATCAAATAGATTTCATTCCATAGATTCAGGTTAAATAGTTAATTTAATGAATTATGACTCCATAGATTTGAAATTCCTAGATATTTAAAATCTCCATACTCATGTAACTAAACAAGCCCTAAATCATTTTGGAGATTTTACTCTTCTTGGCTGATTTTCTCCACCCTTGAAGTTCATTTACCTCCTTACTCCCTCCTAGAAGCTCTAAGCATGTTAAAAAAAAAAAAAAAAATAAAAATTAAGGACACCCTAAAAAAATTGTTGAAAAGCACAAACATCTCAAAACTATGTCAAATTCAATGATCCCTGAAAATGTTTTTTAAATTTGTACAATATTACTCTGTGATAGTAAATTCCATTAAGTCGTGATTAAATAATTCATAATTTATATATTACCTTTAGTCTCTTATGACTTTATATTGTTGCCTCTAGTAAAATAGAATCCTCCGGGGAGATCTTTTATATAATAAATTTAAGTGGGACCTCGCTCCTAGCCCCAAGAAGATTCAAACTTTGATCTCTTATGTGGAAGTGTTTGTCTTTTGATTAAGCCACCTCCGAGATTCATTTTAAATTATAATAACATGCAAGATAAAGAATAAGACAATAAGATTATATTTGTAATTTCTTCTAGTTAATTAATGATTCTAAGAAAAAAAAAGAGGCAACTGCCCAATTTGACATAGATTAGGGTAATTTTCATCAATTATGTTGAGATTTCCTCGAAATTTTCTTAAAATAATAAAAAATTATCATATTAAAATTGTATCTAGTTAATTCTTTTTTCTTCTATACTCAACCGATTGATACCATTATGCAAGTTGTAGGATGTGTTAGCCTTGATTGGCGTGAAATACTCAAGTCCATCAAATCTAGAGGAGGAAGCCAAATTACTTACTATAGCAATAGCAGAATATAGTTTCAATGTCTAATCTATTTAATCATGTTTTTGTTTTACCCAGATAAAATGTCAATTGTTGTATTCTATAGAATACACAGAAACTACTCCTCCCTAAACTTGTCTCTAGAGTTTGAAGATGGATTCAATCAGAAGCATGCCTGGTTATATCGTCTTGATGCTGGTGGTTGCAACCTCAGTGATGGTGACGAGCAGTCAAACTCCGAAAACAATCGTCGTCGGAGGCTCCGAAGGCTGGAAAACTCACGTCAATTATAATGATTGGGCATGTCAAAATGGACCCTTCTTCCTCAATGACACTCTTGGTTTGTATTTTAATTCAAATAGTAATTGCGTTCTGTTCTTCATGATAATTGTTGCAGAGTCATTTTTCATTGTTGCATGTTTAATCATATACAGTGTTCAAATATCATTTACCGAACGGTACCAAAATGCACAATGTCTTACTGCTGAAAGATTGGAAGAGTTACCAGACATGCAACATGACCGGAGCAACCATGCTGGGGAACGAAAAGGCCGGAGTTGGAGAGGGCGTAAAGTTTGTGATCCAGAAAAAAAAGTATTACTATTTTGCTTGTGGTATTGGTAATGGCGCACATTGTGATATGGGAATGAAGTTTACCTTCTTTCCCTACAAACACTAGAACTCATCGTTGGTCCAAGCTTGCTCATCTGTTTTATGAAGATCGAAGCTTCAATTAGGCTTGGCCAGAGAAGAAGATGCAGAGCTATTTCATCTATTACTTTTAATTTTCATGCTTTACTCTGATCGAATAATAGAAGTGTTAGTGAAGCATTTTTTTTCTCTCTTCTGTAATGCTTTTGTAATTGGTTTCTATAAAATAGAAGACAAGACTCCGTGAGTCATGTATGATCGTCTCCATATCTTAGCTGGTAGTGCTTCCTTTGCGGAAAAAATTTGGCGATCGATTACCATGCAAATTAGGGTTCATTCTCAATTGCAACGAAATTAAAGGAAATGAAACTGATTCAATAAATAAGTGAAATATATAAACTTAAAGGTAATATGGAGTACGGAATCTGGATCAATAAAATAATTGTGCTTTCCTTTACAATCCCTTATCAGACCAAGAAATCTATCTCTGAGGTTGAGCAATGGTAATTGGTGGATCAGAAATGAACCTCCTTCCTAAATATGTGATAAAAAAACTCAATGGTGGGTTAGTAAAGCGGTTATAGACCCAACCTCCTATGGGAAGTCTTGTGTTCGCACTCATTCGGTGGCATTAATAATATCATTCCCATCCCCGTATATAAGAAGCTCTTAATCCAAAAAAAAAAAAGTTGAAATAAAGGGTGTCAAACTCTGTCGACCTGGCATGACCCAAACCTGCACTGAGCTAGGCTTGATTTTTTCTCTATCGAAAGCGGGCTTGGGTTACAAAAATAATGAGCCTTGACAAAGTCGGGATTGTTGGGCCAACCCAATCCTATCTTAGTTAAATTTAATTAAAATTATAATTAAAAGTTATTTAATAACATATTAGTATCTCAATACAACGTTGTTTAGTTGGTAAAAAACACAGCTTGCAACAAAGAGGTCATGGGTTTGATTTTATTTGGTGGCAATAGTATCATCCATTTTGTTTCTCCCACAAATTAGTATCATGGTTAGGTTTAATCAAGGCAGGCCAGGTTGGGTCGGCCCTGTTAGGTCATGTTAGGGTTGGGGATTTTCAAACCCTGACAGGATTAGGTTGGGCTTTGGTTTTTATTTCATTATCTAATGTAGGGTTAGGGTTCAAGGCTGACCTAGCTCAACCTGGAGTCCGGATCAGCGACCCCGACGGAAGCACAAAGTGCTCCCCCACGCTTCCTAACCACAAACATCAATGGGACCCACGGTGAAAAACACTTTTTAAAAAAAATTTAAAAAAAAAGCTTTTTTTTTCACTAGTGGGACCCAATGGTTTGTGTGGTCAGGAAGCCATGGGGGAGTGCTCCCCCGACGGGGAGAAGATCCGGATTCCTCAACCTGACCCATTGACGAATCCGGATCTTCTCCCCGTCGGGGGAGCACAACTCAGCTCCCCCATGGCTTCCTAACCACAAATACCAGTGGGTCCCACTGGTGAAAATTATTATTTTTTTAAATTTTTTTCAAAAAATATTTTTCACCGTGGGCCCCACTGATATTTGTGGTCAAGAAACGTAAGGGGAGCACTTTGTGCTTCCCTATCAGGGGAGCTGATCCGGACTCCCCATTGACACCCCTAAGTCGGTCCAACACTAACCACCATGGGCTCCACCACATCCGCAATAACTCATGTTGGGTTTAACCGACCACCACCGTCCTGTACGGCTGTACCATCGTGGTTCACATTGCGACTCGCAATCTCAGGATTGATTCACTATCGAACCGGAATCTCGAACGATTTGATGATGCCTCATGGCTCATTGGTTCGACTGAACGGTAAAAAGCTGCAGAGATTCAGACGATTTGAGGTTTTTGTCCATCGTCTCTCTCTTCCTACAATTGCCAATATTACTGAACAGCCATATACAAGCGTTCGGAAACTTGACAGAAGTCACAGAACAGTTGAAGGGTTTCGGATTTGAGTGGAAAAGAGATGAGCGTGTTTGGAGGGGATAGCTGGGCAAGGGAGGCGCAACACAGGAAGAGGAGATTGGAGGATCTGATGGAGGAAGGCCTTAATAAAGAGGTCGATTCTAACCCAACCTACAAGAAGCTTTCGAATGGCAAGTACGCCTGTCTGGTATGCCCTCACCAGCCAGTCCTCGACACCTCTCTCACGCTTTCTGTACGTAACTCTCTTACTCTTCTCTATCCAGTTTTATAATTCACATAAGTTTCTTTTTCTTTTTTAACCTCAATGTTGTCTTTCACTGTAAACCCTGGTTCTAATTGATTGCTTTAAGTATCTTCGAGCAGAAGATTGCACAATTGGGTTCCTCTGCAACTGGGATAAGTTCAATAGTTATCTCCGATGATGGCCCGGCTTAAATTGGCGTGGCTTTATAACGACATCGATTTTGTCACTTCTTTCATGGGTCAGTTCCTGTTTGTATGAGAACGAGTTGTACAGTTTCATAAAAATCTTTATGCTCTTAACTTTGCCGTTTAAATTAGTCTCTGAAGCAGAAAACTGTGAGAGTTCACCTAGTCGGAAACCTAGTTGCCTGCATGAGGTTATGAGTGCATTGCAGTTTACAAGCAATTACTCATGAATCAGTAAGATGGTTTAAAATCTCAGACTAAATCTGTTAATGTAGTGGTTTTATGGTGTTAATGTTTCTGCTATCAGTGTAAGAACTGATGATGTTAAGATGAATGTGATGAAAGTTAATTTAGGGGTTACTGCTTTAGGTAGTTAGTTGCAAGAAAGTGTTTTGAGGTGGGATAGACATATGCAATGGAGACCTTTGAATTTGAAGGGGTGATATGGATTGAAGGAGTTAGAAGAGTCAGGGATAGGCCTAAAATGACTTGAGGAGAAGCCGTGAGGAGAGCTTACATTGCTAAAGATTTGGATATAATCATGGCTTTAATAAGAGATGATTGGAGAAAAATGATCCCGACCTATTTAGTTGGGATAAGGCTGAGTTGAGTTGTATGGTATGATGCTTATGAACTTAGGGTAAAAAAGATGAATTGGGTTCTTTAAACCGTTGAAGATACAAAATTTAACAGGTTTTCTTGAACAAGCATGTTTGAAGTTTATAAGAAATACCATGGTTTCAGCGGGTTTATCATAGATACCAGAAGACAGTCTGTGTGCTGTGACAGTCTTGAAAAATTGATCTTGGGTATGGAAAAAATCGTGAAGTTCAGACCCAAGATAGAGGAGGTGGTGAAACATGTCAAATATAATGGCCAAGATACAAAGAGTTGTTTAGACCTTGGGCTCCTAGACATGGTGCAAATTTCAGTCAAAACTCAAAAATTGAAATCTCCAGATTTCAACCAAAACTTGGTTTTTTTTTTTTTTTTGAAATTTCAACCCTAGGTTTCGGGCCTTATATGACCTCCATTTCATTTGATATCTCGTCTCCTACCTATTTAAAACATAATAAACACAATGAAACTACTATTTTGCAAAAAAAGACACTGAAAAATTATCATTCAAGTATACTAACAATTGATTGGTTCCAACAAGTACAAGTTGTATTGCATATAGGCATAGAATCATCAACATATATGAATTGTTTGATGGAATGGTTACATATACAACAAGTCAACAAAATACAATAACCAATTAGATTAAGTGATGGTGTCTCACATATATTAAGGTGAAGCCAATATACCATGTATGCATATAAAAAATACATAATTTAAAAAATAGTTTTTAAAATCAGAAGAAAAAAAAGTAGTAAATAAAAAAATTAAAAAAAAAAGTTTAACAATAAACAATTATAGATCATAGCCCTAGACTAAATATATATTAATTTCAAGGCAATACAAGATCATTTAAGCCATGAACAAAACAAAAATAAAAAAATGGGAAGTTTGGAACTGTTGGGTATGGCTCATGCTTCACATTCTATTGTTGCTGGAGTTTCCTTTGTAGCTGTTGTGGCTTAAAAAGTGTTTGGAGGCAAAAGAGATGTTTGAAGGCAAAGGAGTTGTGGAAAAATTAGGTGACAATAGGATACAAATCAACAAAAACCAAGGAAAAACAAGTTGGAGTGTTGAAACTTGCGAAATTTTAGTCGAAACCTGTTAAAGCTTTGGTCGAAACCTCTGATTTCGATGAAACCTTCAAGGTTTCCTTTCGATTTCTGAAAATGCAATGATTTCGATTGAAATTTTGACCATTTTAGTCGAAATTTATTCCATGCTCCTAGATTGGATCCTTATTACTGGTGTAGAGGTCGTATAAGGTATGACTCAGGCTTGGATAGACATCCTTTGATGTCTTCATTTCTAAGGGAGGCATACTGGAACCATGGCATCCCCTCCTCCATATCTATGGGGTCGATTACCAAGATAAGGAAAGCTACAGTATCCAGCTGACTTAGGTGGGTTCAGTTCCAAATCAACTCGGCAGAAATTAGATCCTTATGACCTCTTGACCAATGCTATCCAGTGCAACTGGGATATGGTTCATGCATAACTGGAGTTGGAAAGGAATGTAGGAGAGCCGATTGATATAAATTGTTGTGCTTTTCAATGTAATATATGATTTTGTTACTTGGCATTACCTATAGTGCACCAACTAAATAAGATGAATATCGTTAAGCCTCCCTTCTGCATGTTTTGTTGGGAGGGATAGAAAGTTATATCCACATTTCTTCTGGTACTCCCTACAGCCACCATTTAGAAGGACAGGCGTATTCTCACTCATATCAACCTTGATGCTGCATGGGTGGCAAAGGATTTCGGGTGACTTGATTATTCAAATTGCAAAAATTGCCTTTGTACCACCATTTCCCATGTACTATTTGAGAGGAACCTCTGCATTTTCAGGAACAAACTATACTCGAACTTCGGTTGATCTTGTACATCCTGTCGAATGTTAAAGCCAGGTGGACTTAAAAATTGAAGATTCAGATAGGAATCATCACTTGTTCATCAAAAGGGAAGTGCAAGCCTTGTTGTCTAGTCGTCCTTGATTTGTTTTTTTGTTGATGTAACAGCAGAGAAACTGATAACCAGTCCTTCAGAAGCTTGAATAAGAGAATACATGATGGAGAACACTAGACCATGATAGGGTTCAGAACACACTTATTGTGGTCTACCCCGCCTGGTGATTGACTGGGGGAATCCCACTAAGATTTAAAGTCTAATTACATGGAAAGAAAACATCAAAGAGGTGCTAACAAGTAAAAGGAAACTACAACTAATATATACCCAACAATCACAACTCAACATGCTCACTCTCCCTGGCAATAATAAGGAACCCTGCCTAATGGTAATCTTTAACTTCCTCTTGAAGCTGGAGTGTGTGTATATATCTCTCTTATCTAGCTTGGAAAACCATTAGAAACACAGGCTTAAACAACGCCTTAGTGAACATGTCACCTAGTCAATCGCTTGAGTTGGAAAAACAGAGTAGAGATCAGTGTCTGCATACCACATTCCTCACAAAATGACAGTTAGCTTCAAATATAAGGGAAGCAGCAATTCAAGATTCAATGGCAGCATCCAGTGTTGTTGTTCTCTCTTGCACTCTTTCTCTTAGTGTTTGTCAATGGAGGAATGTTGGTCAAATTATAATTCCTGATGCATCCAGTCATGGAGAGGACATCCTCTACCATTGGCTTCAATACTGCAATGTGTACGCTAATTTCCAGACGTCTGGGACCTCATGCAATTCATCATTTTTAATAAGCATTGGTACTTCATCATCTGGTCAATACTTGTATGATGTCTTACCAGAGAAGAATCACTGCAGCACTGCAACAAACCCTTTGAATAACATTAGAAATAAACCCATGGTAGACCTGCATAATCTCAAGCAACATGGGACCATTGGAGTTTGTGAGGGATCCAGTTTTGATATGCCATATCAATGTATTTTCTGTTTCAAGGAAAATGCAATAAGAAAATGATGTGTCCATTTGGACAAGCTTGAAAATATCTTGCTGGCTGAATGGTTATCAATGGTTGACATGTAACATGCTAGTGATATCTGATATAAATGAGTAGCTAAATCTCTCCTCTTTTGAGTTTCTAACTGCAGAAAGTAATTATGCAGATGCACAGTAAGGGATCTCGTCACACTGCTGCTTTGTCCAAGCTTAGGGAGAGGGAGTTATGGAAACAAGAAGAGATAAAGAAGAGAATAGCTGTATCTGGTTCTGAAATTGGTGCTGCTAGCTCTGATATCTCCAGTCAACGATTCAAGTTTCGTCACACACCTTTGATTGAGCAAACACGAAAGGCCACATCTGAGGCACATTGCAACCAAACATTTAAACAAAATGCCACAAGTAAAACCCCCAATTTGAAACTCAGTAGGGGCTCTTCTTCATTCTTTTCTCCTGCTGCCCCTCCTGCTTCTACACAGAGTACAGAGGCACCAATGGCGGTGGCATCTCCACCCTCTGAGTCTGATGAGAATAGTGGATGGCATAGCAGGGTGAATTCTAGGTTGCTTGTACAGCAGCAAATGGACTTGAGGGAGCATCGAGAGAGAGAACTCAAGTTTACAGCTGCAGGTTGGAAGCGTGATTGCCATGGAAGGTGGTTTAGAGATGAAAATGTGAGCACCTTCTTGAGAAGAGAACGGAGCATTCAAAGTTAAAATTGAGAATTTCAGTTTCTTTCTTTGTTTCCTAGTAATGTTTGATTTTTGGAAGTGTTCTTGTCAATTGAAAAATATGATTTTGTACCCTTTTTAGTTATATATTAACCATCTTACCCGTTGTTTCCTATTTGCAGGTTGAGTTTGACTCTGATGAGGAAGATCCAAATATCTGCCTTGTGTAACTTTTGTGATTGCCTCCATTGCTTGGTGTCAATTATGGACTTGGGGCTGTGGATAATGATATGAACGACCAATCATCAGATCAGGTGAACCGCAAAATCTTTTAGCTTCCTCCATTACTTGTTATTTATAATTTTCTGAACATTGCGGATGGCATATGCTTTCAGTAATCCTTTTTAGTTTTTAGGATTAGTTTCATGCATTTTAGTTTTTACTTCTAAATTATTTTCAGGAATGAATCTAGGTTACCTATTCTGAAAGTTGTTTTAATTTGATTATTGTTTTACATCATACTAGTAACCTTCCACATGCAGATGCATGAGTAGCTACATATGAGGGTATAGAAAAAATATCAGAAGAAGAAGGGGAGTAATATATCTCACATATATGGCATGGTAATTAATTTCTACACAAAAAAACAAAGAAGGTAATTGATTAGTTTCAGATTATGTTCAGAATTACTAGTAGATCTCATAAAGTCATAATACTCTGTTCATAGCATTCGGACATTCGGTAAAACTTGTCAAAATAAGGTTGGGTTAGCTCTCAATCAGATAAATTCATCCCAAGTAATACTTGTAGGTGACTATTAGTCATAAGGTTGTTGGATGTATTATGAAAGAAAATATTATTTCGAACTATATAGTGTGGAGTAGAGATTACAAGTGAATTAAGTGAACAAGAAGAAATGTTTTAAATTGTGATATTTACTAAAAATGCTGATCATGTGAGGCATTAAGAGTATTTCATTTCTTTTCTATTCTTTCTTGGTGAGTTAGAACTGCTTTATTCATACATTATGCATGATATTTTGTTGGAAAATTTTCAGGGACACCCCAAGATAATTGGCAAAAGGCATTCATACCCCAAAACTATGCCAATTAGCAATCACCCCCTTTTGAATTAGAAGCTTTAATTAGTTAAAGGAAATGAAGAATATACCTTTACCTGTATTATTCTATACCTTATAATATAAATTGGCAAATTGAGGAAGAGGAATGAATTCATGGAGGAAGAAACAAGAAGAAATTTAGGACTCAATTTTTTTGGGCAACATTGTAAAGTCACAAAGAGAGTAAGGTTAATATAGGAATTATGAAACTATAACCATGACTTACCGGAATTTGCTGACAAAGTATACCATTATGAAAATTTAAGACAGTTTTGGGTGTCTGTGCCAATTCGATATATTTTTTGGTGTCTGTGCTTTTTGCCAATTGTCTTGGGGTGTCTTTGAAATTTTCCTTTTTATTTAGAAATACATTATGCATGATTGAGGATAATCAATAATCATACAAAACTCACATGGATGATAGGAATGTTTGTGGCTATTGTTTCTGGTTATTCTATGTATTTAATTATATTTTAATACAATGGTTTTCAATTTGTCTTTTTTTTTTTTTAAGAAGAATAAGTTTGATATATTGGAGGTAATTGAAATAATATTGACCTATAAGAGGAAAATCTTAGGTAAATTTTTATTTATAATTTTCTAATAATATGAATTAAGTTAGACTATTTATTTTTAATGAGTTGAATGATTATTCATATTCTTCAATTACAAAATTTCGTATATTTCAATATACATATTAGGTGGTTCTTGACTTGTTCTTTTTGTTATAAACTATAATTTTAAAGTATCATTATATTAGAATTAGATGAATAAAGTTACAACTTTGTACTTGTGGAGTAAAATTGTAATGGAATTGTTGTAATATTAGATTAATCTAATAAGAGATCTTTTAGGTGTTTATTGATATTCTAATTTTAGTTGAAAATTCCTTTTTTTCTTTTTCTTTTTTTCTTTTCCTGTTTCATTGTAATGTGCAAGTAACTTATCTTATGTCTTATAATTGAGAAAGAATAATTAATTAGTTAATTAAACAAAATGATAAGAAATTAAAAGAAAAAAAAACAAAGAAAAAAGTATTAGGTATTATAAAAATTAATTAACGTAGAAGAAAGAAAATGATTATCAAGTAATTATGTATTATTGAAAATAGGGTTGTAGTTAAATATTAATTATTATTATATTGTGAAGTAAATTTAAAGTTTTAGGTACTATTTATTATTGTATGCAAATCAAATGATTAAGGACTTTTAGAAAAATAGAAATTGAGCCATTTTTCTTGAGGTTCATGCTTTTATAATAGTAGTATGATATGTTTAATACTATGAATGCACTTTTGGTTGGTAGCCAACCAATAATCTGTATGGTGGAATGGCCGCGCAACCATATGTAATACGCCAAGCTGCCCAAAAGATGTCTTGACACTTGCTAATTGGAACCTATACATGCAACTGCTTTAACCTTACCGCATGGAATTTAAATATTCATATTTGAATGAGAGTTTTCTGTATCAGTGATAACTGCAGAGATCTGAGATGCGTTTTATAGAGCAAATTAAGGAGTAGCAAACCTGTTTTACAGATTCAAATTCTAAGCTGAAGTTTGGAAGAGATTGAACTCCTACAGGATATGAATCCATAAAACAGCTTTATAAATTCTAGTTATGCGGCTGTAGGAGTTTGAACTGCTCCGCGATAGAATCGTTATTCAAAGTTCAATCCTTATAACTGACTTGTAAATTATCGCATGGAAAAAAAGAAAAAAAGAGAGGAGATGAACGAACTTCCCTCTAGGAAATTGAATACATGTTAATTTTGATTTTAATTTTTAATTTTCCATATTTCCTAAATTTGCTTTCTAAATTGCATGGAATGGGCTGATTATTATTATTTGAATATTCATCGCCAACTTGAGATTGGATTGGATTGGATATTTACAAAAAACCAGAACAAGTGATTTCAAGATGAAAGATTCATACTTGCAAGTGAAATTGTTGAAAATCAATAACTGAGAGGTTTCACTAGTGATCTTCCCAAAATTGATCATGCAATGCATTGAATTGAATAAATATGATTTCACAGAGAACAAACTGTCTTGCATGGTAAGGACGTGGCCATCCCAGCAAGAGCATCAGCTACATGGTTGATGCTTCTTAGCTGATGCTTCTTGGAATCGACTGAAAAGATCATACTAAGAACTGTGCACCCAATTCTCTAATATCCTGCACAATACTTGTTAGAAGAGTGGGTAGAGGAGCACTTCTGTTGTTGATAAAGAGCACAAGGTTGTCACAGTCCGACTCCACCATTAGCTGCTCTATACCTTCCTTGAGAGCAAATAGAAGGCCCTACTCACTGCTACTACTTCCCCTCACAATACCTCCGAAAAGTTTACCGGTTCAGAGACTGCAATTACCGGGTTTCTATCAAGTCCTCTAATCACAAACCCCACATTATTTTGTGACTTGAGACGAAGCAATGAGGTTCTTGAAGAAGTCTCGGATATGAGAAGAGCTGAAGAGGTAAGGAGACTCATTTTGAAAACCTCAATCCTTTGAGCATATCTTCTTGGAAGCAAACCTAAGTGATCTAGTCAAGCCAGTCACCACACAGGAAATTAAAAGTCACCCTCTTCTGTTCTTTTTTCTGGTAACCAAATCCCCTAGCCCAGATGGTTGCGGTGCTCATTTCTTCAATACCACTTCGATTGCTGTCTTAGGTGATGTAATGATAGTTGCAATGGTTCTTCTCCAATCCTCTCACGCCTGGGGCGTTTAACTTAAAACTTTATTTGTTTAAATCCTTAAAGAGTGGGCAGCTCTCTTGTTTTGGTGGGTATAGGTTGATTTGTATGCAAGTTTATAACATCCTTGCCAATTAGATGCAGACGGTGCTTGGGCATTTGGGTCTCATAGTAGTGTAATGATAGTGTTGCAATGGTTTTTCTCTGCTCTATTGCAAAATAATACGCCGTTGTATCCACGGTACAACATTTTGCTGAATATCGGGTCAGTTCGTCAGAGGGCAAAACTTTTTTTAGTTGAAATCTAATATATTCAAATATTGCCTGAAAAATGCAAAAGTCGCTGGAAAATCATTGATTTTCCGGCCAACTGGCGAAATACAGGCTAAAATCCACTAGAATCACTGAATTTGTTGCTGCTTGATCCTCTTCTTCTTCTTCTCTGTCTTCTATCTCTCCGGCAGTGTTGGAAACATCTCCTCCTCCTCCTTCTATCTCTCTATTGGCGATCGTGGGTTATCATAGAGGCGAAAAATCACCTGAAAAATTAGCGAATTTTGCCCATTCACTTGGTTTTGCCAAGGTGTGAACTAGCTAAATTTGCCGAAATGTCGCACATTGGTTGTATCATGATACTTTATAGGTGTCAATAAAGAAATCACTCGTCTGATTGTTCCCAAAATTGACCTCGTCAAATGCCAGTAAACTTTCCTTATTTATAACCATGGCTTATGTGGTTTTGCTAAGTTGAGATCCTCTTCTACCTATCTGTTAGGGTAGAGATCTATGTTCCCTTCATGTCTCTCAACCACATATTAAGAGGGGAGCTTGCAAATTTAGAATTAGATGTGAGACCCCAAGTTGTCTCCCTCTCCCAATGTATTGTGAAGAAGTGAAGAGGGAGCACAGACCTCTACCCGTCAGGGTAGAAGATTGGGACTCCAGTTTTTCCATCGAGGTTTATTCTTTATTGAATTGGTTAAGCAAATATATAGAAGCCTCAATGTTTTTCTGACTAATGGTAGCATTGCAGGGGACTACATATCTGATCCAAAGAAGTCCCAAATCAGAATGAAACCAAGATAAATGAATAGATGAGCATTCCCTCATATTTTATTCGACTGCAATTTTCATTAATATAATCACTACAGAAGAGGCAAAAACAAGAAACAATAACAGCATCATAACATAAGCGACATAAAAATAAAAGAGATCTAGATACCACCATCTCCTTTTCTTCATACAACAGAGTAAAGAATATCCTTTCTACGTGGAGTGAGAGGAGCAGCAGAAGCAGCACCAAAGGCTTTAAGCTGTGCAGGAGGAATTGCAGTAGCAATGAAACCAGTAGGTCCATATCCATTGCCATTAGTTCCATCTTCATTTGGTGGTTTGTAATACACCCGAGCCGTTTGTGGGCAATGAGATTGAAACCTTGCTGCAATCCTTACCCCTGTATCCAACATCTCTACGTATTTTCCCATCTCTTCTTCCTCTCTACTACTTCTCTCTCGATTATTCTCCTCTCCTCCAAAAAAATTTCTCTGTGCAGAAGATGGAGAGGGGAAGGAAATGCAAAGATGGCATGAGGGAGGAGCTTTATTTATTGCCAATGACTACAGTTTGGCTCCCGAAATTAGGGATGGTTTCGAATTGAAATGGTAGGATGCCAAAATCGAATTGAACCACACCACAGACCAGACATCATATTAGGGATCAAGCACAAGTATCAGAATGAGAAACCCAATGAGAGCTCAAAACCCAAACAAATGTCGACCGGATAATAAACCAACATAGGGAAGACCGGACCGGACTAACTAACTGTTTGACATTTTCTTTCCAAAAACTAATGATTAGTATTTAGTTTCTAACTTTCTATGATATCTGTCTTTGACTTTGACTTTGGATTTTGTGGTTAGTTTGGTGGAGGGTCCCACCCCGAATGCTCGACCGGCTAACCAACCAACAAGGGAAGGCCGGACCGGACTAACATACTGTTTGACAAAAATTAAAAAACCAAAATTTCACTAATGATTAGTTTCTATCATATCTGTGTTTGACTTTGACTTTGGGTGTTGTGGTTCGTTTGGTGGATGTGTTTTTGTTCTCCAGCCCGACAAAAATGGAAGACCAAGGTTTGTCTGCATTAACAGCCTTTAAATTGTGTTTAGCTTGGATTAAAGCCCCAAATTAGGGTCCATCGACTTTGACTCGGGAGTCAATGGGCTTAAAGTCCAAAATTGAAGCTGGGCACGAAATAGAATCTGGATGTTTTACCTACATGCTGGAAAAAAATTTCAACCACATGGTGATCTTCAATTGAGTCTGGATCACCCCCTCATCAGGTGTGAATAATGCGTTTTCCTCTGACAATTTTTAATCGCATAATAAGGGAGCGTTTGGTGTCAATGTTGTGCAATTAATATGCAGTACTGAGTTACTTGCAGTAGGGATCAATTCTAGTGGTCAAGATTGAATTTGGACCACCTCGTTTTCCTTTTCTTTTTCTTTTTTCTTTTTAATTTTTTTATAATTTTTGAACTATACCGACTGGAAGAAGAAAAAAACAAAACAGATGGTCAACTTTAAATCCCGACCATAGGCAGCTCATTGCTGTGCAATTATTGTGCAGCACTAAAACACGACCCTAATAAGGGGTGAGGTTCACTTGTAAATATTAAAAAGTAGAATTCTAATAGATCCTATGTGAGTCTACCCCTATTATGTAGTTGAAAACTTTGTCAAGAGTGCAACCCTGATAAGGAGGTGATCTAGACTCTCTTGACACGTGTTTACAAAATATATAATAGCAAGAGATAAGATAGATCTTCACCTTTCATTGGGTATAATTACTATTTTTGAGGCATATGATCAATACCCCATGAAGGATTTAAATTTTGTTCCCTCATATTCATGTAAAGTAGCAAATCTGAACTAACATGAGTTATTGAAGCTGGTCCATTGACTACCCTAAACCTAATCTCGACAGAATGATGACAAAAAAACCCCATATTCTTATTTAAAAAATTTAGGTTTAATACACATGAAAAATGATTAAAACATATTATAATGTCAACTGAGAGAGATGACAATTGGTCGGTTTTGACTGACCACTTTGCCATCTTCAGATCCATTGTCAACTTATAAATTTCTTTGCCAGTAGCTGAGAGTGTAGCACGAGTTTCATGCCATACATCAAAATCTAACTTTATAAAAATAATGATCAATTTAAGCTTTAGCAATCTTGATTTTCATAGCTTTGCCCTGACTAATCCGATGTTCGACCCGGGTCGTACACCTGGGTGTGGTGGGTGAGCCTTCCAGCGGGAATTTTTTGCATCCACAAGGTTTCGATACCGGAACCTTGCTTAAGCGGATCAAGCTGCTTACCACTTGGACCAACCCCGTTGGTGTATGGCACCTTTTAGGGAGACTATATATTGTAGAAAATTTGAACTTTTGACATCTTAGATATGAAACTGTAGTTAATATTCAATTTATGTATAATTATAATGTTAATACAAGATTAGGTGGGATTGGGCTTGGTTGGTTTGAGGACTAAAGCCAAACCCTACATGACCCTACTTAGACTAGTTATTTTGTAAACCTGCCTTTGAGGATGAAAAGTTGGGATGGAACTAGGCTAGGCTTAGGGTGGATTTGGATTGACAAAGTTTTATTAACACGTTCGACAGCTACAATGTGTGATGTTCTGGTGGCAATAAATGATTAGGTGTTACACACTATGAGGTTGACTGTCAGACGCTCGATAGGGCCACGTCATGCACCTTCTTTCTTGGAAAACTTTGAGATGTGAGGAACCATTGTGTGCCGAAGCACACAAATTATCATAAAGGAAAGAGTGATTGTTCTCCAATTCAAAAGTAGTAATTTTGACTATATTTATCTAGAGTCATGAGCATAAGATGAAGAGCTAAAGCAAAAGAGAATTAATTCTTGTGACTCCACTTGGAGAGGGGGGGAATTGTAGGGACCTCGACAGTACTGAGGTGGCCCAACATTGTGATTAAAGTTTTCTCCTCTTCTTCCTATATTTGGTGTATGATGTAATAGTGCTTTTTAGAGGTCTCTTACATGGTTTTGTAGGTTTTGGAATCTCAACTATGGGATTCATAGTCTCGATTCTTTGTACAACTTTCTTTGTATTGATTTTGATCTTGTTTTAGTGCATCGAGTTCTATCCTGAGCTCTAGAAACCTAGGTCACTTGACCGAACTCTATCAACTAATAATTCTATGTTCTCTTTTGTTTTTCACTTGTGTTTGATCCTCCATCGCACTACATGTAATCTTTAGAGCCTGACATCGCTACTAACTAAACAAAGAATGATGAAAGAAAACCTTTAGTTTATAACTTTTTTTGACTTACTATTTATGCTTTCCTTAAACTCAATAAAAAAAAATTGTACTAATGCAAGATATTTGTTTATTAAGATTTGGTTTTGTAGTCATGTAGCATGTGGTGGCTTTATTAGGTGAAGTTTGTTCTTAATTCTCCTTCAATGATGGGGTATCGGACCATTTTACCTCTCGTCCACCGTGTATAGTTATCAATCACATAGAAAGTTGAATTGTATCATTCCAAATGTTACCAACATCTCAAATCATGAACAGTGAGTACATATCGACAAGTATACGTCGCATTAAATATGGTTTCGTATAGGTTGAAAGGGTTTTCCTTATACCGACTTTGCAAGTTAACAAATCATATTTTTCTTCATAACCACATATTTATTTTAGGTAAGCTATGAATCACATCAAACTCTAATTACAAAAAGGAGAATATGACATTAAAGCGATGGTTACCTTTCAAATACTCAATAAACCAAAAAAGAAGAGAAATTGAATTCAGTGCATATAACCTATACTTTTATCTAAAGTTAAGCCCTTGGTATTGTCATTTTCATCACATACCTAAGTGGGAAAAAAGAGAATAAATATCATTGTATTTTTCTTTTCTTTTTTGGTGAATAGAATACATGTCATTGCCACCAAACATAAAGTTGACACTTTTATAGACGTATTTAAAAGTTAGCATCTTTTTATGTGAATAGAATACATGTGAGGGAAGCATACTCGACTAATCCTTTGAAAGAAGTTTCCATTAACACATATGAAATATTTAGATGTAAATACATATTGTTGCTACACAATCCTGTTCGTCCCTTTAGCCGGTTGAACCTGCAAGAATGAGTTCGACCGTGGAGGTCGAGTTTTCACCTCCGATGATCTAGTTAGGAATTCGACTAAAGAAGACAAGAAAGTAATGAACAATAATGATACGAATAGTGATAGTTCTATTCAGCGTACCTTTCTTTTGTGCTCCCTTACCTTTTATAGGTTTTTCACGTATGAGTTCGTTTCGAACTAAAACATTACTTGGACTGAAATACGAACTTTAGTGATTGAGTGTTACTCAAATATGAGTTATTGAGTCCCAGTCGAATACTTTGTCTTCGGTTATCAATTTACTAGGATTCACTTTGTTATCCTGCCTTTACGCTTGTATAACCGACCTTGACTTGGTCTGTTCGAACTGGGTGTATCCGACCTGGTTCGACCTGGGTTTAACCGACCTGGTTCGACCTGGGTTTATCCAAACTGGTTCAAGCTAGTTTATTTCTCCCTTATCACATATACTAGTGTGAATTTTGTTGCTGGAAAGGTAAATCGAATTGCTGATAATCTAGCTAAGAGAGCAATATCTTTGAAAGTGAGACTAATCTTCAAGTTTCCATTCTAGGGTTGATAGATCTTTGTAACCTATTTTTCAAAGAGTTCAAATCATGAATATATTTCTTCATATGGGTCTCATTTCTGCTGCATTTTTCCCCCAAAATTCGACAATGAACAAATAGAATCTTGATAACGTAGTAGCTAGAGTTGTTTTAAATTTTGATTAGGTATTGTTAATGACTAAAATAGTCATTCTACCCTGACCGGTCCGACCAACGGGTTCAATACAGTTGTCTCGACCATAGTGTTAATGGACGGTCCGACCATCGTGTCAAGAGTATCCGATCAGGATAAACTTCTATCATCTGCCAACTTCCTAGAAAGGATAAATCAGGTAAAAGACTCTTTCTAGAGTTACTTTCCTAACACAACTCTTCTTAGAGTTATATTCGGAGTCTAACTATCTAAAGCTATATAAGCACCTCAGGCAGACTCTATTGAGTAGTTGAAATCATATCATTGGTACTGACTTGCTGGTCAGAGACGTAACTGAGCACGTATTTTGCAGGAATATGATAGGGAAGGACGAGCAGAATTTCGTATCAACAAGTACCATCAATTTAAAATACACGACACAATTTTACAACACTAAAAAGTGATTGGATTATAATTCTGTTGGTTAATTAAGATTCAAAACAGTTTACCAACAAGGACCACTCCAGGGATTGATTGCTAATTTGCGAAAGGAAAGCTGTTATTTGGCTTTCAACAAGTAATTAAACTTTAAATTAAGATTAAAAAAAATTAACAACAGTAGCCAAGGCAGCTACGAAGAAGAAGCAAAACTGAGAGAAACTAATCCATGGTGAGCCCTTGAGCAGGAGTGGCTGAATCCGACAAGGACGCCGTTACATAATTCCTAACTTCTCTGGCAATCACATCTCTCATCATATCCCAAAATCCAGCTGGCAAATTCTCCATCTGAATCCGCCTTTCCGGCGCCGCACAAACCATACCCGGCGGCGCCAGACTCAAAGTGGTCTGTGGTTCCGGCTCGACCGGGTTTTCTCTCGTCGTCATCGTCGGTGCCGGTAGTGTCGCCGCCGCTGCAACCGCTACTACTTCTCTTGGCTTCCTCCTAAGAGTCGAGTTCCAATGGTTTTTCACAGCATTATCAGTCCGACCAGGGAGCAACCGAGCAATAGTGGCCCACCTGTTGCCGTACTTAGCGTGGGCGGCTAGGATTGTCTCATCTTCTGCCGGAGAGAAGGGGCGGTGCTCTACATTGGGGCTGAGCTGATTGCACCATCTCAGCCGGCACGATTTTCCGGATCGACCGGGTATATAACGGCTTATCAAAGACCAGTTCCGAGCTCCGTGTCGTTCGACCAATCTGGTCAGAACCTTGTCTTCTTCGGTGCTCCATGGGCCTTTGATTCTGTCTGATTTCTTCGTTTCACTCCTCCTCTTCACTGTTTGTGGTTTTGATGATTCAGAAGAAGTTGAGTCCGAAGAAGATGAAGACGAAGTTGCAGAAGAAGAAAAACAACGAGTGTTGTTGTTGATTGCTTCCATGACTAAGCTAGCTTCCGAGAGTGAGAAAGACAGAGAGAAGTTTAAATACATATGAGATTTGGGAGCCGTAGGGACTTCAGAGAAATTTCGTATCACAATTACATGGGCCGTTAACTTTTTATTCTTTTCTGTTGGAGTGCCGTTCTAAAAGGAGCAGGTGCGTAAATGCGCACCATGTCTTTCCGAAGCAATTCGTCGTTCGCTTTTGCTTTCCATGTTTCTGCAACGGTTGCGACCAATGGTTTGTCGTTACTAGCAAGTGGGAAATTTTCATCATTTCAGTTGTAACTTATTAGTAGGCTGGCTGGAATGAATCTGGCCTCTCGAAATAGCCAGCTCATTAGTTTGATTGACATTAACTTATCAGTGGCCGGAATTTGTGGGGCCCACTATGCCTTTCCACCAAATTACAATTTTAGGTGAGAAGAAGGATCCAGGTTTTTATTTTTATTTTTATTTTTCATGATTTTATCATTTATAAATTATAACCACATCGTTTGTTTTTTTTTTTTTTTTTTGGTACGACATCGTTTGCGTCTACTCTTCAATCATTAAAATGACATGTAAGGATCTTTCATTTTGGGATTACATAGGTTATGAATTTTCAAATGTGATTTTCATGGTCTTTAACGCCAAGTGTTCAAATCCATTGGGTGCATTAAATTAGGAAAAACAAATCTTTGCTGTGTACATTTTTTCAGATTTGCACAATAATGTATTTTTTACCAAATAATTGAGTGAGATCAAAAGTTTAATTTTAAATTTTAAAAATTCTTATTAGTCTTATATTTATTTTATTTTCTCGGTCCATCATATGGTATATATGTGCACTGATGTGCACATTAGAGATTTGTGCATAGCAAATGATGTTTTTCCATTAAACTAGTCCATTGTTTTGTTTTTCAAGACTAAAAAATAGGATAAGGTTAAGGTAAATTAGGATGAATCAGATTTATACAAACTAAGATAGGTAAAACGTTCAAACTTACCATACAAGTAAATCAAGATATGTAAGGCTTATAAGAACCCTACTAGTGTAAGTTGTCTTAATTCAATATTATTAGGATAAATCAAGGTAGATTGTTGACTAAATAGGGTTTGGATTTGAGAACTTCAGACCCTAATGAAGTTGGCTGAGGCCGAAAATAAGATTAATCTAAAATTGCCAATGGTACGATAGTTGAGCAGTTAATAACCCAAAACTCTCATGGGAGGTCTTGCGTTTTGGGTTCGCACCCATCCTGCGGCATATATATATTTGTAATATTTCCCACACCTTCATATATCAATTCGCCAATTTAAAAAAATAATAATAATGAATAATCTTAGACCGGCACGATCCAAACCGATCCATTGACACCGTCTACCTACCAAGCAGCTCACAATTAATAATTAAAAACTATTTATTTTTCACATGCGGCGTTGCACTTTACCAAAATTGCGTTTAAAACATGACAGTAAGGCGGTAGCTGTGACCCACACGCTCACTTCAATTATCGAACATGTTTATTCTTCATGTAAAAGAAATATATTATAAAAATAAATAAAAGTGGGGCCATGGACGTTGGCTGTCTTTTTGACCAACTTGCCAGTTCTAGCTCTGGAGTGTTTTCTACTTGTGGTTAGTTTTCTAGTTGGGAAAAGAGCCAATAGAGACCAAGGAGTTATTTACAAATCTCTATATTCAGCAACTGTCTTTCATATGGAACGGCTCTGAATCCTTGAAAAAGAAAAAGGCATGAGGCATGCATGTCCACATAGGATAAGGTTCAATGACAGCCTGGCTGTGGTGGAGAATCTCACGTGACAGGCTAAAATGTTTGAAGGGCTTTGACTTTTCAAACATTTTAAAATCATCTTTTATGGTAAAGCTAGAAAGAATGGTTAAAAATGTCCAAAGCGGAACGTTAACGTCTGTTAGACTTTATGAATTAATAATTAGATCTCCGCCGTACGAGCCGCGGCAGCTGCTTTGGGCAGTTGGAAATTGGAATTGGGAGAGAAGAAACGAAAGCTGTTTCGTCGCTTTACGATTGTGATAGCTGGGCGCCTAAGATTGGGGAGGTTGTGGGGACCAGTGGGGACGTGATGGACGGTTGGAGTCCAACGACTGTCTGCTGTCTGATCTGGCATCCATTCGTGTGGGGCCCTTACAAGCAAGCGACAGAATGACCTTACGTTGGAATCATTGTCGACCGTTCGATTTGGGACCACCAATTCTTAATTAACGATTCAATCAGGTGATGGTTAGCACTTAGCCGGATAACTAACTACCCCCAATGCGGTGATACCTAATTACCTAACGCCGCGTGGTCTTCCGGAATTGCTTATTGACGAATGATGAATGTTTCAGGCCCAGAATATCAGATAGCATGTAAAACCAAGGCCCATTCCAGGCCCACCTTGCAATATGTGAGGCCCAGGTAGTCAAAAAACTAGCTTTGGAAAAAAAAAGAGGAAGGAAAAAAAAAATCCTTCAAGGGGTTGGCTAACAAATGAGGTTGTCTATGTTCTCCTCACACTTTTCTATCACATATTTACAAGTAGAGCCCACCTTTTGAGTATTGACGAAATAAAATAAAAATGAGACACGTAGTGGACCCCACTTGAGGCCCCTCCTAATATATCATGAAAAAATATGAGAAGAGCACAGATCTCTCCTATAGGTAGAAGAACCAGGTTCGTTGACTCAGTTGGTAAATCTCAACACTTCATAATATGAGATCAAGATTTTAAATCTACTTGAAGCCCTGCCATATATTTGAAAAATCATAGCATACAAACCTATTAAAAAAACAGTAAAGGAAAGTGTTGAAGAACTAGAGTACGACAAGAGATACTCTTTTACTTATTTGAAATAGTGTATTCAAGTATTCAACAATAAAATAAGAAAACCTTTTTCTTCTTCAGTTGATTATTATAATATTAAATTTGTAAACTCAATAATCAAAATTCGATAATGTAAATCAAGATTGACATTATATCACTTAAGCAAAATATAAATTTTTTTTCTTAAATATTTAATCTGGTCCCTTGAACATCATAATCAAATAAGAATTAATAGAAAATTATGTATTTTCATCTTTTACTTTTGTTTTTATCTTGTTTTTTGGATTATAATCATACAAGAATTAGATGGCATAACTAAATTTAAATCAATTATATTAACCAATAAAGAAATCATATAAAAACCAAATACAAAAACCATATTATAATTGTATTGGACTGGACCAATGAGGATAAAATCTGGTTTTCAATTCATTCTAAGACTTGATTTAGATCTAAAGTTCACTTCTGTCGTTTAAAATGAAGCCGGATATGTAAGGAATACCTGGATCCTAACCAGTTGATATCTCACCAAAACCAAATGAAGTAGATTAACAAGGTGCGTGTGAGAAGAAGCCATTCTCCAAAAGATAGAATACTTCTCCAATCAATAAATACATAAAACACAGTCATTTGATGTGAGAAAGAAACATTTTTTTTTTTTTTTTTGGATGGAAAAATCGGCATCAAATTTTTTTCCCTCTTAACTAGTAATTTTCTCCACCCAAAAAGGGAAATCAGAACCAGAATGGAAAGGACTGCTAGGGAGAGGAATGGCATATGGTCACGACTTTCTTTTTATCAAAAGCAAAAGGGAAAAAGTGTGACATGTCCTTCTGACCTAACCCTCGCATGGAGAAGTCTTTTCTCCCTCTCTTGCAACGACAAATATGGAACTCCAAATGCTTATCTTCTGCTTTACTATTTCAACATGAATAGACATTTAGACTTGAGAGATAAAGGAACCTGATCAACCTTTTTCTTTTTCAATTAGTTCTCTGAGCAACTGTGAACCTCTTATACATATGATGATTGAGACATTAAAACAAACACATGTACTGCTCAGGATTGAACCCCCCATAACTTATTACACACGGCTGGATTCATCTCATGCTTTATTTTGGAAAAGACTTCAAAGAAGAATCTCCACTCTAAGCTTACAATTTGAAGCTCATAGAGGCATCATGACTAGAATCATAAGAGTATAGCTCAAACCAAAACCGGTCCAAACTGATAGATTGACATCTCTGCCATTAATTATTGTTAGAATCTGGTTATAGACAAAACCCACAAACGCTTGTTGATGTATTATCATTCTTGTTACTTATAAGGAATTTCACAGTAATTATCAGATAGTCTCATTACTTCATTACTGGGGTCTCAAAAAGAAGATACTTAACTCCGGTCCGCCCATGTCGTCATCTGGGTTTAACATATGGAAGGCTTCCGAGTCTTTGGACCCAACCACCCTCTCGAACCGGGCCCGGACGTAAGTGAGCTCTCCATCTATTGATTCTTTCTCAGAGGGTGGGCAAGGAAGAACACCAGCCCCCATAGAGACTCCTTTCAATAACTGCATCACATAGAGTTCATCATCAGAGACTTTGTTCTTCCTAATAGAATAACCAGCTTTACGTCCATTGCAATGCACAGCCCATACATACTCCTCCAAAAGCTTCTTCTTGCGTGTCTTGTTTTCACTCTCAAGAGCAATTCTGACAAGCCCTGAAGCTATCTCCTTGTGGAACAAATTTGCGTGCAAGGGTAGCTCTATTACAAAGATAGGTACACACTTGGGGTCTTCTTGTATGATCAGATTCAGTCTCCCCCTACGATACCCGAAGAGAGTTCCGGTCATGACATTGACGTTGCCGGTGAGGAGAGACTTCTTTGGTGATCTCCCTAGCAGTGCCACCATCTTGCAACCTGAATTCAACAAAGGGAAGAGCTTGAACATGCGAAAGAGCCCTCCGGCCGACTTCGATCTCTTGTCTCTTGATGTAGCATGTTTAAGTAAGGAAATTAAACCCGGAGTTTCCATTGAAGACACTGGCATAGTAAACCATAAGAAAGCTTTGTAATGGGAGGTATAACAAGAGGTTCTGCTGAGAAAGAATGGCAGGCTTCACCAACTCTATATATAGAGAAGGAGAAGTGGTTGAGTGTCTTTGGAATATTTGAAGTTAGAAGTGGGGATATGAAGGAACTGACACAGCAAGTGGGTTATTAGGAAAAGAAGGGAGGAAAATTGGGTAGCTAAAGCTTGATGTGACCAAGTTTAGTGTTTGGAAAGAAAGTGGGTGCTTAGATGAGGTAAGATAACAAGGCCGGACCACTGAAGTTGTGGGGAGTGGGGGATGAAGGGAAGAAAAATTGAAGGACCCCCCTTCTGCTTTTCAGTTTCGCATGTGCTTTCTCTGATCATTACATGGGTTATCAACCTCACTCACTTTAAGCTTTTCCATCTCCCAATTCCCAAACACCCACTAATTATTGAGGTACTCTTCAACCTTGCCCAATCACATGTGATATGTCCTGCTTGTCAGTGCAAATCTTTCTCAAACACCCAAGTATAATCACTCCATTGGTACTGATCTCTGAGTTAGATTTCGTACTTTTATATAGTTTAGGAAGGGTGGATTACTTAGAATTGAATGGCTACAGTAAGAAGAGTGTTGGAGGAGAGGTCAGATTCTCAATTCTACCAAATACAGGCCAGGTGAATCCTTCTTAGTGTTACTGATGCAGCAGAGCAGAAACACAGAAATAGAAAATACAGTACTCACACAAGACAAAGATGTATTTGTTCAGCTGAAGGCTACTTAGTTACAATACCAAGCTATTTGATGGTTTCAGAATAAGTCCTTTTCTCACTAGAAGGTTGTAATTTGTATTAATAAGTGAAAGGCTAGTGCAAATTATATAGCCATCTAAGGATACAAAAACACCTAAGCATGGAAGAGTCTAGTTTAGAAACACCAGAAACAACTGTTCTATTATGAGAATCTGTATCTGGGTCTACCTTCAGCATCTCTTTCCAACTCTCTTTAAATTGAGATGGGCCAAGTCGAAGATAAACATCTTCTAATCCTCCAAAACAAAGTAAAAAGGAAACATTCAACCGAAAAATTTCCTGATCGCTTCAATTTGAGATCAATTTGAGATCTTGGTAATCTCAACATGATCCACAGCATTTGGTAATGATATTCAGCCTATTTTTGCAATCTAGACATGTTTAGACATTGAAATGAACCTCAAAATATTTCATTTTAGCAAAATTAGTCTTCACCAATAACACAAATTAGTCTAAGCATCAACGAAAAGTGCAAAACAACTAGATCTTACTTCAGTCGTGCGTCTAACATGGTGGTGCACTTGCCTATGGTGCCCACTGTTGGATGAACGCCACGTGGATTCTATTCAATCCTATCCACTCAAAACACGATTTGGTTCATTTAAGAAAAACCAGTTTTGTTTCACTTAAGTTGGTTAAATGTGAATATAATGTTTTCAACAATTGAATTTAGTAAAATCCACATGACATGCATCCAACGATAGGCACCACAGGCAACACTATGTCAGACACACCACTAAAGCACAATCCCGAAGTGACTAGCTTATGGGTTAAACACTTACAACTAGTCCTTGTCTTAAGGAATGAATGGACAGGCACTAACAAATGCTTGCCAGGCTTCATTGGGGCCCTATCCTGAATAATTGCAAGAAGAAATAGTGCTGGGACTTCCTCTTATATGCATTCCTGATGTTCAGTTTGGCATGCATTTAATTCTTAGAATGCATTCTTGCACGTCATATACCAACTTCCAATATATCCATTTTATGATAACAGAGCTCTAAACACATCATCTCAACTCGCTGGAAACAACTTAATTAGATTTGGGCCCTTTAGATAATGGGTATCCTTTGCAAGCAATAAGGCTTAGCTTAAAGTCCTAGTCAATTAAAGCAATATGTCCAAGTGAAGGATCTGCTTTTGGAATATTGTGATCTATTGATAATGACCCAAGAACCAACTTAGATCTGATCCTTGAGTTTTTGGGCTCTCTTACTGCTAAAACCCACGGAGCATTTGAATTTATTGGTTTGTTTCTTTGTGATTTTTTCTTGCTTAATTAGCAACTTAATGGATACTACATAACTATAGAAGTGTACCCACAAATCATTGCTAACCACACAGGAAAAAGAAATAAAACCCATAAATCACTCTTGTTTGAATTACAATGAGGTCAATCTATGGTCGTCCTTTGTGGTCTCTTTATCAACTAGATAACAACCATGCATGGTTGTTCTATGGAAATATATATATATATATTTTTTCATTAACTATGGAAAAGCTAATTAAAAAAGATAACACAATATGAAAAGTAATATAATTAAATAACAAATATTAATCTAATACTATGGATATAATGGTCCCAGAACACCTATGATAGTATAAACAAGGCATGGGTGCATAAAAGATATGCACATTAAAACAAATAAGAGGTATGGTGATAATTGCTGACATCCTCTTGTATTATAACTTAATTACTATCTTATTTCTTACATTTTTTGACATTAATAATTCAATTTTAAATTTTTCTTAAAATTACTGATGTCCCCTACTGATAAGCTATATTAGTTATTTCACTCCTACCCTATCTAAATATTAGAACCACAATAGCCAACCCTGCAAAGCATCTGCATCAGATGCACCAATTTAAAATCAGGAATAGGTAAGCAAGAAGATCCCATCCCAAAACAGAGGATCATACGACAAATCTCTCAATTGAAGCTGGATAAGAGATGGGACTTCCAAATTTCCAAAGTAAACAAAGTACTCAGAACTTATAAAAGAGAAAAAAGCAAGACAAGAGAGAATGAAAAGCTGGTTTAAGCAGCTAAAACTTCTTCACATGAGGGACTTCGCTTAGTAAGCAATTCTTAGGTGGACGAGAGTATCACTTACTTGATGGATTGTCTGAATTGATTGAGATGGGGAACCCAAGCCAAACGAGAAAAATCCAGAATGACATTCCATGCGGTATAGTTGTCAAAAGTTGTAGATGATTTGATTACGCGGAGGAAATTCAGTACAAAAGATTCAGCGAATTGAAAAAGCCAAAAGGGGGGATTTGAATAACTCGTGGGAGAGCATTTATTAGGCACAAGTGCAGGGAATGTTGGTTGCTTGTCCCAAGTTCAGACTGTTGCACACAAATATCAAATCAAATGACACCTCGCAGAAACGCATCTCCTTTTTCTGCAAAGAATAGCAATAAAACATTGGAAGGTTTCGGTTTGATTCTTTTCGTTTTCGTTGGGGCGGAGAACGGAAGCTATGGTGAATTTGGTTTCAAAGATCTAAAAAGGCAACTCTGAGATGAGCTTTCAAGGTAGATGGTGTGGGATAGAGAGAGGAAAACTTTCCTGCCGTTAATCAGTGGCTGCCTGGCTGGTGTTGCAATGGCAGGAAGAAGACTTTCTGGTTTTCTTTCTCTTGACGGCAGGAAAGTTTTCCTCCTCTGGGGTTGGTACTCTAGTGGTCCCAAGCTCTCTCTCTCACGGTTTCTTGTATTGGGCACTTGTGTGCTTTTTCACCTTGGCAGGGGATCATGACTACTGGTTTCTAGGCATCTGGCGAGGCTAGGCTGGTGCAGCCAATGCTAGCGTTAGTAGTTCATGGGCTGATTGACACGCCCCAATTAGAATGACAAGATCCAATTTATCATAGGCCCAATGGTATAATATTCATGGGCCCACGGCTCTTGAAATAACAAGAACCTAGAAGGAGGAGATTCTAGAGAATCTACATCTATAAAGTATCTTGTCTCAAAATATCCCTAGAAATATCTGGACCACTAGAATATTCCTAACCATTAGATTCTAGACACTTGTACAAATCACAACCATTCATTGTATCCTACCTCACCTATAAATAGGGGAGGGACTCATTTGTACAAAGCATCAAACAAGTGAGCAATCAAGTTCTCTCAGGTTCTCTTTGAGCTCTAAGCTTTCTTCTACTCTCTCTAGCGGTGGGTCTTAGTGCAGAAAGTGCTAAGTGCCGGCACGGTTGGCTTAGTCAATAACTAAGGCCGTGACATTTGTGGTATCGTAGCCTTGGGTGTGTCAAGGTGAAACACGATGACAAGCGAGTCCGAGACGTTCAATGGTGCACAAGAGGAGCTAAACCGTGGAAGGGAGACCCACACCACAGGATGGCGAAGGGCAAGGAGAAGTGTTGAAGTTAGTGCACTATGGAGCCACGTCTAACGCGGGTGGAGTTGGCGATGGCCGAGGCAAGGGAACGCCTTGACGTTGGGGAGCAAGGACCGATGGCTGGGCTGGATCGAGGTTTGGGCTCTCAACACCATGGAGCACAAACAACAACAACAGCTTGATGCTCTTCAAACCCAAGTGGTGGAAAGGATCGCCGCGGTGGAAGCTCGTGTGCATGAGTTGAGTAGAGAGGTAGCAACGTGCGGAGAACCACGATTGGAGGGAATGTGTGGCGTGGGCACCAAGGGTGGAAGTGCCAAAGCCTAAGGCATTCGAGGGACAAGAGATGCTCGGGAGGTTGACAACTTCCTATGGCACATGGAGCGGTATTTGAGGCTACGTCGATGGAGGACGAGTCTACCGATCAAGACCGTCAACTCTACCTCACCGAAACCGGCTCTATGGTGGAGACGAAGGTACAACGACATGCAAAGAGGTACGTGCACCATAGACACATGGGAAGACTTCAAGAAAGAGCTTAAGAAACAATTTTATCCGGAGATGCGCATTCTTGGGCCGAAAGAACATCAAGAGGCTAAAACACACGGGGTCGATTCGAGACTACGTGAAGGAGTTCTCAACACTCATGTTGGAGGTCCCGAGTATGACCGAAGAGGAACTTCTCTTCGACTTCATGGATGGGCTCCAAATTGGGCCTCGCAAGAGCTACACGTCGGGTGTACAAGATCTTGCTACGGCTATAGGGGGGAGTCCTTAATAGGTTTAGAAGGGACGAGTCTAAGGCCAAGAAGAGCAATAATGGCAAAGGTGGGGAGAGAAGGGGTCGACCCCACAAGGGAAGGTACAAACAAGTTCTCTTCGAACAAGGAGGGTGGCAAGCAAGAAAAGAAGAAGAAATTTCAACCCAAAGACAAATGCTTCCTTTGTGATGGACCACATTGGGCTAGGGATTGCCCAAACGGGAGGCCCTAAGTGCACTCCTCGAAGACACGGATGAAGAGGAGGTGCACATGGATCATTGGGCTTGGTGCTATCAAGGCCAAAGAAGACAAGCCCCTACATCAACAAAGGGGTTGATGTACGTAGAGGTGCATATCAACAGAAATGGCAAGGGCCATGGTTGATACGGGGCAACACACAACTTTGTCTCAACGGAGGAGGCAAGGCGTTTGGGGCTCAAAACGAGCAAGGAAGAGGGAGCCTTAAAGCGGTCAACTCGAAGGCACGCCCTATCGAGGGAGTTGCCAAGGGAGTCGAGATGACAATTGGGGCTTGGAAGGCACCGTGGACTTGTCGGTGACAATGGACGACTTGACTTGGTGCTTGGCATGGAATTCTTCCGGGTCAAGGTCGTACCTATGCCATTCTTAAACAAGGTGTGCATTATGGAGGAAGGAGCACCTTGTATGGTCCCAACGATACAGGGACTAGGAGGGGCCGGCTTCTTTCGGCCATGCAATTGAAGAAGGGAGCCGAGGGCAAGTCACACATTTGGCGCACTTTGGAAGACAAGGAGGATGTCCCCAACGGCCCAAGGAGGTCAAGAAAACTCTAAAGGAGTTCAAGGACGTGATGCCCCCTGAGTTGCCCAAAAGCCTACAACCAAGGCGAAAAAGGTTGGACGTGGCTAAGTCATACTTAGACAAAGCCACAAAGAAGATGAAGAAGTGGGCCGACAAGGATAGACGACCCACAAACTTCGAAACTGGGGATATGGTCATGGTGAAGTTACTACCCCAACAATTCAAGTCCTTGCGAAAGGTACACAAAGGACTGGTTCATCGGTATGAAGGCCCGTTCAAGATCATGAAGAAGGTGGGTAAGGTTTCTTACCAACTAGACCTCCCACCAAAGCTCAAGATCCATCCTGTCTTCCATGCAAGTATGTTGAAGCCTTACCAAGAAGATGCGGAGGATCCTAGTCGTGGGACTTCTACAAGGGCATCTACGAGCGTAACGACATCCTATGACAAGGAGGCAGATTATATAATGGCGGACCGAGTAATACGCAAACGCGGGGTGCCTCCGAGTCGAGAGTATTTGGTGAAGTGGAAGGGATTGCCCGAGAGTAAAGCAAGTTGGGAACCAGAAAACGCATTGTGGCAATTCCAAGAACATATAAGGAGGTTCCACGATGAAAACACGACGAGGACGTCGACGGAATAGGTGGGGGAGAATGACACGGCCCAATTAGAATGACAAGATCCAATTTATCATAGGCCCAATGGTATAATATTCATGGGCCACACATGGGCTAGCCCAACTTAGAAATAACACTAATGGGCTACACTTAGCCCACATTCTAGAAGGGAGGGAGATTCTAGAGGAATCTACATCTATAAAGTATCTTGTCTCTAGAAATATCCCTAGAAATATCTAGACCCACTAGAATATTCCTAACCATTAGATTCTAGACACTTGTACAAATCACAACCATTCATTGTATCCTACCTCACCTATAAATAGGGGAGGGACTCATTTGTACAAAGCATCAAACAAGTGAGCAATACAAGTTCTCTCAAGGTTCTCTTTGAGCTCTAAGCTTTCTTCTACTCTCTCTAGCTGGGTTTTAGGCTGACTTAGTGCAAGAAAGTGCTAAGTGCCGGCACGGTTGGCTTAGTCAATAACTAAGGCCGTGACATGATGCTTACATAGGTCAAACTTGAAAGAAACAAAAGCTCTTTGAAGCTAGGATAACGTTAGTAATTCATGGGCTAATGCTTACATAGGTCGAACTTGAAAGAAACAAAAGCTGCTTTGAAGCAAAATCCTAACTTATGACGCTTGCCTGAACTTTAGGCAACAACTATGATTTTAAGAATCGAAGAAGAAAATGAAATTTAGAGGACAATTTATGGGGTGGGGGATGATTGCCAATTTAGTATAATTTGGGGTGTCTATGCTTTCCATCATATATCTTGAGGTGTCATCCCCGTGATTAATAATGGGTTTCAATTATTGGACTTCTACAAGCCATAGAAGGGTTTGCTTGACGTATCATTGCTCAGTGGTATGGATGTAATGGGATTGCCACCTTTTAACCTTGTCTCCATTATGATATTGATCCTTTGTTACATTTTATCTAGTAAATGATCATTTGTTACATTGAGGACATACTCTACTTACATGTTATGATCTCAACAATCAACAACTGAGAAATTGTTCCTCAATGTAACAATGCATCGGATTATGAAGTTAGGAGTTCTAGTCTCTTTGGTAATAGGAGCCAAGCATGTAGCATGTTTAAATAGTATAAAGCTACCTGTCAAGGATATAGTGATTGTACGTATAGCTAATTTAGACTATCTTTTTTTTTAGATGAATAAATAATTTATTAAACAAGGAAGGAACAAGAGAAAGTGGCCTTCAAGAGGAAGACCAGAAAGAAGAATTGATGCCCCAGGAGATAATAATAAGCCTGTTTCTTGGGGAGCATACCATTGACCCCCCCCCCCCCCCCCGGGGGGGGGGGGGGCCGGCCGGGGGGGCCCCCCCCCCCCGGGGGGGGGGGGGGGGGGGGGGGGGGGGGGGGGGGTCCGGGGGGGTGGTGGGAAACGTGGCATTTGAACCAAACCAGGGGGCCAAAGGGGCTTGGGGTTGGGGGTACGAAAAAGGTTCCAAGCTGAAGAGGTGGAAAATGTTTTGGTGGGGAACAGGAGCCAAACAATGAGATCACGATAAGGGTTCAACTTGTGTGAGAGTTGGGTGGGAGAGAGAATCCCAAACCTGTGTGAGAGTGGGGTGGAGGGGGAGGAGGGAGATACCCAAGAGCCATTAGCTACAAAAATATATCAAATAGTTCTAAGTTTAGTCAATTATTCAACAAAAACAAAGTTTCATTAAGATAAAACACATCGCCACAAAAATATATCAAATTGTTCTAAGTCTAGTCGATTATTCAACGAAAACAAAGTTTAGTTAAGATAAAACACTCAAAACCATTGAATGCATTAATGTGTTAACATAACACAATTTTATGGCAGGGATTTAAGCAATGGTTGATGAAAACCAAAAAAATGGAGAGACCTAAGAGATAAAAATTCCAAGACAAATGATAGTAATGATGCTTAGTTAATAAGACCAATATCTCTTAGAGAAGAAGTTGTAAATTTGAATGTTTGATTAATGATTATATTTGATGGTATATTATGTCATTTCCAAAGTCTAAAAGTCGCCAATTTAAAAAAAATATAATTTTTTTTTTTTTTCTTTTTTGGTGTTTGAGATATGACATACAGGCCACCTTGAGCACTTCAATTATACCCTCAGAGCTTTGTCGTCGTCCACAAGGGTCGAACCTATGACTATTCTACTGAAAAGTATGATCTTGCGAGTCTACCAATCCTGCATTGAATATAAACATCTTCGGATTCAAAGAAAGATCCACTAATAATCCAAATATTAGAACTCTAAGGTCGAGACGCGGATCTTTCTATGTACAGATTGAACTCAACGAGACAACTCGGGTTCAGCTGCAAGCGAGCTCATCTCGAGTCACGACTCAGCTCGACAGGAATGCATGTACCGTTAAGAGTATCAGCACCTTTCAGGGCTGACGTTTTTCTGATTCGCTAGGTTGTCTGACTTGTTTCTGGCCCTGTCCTGGATTCGTGGAGGTTGAAGTCTGGGAAGGTTTTGAGCATCGAAAATGACGGTAGCCAACAAAATGCTTCCAAAATAAGCAACGCTAATGCTCAACAAGAACGCCAAGGAGCAAGAGCGCAACAGTGATTCTCTCGTCTCTTCTCCCATCTTGCGACCTACATCTCCAAAAATGGCCGATTCCGTTGCTGAGGATTCTACTACTGGGTATTCTTTCATTTCGATCTTTTTCTTTGCTGAGAATACTCGTATTAGGGTTTTTACAAGTGTTTCCTTGTGAATTTTAGTCTCTGTTGTGGATAGATGGAGTACTAGCTAAATGTTTGAATTGCATTTGACAATAAAACACTCTTAGCAATTCCATGTTTTGAACTTTCGTCTCATGCTGGCTATTATAATGATGGTAAATCCAGTTCTGTCGTTCCTGAATTTGCCGAGATTATTGTCGTGCGGCACGGAGAAACATCGTGGAATGCTGATGGAAGGATCCAGGTTTTGTTTTCTCATTTGGTCTTTTTTCTTTTTTCTAAATTGCTTTTGCAGTGATTGACTTCTTATACGTTTGTTGTATAAAGTTCATCAGTCGATTGAGCTATACGTGTTGTTTGTCATACACATTACACACTGCTTTTCTGTTCTGTGTTTTACTTTTTACTCTTCAAATATTAATTTTATGCCTGTGAATACCTTAATCCCTCCAACAACTACTCTTTCATTTAACAGGGCCACCTAGATGTTGAATTAAATGATGTTGGGAGACAGCAAGCAGCTGCAGTAAGTTCATTGCTATAACGTGTTTATGTTTCCCCACTTTCTTATACTGTAATGACAGAGGTTTGTGTTTCAGCAACTTTCTTTTATTTATTATTGTGTAATTGAAAAAGGTTTTGGTGTTTCATGGAGGTTGCTAATCGACTTTCCAAGGAACCTAAAATCTCTGCTGTATATGCATCTGATTTGAAGCGAGCACTTGAAACAGCACAGATAATTGCAAGCCAATGTGGTTCTCTCGAGGTATGAGTCTGTTTTTCAATAAGTAAGATATGTGTATTAAAGCAAGAATTAGTTGTCTTGATAAAATAAGCAAAATATTCATATTGTAATCCTGTTTACTGGGTACTTGTTTTGTATTCAAGGTGTTGTGGGAGTCTTGTGAATTGTTTGTTCAATGAGACTCTTCTGAATGATTAACTTACTGGATCCAGATTAGCTTGAATTAAAAGATGATGGTGTTTATGCGAAAAGTAGAAGAATCTTCCAGTTATTTCATAAAACAGTATTGGCAGATGGTACATACTCATTCAGGAAAGAGAAATGAAAATGCTGCATAAATCGTACTATTAGAAATTGCCTAATCAGATTTTAGAGGGGTGTAAGCATTTTTGTATATGAAACCATAGTTTTCATTCCTGAATCTGGACTCTGGATCTTTGATTTCAAAGAAAGTTGTTAGACTGAGACAAGTGTGGTTGATCAAGTATAAATATTTATAATCCAAGGATTGGCATGTGTGCAGGGGGTCATCTACTGGTACGTCCCAGGCTGTTATCATGATTTACCATTCATTACTCTAATTCCCCGTGTAGAGATTACCCTGAAACTACTCCCTAAAAGCAACATATGTTCAGTTGAAAGTCCATCAGCCTTGAGCATACACGGTAGTGCCACCATAGTGCCATGGACATGGATCTCTCTCTCTCTGTCCCAACTTTGGTGTACACATATGCACATAGTTTTCTTACTTCTATCTTTCCCTTCGTAAGATTCCTTGTAACCATCGCCTTTCTAAAGAAGAAGGAAAGGAAGGAAAAACCTTAAAAAAAAAAAAAAAAAAAAAAAAAGGGATGAAAAACAACTGAAGTAAGAACTTCATTGCCTAAATGTTGTTGGGTATGACGATCACTGAGAGGGTGGCTGTGCGTCAGTGGGCTCTAAAAGCTTAACCTCAGCTGATTCTTTTGCCAACACACCACTCAATATCCTGGGCACTCAAAGACAACTGCTTATACTATGCTCTCATGTGCACAGCACAGACACAGCAAAACAGTTTGGCAACCCTGACTCAGGCACACACTCACGTATATGCTATTGCCCAGAGCTGATGATGATGAGGCTGGCTGGAGGTGGTACCCTAGTTGTCATGGCTTCTAGGATATTCAAGGTTTTTGGGAGGCTTCTCTTTAGTTGGTTTCTTTTTTCAGTGAGGGGGTTGGAGAACCAAGGCAACAAGGTGTCTCATAGGGTACCAAAGTTACATCAAGCGCCCTGGGCACTGGCCAAGTGCCTAGGTGCCAAGGCCCCGCCTAGATCACAATGACAATAGCAACTTGACTACTATGGGGAAACAAATATGTTGCAGGCGAAACCACAATTGGGTAGGACATTCCCAAGTTACCGTTTTACACATGGTCATGCCGTACATAACTCCAATATAGTACACAAGCATATAAGCATAGGCATCCATAACTGTTGTGGCGAATTGCCTAGGTGGATTGAGTAATGCCCAATGGGCTCTCCGTTTACTGGTCACTGTTTTTCTCAGCATAAAATTGAGAGGCTGCATGCATGGCAAATTTCCCTAGCATAAAAACCAAGAGGCTACACCAACAACAATGTTTTGGGTAGCAATCACTGCCAAGGAGTATCCACCCTTCTGTCCAGCACCCATTGGAACCCAACAAAGGGATGGGCTTATAATGATGCCGCAAAATGAAGCTCAAAGCATGATAAAACCCAAATGCAAATGTAAATCCTCAAAAATAGGCTACAGCTATTGATAGGCATTTTGTCAAACATCTTGCCTACAATGGTGTACGGTAATGGGAATTCGACAAAGAGGGTTGCCTTGGCAAGCAGTAACCTCCAGAGATGCGGGATAATCAATCACCTTTTGAGCAGCCCTACAACCATGTTGTCTTAGTGCTTTCAATGCTTCAGTTGGCACTTGGGTTTCTTTAGCCACTTGAGAACCGGGCACAAGGTTCTTCCTTCTCTTTTCTGTCCTCGTCTTTCTTTAGCTTTCTTGAAACCCTTGGTGTATTCTTTAGAGCAGGCAATATAGACTTCTTGATTGCTTGGTTTCAATGATGAAGCATTTTATGTTTGGGGATTCTTTAGAGCAGGCGATGTACCCTTCTTGAGTGCTTGGTTTCAATGATGAAACATTAAAGGTTTGGGGATCCTTAGGTTCAACTTCATGGGAGCTTTTCCCCCACCCTTTTCTCTCTCTCACTTTCTATTTTGTTATTTTTTAATAGATGTCAAAAAGAAACCCTAACACCAACCTAAAGAGCTCAAAACTCCCAAATCCGTGCTTGACTTAATGTCCATGCAGTTGAGCCTTTGGAGCAGCTGGTTGACTACTTGAGATAAAACCTTCACAAGACTTGGTCATTCAGAGGCTTACTGGTCACCTCCACTTCATTTGGATGATGATGATCCTGTTGACTGCTTGGGCATACGGCTGATTCCGGCCTTCAGAATTGGAACTCAATTTGCTCTCAAGAATGTTGACCTGTACATGAACCAGTTGACCAGATTGATTTCTTGAAACTTCGTACCTTTGTCCACTTAAATTTCCATATCTTCCTTATTCAGAAATGACTTGATTGCAGAAGCATTACACAGAATCTGAAGGGCTACATTTCATACAAAGACACCTTCACGCTAGGTGGAGTTTTCCAAAAATTGGCTTGTCTCCAGCTGACAAGCAAAGGCTACTATCCTCAACTAGCGTGCCATGGCTGAAGATCGTGCTCTACATTCTGAATAGAAAGCATCTCAAAAGTTATGTGAAGTTGTACAGACACAACCATAGTTGTTTTGGTGACGAGGCGATGCGAGGCTATTAGGCTAGTTGAGGTGGTGAGGCAATTAGGTGCCCCCCCCCCCCGAGGCAATCAAGGTGTTTCAAATGACATTTTTAGTGTACATCCCGTACATTCTAGTTCATTGTAAATATATCATATATTATATGATAAAAACGCTAAAACAGTTCACGCTAACAAAGTTAAAGTTCCAAAAAAAAAAAAAAAAAAAAAAAAAAAAGAAGAAGAAGAAGAAGAAGAAGAAGAAGAAGAAAGAAAGAAAAAAAAAAAGTGCTAGAATTACCTTTGCTAGAGCAAATGAGGAAGCCGGCCATTGTTTGAGTAGAAGAGGCCCTGTGCCTTAATGATCACTAGGAATTTATAAAAATTAAAAAGAAAAAGAAGAAGAAGTAATGTGGTATTGCATTTGATAGATCAAAACAGTAGCCAAATAGGACCTTTCACGAGGAATCAAGTTCAGATTTGATAGACTTAAGATGAAACATAATTTAGAAGTGAAAGAGGGCTGAAACTAGAGTGGTATTATAATGATAACAACATAACAATATGGGCTGATAAATCTTCAAAACAAGGGCATAACTATGATGAAGAAATCGAAAGGATAATATGAGGGAATTGAGAATAACAATGTAACACCTGGGCTTCACACCGCAAGGTGGATCGATTGGATCGAATACCAACCTACCTTTGATCAAACACAAGGAGTCTCCATAGAGAATGAATGCTAACAAAGCAATTTGATTTCAATAGATGAATTGTGTCTTCACCTCTTATATAAGTCTCTTTATATAGCATTCTAAAGAGACATAAACATTAACGGCAACATCCAACCACTAGCTAACACCACCTACCTATTAATAACTCAACTACTACCTAACTCTTGACAAGGAAAACTCTTTTGACAATGAGTTTTTTTATTTTCAAAGCACAATCCCTTTTATTGACTTTTCAAGAACTAGACTTGGGGTTAGGTCTAGACCATGAATATGTGGGCTAACTTTAACTCACTTAAATAGCCTTAACCCATAAAAGTCACGTGCTGATTTGGGTGATAACTTTAGACCTTTAATGGGCCTAACCCAATGGGCTTTTTTTCTTTCTTAAATATTTCTTTAATTCTGCATCAAGAAGAAGAAGCCAGAACCACCTTTGCTGGAGAAGATGATGATGTTGGTTGTCGTCTAAATAGAAGTGAGTCTTGAGAATAAGAGGCGGAGCAGATGAGGAAGTTGGCCATCGTCTGAGTATAAGAGGCACTGTGCCTCAGTGATTAGTAGAAATTTTAAAAAAATAAAATAAATAAATATTAAAAAAAACAAAACTACCTTTGCCGGAGAAGATGATGATGTTGGTTGTCGTCTAAGTAAAAGAAATGCTTGATCATAGGTGTCGGAACAAATCAACAAACTTATTGGAAAAAAAAAGATTTGAAACTTACTTGGCCTGAGATGAGAAGCTATGGAAAGGAAGAACCACTGGAGACTACCACTGCAAGTTGGAGAGTCGAGACTCCCCCTACAACCCCAAATATGAAATTAGAGTCTGAGAGTTTAAAAGTTAAGGAAAAAAATTAAGAAAAGGTATTGCCGGAGAGAAGTAGGTCGACACTGACCTTCGCTTGAGAAGAGCGCCAGAAATCCCCAGAAATTGTTGCAATAGCCACTACATGTCGCTGCTACGACAGGCCTTTTGTTTTGGTGTTGCCATTTGTGCAGATGGTTTTAGGTTAATTTGTGATGTTTTACTTTTTCTAATATAATATTTTTATTCCATGTAGCATCGATGCAAAGAAGAGCATAGGTTAACCCAATAGGATTTTTCGAATCAGAATCTTACGGCTTGTGAACTTTAAAACTTTGAATCACTATCAATTTTTTTTTGGGATTTAAGTAAGTAAAAAGGCGGATGCCTTGGGGGCTAAGGCGATGCCTTGGACTCTAAGGCGACCACCTTATGCAACTCTTATTAGGCGACTCTTGCCTCACTTTCTCCATTAGCGCCGGGACACCTAAGCGATGCCTTAACAACTATGGACACAACAGCTACCACTTAATGCACTCAAGCCACATCATCCTACCATGTGATAGACCTTATGCCAACAGAGATGTACCGGTGCCATGCCATCTAGTGTGGTCACCTCAAACATTCATGCACTTTGCATACTTAGATGCATAAATGTGACTTTCCACCTTTGTACTCACAACTACTTTCTATGCAACTGCTCTAGTGACTGCACTTTACGAGATGCACTGTGACAACAACAACTGGTACACATGCATTGTTGACAACAATGACAGTCAACTCAAGACACTGCCATCTGCATTGTGTCCAAATATCACAAGTAATTCCATCTCCGACAGCTCGATAATTGATTAGGAAACTGGACGATGATGCAGTTTATATAGGGATGAGATTGAGTTTTATACCCATCAGAATTCATGCTACCAAGTTTTGAATATTAAATTTAGCGGTGCCTCACCATTTTCTTCCAGCCTATGTTAGGGAGTCCTCTTCCTTCAAATTCTCATCCAATCACCATCAAGGTAGAACTCCTCACCATGGGAAACAATAAACTTGCTTAAAAATAATTATTATAATAAAATATTATAATGAAGGGAAACTTGCAATCTATGTTGAGATTAAGGTTTGGACCTTGATTCATCGAAAAGAAAAAAAGGGTTAGACCGTGATTAGCAAATTTTAACAAAAGTCGTGAATTATGATCAAGTAATTCTTACTTTTAAGTGTGCTTGATATGAAACAAGGACTTTCTTATGAAAAGGTTGGACCGTCATTCCCTGTGTATGCTTTTTGCTGATGATATTGTGTTGATAAATGAAACACAAGTAGCGATTAATACCAAATTAGAATCATGGATAGTAACTTTGGAATCAAAAGGTTTTAAACTAAGTAAAATGAAGACACAATATCCAGTTTGTAACTTTGATCATGATTAGACGGATGATGAGGTGGTGAAATTTGATGATAAGGAGATTCCTCAAAGCGATTGTTTTAGATACCTTAGTTCAATTGTAAATAAAAAAAAGTGATATAAAAGATGATGTTTCCCAAAGAATTAAAATAGGGTAGATGAAGTGGAGAGGTGCATCCGGGATCTTGTGTGATCATGTATTTTCCTTTAGAACTTGAGTTTTATGATTTTATCATCCATAGGGTCTAGTGGCCTGTGGTTTATATAACTTTGGAAGTTCACAAGGTTGTGAAAAATGAGAACTTTTATGTTTGGTGAAAGATTGTATGGAAAACCTTTTGCTCTTTGCTTGTGAGAAAAAGAATTTGCAAGTATTTCATGAATTTTAAGGATGCTCAAGACGTTGAGACGATCAAACATAAACACCTTTAAGGGATAGTAGGAGAAAGTAGAGTTAGTTTAATCATAAAATTATGTTTAAAATCAACTAGAATTAGAATCTTTTATCAACCATCATACAAAATTCTTATTTGTTATTATCCTTTTTTTTGGGTGGTTAGGGGAGGATGGGGTGGGTTGAGGGGTTGGTGGAGGACGTTCAACTTAACAATCCAACATCTTCTAGGTTGTAACCTCAAATCTTCATTCTTTTCAGGTTATAGAAGATTGTGAGCTGAGGGAAAGGCATCTTGGGGATCTTCAAGGTTTGGTGTTGCGTGAATCTGCCAAAGTTAAGCCTGAGGCTTATCAAGCTTTTACATCTGGTCGAACAGACCAAGAAATACCAGTAAGCCTTTTACTAGTTTTATATCCTTTGTTCCTTTGAGAAAATTACATTTGTTGACTGGAGCAACTTGTGTATGCTAATTTCAAGTACTAAATCAAGTTTTTGAGCTTCAATGATGTAAGATACAGGGTAGCAGAATGATGGTGCCCTCAAAGTCTGTTTGGGGTGTTAATTATTTCTGCTTTATAATGATTGGACTGAAACTGAAACTGCACTTTGCAGCTCTGTCCAGAACTTTCTTCAAGCAGGTGCTGGTGCTTTTCCGTGGGGGAGGGGGACTAGTTTCCATTCTTAACCTTTATGGGATCTCTATTTCCTTCTGAAGCTTTGTTTCCTTCATGGATTTGTAGTTCTTTTGGTGTACGGAAAAGCCAGGGCAGTTTAGCACCTTATTTTGTGTCTATCTCTATGCTAACTGTGTGACTGGGCGGTGTTCTTTAAGCCTTGAAATTGTGCAAGTCTTTCTTGATGAGCAGCAGGAAAGCCCTCCTCAAGTCCAGATTGGTTGGTGAGCCTAGTGATAGGAGACTGCCTAGCTTGGTTCGGAGAGCACTGGCTGGGTTAAAGATTTGTCTCTTGCCAAAATGTTATGATCTAAATCTGAACTTTTGACCCTACTTGTTTGGATGGGTGTTCACAAAAAGTCAACTAAGCTTCACTTATTTCATTCCCGGGATGAAGAAGAAAATCATCCTCACCCCACCCACTACAAGCAACTCCAATCAACATGAAAACTCTTTCTATTGGCATTCTTTCCCTTTGCTTTGTGTCAATTCCCTGCCAAGGGCTGTTGACAACATGATAAATCAATAAATTGCCAAATTTTTTATTCCATTTTCCAGTTCCAACTTGATCGATCCATAAAAAAAAATCCTCTAAAAAAGTTGAAACCTTCTAAATGGTCCTATACTTCCATTAATGTCTTTGATTATAGTTTCTTCCTCAGCTATTTTATCTTTATCTGATCTCATTAAACGTAATCAGATAGGCAGCTACCTGTTATGGTAGCTCATCTGTTGATATGGATCACTTTGATATTGGTGAGTAAAACTGTAAAAGGCTAATGTCATGGTACCAAATTCCATGCTTGAGTGGCTTATTACATGGCTGCTCTGAATCTTTACCGGCTAAATGTTGTTGCATCATGGAACACGATGTCTTCTTGCTGGAGATCTCTTTCTTTAAGATCAATTTCAAATTGTGCTTTTAGTTAAATTCTGGTTCCAGAGATGCGTTTTGAAATACCAAATTTGTTACCGGAAACTTATTAAACATTTTCATTTGCATCTAAAATATTTTTATCTTCCCATTTAATGTTAATCAGGGTGGTGGAGAAAGTCTGGATCAACTTCACCAGCGATGCACATCCGCACTGCAAAGAATTGGGGTGAAACATAAAGGTAAAATTTGTTGATGCTGTATTCATGAGGACATCCCTTATTTGTAACTACCCCAACAGTTTGAAAGTCACTGCTGGTTGTCCTTTCACAATGTATATATGTTTTCATAGTTATCAAGTCACAATGGCTTCCAAGCTTCTTGATCACCTTGTCGCCTTGTGGCCTTGTTGGTGTCATCTTGCTCTTTTGATCTTCTCCAATGCTGTGGCTGCTGTGCTTCTTTGATTACTAAAAGTGCTTTGTTAAAACAATAGACATGCTTTTATGGATTCATCTTTCTCTGAAATCTAGTATTTGGCTGTATTGAAAATCTCTCACCTAGATTATAGAATTCAGACACAAGTTGTTAAAATCCGTGGTCCACTGAAACCCAATAAGCATTAAGCTTAGGTAAATAGCTTGGGTTGTGGATCTTCCTGGCACAGGACCAAATTAATTTTTCTGTGATATTATTATTGTTGCTTTTCCCCCTCAGACGAGTACCAGTAACTTTCTCCCATAACATCATTATATGACTTGAATTATGCCTCTTGTATACTGTTATTCTGAATATCACCGTTAATGTATAAATCTCGTTCCTTGTTATTCCGAAAGGAAAACAGTTTTTGTTGATTCTCACATTATTTTGCTGCAGCTTTTGGTATCCTAAATGGATGTTTCTATTGTTAATTCTGTACTCAACGTTTGGTTGCTTGTCCCCTACAGGAGAGAGAGTGATTGTAGTCACTCATGGAGGTGTTATTAGAGCACTCTACAAGCGAGCAGCGTCAAAGGGAAAACCTGCCGGAAAGATACTCAATACTTCTGTTAACATATTTCTCTTGTCTGCTGGTGAGGATTGGATCATAAAAACATGGGGGGATGTGAGCCATCTCGGCAAAACTGGGTTTCTTGAGACTGCTTTCGGAGGTGACAAGCATTCTGGCTAATAAATGATATTATAATTCTTTCCTGTTTGCATCCATTTGATCATAAATTATCATCAAGGTGGTTTTATTGCGCTTCTATATAATGGCCAACAGGCGATTTTATTTGGCTTTGATTATTTTATTAATTGTCTATTACAGAAAGTATATTAGCATGTTTAGAGTTTATCATCTGTTATATGAACTGTTCAAAATCCTCGTTTTTCAATGCTCAGATGTAATATTACTGGAACATGCTGCCAGTTTCTTGGGCGTCAGTTTGCTCACCAATGCAGTGGTTTCTGTAATGCTATTTTGTTAATTAATTTTGCCTCTTCTTAAATGGATGTGTCTTTTGGAGAAAATCTAAGATGGGTTTCTTCATGGCTTTTCTATTTTATACATGGGAATCCAAATTATTTCCTGAATATAACACTCTTTCTGATGCACTATTTTGTGAAGTGCGCAATCTGTTTACATGATTTGTCATAATAACGAGAGATATTAAAAAAACAAACCACCCCAATTTTACCTAACTAAAAAAAATGGAAAAAGAAACCTGTAAACAAATCAGGGAACGAAATTTAACCTAACTAATAAAGAAACGCAGGAAATCTTTCACAGCCAAGAACATGAAAGAACCCATTTGCCATTCTTCCATTCCTGATGAGGTCTGAGTGCAGAGAAAGTATAAGCAACCAATTGTTGAGTGGTTGGGAAGTAAACATGGTACTTGGACTCATCTACCAATCTCCGCCGCTTCTGAACATTACAAACCTCATCACCATCATCTGCTGATGATCTTTTGTGATCGAAGCATGCGTAGTACTTGGATTGATCTATACTGAAGATCCTTCCAGCCCACCAACCATCATTGTCATAAGCATCTACTTTGTCGCTCACGTTGAAACTGGAGGCATGAAGTTGAGGTGGGCGAGGCCTTACTTCACTGACATGAACTCTCTCTTTAAGCCATTTGGATTCATCATCGGTTACCAGTGTTTTGTATTCTACCCATATATGATCCTTTGAGACTTGGAGAACCTTTGCCACATAGTACGAACCCACGAAGCCTTCTTCTTTGCTGTTAACCTCAACTGAATCGCCAATTCTGTAGTTCTGTTTTCTTGATGAGTTTTCCATTACTAATTAACGTTAAGATGTGACGCGAAGAGGGAAGCTGTTTTCTGGGGAGATGATCGCGAAGGGTGGTTGCTGCTACAGTTCTGTGAGTGATAGGTTGGGTTCGTTAAGGATATGAGTAGCTATAAATAGATCGAATTCAAGGAAACCTTTTCCAAATAGGATTGGGGAATTCGAATTCAGGACGATGGAAATAGAAACTAAAACTAGAAAGAAGACTGCTTTGACCAAAATGCCCTTCTCGTCTTGAAAGCAAACCTTATTTTATATTTTTATTATAACTACCTGCTGATCGGACAATTTTACCCTCAAACAGTAGAGTTCCTCTCCACCTAGGCTTTGGACCATGGATTTTATATTTTTACTCCCTTTTGGAATTTTACCCAAAAAGGGATTTTTATACATTTGCCTGAGGTCAATGAGTTGGGCTTCTCGCCAATGGTGTCAGATGGCTGCAGATACTTGCAAGGGTATTTGGTTGGCTACTTGGGTCTTCTGTTAGGGGGAGAATCCCACAGTGATTCTAATATGTTACAGGATTCTATCATATGTTGAATATTTTAATTTGAGGACACCATTGAAGTTATTTTAGCCTTTGGATTAGAATAATACACATGACTTGAATTCTATAACTCATTGAACATCTCTTGAGAGTTATCATTCACAACCATTAGATTAGTTTTTGGAGTGTGGATGTGGGCTTCCCATATGTTTTTTCACCACCACATTGGGGTGGGGCCGTGTGGGTCCCACCTCTATTTTTTATTATTGTATATCCAATTCCATTCAGTTTCAATTATGATTTTTCAAACCTAGAAGACCAACTCAGTAATGGGGTCCCCTTTCGGATCCTCATCCTCTACATTCTCAACCCTTGCAATTCGTATATAGAATTGTGAGACATGACAATTAGTTATCCAATAGTTAGAATTAAAACCCAATTATGAATTGAACCTAATAAATCCTTAAAATTAAGCATCAAGAAAAGAGGAGAAACAAAATTAAGAAAAGCAAAAAAAAAAATTAAGGGATTCATCATATTCAGTTCTTAGTTGGGTTTTAATTGTGATTGTTGGATAATTAATGGCGTATCACAATCCTAAATACAAATTACTGGGAATTATATCAGTGAAAATTGTAGAGGAAGTGATTTCACTAGTTTTGGCGTTCCGTCTTATTTATGATTGCAACAAGTGACATATTTACTTAGTAAAAATTATGCTAGAAAAAGATGCACAATTTTTTAAATTATGGAGTGTTTATTTAAACCTTGTCAACACGAATTGGTTTAAATCCGCCCAAGCCTGCCCAAACCTATTTTGACTTTTTTATTCCAAAAGATAGGTTTAGATTACAAAATAACTACCTCTGTAGGGATAGGCGGGTTTCTGGTTTAGCCCTTGAGCCAACCAAGCTCCACGTCAAACAAAATAAATTAAAATTATATATAAATTGACTTTTAAATAAAAGTTTTTTTTATTTTTTAGTTAGTAATGCAAAAAGAAGTAATGATACTTTTATTTTTTTTTATGGACAATTAAGTAATAATACCATATAAACTTATATTATAATTGAGAATCGATGACTTGGTATTCTTCGTCAATTTCATTTTTTTTGGTCAAAATATTGTTCATCAATTTCATGTAAATGATTTAAAAATTAAACAAATTATACTGACACCTCAAAATGGAGACCTTAAAGTACTTACGCCTCATTTTATATTTAAAAATCATAAGACCCAAAACTAGATTTTCATTGGATATGTTTGTCTAATTTGTCACTATAAACTCTTTAGACACTGTTTATTATAAGAATATCTAAAAATAAAAATTAATTTAATTGTTTTCAATGATAAATTTTATAAATATATATTTAATAAAAATCTAATTTTTGAATTTATATTTTTTAAACATAAAGTGTGCGTCCGATACTGTGCAAAGCGATGGTCAATGTCCCCATAAGAAGTGGAGGAGTCATTGGGAATAATTTGGCATGGCCACATTGGCCGTACTCCGTTTCAGTTGTTTGACCAGTTCTGCTATTCCATTTTCATCCAGTTTGGGCTTGAAGCAGAACCGTATTCTGAGTGTCAGCTACTTCGTTACCGTGAGGCAACGATTGCTGCAGCAGCAGCAGCAGCAGCAGAAGAGCTTGAAAACGATGGCTTCATCAGCGTCAGCTGAGGAGAAGTTTGAGGCTTCTTTTGGTTCTTGGAAGTCGCCCATTACCGCTGACGTTGTCTCTGGCGCCGAGAAGCGGTTGGGTGGTATCGCAGTGGATGGTCGCGGCCGCCTAATATGGGCTGAGTCTCGTCCAACTGAAGCTGGGTAAGGCTTCTTCTTTCCTTTGTCGCACGTTGCAGATTTGATCCTTATCTTTCTAATCATACAATAGGGTTGAAGAAGCATTCCAGTAGGTTTTTCCCTTGCTTTTAGCTTATTACCACTATTGATCAAATTGTCGTTCGGAAGTTGTTCTTTATTGATTTTGGCCTTGATGTAACACTAACCAAAAGACAGCGAGAAATATAAACCCCACTAATCAATCTTGCCTGGGTAGATAATGCTGATGTAGTTGAGGGTTGTTGTTTCAAGGATGTCCATTTCCTTGTATATTTTAGTATGTGTTGTTATTTAGCTTATTCCCACGTTCAATGTTTTGTGTGATGAATGTTTTCCTCCCCCAATTCATCAGGCGAGTGGTTCTGGTCAAGGAACCAGAAAAATCTGGAGATGACCCTGTGGATATCATCCCTAAAGAAATTTGCAGTGCGGACACTGGCCCAAGAATATGGAGGTGGGGCGTTTGCTGTTTCTGGCGATATGGTGGTTTTTTCAAATTACAAGGATCAGAGACTGTACATGCAGTTAATTACCTCTGAAGGTTTGCTTCTTTGTACCATCTTGCGCTTTGGCAAATTTATATCATCTCTATCGTCCTTGGGTGCTGCGGGTGTTTGCTCTTAATTCAAGGAATAAGGACAGTCAACTGACCCTGATCTTTTCCCCTTTCCCCTCTTTCCCCTCTTTCCCCTCTTTCATTCTTTTTGATCAACTATGTTAATATGTACAGTACCATTTCTTGTTGTTGTTACTTGTTACTAAACGAAAATTTTCAGTTGGGCTCCATTTGGATGGTAACAAGAGAATTAGAGATTTATATTGACAATTGGAAGTTGTTTCTTCCTTAAAAGCTGAAGGTTGACTGGGAGTAATAGATCAGACCATTCTTAGTTTGTTGTCCCATCTGGTGACCAAATATAGAATGTATTTTGCCACAAAATAACCTTTATCTGGATTTATACGAAAGGAGGTTTGGCCTAAACACAGCTCTTTCAATACGAATCAAAATATTTTCATTTCTTTGTTTTCTCCCAATTGACTAAGGTATTCATTGTTATTACTATATTCATTTGTTGTGTCTCTAATAGCAGCTGGATGATTCTCAGTTTTGGTTATTGTCAGATTCCTCTCCATTACCACTTACCCCAGATTATGGAGGACCTGTGGTTCGATATGCTGATGGAGTGTTTGACTCACGTTTTAATCGTTATCTGACTGTAAGAGAAGGTATTTTACTGACTGTGAAACCACATTTCAATTTGATTAGCTTTGATGCTGGTTTACGCTTTATTGGTTCTCATGATCCCACATTTCCTTTCTTTTGGTTGTTATATTAAACACCAGATCATCGTCAAAGTAGTTTAAATCCAACGACAACAATTGTATCAGTAGAACTTAACCATGCTGATATCCAAGGTAGACAATCTACTCTAACAATAATTATTTAATTTCATGTATAAGTTTGAATGTAAGTTTGTCTTATATTTCAAATTTTAACTGTACATTCCATTCATTTGACTATCCTTTTTCTGATTTGCCTTCAGAGCCAAAGGCATTAGTCAGCGGCAATGACTTCTATGCATTCCCACGCATGGACAAAAATGGAAAGCGGATGGCATGGGTAGAGTGGGGCCACCCCAACATGCATTGGGACAAGGCAGAGCTATGGGTTGGTTATATTTCTGATAATGGGTGAGTAGGAATTGTTGTTAATTTCCTTCTCCTGAATTGATTTGTTCGATGTTTATTTTATTTCTCTAAGATGAATTTTCTGTAGGATCTGAACCAACCCCTTTATCAATTATAATCAAGAGAATACATTAGATAATAATTTTAAGCCAAATTCCGCATTGAATTCTGAGTATTTTTTCAAAGCTAAATTGTTACTTCTAGTGTCAATTGCTTCAGATTTGTTGAAGTGAGCTTTTTGGTTATAGCCAAAATTTAACCTCCAGTGCCATTTTTTTTTTGGGGGGGTTCTCTTATCAGGAGGGGGTGGTAGCTTGTTGAAAATGTAAGCTTACAACTCACGAAGGAAATACTACAACCAACTCAGGGTCTAACCAACAGCTATCTGCAAGAGGTTGCTACTCAAATTTCATGTGCTGTTGGGAGGTCAACTGCTTTATGGCCCTAATCGGCTGAGGTTCATCGGACTTCCTAATATTCCTCATCCCCTGTTAAACATTAGCTAATTGATCCTTTACCATTGTTTTTCCCATCCAAGCTCTCTGTTACCTCTAGTCTTCTGTTCTCACATGATCTTCTGTTACTTCCTGTTTATGAGTTTGATATTCTCAATCATATCTTCAGTTGCTATTTGCTACATAATGCTGTGTCAGTAGTAGCTGTGTTTACCCTGAGTGGATTGGAATCTTTCCTCAACTCTATAACAAGCAAATCAACGCTACATTTTGGAAGTATATATGAAACTTCATATATACCTAAAATTTGGTGTTTGCCAGTAATGGTTTCTTTTTAGATTAATGTTTTTTTTTAAATGGTTCTTTCCACCTTTTCCTCCTTTATTAATCCTTTTGTTCTAGCTTTTGTCTTGATTCATGTGTGTCCATGTATAGGGACATCTACAAGCGCATCCTTGTTGCTGGTGGTGATCCTGCACTGGTAGAATCTCCAACTGAGCCCAAATGGTCTTCCAATGGTAATCATGATTCTGTTTCCATTACTGGTGTTCTGCCGTGAGAGTACTTTGTGGCTGTAAATACTAAATACATTGCCAAACCTTACATTTTTGTTGCGAAGAGTAGTCAAGGCAGAATTGTAGGCTGAGAGGGACAGCTCCTTGTGAGTAAGGATTCATTAGTTGAGTCTAGGAAGGTTAGTGGAGGCTATAGTTATTTGCTGTAATTTTTCAGTTTTGAATGACTTAATGAATTGAGTGTTTGAGTCAGGGTCTCCTGTGTGGGTGGGCCTTGGCTGGTGTCTAGGAGTTCAGATTATTGTCATCTTCTTCAATTCCATCAGCATTCAAGAGTGTTCAAGCATCCAAACAATCAATCAAGCAGGCATTCTCAATCTCCACGCAAGTACAGCAGCCATCAACAAGTCCCCAGGCCTTCTCAAGTAAGTTACAGCCCTCTCCCCACCAACCCCAGCCCCCTTTTTCTGTCCGGAAGCTTCCGTACCTCCTTCCCTCTCTGTCTGCAACTTCCCCTGCCCCATTCCCTCTGTTTCAGACCTGGATAACCCTCCCAACCCCATCGCATACATCCCTTAACCCCTTCCCTTCGATCCTGGTGAAGCCCAACCCTTCCCCTTGCAGTTGTAGCCTTCCCCCTTCTCTTTCTTCTTCCCCTTGTCCTCGGTCCTAACCTAATAGGATTCATCTATTCCCCTCATCAAATCAGCCCCATTCCACCCTTAATGGAGTTGCCGTAGCCTATAGGATTGACTTCTAACAATAGTTTACCCATTACAGCCCTAGTTCTGGAGTTAAGGAAAACCTGAACTTCATCTCTTTCGTGAGGAAGTTGCAGAATTTTCTGAGATTTTCTGGCTTTCTTATACCTCAAATTTCAACCCTTAAACCCGTAGGATAACTTCTGAAATTAAAAGCCAGAGTTGTTTCCAGTTCAGTGTCCACCCACATTCAACCCTTGGCCCTTTCCCGGCCTTGACTGAAACCTATTCCTATTCCTATTCTTATCTGGTCTAGGATTGACTTTTCAAATCTGGATTTTGAGCTCTAATACAAACTCAGATCTGGAACTTCAATTCCAGCATATCCAAACAGTATTAGAACCTTTAAAAACCCTAACCTAAACACCTAGAAACCCTAACCAGTGCTGGTTCTTATTAAAGAGGGTCCTGGATATCCAACTCTAAACCCGGGTTGCATCACCTTGCCTCAGGGTAATTCCGTTGAACTGCATGTCGTAGTTCCTTAGTAGAATTGAAGAGAAGAAATTTGGGATTTATAGAAGGCCCATAGGGTTTATCAGGAAAGGCATAACCAACATAATCAGCTCATCAGTAGACAACCATGTAGTACCTGTAGTTGGATCGTGGGCTTGGGGGTGTTTGTTGTATTGAAGACAAAGTAGTTGTGGGCCCAAAGTTGAGAAGACATGGACATGTACATGACTAAATGTGGTGTTCTGCCCATTCAATTTGTTGTGCTAACTTGGAGAGTGTTAGTATAGCTAGGGATATACGCAAATGACCAAGGGGAAACCTCATCTGTGCAAGTATAGAGCACACCAATGGAGGTGACACTAGCATTTTCACTGATCATGGGGACGAGTATCACTCTAACCAAAAAAGCATGGTAGAGAAAACACTAGTGGTGGAGAGAACGATGGAGAGGTGCGGAAACCAGAGGGTCACAGCGGACAAAAGCAATGGCAAGGGAGGGTGGCAAAAGGCATGTTGACCTTGGTAGGTGGTGGTGCCAACAAGAAAGACTAGTGAGAGGCACAACAACTAGAGGTTTTGGTAGACAAAGGCGCCAATACCAAGGAGTTGCTATGCCAACACTGAGAGGTGACTAGAGGTGTCTCAAGACTCGAAGGAGCAAGAAGCAAGAGGGTCATGGCAGACAGAGTTGAGCATGGCAAGAGGCAACGAAGGTTGGATTGGGAGAAGGTTAGGGTTGCACGGTTTAGGTATTTTTTAGAATGCTAGATGAGGCTATGGCCTCCAATTCAGTGGTGGTGGATGACAGGTCACTTAATCGCATTAATATTTTATCAAATTCTTTGTATTTTAATGAGACTAATTGGTTGTTTTATTTGGATTTATATTATATGGACAGATTAGAGCGTTTGGTTATCAAGTCCAGAAATGGTTTAAAACCACATCACCACATTTTTAAATTAAATCAAAGAACCAGGCCCAAATTAAGATGGAGGATTTGATTATGTCCAAAGCTGAGTTTGATTTTGGTTCACGGATTTTCGTGAATGTCTTAATTCAACAAATAAAGATTTCGTTTCTCTTCCGATCGGACATCTAAGGAGAGCGAGTTGGAAAGTGACTAAATTAGAAACCACTGCATTGGCAAGGAGGAAGATGGAAACAATCAAATGGGCAAGGAGAAAGAAAGGAAACAATTGAATTGGGAAGAATTGCATTGCTAAAGCGAACAATGGAAATGACAAAATTGGAAAGGATGCACAATTGGCAGGAATCTTTTATAAGAAGGAAGGCATTTTCAGAGATTTATCATCACAAGCTACTACAAGAGGAAGCCACAGTTCTGAGGAAGAAACGGCACGATGTTTTCTATTTTCGTTTCTTTATTCTTCTTTTCCATGTCTAGCTAATTCCATCTTTTGATCAAGATTAATAGAAGTTTGATTTTCGACAATTGTGAGATTTCGGGTAATTAGTTTTCTTTAATTCTCAGGTATTTGTACATTTTCCATATTTATTATGTTATTGGATTAATCCTTAGACAACAGGCCTGTTGTTTGATGATTAATACAATACTTAATCAATTAGAATAATTATTTATTATTCTTATATAAGTGACAAATAGCATCCTTGAATGGGTAATCAATGCCCTAAAGAGTTTGCTATGAGAATTTATGTCCTAGTTTAAATAAACAAGGCTTTTCCGGGTTTATTGACTAGGGAATGGGTCTTTCATATTTAATGTGATTAATAGACATAACTCAAAGGCCAGATCTGAAGATAATGTTTATTAATTAGGGGATAACTCAAAGGACGGATCCGAAGGTTATCGAGAAAGTAGGGAAAGATTTTTTGTTAGAGGACTGATCCTCAATGACCATAACCAATCTACCTGAAATTAAAGTTTTTGTTTTTAAGTCAATGATCAATTGAGAGAATCAATACTGAAATTAAATCTTGATTAAAAGTTTTTATTTTGATTTTCTTATTACCTACTACATCCATTTATTTGTTTTATTTATTATTTAGTTTCTCGATTCAAACCCCCCCCCCAATTTTTATCAAGGAATAAATCTTCACAAATCTTTGCTGATTCAACCCTACTTACTGATATTACAAATTCAGTTAAGAAAAGGATTATCTTTGGTGGATTCAACACCCATCAGTGGAGCAACATAAAGAACAAGGATAAATAAAAATGGAAAAAAGCACTTTCTAGGGTTTTGGTGTCTGATTGTAGGTACAAAACGAAGGTTGAAGCATCATGTGACTTGTTAATGATAGAAGTCTTCCTTAGTTACAAACTTATAGGGGCAAAAAGGGAATAACCACAAGACTAAGTTGCTAATATTCTAATCATATGTTTCTTCTCAATAGATAATACTCCATTTGATGAGAGTCAAATTTTTTTTCCTTGACAGACCCGAAAACTTATCACGCTCATAGTTGGACATGTTTAGGGTTTTAACATCATATGTGTATGGAATCCTTGTTATACCTTGTAAGAAGGATCAATATTTCTTTATGGTCCTCCAAATCTCGATCTCTTGACAAGATTTGGCACGCCATCTATTTTGATGTCTCCTCTAGACTCCTTTCTATTCCCCATCCCCTGGTGGTTGACTCCCCTAGGAATAGGCTGACTGTTAGTTCTTGGAGTCTCACCTCTTCCATTAGGCCTTCCCCTTGATAGGCTTGTTCCCCCCCCCCCCCACCCCACCCCCGCTACTCTCCTTTGTATTTTCTTGGTTCTTGTCTTTAATTTAATTATTTATTCATCCAAAAAAATATTTCTTTATGGCACTGGCCAACTGCTAAAAAATATTTTCTGATTTAGTGATTCCTTTATTAATTTATCCAGTGGGAACTCATTCCCTTTTATTGGTTATAATTGTGATTTTTGATTTAGAGTAATTACACTAATTTCTTTAAGAGTTCAAGATTTTTAATAGTCTATTTGCATGCACTTCTTCATTCGATTTCTTTAGCATTTCCTTTTTCATGTATGTACCATAGAGGAACAGTAAGAAATTTGTGCAAAGAGATGGAATTTGTAATGTTCCTTTTTATCAACAGAAGTTCTGTACATTCTTTTCTTACTAGTTACTATAGCTGGTATTTGTATGTTATTGTACATTTCTGTTTATTTAAGTAATTAGTGAGTTGTTACCTCTGTTGAGTCGGGATAAGGCTGAGTTTATTATTGTAGTTCTTGTTTCATTGGTGATGTAGAATTGTTTGCAAGAATTTTACTTTCATTTAATATTATATGATTCCTTTTATGCAGGGGAACTATTTTTCATCACAGATAGAAAAACTGGATTCTGGAATCTCCATAAATGGGTAAACCTCAATGCTTCACCCCCCCCCCCCGCAGGGCCACGAGAACCCCAAGAAAAATAGATCCCTCTTCCCTTACTACTACGTTTTAGATGTCCCAAACATTCTTTGTTCAATCCATTTGACTATTGTTGTTTGAATTCCAATAGGAATCTTGTAGTTTGTGCTACAATCATAATATGGAAATTATCTGGATAGCCCAACCAGATTTGCTTATCTTCTCAATGTAATTAATCTGCCACGTAACATGTTTGATGGTGCTAAATGTTCTGGCTAGTTGATCTCTGACTTCACTGCTCACATGTCAAATTTCAACTTTCACGGAGTTTTCTATGTGGCAAACGGAGCTCTGAAAATGGAGGAGTATGGAAGAGTGCACAGTAGTGGCAGAGTACTGTAGAATAGAAGTATATGTAGCCATAAGCCATGCAAAGGGGAGTAAATGGTTGAATTTGTGCATGAAATTTGACAATGTTCTATCCAGACCATCTCCTATCTGTCCAACTGCAGAAATGCCACATCATTCAGAATTTTATGGACTGTCGAGGAAGCTTATCTTGACAGGCACATGAAATCGCATTTCCCTTATATACTGGTATTGGGTATTGAATTGGTTGCTTGATTTTAAGAAATGTATCATTTCATATTGGAGAGACATTGAATGCAATAGATACTCACGGTAATGGTCAACATGCATGTGTAAATACACTTTTGGAACAAACATATATGTACACGTGTGTGTGCGCCTCAAATTCTTGAACCCAATTCCGAAAATTTACTTGCTTCGACATATTTTGGTGAGCAAACCAAATGATTTGTTTTCTGATATCTGTGATGGTAGCAAGGGTCTTGGGTATTAGTGTTGATTTTTGCTTGTAATTAGTATATATTCCAATAAAAAGAAAAAAATTTTAAACCTCATTTTCCGTTCTTGATTAGAGGCAAGATCAAACACCTCTATTTGGACAAGGTCTCAGATCCACTAAGATATAGCAGGTATCAGTGTCACATCCCGCAAAATCCACCCAAGGTATACCCTATCTGGATTACTTGGGAGTGATCCGCGTCCCCATCCGTTTGGACGATCATAACCACTTAGCCAATACTTAATCAGCAGACATCATGTTTTCAGTATTTATAATAAAGTCAGGAGAATCTCGATCCGCTCTGCGTCCAATTTATCATGTGTACCCATTCTCTCGGGTTCCTGTGGTTACCCTTCCCATGGGCAGTCCTAGTTGTTTCTTTCGTCATGTTTCTATAACATAATCATATGACTAGATCCATCCTACATTCGTCTCTCGATGTCTTCCCACGTGTCCCATGTCGTGTGTTGAGTCATCAATTTGGTCTTCTGTGTTGACCATCATAGTCACACTAGTAGTCTTGCGATAAGTCTAACAGATTTGGGAGTGAGTTCCTCGGTTTATTCCATATACACGATACATGATCGCTGTGATGCGATCATATGAAACACAAGATGCAGTATGAAACTAACTCTATGTATGCTAGTCTCTGTAGCATGCTTTAAGTCTGCCCATACTTCTTTGGGTAGGTCTCGATCACTCGCCGGTGAGTTGGGTCCTGAACCTTCCGCACCTTGGTGGGGTTTGGTCCCACTCTCTCCATCCAATTGGTATGTATTGGCGCATGTCCGGTAGCCTGCCCTGCAGTCATTTCTCGTCATTCATGTCAAATCCGATCGTCCTCGCCTCGGTCATTTCCGGTATCCTTCACACTAAGTCACGGATTTACTCATCGGACTCATCAACCCTTTGGTTATCCACAAATAGTAGCGGGCTCTCCGTCTTCTCACGGATATAACTCACCGGTCTCGTGCGCCCGTGAGCCCAAATCTGCTATTTGCAACCCTACCAATAAATGGCCCCTTTCGGGTTCCGTGTGATTTATGTCCTCTCACGAATATAACTCACCGGTCTTGGCGCTCATTATCACACTACTACCACGGGTCGTTCGGTCTTTGCCCTTCCGATTTGGGTCTGATCGACAAGGACATCCTAGCCAACACATCTAGACAAGTCCTATGTATGTCATCCAATAATTCGGGGTGTCGATGGGCACCTTCGGGAACATCCCATACTATTCCCGGATGTCCAGGACAAATGCCAGGACATTCCCTAATCCCAAATTATACCTATTCAATCACATTCCCAATTCCATCACATCATATCAATGATATTTCATCATATGAAGATATTCAATAAAACATGATCAATCGCATATGTAATTAACGGTTAACATTCTTGATAACAAAGATAGATAAACATAGCACTTCGTCTTGAGTACTTAACAATCATATATTGTAAAATACGATAAGAAGGTGGTATACTAAGTTTCAATCATAAAGTAATATTCACATAATCCATGTAATTATGGTCATAACCGTCCTTACCTTAATTCGAATCAAACTAATCCCAAAGATCACTTAGAATAGTCCTCAACTTAGTACTTGTACCCTAGACAACATATGGCAGCATCGTGAGGATCAATCAAATCGAGTTCAACGGAGCAAATCGAGAAATACAAGGTTGCTGTCTCAGCTGGTCGCTCTGTTGCTGACTCGTCGACCAAGATGAATGTCGGGCTGATAGTGATTTTTGGCCTGATCTTCCGAGGCTTGGATCGATTTGAAACTTGGAGGATTCATTGTCAGATAAGAACACTACATCACAAGAATTAGCCTAATCCAATGGCCCAATTGAAACCCCAATTTGAACCGTGTTTTATTTGGATCATAGGCATCTGAAGTATATGCAAATGCAGGACATTTGGGAATTAGCTAGGGATTGATATGCATAGATTAGAATCATATACTAACCTAAAATCAGACTTAGCATACATGAAATCAGTTTATGTGGAGAATCAAGTTGAGATGAGAAATCATGGTAATGTGTGCAGATTGAAGCGGGAGCATGCATCAATGGTTGAGGGGTGTGTGACAAGTTGAAATCATGGTTGTGTGCACCATCTTCATGGTTTCAACAGCAAGAAAGAGAGGGGTGAGAGTAGATAGGAGAGAACAATAGATTACTTACCTTGAAGGTGGATTAGAGGAGACAATATCCTTGTGAGATCATCACCCGCCAGGGGAGCTTAGGGAGCCTTCCTGTCCCGGAGTCCCAACGAGATGGGGTTAAGCCCCGTGTCCCCTTTAAGAACCCAAATGACCAAAACCCCATTCTTGGGCTTATAATCCTTTGGTTGTGGCTGGTTGTTGGTGACTGCCCCGCAAGCAACAACTTGGGGAGGTTGAGGTCGATATCAACTCGAATTGAGGTGGGTTTTCTCCTACAAGTCAATCAACAAGTGTAGTTTCAAGAACTACCTTCGGAACATGTCCGGGAGTGCATTAGGTCCACCAATTAAGTGCATCTTCTTCAGGCTGCAGATTCTTAACTGACACTGACAATGCATCAAAGTATGGAGCACCATCAACCATATCCATGGGTTTCAGGTCAAACACCATGTCTTCTATAGAGAGGGCCCACAAAGACTTCTTCCTTCACTTCGGGACCTTGGATTTACCCTAAGAAAAGGTTGACATGACTTCCTAAGGCTTTCAAAGGTAGTAATACTGATAACAAGGTCCAACTTCAAGGTCTAACATTAAACAAGTCTTTCTTTATCCCAAAACAAATAGGGTGTCCTAATTAGGTTTGGGCTGGGTTTCACAATCAGCCTTATCAATTAGACTTGGACCAAACTTTGAAAGAAAAGGAGGAGGGATGTTTGGGATTGGGCATGAACGAGAGGAAATACTGTAGTGCGGTTTAGCTTAAAGTATCTGACATAAAATGATATGTGAAGGCAGCAATGGCAATCCAAAATAAAGAGAAACTAATTTTACTAAATAAATCCAAGAACCATTGCCAATTGCAATTGGGCTACATCAAGGATCAACTTGAAGCTCATATCTATTTGCACTTATAATGGATGAATTAACCAAAGACGTTCAAGACGAGGTTCCTTAGTGTATGCTTTTTGTTGATGATATTGTTTTGATCAAGTGGAGATTAATACCAAGTTAGAATCATGGAGAGCAGCTTTAGAATCAAGAGGCTTTAAACTATGTAGAACGAAAATAGAATATCTAGTTTGTAACTTTAGTCATGATCAGATAGACAAGAAGGTGGTGAAACTTGATGATATGGAGATTTATTAGATGATTGTTTTAAGTACTTTGGTTCAATCATAAATAAAAGAGTTGATGTAAAGGATAATGTTTCCCAAAGAATCAAGATAGGATGGATGAAGTTGAGAAGTGCATCTGGGGTCTTGTGTGATCAACGTATTCCATTAAAGCTTAAAGGAAAATTCTATAGGAGCATCGTTCGATCAGCTATGATGTACGGTGCATGGTGTTGGGCTGTTAAAAAGAATCATGTAGATAAACTTAGTGTAGTAGAAATGAGAATGCTAAGATGGATGAGTGGCAAAATTGGGAAGGATAAGATAAAGAACGATCATATTAGAGTTGGTCTGGGAGTTGCTCCTGTAAGTAATAAGCTACGAGAAAGTAGTTTGAGGTGGCATGTTCACATTCAATGGAGGCCTATAAGTGCCCTTGTACGAGAAGTGATATAATCCAAATTAAAGGAACTATGAGGGCTAGGGGCAGACCTAAGATAACCTTAAAAGAAGTGGTGAGAAATGATATCCATAGCTTAGGCCTTGTATCTAGCATGACCACATAATTGATTTTAGTTGAGAAAGGCTTATTGTTGTTGTTTCTTGTTGTAAACCCAAGAACCATGGCAATTATAATATATAGGCGCCATCCTAACATTGCAGGTACTTGTATGAACTGTTGCTCGTGGTTCCTTACCTTACTACATCTTGTCTTGATTTTATCAAGGTGAAGTGGTGATCCATTTATTTTTATATGTCAATCTTCTCATACTGGACCGGATTGTAGACTGCCCTCCATTTCCAGTGGGTGGTCCAATGGTCAAAATGCTCCTGTGTTTATGTGGCATAAGTTGTATAGGTTGGGTATTATCAGCATTGAAACTGTTATTGGAATTCTTAAGTTAATACTTGCCAGCTTGCTGGTCTTCTGACAGTTTAACTGTCACAAATGGACTAGGAATACTACTCCATGCAACCCCCCCCCCCCCAAAAAAAAAAAAAAAAAAAAAAAAACGGTAGATAGTCTGAATGGTCCTTAGAAACAGTGTCATCCATGCTCTTTTTCTTACCTGTTTGATTGACTTAAACTTAAGATTAATCTCATCTTTTCAGGCTTCTTTATAAAGTTACTTTTTAGTAGGGGGGGGGGGGGTGGTGGGGGGGGGCCCCCCCCCCCCCCCCCCCCCCCCCCCCCCCCCCCCCCCCCCCCCCCCCTTTCTTCCCCAAATCAGTAAACAGAAAGAGATGTTTCCTTTTCATGACTAGTGAAAAGGTACTGTTGCATTTTGTGATGGTAAAGTGATGACATGGGAAGTGAGATTTGACTATTTGAGAGCCATTCCTATTTGTTTCTCATCAATGATCAACCCAAATCCATTCCCTCTGATTTATACAAGGTGGTTGGGTTTGACATTTCTCGGCCCTCAGATTTTGGTGATGCATACCTGGCCTTCATCAATTCTATGGTTGTTGAAAATTTTAAATCATTAGGCTTGGGGATTTGCAATCTGCACTTCCATAAACTGTTATTGTTTAAGCTGACTTTTGATCTATCGTTGTAGATTGAACACAAAAATGAAGTGCAAGTTGTGTATTCTCTGGATGCTGAGTTCACAAAACCATTATGGGTTTTTGGATTTAGCTCTTATGATTTTTTACAAGGAGATGGGAAAAACTTGATCGCCTGCACCTACAGGTTTGAGAAACTTATTTACATTCTTTGTTTCCCTATGTTTACTGTATAGTTCTCCAAGTTATTGTCCTTATATTAAACTATGTGTTTGCATTCTGGAATACATGCAGGAAGAATGGGAGATCACATCTTGGAATCCTTGATGATACTAAAAGTTCATTATCCATACTTGAGGTTCCTTTGACTGATGTAAACAATATTGTACGTTCAGTACCTCCTTTTGCTAGTTTGCATGTCTACAGCTTATGAAAATGTAAGTGGTCATTATAAACTGTATGGACTGCAAACTGGGTTCTGGTTGGTGTGCACGGTGTTGCTGGTCACTTGACTGCTAGTTTTGCAGTTTGGAAATGTAGCTTGTGGCTTTCTTTTAGCTGAGTAATAGTGGTTAGTGGGTGCATGTGAATCCCAGATATCTCGCTATTTTAATCGATACGATCGTCGCCCTCTCCCTCTCGCCTCGGCACCTAAACTTCCGGTTGTTTTTGGCGTTTGTTGGGGATTCAACTTCTAAACATCTTTAAGACATCTACAACATCAAATTATCATCATTCAAGCTTATTTCAACTAGATTTTCAACAAAGGTAAGATTTTCCCCCAAATTTGAATTTTTTTCAAATAGAATGTTCTACAATGGGTGTGTAAGTCTAATGTAATTATATGTTGATCCACAAGTTTTGATCTACACTTTCATGGAAACCAATTTAATGTGACATTTAAATCGATATGTGACATACTAAAGTGATGAGTTGACTTGGGAGTCATATGTGCTGGAATCAATTGATGCGGAATGGGTGATACTCTTGCTGTCTTGTAGTCTTGTAATCTTATTACTCACATACTCTTGTGATTGTAAACTTATGGATTATGATTTATGACTTACTAGAAGTCTAAAACTTCTTATAGTTGTAAAATTTTGAAGACATTTAAGTTATTTGATAGTTTGATGTGTAATGTATTTGATACTTTATAGTTGATAACATGAATTACTTGATATCTCTACATTACATGTTGTCTAACCTTGCATTTCACAACACTTTGATTTTACACATAGGGTCGACTTAGAAGACATACTTAGGGTTATTTTCTCACAAGTCTAAGGCCACCAATGAGTTCAAAAGGCCTTAAATAGGCTAAATACCAAATTTCAGCCCAACCGGGGCCCTAAAACCCACGAGATGGGCCCCGAGTTGCGCCAAAATTTTGGTAGATCTATCTCGGTCGAGATCTCTCGCTATTTTGGAGTGGCGAGATCTCGCTCGAGAGCGAGATCTCCCACCATGAGTGGGTGTATTAGTGTAACTGGTAACTAATTTCTTTATTTGTAAAAATGTATGTGCAGATTTCTGGACGAAGCTGCCTATATGTTGATGGAGCATCAGCAGTCTATCCATTATCAGTGGGAAAGGCATGTTTCCTGGCTGCCTTTTTTATTTTTCGGATGATCTTTTTGGCAATAACGCCAACAATCTCAGATACTCCCATCTCTAAATTTTTATTAGTTTATCATGCTTAATGGCATCCCGTCTTTCTGTGTTATATCAGGTCACTTTGGTTGATAGTAATCCAAGAACAGTTGATTTCTCCATTATTTGGTCTGCATCACCTGAGAGTACAAAGTACAACTCATATTATAGCTTACCAGAGTTAATTGAATTTCCAACAGAAGTTGCTGGACAAAATGCATATGCATACTTTTATCCTCCATCCAACCCCTGCTATAAAGCTTGTAAAGAAGAGAAGCCTCCAATGTTATTAAAAAGCCATGGTATGGTTTATGTTTCCGCATAGAGTTTTTCTTTCATGGGTTAATTTAGGTCTTGGCTAAATTGAGTTGGTATTGATTTCATACTTATTGCTTTTATGATGTAATAAAGCAGTTTGTTTTTATGCTATGCTGAATTTGTGTGAACTGAGAAGACTTTCTGTGATCTTCATAAGCACTCTCTCCCCTGCAAGGGAAAACTGAACACATTTGAAAAGTGACTGATAGTACACATTTTTAGTTTGGTTCCTCTATTATTAACTGATGAGAATGGAGCCATATCATCCTTAGAAGGGGAGAGTCATGCAGTCATGCATAGTTGGATGACTTAACTTCCCTCCCTTGATATTGACCAGTGTGTGCCTATGTAGGGTGAGCCAGTTGAATCTGCTTTATGGGACATGCGCTTTCTAATTGTTTTTAGGACATTGTAGCTCAAAAATGGGTCATATAGATTTAATTTGTATTCGTGAAGGACCATAACTGAGTTGCCATGTTAAGATCATTTGCACAAGCTGATTGTACTACACCCAGTTCATGCTTAGGCACGTACATGCACTTGTTCCAGATAGTGAGGACTGGTGGAGTCCCACTTCTTCTGATCATGGACTTTATTGTGTATGCGATATTTGTGCCTATAGTAGGCCAACGCAGGTTGTATGGGGATATTGGTGATATAGTGGATTTTGGCCATGTAGATTTCATTGTGAGTTACAAGTTACACTTGGTTCGAACATAGTGAGGGACAGTGTCATGGGAGATTGTGTTATTTCCTATTTTGTTGTTTGCATCACTTGTATAGGGGATTGCACCTGGTATATCGTTTTGTGATGCTTCCAGCTTTTGTTGTTGTACATGTTGTAACAAGTGACTTTTGATGCAAATGTAATAACACAAGTTTCCCTTTTTTCCCTCAATGATTGTTCTTATTACTTGTCTAACCCTATTGGTTTGTCTTGGTTGATTCTTATGATGAGTGGGACCATACAACAATTTGATCTTGGTTTTGATTGGGAGTAGACTGGTGAGTGTTCAAAGTATTGCATTTCACTTACAATGGAATCGGGGTGTGATAGAGGTAGTATCAAAGCGTGATTGCTCTGTGCCCTCTAGGATTTACAAGAATAATCAAGTGGTTTAATCTAGACCCTAGAGTTGTCTAAAGTTGGGTAAAGTTGGTAGAAATAAGTAGTCCTTAGAAGAGTTTATGAGGTATGAGGATAGTATGCTGACATGCAGCCATGGGCTTGGTGCAAAATTTCTGCATAAAAGCTTGTAAAATACTTTTTTTTTTTGGATGAATAAATAAATGCATTAAAATTGAAATAGCGCACTTACAACGAAGCGAAATTTAAGCGACACTAAAGCAAACAAACAAAAGCAACTATGACAAAGCCTAAAGAAAAGGGCCAGACAGAGACCCAAAGAAGCTATTTTGCGGATTTTTTCTTTTCCTTCTTTCTCTTGGATGACTTGTGCTCAATCAAGAAGTCGTCGCCGAAAGGGTTGTGCCCTTTAATAGGACGGTTACTCCGTCTACACCCCGGTCAGGATCGTGCGCACGGTCAAGATCGTGCGCATGGAGGGATATAGGAGGCTCAATAGCGTGCTCTGTGGGATTTAAATCAATGGTTGATGATAGGAGAGAGGGGTCCAAGGAGGAGGGGTGAGAGGAGGAGCAAGTGAGGGGATTAGAGGAATGGGCTAAGGGGTGCATTAGGATAGGCCCATGGGGCAAAGAGAGAGAGAGAGGGGCATGGGTTAATAGGGTTGGGCCCATGGGGTGAAGGGCCCAAAATGGAGCAATTTGGGGAGGGTAGATTGGGAAGCTCAGCTTGGTTGTGGATAAAGATATGAGAGGAGGAAGGAGGTTTAGTGAGAGAACGGTGTGTTTTGTTCACCAAAGAGGAAAGATGGAGAGGTGGTGAAGGGTTGACAGAGAGCTCAAAGGTGAGGTTTTCATGGAAGAGGGAGGGCAAATCTTGAGGGCCAGGAGTGAGGAGCAATGACTCTTTAAGGGATCGGTTATAGGAGGGAGGACCTTTAGAAATTGTGGCAGGCGTAGCAGTCCTGGTTTCGACAGAGGCAGCAGGATCATTGATTGCAGAGAACTGACAATGGTTTTCGAAGGGCTTCACGATCTGGGGCGTTGTGCTATGAGATGTCGCTGTCTATACGGGATTTGAACGATTTTTTCTCCGGTAAGTGTTGGCTAACGGCAGTGATCTAGGACTGTCTGCAGGGGGCAAAATGTCTTGAGCACCAGTAGTGGCGGCAGCGGTGCCTTCTTGTACATGATCAACAGCGGCAACTACAACATCATCTAGGTCATCGGCAATGGTGCCTTTGTGTTCTTGATCAACAGCAACATTTTCAACATCTTCTAGGTCAGCGGCAACAGAGGCGAAAGGAGCAGCAGCGGTTGGAACAGAAACAGAGATTTTTTCAAGCGCATCAATAGTATTCATTTTTAGAAGACTGTCAGACAGAAAATCTAGAGTCGTCTGATGGCAGATAACTATCAGGGTCTGTGGGCTTTGCTTGTTGGAGAGAAGCAAAAGAACAATCAGTTGAGACATGACCGAATGAGGAACACAGATCGCAGCGAGAAGGTATCCAGTCATGCACAATGACTTGGTTATACTTTAGGCCAAGATCATCAGCGATGGTGACATTTGAGGGGAGTTCCTTTGAGGCAGAGAAGTCTACACAAATCCTCGCATAGGAGAGGCCAGTCATGTTTAGCGTTTTTGCATCAGTACGGAGAGGTTTGCCGATAGCAGATCCAATTCTACTCAGACAATTGGGGTTCCAAAACTCAAGCGGGAGACTTGGCAAGTTGATCCACAGGGGTAGGGATTTGAAGTCGACTTTGCTGAGAGGAAGCGAAGGAGTCCAAGGTTTGAGGAATAAAGGGGTTTTCGCCTACGAACCAAGGAGATCCTTCAAGGGCACGAGAGCGATAGTTAGGAGAGTCAAATTTGAACAAGAAAATACTAGAATCAATAAGCTGGATGTCCAGATGACCTTGAGCTTTCCATTGTTTGGTGAGTGAAGATTTTAGGATACCAAAGGGGGGATGGGGGCCAAGGAACTGGCCAAGAATTGCAGAGGTCCATCGTTGGATACTGCCAGCAGTTGAGATAGAAGGGCAGTGAGCAGTTGGGATGGGATGAAGGTGAGGTCCAGGTCAAAATGGATAGATTGATGGTGGTGGTGAGTGAAGAGCAAGTCCCAAGGTTTGTTGGAGGAAATGGGGGTATGATGGTTAGGGGTGGAGGTGGGGCGAGGGGGACGTGAGCAAGGGGTCGATCGGAGAGAACAGGGGAGGCCATGATTGGATTTACGGAGCTTGTAAAATACTTGTTTGGTAGTGACTGTAGCAAACCTTGATGAAACATAGAAGAGCATCTACCTAATGTCTCCAACATATGGTACTTGATTTAGTTCAAGATTAAGAGTCCAAATGAAATTAAGTTGGAAAGAGAAGCTGAAATAAAAGTAATAGTATCTGTTTCCCAACTCTAGTAACTTAAATATACAATCATTGAAAAGTATTAATAGAAACATCCAGTCAAGGTCAGTTAGTGGGTGGTGGTATGAAGGAAGGGGGATGAACCCCTGTGACCCATTTAACCTGATCTATAATAGTCCAGCTTGTTGGAGAGTAGATCCAACTGCATGTTCACCTCCCTCCTGTGTAGGTCCTCCAATGATGGTGGGACAGGTGGAGTGCGAGAAGAAGTGCTGCGGGGCTGAAGACATATGCTAGAAAGAGAAGCCCAATGGGTCAAATATCACCATAGGAATAGAGTTGGACTCCTACTAGCATACTGAATCCAACTAACCCTAATTGGGCTTGTTTAGGACTCCCAAATTACCAAGATACCCTTCACTTGGTGCATTTTTTCCTACAGGGCCATAGGGTGCTGGGCAGTAACCCTAGGCCCTGTTTCGGGCCTTGGTCGTCTATTGGGATGGCCCTGGCTAAAATGTTTCTTTTAGTTACTCTACTCGACAAATGGAATTTGAGGTAACAAATTTCATAGAACAATGTGCTCATCTTTACAAGTTAGACATGCGATACGAACTTTTGATTGAAGCTAAGAATTTATTGAATCCTCAATGCTTCTTCTTGAATATCAACAAACCTCTCACCAGCCAGCTCACCCAGTGAAGATAGTTGTGAAGCTTGGAACTTCAAGAACATGCAAGAACTATGACTCAAGCTTTGAGATGGACCCAACATTTTTTGGATGATAACAAGATCTGTTGAAAAGTGGAGCAAATGAATGAGTAGTAAAAAACCATTCATGATAATATGGATGCTCTTCAGAGTGGCTGACAGTTCATTCAAATTTAATGGATAGTAAACCACTATTCATTTACTTTTTGTGATACATTAAATTTTATTTTTTTATTTGTCCAGTACTCCCATGCATTTGTAAACTTGTTCCTTGAAGACAATTCTAATTTAGCAAATAGTAAACCAGTATTCATTTACTTTTTGTGATACGTTAATATTTATTTATTTATTTGTCCAGTACTCCCATGCATTTGTAAACTTGTTCCTTGAAGACAATCCTCTTAGAGAAGAAGCTTCAGTGATTTTTTATTTTTTTTACTTTTTATTTTCTTTTAAGACTCATTTTTGTAATTCAATGAATATCAATGGAGGTCCCAGCCTTTATACTGGGGAGACCAACACGATGTTAAATTATAGTATTTGGTTTTGATTCTTTTCTGTTCTTATTTGTTTCCTGTTGAGAGCAGAGCACTGACATTAGACTTGAATGTTGATGTTATATATATTTTCCCCTTAAATAGGAAATTAGGAATATGTCAAACCTAATATGACTATTATATGTGCTGTACTGAATCCATCGTTAGTTTCTCAATGATTGGTTAGATGTGGACTATTGCTGGAAGAGGGAAAAAATAATAACAAATAAATTTATTTATTTATTTATCTTTCCTTTGAATTATCAAATCCCTAATAGAAGATACATGTTACAGGAGGCCCTACAGCTGAATCTCATGGGATCTTAGATCTTAACATCCAATACTGGACTAGTCGAGGTTGGGCATTTGTGGATGTTAACTATGGAGGGAGTACTGGTTAGTTATCCAACATTCCGGTTTCCAAATTTAAGATAGGCCATTAATACTTGGTTGCGCTGATAGACAAACCCATGCTTATGCCCTAGCCCTGCTTTGCATGACTGACTCTTGATGGCCAGTTTCCCATATTCATTTTTCCTTGCTTATGGGTATTATTGTATCCTTACTTCAGCTGGTTTACATATCTTACTGATAGGCTTGCAATCTCATGAGTAATATTTTTGTCTGGAAGTAACAATAAATTTGAATGTCACAGGTTATGGACGGGAATATCGAGAAAGACTTTTGGGTTCTTGGGGTATTGTGGATGTTAATGATTGTTGCAGCTGTGCTAGATATTTGGTAACTATGCTCAAACTATTTTTTCTGTTTTGGGCCCTTTTGGTTGGAACCAAAGTGAAATGAAGTGAAGGTGAAGTCAAAACTAGGAAGAAGTTCTCTTCTGATATTGCGTGGTGTTAAACTTGATGCAAGGTGTTGTAATAAAATAGTGTTTGAAAGTTTGTCAGTATTATTACTGCAGAAAATGAAAAATAGTCATTTTAGGTGAATTATTCAAGAAAAAAAACATTTGGGGCTCTCAGATATGGATTACAACAGCACATTGGAAATTGATTTCCATGTAAAATGTATTGAGTTAATTCCAATTTCAGCTATTTTCACTCCTGGTATTTGCTTATCAGTTTTACTTACCTACAAAAGGTTCATGTTATTTGATACCCAATAGTAAATAATGGTGAGGTGTGTTAATACACCTTCGAGATTTGTAACTCTAGAGCTGGTTTGGTTTGAAGGTGGAAAATGGAAAGGCAGATGGTGAACGTCTTTGTATTACTGGGCGGTCTGCTGGTGGTTACACAACATTAGCTGCTCTTGCTTTCCGTAAAGTGTTTAAGGCTGGTGCTTCCTTGTATGGTGTAAGTAATATGCCCCTTGCATATTTTCTTTTTCTTCTTGTTAAAAGTGATTTTGAGAAGATGTTCTAAGCTTTCAGCATTCCAAAATAACGGCTAAGATCTGTTATCATTCTTCTTACAGAATGACTACCTGACTTGTAACTAGTCACTTTGAGTGGAATATTGGGATGGGACAATTTTTTCTTAGTATCTAAATGTCCATCAGGTTATGGTTATTCAGCTTGAATTGAACCCGCTAAACCTTATTTTAGCTATTTGGTGTTGCTGCACCACTTCTGTTCTGACTTACAACTCCATCTAAGTCCATATTCTAGATGTTGCTGCTTTATGTGGGATTTAGGTTCAATCTTATAACAAATATCAATCAATCATGAAACAATGTACTATAAGTATATTCAGATGCTCATTCTAAATTCAAGAACTTCGGACAACCTTTGTCACAACATAGGATGCACCAACAAACAATTGAATACCTAAATTGTTTTTGTTTCTAATGTTTTCTTGTACCCATCTTTCTTTATAACTTGATTCTTTGATGAATCTAAGAGACTTAAAAGTTTCTATCAGGTCCTAAACTTCATCACAGATTGAATAACTAACTTGTGTTTGTTCCCATTGACTCTTCTTTTCTTGTGTCTGACTCTGTTTATGATTTGATTTGTTAATGGACTTAGAGACAATCTAATTAGGTTGAGTAGTGCAGCTATCAAAGGCTGAAAGGGGCCAAACAGCTTAAAATAGCCTTCTTAGCTGTTGAAAGGAGCTTTACCAGACCTAGAAGAATCTTAGTTGCAGGAACCTGAATGCGTGTTGTTTGTTTCCAAGCGTGATTCTAGCAAATCTTTTATTCATTATTACCTGGAGTAGTGATACTACTAGCTTTGTCAGCTGGGACCATTAAGAATCTTTGCTTCTTCTAGGTGCATTTACTTCTTATGTCCCTCATCAGTGTGGACCAATAGTCCATCATTTAGGATTCACTGGAGTCAATAAAATGTTAATGACTATTAAAAAGCATCCAGAGTCTCAAAAGTAGGCTACTACTCCAAGTCTCTTTGTTAGAAGCCTAGAACTGAGATCAGAAAGACCTTTGACTATTTTCTGGAGACTTCAACTTGGGATATGGAAAGTATTCCTTCTTTTGAGGTCCTATTGGGCAAAGACTTGCTGCAAGAGGTATATTCTGTTACAAAACAATGAGAGTCTATGTGCCTTGATCATGAGGCAGAGATCCTGGAACACAGCTGACCTCTGACCCCAAAGATTTTGTACTCCCCAGCAGTTGGCCATCCCATCATTCATTTACCTTCCCTTATTCTGCAGTATTGATCAACTAGCAGGAATCCATGCCAATCTGAGAGAGAGAGAAATAAAAAGTACATACAGACTAGTCTGGAAAATTTTCTTCTGGGTGTAACATATGGATGTTTGTATCAGATAGTAAATTTCTAATTATAAGTGTATTATGGAATGTCTATGAGAAGGGGGAGATGTCTTATTGGTTAGTCTTGGTTTTTGCATTTAGGTTGGCACTGGACAATTTAATGTGATTTAATTTTTATGCTCCAAAATTTTCATTTAGTCACTATTCTTATTTGTTCCAGTGATCAATTGAATGTCTGAACCAAATAATATGTAAGAGAAGGAAGACAAGTCTTCATTCTTTTTCTTTTTGGTAAAAGACAAGTCTTCATTTGGATTCTGGTAGTGGGTCGAAGTCGTTAAAAGAGCTGATATCAAGTTTCTACTTTCTCCAATATTAGAGCATACCCCCTCCTGCCAAGATAGTCTTCCCTCCCCTTTTGTGCTTTCTCAAATTCTTGGCCCATGACTCCATCATTTAAATTAGGAATTTTTTTTTTGTTGATTTTATTATTTGACCCACTGTGTTGATTCTCCCAACTCATTTAATAGAAGTCAAATTAGTTGTGCAAGAAGGGAAAATATGGAAGGCAAGACTGCCTTTAATGCAACAACACATTCCCCGTCAAGCATTGTGCTTTCAAGAGAACAGTCATTATAAGACGGGGAGATAATATAAGCCAGACTAGGATAGGGAGGACAACTAGCAGGGTTTCGGTGGGGCACAAGTAGAACTGGCTGCAGTGGTGAAGAAGCCAATTTTGAAAAGGTCAGTAGAAGTCTAGACTGGGAGTACAGTCAATTAATTTGCTCAAGGGCTTTGTATATATTAAGACTTTGTCATGACCTGAACTGGGCATGGGATAATATAAATGGAAACCTAAGGTCAAGCTGAAGCCTACTGAGACCTTAGCATACTCACCCTGTTTCAAGTTGACATCCTTAGTCTTGCATGTGATTAAAGATCTGTGTGGAAGATACTAATATTTGTCATGACCTGAACTGACTGTGTGATGACAAAAATGTGAAATCTGATCTCAGTGGTAACATATTGAGACCTTACTATTCTCACCTTGTTTCAGACAGATATCCCTATGCAGAAGTAATCCATCCTATGTCCTAACTGATATCTAGTTTATAATACCAAGAAATACCCATTTGTTTATATATGTTTTTCGTCTAGAAATTCCATCCAACTGGAGACCATTAGACCTCAATTATGTACCACTTGTCAAAGGACCAAATCCTTCCATCTTACTTTATCTCTGACAAAATGGCCCTCGAGTAATTGAAATACTACCAACTGGATTGGTCCAAGCTATATAATAACAAAGCTTTTGTAAACCTTTCAATTTGGCCGTATGTCGGTTGTATAAAGGTAGTGAATGAGCAAATGACATCTCATTTTCTGCACATTAGGCACAATAGAGGCATATTTCACATCATGGGGTCTACTTCCCGAGGAATATATGTGCTCCAAACTGTTCAAGGATTCTAGCATCTAAGAAATGGTGCTCTTTGAAGTGACTAGAAAGACAAAGTAATCATCTGATCGGACCTTTGAGATTCTCAAAGCCAGCTTTGATGGTTGCTAAGAACATTGATGAAAACCAACCTTTGAGAGTAAGAGATCATAAAGCTATTGTTGGGGAAGTTATAGGGTGTATAGGGGGCTTTTTTCTTGGAAGGGACTGCTAGTGATGTGGCAATACAAGGGATTCTCTTATCCCTTCTATAAATCTTTCACTTTTTGGAGGAAACAAGAATTGAAATGATCAACTTCTGGACTGTGATAGCTAACCAAGCTGTTCTTGTTTTTAAAAACTACAGTTAGAAAGCAGTCCAGTGGCTGGTTTTGTTATGGAGGTGGGACTTGAGCTGTTGCAAGTTGTATTGGCTGGTTAGTGGTGATGCATCATTAAAATAGTAATGCAACCATAAGAGGGACTAAGTTATAAGTCAGTAAACCCAAAAAAATGTTGCTAGGGAGAGAAAATGTTGGGTTCATGTTGGATTCTTCTTTCTTTCTTTTTTTTTTTTTGGGGGGGGGGTCACTCAAATTTGTCATATTTTTTGTTATTTGATATTTCTTAGTGTTCAAAGTCCAGTTTATTCGCAAAAAGTCCTTTTTGTTGAAGATAGGATGTTAGAGAAGAAGATCAATGAATAATTATTTTTTGTTTTTTGATGAACAGGTGGGTGACCTGAATGCTTTGAAAGTGGAAACGCACAAATTTGAATCTCACTATATCGATAATCTTCTTGGTAAATGCTACAATGCAACTCCCAGCGTTGACTTACCGATTGATATGATCAATTTGAATGAATTGTGATGGATTCTTTTCAATTGATTATAGGGAGTGAAAAAGCTTTCATGGAGAGGTCACCTATCAATTTTGTTGATAATTTTTCCTGCCCTGTGATACTGTTCCAGGGATTAGAGGACAAGGTATCCAGCTATGCAACCTTGTTCTTACAACTGCTGCTATTATTTTATATGTTTTTGTTGTTTTTATTTCTATTTCTTGATGATTTGATTATGGATATTCTTACTGATTATTATTTTATTCGGGAACATGGCTGAATTATTTTAGTCAAACTTGATGGAAGGCAAAAGATGATCTCAATTTTAGTGCAAAAATTGTGTGAATTTTTTCTTTTTCTTCTTCTAGTATGTAAAGAAAGGGGTCTTTTTTAAAAGAAGAAAAGCAATAAATGAACAATTACCTACCGGAAAAAAAGAATATATAATTCCTTACACAGTTTGACTTTTTTTTCTTTCTAGATGAATAAGTAACTATATAAAACAACAAAGCAAATAATGTACTAGGGGAGAGTGAGGACCAATATCAAGTCCATTTCTTACAAGGAAATGGACCATCCATTCCTTGAGATGTGTGACAAGAGCCATCAAATGGTGGAAATCCATTTACGGGACATCAATTAACTAACAATGTGACTTGCCTATTTCACCATTTGATGTGATCACACTTGGCACACATCAACAATGGATGGTTCATTCGGGAAATGGACCCAAATGAGAGGGGAGGGGACCACCTCCAGAAAGAGCAGCCGGGGGGGGGGGGGGGTGAGGAATAGAGAGGAGCCTAGAAGAAACATCGAAATAGATGGTATTCCAAATCATATCCAAAGAGCAGGATTTGGAAGTCCTTAAGGTTGCACTCCCACCACAGGTGGTGGATAGTGGCATTGAAAACTAGTTATCAATACGATCGCATATAAAGAGCCTGAAAAGTTTCTCAAAATCCATGACCAATCTCGAGCAAATCGAAATGAGTGTCTTGAACGGGGCCATATAGAGGCAAGGGCTTTTCCCCAATGCAGTTAGGAGAAGGGGCAAGTGAAGAAGAGGTGATCGAGGTCCTCTGAACCATTCCAACGACAGGATTCGCTGTTAGGATTCAAACTTCAAAATTCAACTATCAAATTAAAAATATTAAAAGGGTAAACTCTTTGACTTTTCTATACACGTTAATACAAATCCCATTTTGATTTATACCAGCTCAAGCGAGCATTGGCATAGTTAGTCTTCATCACTTGTTTTTTTTTTTTTTTTTTTTTTTTTTTTTTTTTTTTTGGGGAGTCTTTTTTTCTTTTTCTTTCTCTTTCTTTCTTCTTCTTTTCCTTTCCGCGAAATAGTTCGGGGCTTTTTTTTTTTTTCTTCTCTCCTTCTCCATTCGGGAAATAGTGGCTCCTTCAACGAGCGGCAGTGAAGATAATGGGTTTTGAATAAGATAAATAGGACTCATCGGCCTCCTCGGACTCTCGAACACACAAAGCCAAAAGCTAAGAAGATCAAAGGGAAAAGAAAAGGGGTTTAGAATTTCGCCGAAAATCGGGATAGGCGGAAAACGGGGGAATGGAAATTTCGTTCAATGGGTTTATTTCGCCCTTGGCCAACGGCGCGCCGACTTCGTCCAGCTGAACCATTCCAACAAAGGATGTTGTTAGGGTTAAGGGGGGGGTGGGGGGGGGGGGGGGGGGGGGGGGGGGGGGGTGGGGGGCTCGGGGGGGGGGGGGGGGGGGGGGGTGGGGGCCTTCCCCCCCCCCGGGGGCGGGGGGGGGGGGGGGGGGGGGGGGGCGGGAATGTTTTGGAGGGAGAGAGGAGCCAAACGGTGAGGTCTTGAGGGAGAGTCCAGAAAGGGTGAGAGAGTGAATCCCAGACTGTGAGACTACGGTGGGGAAGACGGGACTAGGAGCAACCAGTGATGAAAGTAGCGAGGGGGCTGCTTTAGGGATGCGGGTCTCATTGACAGATTCGCGGGCCAAGGAGGTGAAAAGAATACCTATCAAATGCCACGGGTTGAGCTACAAGAGATTTGGGTGGAAAAGGTAGAAAGGGCATGTGGTCTCGAAGGAGGAGTTTCCTGCAGACCCAGGAGGGATTGGAGGAACAGTGGTAGTCCAAAAGGAGTCATATTTGAGAAGGTAAGAGTACACCCACTTTAAACCCATGGAACAATATTCGATCAAAACCCTCAAAATTTCGAGCAAAGTTTCGCATTTCCAGGAGCTCAAAACAAAACCATGAGGGAACGAGAGAAAAAAGTCCCAGGTTTGGTTGAAACCAACAAAATTTTCGAGAAACCATGCGAAACTAGGAAGTTTCTCCCCAATTGGCTCGAACTTGGATCGACCCAGCTAGAACAACTAGCTTATGAGAAAAATTCGAGGGAAACTCAAGTTTTGACCTTGTGAAAATGTGAAATTTTGTTGAAACCTAAGACTTTTTCTTGTAATCTCGTGGTTTCCCCAAATTTTTTAGTTTTTGTTTCTTTTATGTTTCCTCAAATGCCATGACCAATTCACCCTTCCATCACGACTTCCCAATCCAAATTGTGTATTCCTTCAAACTGATTATCTTAGGCATGTTGATGACCAAACTTATAGAGTTACAGTTGTGATTACCTCGACAACCATAGGCATAACATGTCATGGGATGTCTATGTTCATTGGTCGGAGGAGAGGATGTTATAGGCACGTTTTTACTTGGCTCACGGGATGGATCCACCGAGGCACTTCTCTTGGCACGGAGTTAGTGAATTGTACTTCCCTTTTTTTTTATTGTTAGTTACATTGTATTTGATGTTTTGAATTGAACTTAAAAAATTATATATTGAATGTTATGTACTTAAGTTGTTAGGTTTATGGTGTACTTCTCGGACAACTCTTCATTGATGTTATGTACTTTGAATAACATATCCACATTAACTTTTTTAGCAAAATGCATGTGTCAATGTGTTCTTTATACTCTAATGAGCTTCAATTCAAAGTCCCCCCCCCAAAAAACTCCCTTAAAACCTGTTGAAACTTGTAAGGAAAAAGTCCCAAGTTTCCCCGTAATTTCTTAGGTTTTCACCGAAGTTTTCCATTTTCACCTAGTCAAAACTTGGGTTTCCTTCTAATTTTTTCCATGTTCAACCCAGATGGAATCATGTTTGGAAGCGATCTTCAAAATGAGTTTTTAAGAGACAAGCCATATTGACATCTTGAATGCGGCAAATCCCCAAACCCCTTTGGACTTTGGAGGACAGGTGGCCGACCAACTGATATGGTGAAGGAAGCATGAGGATTTCATGACACTTCTAGAGGAAAGCACAGAAGAGGGATTCCATGGCATGAATGGTAGATATGGGGATAGAGATAGGAAGATTAGAGGACCGAGCGGATGAGCATGTGGGTTTTTATAAGATCAAATTATCTTTCCTTTTACTGTTACAGATTTTACTTAAATCACTCTATAGATGATAAGAAACAAGGAAAGCTATAGATTCCTTTACCTGCACAACTGATGTTACCATAATCAACGAAAAGTAAGGTTGTTTGCACAATTTTCTAGGAGGCTTTTAATTTTGATTTGAATTTGATCCAGGATTTAGTGCTGGTTGGTTTGGCAGGGATTATTTTTGTTTATTTAGTGTACTTGGCTGAATTTTAAGACCTAGAAGTAGGGGACTAAGGGAGTACATGGGAATTATTACTCTAGTTTAATGGATGCCCTTGTCTTTCTTTTTCCTTTTTCCCTTCCCCCAAAAGGCAAGCTTCATGTATTAGAGAACAATAAAAGAATGACAGAAAAGGCAACTGCAAAGAACCCTATCTAAACAAGCCTAGAAAAAGGGGAGGAGGTCAATAACCAGTAGGATAGCCCTGCCAACACCAGTGAAACTAGCATTAACTTGGATTAAAAAGAAAAAAAAATCCTTCCTTTTCATATCTGACTGAATCACGGCTTTCAAGATTTGCATCAGATTCTCCTGGGTGCATAATGGGTCCCATTTTTATTGAAGTTAGATCAGGGATTTATTTTATACCTAATGCCCAAGTTGTTACTTGGACTATTTGAGTTAGTTTAGGAAATGTAGAGATCCTAGTTGTCAAATCAGGAAATCTTATAATTCAGTTGATTCAGGAGATATCTTTAGTTTTTTTTTCTTGGATCTTTGGAGTTGAATTTGTGGCCTCTTCTTTATGGGATCTCTTTTACTTCTCCTCTGTGGGTAATTCTGAAATGGAATAGAATCCATCGTTGTATAAGGTGATCTCTCCCCTCCCCGCCCCTCCCTTGGGCATCCATACCAGCTGGATATCTTCTTTCTCTTATGTCCATAACTGGCATTTTTATATCAGTATTTCATAGTGGAGAGTTTTTATTTCCCATTGTTTGGGATTTGTTTCAGTCAAGAACAACACAATAATGTGTTTTAGTTTGGAAATCCATGCATTGGTGAAATTTTTGCTTTCCACAACGGGATATGGTAAATTATGCCAGCAAGTTTTGAACTATAGAATTACATATAATTGAGGCTGACTTTTTAAGTTTTAATGCGAAAGCAACCTCGAACCATGGAAACCCAGTGGACTTGGCCAATTTGTGGGCTTTTATAAGATCAAATTATCTTTCCTTTTCCTGTTTGAAGTTGTGCTGTAGTCAATAGGAGTCAGGAGACAAGTTCCTCTCAGTTTATGGTATCAATGTTCTGTCCCTGTACTCCTAGCAATTTGCGTTCTAAGACTGCTTGTTTCATACTTTTCTTTTGAAAAGGTGCCTTTATGAATAGCTTGGAGTAGGAGCAGGAAAATCTTTTTATGGTAGTACACCAGCCAAAGCCCCTTTTAATATTAGTATTTACTAATATAATTTATTGTTTGCTTTCTCTGCAGGTGAATTCTTGCTCCTTTCTTCTGTGTACAATAACCTGTTTAAGAATCTGATCTTACATATATGCTAGCTCATTATCTTTGAAATTTCCTGTTACTGTTTTCTTTCAACTTGATCTCTGGGGTTTACTTTAAGACTGTATCAACCCTATTTTCCATTACCTTAGTGGGCCTAATTGCATCCTTTGATGTTCCAGAGTGCCCTTAATTTTTTTCTTTGATCAGAGGATCTGATTATAATGACACTTTGCCTGAATTTTGTCCAAAAGATCAATACTTCCTAAGTCACAAGGTTTCCCATTAAACTCTAATCTGCGATCTTTTTAGATTTTGGTTCCCTTATAGTTTTACGCTTCTGTTCCCCCATATATGTTGTTTGTTTCTTTCACCTTCAGCTTTGTGTCTGTTTGTGTTATTTATCTCTGGTTCATTAGTTCCTGGAACAAGAAGCAACCAACACTCGTCCTACAACACTTTGGTTGCTTCAATATAGAAAACTTTTTGTTCCACGCGAGGAAGTCTAATTATAATGGTATCTTATGTAGGCTGTGACAGTCTGCATTGAAATATAATGCCACCGGTCATTGATAAGCAATACAGTAACCATTTCATGCCTCTTATGTTCCAGGTTGTGCCACCAGATCAAGCACGCAAAATTTATCTGGCCTTAAAGAAGAAAGGAGTGCCTGTTGCACTTGTTGAGTACGAAGGAGAGCAACATGGATTTCGCAAGGTATATACTTTCCCAATTTTGATTCTGTGATCTGGTGGAGTTGAGTTGAAAAGCAGTATTAATTAATTTTACACACACTTACACAGGCTGAGAACATAATCTTCACCCTAGAGCAACAGATGGTGTTCTTTGCTCGAGTAGTGGGGAACTTCAAGGTGGCTGATGCAATTTCTCCAATCAAAATTGACAACTTTGATTAACTCAGTAACAGTATTCTGAATCTAGTGTCTATGGAAGGGGTTTGTTGAATTTCTTTGTAGAGATATTTTCCAAAAATTATGATGTTACCAATGATCAGAATGTATAAATCTTGGGATCAAGTCTTCCCTTCCCCTATAGACTTGGATTTATCTCTCATTAAGCAAAGCCTTTTGTACAAGAAGAGTTTTTTACCCTTGAAAACCTTGTGAATCAGAAATGAGACCGAGATTATTAAATTGGACAAGGTGGTTGTATGTGATTTTCGTATTCTGACCAATAAGGCTTAGAACCTAAACCAGAAGCTGCTCAACAGGTATTACGTGTGACAATTGGTGAAAATGGAAGTGATTCTTCACTGATGCATATCAGAGTTCCTTGTGCTAGTTTTGCACTACTGTGGCATCAAAAACGTGAAGCACCTTATCGTCTGTATGAATACGACATTTCAAGTCCAAGAGCTTGTAATGCAAGGTTTGTGTCTACCTAACCATATTACTAGGTTAATTCTTGGTTCACACAGGTCTCATGGATTGGATTGTATGGATTAGCGTGAAAAGCCATTATCTGCTGCAAAAGGAAACCAGTTACTTGCCTTCAAGTGCAGGGATCCCATTTAATTCTTGGCCACATTTGTATTGAAGTTGACTCCACAGAATAGAACCCCCACCAAACATCTCGAAGACCATGACTACCCATATGTCTTGCAATCAATATCATCAAATAAATGTGAGGCACATTCACTGGTGTTAGTTGTTTCAAGCACTTATGAGTTTAACCTTCAATGGTGCTTTACTGAATTTTTCTTCACGTGTTGGTGGACATCACTTTCAACTTGTGCTTCTAATAAAGAGAACATCTTGATTAACCTCAGAAAACTTCCATTTGTAATGGTCAAATTCGGTGTCTTAAGGTCAAGAAGTAATCATCTAGAGAGAGAGAGAGAAGGAAAGGGATATCATAAGATCCATTATTATAGTGGGGAACCCACTCACAAATCATAATGTCAATGATCCAATTGGACGGAAAGAAACCCAGAAATCCTTCTTTTCTTCCATGGAATATCTAAAAGGGCTTACCTTTTAGATGGTCAGATCTTGAAATTCCACAGAGAACTATTTGGAACACTATGTTATTGTGGGGCATTTGTGTTTGGTCTTGTAGCACGCAAAGGCCTTTGTCACCAGATGTGATTCAGTAACTGGGAATATCCTTTTTAGCTCCATTGTGGATTTAAGCAGTCTCATTTGACTGGTAGAAAATCAAAGTGCCCAAGCCTTCATTCCTATATGGACCCTAGTAAGGTGGAGAACCACTGATCTGCACCAAAAGTGAAGCAGCACAAAGCAGAAAATAACTCAAAAGTGGGATAAGATCACAATTGGGCATCTACATGTTCTTGTTGTGTCCAAATTTTGGTGTAATTTCATATTTTAAAGAAACCCACAAGTTGAAATTTCTTTTTCTCGAGTTCCTTTAATTTTCTACCCAAAAAAAAAAGTTTGATTACCAAAAAAAAGAAAAAAAAGAGTTCCTTTCGCTTTGGAATCAATCAAAGTACCTTCAGATTAAAACACGAAAGGGAATGATCGTGGTTCCCAGTTAAGCTATCTAAAAACATGGATTATGGCTGTGGTTGAAATTAAACCTAAGATTTATTGTTCCACTTAATGATCGTGGAAATTATATGTATTAGGTTCACCAGAGTCAACTTATGTGCATGTTGATTGCTCCTCAAAGTGGTTTAGCTGTTACAAATAATTTAAATTGATGCCAAATGACAAGAAAACAAGGCCAAACAGGAGAGTGGATTGAAAATGATAAACTAGTTATTTCAAAAGTGCTTGACAAGAAGTTCAACATTTAGCTGCCTCCAAAACAAACACAAAATAACGTTTTGTAGCGTGGCAAGAAACCCGAAAACAGAGATTTAAACAAAATAATAAAATGAAAATGCCCTTGAAATAAAAAATAAAAATAAAAACCCAAAACAACCTAGGAAGGCAAAAAAATGTTGTTGATCACTACATAGCCATGAGTCTTATTTTCGGGCTTGTTTTAGACCATCGGATCAAATTTCAGCCCATTCTGAGTTTGGGACCCTGCACTCCATGTGCATTATAAACATAAGGCAGGGTTTTGCCTCTCGGCCAAGTTGGATTCGAACTCTGACCTTCCACATGCAGGCGTTGATTTTTGCCAATAAAGCAACCTCTCAAAAATTAATGGAAAAAAATAATAATTAAAAACTAAAAAATATTTTATAATATATTTATTTGTTAGTTATCCTTATGCTTTAATTTACATTTTTTTGGTAAATAATTTACTTATATTTTTGTAATGATGAAATTGTCATTATTAGTGCTTACCTATATTTTTAATATGTATAGGCCCATGTCTAAACATGATAATGTAATTCAGAAATGAGATCCTTAGTAAGTCTCACATGGGCTCATACAATGTGGTGAAAAAGCATCCGTGTGTCCCCAATGGGGAAGATGATCCAGATTCTCATTGTTTGCCTCCAATGTTGAATCCTGGCTTTGCCCTGCTCTCAAAGGTATAATCATGGAAAATAGAAGTAGTTTAATTCAACTTGAATCTTTGATCTTCAACATGCATCTTACAACTAGATTTATCAAAGTGCTCAATGCACACAAAAGTACCTATTAATAATTTGAACATGTTTTAAGTTTTATAACTCCACGTTCATGGTTGTTAGCTTGCTACAATCAAAGCAAAGAGAAGAAAGAGAGATTAGTTTTAAAATAAAAATTTAATAAACCTCAAAGGATTGATTCATTGACAAAAGATCAACGTCTCATAGTATGAAATCAATATCAAATCTTTTACGGATTAAGGGCAACAAAATTGCGTTATCTAATACGGCTATTTCCTCCTGGATGTCTTCCTCTAATTGGAAGATTCTCCAAGCTGACTTATGCTTTCTAGATAAATATAATTTATTTGTTGAAAAAAATAGCCCAATTAACATAAACTTTGGCCAACATTGATGGTCATCAGATCCCAACCTGATTGGATCAAATCTGGAAATTACCTAACCAACTATTTGAATATCCCAGCAAGAAGTCCATATATGACTTATATGAGTAAGCCTTTTTCTTTTGAATACCCTTAAAAAATTAGTTATTTAATTATTTATTTGGATTCTTTGAAGTAATTTCCCAAATATCCATGGCTGAAATAGACTTCTTTACAAATGATACCAAACCGCGTTACTTCCCAGAGTTTCTTTTTCATTTCTAACATTATTTTTTGGAACTCTCCTTTCCGGAACTTTTGAATCTAATCTATTAAAAAATAAAATAAAAAAATTCCTTTTTTTCTTGACCGAAGGACGAACCCTCAGGATCTACCTTCCATGCAAATTAATTAAACAGCTAATCATCATTATATTACTTAATTCCGTAACTGTTATGTTTGTCCTTTATAACACGTAACATATGCTCTGTACCCAACGGCTCATTATCACGTACGGCTGAGATTAAGACAAATGTCGGGTCCCATGGAATTGTACGATTCAGATTGTTTGCAGTAGAGCGTGGGCCCCTAAAATCTCGTGTCTTTCGTCAGCAAGATTACTGCACATGCATGTTAATTAAATAAATTCTTGGAAGTAATTGAGCCACAAATAATTCATAATTAAATTTTAAATTAAACGAATTTATGTGAAAAAGACAACAAAGAGGAGCGGGTTAGATGAAGCCACGTGTCATAAAGTTTTTACCATATTGATAATCTGGCCGTCGATGTGCAACCTCAGTATCAGCAAAGCGGGAACTGTGTCGTTTCCCTTGTGTTTTCCTTTCTAGCTTTCTCGTTAACTTCAAAACTCTCCAATCTTGCTTTCTTCCTTGTTTAGTGCCTAGGGTTCTGAAGTAGAGAAAAACTGGAGAGATAAAGGTAGAGGAGGAGCGAAATGGAGATGACAGAGTTGTATGGAAGGGAGTGATTTGGTTGCAGTTGCGGTAGAATGTGGTGAATTTGGAGTTGCAGTGTGGTTTTTAGTGATCAATGGGTCTCTGTAGTTCGAAACCCTCACCGAGACCCAATCCTTATGCCAAGAGAGAGGAAGAGCCAGTTCATGTAGAACCTCCAAACACTCCTCCTGCAAGTGACGCCATTAATGGAGGAACTGAGAATCATGAGCAGCAACCACAACCACCACCTCAGCAGCAACAGCAGAAAGAGGATGTGGAGACCGGAAAGAAGTCTCCTTTCTTCCATTTTTATAGTCCAAGTCCTGCTCATTACTTTTTCTCGAAAAAATCTCCTGCAACTCCTAGCGCAAATTCTACACCGAGGAGGTTCATTAAGCGTCCCTTCCCTCCTCCTTCACCCGCCAAGCACATACGAATGCTGTTGGCTCGGCGTCATGGATCGGTGAAACCTAACGAGGCCTCCATACCCGAAGGGAGTGAGTCGGATGCCGTTGCTGGCCTTGATAAGACATTTGGATTCTCCAAGAACTTTTCCAGTAAGTATGAGCTAGGAGATGAGGTCGGGCGTGGGCATTTTGGTTATACTTGCGCTGCTAAGTTCAAGAAAGGTGAGCTCAAGGGCCAACAGGTTGCCGTTAAAGTAATCCCCAAGGCCAAGGTACGTACTCTCTTCGTGAACCAATTGGTGATATTGACTGGTGATGGAATCTCTGATAACACAGTTTAAACTTTTAGGGAATTGATGATTCCTGGAGAGACCTTAGACTCCCTTAATGAATGTGATTTAGAAAATTGGCACGACTGTTGATTAGAGCAGAAATAGTGTTAAGCGTAGTTGTGTTCATGGAAATTCGGCATATGCTTTAATTTTTTTCAATTCCGAATCAATCGTTGAATTTTGATATTTCGTTTTTTAACTGAAGCTGGATTTGGTACGATTTCCATTTCAATTTCCGGTTGGTTTCATGAAATGGTAAACTAGATTTTTGGAAAATAAATCAAAATTGTTTTTTGTGCATCTATCTGAAATATTTCAATAACAATAAATCCATTTAGTGGTTAAGTTTCTGATGGATAGATCCTCTATATTTCTTTGGGAGAGATCGGTGGTACTTGGTAGGAGTGGGGGGTGACAATGGGACTTCGGCAAAGTAGTGGTGGTGGCATTGCGTTAGTGTGACAATTAGTAGAAGGTATTGTTTAATTTTATTAATACGATATTACAGCTTTTGCATCAAAGTAATCATGTTTTTATCAAAGAGCAAGAATGATTTCAATTTCAAAATTTTTTCCTCAGCGTTTTCTGAATTTCTACTCCATTGAAGTAAGGTCAAGAATCAAATCAGGCAGTTTTCAAAGCTGAAAGTACCTCTGAAATTGTAATAGAAATCATAATAAATCAAGGTACTCATTAATTTCTATATACAAAATGAGAAACAGTACAGTGGTGGGGAAGAGTGGGGAGTGAGTATTAGGGAGGATCCATCATAAATAGTTGATGGATGGAAAACTACTGAAGTTATTTTAGTTGAATGGTTACCAACCAAGTTTTAAAGCCTCCACACACACTCTTTTGATTACCTTCTGTAAGCATAAACACTATTGCACATTGACTTATTGGGCCTCAAGAGGAAGCAACATGTTGAGGTTCCAAAATTTTGAAACTAGTGAAGACTACTTCTAGTGGAGTTGTAGAACCTGGATCACTGGTTTGAACCTTGGGAATGAGAGGTTCTGATTTGTGGCATCAGTGGTTTTGACTAATGTATGACTCTATACAAGGGCAGCTTGGTCCAGCCAAAAGCTGAATCAGTAATCCAATTCAAGCTGAAAACAACCTGGGTCTGACTTGATTAAATAGAACCCAACTGCTGGTTTTAGAGAACTAACCGGAAAGTCGTTAATGTGTTACTCGTTATTTCCATTGGTGAAGACCTTGCTGCATTATGTAATCAAATAAGTCTTAATAGGTCATTGGTCTATTGTTCTGATGATTGGTATGATTGACATGAAACCAGTGAGGCGTCAACGAACTCATCTTCTTGCATTGTATGGACACATGAAATATGCTCAGTGTTGCTTATTATTGGATTCTGTTCCATATCTCTTATTTGATTATGTTGATATGATCTTCTGTTGGCAGATGACTACTGCTATTGCTATTGAGGATGTGAGACGGGAGGTGAAAATCTTGAGTGCTTTGACTGGACATGGCAATCTGGTGCAATTTTATGATGCATGTGAAGATCATGAAAATGTCTACATAGTAATGGAGTAAGCTTAAAAACTTTATGGTGCTTTTCCAAATTAGTATCTGAAGCATGAATTGTATGGTTTTTTGGAGCTTATTCTTGAAACATTACTTTTAGATTCTTTGGAGCTGACATTTGAATTTGAGTTATTAAAACATTAGATCTTATTCTGACAAATTTGGGAGCTGCAGTCCCACCTTATGCTGTTGATGATTTGTAATGACTGATGAATAAAAAATTTCTTTGGAACTACTCTCGTCAGTTGGTTGTTTTTTCCCCCCCCCCCTCTCTCTCTCTCTCTCTCTCTCTCTCTCTCTCTCTTATCTTATCCCTTTTCCTTTGGTCTTGAAAACCTTGAAATTTAGGCAAGTATTCAATAAACAAACATATGTTGAAAGAAAAATATTATTTTTCCCGAGCTATTCATGAGCCTAAAAAATGGATAGTGTGATTGCATAAGAGATTTCTTTGGAATTTGGTTTATTTTAAGTGGTTTTGAATGATCCATTTCTGCATTGGCCATGCTTCCTTGAGTTTGATTATGGGTTTCACAATCCAACTCTTAAAGTCTTTGTCTATAGTTATGTCATTGTCGTTTAAGTTGGTTGGAATGGAGTTTGAATGTGTCGAGGTTGAATTCCTTCATTATTTCAGTTTCCCAGTCGAATGAGGTTACCTTGTTCATTAAGGTGGGTAAAATGACCCTACCCTCATTTAACTCATTTAAAATTTAAAATTCAAATTACTCAAATACCCTTTGGATAGTAAAATGGCATTATTGCCCCCATCTTCTTCCTATTCCTTGCCAGAAACTGCCCACCACCTCCAGCAACCACCACATTCCCTCTCTTGCAGGCAACCACCGGCTCCACCTCCCCACGTCCCCCTGCCAGGGGTAAATCTGATTCATGAATGGCATAAACTCAATCTTCTCCATGAGCTGGAAAGTTGCTTTACTGTGTCAACCGTGATAACTACCTGAAAATCTAGATCTTTCATGAATGACCCAGAGAACAACAATGAACAAAAGGTCCATATGTAAAATGAAAGCGCTGAAACATCCCGTTTCTCTAATCAACCCCACCTCCTCTAAAAGATAAATAAATGGCAAAAAGATCTTAAGACTTTTAACTCATAACTGGCCAACAATAACAATAGAAACTTATATCACTCAGTGTTCCAGGTTCAAAATTTGAGTTTCTCATCAATTCCAGTTGAGGAAAACGTCTCCTGCCCTTACTCTTTCATTTACCTACCAGCGAGTCTGCAAATTTTCTGATATCTCCAAGGAAACCCAGCTCCAGAAAAGCATAACTAAAGAAAACCCATGTCTTAAAAGACCTTCAGATGCCGTATTCAGTAGGAGAAAGTTATTAACATCTACTGCTATGGGTTTAGTAGGTGGGGGATTTGGTCTAGTTCAGCCTGCTCAAGCTGAACCAGATCCCCCTGTAGATTCTACTTCAAGTAGAATTTCATACTCAAGATTCTTGCAGTACTTGGATGAAGGAGCTGTGAAGAAGGTAGACCTGTTCGAGAATGGGACAGTTGCAATAACAGAGATCTTTAATCCTGCACTTGACAAAATCCAGAAATAAAGATACAGCTACCTGGGTTGACTCTAGAGTTGCTGAGGAAATTTAAAGAGAAGATGTGGACTTTGCAGTCCATCCAATGGAGGTCAACATGAGGGCAGCTCTTCTTGATTTGTTGGGAAATTTGGCATTCACATTGATTTTTCTTGGAACTTTACTTTTCAGAGGAGCAGCAGCTAATGATCCTGCGGGACCCAATTTACTGTTTGGATTGGGAAGGTTCAAAAAGAGATTTTCTGGCAGGGGGTTGGTGGGAGGTGGGTGCGGTGGTCGTCGGCAGGAGAGGGGGTGTGGTAGTTGCCGGAGGTGGTGGGCGGTTTCCAGCAAGGGGGAAGAAGATGAATAATGTCATTTTACTGCCCAAAGGGCATTTAGGGAATTTGGATTACAAATTTTAAATGAGTTAAATGGGGGTAAGGGCATAAAGGTCATTTTATCCATCACTTAACATAAAATCTTAACTATGGGTAACTTGTAATTTTGACAATGGGTGCCATGTAATTTAGAGCATAATAGTGAGTGATCACTAGTTTGACCCTGCTAATAGTGAGTGCCCTGGTGATGTGTGAAAACTCTTCAATATATTACTTTTGAGTTCAAAACCTCAAATACAAAGTAACTAATTTTTAGCTTGAACACACATTACTTATAACCTGAGGTATTTCGTAACTTAGGAATTTTTTGCTAATTAAAAATATTTTTATAATTAAAATATTAGTTATTGGTAATTATTAAATACATGTAATCAAAATTAAACAACCTAAAATTAACTTGGACACCATCACAATTCACAACGTAGATTGAGCGATGGTGTCTCACATACATCAAAACAAAGCCAATACATCATGTATATGTAAGTTATTTTTTGAAAAATATAATTTTATAGAAAATTTTTAAAATAAAAAAAAAAAAAATACTAGCACACTTCAAAAATTAAATCTAACAGCATACATCTGTAGATCTAGCTACTAGAGACAACATACATTAAATTCAAAAGAATCCAACATCATTTGAGCATGAATTAAAAAAGAAAAAACTTTGGCAAAATTTCAATTATCAATTGCCTTGCAAAAGAAAACCTTTAAATGGCCACCAAGAACTATTGAAATCACCAAAGAAGGAAGGAAATGGCTTAAAATCACCTGAAATAGGCTCACAAAGGTCGAAACCAAAGGGGAAACAAAGTGTCGACACTTGAGGTTCTGCTTGGGTTTCGTTCAAAACTTCGATGCAGAGTTTCGATCATGATTTCAAGTGAAATAAACTACCTGATCAAATCAGTTGACCCAGGTTTCGACCAGGTTTTTCAAGTTTCGAGCACAATTTTGCAGGTTTCGATGGAAACCTGTGATTTTGTTTCAGTATCCACAGGTTTCGTTGTCTTTTTCAAAATGGAAAATTTTGCATTTGAGGGAAATTTGTTCCATGGCTCCAATCAGGCTGCTAGGCGAAGTGGGAAAAATTAATCAATGTGAATCTTTCTCTTTATGCTGTGAAGAGTTCTCTTCTATTTGATCAAGAATCCATATGTTGTGACAATTGGATATGATGATATTTCTGATTTTTTTATCCTGAGCCTAATTTCTGATTTTCCTACTCTGCACCTATCCTCCATTATAGCTACTGGTTTAACCCTTTTTGTTTCATCGAATCTGAGATTCAAGCTTCTTTTTATGTCACACGTTAGTGAATCAATGGCCAGTACAAAGCCTAATTTTGAACTCTGACTTCCTTGATAAATGCTACTGTTTATTTTCCCATTGATATATTGATGTTTCATATCTGTTTTAGTAACAAATTCATAACAGATTTCAATGTGATTAATTACCCTGATCTCGGTATTTGTTTGCTGATTTATTACCTAAATACCCTTCTCCTCTGAGATATACGAGGATTGAGCAATATAGCCTGAATTTCTTAAATTTGAAGATCTTATCCATTGGCTACTGTTTTGAGTCTTTCAAATACAGTACCAAATTACTGGCCCTCTTTCTATTATATTTATATTCCTAAAAAATAAAAGATCATGCTTTGCATGTTGGTCAGTCCTCACTTGTTGAACACTTCGTCATGAGATCAAATCCTGGAAACGACTTCTCTGGAAACAGGGTTAAGTTTGCATAGATTTCACCTCCCTAGACCAGCTAAATGGGGAGCCTTGTGCATTGAGTGTAGCTCCTTTTTATTTTCTTAATGAAAAGTACACGCACGAAAACACAATTAATGGTGGGAACGATGAAGAAAATTATAAAATGGACAACGGGATACTATAATGTATGAATGTTTAATACACTTTCTCATTGTTTACTGCAAATTTTTTTTTCTCTCATTTTATATGAATTTGGTAAAAACAATTGGGGTCAACTGGTGAAAGAAATGGACAACAATCAATTACTGTTACTGCTTTTGTAGCATTTTACGTATTATCCTATTATTGTGGCTCTAGGACTATATTTGCCTCTAAAGTGAACCAACTGTTGCAGTATTTTACATCAGTGGGAATTCTGGATGTTTATTTGTGTTACATGAGTGTTGCTTTGCTTGTATTAATAATCTTTTATAATTATCATAGTTGTCTTAGAAAATTCAAATTAGTAATATTTTCTATTTCCATTAGTTCTACCACATTTACTTGTTGGCATATTCTCATGAGGGCCAGTAAAAGGAAAATTTATTACCTTTCTAGCCATTATTGGTCCTGATAAAGAACTGGCTGTTCTTCAAGATTCCAGTTACAAGTTGCACCACTGGGCTTTTTGAATGTGCATGAAAACTGTATGTTTTATTTTCTATCTGCTTGGCAAGTACAAAATTTCTTGTCGCCTGAGTTTCTTGTTGCTTGCTTGCACCATTTTTTAACTTTGTACACTTCTTTCTGTATATTTCAGGTTATGTGAAGGAGGAGAGCTTTTAGACAGAATACTTTCCAGGTATTGCTTTTACTTTAAGACTTGTATGGAGTTCACAACATTGTTCTTCCACTTTGTATTTAAAAATTTCAGTTTGAAGAATGAAAGCAATTTGGTTGGTTAAAGTAGTTCGTGGTTGTCTCTTCGGAGACATCCGATAAAATTGGAACGATACAGAGAAGATTAGCATGGCCCCTGCGCAAGGTTGACACGGACAAATCTAGAAATGGTCCAAATTTTTAACCGATGGGCATTCTCTTTAACCACTTTGGTCCCCGCGCTGTCTATGACTTCCGTATCCCCGAATCCACCCCCTTGTTAGACTTCATCTCAAATTGATCCTAGATCCCTACTACCCTCCCCATTCTCACATAGGTTTGGAAATCTCCCCCCCCCCCCCCCCCCACCCCCACCCACCAAACTCTTTAGCTCCACTTGTGACCTCTCCATTTGGCTCCCTTACCCCACCAAAACCTTCTCCACCTCATTGGCTTGGAACCTTCTTAGATCCCACAATCATAAGCCCCCTTGGCTCCATTGGTTTGGTTCAAAGGCTTTATCCCCCGTCACTCCCTTACCCTTTGGAGGGCTCTTAACCATGTCCTCCCTTCCCAATCCTTCCTTGTTGACTGCCACATCCTTGCTAACCCCAATTGCATCTTTTGTTGGTCCGGTTTGGAGAACCTTGAACACCTTTTCTTTTCTTGCCCCTTCTCCAGATCTATCTTGGGAAAAGCCCTAGCCTCCATTTGGCCCCGTTCGAGGCGTTCCTATAGATTTGATCGAGATTGGTTTTGGATTTTGAGAAACTTTTCATGTTTTTCCATCTGCAATTGGATTGGTAAGCTAGTGTACTGTATCTTGATCTATCACCCATGGTGGGAGCGCAATCTTCGAAGATGGACCTCCAAATCCCGCTCTATAGGCAGAATTTAAAATGCCATGTATTTTGATGTTTCTTCTAGACTATTAGTTATCCCCCATCTCTTTGTTGATTATACCCCAAGGAACAAGCTTATTGTTGTCTCCTAGGTCTTAGTTCTTTTTATCGGTCTTTTGCTTAAAGACCTTGTTCTCTTGTCTCCTTTTTGTTTAATATAATTGTTTATTCATCCAAAAAAAAAAAAAACTAGTTTGTGGTTTCTGAGAAGTTCTTTGCTACTTTTACAGGGGTGGGAAGTACTCTGAAGATGATGCAAGGGCTGTTATGGTACAGATACTGAATGTTGTTGCATTCTGCCATCTCCAGGGTGTGGTCCATCGCGATCTTAAACCAGAGGTAGAAACCATCTTATGCTTGTAATTGCCAGTAGCCCGTCAGTGTATTTGAGAATCATTTTTATTTATTTATTTATTTATTTTTGGGTTGGATTTGGAGGGAGGGGTGGTTGGGCCTTGGAGGTAGTGGGGATCTGCATGCATCAAAAAATGGGAGCAAGGAGGATGGGTTCATTTCCTTGAGTTTTATGTGGGAAGATCTGCTAAGTCAAGAAGTAGAGGATGATTATTTGGATGATGCTGACCTTGCTGGCGTTTTATCTTAGTGCATGCATCTTATTTTCCTGGCTGTTCAGATACCAGATTACGTTCCTAGTGTGAACAGAGTATTTCTTTGTAGAGTTTCCCCTAGGCTCTAAGAGAGAAACAATCAAATGAATGACCAGTCTTTGTAGATGTACCATTTTCGTTGTTTTAACACAACCCTTTGCCTCTTAAATGTAGGTGGAACTCATGGATTTTTGCTTCATATATATTCTTCTATCATTTGTATAATAATAATTGTAAGAGAAGGGAGAGAGAGAGAGAAAGAGGGGGGGTGTTTGGCAAACCTTGGTACAGAATAGCTAGGTTTCAGATCAATTTCAAACAAGAAAGAAGAGTTTTATTATTATTATGAATGAATATGGTTAAGGAAGGAATGAGAGAAAGTTTTCCCCTGTTAACCATGAAAATGCCCGTTGACTTAAAATTTTAGGTTTGTTGCCATTTCATTTAGGAATAGAACTAATAACTGATAGTTGGGTTAACTAAAATATTTCACAGTTCAACAGTCAAATGTTAACTGAAATTTGGTCTAGTGTTAGTGACAGATAGATCTATCAATTGATATAAGTTCTTGAAAGTCAGAGATTAAGAAGTAGGTTATTCCCTGGCTGCTCACGACCTAAGTTGGAGGCAAGAATTAAAAAGCAATTCAGATGATTGGAATCAATTAGTTTAGACTAGATTTTTTGGATTTCAAATTTGAGTCCACAATGTATTCAGAAGTAAACAAACAGAAATGTTGAAGTTGATTGAGGAATAGGAGAAGAGATGAGATGTATGTATCTCGGTGCAAGAGGCTCCTATCACTGTGGGGTCTGGGGAAGGTCATAATACTTAAATGATTTTTTTTAGTCTAACTCAAACACATATTTACTGATCTCCTGTAATTACTTCAACCCCACATTGTGGGCTCATAAATAGGCCTGTTTCGATGAACCGCTAGAAAATAAAAGGCTCAATGTCAGCCCATTGGATTACCACCTGCCCTTTTGTGGACCTTCTGGTTTACTTTTAGGGCTCCATAGAAGGATCACAGTCGAGTGCAACTACACACTTGTATTAGTACAGCTCAGCCTAGCAGTATCCTGATGGAGCTGTGCAAGAGCACAACAGGTTTAATAGATATAGTTAAGGTTGTGGACTAGGCAGATAAGATGGTAGGAATTTATATTTTAAAAATAAAAACTAAGAAAGTTAAAAATTCATTTATTAAGATTTGGATTTTTTGAGGAAAGACATTATGTGAAAATATGGCTGGTTGAATTATGGTTGTTGTGGATAATCCTACATTGAGAAACTTTGGGACCTTGGGTGACTTCATATACAAGCTGGTCTCTCCACCTGATAGCTTGAGCTTTTGGTGAACATTTTAACATGATATTAGAGCATCAGGCCCATTGCTTCAATAAAACACTTGTGTATGGTCACCAGAAAAATGCCATGCACAGTACGTGTAATTTTCTTATGGGAGGGGCTACGTGTGAGGAGGGTTATCGGAACTTGGAATAATATACCACTGGAAAACTTCTGGACCTTGGATGACTTCTAACATCAGTTGGTCTTTCCACATGGTAGCTTTAGCTTTTGGGTTGGGCACTTAACTGGGTTTAGGAGTTAGGTTCTGATGCTTTGTCTGCTGGGAAGAATAATAACAGAGACAAAGATAAAGGAAAGGTGGGTTCTTATAATTTGTCTGCTAGTAAGATTAATAAGGAGACAAAGATAAAGGAAAAGTTGGAGGCAGGGCAGAAGTTGACCATATAAAGCTGGTAGCAAGAGGGTTGCATCCTCGGTAGTGGCTATTTATATTTTTCTGCGACAAGGAAACTGCTGGCCTTTTCTGTCATGAGAGGGGTTGGATAAAGTTTGGACATATTTCTTGAGTCTGTTTGTTCTTGTGACCTGGCCTGGAGATGTTGATAAATTATATTCAGTGGCCAAAGAGGTACAATGGTACACTGGACATAAAGGCTGTGTTTTTACACGTTAGTACCTTATAAAGTGGTCTGCAGTTTTTGGAAGGTGAGAAGTGTCAGCCGTGCTTAAAGTTGATCCTAGAGGCTTCCAGAACATTATATTGATGTTGTCAAATAATTGAAATTTTAATTTGTATGAATTTGTTGAATTTGTCAAGAATGGTTTTAAGTTCAGCTTGGGTTCATTGCTGTATGAATAAAAAAATTTGAGTCATTTTTGTTTTCTTGATAGTTTACTCTGTCAATGTAGATGTTCAAATTTGTTTTTGGGTTTGTGGGAAGAAGAGAAAGTGAGATAAAAAGGGGGGGGGGGGGGATGGAAGATAAAGAGTTAGTGATGTAGCTATAAATCTCTTATAGGTGTACAATTTGTTATGCTTATTTTTATTATAAAAAAAAAAAAAAAAAAAAAGAGGATTGGACTACCTTCTTTGGAGCCGACCCCATTTAGTTGGGACAACGCTTTTTTGTTGTTGTTGTAGACTACCTTCTCTGGGAATTCGGCTGTAATATTTGAATTTTTTTGAATATAGGATTTTATATCATATTCTGTTGTATTACTAACCACCTCTTTAAATTGAGTATGCATAAGATTCAAAATAGAAGTGAAAGAAAATCTGATGTGAGGATCAAACAGGGGATGCAGATTCTTGGAAGTAGTGAAGCATTTGGTAACTTGTGATGCTTGACCCATTAATCAGCTTGGATGATTAACTGAATAGGTGTCTAATTTTGCACATATAACCAAGTTGGTTCCTTGGGAAAACATTTACTACTTATCAGAAGAGGCCATTCTCTTTCTTTCCCCATTTTATCAGTAAATTGATTGGATAATATATTTAATGAGTATGCCACAATTGTTTAAGAGGAGAGGTCAGTCCAATGTTTCAGCATCTGCTTTGTGAAATGGTAGTCTTCCATTAATTGTTTTGGCATCAGTATCCTCTGGTCAACTTCACACTGGCTGTTTAACAATATCGTATGTTATTTGTTTTATGAAGGGTAAATTTCCCAGATGGACTGATCTTGAAAAAGATTTACCTAATAAGATGTTTTTAAAAATGTTTTACTCAAATGGCTTCTATTTTTGACAAAAATTACCAACTCCCAAGTTTTGTGATAATTTTTCTAGCCCAACCGATAGTCTACTATGATATTGATATATTATATATATATATATATATATATATATATATTTTTTTTTTTCTTCTTTTGGGGTCAACATCAAATTATATTCATTATTAAATAAATAAAAAATAAAACTAGAGAGTTCCCACCCCCTTAATATAAAGCTCCTGATTTGGGAGAACAAAATAAAAAACAACAAGAACCAAAACAGCAAAGAAAAAAAGAAAGAAAGACAAAATAGTGAGAATTATAGACGAGTTTTTAATAGTACATTATTAATAAATTTAAGGGATAATTACTATTGCCCCCTTATACTTTGGTTTTATTACTAATCAAACCCTATTCTTTGGGAAATTACTATTGTCCCCCTCATTTCTAACGGTGTTAAGTGGTTGTTAACATCAAATATGAAATGTCTATTTTCCCTTGTTAGAAGTCAACTATTGCATCCCTCATTTATGAACTATTTGGATGTCAATTATATCTTTAAAATCTTATATTTTAGAATTAGTTTTAGATTTGGTGGGACCACATACTTTGGTTGTTGAACTTTCACATTCCACTTAATTTTTCATTATCACCATGATGGAAATTTTACAAACAAATTAGCATATAGATGCTAATTGATGATTTGGTAATATATATTATGGTCGCATGTATTAGGTGATTTTCAATTTCTAACTTTGAATTAATTTGATATTTCTTAATATTTTAGTTTACATTTTAGTTTTATTTAATTACATTCCTTTATTTGGTGATTTCTTTTAGGAGAAAATCACATCTTTCCTTTATTCGGTGGTTTATTTTTAAAAGAAAAGTGAATTTGAGTTAATTTTTTCCCATAGTTATTTGGTAGTATTATAACTTGACAAAGTAAATGTGATATTGCGGGGTTATTTTTGGGATTTTGATGAATTGTAGTGCCCATCATCCTACGGTTCGGTGGGGGGCTTAGTTTGTAGCAGTTAAGGTTGGATTAACAATTTTGTACGGGATAAGTAGTAATATCAGTCAGGGGGCCGTTTTCCCTTTTAATTTTGAATGCTATAACTAACTCTTAGGAGGAAGTTTCCTAAAAAAATCTTAAATGTGAGATTGTCTAACTACTTTTTAGGAATTGAATTAGGAAAAAAAAAGGGTAAAAAATACTAACTTGGGTAGTTCATTGTAGAATATTTAGTTGGGCAGGAAAATTATCACATAATTTGGGATTTGGTGATTCTTTTCAAAAATACCATCCACCTGAGTATAACTTTTTTTAAAACATCTTGTTAGGTAAATCCTTTTCAAAATCAATCCATCTAGGAAATTCTCCCTTGTATGAACTACTTCCTGACTTCAGTACTAAGTTATATTGCATTTTTATATGTTTTATTCTATATACTCTTACCTATAATTCTACTATTTTACTGGATCAGAATTTCCTGTTTGCTTCTAAGGATGAAAACTCACAGTTGAAGGCTATAGACTTTGGCTTATCAGATTTTGTCAAACCAGGTTGGTCCTTGCTCATGATTTGACCTTTCTGTTGGTTATGTTACACTCCTGCCTTAACTGTTTATGAATATTTTCCAATGATCCATCTACTATGCAGATGAAAGGCTTAATGACATTGTAGGAAGTGCGTACTATGTTTCCCCTGAAGTTCTTCATAGATCTTATGGTACAGAGGCTGACGTATGGAGCATTGGTGTGATTGCTTATATTCTTCTATGTGGAAGTCGTCCCTTTTGGGCGAGAACTGAATCTGGCATCTTTCGAGCAGTCTTGAAAGCTGATCCAAGTTTTGATGAAGCACCTTGGCCTACTTTATCTACTGAAGCTAAGGACTTTGTCAAGCGTCTACTGAACAAGGACCCACGGAAGAGAATGACTGCCGCTCAGGCTCTATGTAAGTATCCACATCCCCTGTCAATAGAGTTGTCCCACGCCATCTTCTTAATGTGCTTTTCTTAACTCTTTCTTTTCTTCTTTTCTCTTTTCAGGCCATCCTTGGATTAGAAATTATTGTGATGTAAAAGTACCCCTTGACATTCTTGTTTTCAAACTTATAAAAATGTATATGCGTTCGTCATCTCTGCGGAAAGCAGCTTTGAGGGTATGGATTTGTTGATGACAAGAAAGGATATGCTTCTGTATTTGCTTCTATTTTCCATTACCTATATGTCCATGAGTGTAAGGTCTTGGTGACATTCCTTAGTGTTGTTGTTAATATTTGTATGTTTTCTATTTCCTTGTTTAATATAGTTAAATGGACATAATGGATTTGCATAGTGAAATTTCCGGTGTCATCTTGTTAGCTTCAAATACTTCTAGACTTTAGGAGGAATAGTTTGTGCAGGTGGAAAGATAAAGAGTGCATAAGTTCTGCAACGCTTACAGAGTACATAAAATTTTAAAGCTTTCTCAATGTGACAAAGATTATAAATAGTAGTAATATCATGGAACTAATTTTTTCCTTAAGTTTACTTGATTCTTCTTGACACTGACATTTGTATAAAAAACTGTTACCTGTCAGACATGTTTCTTGCAGGAAGAGGATTTCTGTAATAGTTTGATTCAAGTTGAACCCTGTAGCCTAATCTGTTGACTTTCTGTAACTCAATCATGATGTGGCAGGTAGAATCAGAAATATATAGCCCATGTATAGTACTTTTAAGTGGATCACACTTGACAGAGTATGATACCTGGACCTTCATTTTAACTAAATAGTCTAACTTAGGGTGCAACTCAACTCTGGGCATCTATCAGTGACCAAATCTAAACTGTTAACTTTTGCATTATTTATGTAAATAATAGTCATAACTTGTATGCATACAATAGGCCAATTGTCACATCGCATGGGGAGTTCCTACCCATGTTGCCAGTGGGAAGGTTGTGCTTGGCTTGTTGGTTATGTTCTCACTTTCCGACTGTTTGGTAATGGGTTCAAGCCCTGGAAATATAGGCGTAAGGCTGTGTACATTTGGCCCTCCCCGACCTTGCTAAGGCAGGAGCCTTGTGCATGTGCACTGGCTACAGCTAGTTTTTCTTCTTGAGTACTAACTACTATGAATGCTCGTAGATTCTTTAGTGTGGTTTGGAACTAGAAAATCCCTGCTTGCACAAGTACTTTATGTCCAGCAATTTTTTTTGTTCATTTTTTTGCTGACTTGCTTTTTGTGGCAGGTTCTTTCCAAGACATTAACTGTGGATGAGCTCTTTTATCTGAAAGAACAGTTTATGCTGTTGGAGCCAAATAAAAATAACACCATAAACTTAGACAATATTAAGTCGGTTAGTTTCTTCGTAATATAATGCTTATATTTCTTCTCTAGTTACTTCTGAAACATGTTTTGAACCTTATCTTTCCACCTTTTCAGGCACTGATGAGAACTGCAACAGATGCAATGAAGGAGTCTCGTGTCCATGAATTCCTCCCATCGGTAGGTTTACCACCTGCACCATTAGTAGAAGATGAACTTTTCCCTTTATAAGACTTGGTGTTATAGATGAATTTAGAGTTCTCGTGGTTTTGATGTTTGCTACCTTGTTTTGCAGCTACTTGCACTTCAGTACAGGAGGATGGATTTCGAAGAATTCTGTGCTGCTGCTTTAAGTGTGCATCAGCTTGAGGCACTTGACGACTGGGAGCAACGTGCTCGCTTTGCATATGATCTCTTTGAAAAGGATGGGAACCGGGCAATTGTCATTGATGAACTTGCTTCGGTATGTTATTCACTGTTGTTCACAAGCATTGCAGAACTTTATTTTGTAGTCATCCTGGAAGTTTTCCACACCTTGCACTCCGAAGTTGATTAGGCAACATAGACCAGTTGGGTACGGAGAAATCACGGACTTGTACCCCCATGTGAGACATTCAGCCAATGGAACTTTATGGTTGGCTACTCTAACAGGCAATCACACATTCAATGGGGTCTCACAAGAGCAACTTGTCCTTATTCCAACTAAATGGGGTTTGGCTACATGGATCTTTACCATCCAGTCAGCTCTCTTAAGGATCAGACTTGATAGAAGGCCTAAGCTATGCATGTCTTTTGACACTTCTTCTTGGATCTACCTTTGGGTCTTTTAGCTCCTTCAATATGAGCCAAATAACAACTCCATGTTGTAGCAACCAAAGGCCTCCAAACATGGCCATGCCACATCAAATGATTTTCTCATATCCTTTTGCGCATTTGTGCTGCTCCTGGGTCAGCTTTAATACGATCATCCTGTAGTGTGTGTCCTTACTAGTTTTTCCACACAACGATTTCAAGTCCCATATCTCAGGTGCTCTGAGTTCATCTATGTGATGCTTCTGAATTACCCAGCTCATTCTGCACCATATGTATCATAGCCAGGGTCTTGGATGACTAAAAAAGTGATCCTCTGCATGAAGCTCCTGGTACTGCAAGGTCTTGGTAGGGTAATTTACATAACCTCAGCTTTCAACTTTGCAAGATATGCTGTTTCCTAGTTTTAAACCCAACGAGCAACTTGACCATTCGCTATTATATGACTTCCCATTAAAATTTTCCATGTAAGATCTGCAGGAATGCATAGATCACAGAACACTTTGGACACACCTCTCCAATTTATCCATCCTATTTTAATTCTCTGTGAAACATCGCATTGTATATCACCTTTGTTTTATCCATGATTGATTCCAGATACCTAAAATAAGAACATCGTGAAATCTCATTTCCCATTAATTTCACTACCTCATTGTACATACCAGTGTAACCATATACTTCGTCTTTGTTCTACTTGTCTTAAACCGTTTTGCTTCCACGTTGATCTCCATTGCTCCAGTAACCCTCCCTTTTGTTTATCCACCAAAACAATATCGACAAAAAGCATAACGCCAAGGAACCACATCTTGATGTAACCCAACTCATGTTGTATATCACTTTTATTTTATCTATGATTGATTCTAGATACCTAAAATAATAACATTGTGAAATCTCATTTCTCATTAATTTTACTACCTCATTTTACGTACAACCACAACTATATACTTCGTCTTTGTTCTACTTGTCTTAAACCATTTGCTTCCAATGTTGATCTCCGTTGCTCTAGTAACCCCTGCTTTTGTTTATCCACCAAAACAATATCTACAAAAAGCTTAACGCCAAGAACCACATCTTGATATAACCCAGAATGAAATTGGTGATTCAATACCTTTATCCCCCATGGATCTTACAATAGTCATGTACTCGCATTACATTATAGATATGATTATATAAAAATGTCATACCTAGTGCACGATGCTCCTGCCAATGTCGGATCTGGGGAAGGTCTTAATGACATAGTCCTATACCCCTTCGTGGAGAAGCTGTTTCCTAATTCAAACCTACGTCCACTAGGTCACAATGGAGCAACCTTATCATTATACCAAGGCCTCCGCTCTTTAACTGGCCACATATCTACTTGAAGTTCTTTTATGTAGTACTTGCTAGATTCGCTCTCTAGAGACTATTGTGAGCTTTTTCTAGGTCAATAAAGACCATATAAAGATTTTGCTTGCAATCTCCAATCCCTCATACACAAGTAGTTGACTTGTTACACCTCTGAATCTGATTCTATGTAAAATGATTCACTAGATCTGGGAGAAGAGTTGGAATAAAAATTCTAAAAATTATCGACTTGGGGGCTTATGCAATTCCTTAAGGGCCGGTTTGGTTACGTGAATCCAGAGATTTCAAAGCTCTAGATTCACAAATGGGAGATTTTTACCTGTTTGGTTGTGGAATCCCTAGATTCATGAAATCTAAAGATTCACCTTTTACACTAAAAACATGATTTGTAGATTTATGGGTATGGGTGAAATCTGAGTTCATTCCTACTTCTAGCGTTAACATTTGACCTAATTTTTGGATAAATCTACAAATTTCATTCCAAAAATTCAAGCTCCACGTTAATTTTATGAACCATGACTTTAGGTTTGAAGTTTATAGATTTGAAATCTCTAGATTTTTGATCTGCTCAGTCCCGGCCCTTAAGAACATGTGAATGGTGGAAGTATTGTTGGAACCATGAAATTTTTTTATTTTTTTTTTTATCATCTTTGTGCTTAGATAACATTCATGAAGATCTTGGTGAAGAGTTGGAATAAAAATTATCGACCTGGGGGCTTATGCAATTCCTTAAGGGCCTATTTGGTCACATGAATCCAGAGATTTCAAATCTCAGAGATTCATGAATCTGAGAATTATACCCGTTTGGTTGTAAAAATCTCTAGATTCATGAAATCTAGAGATTCACCTTTTTACACTAAAAATGTGAATCTGTAGATTTATAGGTAAATGGTGAAGTCCAGAGATTTCAAAAAAGCTATACATTTGCACATTTACAAAAATCACGTCAATCAAATAGTTTTTTTAGGATGAATCCACATATTTCATTCCACAACCAAACATCTAATTTTATAAATTATAACTCCATAAATTTGAAATCTATAGATTTGAAATCTCTAGATATTTGAAATCTCCAGACTCATGTAACCAAACAGGCCCTAAGAACATGTGAATGGTGGAAGTATTGGTGGAAACCATGAAATTTTTTTTATCATCTTTGTGCTTAGATAAAATTCATGAAACTCGAATATTTTGAAACCTTAGGAAGTTAGGAACAGATGCTGATTGGTATTTGGTACAACATAGATAGATGTCTATGGATACCATCAAGTTACCATGTGATTGCTCATAATTGTCTGAAGAAAAAGTTGTGACAGCCAAAGAAGGGTAATCTCTTTAATAAAGATAATAATGCTAGCATTCTAACCCTTGGCAGTGAAGATTGATCCCTGATTGACTCTTTCTTAAGGAATGGATTAAAAAAAATGCAAAAATTTGTTTTCTTCTGATTCAGAACAAATTAGGTGCTGTATTTTACAAGTATTGAACTTCATGCTTTCTATTAAATTTATGTTATAATTATTCATGGCTTACAAAGTATGACCATAAGGTAACCTAGCCATGTTTTCTTATCATGCGTGTTAATTTGAATTTGTTCTATTGTTGTACCATGCATGTAAAAACCTTACTGAGCTTTTCTTTCAAAAATATTGTTTCAGGAACTTGGGCTTAGTCCTTCTGTCCCAGTCCATGTCGTTCTCCATGATTGGATAAGGCACGCTGATGGGAAGTTGAGCTTCCTTGGGTTTGTCAAGTTGTTGCATGGGGTGTCAAGTCGAACCCTTGCTAAGGTTCAATAAGTTCCAAACGAGAAGCATATATATGCCTATGCATGTTGATGCTCCTGGGGGTGGAGTTGTGCCATAATGTTTGACTGATGAAGTTAAGAAGAAACTACCGTTCTACCTTGCCAGCAAAGCACCAACCTATTTGGCCAGAATAGCAGGTCTGTAAGGCTGCTTGCCTGTGTTAGAGAGGTGATGGGGCTGTCCATACGAGAACCAAGTCTGTAATTGATGTAAAGGTACTTAGGTTTTTCCATTTTCGATTGGAGGTGTGTAGTTTGAGGTGATTGTGGCAGTATTATCTGTGACTTATTATGTGATCTCAATAGCACAATGCAGTAGAGATCTCCAATTAGTTCCTCCTAGCATAACCCTAGTGTAATTGTACTGTCTCAGTGTCAATTTTTTTTCCCTCCCATTTCTTTGATATTACTCTGTGCATTACTTGCTGATCAACCAATCTGCCTGGAATTGCTGAGTTGATTTCAGAGTGGAAATGAAAATTTTCTTTTCTGTTTCTGATTCTGAAGTCTGAATTGTCTTCTTGCTTCCTTTTCTCCTTTCTTCGGTAGGTTGAAGAATCAGATTTTTTGTCTGAATTAATGATTGGCAATAACAGGGACACGAGTGGATCTAATATATTATCTTGCCTCTGGTTGCTTTTTAGTACTGTAATTTTATGTTGGGCAAATGATCATTAAGCCATTGGCTACCCCTTAGAGGAACATTTTTACTGGTTCATCTCAGAAACATAGGCTACTCTCAGTTCCCTGATTGCCTGAGCTGCTCTCCAGTAGGATGAATTCTTTTCTTTTTAGAAAAAAATAGCGGTAATCTCATTTTGCAGTTGCTTATCTGATGTACTGCTCTTGGAGGGAAATATTTTTTGCGTTTTAAGTGTAGGAATGGGAGTAGGAAGGTTGCTCCCAATTCATTTCATGGGACCAGTCAATTCATTTCAGGGAAGAGATAATTTTGTTTTTCTTTTTCTTTATAAAAGAGATTCTTTGAAACATTTTTTAACAAAGTAAAATTAAGTTATAAAAGAGTCTTTGAAACATTTTTTAACAAGTAAAATTAAGTTGTAGAGGGACAAAATAAAATTTAAGATTTCTTTAGTCTCATTTTTATGTAGGAGGTTGCTACCATGGTAAAACATTTTGGCAAATTTGCCTGAATTTTGCCTGGTTTGCCAACTGGCGAACTTTTCCTTTGGCTGAAACCGAAACTGACCAATTATTGACGATATTGTGCCAAAAATTGCCAACGACCAATTTCTCAATTTCATGCAATATTTTGGCAATTTTTCGTAATTTTTAGGCAATTGCTCTTGCGATTCTATAAAACGAAATCTTCAAGATCGATGCATCTTCATGCAATGATTCAACCGGAGCCTGCCAAATGTGGTTAGGATGGTGAATCTACTAACAATTTATGAAAATAATTTAAAATAAGAAAGACATTTTGTAGCAAAATTTTCAAAATCTTAAAAGTCAATGGGTAATCTTATCAATTATATTCAAATAATTTAGGCATCAAAAGGCAACGTGCCAAATGTGGTGAAGAAGGAGAATATGCATGGAAGAATCTATGTAAGCAAAGAGATTTGTAGTAAAATTTTCAAAGTCAACGGACAATCTTTCCAATTATATCCCAATAATTCAAGCCTAATAAGGTAACATGCCAAATGTGACTAAGGAGGAGAATTTGCATGGAAGAATTTATGAGAAACAATTCAAATTTCTCAAGCCTCATTATGTTAATTGGGCATCAAATTAAGCTAGACACCAAATTTGGGTCCATAATGACATAAATTACCCCCTAAAATGGGGGTCGAAATATCGGCAAAATTTGCACCCTGATTGCTACTACTATTTGAATTGTATGTCCACAATTTTTATAGATTGTTGAATAAACAATGGATTGCAAAGCCCGTTGCCTCCTTGTGTATTTTTTCCTCACAAAAGGGCCTTCCAAAATTATAGAGAACACCCTCTAGTCTATAATTGGTGATGGTTCTGGAGAACAACTCTGGTGTTCTTTTGTTTTTTCAAAATGTTATACCAAATTTTGGCCTAGACCATCGAATCGGAATGAACCGTTCGGCTTGGTGCATCTAGTCTTGACCTGGCTCAAGGAATCTAGATGAAACCTATTGGCATACGATTCCTAGAAAGTGATTCTTCCTTGAGACCACCCTCATGATATTGCCATGTGGAAATGTGGACATGACGGGATGGATGTTCAATAGATATTATTAAAAATGTTATTTTCCGGGGAAAGTAGCGAGATGATGGAAGACAGTCTGTTTTTGTCTACAAGCACGTCAGAGCATTAAATTTTGAATTTAATACTTTGCTCCTACACCTTAAGTGCCTAACACTCATCATAGGGGTGCTAATACATCCTAATCCTTTTGGGGACTGTTTCCTTATGATCTGTTTGATGTTTAAGAAGGGACAAATCAAATCAAAGGATCACGCATGTCTAGATCATTGACAAGATTTGGGGGAAGGTGTATCAAGCCCATGACTTCTCTAGCAAGATTTGGGCCTTGGCTTCTCCAGCAAGTTTGTTGTCAATCCATTCAAGCCTTCCATTTCGAATATGTGAATCCAATGATCAATGTTTGTCTTCTCCATAAAGAACATGAAATTTGTCTATAAGGGTAGAAAATCAAAGGATAAAAAGGTAAGCCAAGATTAGTGTTGCATTAACTCTCCTGCAATAACTCCTCACAAGGAGGCTTTGTGTTATCCGAAATTTGACTAAAATGGCTTCCCGTCTGGAGAGGTGGTTCATTCTCACAATTCTTCTTGTTTGCAAATAGTTGGTTCATAGCTATTCAGGTTATCTTCAAACCAAATTAGGAGATGACTGATTTTAGAGCAACACAAAACAAATTACTATGAAATTGGTTAGAAGACCAGATTTTACAGAACCTGTAACTGTCAAGAAACAAAAGTTTGAGTATACCCGACTGTAGAAGTCTTTTGAGACCATCTCCACCTCTATCCCTCCTTGCAACTCCCTTTTAGTTTTACCTTGCTTTTTGAACCGGCATCTTTACTTAAAAACTAGCTTCTTTAAATTGAAGGCTTAGTTGAGAAATATTCCTGAAACAGAATATCAGGCGCTGAGTACCAAACAAAGAACAATTTCTGAAGATAGAAACATTCAAAGCGGGTCTTCACGAAAATTGATCTTTTAGAACGAAAACACCAAAGTGTAGTCGTGCTCGTGCAGGTAGAGGATCTAGGCCAGCGAGGTATTCTTCAAACACGTGTAACCTCAAATTGATTTGACATGATCGAAAATCTAGAACGGTCGCTTTCCTTTGTTCTTCGGATTTCGGAGTCGAAAACAATCGGAATGCAGCGGTTATGGACGTCATGATCCAAGAAACACTTGAAGCATTCCTCTCCAACCCCAAAAATTGAATTTTGAAATTCTCTTTACCTGAAAGTTGGATTTATCAGGATTCAGGTTTAGCCACTTTCACACAATTTGGGTGGATCCACCGTCAATGTGATAAATGATCAGAACCAATCTTGCCCGGGTGAGACAATTTTTTTTTTTAGTAGTTTGATTTCCGGAAACCGTCATGGCTGGGAAGAAAGGAAAGAAAGCAGTCATTTGCCTCTCTTCCTCTGAATCAGAAGAAGAAGATGATGATGATGATGATGATGATGATGACAGTGATGTTGAAGATGAAGAAACAAGTAGTCAGTCCTGCAGGTATTTTATTCCGTATTTCATTGGCTACATTAGGGCTCTGTGCAAATGTAAGAACTCTGTTGTTGATCGTCTCGCATGATTTCTTGGGTTTGATCTTTGTATGTGTGTCTGAATTTCAGTGACGACGGAAGCAATTGCAGCGATGAGGGGAGCGAGTGGAGCGACGAGGAAGCCAGTTCCGGGTCCTTGGAAGATGATGATGATGATGACAATGATGACGACGATAATGATGATGAAGGTGGTTCAGAGTCGACAAAACCACTCGACACTGAAGCCAGCTGCAATAAAGTCATCCACCTTCTCAAAGGTTAGGTTCATTACCATCTTTCTCTATCTTCCTCAACTACTATATCCCCGTGTGCTTTGCATTCAACTCCTTTCCTTTCTTCCCCAGTTCTTTTCTGACCTATTTAACTAATGCGAGTAACTCAATTCGACTTGGAAGTTATTATCTCATAATACATCGGTTTGGGTGCATGAATCTGTTTTTCATCTGTTCCATTATATATAATACCCTCTCTGCTGTAACAAGTATTCCATGTCTTTGGTCACTTTCCCGTTGTGCACTCCCGGTGAATCATTTTGGCATTTACTGTTCTTTGTTACATCTTTGAAACTTCTTAGATGATCTGCTCTCAACTTGTCACCTATTGGTACTACTGCTAAGCTTCCACAAACGTGATTTATTTATTTTTACCCTTCGTAGTTTTTCCAAACCTAAAAGAGAAACGCTTATCCGGGTATCAGATTTACATGAAAAAAGGGTACTGTAATACATTATTTTGAGTCTTAATTACATTTTTTTGTTTTTATGTAACCATGTAAAAGTAACAGCCACACAACAGGCGACTGTGGTGAGATAGCATTGCTAGAGGATAACTAGATATTGGGTGATAACAATAATTTCAACTGTCTATGTTGTGGGGAAGTGCTAAATTCTAGAGGGGCCACTGTGTGAAGCAACATTTGGCTGGTGGCTATGGTGATGTTGCCAAAGGCATCAAGGTTACTTAATTCTTATGAGGTCAGTAGGCTATGACAAAGCACGTCAGAAGAGGATGATGTAGAAGGCTGACAGTGAACAGAGGCAATGCTGGAGAGGGTATCAGTGGTTCATGTGGATCTCTGTGATGTTAATTTTAGACTGACTCTGGATTTTGGAGCAAAGGTTGAATTAAGACAGCCTCTTTGGAAATAAGGGTAGGGCTTTGTACACTTGACACTCCCTAGCCCCTTCTAAAAACTGGGGGGCCTTGTGCATTTGGTATAGCCTTTATTATATCAATAATGTTAACATAATTCAATAATTATAAACTTTAATAAAGCTCGTCACTCAATATATAGCATCTAAATGTTACAAACAATTCAAAAACAATACAACATTAAAATATTCCTACTCAATAATAAAATACAAAAATAGAAATTTTGGGCATTACAAAATACGATTCAATACCAGATTTCAGTGAGATGGTTATTGATACTGGTCCTAAGTGACACCCTGCTACTTCCACTGGAAATTTGTCCTTTTATCTTCTGTTATTATTAGTTCCATTTTCTTGTCTGATTTGTCTTTTATCAGATGCTTGCTCCATAATACAATCTTTACTAGCGCAATTACTACTTTCTAGAACTTTTATCGTTGGCTTGTAATGAAACTTATCAGTTTTCCTTGTGTTATGATTAGATTTTTCTAGTTTGTATCATCAGCTTGCATTCTGCATATTATATTATTTTCTTTTCTGGTCACTAGAACTTCTGCCGTTGGCTTTTAGTGAGCATTTTGTTTTATTTATCCCCTATGAGATGACATTAGAATTATGGTTCTTGGTTGCTCAGAAAGTCGCTATTTCCTGAGAAGCTGATCTGATAGTTTGGATGCCTTATGATTCACCAAATGCTATGTAGGAGGGTATGATCTACAAGAACTTAAACTGGAAGAGTGCAAAGCATATTTGCGGAAGCATGGGCTCAGACTAACTGGGAACAAATCAGTTTGTGTAAAAAGAATACAGGAGCACTGGAGGTCAGCTTTTTCTTGCAGAAACTTTTGCTTTTGATACATTATTTTTATTTGGGTATTGTGGGTTGCTTTCTCTAGTTGCATTAGAATGAAGAAGGGCCTCCATTTTTCTGCTGATTCAACGTCATGCATTTCTTTTTGTTTGTCAGCATAAGTGTTAAACGTATTTGTTTAACATGTGGTAGTTTGTTGTACAGAATTGTGTTAAACAGTACTACTGATGTCATAATTGCAAGATTTACAAACCAACCTCTAGAGGACTTGGGACTCACCATCTAATCCTGTCCTTCAAGGACATCTCTTTCCTTTTTCTTTTTGCTGGGGGTGGGGGGTGATGGGGGAGAATCACATGGGTTCAAATGCTCTTGAAAGATTTTCTCCTCCAAAGTTGTATGGGTTGTTGGGTCTCCCGGTGCATCTTCTTGTCTCAGATGTTGCCCCTCAAGTTGTTTGTCTAAATTTTTTGATGTGTGGGCTACACATGAGGCCCAACGGATGCAAGAGCACTCTAATTAAACAAGGAGTAAACTAGATCTGTTGGATGCCTAGTTACATGTATACAGATACAAATATGCACAAACCACAACATTTTTATGTAAAGGGTACAATTTGTAGTTTAGTTTCCTAGTAGGTCTGGGATTGGATTAAATTAATTTTAGCTTTCAGCTGCTTTGAGGAGCTCCTTCAAATGAGTTTATACACAAATAGAAGGAAAGTCAATTCAGCTTGAAATTATTACCAAAAAAAAAATAAAATCAGCTTGAAATGGTTACTGGTAGCCCCTCCCTCGCTAGATCTGGTCTCTTTCCACTGTCCACCATTTTCCAATTCTTCTCAGGTCAATGAAGACAAATGAAAGCTGAGAGCCTTCTGTTTCAGATCTTGAAATAATGTTCATCTTCCTCTCATTGTATTCATACATGCTATCTTAGATCCTACTAGCATAATTGTCTTTCTCGAGAGTCTTAGTTTATTCTGGCAACTTTTGATCAGCATAACCGACGGGGTGGTTTGGCTGTCAAACGACCATTTTTGCTTGAGGAGGGTATCAAAGCCTGCAGGGGTGGTGAATCGAGGTGGGGGTGAGGAAGTTGCTAAATTTGTGTTGTTTGCCCTTGACATGTTAGTGACCTTGATTACAGACAGACACACCCTTTAATTAGTAGTGTAAAAAATTATTATCAAAGTTCATTACTGGTTAATGGTTGCTTTTTTATTGTTTTCTTACTAGTTATAAAAATTGTCTTCTTTTCTTTCTGGTTGTTTCTAGTTTTTGTCTTTTATTGATATTAATTCTATTTTCTAGGAAAGTTTGGGTCAGGTTTGCACCTTATTCATCAAGCCTTTTGAAAACCTTTTTACCTTGTTTTTTTAATTTATCGTTTTGAGGACACTACGAGTTAATCATCGTTATTTTGTCTTTTTCTTCTCTTTTTAATTGTTTTTTGTTTTTTGGGGTACCTCAGGATTAAAGATGGAAATGGTGAGAAACTATATCCAAGATCATCCTTTGTCATTAATTGCACAGGTAGTTTTTTTTTTTCTTTTTCCCTTGGTATATTTTTAATTTATAATTTTTCGTCTATACTTCATTGGCCCTCATTTTTTTTTTTGGGGGGGGGGGGGGGGTGTTGTTGGATATGCAGGTGATGTCTGTAGAGGTGATGTTGTCTTGTTCAGACAGAGGGTTTATGAGAGGTATGTGAGGTTTTCATATCCTTTTTTGGGGTCATGCACTTCATGATTGTCCAATCTTTCATCGAGGACATATACTTGTTATTTCTTTGACCGTTTGAGATTCGGTTCAAACAGATATGACAAAGTGACTAGGAATGGGAATCCTCTGGGAAGCCGAACTATTGCTGGAAGGGTTGTGAAGGAAAGTTATGGTGCAGCCAAACAGCAACATACATTTACGGTAAGATTGCCCAAGGGGTTAAGTGTGTGATTCTTGGGAGAAATACAAGTCAACTAGAATGTAGGTTTGCCAAGTGTTGCATGTTCAGAGGTTCATTGTTCAATTCTTTTGGTCAAGGAGATCGGTTATCCCTTAACGCTACACCAGTCCTATATGCCTTGAGATTGTATGATCTTGGACATTTGTCTCATCACTACAACATTTGCTACATCCAGAAAATTTTGTCCAATTCAGTTAGTTGTCTTTTCTCTTTTGTGCAAATGACTTACGTGACCAGAGATCTCCTTGCTTGGATGTTTGCAACTGTTTCTTATCACCAAAGACGTGGGCCACCTACCACTACAAAATGATTACCTTGATTTTTCAAGTGCTCTTGTGTTGTATCAATCTTGTAATTATTGTTTTATCTTTGACAAGGTTGAAATACTCTGGAGCAAGGGTTTCAAGAGATTGCCTCCACTGTTTCCTTTGCTTGTGAAGGGCCGCAACCTGTATAGACTGAAAACTTTTCGACAGGTAAATTAGTTATACATTGTCTTAAGAAATGCTTAGCTAATTAACTCTTAACTCAATCTGGCCTCATTCCAGGTAAATGGGGTTGGTTAACATGGATCATCTCTCTCTAATTAAGTCTATTTGAAGCCATACTTCTTGTTCATAATAGGCTATGCATTTTGCGTGCGTGAATGGGTGTGTTAGCCATGGATACTTAATATGTAGGTCAGTGGGTATCAAATTTGTTCTTTTTGAATAAGATGTAGCCATAAAAACTCTTACTCTCATGTCTTCTTCATCTTCTTCCTTCTGTTGTGTTTTCCATAATCTTTTACTTTTCTTGTCTTATCTTTTATTTTATTTTATTTTATAATTTGTAGGAAATGAACTATAGACTCAAATCTCGAGGGCTCTCCTTGGTACATTAGAAAATCCTCAATCTTCATTAAACCTTGGGAGCCCTCAATGCCTCTCCGCAAGGTCGACTTCAACTCTCTTCCCTTGTGGGTTAATCTTCCTGGTCTCCCTCTGGAGTTTTGGAATCGCAAATGCCTCAGTCATATCGGCTCTGCTCTTGGCCGTCCACTTTGCTCTGATCGGAAGACTTCCAACTTAGAACGCCTTTCCTACGCTCGCATTTGCATGGAAGGGCCTACTTCTAAGCCTCTTCTGCCTTGCATTTCCATTGTGGATGACTCGGGTGTGCACTTGAACCAGATCATCATTTACGACTGGATTCCGTCTAGATGTTCTCACTGCCTGATGTTTGGACATGATTCCCTTGAGTGCTCTGTGGTGAATCATGCTGTTGTTGCTTTTGTGTCTCTTGCCCTGGCTGTTTCTATTGGGATGGGCTCGGCTCTTGCTGCCTCTGTCGTGCCCCCGCCTTCTACTGATTCCGCTGCCGTTGCCCTCGATAAAGTTCTCTTCTCGCCACCATCGCTTGTTGAGTTGATGTCTCCTATTGTTTCAGCACCTCCTTGCTCCCTGATCGACTTCCTGAATCTCATCTCAGTTGATGCTGCCGTTGCTATTACCTCACCGGAACCCTCTATTGCCGGAAAAACTTACAGAAGAAGAAAAAAGAAGAAGAATCTCCGTACTGCTGCTAACTCTCTGTCGTCTGCTGCTGTCTCTAATGCTACTACTGTGTCGGATCGTTTGCCAATTTGCTCTAGGATCGCTCCTCCCAAGATCACTGATGCTCTCTCACCGTTGGCTTCCTCAAGTCTGCCTCATCTAGGTCAAAGCATATCCCTGCAGATCCAGCCGCTGCCGTTTCCTAGGTGAGATTACCTTCTCTTGCAACAACTGAATCTGTCGCGGTTTCTGGTCATCTAGTACCTACCCCTTCAAGCTTTGCCCCTCAGCCACCGCCATCCTTCTCGGCCCCTCTGCACGTTACCAACCATCCTCTTCTACCAAAATCCCCTTTATTATCCCAATTGACCTCCTCTAACCCTACAACCCACTCTCCGCCTTTGCTTCAACAATAGCCCAACCCAAAACCCATGACAGCTTCTATTACCACTCTTGGGCCGATTCACTCTTTTGGCCCAAAGCCCACTACCCTCGATCCTCTGAATATCCCACTATTGGGCCTTCTCTCCTAACATAACCCATCAAACTCTTATCACTTGCCTCACCCTTGAACCTAAGCCCACCCAGCCCACCACTTAAACCATACACTCGTTTTACTAGCCCACCGAATCCCCTGCTAGCCTCTCCCTCACCTTCCATTATCACAACTCTTCCCATACCTTCGACTGCCCACGCCTCTACTCTCACTGAGGTTGCTGTTGCTGAGCCCCTCTCTACTGATCCCTTCAGCCCCTCTGTCCCTACCTCCCCTTGCTTTGACTCAACAATTGATCCTAATATTTTTGAAACCCCCTCCCCTATTAGTTCATACCTGTGTGAGACCTCACCACAACCTTGCTTTGGTGACCTTTTGTTTATGGCTAATTGGCATGCTGAACCCCCATCCCCTAGTAGCTTTATTAATGCCCATCCCCATGGTTTTTAAATGATTGACATCATTGTGTGGAACGTAAGGGGCCTTAATTCCCTTGCAAAACAAGCTGAAATTAAACTTATCATCCGTGAGTCTAAAGCATCCTTTTTTTCCTTTATTGAAACTCATGTTCATTGTGATAATGCCTGTCGGATTGCCAATTCCATTGCCCCTTCATGGTCTTTCCTCTCTAATTCCTCTCATTCCCCCCCTTGGCCGCATTTGGATCCTTTGGGATCAATTCCAGCCCGTCCCTTCTCTTCTCCTCCTCGTAGCTCTTACATTTCCACTTGTCTTCTCCTTCCTCTCCCTCCTTTTATCTTACCATTGTTTATGGTTTCAATCGCCCGGTTGATAGGGAGCCTATGTGGGCTGATCTTCTCACTCTTTCCTCTTCTGTGGTGGGTCATCCTTGGGGCATTGGGGGAGACTGCTATATTGTTCGCTTCTCATTTGAGCGTATTGGAGGTAGCCCCCCTGACCCATTGGCGGTGGAAGCTTCCAATTCTTGGATTGACGATGCGGGTCTTTTTTATCTTCGTTGGTTTGGCCATCGATTAACTTGGCAAAACCAACCAAAGATCCGAAAATGCTCATATTGCCTCTAAGCTTGATAGATTTCTTGTTAATAACTCTTGGATCATTTAATTCCCCTCTTCCTATGTCCATTTCTCTCCTCCCCTTCTTTCGGATCATTCCCTTTGCCACCTTAACCTTCTCGATCATCCTTCTTTTGGCCCTAAACCCTTCAAGTTCTTTGATATGTGGGCTTCAAATCCTTCATTTATTTCCATTGTCATCAATGCTTGGTCCCAGTCTGTCCATTGTTACTCTCTTCCTCTTGTAAGCTTTGAAACACTAAATCGGCTCTCTGTTCTTGGAACTCCACCACTGTTTGTGAAATTAAAAGTAACCGCAAGCGCATAGTATCGTGTAGCTAATGGGTTGATCTCAAGGAGATATGCTACCTAGAATTCAATTTCTTAATAGTAATGCGAGAGTGGAATGATTCAATTTTTGTTAACTAATCAACTAAACTAAACGATCCTAATCCATGCATCTAATGCAATCGAATTATAACGAAAAATAAAGCAAACACAATCAATGCGTAAATAAAAGACAGGAAAAAAATGCGAACAATAAAAATAAAAGGAAAAGGGAAGTGATCCGAGTGTCAGCTTTGGATCGAGGGAAGGGGAGTATAATAATAATGACTTTGATCGTGGACCCTTTGCCGTAGCTTATAGTTCACTGATCGGGGGAACGGATATTAAAGAAAAAAAACAGTGCAGAAAGTAAATAACAAAGGAATAAACAAAACAATAAAATGAAAAGGAAGCCTTAACCAAAGAGAGGCACGACTGTAGGCATCTCTGATCAAGGATCCAGGGGAATGGAGAACAATAAATAAATGCTGAAAGTAAATTGTTGAAAGTAAATAACAGAAAGTAAAATGGAAACCTTAACCAAAGAGAGGCACGACTGTAGGCAACTCTGATCAAGGATCCAGGGGAAGGGAGAACAATAAATAAATGCTGAAAGTAAATCCTAAATTAAGAATATGGAGGGGTAGATATAAGCGGGAATGGAGGGAGGAGAGAAGATTAATAAAGAAGGTTACTTACTTGCGAATTGAACAAACGATTTGAATCTCAACCAACCCTAACAACCAGATCTAGATCTAGAATGATCTAAATCTGCAATTGCTAGACCCAGAGAAAAACGAATCTAAAAACTTGAAACTTGAACTTGAATTGCATTACATAAAAAAAATTAAACCTAAACATTCAATCTAGAAATTAAAATCTCACAAATGCAAGCAAAGAAAACTAAAGAAAGCCTAAATAAACTAAAGAGAAAAGAAAATGTGCTTCTCCTAAGCTCTAGAGCACCTTCTCTCTTGATGGAGTATGCTCTCCTTTTATAGAGTTTACATGAGATATGAGGCACGACTGAATTTGAATAAAACTCAAAGTTCTTATCTGACTCAACCAATTAGGGTTTTGGCGTACCAATCGGACGGACTTAGAGATATCAAATACATAATTCCACCGTTGGATTTTAGGGTTAAGAAGTCGTAAAGCTCTCCTCCAAAAATCAGCTTGATTGGACACCGAATGACCGTTTGATGAAGGGTTTGATTGAAACTGGACAAAGACATTCAAAAACGGGATTTTTCCTCTTTTTCTTTCTGAAATAATTCTTTTTCCTCTTTTTCTTTCTTTGACCAAGTCCCAAATAGGAAATAAGATATTAAGGTGTGCAAGGACTCTTTTTCTCCATTAGGACTCTCTCAATAATATCTCTGTAGATTTGATTAATAATTTCTAATCTCAGCCGTAGATCAAAATTTGCTTCTTTATCTCTAAAATACTTTGGAGTTGGCCCATAATCACATCTCTGGCCCATCATGCTCCAGGTCAGTCCCATTTTCGCATTTGAGAATTTGAACGGACCTCTTGACGTGTAAAATTGCATGTTTAATACCCAAAACTCCAAATATTCGCTCAAGTCCTGAAAATTCATAAAATCTGCAAAAACAAAATAAAACCCAAGGTAGCTCCACTCAAAGTGTATAAAATACATGCTTTATGCCTTAAGATTTCATACATAAATGTGTTCATCAACCACTTTCGGTAATATCTCCTCTAGTGTTAGCTCCTGCAGATCGGATCTCGCTAGAACCTAATCCCTCCTCCAGACTAACCCTCTTTGCCCTTTGTTGGCTGAGGAGGAAAAGTCGCTCTCCTTGCTCCTTTCCTCCTTTGTTTCCCAAGAGGAAAGCTTTATCCGCAAAAATCCCAAATTAAGTGGCTTGAGCTTGGGGATGCAAATTCCGCTTACTTCCATTGATCCCTCAAAGCTCGCCTCTATTTCAACTCCCTCCCTTGCCTTATTTCTAGTAGTGGCACTTGGATTTATGACTCTCCTCCTAGTATTAAGGCGGAAGTTGTCTCCTTCTTTTCTACCCTCCTCTCTCCCCCTTCTCTCCCTTCCCGCTCGTCCCTCATCCCCTCCACCTTAAATAAATTCATTGACCCTGCCCTCCTTCCCTCCCTTTGCTCTATCCCCTCCCTTGAGGAAATCCGCACTGCTATCCGTTCCCAGAAAGCAAATAGAGCCCCTGGCCCTGATGTCTTTAGTAGGGCTGCAACTGGGCCGGGCTTTTGCAATCCCAAGCCCAGCCCTATATGGTATAATTTGAGCCCATTCCCGCCCTGGCCCTAGTTGAGGGACAATAATCATTGTCCCTGGCCCTAAGCCCTACAGGGCCAAGCCAAGCCCATTCCCGCCCTAATTGGCCCTAATTGGGCCGGGTCTTAATGGGTTGGCCCTGATTGGCCCTAATTAGCCCTAATTGGCCCTGTCCCTGACCCTGATTGGCCCTGTCCCTGGCCCTAATTGGCCCTGTCCTTGATTAGCCCTGTCCCTGGCCCTAATTGGCCCTGTCCTTGATTAGCCCTGATTGGCCCTGACCCTGATTGGCCCTGTCCCTGGCCCTAATTGGCCCTGTCCCTGATTGGCCCTGTCCCAGGCCCTAATTGGCTCTGTCCCTGATTGGCCCTGGCCCTGGCCCAGTCCCTAATTGGCCTTGTCCCTAACTTTAATTGGCCATATCTTTGGTCGTAAATATCAAATGTAAGATAGGTAGTAATTAAAATACATATTAAAATAATTAAATTCTTAAATTCCAAACTCAGTTGTGGAAAATAAAATAGTAAAGATGTCAACAAATAATCCAAAACTTATATTCAATATGTATTTAACTATTTATACCCATTTAGATTTTAGAGAAATAAAGAAATCCAAATTTCTAGGGTTTTTTAATTTGCTATTCGATGAAAATTATGGTTATTATATGTAAGCTCGAAGGGAAAAAGAAAAATATTTATTTCAATTCTCAATTAATTTATAACTTCTAAGACAATGGTCAAACTTCATTCCAAATTTTCAATTTGTCTTTTACTCAAGTTTCTCTCTCTCTTTTATTCTGTTTTTTACTTTGGTTTTTCTCGAGCGGCAAAGAGTTAAAATTATTCATGAAATAGAATAAATAGAGGGAAGAATTGTAATTAAATTTAGACATATTTGAAAGTCAAGTAAATTATAGAGAATATCACACAAACTCTTTTTGTAAACTTAGAAACATCAGAGATTCAGAATTCAAAAGGAATCTAATAAATGAAAATTTTATCTTCAAAGTCAAGAACTTAAGCCGTAGGTAGGTATGTTTTCATTCACAACTGTTCAATAAATTGATATCTTTATTCAATACAAAAAAATTCATATTCAAAACCTTGTTAACAAGTAAATCGACGATAATTTAGTATTAAAAAAAAAAGTAATTTTTTCATAGTTAAAGAAAATGATGTTTTAGTTACAAACATTGCTATATGTTTTTAATAAATTTTTTTGAAATATCACAGTAGATTTGTTAGATATTCATGATGAGAAGTTGGGGTATAGATTTGTTAGATATTAATCCCTTATGTAATAGTTTTTATTATTTATAATATATTATCTCGCCTTAGTCAAAAAACAAAATCAATATTTTATTGAACTAAAAATGACTTTGTTGGAAAAATTAAAATTACCTTAAAATAATATAAAAAGTGAATTATTAGTCTAATATGATCAAAGTGACTAAATGTCAAAATCAAGATTCATATCAATGTTAGTATGAAGATCAGGGTAAAAATCTAGTACTGTAGTACATGATCATCGTCAAATTAATATTAAGATTAGAACCAAAATTAAGGTCAGGTTCAGGGCCAAAATCAAATAGATGCTTATTACATTGGTAATGAGGTTATAATTTATTTTTATTAATTTTCTACAAAACATGATCATGTTTCTAAAATTTGACACGTGTCAAGTAACCACCAATATGTATTACAATTAATTCCTCTCCATGTGGGTGGAGGGTCCGAGTCTTTGGGCTCGGGTTGGGGCAGGATCGGGGCTAATGTCGAGGCCGGGATCGGGGCCAAGATCGGGGCCAAGATTAGGGCTAGGATCGGGGCCGAGATTGGGGCTAAGATCGGGGCCAAAATCGGGGCTAGGATCGGGGCCTGGTCGGGCCAAAATCGGGGCCTGGGTCGGGGCCAAAAATCGGGGCGGGCCGGGATGGGTGGGCGGGCGAGAGTAATCCCGGGCCCGCCCTTGGCCCTGGTTCGGGGCGAATATTTTGGCCCTAACCCGCCCTTAGGGCCAAAATCTTTAGCCCAAGCCCTATTCGGGCTCAGGGCGGGCTTAGGGCGAGTCAGGGCCGCCAGGGCCAAACTTGCACCCCTAGTCTTTAGTATGGGTTTCTTCCTTGCCACTTGGGATTTCATTGAGCAGGACCTCATTCATGCTCTTCGCAGCTTCTTCCTAAACCCTTCCCAACTCTCCTCCATTAATAACACCTTCCTCTGCCTCATCCCTAAGAAGCCTGGTGCTTCCTCCCTCACGGAATTCCATCCCATCTCTCTCTGTAACCTCCTATTCAAATTCAACTCCAAAATCCTGGCCAATCGTCTTAAATTGGTCATTCCTTCCCTGGTTAGTCCTAACTAGTTTGCTTTCATTGTTGGGCGTAGTATCTCTGATAATATCCTCTTATGTGCCGAGATTGTCCGTGGTTTTGGTAAACCTACTCACTCTCTAGCAATCCTCATGAAGGTAGATCTCCACAAAGCCTTTGACTCTATCCGGTGGGATTTTATTATTGAAGTCCTCTTGGCTATGGGTTCCCCCCCCCCCTCTTTTGTTAATTGGATCAAGATATGCATCTCTACCTCGCATTTCTCTGTCATCACCATGGAAGAAAATTCGATCGAAATGGTCGAAATTTCGATCGAAATGCCTGCAAAAATCCAACTCGAAACGAAATTGAGTAGTAGGCACAAAAAGTATCCATGCGTAGGCTATAAAATACCCACTTTCGACCCAGTTTCGACATATCGACGGCATTTCGACCTACCGAGCCATATCGCCAGAGCCATTTCGACCTCCTTTTGAATTTTTTGTTGATTTCTCTTGTTTTCATCTGCTTCTACACCTAATTTCTAGTATTCCATTTCCTTCAAACACTTGATTTGCTCCTCCATTTGTGCATTTTCTCAAATCTTGCAAGGTGAGTAACCAACTTCCTCATTTTTTGATTTTTGTTTCATTTGTGCTTTAAATCATGTTAGATTGCTTCCAAATTTATATATGTTTACTTTAGAGTGATAATCTATGAATTTGTAGTGTCAAAATTATTTTTTGATTCTTCCTACTATTTTTTTATTTTTCTGTTATTAAAAATTATTTACTAAATTATGTATATTGTTAAAAATGTTTATGTATAGTACATGTATAAGCTTCAAATGGATGTATGTGAGAGTTGAGACAACATATTGCTGTGATGGTGTTGAATTAATTTTTTTTCTGTTAATTATGTAATTTTACTGTATTTAATATATATTTAAATAATTAAAAATATATATTTAAATATTAAAAAAATAATTAATTTCTGTTTTAAATTTAAAAATAGGAGAGTATTAGTGGAAGCATGTATGCAATTTTTTGAGCATGTTGTGGATATTTTTAAGATAGTTAGTGTGTATTTTATATATTTTAAAATTATTTATATATTAAAAAAATACTTATATAGTTATACATTTTTTTTTTAATATTTAAAAATAGGAGGTTATTATTAAAAGCATGTATGTCATTTTTGGAGCATATTGTGGAGCTTTTCAAGATACTTAGTATGTGTTTCTTGTATCGGCACTCTATTTTAAAGATGTCGACATAGCTTGGGATCTGGAAGGCCACCGATCGGTGATGAGGAAGAGTGAGTGTAATTCTGCAAGAAACAATAGGAGGAGGTGGGGCCACTAGATTGAAGGTGCATCTGCTGGTGGAGGATGTAAAGGTGCCAAGGTGCTGTAGAGGTCGGGGCAATGGCCTCGTATATTAGTGGTGGAGCAAGAGGAGAGAGGACACGAGGGATGAGTTCGGGATGCTGTTTAGATGACCTTCGGATCCGGGGTTATGGTGGGATGAGCCGGGACGTGACCCGATCCGGGCCGTCGGGGGGGCGATGATGATGAGTGGAGCAGGGGTTGATGACATCGGAGGCGCGGAGGGTGGGTTGTGGGTCCTGAGGCCGTGGTTGGGAGGTGTGGTGGCTCCCAGTCCCTATGAGGAGGTCTCGAGTGTCGGCGGAGGCTCCTATCCCACGGGCCCCTGGGGTCGAGCTTCCTCGGCACATCCTGGGATCCGGATCTTGAGATTCTTCGCAATGATCCGGCCCTATTTGCGAGGCCCGGCATAAGCGAGAGTTGAAGCACTTGTGGGGGAGTGTGAAGGAGAGTGGGGATGGCTTTCTCCAAATGGGCGCATTACCATAGTGTTCCAGCATCTGCTGGGGCCCTACTCGGAGATATGATTGAGGGATGGCGGGGAGTGGTGTCGGGCCCCACTCCATATGAGATATACAATGTGTATTTGCCTAAGCATAAAGAGGACATAAATGAATACATTAAGGGATTAAAGCCCATGTGGAATCATTATGGAGTGACTCGATGGTGATGGTTGGGGTCCCACTGGCGGTCCATCATCAATTTCATGTTGAATTGTGATGGGAGGACGGTGTTCCTCGGTCGGTAGATGCATCCGGTGAGAGAAGGATGCAAAATACATTTACAAATTCTGAAGCAAGTGGTGAAGGAGGTTGGAGTGGAAAATGTAGTTCAAATTGTGTCGATAATGGCTCCAACTACAAGAAAGTTGGGTTGAAGATGCAAGAGAACTCCGGTATCTAAAGTCTAAACATATAGTATTAATTTTCATTTGTAAATACATATATTTACATTACACATATACATGTACACTTTATAACTTTGTATTGATGGCTTGATGCCTTGATGGATGGACAGATATAGGCTCTTTTGTACTCCTTGTCTTGCTCACTGCATTGACTTAATGTTGAAGGAGATTGGAAAGGTCAAGCTTGTGAAGAATATGGTGGACCAAGCTCGACATGTTAGCACCTTCATATATAACCACACCTATGCATTAAGGATGATGAGGGACAAGTGTCGGGGTGAGTTAGTGAGGCCGGGGCATAACCAAATTTGCTACTAATTGGATAGCACTGCAGAGCTTTGAGAGTAGGAAGACTGGCCTTAGGAGTATGTTTGCATCGGAGGAGTGGTTTAGCTGGGAGGGTTCTTCATCGGTGGGAGGAAGGAGAGCTCGGTTGACTATCCTTGATGAGAGTTTCGGCACAATGTGAGGATAGTAGTGAAGATGCTTGAGCCTGTGGTGAATGTGTTGAGGATGGTAGATCAGCAAAGAAAACCTACTCTAGCACACATATTTGCTGCGGTAGATAGGATGAAGCGGCAAGTTGCTCGAGTCTACCCACGCGGCAACAAGAAAGTCCTTCAAATCATCAACGGTAGATGGGAGTCTATGTTGCGGCATCCACTTTACATAAGGCTGGTGAGTTGTTAAGTTGTTAAGTACTTAAGTCTAGTATTTAATTTAACTTTCATTATGTTATCACACTATTAAGGCTTAAGCATTAACTATTCCCTTTTATGACATACTTTTTCTTACACACCAGTACTATTTAAATCCCAAGTACCATTACGAGGACAATATTGGGATGAGGCAAGATTTGATGGATGCTTGTCCAAACCGTAGTGGAGAAGTTCGAACCGGATACAGACTAAACAAGCGGTCATCCTTATGGAGGTGAGATAGTGATTAGAATCATTTGATATTCACAATTCGTAGTTTTATACTAAGTCATTAACCTAGTAAGTAGTAACTAGTAACTACTAAGTACTAACTAGTTATTGTTTTTCTCTTTATATATTAGATAAAGGCTTTTAGGGATGCCACTGGGAGCTTCGGTCGTCTTTGTGGCTGTATCGAGACGGGAAACCGCCTCCGCAGGCAAGTTCATTCATTTATTTCATTATACATTATACATTTAATTATTATATTCTATGATTCTATCTTTAATTTAGTTATTTAAGTATTAAAATGACTTGGAGTCTATGTTTGTTGCAGTGAGTGGTGGTTGCAATTTGGACGTGATTCACACAACTTGAGTAGGATTGCAAGCAAAGTGCTCTCCCAAACATGTTCGCCACTTGGTTGTGAGCGAAATTGGAGCACCTTCAGCCTCGTTCACTCAAAGAGGCGCAACCGATTGGGTGTGAGCGTCAGAGGACCTTGTCTACCTACACTATGATATGAGGCGAGAGAGGATCATATTAGACGGGGGATGGACGAGAGAGCACTAATATCGAGTTGGCCGACATATTTGAGATGGATGATGATGATAACCCGATGGTTGACTGGATCGGGGATAGTGGAGACGGATTGCTGGATGAGGATGGAGGTCTTCCCAATAGTCGGATTGCAGAGGAGATGGGGGCTGATGTGGGGGACTTCATGGCCCGGGAGGGAGGCCACATGCGAGCCCGCCCGTCCCTTCGTGCCACACCCTAGTGCATCCACCCGGAGTGAGGATTTGATTTTCGGTCCGACCCGAGAATGAGGTGACTCGGGCCTCCGGCGATGCGATGATGGTGATGATGATGCGGTGATGGTGATGATGGAGGGGATGAGGAGGGTGTGGACCTCGTGATCGGATTCGGTGATCCTGGGGAGAGACCACCACCACCACCACCCCCGGACGTGAGAGTCGGGGGGGAGGCGCCACCGAGATTCACGGAGAGAGTCGGTTCACCCACGCGACACGGATTCGACCATCGGGCTGCATCTCGAGGCAAAATGTTTCCTCTACATATTCGAGGAAGGGGAAGGGGAAACGCGTGGTTGGAGCACGAGGGACACACCATCATATGGGTCCTACCGTCCATCCGATGCCGAGAGCTTGGTGGGATCTATGAGATCGATGAGCATTGATGATACTAGAGACTCCTCCACCTCGAGGATCCGGATGGCTAGGCTGCGAGTCCTCATTGATCTGCGTGGAGGTATTGGTTCTCCGAGTCGACTTATGGTTATGGTCCTTATGGTTATGGACCATATGGTGTCCCTCCCGGCTATCGGTTCGGGGTCGGCCATTCGCCCGCTGGCCTTATGGTTATGGAGCGGCCTATGGAGCTTATGGTGTCCCTCCCACTATCGATTATCGGGTCGCCACTGCGACCTTATCGGTATCCTTATCCTTCTCCTAGTCCCGGAGCCGGGGCGGGGTGGTCTTTCATTTGTTGAGCAGATCTTCCACACTATTCCACACCCACAAGGCCCACCACCACCGTTCCTTTGGAGATTCACAACTTCCCACCGTTAGGGAATCTTATGCATGTGGATGAGGCCCATCGAGAGGTGCGGTTTTTGACTATGTCCAAAACTATATGGGGCGGGGCAAACATCTGGGAGTTATATTGTCATTTGTATGGGGTGCCGGAAGAGGGAGACCTTGGGCTTGAATAGAATAGACTTGTAAGCAAGTTGTAAGTTGTAAGTTGTAACTTGTAGTAATAACAATACAACTTCTTCTCTGATTCATGTACTATATACTTGGAATGTTGGATGTTACATTTTCAGTAGTTTTTTAGTAAACTAGTAGTTATTATAGTGTTTATTATGTTTGAAATAGCTAGTATGCAAAAATCCAAATCAATTTGAGTGCATTTGAGGCTCGAAATTGAGTTTTCAAGAATCGGGGAAAAAGTATCCGGTTTCGGTCGAAATTTCGACCGAAACCTCGAAATTTCTACCTTTTCCAAGGTCGAAATGTTCATTTCGATCGAATTTTTTACCTTGGTCATCACTAATGGGTCCCCCGCTAGCTTTTTCTCCTCCAGAGTTGGCATTTGTTAAGGGTGCCCCCTCTCCCCCTCTCCCCCACCTCTTCACCCTTGCTCTGGAAGTTCTCTCCTGGCTCCTTCAATCCAAAACTAATCAGCTTCTCATTTTTCCCATCCCCAATTTAAATCCTTTAAGCTCACCCACCTTGCTTTTGCAGATGACCTTATGATCTTCTATAAGGCTGACCATTCCTCTATTTCTTCTATTTTATCCACTCTCTCCTACTTTGAATCCCTCTCGAGTCTCAGAGTCAACTTTGAGAAATCCACCATCTTTCTCTCGGGTATTTCTGACTCCTTGCAAGCCTCTCTTCTTTAGTTGTCAGGTTTTAACTTAGGCTCCTTCTCGATTTCCTACCTTGGCCTTTCGCTCATCCTTGGTAGACTCACCCGCCACCATGGCTCTCCTATGCTCGATTATATTCGGAAGAAGCTTCAACTTTGGAAGCTGCTTTCGTTTGCCGGTAGAGTGGTGCTTATCCGTGCTCTTCTCCAATCCTCCTACCTTTATTGGTGTGGTATCTTCTCCTTTCCCAAATCCATCATCTACTCTTTGGAGTCCTTATTCTATGCCTTCCTCTGGAAAGGATAGGAAGTTTTCCATTTCCTACACCCTATCTGTTGGAAGGACATTCGCCGTCCAAAATCTGAAGGGGGTCTTGGAATTCGCCGAATTCTTGACATGGATTTGGCTTGCCTCATGAAACTCATTTGGAAGATTGCCTTTAAGCATGACTCCATTTGGGTCTCTTGGCTCCATTATCTCCTTAAGTCTGATTCTCTCTGGACTGTCCCGCCCCCCTCTAACCCCTCCTGGATTTGGAGGAAGCTTCTTTTCCTCCGTGGTCGTGCTCTCTCCGCTATTTTTGTCCATGTTTCTACTGGCACCACCACTTTCTTTTGGCTCGATCCCTAGCATTGGATGGGTATATTGTTCTCTCTCCTTGGCCTTAGAACTGTTTATGATACCCGCATCCCTAAATCCACCCCCCCTTCTCCTTTATCTCTGTTGGCTCTTGGACTCCTTGCCCTCACCCATGTTTCACACAGGTTTGGAACTCCCTCAGTCCCCCTCCCCCCTTTCATACATGGCTTCACCCCCTTACCACATCCTTCACCATTGCCTCGGCTTGGAATCTTCTCCGAACCCCCTCCCCCCGTCCTTTGGAGCCCCCTTGTCTGGTTCAAAGGTCATATCCCCTGCCACTCCCTTACCCTTTGGAGAGCCCTCAACCTTGCTCTCCCTACCCAAGCATTTCTCATTAGCCGTCATAGACCCGCCAATTCCAATTGTACCGTATGTTGGAATAATTCAGAGGACCTTAACCACCTTTTTTTTTTTTCTTCTTTCCTGTTGCCCGTTATCCCGCTTAGTTTGGACCCTAGCCATGGCTTCCATTTGGCCATGATCGTGACGTTCTCTTGGTTTTGCCCGAGATTGGAATTGGATCCTGCGCAGTTTTGCCGAGGACTCTATATGCAACCTAGTGGGTAAGCTTGTCTTTGCCTCCATTGTCCATCATCTTTGGTGGGAGCATAACATGAGAAGATGGACTTCCAAATCCAGATCTCGAGATATGATTTGGAATGCCATCTATTTTGATGTTTCTTCGAGACTTTTATCTGTCCCCCACCCCTTGTTGTTGACTCTCCAAGAAATAGGCTGATTGTTAGTTCTTGGAATCTCACATCTTCATTTCTGTCCCATCTTTGATTGGGTCCCCCCCTCCCTTTCTCCTCTTTGTACTTGTGCTTTCAGTAAATTTAATTTATTATTCATCCATTTTTTTTTGTCCAATCTGAATGATGACATACTGTTTATTGGAGCATTTAAAGGCCTCCATTGCATAGATACTATATTAAACAACTTCCTGTTCACTTATCATGTATCGGAGCTACATCTAGATTAACACTAAACTTACTCATTAAATATTTTGTTTTATCACTCATTGAGCTACTTTAAGTTTGTTTATATATTCTCTCTTCCTGGCTCAACATTCAGCTCCATACACCATTTCTAGTTGTATAGTAGTCGTATAAGGTTTTCCTCTAGTTTTGAAGAAAAACAAGTCAATCATAGAATACTCTGGTTGTGGCTTTCTACTTTATAGCTTATTCAGCTTGCTTTGATCATTTGTGCAACACCATTCTTTTATGTTCTTTATTTAAGATTGAACTTAATATCTGAAATTATAATGTTGCAGTTTCTCCATATAATCAATTTCCACTATCCAAGTTTCAGTCCTATTGTTATGTTTGCAAAATTTTACTAAAGCATTTCCCTTTTTGGTGGGACCATAACTTTTGTGCCAGCGTGGCTCTAGGGAAGATGAAAGTTTCATCTTTTTGTATGAATGCCTAATGCAATTACTAAATAATGGAAAAATTAGCAATATTACTGTTCTTGTTGAACTTTTGTTTCAATGTCTGTTTTGCATCATTAGCCTCATTCTACAACAGTTCATGTTGCATTTTTTAAATATATAACTCCTGTCTATCCAAAACACTGAGCCTTACTTGATGGGTCATTATTTTAGATATATTTTTTATAAAGTTCAAGTATAACAAGTTATTAGCGTATTACCTTCAGCGATGGGATGATGAAGAGGAGAGATCAAAAGTTCTCACAGAAAAGCATAAAAGGGGTGGAGCAGCAAGGCATCTTAGAGCAATGAAAAGGGCAAAATCTGCCAATCAAGGTTTGTTTTAGGTGTTGTGTGCTTATTCAAATATATTTATCTCTCTTTTGATTTAGTCAGTCTTAATATTGGTTTTATTAGGTAACAAGCGTGGGGGTGAATCTCATCGTACAAGTTCTCCAAAGAGGAAGAGAATCGAAGGATGCATTTTGTCTTCTCCAAGAAAAAGGCAGAGAGGAATTGTTTCTAAAGGAAAGGCCCCTCAAAATGGCAATGCAAAAACAAAAAATGTTGGTAAAGCAAAAACAAAAAATGTTGGTAACAAAAAGATTCCCAAATCATCCTTGAGAAAAAGCATGGAAGAGGGACATCACCAGAAAGACTACTGGTCTCAAATGCAACACCAACCTAAGAATTTTCAGTTTATGGGTAGGGGGCCATGCCATGTTTCTAGTTACGAGGCCCCTGCTTTAGATACAGCAAGATCGACTCCTTTCAGGCCTTACACAAATCCAATGGCGGTACCTGCTTTGAGGCATCAAGAACACTATCATAAGAACAATGGTTTCCCTGCATACACAGAACCCATGTATCAGCTTGGTGTGAGGAATGTAAACCATTTGGTGAACCAAAACAGTACTTACATCCAGAATCCCATGGGAGCTCAAATATATGGAGGGCAAAGGAGTGGTTTCTTGCGGTGTTCTATGCCTGGTTGTGGAGACCTCAGAGCCGATGGTTGTGTCGTGGCTTCATGTTGGGGATGCTGTAGGAGAACAGGGAGAAAATGCCCAAGACACCAAAGACATTTCCGATAGTAGCTAAAATTTTGTTCCTCTTGGACAAGGATGAAATGCTTTACTCTCCAAAGAAATCTCCCTCTATAATCCTAATTTGGTTTACCCTTTTGGTTTGAGGGTAGGGGTTGATTTGGTCGGAGATGAGTTCTACAATAGTTTTGAGTTAGTGAGGAACTTAATTATCTGCTTGATTCAAGATGGATGTCGGATTTGTCACATGAACTTCTGATGTATCTTTCCTTGAGTCGAATTCTAGATGTGGGTATAATTTCCGTGGCAAATTTTCATGCTTGACCAGTGAATCCAGGTTTACCTCCGAAAAAGAAAAAGACCAGTAAAGCCGGAAACTTTGGAAAGTTGGAAATGGCAGCAGAGTCTGCTAACAGCTGTTGAAGTGCCAAGGCCGACGGTCCATCTTTTTTTCTAGTTCATTCACTCAAATTAAGCATGGAAGGTTCAACATGTTTGTCACCCTCTGGTTTTTAATTGTCTTTACAAGAAAAATGAACAAAACCTTGAAGAGATGGTGGATTCCCCGGATGGTTTTCACTTTCCTCCATTACTTAAAGGGTTCAAGAAATTACCAAACAAAAACCTTTGGAGTCCCAATGTCCAGAGTTTGGATTTTCTCCTTGGAGTGGCTCTTCTAATGAATCCCCAATGAACTGTAAGATTCAGTCACTTGACATATCCTTTAAGAGTCCGAATACCTCTAACTATTATGGTAAAGGTACGTATTCTTTTCACATTTCTCCATTACATAAAGGATAAAGGTGGTGGGGTTCATTTCTGAATGCTAACAAAATGCATACGAGGTGGGATTTTAAATGGGGTTCATGTGGCCTCACCACTATTGTGAAATGAAAAATGAATAGAGGATTTAATCTCCAATGAGTGTCTTTGGATTATGATATTTGAAGTGCCTGCTTGTAATTTATGGGCCACTGAGCTATTGCAGTTTTTTTCTTTACCAAAAAAAGCTTGCAGTTTGGGCTGGCGTAGAGAAACCTCCCTAGGCGGTGCCGTGAAAAAGCATTTCCTACAATTTTGTATGTATAGTTGGCGGCGTAGGGTCGTTCGTTCACGGGTTAGCCGAATCCCGTGAGAAGAACCGCCGCATTGCCGTCGCTAACAACGAAGACGAGCTTCAATCTTCGAAAGTGGAAATTGGGCTCGCCTTAGACTTGAAGCACCTCTTTCCTTCTCTGCAACTCCGAGCTCCAAGATGGAGTCGTCGTTGTTCGTTTATTTCTCCGCTGGGAGTTGAATTGACTCAGGGAGAAAGAGAGTGAGTGAGAGAGAGAGAGAGAGAGGGGGATGATGGATCCATCTTTACTGCTGATGCTATCAAACCTTCTTCAACTTCACAACCATCTAGATCCAACCTCGTCTCTTCTCTCGGACTCTTACGCCCCAAGCAGCAGCACCACTGCCTCCTCCCCAGCCGCGACACTCTCCTCCTCCTCCGCTGCCCCCCTCCTCTTCTTTACCATCGCTTCTGTTCTTTCCTACGCCGCATCCCTTCGCAGCTCGTCCTCCTCTCCCTCTTCCCCCTCCAACACCAACACCAACACCAACAATAACAACAACAATGACTCCTCCGTCGACCACAGCATCTCCGCCTTTCGTGCCCTCACCAGCCAACACATCTGGAACATGGAAGCACCGGTGCGCGATGCCCAATGGCGCTCCTCGTACGGCCTCTCCTACCCTGTCTTCACCACCGTCGTTGAAAAGCTCAAGCCTCACATCCTCCATTCTAATCTCTCCCTCCCTGCTGACTACGCCGTCGCAATGGTCCTCTCTCGTCTCGCTCACGGCTATTCCGCCAAAACCCTAGCCACCCGCTATTCTCTCGAACCCTATCTCGTCTCCAAGATCACGAACATGATCACCCGTCTTCTCGCCACCAAGCTCTACCCAGAGTTCATCAAGGTTCCCGTTAGTCGTCGCCGCCTCCACGAGACAACCCAGGCTTTCGAGGAGCTCACCTCCCTTCCTAACATGTGTGGCGCCATTGACGGCAGCCCCATCAAGCTCCACCGCCTCCCACCTGATCAGGAGCTCCATGGCCACCCTTCTGCCTACCGATGTCGCCAGGGCTACCCTGCCGTACTTCTTCAGGTCGTCGCAGACCATAAAAAGATCTTCTGGGACGTCTGCGTCAAGGCCCCTGGTGGCACTGATGATGCTACCCACTTCAGGGAAAGCCTCTTGTATAACCGGCTTACTTCTGCTGATGTCGTTTGGGATAAGGTCATCAACGTTCGCGGCCACCACATAAGGCCATACATTGTTGGGGACTGGTGCTATCCCCTACTATCGTTCCTGCTCACTCCCTTCTCTTGGAATGCTACCGGCACGCTGGCTCAGAATTCATTCGATGCTGCCCTAGTGAGGGGAAGGTCTGTGGTGTTGGACGCTATTGGGCTTCTCAAGGGCAGGTGGCGTATTTTGCAGAATTTGAATGTAGGGCTTAACCATGCTCCTCAGACCATCGTTGCTTGCTGCGTTTTGCATAATTTGTGTCAGGTTGCGAGGGAGCCCGAGCCACCAATGTGGAAGGACCCGGAAGAGAGTGGTCCTCCTGCTAGGGCGCTTGAAAGTGAGAAATCCTTTTACTGTTTCGGAGAAAGCTTGAGACAGGCATTGGCAGAGGACCTGCGGCAACGACTTTCGTCGAGGTAAGGCTTAACAGGTTTTTGGCTGATGAGGCAAGGAGCTTCGCAAATTGAGGTTCATTTTTTTGTAGCAACTTGCACTTATACCACTCATGGTGGATTTTGTACGACTCAAAGTGTTTCTTGTATCTTCACTTCGAAGTAGGTTCTGTAGATAGAGAAAATAGACTCCTATTGTAATGAATCTCTCATTTTATCTTTGCTGCTAGCAATTAGCAAATGAATGTAGGAATAACCATTTTATTTTATTTCACGGGGCTGGGCTGGCCGGGGAGGTGGGGGGAGGGAGAACTGGTTTTGGATGGTAGCTTAGTGACACATTGTTTAGCAGAAGTCATCAATTAATACTCTTGAATTCATCCATTTTCTGTGTGGACTTTTTGTGTTTACTTATACTTTATTTAAAAGGGATCAGTTCCTTATTATGTGACTACATTCCTCCAGGACAGTCCATAGCCCTGGGTATCGTATATGGACTGATCATGTGAATCATGATTTTTAAGAAAGGTTACAGTCTGCTAATTTTGCTGTTAACTTTGAATTTCCAGGTTATTGTGGCTGTTCCCTTTTGGTTATACTGCTTTTCTATTGCTGCATTGCCCTTCTTTTACTTTGCATTTTGTAGTGGATGCATTACTGTAAATTCATGGATAACAGGGTTTACAATCATAACCCTTTATGCTTCTGATACATGACACTATGCACCTGATCTTTGGCTCTTTGTGGAGTTTTCATGGTGAGAATTCTTTCTTTTGAAGTTTTCTGGGATGGGAATCCCCGTGACACTGGAAAGCCAGATTTTTTTCCTGGTGTAGTTATTTTAGACCCGGAAAGCTTGTCGTGCCTCATGTGCCGCTTGATATATGAGTCTGGATATGAGATTCCTGATCACGTTAAACACAGTTTTTGGCAGATCTAGGTCTAAGTACTGACTTATAGGACACATTCTTCTTTTCTATTCCATCGTAGGGTGTCTCTTGTTATGACAACTAGGAGCCTCGCATGGGTGGAGTTTGCAAGATTTGCTGATTCATTGCTCAAGTGGATGATTAGATTCAAACAACTGCATGTGATATTTGCAGCCTGAGTTGATTTCCTTCTTTCAAGGAAGACCGTATTTTTTATGTAGTGTAACTGAGCAATGTTGTCATGACACTGTCTAATTGCCACCTTTAGGCATCCAACAACCTTTCCTAGAAGGAACGCCTTGGTTGCCTCGGTTTGAGACCTTGTTGGTATTGCAATAGTTCCCCCCCCCCCCCCCCCCCCAAAAAAAAAAAAAAAAAAAAAACACTCTCACACACACAGAAAGTCACCTGTACACCATGGGAATTATGTACTTAATAGTTGCAACGTAGCAAGTGTTGCAAGAAGGCCTGGCTGGCAGGTTTCGTCTCCTCATTGGGAACAGCTCATATTGTTTTCAAGATCCAACTTCCAAGCGTTCAAACTCCACCAGCAGTACCAGAGGGTATTTTTTATGATACACTATAACCTTACCCCAAAATTAATCTAAGCTCAGGGATGTCCAGCCAAATGAAAGGAACATCAGGCACCATACGAACCTCTGGATTAGTTCCCCTCGCTTTTTCTTTCTTAATTGCCTGAATTGAGGGTTGTGGCTGCTTTTACCTTCAGAGTGAAACTAGAATTTATTTATTTAGTATTATTACTTATATTTCTTTTGGGAGAGGGTTTGGGGAATGCTGCCGCTGTAATAGGACTGATTACTAAGGGTACATCTTGGAGATTCAAGAAAGCCTATGGCAGACTTTCTTTCAGACCTTGTAGAATGAATCACCTGAACTAGAAAGCACCTGGAGGCTAATTGGTCCTGGTTCATTAGTCTATCGAACCACACTACTTTGGTTGAGTTCTCCAAATCCTGGGACCATAATAGCACAATTAATCACTTTGTTTTCTACTCCTACTTCAAGTAGAAATGTTGCTTTGTTAGGTTTTTAAATTCACCGAGGTGCAAGTACTCCCAGTCTTGATTTCAGTCTAATTTTCGGTTTGGTTTTAGTGGGACTTTATTTTGATCTCTTTATATACCATGTAGGGCTACTCAGCCATATTACAGATTTGATTAATAATGTCTTGAGTTGCCTTAATTGGCTTCAGGAATCTGCAAGAGACTGTTGCGACCGAGATAGGTTTTCTCCTTCTTCTTCCTCAGTTTTCTGCCATCTCCATTCTCCATACCACTTTGTAGATACTGCTTTGTAACCATGATGGCATCTGCTGATGGGTGTTGTTCGATTCCAGTTATCATTTTATATACTTTATCATTCTTCAATATCATATATACCAATTCACAGGTCGGATCAGATTAGAGTTTAGTTTCAGTTTTATGGTTCTGTCTTATGGTCTGTGTTTCCTTCCGACTCCAGCATATAGTGCTACCTATCAAAGTCCAGACTTCATCTGAATTCACTCAAACTTTGGGAAACAAATCCCTGCCTAGGGCTGTCTCTTGACCAGCATTCTGGGGGAGTTTTTGTTTATACGCTACTTAAGAATCTCTCTGAGTGAGCTGAATTCTTAGATTTAAGCTTTGTCTTATTATTCCCTATTGAACTATTGATTGAATTCCAACTGGTGCTTCTGTTGGTTCAAACGAGACTAGTACTACTTTCTAATTTGGGTTTGCACATAAAACTCAATCTGAAGAGAAGAGAAAAGAGAAAGAAGAGAGTTCTGTTGATTTACACTAATTTCAGTTTCCAGAATTTTGATCCAAAATCAATATTTTCCTTTATACTTCTGCCATACGCAGTCAAACTCTTTCATCTTCTTAGTGGCATCATCACAGGGGGTTTGAAATCTAGAGTTCAACCTCCATCTCAGGTGGTTGCTTTTCTGTTGTTTTGTTGAGACTAGAGTTGACTTTGAGGAAGTAGATTGTTTTCTTGTAATCCTGCTGTGTGATTAAATCTGGTATACTACTATCAATCCAATCTTGCATACAAGGGGTTTTCAGTGTTGGTTGGTTCGTGTGCATTGGATTCATTCTGAAGAAGATGAGTGTGACTTCTAGATCTGAAATTCTGAGAAATAATACCTTTAACTTTATTTATCTGTTATTGATGTATTTGTCGAAGAAATCTTGACGAGGGGAGTGGACATTTCCTGTATGTTTGCACAGGACGTTTTCATCTTCTTCTTCTTCTTCTTCACGAGGGGAGTGGACATTTGCCCAGGACGTCTTTTATCTTCTTCTTCTTCTTCTTCTTCTTCTGGGGTGGACATTTCTTTTCTTCTTCTTCTTCTTCTTAATTTTTTTTATTATGAATTTTCAATGCTATCTTTCTATGTGATTTGAGGCCTTGAGCTTTGAGGAATTTAGTGTGAACATGAGAAGTCAGGCAGATTGAAGCGGGTAGTGGACTGTTGAAATATCAATCGCATTGATTGTCTCTGTTTCAGACCACTGGCGCTGGCATGCTGGACATCCCAAACAGGTTTCAGAGAGGAAAGAAGAAGAAGAAGAAGAAGAAGAAAAAGAAGACCATACTGGGAAGATGAAGATGAGATATATCAAGAAAATGATGTGGATGCTTTGATGGATTGGAAGATTTGTAATATATTTCAGATTAAAGATAGTGAGCTTACCAGCTCGCATGCCTACCTTGCATTACGTTGCTTGCCATTAAGAGGATAAAGAATTGGTTGTGCAGGTTTCTTCTTGGAAGGGGAAAACCCTAGAATCTGTTCTCAAGACCCCAATCTAAAAAACAGTTAATTTCTACTCTGCCTGTCAATTCTATTGATGGTTGAAGCTTATTGACTAAAGATCATCGTCGGCTAGATCAGGTAGAACGAGCTAAAAGGATCCCAAAATCCCCATCCTCACCGGCCCCAACTTCCTGGGACCCTGTCTTTGTGGTTGGGAGCTGGGAGATGATTCCGACTCTTCCAAAATCGATAATCTATCTCAAGCAAACTCATTAAAGCGTCTAAGCATGAGATCAGATGGAGGATAAGATATTTTTCTGAAGTCTGAACTAAACTTGGGAAGCATTAGGAGAAGGATACATAAGAAGTTGAATTGTCGTCCACAAATCAAAATGGGTGTTAATGAAGAAATATCAAAATCAACAAAGAAGCAATCCCTGTGGTGGTGGAAGGAGAGAACTCAAAAGGGTTTGGAACGACTTCCTGTCTTTTTACCTTCATTTATGACGTTGAGCTGAAGTGTTTAGCTCACTTCAGCTTCAGCTCAGTAGAGAATCTCTCAATGACTTATAAGATTTTGTTACATGCAATATTTTAATTTAAAGGTATTCATTAAATTTATCCTAATTTTTATATTAAAATATTATATTAATTGAATTTTATAATTCATTGAAAGAGTTTTTAAAGAGAGAATATAAATCTGCTCGAGAGTCCATCGTAAGCAGATTTATTTGGTTATATGTACCCAAAAAGGTTCAATGTTCTGCCCAACTTGACCTTGTTGCAATCCTGTATCAATATTTGTTTAAGTCTCATAAATTTAAAGGTTATATACTACTAGTGTACTTTACCAAAATTAGGTTATATATTAGTAGTGTACTACTTTACCAAAAACTGGCAGCGTACATATGATACCTAAGAAACTAACCCATGAAATCTAATGCTATAGAGAGTGATGAGGGTATCTGACTCCATGGATTGACTTATAAGATATATCATTTACAAAATTGAGATCTCATGATTGTATTTATTTACATGAGTTGTTTAGTGTTTTTCACTTTTTTTCCATAAAATTTAATTGGTCCATCATAATAAATCAATCCGTTCGATTGATTGTAATATAATATGTAAACAAAAAAGAGAAATCTTTAACTAGAGGGGTTGTCCAACTAGCAAAGGAATGAGGTTAGGGTTTGAATCCCCTCGAAGATAGGGGCAAAATCTGTGCCTTATGTTTGAATTATTTGCAGTTTTTTTTTTTTTTTTGAGTAACCTAAAAAGGGGAATGCAATAATAGCTTCAGAACTTTTGGATTCCACCTATGCAATGAGTAGTTCTATGAGCTACTAGAGAGCAAGCACTGCCTGTCAAAGTAGCCCCACTGGAGCCTGTATAATGGTCCGATCCGCCTTGATGGGGACTTTGGCCCTCTGACCTACTACGCGAACATTAGTGGGGCCCATTGATCTTGGATAAAATTCACCATGGGGCCCCGGTTGAGCAGGCCATGGGAGTCCCGGACAAGGAGAAGATCCGGATTCTAGTATAATCTAAGAAGCCCGGTAGGGACTCCATACCCCGACTGAAGAGCACACAATCACCCAATGTGAAAAATAAAGGAGCAGAGAAGATTTGAACCTGGACGTAAGAACTATCAAAACACTTGGGACTGAGACCTTGAAATCACTAGACCTCCACCTCCGATGGCAACCATTTGTAGCTGTAATGGATACACCCTTGGAAGTAGTCAACGTGTAAGGTGGCTTGGGCTAAAAAAGAAAAAAAGTGAAACATGTTTGGTTTCATGCTTGCAATAAGTGCACGAGCAGTGAGAAATTAGATCGAATCGGCCGAGACTTCTTGATCCAGCAATGGCTAATAGTCCGATTCGAGAGAGCCTAAGAGGTCATTCCATATCTTGTCTTGATACCATGGAATTAAACAAAATTACAAAATGACCCCCTTACATCCGACGGCGCAATAGCAGTTTCACTTCGTCTCTTCCGAGTTGCGTCCGAACTGCCAAACTCGCCGGATAGAAATTCCGAAAATCCCTCTCCTTGGCCTTGCGTTTGATGTTTGAACATTGGAATTCAAATCGGAGATCGGTTCGTCTCCGGTAATTTTGAATTTGCAGAGGACCCTCTTCCTACTCTCTACTGCTTTTAGGGTTTTTATATCTCTGAAATCTCCCGAAGCTTCGAGCTGCAATCATGACTGAGGTATTACGTCCTGCCCCTTTTTGTGTTTATGTATAGAAAAGAATTTGGTGTAGAAAACCTATTGTATACGTAATTTCATAGTTTGTCAATTCCAGTCCCATCTATTTGGTAGTAACTCCATGGATGTACAGTTTCCTCTATCTTGAGCCCTAACTCTTTGTGGGGATTTGAAATTGAAATATCTAATTCCGTATGGATATTAACTGCTGCTTGATAATATATGCAGGAACATTGTGCTTGTTCTTTTTCTATTCTCATCATAAGTATTTATGATTATGAAACAAAGCATTTTGAGATTGGTAGTAGAATCCCTATTAGTGCAGATGATTAGTTGTTACTCTTTTTAAGTATTGTTAACCTATTAATATCTCTATATGTTTTGCAGTATTGGGTTAGTCAAGGCAATAAATGGTGTGATATTTGCAAAATCTACATAGCCAACAATCCATTAAGCATTAGAACCCATGAGCTTGGTCTGCGTCATAAAGAAAATGTTACCAAGAGGCTTGCTTCTATAAGAAAGGACAATGCTGCCAAGGAGAAGGAACTAAAAGAAGCAGCCCGTGCCCTTGAACAAATTGAGGCGGTAAGTATTTTCAAGTGCTAATCTGAGGTCGAAAAGTACTCTGATATTTCTGCTCATTTAGTGAATTGGTGCAATACTTCCTTAAATAAACTATGCCTACCTCTAAACATGCAGACACTCCCTCACACAATTGGAAACCTTATAATTGGAGTTGGTAGTAAGGGGGATCTTTTAGTTTGACCAAGATGTTGCCTAAATCTAGTTTCTACTTTTTGTATTTTTATAAAAATTTGATTCTATTTTTGTATATCCCAAAGTCGATGTATGTCTTCATTTCTCTCTTTTTAATCTTTGATTGATATATTGAAGGTTAGTGGGAGCTAAAGATCACCGTTCCTCTATTATCTCTTCTAATAATATTTCAGTCATTTTTTTTTTATTTCTTTTTCTTTTTCTTTTTTTTTTGTACTTCCTGTTGTACAAGCTTGCCTTGACAGAAATTGAAGCTTGTCAATCTGTTTTACTGTTGGCTGGTATGTATTTAATGATCAGTCTTCTAGACTGTTAAAAATGAAATCATATTAAGTTTTTATTCCTTGAGATGCTGTAGGGATCTACTTTGGACATTCCTCTGTTGAGTTTTGACCTAAGAAGACTTCCCACTTCTCTTATGCAACTTACCTCTATAGGCTCTACTAACTAAACCATGTTCCCACAAGTGAGACTGACTAAAAGATCCCTGTTTGAAGTCAACTATTCTGGATTTGTGATGAAAGGTTTAGCTGTGGATTTTCAAGATAGATGCAATCTACCTGACGGATCAACCTCTTTAGTTCTGGCTTGAGGCCTTTGTCTCAGTAAATTAGGCTTACTTTCCTTAGAATAAGACTAGGGTTGGTTCATAGAAGTTTTGGTATGAAAAGCTGTTACAGATTCTTTGTACTAGAAAATATTCATTTTTTATTTTTAATTTTGATTTCAGAAGGAGAAAAACGAACAAAATCCTTAAGTGAGAAAGCACGTTCTAGAATGTTTATTCTCCCTTGCTACCATTCTTTTCTTGGCCCAATTTATTGTGTGTTAGAATTACAACAATGCCTAAATATTTAGCTTGGGAAAAAAATCATTTATGGAGATTCATATATTTGCAGTTTTGAAATTTTATCTCCGACTATTTGCTTGATTCCATGCTTCATCCTAGCCCTGGTCCTTTGCTTATCGATTACACTTGATTGAAAGTCCTAGCAGTGGGATGGGTGTGACATTAACGTTTAATGAGTTTAGCCTTATTCTTTTTGGTATCAGGGCCATGGAATAAGGGAACTCCAGAACTGCAAAGTGAGCCTCTGGTATTCAATTTGTTGAGCTGTTAATACAGTTGAATGATCATATGACAGTGATGCAGCAGCGGCTTGACTTTCTGTCCTCAGATCATTGAGGTCTTCTGGAGTACATGACTATGTCTGAAGTCCTCCCTTCATCCTAAGTTGAGGCTTCTTCCAGTGGTCCTATCAGTTTGACAGTTGTTTTATCCTTAGTAACTGTTTATTTTATGAACTGGTTGTAACTTCTGTTTCAATTGTTGGTTGGAAGAGTAAAGGTTGGGGGGTGGGGGTGGGGTGGCTTATCTATTAGGCGTAAGGCCTACTCAGGTCCAACTTTAAGGGTATCCAAGCCCTATAATTTGTGTAATATTCAAAGTTGGAGTTTTTGAATTACTCAGTTGCTAACTTATTTTAACCTGGTGGAACTATTGAATTATCCATTGGATTACCTCCTTACATGGGCATTGTATTGTTACTATTAGATATGGATGACCTGATTTGAAAGCCAATCCTTGCTGTAACACCTAATGAGCAGTCCTACTTGTGGGTGGGAGTATTACTTGTTATTTAGTGTGTCTTGTCCTAATTGAATCTATGTCCCCACTCACCTTTAAAAAAAAAAGCCCAGTTTAAAAGAAACAAAAAACACAAAACCCTGAGCAGAGGCACACACATGCAGACTAATGAACATATGTGCACTATGAGGAATGACCTTTTCTAAGAGTGAAATACCATGCTCAATTTGGTTGAAGCATCTGTATTGATTCTGGTTGAGCATTATTGCAGTTATTTACATTTTGTTTAACCACCATGACTACAATTTACCCTTGCGATCTATTAATTGAATGCTGATAATCAGTGAATCCACCCTCACCATCCCTTTCCCCCTTGGAGCTGGATAACTGATTTGAACTAGTTAATTAATAATATGTGCTTTTTGTGATTCGTGCCTGTTGTCTGTTGTCAGAAAGCACAGCGTAGCTATCAGAAGGACTTGAAGACTTTTCAGGAAGCAGAGGAATCAAATGCTCGTGTTTCCAGTGATGCTAATAATGGTAAGGCAAGGAAATTTGAAAATATGGGTTCAGTCATCAAAACCAATCAAAAAACTATAAAAGTATGGGTATAGAGAGAATGAAGTAGTTCTTGGTCCTAGTTAATAAATCTGTGGCAAGCCGCAAGAGGTGATGAAATCATGTGAACTATGGAGTGGATAGGCCTTGTAGTTTTTCTTGGACCTTTGAAATTAGTATCCTATATGTTGATTACTGGTCTAGTGTATCTCTTAGCAGGCTATTGTTGTTTCATGCCATCCTATGGGTTGCTATGCATGATCGAGTTCAAGAAAACTCAATTGAGGTTCCCAAAAAATCAACAAAAGCAGATGAACATCTGACTATTCTGGCCCATACTTCGTGGAATGCATTACATGCCATGCTTGATCCTGTTTTCAAGCTAAATGTGTTAGAGAGGCATGCAAATATTCTTTGTGGAACATTTTAAAAAATTGGTTCCCCAGTCACTTCTCCCCGTGTTTAATAAATTTAATAACCTAAAAGGCTGCCTGGGCTTATGTAAACAGCTCTTCTGGAGCCTTGAGGGGAATTGTCAAACCAAGTAGCAGCAGCCTCACTGGTCGTTGCCTGTCTGACTTATACAATGTAAAATCAGCTAAACAAGAATGATTTTCAAGGGATGATTTATAATTTTTACTCCCCTCATGTTTGTTTGTTGTACTTGTTCCCTCTATTTGATGGTTTTCTTTTTTTCTGTTGAGCTGAAACTGTATCATTGTGTGGTGGCAGAGTGGGATTATGATAGTGCCTCAGGTTATTACTATGATAAAGTCAGCGGTTATCACTATGATCCAAATTCAGGCTTGTTCTATTCCAGTGTTTTAGGTAAGGAACTTTTCCTTCATTTTGGTTCCTGAAATGTCCTGATTGTTATAATGTTGATTTCATCAGCTTTTGGGTATTTCTTTTACTTGTTTTTGGGAACAGGCAAGTGGATTACGCAGGAGGAGGCGTTTAGCACATCTGAAGTTCCCTCGGAATCCAAAGAGAAAGAACCCATTTCATTGAAACCATCAACATCTTCAGTGGATGCACCCGTTGCCGATGATAAAGGTGCTAGTAAGCATCAAAGTGGGCCTCCACCAGGGAGGGTTGCAGCAGCATCTCCAAATCCAATGAGATCTGTTAAGGGTGCTCCATCATCAATGGCAGTGAAGAGAAAAAGGCAAGATGAGAAGCCAAAGGTCGTCTCTAAAGAGGAGGAAGCTGCCCTTAAAGCAAGGGAGGCTGCAAAAAAGAGAATGGAGGAAAGGGAGAAACCCCTGCTCGGCCTCTACAAATCGTATTGACCATCAGGAATTGAATCTCACTGTAGACATCCCCTAAGAAGGTTCTTGGGTCTCTTTTCATCATTCTTGCTCTTCAACCCTGGCTTCAGTAAAAATGATTAGTGTCAGTTTTGAGTGTTGCTGGAATGATCATTGTGTTCGGAGTGTTTTGAGGCACAGAATAGCTCATTTTCAATTTCCATGTAATATTCCAAGATTGTTAGTGTCATCTCCTGTGCATCTCCGAGAAATGGTCAAGGATCAGATTTCTACTACCTTGGAAGGGTATTGAGCACAAACAACACACAAGATTGATGAATGGCAAAGATGAATGTCTGATTAGAGATTGGCTTTGAAATTTAACATATTACTAATCCAATCGGCATATTGGTGTGTAGAGGAAGTGTAACAATTACTACATACATTGCTGAAACAGTATAGTTTGTCTACTGGTAATGGTTTGAGTATTGCATGTTTTAGATTACACTAAACATTTTTGTCTTTTTTGTTTGTTGATGGATACATTTAACTTAACTAAAAAACTTGCAGGACATCCTCTGCCTATCCCATCAATTTTTCTTGCTGTTTTAGTCATTTTGTTAGAAATGCTAATGTTACAGCAGATTCTCTACCAAGAAGGGTTGGTTTGTTGTGTGTAGAATAGAATGACCATCTTCTGATCTGTTTGTAACAGATGGACTTTCTGATGAACAGTCTTTTCTTCCCCCCAACCCCATAAAAAATATATATAGAAAATGAAAAGCGTGCACACACACACCCTTAACAGGACTCCTTAGCTGCTATTGGTTATGATAGTGAGCACAAAAGGAGAGCCAGGTGAACCATTTGCTTTTAGATTCCACATCCATCCTTTCGATAGAGACTTCACTTTGAATCTGTAGTGGTTGTGACTTGTGAATTCGTATGGTATTTCAAGTCAGCAAAAGCAAGTGAAAATGGATGAGGTTTTGCTTCATGACTCATGATGGGCCATGGCTAATGACCCTTTGTTGTACTCTTATAAGCGAGACAGTCAGTCAAAAAGGATAAAGCCATGAGTGAGACAATTTTGGAGTGTTCATGAAAAATCCTGGCATGCCATGCAAATCAAAAGCATTTTTAAGCTAGTGATATTAAGACTCAGATAACCAATTACAGTCTCATGTTTCCTTTTTAAAGAAGATCATTGTTCCACAGTGAAGGAGATTTCTTTCTTAAAAGAGTAAACTCCATTTAATTGATTTCTTGGATCTCCTTGGCTGGATATCAGAAACATGACTGAAAATTCTGCTTTTGTTTTGAGGTAATTAGAGAAAGTTGATGGATAAATACAAACAACACAAGGTGACATCAATTGGCAATCCTTTCACTAAACTTGTCTCCTCTAGGTGCAGAATGACTCCTGCATCGTTACTGAGAACAAAATTTTCTGCTTTTCCTCAACACTGGTGCTTAGAAGTTTTCAGATCTTCATAATAGTCTCTCCTGAAGTCATATTTCAAGAATTTGGGATAAGACAGAGTGAATAAAGATATTATTTGTTTGATTCAGTCATCAGTGGGCCTTGAGTGATGAACTACTCCCATTCCATTAAGTCGTATGAGAATCTAATGTGTTTGAAAAGAGAAATCCTTAGTGGTTGATTCCTTTACGTTTTGCTCATATCTTCTCCAGTCTTCTGATACCTGATGGTCCCCAACACGTCTTTCTCTTCCTCCTTTTGTAGACTTTAGCCTGTAATTCTTGTGTCTCCATCTGACTCGCGAATCTTGACTTAGTCAACTTTTCTATTCAGTCAAAAAAATTGCCAACACATGGAAGGATGGATTGGGAAAGGAAAATCAGAATCTTTTATCCTGATGTAGTGACAAAATTGCTTCAGTCATGAGCATTTAATGTGCATTACAATCAAGCAAGATTTCGATATGATGAACCGAAGTGTTTCGCTTAACGCTCCTGAAGCAAAGTTCGACATATAAAGATTTATGTTCTCTTCATATCTCTCAACCACATGTTAAGAGGAAGATTATAAACATTTACTTGTTAAGATAGAAGATTCGAACATGACATGGTAGACTTGGTTCTACACCACTAGCAACTCGGTGGGAGCATTGCCCAATGAGGATGTCTCAGAAGGTGAACGTATCTCTGGCACAATGTAGAAATTGCTTGTCATACAATCTCTTGAGAAGATACGACCTAAAGGTATCAGTGGGTGAGTTTCTTGAGACCAAGATTGGTATAACAAGAGTCCTTTGCCATGGCCTAGTTCAATAAACAATCTGATACGGGTGGTTTTCTACTCGACCAGCTTTAGACCCGGGTGGGGGCTTAACCAAACACTCGGTCGGGACAATTACAGACTAACTAAAGTAGAGCGTCACTTACGCTGGACTTACATGGCAAGAACGCTCTAGATAGAAGGTCAACTACAAGGATGATTGAGCAGGACAGACGACAAGAAAGTGTAATCCAAGGAGAGATAGTAGCTCTAGACGAGAGACCCGCCCAGCACAGAAAAGCTAATACATACATTATAAAAGCAAGGACTCACCCTTCTGGTAAGCATCCAATACATTTTGAATATAACCCTGTGTAACTCCTGCACGGGATCTTAATCTATTCACTGTCTGACTTAGCCATCGGAGGCGGCTGCCCGACATACAAGCCTGCCCGCATCTAACCTTTCTTGCAAGACTCATCATCTTGAAAGCGAAAAGAAGCTTAGTCGGAACCAGGATCATAACTGTGACGCATCACAATCGATCCTTGATAAACCACCATGTATGTTTCTTAGGAGTTGTACCCTTGACTTACTTCCCCACCTCCAATTACTGTATACCTCCTTTCCAATCTCTGTTCAATTATTTGTTAGCCAGTCGTTGATAGTTGGTGTTGTCGGTGTAGTTACTTTTGGAAAACATCCATGTGAGAATGAGGATCTTTTATTTAATGCCACTCATGTTCTTCTTTTGCCTGCAGGTACCATGGAAACCCAATACAAAGGAATCTATGTAGAAAAGAAATTGGTTGATTTCTTTCTTTTTAGAATGAGGAGACAAAACATTAGTAACAAAATTGAATGTTCTAACACTCATGGTGAACAAAACGTAATTGGTATTTTCCTTGTGGGTTTAATGGTCGGAAACTTGGAAAACAAGGATCCTTATCAGTCAAATGTTATGCATGAAATTAGAAGAAAACAAAATGCATGCATGAGAATAATGAATTATGAAAGAGAAAGTAAATCAATTAATTAAAAAACTAACAACATAAAGATTATGCATGCATGAATATTTAATCTTGACCAAAGAAAAGAAAGTAGCTAATTCACACACAAAAAAAATTTTGAATTCTTGTGAAAAGAAAGAGGGATGTAGTAGCAGTGACTTTGCGTCCCCTGCTACACAATGTTTGGACTTTCAAGTTCGACTTGTGTAAGCATTAGTCCTGTTAACTATTAATGCAAGCATTGGTCCCGTTAACATAGCTCCACCAGAGGCCTACTATAGTCCACAGAAGTTGGTAGAGATCTCGTGTTTAGGTCAAATAGCACACAACTATTCAATACGAGAAACAGATGAGCAGAAGTGATTTGAACCTAGGACATAAAGACTACCAAACCACATAGAAATGAGCTTGAAAAATTCATTTATAGTTGAGGGGAAAAGGTAGATGACAACAACTCATTGATATCAATTTTCTATATTGAAGATACTCATTTTAATACCATCAAGTGAAACCATGATAAATGTAACAACTACTTCTACAAAATTAATTATCAAAAACAAATCTATGTCTACATGAAGATGTAGTTCAATTAGTAAAATAAGCATGCATGAAAGAAGAATCATATAATAAGGCAAAATAAATCAATTAACTAGAAAAGTTTGAATCTCATTTTCCTACTTCTTCTTTTTTTAAGAATTAAATATAAAAGAAATTAAAAAATAAAAAGAGAAAAAGAGAGAGCTTTCAACCTTTTTTTTTTTTTTTTTTGGTAAACCACATTTCATTCAACTGAAACAAAAGGAGATAAATCCGAGCTACAAAGCCTGGAAATCCAAGTAGTGGAAATAGGCCAGTCAAACCTCTCCGGTGAGGAGACAGCCTTCCGTGCCAGAGAGTCAGCTACGACTGTTAGTCTCCCTTGGAGAGAAAAGAAATTTGCAATCTACAAATTTTCTAGCTAAGTACTTAATATCCCATTTCAAATTGTCCACACAAATAGGGGTTTGAATCTTTTCTTCAAGAGCATTGTAAAGTTGCAAACAATCGATCTCAGCTTCAATCATCTCGAACCCCTCAGCCAAACATTGAAGTAATCCTTCTCTTAGCGCTAGAGCTTCTCCTTGAAGCACCTTGGTGAAGTTCGCTGAAATAGACACCGCCACCAGCGGCAACCCTCTACAATCTCGGATAATAAACCCCAGTCCTCCTTTTGATCCTACCTTAGCTGCATCTGAATTCAGTTTAACAACCCCACTCAAAGGCTTAGACCACCTTACTTCTTTTTTCGTCTCTCATCACCCAATATCTGGTGTGAATATTTTAGGGAATGCTGACAAATAGTGGGTTGGTGAGTAGTTGGAATCAAAAAAGAATTCTTCTTTGAAAGCAATAGTTGATTTTAGTATTCTTGGTCTTATTGACTAATAAGCCACTGGCAAGGATAGATTTGCCTTTGAGATTAGTTTTTTATTTTATTAAAACCTTGATTGGAGAGTAATATAGTAGGAACCCTAAAAGCAGGGTGATTGAAAATTCTTAACAAGATAGAGTTGCTAACATGGAGTATTTTCAAGAAAAAATAAAATGTTTTTCAAATCAGGTGGAGAAGCCAACTTTGAATAAACCAATGGAAGAGGGATTGAAATTAAGGAGTTGATGCTATTATGGATTGTTAAAACGTAAGTTTCTATGCCTTTTTAGGGAGACTAACAATGTTATTGACGCCCTAGCCAGTAAGGCAGTCTCTTTACTAAGTAAGAAAAACTACTTAGTATGCACTGCTTGGCTTGTCAAGATGTGTAATTCAAATTATCTCGTCTCTTTGTCTTTAGAATGAAAGTTAGTTTACTAAAAAAAAAAATTGCTATGCAGATGGATGATCTAGTTCGGGCGTTGTTCGTTATAACTTAGAAACTTAAGTTCTTAGTTCATGTATCTTACAATTTAATAAACACGTGTTAAAATAATCAATTTTGTTTTTATTTTTGCCATTTTCCCTTGAATGGTTAATCACCACGTGCTATTAAGACTAAGTAGTTGGTAGTTGAGTATTCATCCCATGGGATAAGACAAGTAGGAACTACCACCTTATCATGCAATTAACAACTAAAACACGTATGATTACTCAAAAGTAGTGCCTACATTTTTGGACATTAGTGTGATTATGGATGATTGGGAAAATTAAACACTAGCTAGGGTTAGTTTTGGAAGAAAAAAAATGCAAACCGCCAAAACCCTAACTCAGAGATGAGACTTTGACTTTCAGCATGGAATCGAAATCGACTGCTCTGATTTTGACCGGTTCAGAGAAACGGATGGAGGTCATTCTTCAAATGAATTTGAACCAATTCGAACCGGTTCTAATATTCTTCCACCAGGAAATAAAAAGAGCGGTTGAAGAAGAAGAAGAAAGTAATACACGCTGCTGTGCTGTGCTGTGCTGTGCTGTGAAGAGTAGAAAATCTTTGTTTAAAGAAAAGAGAATCATAATGATTAAAATCCCTTGTTCATCATTGCAAATTCCCAACATTTCCCTACCAATCTAACACTAACACGATGATTATGGCTTTCTCATGTGACTCTCCTGTGTATCATCATCATTTGGAGCTGCACCTCTCTCAATTACCTTTTCTTTTCTCTTCTCTCTCTCTATGCTTTAAACTAATCCACATACACAAAGCTTTTAATTCCATGATGCCAATATACAGATTCTCATTGGCCAATCTACATACATTAATACCCCATGGAAGCATGCCCTAATATAGAATGGCTCTAAACTTAAAGTACCTTCAATAGAATATAGAATGATTCTAATCCCCTCATGCTGAGAAAAGTTGCATTTTGTAGAGTCGGGCAAATTCATAGCTGCAAAACTTTATGGGTTTACATCTCTCATCATAGATCTTGAGGCGATTAGCAGTCTCTATTTTTCGTATTTTAGATCTACTTAGGAACACCCCGGTGGTTATATATTCTGATCGTTTACATGCCGTTAAGGCCTTAAATGGCCAAGTGCAATGGTTGGATTGGTTAAGTAACGACGTTATCCAAAATATTTTAAAGCTCTCAACTGCTTTTTCCTTTATTAGATTCAGCTTTATTAGCAGATCAACCAATGGCTCCAGGGTCTTTCACCTTAATAGGTCTTATAGCCTGAAGACGGAACTTATCCCCATTAGCTTGCATTGTAAACTCATCTTTGCTTGTCTCAAATCTTCAAGTTGAGTGCTTAATATAATTTCAGCTATGTTAAAGAAAAAAAAAAAAAAAAAAGGTAAGAAAACCGGTTTTCATGTTTTCATATACATACTTAGAAGTTACATTCTTTGATCAAAAGATCAGAAACGTTAAAATTACAGAAAAATAAAAAAAATCAAGAACTTTGCAATCACCCAAGACATCTCTGTTACCCAAAGGTCCTGTTGGTCAAATCATGAAAGGTTGGGTTGAACCCTAAACAACCCAATAGCCCTTGTTTGTAGGGCAAGAAGGTTTTCCTCTTCATTTCCTCGGCAACCGCCCGGTTCGCCTTGTAATGCAAACCGTGAGCCGAATCCGGTCCTCTCCTCCTCGAGGTCGAACCAGACACTGAACCGGAACTATCGGTTGAACGGAAACTGGAGTTCTTCACGTCTTCTTGCAGCGACTGCTGCCTCTGTTTTGGTAAAGCTGTGTATTTCCTCAACGGATCCTTCTCAGATGCTCGACCTTCTGATGCGCTTCGGAACAATAGCAAATCCTTTAGTCTCCATTTCCTAGACCCTTTCAGAGATGAAGTGGAAGAAGAAGAAGACTGTTTCGAAATCGATGGAGTAGGAGCAGTCGATTTCGTGTTCTCTTGCTGTTGTTGTTGTTGCTGCTGCTGCTGCTGCTGCTGCAGCTGCAGCTGTTGTTCTTCCCATGCGAATTCTGAGACCCTCAAGGGAGAGACAGATCTAGCCCCTCTGCGAGCTGAGTAAGATGATGAAATGGGCACTCGTTCTCTTCCTCGGTTTCGATCTAACCCTTTACGTGCTTCTTCGATTGCAGCCGCAAATGGGTCGATTTCCTTCTTCTTCTTCTGTCGTGGCGAGAAGGCTTCGCGGATCATCTTCTTCCCCTGAGCGATTGGTGATCTGGGTGACCTCGGAGACGAAAGATTGCTCTGGTAATCATCACCGAGCTGGAGACGAGGAGGGGGCTTCAGAGGTTTGATGACGCCACCGTCGAAAAGATCCTCAGCAGAAAGAGAGGGTCTTTCCTGCTGCCCACCGAAATTGAAGGCGAAGTCATCGTCTTCGTCTTCTTCGTTGTTGTTATTTTTGCTGGTGGGTTTGGATTTGGGCGTACCTGGCTTCTCTTCCCAGTCAAATGGGATTGCAGAGGAAGAGAAATCATTGAAATCACGGTACATAGCAGAAGCACGAGCAGGGCTGGTGGGAGCGCTGAAGTAGAAATTCCCAAAACTTTTAGGACTGGAAGGAGCACTAATGTAAGGCGTGGAACAACCACTCTCGAAATTGAAATCCATGGCTGGCGAGGGTGGTATTACCACTTCCATGAGCTACGATCTTGGTTGGTTTCTCGTTTCCGTAATAGACTGTTTCCTTTTTTGTTGTCGTGGAGTTCTTTTAACAGAGAAAATAGGAAACAGGGAAGAAGGAGCAGAGCCGCACAAGCGAAAATAATAGCAGAGAAGATTGACTGACTGACCAGAGTCGCTAAGGCTAGCTTTCAAGAACTTGCAGAGAAGGATAGAAGGGAGGAAGGAAGAAAGCCCTTCAAGGGCTCATTAATGGTGTGAATGTGTGATGCAGTTATAAAACAAAGGGCCGCCTTTTAATAAGTAGTCAACACTGATGCTGCCGTCATCTTCTCCTTCCTCTGTTCTTCTCTCTCTCTCTTTTTTTGTAGTTATTAGTTTTGAAAAATCTCTTTGTACAGGTTTGAAATTTAAAACAGATGTGATGGCGACATGAAAGCAGGCTAATTGGATTTTGGTAGATTGAAAATATATCAGAGAATTTAATGACTCTCACATTAATATGAATTGACATAACTAGCCATATTATTCTTATTTATGCCAATTGCCAAGCCATGCAAGACTCAAGAGACGTGCCAGTGAAAATTCCAAAAATAAATTCATTTGAATAAAATACTTTTAAAAATATTCTATTAGGTAATTTTTTTCCATACAAAATGAGTTGATATCGGCCCTATCGGGTGAAATTTTGAGTTTTATATGGGCCCACACTGTGTGGTGTAAAAGCATAACTTCTTCGATCAAGAGATAATCCAAATTTCAAAATCTTCTTCTTCAGCATGAATTTTTTTTTTAATTTGAGGTTTATCTAAGCTAATTTACGTGTACTTTGAATACATTCTTATAATAATTTTTTTTATATATTTTAAATATATTATTAAGAATAATTAATATGCATCCTCTCCTTAATCTTGGAATGTAGTGAATCAGAATGAACATTTCATGTGTTGTTTGTTACTCTTCCTTTCAAACCAAGAACATATGGAGATGATTGATTGGAGGTTATTTAGTATTTATCATGATGTGATTATCTGTAGTTAGTAAGTGTGACACATCATACGTGCCTTGATTAGTGTTCCGTTTCGTGCTATCTCTTGCTATTCTTTTCAAAGTAAGATCATATGGGGATGATTGATCGAAGATTGTGATGTAATTATCTATAGTTAGCAAGTATGATACGTCATATGTGTCTTGTTCGGTTTTCCGTTTCATATTTAACTTGCTTTGATAAATTTTATGTTAATATGAAGAAGAAAAAAAATTGTAAGATCTATCAGGATAGTGAAGGGCTTTACCATGACATACGATCTCAACCAGTGACAAATACAACTTGGATAAGTAAGATTACTTTGCTTGTATTGTTTTGTTGGATAAGCAAAATAGGAAAAGTCATAGTTCGCTTATAAATCAATTCTGTCTATTATTTTTCCTTTAATTTTATCACTTTTTTTCTTACGTTATTTCAAGAAGGAAAAAAATAATACGTGAGTTTTAAGTCTACATGGGAAAACAAGGAGAGTATATACATAACGTTATGGTTGTTTTTTGGTAATAGATAACATTATGCATGGTTAACATGTATAAACTATAGATTAGTAATTACACAAATTTATATCTTGGGTAACTCACGCCATCCATCTCCATCTTCTTTTGTGTTATTTTTGTTCATGTTTCATGCATGAAGAGTTTTTCCCTTTGAGGTTTAGGAGGTAAGGTAGTTAGTTTATCTAAGTTAGTTTTATGATAGCAATGTGTTATCTTCCATTCTATTTGATGCACGAAGTCTTGTAAATCCTACCGTTGCTGCAATATAAACACAAGAATAACATTTCCACCCAAATTTTTTGAAGGTGCATTCCTCTAGCAATCTTCAAATCAACAATAAGAACTTCAAACTAGGTTGTAGAATTACTGTTAGTGCCAATGAACCTTTGAAAACTTGATACCACTTTAACATGTTCATTGCATTCGAACAATCTTCATTGTAGTTATCTTCCCCTATAGACAATAACTATTCAAACATGTCTGGCTTTCTCTCCACCCATCTTAGATTATGTTTCTCCTAAATCTGCCCCTTCATGCGTACAATCTCTTGAGAAGATAAGACCTAGAGGTATCAGTGGGTGAGTTTCCTAAGGCAAACAGTTGGACTTCTTCTTCAAGGGGGTGGATGCTATTCTTCAGACGGATCTCGACGAGGACACAAAAAGTTTGGTAATCACATATCAGTCAAGCTGCACAATATTCATGCTGGGCTGGGATGGTTGAGCTTCTTGGTTGATGTCTGTTATGTTTTGACTCGAATTCTTGTAACCGATTTGGAAGATAGACCCGTACTGACATATTTTGATGGGCGACTCAAATGACCTGTTTGCAGAGATATGTGGCGGAAGCGGAGGGCCTAGGCCGATTACCTGATTGTATATACATTTATCTTATGTTCGCCTACCACATAATTGAGAGATTGAGATTTTCGATTGGAGTTTTGGGTGAGAGTTCTTATAACAGGCGTTCTTGGCAATTGATTGTGAGATCTCCTTCTGTTCTTCTTCTACAAAGTGAGAAATCTCTCATTCTTTTCCTGTAGACCTAGTATACCACATTGGTATATGTGAACCATGGTAAATCTCTTTGTGTTTTCGTTTTTGATTCTTTTTTCAATTCGCTATTTCTTGGTGTTTGTTCTAACAATGCCTGTCCCGATGATGTATGGGCCAGATCATGGATTTGCTTGGGTGTTTTTGCCCTCCGGGCCCGCCAAACACCCCGGCGCCGGCAGGAGGGGGCCGAATGTGTGTGGCCACGAGGTCCTATCTCAGCTATCTATTTGAATATATCCTTGGTCAGGGTGGGGTTTGGGAGTGAATACCATGTGGAGTTTGGTTCCTGCTCCTTTGCGGGTCGGATCGGGTAGTGTTGTTTTTGTTCACCCTTAAACTAGGGTTAAAAACCACCATGTATGTTTCATAGGAGTTGTACCCTTGACTTACTTCCCCACCTCCAATTACTGTGTACCTCCATAATTTCCAATCTCTAGCTGTTCAATTATTTGTTAGCAGCTAGTCGTTGATAGTTGGTGCTGTCGGTGTATTTACTTTTGGACATCCAACCACACCCATGAGAGTTGAACATTCTTTATTTCTCTCCATCTCACTCATATGCTTAAATAGTTATCTCCAAGTTTCATTATTATTTTAAGTAACTATTATTACATGTGGGTTCAAAAGTATGTTCACGTGTTTCAATTAACTATCTACTTTCTAATATAATTTTCAAAACTAAGAACCTGGGGGAGAGAGAGAGAGAGAGGAGACGTAGTACGTCAATGGTGATTGCTTGTAGGGTTGGTTTCTAAGGTAGGTTACAAAGGCGAATGAATGCCTTTTGATATTTTTCTTAACACTGCAGGAATGTATATTATTATATTCAAAAGAGGTAGCTAGTGATCGATGTGACCAACCCAGTTGCAGAATTTTCAAAGATATGATCTGTGGAAGAATATATTTAAAGCTCAAGTAAGTAGAAGGGAGCAGTTGCATGGATTGAATCAGTCCTGCCTACATGTTTATGTTTGACCCACTCAGCCTTAGCTTGCCGTGTTGTCATCACTTTCTTTTTTTTTTTTTTTTGGTTATAGGAGAAATTTTATTAGAACGAAAAACCATGCATACACCCAAACTGCAATACATCAAACAACAAAAACCAACTAAGAAACAGGGGAGGGATCTGACTGTAAAGGAAAGTATCTTGTGTTAAAGCACCTTCCTTTGCCAAGGAAGCAGCCGGCATATTTGCTTCACGGGGGACATGTGCTAGTGATATAAAGGCAAAAGACTGGATCAGCCCAAGGATGTGTGAAATGATAGGATAAATTTTCCAGGGTGCTTCAGTGAGCGGTTTTTTTAAGATCGCAATCAGCTCTTTGGTTGTCACTTTCAACTTCGAGAGTTGTTAAAGAAAAATCCTTCGCCTAGATTAAAGCTTGACGCATTGCCATGGCTTCCAAGGTTAGAATATCGTGGCATTGCGAGCCACTCCCAAAGCCAAACAGCATCTTTCCTGAGGGGTCGCGAGCTAAGCCACCAAATCCCCCTAAGTTTTTGTCTTTGAAAAATGAGCAATTCACATTTATTTTAATAGCAGGAGGGAAAGGTGGGACCCACATGATATGAAAAGGGCAAATCGACTTGTTCTTCTTGTTGTGATCATAAGCGGAGTAGAACTGGAGACCTTTCCATATTTGAAAGCTACGAGACGGCAGGGGCCTAGGGGAAGAGTCATCAAGCTGAGCATGATAAGAAGTCCAGAGAAGCCAAAGAATCAGAAGACGGTCCAAAACCTGATGTTGCATGTCCTGAGACGACCACGTCGAGAGAAGCTGTAAAACGAGATCCTTAACAGTAGTTCCCAGCGTCATCTCAGAGTGGTGTAGCTCAAACCATACTGATCTTGTGTCCGGACAAAATAAGAGTAAGTGGTCAAGGGAGGCATCATTACATCCACATAAACGGCAGGAAGTTAGACAAGCACATCCTCTAGCAGCCAAAAGAGGTGTTGTAGGCAGTTTCTAATGTAGAAGCTTCCAAAGAAAGTGCAAGGTTCTTGGAGGAAGAGGACAAGTCCACAGTTGTCGCCAGATATGTGACTGTAAAAATGGCCCCTCCGATGAGTCATTGTGTGAAGTGGCCAATCGATAAGCAAATTTAATAGAATGAGCACCTGAGGATGTTCCCTGCCAAATAATACCATCCTGGATGGGAATAGTAGGAATAGGAATGGCTAAAATTTGTTGTACCGTTTGTCTTGGCCACCATATAGAAAGTAAATGCCAATCCCAAGTACGAGTGGTCTGATTAATGAGGTGCGCCACCGAAGGTGGCCCTGTACTTGCAAAAGGATAACAACCTCTATCCAAATCAGAATTAGAGATCCAAGGGTAGGTCCAAGGATTGATATGGGATCCATCACCAACTTGAAAGAGAATTCCTCGCAATATGAAATCTCGACCCATCAGAATAGACCGCCAACCCCAAGAATCCGTCTGTTTCGGTTGGACCTCCAAAAAACTGTGATTTTTACAATATTTGTTTAACATTATTAGAGTAGTTCCCAAGCCTTTCGAGACAGAAGAGCAAAGTTAAAGGCTTGAAGATTTCTAAAGGTTAGACCACCTTTAGCTTTTGGCTTGCAGAGAGATGACCAATCGATCGTATGCACATATTGCTTTTCTCCATTAGACTAGAAAAAGGATCGCATAAGTTTTTCAAGATCCAGTGATATAGAAGTCGGCAATTTAAAACAAGACATAGCATAATTCGGCATTGCAGCCATGGTTGAGTTGATGAGTACCTGTTTTGCCGGATAAGATAGAAGTTTTGCCTTCCATCCCTGAAGACGGGATGTTACTTGAGCAAGGAGTGTATCACAATGTTTCCGCTTCATTCTTCCAAAAAAAAGAGGAATGCCCACATAAAAGTCCACTACAGAAGAAGGCGAGATCTGAAAGTGATCTGATAAAGCCCGTTTCATATAAGGAGTGCTAGGGCAGTAGTGAGCATGGGTCTTGTGGAGATTTAATTCTTGACCGGAATAAGAGCAATATTCTTGAAGGATCCGGCTAAATGTACGAGCTTCCGACATAGAGGCTTGACCAAATAAAATGAGGTTGTCCGCAAAAGTTAAGTGTGATAACCTTTCACCCCCCCTGAGATAACTGAATGCCTTTAAGTTTATGATTCGTGACGGCCAATTCAAGGTGTGAGGTTAATAGTTCTACGCAAAGAATGAAAAGGTAGGGTAAGAGGGGGTCCCCTTGTCGAATCGCCATTGCAAGTTTGCAAGTTGCAATCTCGTTATTATACTAATCTAGTCTTGTTGCTCCATTAGGTTAACCAGATGAAATAAAAATAGAACAAGTGTTACTGATCAGAAGAGAAGAAAATAGAGGTTAAGGATCTCATTACTGACGTTAAATTATTTCCAAATATAATTTTTAAGATAAATGTAATCTTTGTTCATCTACTCAAGAATTTTCTTCTTCTTTTATCAATCAGTATATATCATCTAGTAGCTGCCATTTAAGAAATCCTTCCGATAAGGTTTCCTTTGTCCATGTCTTTCTCATGGAAACTCGGCGGTGCCTGGTTTCCATGGCAAGCTATCCTTACATCACTATTTATTTATCTTTTCGTATGCAATGTTGTCATCAAATTTGTTTGCTTCCATCTCAAAGACTAATTCTTGAAATATCTTACCTATTATGAAAATGGTTTCTTTATGAAGATCATTTTCAAATCAAAATAAAATGTTTAACTCGTTCTCATCCAATAGTTTTGTGTTCATTTCTTTATTTGTACCTTGGACATTCATTCATTTAACTTGTATCAGTTGTTTTAACTCCTTTCAATCTCTTTTTTTTCTTTCTCATTGCCATGTTGTCTCTTTTAGCATACATGTAGCTATCTTTATCATAAAAAAAAAAATACATGTAGCTGACTTTGTTGAGATATGACCAGTAAGAATTTTTTGCATATTAAACAAGAAACTTATCCTTTCAATAGGAAAGATCATGTTACATTATTCCAATTGTTAGAAAATTGGTAACGAATTAAATACTATATGATAAATTTCAAATTCTAATTGAATCAAAGAGACTTCTTTCGACCCCAAAAAAAAAAATTCAAAACCATTTGTTCTTATTTCCTGGGTCACCAATTAGGCTTAGATGCCATGATTCAAGCCCAGTAACCTATGGTATTTTCTGAATCATAGACTTGGGCTCGGCCATAGCCATGGCCAGGGACTGACAGGGCCTGGGCCTATAATCCAGTCCATAATAAAATTCTAGCATGTCACTAACATAAGGAATGAAGCCTGCGAGATTTGGTTCTTTCTCCTTTTTCTTTTTCTTTGATAAGTGGTTCTTTCTCCCTGGAGAATTAATTTGGTGGTGTCATGTTCTCTATATGCCCAACATCAGTATAAATGTTATAGTAAAGGGTGTTTCCAAAGAGTCCTTAGGAAATTTGAGTTCGACTTCAGTGCTGTGCAATTAATGCGCAACACTGTACTGCAACCGAGATTTTGATATTGACCATCGATTTCTCAAAAGTGTGAAATCACACTTTCCAAAAATGAAAGGTTGAGATCGAAATCTTGGTCAAGATTGTTCGCTGCAAGTGTCGTGCATTAATTGCACAACACCCAAGCAATTTCCAACAACTTTTGTGTCAGCTTTCAATGTTTCAACCTTTTTGGTTTAGGCTTAAAGAGAACCTTCAAAAAGTTAGTTTCTCCTGTTCCGTTTGGGTATATCTTGTATTATGTAAGTCTATATAATTAGAGTTCGACTATATCTGTAATTTGGAATGGATTATGGGTCAATTACTTGTGCATGATAAGAATTGTAATTATATGGTATACTATTCAGTGATTATTCTTAGAAAACCAGCCATTTGGGTTCATCACCAGGAAAATTGGCCAGCTTCAGAAGGTCTGGGGAGCCATATGAGATGGCTAGCCTGTGCTGTCTTCATTTGGTTTGCACTTGTTGGGAATCCATCAGAAGATCCTTCCCAGTTGTGTGCTGCCACACTCAGCATTGTGGATTCAGTCTAACCTAGCTCGGCAGGTTTTACATTCAGGAAGGCGAGTGACCTGCAAAACCTAACAGGGTTGGATTCTTCATTGTGATTGAGTTCTATATCAACCCAGCCAAGAACAACCCACCTAAGCTTGTGATCTCCTGGGTTTCATGACTGTTCACTTTTATTGTTCCTTGCTTCATGACTCAGTAGGAGGGTGGACCACACAACCCTTGTCATGTATTTTCCTTGAAGAAGAGACAAAGTTTGATACCAAAGATCAAGCTCTGGTTACTTAAACGTGTAAGCTGTTCGTCACTTTTGCAAAACTGTCTCGCTTTCAATACACACCAGTTGTTTGTGACTTTGTCACATCTCAGATACTTACATTTCTTTGTAAAATTCCTCATGCTGCAAATATAATTTTTCTTTTGCCTCCAACCTTTCTTTAGACATGGATCGAACAAGTAGAATTTCTTTTTTTTCTTTAACTCCACCAAAGATCTTTGAAATCTCTCTTTCTTCTTTTTAATTCCACTCATACCAGATTCCCATTCGATTTTTTTTTTTTTTTGGGTTAAGATCCAAAACAATATAATTGAGCTATAACATTTGGCTGCTACGTCATATAGATAACATTGTGATCATCGGTTTCTTTTGATCCAAAGATATTGTGGGATTTTGTGGATATCCACCCACTTTGTAATCTTCTCTTAACTGGGGAAACCCAACAAATTAGGTGACGAAAGCCACACACATTGTTGATACAACAATAAAACTTACAAAAATGCTTCAGCTTTGGTGTGCCCCTCACACCAAGAAGATTGCCTATATACATAATTTAATGACCAAAGATTTGTAAGTCATTCACATCAGAAAGCTAGTTTGTCTTGCCTTCAGATTGAAGATTTAAATATTAAATACTTAATGTTCATCCATTAGTTGGACTGCAACTTGGTAAAACACCACTGCTTGCTTGTCTTCCATTATGCATCTAGTCAATGCCAAGCCAAGAAATCAGTGCCAATCAAATCAGTATCTTCTAATCTGAACAGGGTAATTTCATAATTAAGTGATATCCTGTATTCTGGCAGACACTATGTTCTTGCTAAAACCCAAGAACACCACTCACCCACTATTAGGACCACCTGCCTAATGGAATCAAAATAATCCCCTGAAAACAATAAGATAAGCTAATCAGTTAAAACCTTAACACTGGGTCAGGAATAAGAGGGAAATGAATTATTCCTCTGGTTCATATTCAGGGACCCAGACCCAAAAAAAATTCTTTATTATATGAAGAATTCTGGGCATCACAATGCAAAGCTCTCCAATGAATGGCAACCAAAACCCACTTTTATGAATGAAGAAAACATTCCTCACTAGATTACATACAAATTGATAAATTATATATACTTTTTTTGTGTGTGGTTATTGCCTCTGTACATTCCCTTCATCCCATAGCCTCATGTGCAGATCAAACCTAAAGACAGCTTTTCTATCACTTTATAAGGTACCTGAAATTGAAGTCATAAGGTTTTACTTGAACCAACTGTGAAAGAGGTTCTACCTTCCCTCTTTCAATGCATTTAACTGCTTCCTTCCTGAGTTCATCAGGTAGCTGGAGGCAGATCCAATCCAGAAAAGAGTCCATGTCTTTTGCAAAGTCTAGTAGATACCAGTCCAACAACTTGGGGATTACCAATTTGTTTTCTGTTGAAATACCAATTGCTGCTCGTAGGTAGTCCCTTTTTGCTTCTTCTAGCTCTTTTTCAACTTGAGATGCAGAGTACACTCTTACCTTCATTTGAAACAAGTACTTGTCAGTTGTGGCAGAGACATAGTTTAATCATAGTAATGCTTCAGTTGGTGGTCAACCAGCTTGGTAATGAAGCAATATAGAAAAAGATGGAATTGTTAGCTTGAATAAGTTGATCTACTTATAAAACAAACTTACAGCAGGGGAGGACCAGCTACCACACGAGAGGGCAAATGTAACCAAAGGTTCAGACCATTCTGGTCCAAAGATGCTCCTTGCTGCCATCTCATCACTTTTTGAACCTTTGAAGTGGGACTGATGAGAATTCACACAAAAATACCACAGTTACCACTTCAAAGTTCCATGTAACAGAAAGGAAAAGATGGCCTGTCTATTTGTATATGAATGACAGCAAATCAAGAAAATTCAGCATAATTGCAGTTGAACAAACTCACATATTTTGAGTGATTAGGCAATCTCAAGATGAAATGCTCAATTGTCATCGCATTCAGCAAGTGCCCACCAACATTTATCTTTACCTGAGCGATGATCACAATTTGATTAGTTGTTGATTGCTTCTACAAGAATCTAAAAGGAAATATTTTCCAAACACCTGATAGAAGAAACCTAAAATCAGAATTTATAAACATGAACCCACCCCACATTACTGGTCAAGCCATAACCTAGAAGCCTGTCTACTTGATATTCAATACCAGGCGTGTTCGCATCTTGTTGGGTTGAGGAAAAGATCAATAATCCACATCACCATGGTTTTTCCAAATCTCTGATCCTACCAACAGGTTGAATTTTCAATTTGAAATGTCAAGAAAACCAATGATAGTTGCTCCCATTCATGTGGGCCAAAAGGTTAAAAACATTCTACTTGTAATCCCATTCCTTAAAAAAATTTAACAGAGCAAAATTTACAGAAGATGTTGGCAGAGAATTTATTACTATCACCAACATATTAAAAAAAATGAATCTCTTAGGGAGCAAAACTAAATTTTAGGCCACCAAATTACAAAATTAAGTTACAGAAGAGAACATGAATAGCGAAAATATAAACAACTGCAACTACAGATTATGCTTGACAGAGATTACCTTCTGCATCATTGCAATGACCATCTGGGGGCTCTCGGGTATCCCATTCTCTAGGAATGCCTGATACAGTACAGAAAAATTATAATGGTTGCTTTAGGCAACTTATAGCACAATCAAGTGATTAGACAGAAAACATGTAAAGAACATGGTTCGGCTTAACTTAAGCTAAGTGAGATGTTACTTCCAAAAATAAAACATTGGAAGATATGAAGATGCAATCTTCCACATCAAGTTTTAATTGCTAATGGAAACAGGGAATTTCACTCACATTCATCATGCAGGAATTATAGATGTTGATCCAGAATGCAAGCTTTTGCTGATGATTAAGACCCTGCAAGTCAACTGAAGCAAGCTTCCCAATGAGAAGCCTGAAAGATAAGAAAATGACATAAGTTTAGATGCTGACAATGTCAAGCATAAGTTACAAGTCTAACGTTAAATTTAGAACTTACTTCAATCTGTGTATCAGGAAAAAAGAGTTCGGTTTTCGGTTCAGATCAATTGAGTTTGCCTCGATAACAGAAAGATGCTTATATGGACCAATGTCTCTCTTTCCGAATTCTAAACAGACACCATATGGGTCGCTGGTCTCTGTTAATTCACAACTTTCATGACATGTTTGAACCAGTAACAGTGGCAACTTCTCTGATTTCAATGACCTTATTCTTGTTGTGCACATCCTGGAGTAAATGCTCAACAGGCAGTTAAGAATATCCTCAGAAATTTTATTTGGCCCACTACTCTCAGTAGATAACCTTTCTTCAGGAATAGTGAGAGTGCTCTCCTCTTCCCTTCTTTGGTCTCCAGAACTGCTCTCTAGCTGGAAATTGGAAAATCTGTTTTAAGTTTACCTTACAGTTGAAACCTTTGAAATGTCACCATCAGTTCTTATTTATTTATTGACAGAAGGTGTTGCATACCTGTAACTTCAAACGTTCCAAGTTCGTTTCTTCTGATCTAGGTCCACTGGGAGCTCGCTTCACTGGTGGTCTGATTTTTGGGGATTTCTGCTTTTGGAGTTGTTTATTATTCTTAGTCAAATTTGGAAGTGACTGATTTTCCTTGCCCTGTTTGTCTTCTGGAGAAACCAATGAACAATGTGGTTTCTTTGCTGGCTGTTTCACATTTTTGGGATGATTGAAACAATGCCCATTTTGATCAGAAACAGTCTCAGAAACCAAATGTGGCAAACTTGAAGAATGGCCAGGCGGAGAAGGTGGAACCCTGGCTATGGACATTGTCGAATTGCCTTCAATTTGAGATGAAGATTTGGGTTGTTCCTGTTTGGCATGACTACATTGACGCTGTTCATACAATTCAGTCATACACTCCATGCTCTTTTTGGAAGATGAGATGTAGACAGCTTCCTGATAAAGTCCATGTCTAAAATTGACAACCTGTTCTTCAAGACGAACTACTTCCTCTTCCAAAACAGCAACTTCTGCAAGAAGCTCCAGTGTCTGCAATGAGAAGGCAATTTTTCATACAGATACTATCCATTACAGAAAAGAAAATTTTGGTAGATTTGATTTCAATTCAGGCATATGGGTTCTGAAGTAGTTTCCTTTTGCACCAAAAAATAAATAAATATAGGTTCTGAAGTATTTGATGCACCCAGCATTCATCCCCATCTGGTGTTTAATGACACCCACCAGAGTTTCTCCTCCACCAATTATGATCATGTGTAGTTGTGACTATAGTCATATAATTAAACCTAGCTTCATTCAACACAAGACAGAACAGAATTTTTTTTTGAAAAGTTAAAGTATACTAACGTGTGGAGGGAGATAAGGAGGAAGACGAGGCAGAGCTCCCAAAGGTCTTGTGAAAGCCCTCTCCAAAGCTCTGTGCACATTTTCTTCATGTCTAAGCTTCTTTTTTAGTTTATCAACCTGTAAAATTCAAATCAAGAACATATTGATCAACAAAAAAATAGATAAATAAGTAAGGGGCAAAACAATTGGTAAGAGGATGAAATGATAGAACTCAATCCATCCCAAATGACCAGATTGAAAATATTTACATCTTGAAGTAAGACCATTTTCCTGTTTTTGCTCGATTGACTTCGATTTGCACTTGGTTTTTCGGAATACACCAATTTGCTCCCCTGCGGCTCCATCTTATCCTTCTTAATTGGACAGAAAATTCAATTAGTTCATCAGTCTCTCTAGAACAGAAAAGTGATAAATAGAATACAGGGAGAGAAGAAATATTCTAAATTGAGATCCCAAATTTGGGTTGCGGCTTGGGAGGTAGTTTCAGAATCCTCTAGAACAATATTACTAAAAGAATAAACAGAAAACCCAATAAAGAAGCCATCCAATCACGCAAATGCTAAGAGTAAATCCCGAATATGGTTGCAATGCTTATCAAGTATTCTGGAAACAGCCAACCTTCTGAATCCTCTACATTAACCATATTTTGAATCTAAACTGAAGAAAACACATCGAATTTTACAGGAATTGCATTATAAAGCTGGTAAGAGAAGAGAAGGAACCATGTTTTGGATAGAAACTAAATGAATAAAAAAGGACCCAGTTCAGGTATTCCTCAAAGGTACCCACTTTTTCATTCTTCATTGGAGCTTTCATAGTCTGCAACCTCGTTCGGACCCTTGTATTCATATTTACTTCCTGAAAGACGAAGAAAGGAATTAAAGCAATGAAAATGGATTCCCATGAGAAATTGCCTGGTATCAACGGAAGAAGATTGAGACCTTGAGATAACTTTTCATTCTTGTACAGAGCGGGAAACTTGAATAAAACTCGAAAACTTTAATCCCTGCATTCCTCGGTAGTTGTGAAATAAAACAATTAATCCCACAGAAGAAGACAACGTGACTTAGAGCAAGACTTCATCGAAGAAAGTGAAACAGAGAGGCAACTTCTGCGATTGAAGCAGAGGAAGCTCATAAGAACTCGAGATTATTCGCAGACCCATTTAGAGAAACGAGCAATAAACCAGAGAAAACGAGAGAGAGAGAGAGAATCAGACACTCATAGAAGTTGAGACTTGAAGTTATCTTTCTGACCCATGTTTCCTCGTCTTTCAAGTTATCTTTCTTCTTGTGAATTAAGCGGTTTGAGGAAGAATGAGATGGGGGAGGCAAGGTTGTGACACGGTGACAGACACTGTCAATGGTGTCACGTAATACGTTAAGCTTTGCAAGATATAGAGAGACAGATGCGCGTCAAGCGCATTTTAGCATCATGTGTGACCACCACCGGCGCTCTGACGGTCTATGCCTCTACATCATGAATAAAAAAAAATCATGCTACATGCGCGTCTCTTCCTTTTCGGGTTACGTAACCAAGAAACCCTTCGTTCATATTTGGAATGTAACTTAAAAAAGATATCTTAACCGTTAGATGGAAATTAGAAATAATAAATCACAAAGTTAAGAATATGATTGAATCTACATCATACATGATGATACATAAAATTCAGACCTTGAAAATTTTAAAAATAATTAAAAAAATAATTTTTTCTTTCTTAATAGTTTGAATAACTAAAATTCTCGGAAAATCATAAATTAGAGAAAAATCTGTTGTTATATATTGACTTCAAGATCTATGAATCCTTGACTTGAATTTAAGAATGAAAAATAAGAAACAGCCAAGTAAATCTCTTATTTAGGAAGGGTATAATGGTATTTTTTTTAGGAAATAAATAAATGAGAACATAATTTTTTTGGGTAGAAATTTAATTTTTTATTCACACATGGGTTTTAATGCATGAATTGTACAGAATATTATGTAAATCAAAGTTAACCACGTGCGTTGCACGTGGAGAAGCCTAGTCATGACTCATGAGCCATTATATAAGTGTTTTTTTTTCTTTTTCTGGTAATTATATCTGTCTCTTATCATATGTTTGAGAGGAGGAAGAGAATCACTTCGCGTGTCTACTATCTTTGACCAATTCAAACAAAATTGGCACCATTAGATGGGAATCATCCGTGATTCGGAATCTCAACCGGTCAATCATGAAACAGGTTGTTAATTGTGATTTTGCTTGGAAACAACGTTGTGCATTCAGCAATCAAAGACCCAAATGCATTTTGAAGTCCAGAGCAAATCTAAACCATTGAGTGAAGTGTGCATTTAACGGTCTAGATTTGCTCTGTACCCCAAAATGCATCTGGATCATGCGCTACTAGAGCAGCATTGCTCAGAAGCAGAATCCTATTAATTGACTATGTTTTTTGATTTGTTTTTTGATGTAAGGTGATATTTACAACTAGTTAAAACAAATTAAATTATTTATATTATAATAAAAATATTTTTTAAGATTAATAATTAATATTGATGAATCATAATATTTTTCTCACAATTTCTAGGGAAAAAGAACAAAAAAGGATGAAAATGGGACAAACAATAGGAGGGATGGAGGGGGGAACAAGTATATGAAAGGGAGCTATCATGTTTGATGACGATGATGAGAGGACATGAATGTATGACATGTGATATTTATCTCCATATACTACCATCGCTTTCAGTATTAACTTGCCACTAATTGTTTTTTAAGCTGACTTAATTAATCCAAATTGGAAGGAACATTTGTTTATCTAATTGCTTTCATTATGGTTAAGCTTGGGTTGAAAAAAAAGAAAAAAAAGAATGATTTCATTAGTGTCATATCCGGTATTGAAATCTTGGTTAAGCGGACCAAGCTGCTTATCACTTGGACCAACCTCCGTGGCTCCATTGGTTGCATTTATGAATTTCTACATACGATTGGTTAACATTCTCTTTCATTTTTCCTAAAATGAAAAAAATACTCATTATTTGGACCGAATTTTTCACTTCTTCTGGAAAGTGAGTGAAGAGGTGACATTGTCTATATTTGTTTAGACAAACTATAAAGGGATTAAAGCCTTTGACACCGTAGAGACAATAGATCTGGTGGAGACGGCCAAACAGGTCCCTGTCTCTCTTTCATTATTCAGGTGATGTAAGAGAGTGAGGAGATGAACTATGCAAGTAGAAGAACAGGGATTCTCTATAAATCTCGATTAGGTTTTTAATAATCCATCTGGGCTGCTCGTATGATCTTCTCTTGATCCAATGTGCTCAAAGTCTCTGGTGCTGTGATTTAATTGGATGCAATGGCTAAAGCCCATTGGTTAGCAAAGGCCATCATAAATTCATAATAGGGAATCCTAAGCCCATTGCATTTAAATTTAATTAGCCTAATCAGTAAGCTTAATAATATAGTAAGCCAGCCTTAATTAGTGATGAGGATTAAACGAACAATTTGTGCCCTTAGTGTTCATATCTAACTAAGCTATGAATAAAGGTGGGTCCCTTTATTCAACAAACGGGGGTTGGTCCAAGTGGTAAGTAGCTTGGTCCGCTTAAGCAAGGTTTCGAAGGTTTCGGTATCGAAACCTTGTGGATGCAAATAATCCCCGCTGAGAGATTCACCCACCACAACCAGGTGTGCGACCCAGTCAAGGCAAAGCCTTGGAAACTGGGGTTGAGCAACCAAAAAAAAAAAAGAAACAAAAAAAAGGTGGGTCTCCTTTAAATATATGGTTGACAACTGACGAGTATGAAGGACACAATCCTCTACTAGGGGTATACCCATTCACCACACATTTAGGAGAGATGCCAACCTCTCACTATTGGCAAGGTGGACCAGAGGTGGATATACGTGTACCCTACTAAATACAAAATCAAATCACCTCCCAGTCGAGGGAATAAATATGTACTCCTCGTGACCCATTGGTGTTTCCATATCTAACTTTATAATAATTATTATTAGAGTTTTTTACGTGTGGGTCTCCACTTAGTGGACCAAAAATTAATGTTGGGTCCCTTTAGTGTAATATATTACATGTGGGTCCCAACCAGACTAACACAATTAGTCAACCGCGAGGATCCCAAGTCGTGGGGGACCGGGGAGGTAATACATTATGAGCTGAGACATACTGATTATTTAGAATACACCCTTTACTCTAGTACTCTTGTAAAGCATAATTGGCATTTATGGTTTATTTGATGCAGGATTGTGAGTACAGTAACAGTGCTAAATTGGGTGTGTCAAGTAACTTTCCCCTTTCCAGAATGAGAACAGTTTTAGCTTCGTTTGAGGATGTGCAAACCACATTAAATCTACTAAGAAAAGTCATTTTCGTTTTCATTTCAACTCATGTTCTCTTTGGTTGTTGCTCTAACAGCTAGCTATTAAGGTAGCTGGAGAATGGGAAGAATTAAAGGGAGCGAGTTAACATTTACCTACCCCAGTTGAGAATCTGATTAGTTTTGGTTCTCTCATTCGTATACACTACAGGACCACAGGTTGCAAAACTACTCAAGAAGCCATTGAGAAATTAAGGAAACGCAGAACACTGAACAATGCACATCTGCATATAGAACATAGTGATATGTTTAAGACTAATGCGTTGGAAGTTGGACCACCAGGAGCAATTCACTCGATCCCACAAGGCTATTGTTCTCGCAGAGTGCTCGTGCTTATATATATCAGAACTCCACCCAATCGATCAGTTTCAGTATTTTGTATTAAATGGCTTTAGAAACCCATTCCCAATGCACAGTCCATCTGTAGAATCATGATCAGCAAAAGAAAAACATTACTTCAGGGTCTTTCATGCCATGTCTCGTTCTGTATTCACACATGCACAACAGAACTGAGAAAACCGTGCCTTTTTTCAGAAAAAGAAGAATGGTTCTTTTCTCTCCCTCACGCTCATTTTCTCTAGAACATGCCTGGATATCAATTCTAGAATCTCATGTCGGGTAAAAAGCTTAAGCAGAGATAGATTCTGGGTCTGGGTGCTCATCCAAGCATCAGATTACCAAAACAAGTCATGTGTCACGGCACCAAAATGATTGTACCTCTCTCAACTCTTTTCTCTTAAATGATAAAAGGGAAAAGAAGAAATTATTGTACCACCTTCATCTTTCAGGAATCCTTTTCACTTCTCTTGTTCCATTTGAGGGTTCCATCAATTGAAATAATAAGGCACTACTTTACAAGTCAATCTGTATAATTAAACACTAAATGGGTTCTATATAACTTGTTAACTAGCTATAGATTCCTGAATCAAACTCCTTAAAAGCAATGATAATGATCAAACAGAGGCAAGGGTCCAAAGCTGCAAGCCTGCAACATTTCTTTTATTTGCAGAATGTGGACCTGGGCCTCTGGGTTTACTTTTGGTGTGGGCGTGAGACCTTAGAATTGGAAGTGGAGAAGGTGCAAAATTAAAGCAGACACAAGCAAAAGGGTAAAAGACCAATTAATTGTATTCAGTGCTGACTATGGACCTCTTTGTCTTGGGAATTGAAGTTGGTGAGGTTTCATCTCATCTCTAAACAACAAAACTGATAAAGATCTTTCCTTTGTGAGTGATGTCTCATCGTTGACTGTTCCTTATCTTTTCTATGGCTGGAATCAGTGATAAGGACCTCGAGTCATATAATTAATGAGCTTACAATAGAGCTTACCTGTTCATGGGTCACGTAAGTTCTGTCATGTTTGACTGTGTTAGGTCTATCTACATTGAATTTGAAGATTATGGAGTCATGATTCCAAATTTTCCTTCTTTTTCCCTTGTAGTTCCTTCACTTGCAGCCAAATGAATCCTCATGTTGACATAATCCATTCAATAAAATGGTTAATCTCAGCTAGCTAGAGAGCACCCATGCATGATGGGAACAACACAGCTAGCTAGAGAGCACCCATGATAGGAACAACAGTGCTATGTATAACCACAAATCAAAGAGTCCTTGTGCTTGTGGTCCATGCTGATGAGGGCCAGATATGCTTCTACTTTGATGAAGAACCAACCTCACTCACTCATATGAAACCTGCTACCAAACTCCACATCAAGAAAGATCCCATTTGTGGGAATTTCTTGTATAGCCAGCAATCAATCTTTTAACTATCAAGAAGATGACATCTTATATGCACATCTTGCTGGTATAGTGCCACTGACATTGTGTTGTATGTGGATGATCGCCCATGAATTTTTTTGGTCTTATTCGGTTGGGAATTTAAATTTCTCAGCTCAATCCTTGACCAAAGATTAAGAACATAACGTTGGGCCTGGGTTTTCAAAAATGTGATCCAATCAACCTGAACTGCACTTTCTACAAAGATCCCTGGAACTGGATCTGGGCTACTCTGGCAGGCTGGCCCAGGTTTCTGATCTCTCACATGAAGAGACACATATGGCTAGAGGTGTCAATGGTTCAGTTTGGGCTTAATGGTTTTGGGTTAAAAACACCAAGCTCATAAACGGACCATTTGCAAAATGACGGTTTTGGTTCAATGTGATTTGGGTTGGATCAGTTTTGAGATTATTACCTTCAAACTGATATTGTCCATTTAAAATTAAAAATTATATGGGTTTTGGGATCTTGCCTTTTGGGCTTAAGATCCCAATAAACCAATACCTTTAACTAGAGGTGTCAACAATAAAGTTTTGGGCGGTTTCGGGCTGAAAAATACCTAGCCTGAATACTATCCATTAGAAAAATAACAGTTTCAGGCTGGTTTCGGTTTGGTGTGACTTGGGTTCGGGCTAATTAACGGTTTAGACTCGGGTTGACTAACGGTTTATGGTTTGAAAGAAAAATAATAAGAAGAAACAATTGAGCGTCCTTCAGTAAAAGCCAAAATTCAATACTAAAAACAAAATTACTATCAATGAATTTTCATCAAAAAATAAAAAGTCATTCCATGTCGTAGAAAATCCACCACCTATAGAAATCAAGAACCTAGATAGTATCATAGTAAGTAGTAACATAGAGACTACAAGCTTATTCCTCAGACTCCACTGAATGGTCCTCCATAAACAAATCCTCAAACCAAAAATCCTTTTAAATTCCGTGCTATGATTGATTGTCTTGAAATTAGGCTCTCGTTTTGTGAGAATGTAGATTTTTCCCCTTCTATGAAATCCATTTTGTTTTTGGGTTGATATTTAGTTTGATATGCAAAATAAATAAATTTAGATTGGATAAGTATTTAGTCAAATTAAACAAACTTAATAAATTCAGTTGGACATTTATACTTAAGTTTTCTGATTGCCCCTTAAAAGTAGTAGAATGACTATTTGTTCTTTGATTTCATACTTAATTTTGTTTAATTGTTTATACCAACTACCTGGTGGTAATATGATGATTCAAATACTATTTAACGTAAAACTACAAAATGGGTTGCGGTTCTGTTTCGGGCTGTTGAGGACTCCACCACCCTCAACCCAAACACAGTCCATTAAGGTTTAGTTCGAGCAATAACATGCGGCATGCCAGTGCGATTTGGACTACAAATTGACACCCCTACCTGTAACTTATTTAACTTTTAAAGTGTAAAATTAACTTAGGACACCACCCCCACATCCCCCAGCCTAAAAAAAAAAAAAGAACAACAACAACTCAGGATCTTATTAAAAAGAACACATGAGATACCAATGTGAAACTTTTTTCTTGGTAGTGCAATGTAGAAACATAAAAAACTTTTATTTTGATGCAATTAATAAGCCAAGTTAGCTAGTTATAACAATGTGGTCTAATGGGCCACTAATGGGCTAGATACACTTGAAAGCCTTTTCAGCCCAAAACCATTTGGCCCCCTCATGTTTATCAACACTTTAAAGCCTTCTTTGGATTCTATTATTCCAGTCCAATAAGTCTCGATTTGGTTTGATTTGATTTAGACCGTAAAAAAAAAAAAAAAAAAAGGGTCTGATGGGCCACTAACGGGCTGGATCACGACCGGCCAAAGCAGGAGCACGGCAGCCCGGCCATACCCGTCCATACCCGTCCAATTAGTCTCGTTTGTTGTTAAGCAGAATACGCAGTTTGGTTCAGTCAAAAAATATATATATAACATTTCAAAAGACACCATCAAAAAAAAAGAAAAAAAGAATAATAATAATAAATTAAAAAAAAGAAAAGAAGAAAGAATAGACCATCAAAACTGATGAAGCATTTTATCTATATCTGCAATGACATGTACTTGCATTCAAATCAGGCTTTAGCTTTGCATATAAATCTGGATTAGGCTAAGCTAGGCCAGCTGAACCCTAAGCAGCCCAGCCCAGCCCAACCTTGTTTTAGTACTAAACTTTTAGTAGAGAATATAATAATTAACAAGCTCCAGGCATGCAAGGATTACAAATAAAGAGACTGCAGTTCCCAATAATATATATAAGCTGAACCAGTTGATGTGGGAGTTAGAGATAGGTCACTGCTATTCATTTGGTTCCACCATTTCCAAGATCAGCCGCTTGAGATATCTTCTGGAAGGCATCTTTCATGCATGAAACAAATATTTGGGAATTGATAAACTCCCTCTCTGTTCTCACCACCACCTTCAGCTTTCCCATATAACTCACAATAGTGAATATCAGACTCTGAAAAATCAAAGGTAGATTTAATTAAGTAATCTAATCATTCTGAAAATATATCATGAATGGAAGGACAAATAGTAGAAAACATCTACAGAAATTCACCTGAGGAACACCTGCCACAGTGTAGTAAAAGCTGCTGATAGGGTGATCAGCTATCACCATTTTCTGTGAAGGACCGATCAGACTAGATATTGAGATGCTTGTGTTCTTGAAGATGGCATGAAGATATCCTGCAGCAGCCTTATTGCAGGTACTCACCATTAAAATCCTTAATCCTTCTTCTTCTTCGAAAATTGAACTTTCAGAATAAGAGACAAAAGTTGAAAAGAGATCCAAACCTCTGGGCCTTTAATGCAGCTAATGATGTTGCATATCCTGCTAGTGAAGTAGAGAGACAATGAGTTTCTCTTTCGCCTTATTTCATCCTTAGCTTTGAGTATGAATTCCAAGGGATCTACATTGTTGAGGTTCTCACAAGATGTGGAGGGAAGTGCTACTTGCAATAAACTGAAATGGTTCCCCCATATTTGAGCTTTTAGCATCTCTGCAATGGTCTTAAACCCGCTTAACATTCTCGCATTCACAACCACCAATGCAGTCATGCGTGCAGCACCATTAGAGTCCTTCCCAGTTTGTTGCATGTACAGATGGATTGCATATGATATCACACCAGTCATCACTTCAGTCACAGTCGTCTGTTCAAGTTTACAAACACTTGCATGTATCAATCTTGACAAAGTAAAATAAAAAATGAAATAGCTTACCAAATGCCTCAAGCTTCAAGGTGAAGCAGAAATGAAGGATCCATTTTGATAAACCACCATATGTTTTTTGCTTTGAAAAACATTAGAATATTCTGATTGTTTCTGGAAGTAGAAACATATTTTTAGGCATAAAACTTGCTTCTGAAATAATATATTGTTGGAGAGTTTTAGCAGATTTCTTGTATTTAAAATATCAAATTCCCTGAATACCCCTCTCTAAACTCTTTTCACTTCAATTTAACTTGTACCTAACTTTTGCTTCGACAAACAAATACATCAGGTTGCATCAAGAACTGTTTATTAAAACAGAAAATTTCATCAATTTTAATTTACCATTCAAAAATCACCTGCAACAAAACAGTCTAATTAAACAAATTTACTACCAAATTTTTTTTCTCGAAGTAAGAAACATTAAAATAATGTAACTTGAATGGTGTAAGTGTAAATTTGCGACTTACTCGTCCAACCTTGTCCTGAACTTGGCGTATTTGGTCAAGAGAGAAGGTAATGGACGAGATGGAAATGGGCTCAAACTCCACATCAACCTTCCCCGACCGGATCACAGTCTTGTCATCCTCCAACAAGGTAGCCTGCAACAAGCTCAAACCAGAATCTGTAATGGTATTAATGCACAAAGAAACAAAGCTCCTCATTCTTGACCACCTTGATAACCCTCCTCCGATGGGTCTAGGTGTAAGTTCAGGCAGAGTCACCGGAAGTGATGGATCATCTGCTCTCTTATAAATGGAAAACAGAGCACTCATGAGAGAATATCCATCTCCAATGGCATGGCTAAGCTTAAACACAACTGTTGCCTTTGCAGTGCTTGTTGGGTACATGAAGGTATGGACTTCCCATGGAGGTCGAAGACCTTCTGAGATTGGCTTCATGACTATCTCTGATACATAAGCATCAAGAAGAGAGTCATAGTCTTCCAAGGATTGGCCAAAGGTTGGGAACGTTGGAAAGAATATATGGTCTTCAATTGAAATCTCAACCTTCTTCCACCTCTGCACACCCTTTTCGTCAGTGACGATGATGGAGGAGAACCGATCGTTGATGGGTATGAAAACTTCGCAGAGAAACTCAACTATCTTAGATTTTTCAGCAGGTGTCTCCAACTCAATCACCATTATTATGGGAATCGAGAGAGTTGAACTGTTGATATATTGTGAAAGAGGACTAAGAGGAGGGAATCTTTCTGCGTCCATGAAGGGTTGTAATTTTTCTCTTTCTTTCTTTCTTTCTGTTAGCACTTGTTCTCTTGTAGGAGTGGTGCGAAAATGCAGAGATAGATTGATCTTGAAGAGTTGTTATAAATGACAGAGGAAAGCAACGTGCTTAGGCACCGAATGATCAACAGTGTGAAGATGCTTTTTGGTGACCTACTTCAAGTTTTCCTTGCTTTTGCTGTCGTCAGTTGTATCAGAATTTCCAAGTTTTGACGTGTGAAAAGAAGGCATGGTTACAGATGAAAGTTATTGAACATCAATGTTCGAAATGTCGACCCATGTCGCCATGTCCCCCCAGCTACGGAGACATGGGCGACATATCGCCGAAAGTCGACCGACTTTTGGTAGGGGTTCGATGAAAAATCGAACCCCTGTTTCGAAGGGTATTTCAGGTCATTTTGACCTGAAATTTGACGTGTAACCTAATTTGAGGCCAATAAACACATTGGGAGTGTTATTTTGACCTAAAACATCACCTAACCTAAAGTTTATAATTGGCACATGTCCGGCTATATGCGGGCAAAACTGGAAGTTTGGAAATTTCATATAAACTAATGTAAATATGCAAAGAGAACACAAATACACTAACACAATTAGTAAAGAAATGTACTAAAGTTTACAATTCATTATACAATTATGTTGAGTATGGTTCATGCTTCACATATTGTTGCCGACGGACACGGGGTCCCTATGTCCCTTTGGCAAAAAGTGAACAAAAAATCGGCGAAAAACAAACGAAAGGCTGTTATATATTCAAGATGTAGCGATATATCATGATTTTTCGGCGATATATCGCCGACATATGGTAAATGTCGTGTCGCTGGGGGGAGTCGTGTCGCCCCCCAGCGACAGGGCGATATATCGCTCGATATGCATATCGAACCTTGTTGAACATACAACACTGTGTTGCCAACAGTCGAGACCGACCAATGGATGAAAGTCGTTGCATGATTAACTTGCAGCACTCTGCTGCCAAATGGGAGTCTAGATCACCTCCAAGTCTCACCTGATGCTTCTCAACCATATAATAACAATGTGACTAATTTTGAATACTGAGAAAATGGATTAAAAATGGGACTCACCCATTTATATGGTAGATAAGCGTTATTAGGGGAGCACATGATCTTGACTAGCTCTGGAATCTTTCTTTCTCTTGTGTGGATGTAAATAATTTTGCCAAAAGCACGATAAATTCCTTATTGATATCAGCATGGTAAAAAATTCGAGGGAAACTCAAGTTTCGACCCGGTGAAAATGGGAAACTTAGGTGGAACTTGAAAATTTCGAGAACCGGGACTTTTCCATACAAGTTCAACATCAAGTTCGCGGTTTAGGTTTTTGGGGTGGGATATGTTTAGCATTGGTATAAGATGCTTTGTTGTATTTGAAAAATCATGTGTTGTCATTCATGTACATAACATCATGTGGTTGTCCGTCTTTCTTACTATTAGCACTAACATTCAATATATATTTCTAACTTCAAAATGTTGACAATGGTACAACTTGTGTTAGGGGTGCCGGTGGATTCATCCTTGGCTGGGACTCATGCTTGTAACATCCTCTCCTCCAACCACGACATGACATCCCTGCTTTTTGCCTGGTTGTCGGTTAATCGACAACTATCTTTTGCGGTCATCAATATGCTTAGGTAGATACCCTGGGATCGCCTTTGATGAGGTCCCGTGGGGGGTTTTGGGGGCATGAAATAAACTTGATTTGGGGCTACATTTCGGAGTCCCAGTTCCCAAATTCCCGTGATTTCCCAAGTTTCGATTTCCGAGTTTTCCCAAGTTTCCCGATTTCCCCGTTTGGGTTCTTTTCTCTGACCAGCTGGGTGGGGGGGGGGTGTTGGGGTGTTGTTGGTTTGGGGGTTTTGGTCCTCTGTTTCGTTTGCTTTTCCAAGGGAATTTTGGTGGAATTTTCGATGGAATTTTGTTCTATGGATATCAGTATGTTTTACTAGTGTTCATCTTTGTAGTTTGTGCATCCAATTTCCAAAACTTGTATGGGCTACAGTCACAACTGATTAAAATTTAATCGTTCAACTCAAGAGATTGCACTGGAACTAGCATACTTTTACTGAAGAGTGGTCTTGCAAACGAAAAGAAAATTGTTACTAATGAGTTCCAATCGATAAACGTCATGAACTCGAATAGTGTAGAGGAAAGACGTAATGTAGAGTCTAAAATCTGAAGCTACATCAAACAGGAAACTGTCTCCTTCGCGAGTCATTGGTTGGGTACCTGCAGCCGCAGCACAACAATTTTCTTCGTTCAGTCTTCTCTGTCATTTCTGTAGGGATGATTAGGCATGGAAAGGGAAAAAGTTTGGTCAGTCCTAAATTAGGGAGATGAGAAGATTTGAAGCTTCAAAATGAGTCTGGTTTCAAGTTCTGAAGCAATCAATTGAAGATGTGGGGTTCTGGGTTCTCTGTTGGGTGAGTTACTGTGAATTTGGTGTGTACCTTAAAAATGAAAGTTGAAAGAGTTAAACTCACTCATTAAAAGCTAGATTACAGAAACAAGAACCCTGATGATGCTCTCCAAGGCTAGCTAGTACCTATGTATCACTCTCCACTTTCTCTGTAGTATACAGAGGCATCCCAGTAGGCGTTTAGCTTCAGTGTTGCGTAATTAATGTACAATTTTGAGCTGCCAACGGTTTGGATCAACTTTTGGTGGTGGTTTTGGTTTTTTTTGATTTTCGTGGTGAAGTTCAAAAAGTATATAAAAAAAATTAATAATAAAAAAAATCAAAACACGGGAATCTCGACCACCAAAAGTGATCCAAACTATTGGCAGCTCCGTTGTGTAATTAATGCGCAGCACTGAAGCACAATGCTCCCAGTAGTTCTCTCCATAAAGATGCATGACACACCCTCTAAGGCAGCAACAAATTACAAACTCATTGTCTTAGCTCATAAGCACTGTCATCATGATAGTCAAGTCGTCGGATCTAAAATTTCGGTCAGTTGATTGAAATCTCATTCCGTCCGTGTAGCTCAACTGAAGCAAGGTCCGCTTTTTTATTTTAATGAAGTTTCCAAATCTCGACTCGTACAAGGGAGGGAACCACTTGTTCTGCCTTCTGCATCCTCTCTATCCGACATCCTACCGCTTTTCTTTTCTTTCCTTTTTTTTTTTTTTTTTTTTTTGTAAACGGTGGGTTAGTAGAGCGGTTAAAAGCCCAGATTCCCATGGGGAGGTCTTGACATTTCATTTATAGTATTAAAAAAAGCACTAGTACAAAAAAAAAAAAAAGTCCGCTTTTTTACTGTGCTGAAAATAAAAACCTATTTAATACTCTTTCATATCCAAGATCAATAAAAATGGAAACACCGTTATTATTATTTTTTTAATACGGTTTGAAGGTAAGTTAAAGAAAAGAAATTGAAAGATGAAAGGGCATTTTGATAATAAAATGATGGTGTGTCTTTGATTGATTTTTCATTTTTTATGCCATTGGAAATCAAACAGAAAATGTCATTTTATTTGAACTAACAATGACTTGGATCAAACCTCAAGAGGTGCAAATTAAAATTATTGGTATTATTTTTGCTCTTTCTGTTATTTTTTGATTGATACTTTATACATGAGATAGCCAATACCAGAAAGGTGTCAACTTACTTGTATCAACATTGAACAGTGGTAGTGACAGGTCCATAGCTACCTCTTCTATAAAAATAAAAAAATAAAAAACATATCTTTTTCAGTGAGACAATAAATTTTATTTGGCAAAATCCTTCAGGTATTTTTCTTTACCTTGATGTGGTTTGTTGATTTTGTGTTCAAATTCAAAAGTTATAAAGTATGAAGTTTCTCTCTTATAAAAAGTATGAGAAGTTTTTCTACCAAAAAAAAAAAGTATGAGAAGTTTCACCAAACAAAGAAATTATGAAAAGTATTTGCTTGGGCTTGGACCTTAGGACTGATATGGGGGGGCCCAGGCCCAGGCCCAGTATAAATATAGGTTTATCTCATAACATTTCCACAAAGCACAAATCGTTTACGGTTTTTTATTTTAATTTTTATGACGTTTTTAAACGCTCACTGATCCTAAGGGTGTTTATTGAGGATCTACAGAGTTTAAAACTAACATCCTTAATTAAAAATTTACCAACTAAATACTTATTAATGGGCTAACATCATTGTGAGCAAAAAAAAAAAATTTGTTTTAATTTTTGGATAAGATGCGAATGACCTATATATATATATAGTAGGAAAAGAAAATGCTCTCCTTCAAGTGCACACAAAAATTTGTTTTAGTTTTTGGATCAAATGTTCAGTTTATCCAACGGTTAAATGAATAGCATTTAGACCCACAAAGAGCTGGACCGTCAAATTTATAATATGCTTTAAAATATCTAATGGTCCAACTCTTTGTACATTGATCGAGATTTCATTCATCCAATGATTGAACAAATGAATGCACAAGGAAACTTGGAGGATGTGACGAATTTTCTTAAAATAGCTTTTGTTTGGCAAGCAAAATCTACAAACATTGAGTTGCAGAATTCATTTCCTCTCCTCTCTTAAGGTTGGTGATGGTTGGCTGTATCCGAAGTTACAGAGTTAATGCTTGAGTCCAGTTTCTTATTATCGGTAAAAAAAACATTGAATGAATTACGTACTTAGTGGAATGGTTGATAACCTCACTTTTCAGGGAAAAAGTCGAGACTTAAATGTTTGAGTCCAGTTTCTTATTGTCAGTCAAAAAAATATTGAATGAATTACTTAGTGGAATGGTCGTGGATTCAACCCTAAAAGAAGAAGAATCTAACATGGTATCATTTTCGTGGCCAATAAATAAGGGTGGAACATGGAAATTACAATTATTTTCCGACACCATTTCCTTATATTCCACAGTTTTTCGGGCCACCAGTTTCTGAAACTCCATTATTGCTACACTATCGATAATATAATTTGTCTCTTAGGTAGAGACGATTTCAAAAAGTTAAAAAAAGCTGTTTATCCCTTTATTGAAGCATCTTTCGATATTCGAATCACTTTTAACACAGGAAAAATACAACAGAATGAAACTCAGATCACTGAGAAAAGATCTAGTAATCACTAAAACACTTCGCATCCAAATTAATAATTATGTGGTTTACATAAAAAAAGACATTCCCATTCCAATTTTGACACTATGGTTGCTTTTATTTAATTGAGAGAACTACGAATGATCTTAGTTTGATTTTTTCTGGGTATCAATTCCAAAAGCTGCTTCACTGATGTTTTCATAGGCTTCATGCATACATGAAACGAACAGCCGGCAGTTGAGGAAAGCCTTCTCTGTCCTCACCACCACCCTTAGCTTTCCCATATAACTCACAATAGTGAATACCAAGCTCTGCAACCCAAACCACAAACCAATATTAGATACTTCAATTCTTTTGACCACCCATATATGTGTCAAATGAGACGTAAATTTCATTTTACAGCAAACCACTCTCACTGAGAGATCTTGAGTTTTAGCCTCAAGAACAGCACCTTCCCCCTCTACCCATCCCTTTGATTAATCAGAGGAAGAAAGTAAAAATTAAGATGGATATATAATACCTGAGGAACACCGGCCAAGGTGAAATAGAAACTGTTAATGGGATGATCTGCTATGATCATTTTCTGGGTTGGCCCAACCAAGCTTGACATGGTAACGCTTGTGTTATTCCAGATTGAGTAGACATGCCTTGCAGCCGCCTACAGAAGAGATATATCAAAATTTTGTCTTCTAAGATTTGATTTTTAGAATAAGTTATGAGAAAGATTGTCATAATGAAAGAAGACTGACCTCAGGTCCTCTTATTTTCCTGAAAATTCCCAATATTCTTTTGGTGAGATAAAGAGCCATGGAATTCCTTCTCCTTCTCATCTCTTCCTTAGCTTGGATCACGAAGTCCATGGGATCCATGTTCTTGAGATCCTTGCACTTGGAAGGAAGCATTACATGCAAGAAGCTAAAATGGTTTCCCCATATGTTAGCTTTCAACATTTCTCCCACTGTGTTAAACCCCTTCAACATCCTCGCGTTCATCACAACTATTGCAGTCATACGCTCGCCATCGCTAACATTTCCTATCTTGTTCATGTACAGTTGGATCGCGTATGATATCACCCCTGTCACCACTTCATTCACTGTCTGTTGATCAAGTTCAAATTACTTAACTCAATTTCAAAGCATAAACGTCTAAGTAGAAACAAAGAATTTGAATTCAAACACACATGAATTCAAGAGATATGGATCAATGATTGAAGAAGTACTTACTCCTCCAACTTTGGACTGGATACGTTTAAGTTCGTCGAGAGAGTAGACAACACTTTGAACTGAAATGGGTTCAAACTCAACTCCGGGATTGGCCGATCGAATTGCGGTTTTGCCGTCTTCCATGATTGTTCCCTGCAACACGCTCCAAGCTGAATCGGTGAAAGTATTGATACACATAGAAACAAGGCCTTTTATTTTCTTCCACTTGCTCACACCTTTGGGTATTCTAGGGGCAACATCAGGGAAAGTAAGAGGAAGATCAGGGTTATCAGCTCTCTTATGGATGGAAAAGAGAGCAGCCATGAGTGAGTAACCATCTCCAATGGCATGGTTGACCTTAAAGATTAGGGTTCCTGCAGCGTTGGTTGTTGGGTACATGAAGATATGAACTTCCCATAGAGGCCTAGTGCTTGGTTGTGGTTCTAAGATTATCTTGGATAGGTACTCTTCCAAGATATCATCATAGTCTTGTGATGATAATCCAGTGGAGAAGGTGGGCACAAAGATGTGATCATCAATCACAACATCGACCCTCTTCCACCTTTGGACACCTTTCTTGTCGGTCACAACAATGGAGGAGAAGCGTGAGTGGATGGGAATGAAAACATCTCTAAGAAAATCAAAGGTTTGAGATCTGGAAATGGGTATTTCAAGCTCGTACACCCCTATTATGGGAATTGAAAGAGCTGAGCTATTGATGTATTGAGAAAGTGGGCTAAGTGGTGGAAATCTTTGGATGATTTCTTCTTCTTCTTCTTCTTCAGTTCTGAGTAGTGCTTGTTTCTGCTGCTGCTTAGACAGTGTAGCCGCCATTGATCACTCCTCCTTTTGATTAGGTGCCTTTAGCTAGCTCACTTTTGAACTAGTAATGATACCAAAGAGGAGTATCTTTTCAACTCATGGTTGCTGGTTGCAGCCTTTTTATAAGCATTTTGCAGTGACGTGTACGTATGGATTTGATCTATACAAAAAAAAAAAGTATACGTATGGATTTGTGAATTGTTACATCAATTGCATTTTTTTCTGTAAGTTTTCAACTTGATGATCAACTTGAGAACTGAAAGGTATTTGTATGGATGAGCTTTAATTCCTTTTTGTGATGGGCTGCCTAAAGAGCATTGGCTAGTAATCTAAACTGGGCCATTTTTGTATTTAGCTTATGGACCTGCAAACAACTGGGGTCTGCTCTTGTCTGTTGTGACAATTGTATTGTTGCATGACTGCATCTGATAATGCAAATGCGAATGTACTTCGATCGTTTCTGTTCTGTGGGTGCCTGGCCTACCCCTTTTGTTCTTGCGACCTATAGTAGTGGAGGACACTCAGCTTTGTCCTCTCATTTTAACTCAGTGTTATCTAGCTAGTAATATTTCTATTTTGTCTCTAGCCCAGAAGGCTCATTCGGTTAGTTGGCTGTTTGGCCTATTTTCACTCCTTTGTTGCTGGAGTTATGCACTCTTCTTGCCATGAGCTAAGCAATGAAGTTTTTCTGTTTCGAACCTCAAAAAAAAAAAATTTGTATGATTGCATATACATGTATCAATTAGTGCAGTTTGCTGCAGACATAGTTTGGATTTTTCTCAAGGATATTTTCATTCACCCACTGTTTCTTCTGTGGTTGCTAGTGTTCTATGAATGCCATTCATGATTTATTTGTTCACTGCAGGTTTAGCCTCTCCAGTTCTTACTACTAGGGGTGTTTGTAAAGCTATGTGAATGGGAAGATTAGAGATTCTTATAATAGCTTTGTTTCAGAGATTCTTATTTGTGGCTGATGATCTCCAAATCCAATTAGGACTTCTCCCTCCTTTAATTTTTTTTCTTTATTTTTTAGACTATTTTGTATTCGTATTTCAATCTCTAATTAGTTCTAAACTATGAATTGTAAATCTATAAGTACCCTCTACCAAAAAAAAAAAATTTATAAGTACCCTTAGGGTGAATGAATGAAATCAAGATTTTTGGAATGTAATATTATCTCAATTTCCAACAGTCCATGTTGTACTACATGATCCCTAAAGGGGTCTCTAGACAAATCTATTTTCACTGATTTAAAACCCTCAGTAGTCACAAGATGATTTTATAACAAGAAAACTATAACTGTCAAAATAAAATGGATAACTTAAACACTTTGAAGTGAAGTTCTACTGAAGTTCTGTTATTTCATCCAAGAAAAAAGAGATCTCAGGAAGTTTAGGTAAGTTTTAGAAGGATCAAATTTAAAATGTTCTAAAATGTCTATTTATTTTTTTGTCCTTTATTATTTTTTCGATATACAAAACAATAATTAGACAATGACAAGAGAGAAAAAGGAACAAATTGATTTATTAGAGCAACCGCCCCTAATTTATTAGACAACGTGAATATCATTGCAAACATTCCTAAACGTTATACATGACAAGAAATGTCATAAGGGGGCTGAATCAATTTATTAGAGCAATCACTTCTGAGTGAGTCAATTTCTATTGGCATGAAAATAACGTAAATATCACTCCCGACCTAGCTAAACATCATATAGAATGAATGTGTTCAAAAAATTGACAACTTGCCAATTACTTATTTTCATATTTGAATTGTCCTAAAAATTAGTGTGTAAATTATTAACTATTCATCTTTTTTTTTTTTTTTTCTTTCCTTTAAATACATAACACCATCTGAACAATGAGCAACAAGCATTCAAAAAGAAGAAGATCAAATTCTAGTAGCAAAAATGTTTGGAATATTTATGAAACAAGATAAAAGAGGGCACAACAACACATATCGAAGCAGAAGAAAATCAAATTCCAGTAATAACATAGAACAAGCATTTAATTTTTATTTTTTTTAGGTAATCTAGTACAAGCATTTATGTAGTGAGACAAAAGAAACCCATCAACTTAAAGGCCTCTATATTAATCTTCTACAAAAGAATCAGAATCATTTTTTTAGGCAATCTCCAGGTATGCTCTTTGAGTAAATCATTTGATCCGGAGAATCAATGAAATCGTCTAATCCATTCGGATATGCATGCAAATCTTTTGATTATATGAAGTGCCATTAAATTTTTATCTTCTTTTATCTATTCGCTCCTATCTATTTACACCATTACTAAACATCATGTAATGAAGGTGTTCAAAAAGTTGACAAGACCATTACTTATTTTGAAATTTAAATTCTCCTAAAAATTCATGTGTAAATTATTATTAAGGAAAGTGGTTATTGAAAGGTTCTAGAAAATCATACCATTAAATTTGGCGGGATTAAATCTGAATCATTTAATTTAATTCAATACATTTAATGGTAGGATTTATTTACACAACCGTTCAGCCATATTTATGCCTTATTATTATTGAATCCGGATCAGCGACCCCGTCGACAGCTTACCACCACAAAAAACAGCGGGGGCCAGGGGTGGTGATGGGAGTGTTTTCTTTTCTTTTCCTTCCAGTGTGGGGCCCACCATTTTTGTGGTGGAAAAACCGTCGGAGAGCACAGAGCTAGATTCATTATTATTATTATTATTTTACTTTTATGTCTAGATACATAACACCATCGGAACAACGAGCAACAAGCATTAAAGAGAAGAAGACTAAATTCTAATAATAAGAAAGTTGGAGCATTTATGAAACAAAATAAAAGAGACTCAACAACAAGCATCGAACCATAAGAAAATTAAATTCCAGTAACAACATTGTAATTGCATTTATTTTCTGTTGGTAACCTAGTACAAGCATTTGTGTAGGTAGCAAGAAGAAAGAGGACCCATCATATCATATCAATCTTCTACAAATGAAACAGAATTAGTAAGAAAACCAAAAATTACTTCGAATGCATGTATACCTTAATTAAAAAAATAAAATAAAACCCGACCCTGATTAAGCTCAAGAACATATCAGCAAAATTAGATATTTGGTTAAGGACGGACGACCTGCAAGACTTACAGAGGGCCCATAAATCCCCATTGTCTGGATTCTTAATTAGGTTCAGATTGGTATCAATAATGATCAATCTGAACTCTTAATGGAATGTATAGTAGGAACTAATTATAAAGAAAAAGGTCTTAGAACCAACTTATTAGAGCAACCACCTCCACCCCCATGAAAGCCAATTTCTTTTGGAATCTCGCTCTAGACTTAGCTGAGGATCGATCGATCATATATGACAATAAATGTCATAAGGGAGTTGAACCAATTTATTAAAAGCAAATAGCTGAGGATCATATATGACAATAAATGTCTGAGGGAGTTGAACCAATTTATTAAAATCACTCTCGAGCAAGTCGATTTTTATTGATCATATGAAAACAACATGAATTTATTACCCAAACAAAGAAAAAAAAACAACATGAATTTCACTCCAAACCTCCCTGAATATCACATATAACAAGAAATGTCAATCCAATAACTACCTGAAAATTACTAATTGTGAGATTTTAATTGTCCTATAAATTCACGTAAAATTAGTAATTATTAAAAAAAAATTTTCATTTAGATACACAACTATTAGGATTATACCTGACTACGAAGTGGATATAGAAAGAAGCACACAAGAGAGACAAGAGATTTATTTGGTTCAATCAAATGATCTACGTCTAAGGATGAATTCTAAGGACTCAAGGCACCTTGCACTAACCAAATTAATATCAAGGGGTTACAAGAGTAGAGTCTTCGCACTCTCACTCTCGCAAACCCAAACACTCAAATAAAGACCACCAAAACCCTAGAGCATTACACATCTGAATGCCCTAATGAAAATCTCACCTAGCACAATGAACAACAGCAAATCCATGCTCCATCCATGTTAAACCAAGGGCAAATCCACCATCGAACAAGAGAGAAACCAAGTGTTGAAATCCTCGCAAAGACGACAACGAAATCATATTTCAAAGCTGAAATCGAGTACGGGGCATTGGTCATCGGCAGAGTCCGAGATAATGTCAAAGATTCGGACTTATTTTAGTAATCTCTTCACCACTTCTCATCCCCAATCCCCTTTATATTTTTTATCAAGCTTTACACATTGTGTGTCCCATGATGATAATGTTAGATTATGTAGAGACTTTTCTAGGGAACAGATTAAATATGCTTTGTTTCAAATGAAAGGGAAAAAGTCTCCAGGAATGGATGGTTTTCCAGCTCGATTCTATCAGAAAAACTGGGATATTTATAGGGGAGGACTTCGTTAAGGGCATTCAACATTTTTTTGATAGGGGCTTTTTATTAAAAAGTTTGAACAACACCATCATTTCTCTTATTCCCAAGAGGAAACACCCTCAAGAGGTTGGCCATCTAAGGCCAATTAGTCTTTGTACTGTCCCTTATCGAGTTATTGCTAAATGTTTAGCTAACCGTTTGAAAGTTATTTTGCCCAACATTATTAGTGAAACCCAGAGTGCCTTTGTTGCTGGTCAATCCATTTCTCACAATGTGTACTTGGCACATGAATGTCTTCACTTCATGAAGACCTCTACCTCAAAGCGTGGTTATTTTGCTTTGAAACTCGACCTGTGTAAAGCATATGACAAGTTAGAATGGGGTTTTATTGAGGAATGTTTGAACTTTTTGGGGTTTCAGGCACAGTGGGTGAGGTGGATAATGCAATGCATCACAACCGTTACTTTTCAAATTAAAGTTAACGGTCAATTATCGGAGCCAGTGGTTCCAACTCGGGGCATTCGACAGGGCTGCCCTCTCAGTCCCTATATTTTCATTCTCTGTCATGAGGCTTTGTCTAGGAGATTAAATGCAAATATTGGTATCCCTAGGTTGCCAGGATTGCGAATATCTCGACATAGTCCTGTTATTAACCATCTTTTTTTCGCTGATGATTGTATGATTTTTTTGTCCTGCAAGTGAATACAATGCTCATCATATAAATTTTATTCTTCAGGAATACATGCATGTTTCTAGACAGCATATTAATTCAATGAAATCTTCTGTGGTGTTTAGTAAAGGTACAATTTTGAATGTTCGGAGAGCTGTCACTTCTATTCTTCAAATTGCTGAGGTGAGTTCCCATGGTACATATCTAGGTTTACCATCTACTTTTGGTAAATCTAAAACTCAAGTGTTTGCTTCTTTTCGGGAAAGAATGGCTAAAAAGTTGGCATGTTGGAAAGGTAAGCTATTATCAAGTGCTGGTAAGGAAATTCTAATTAAAGCAGTTGCTCAAGCTCTTCCAACTTATGCAATGTCTAATTTTTTATTCCCAAAACAGGTAACAGATGAGTTATCACAACAAATTAGACTTTTTTGGTGGGGCAAGGGCTCTCAAAAGGGTATTTCTTGGGTATCATGGGAGAAGCTCTGTAACTCAAAAAAGCATGGTGGTTTAGGGTTTCGTGATCTCTATTTTTTCAATAGAGCTTTATTAGCCAAACAAGCCTGGAGATTACTTCAGAATCCTAGTTCATTGTGGGCCAAGGTTATTAAATCTAAATATTTTCCTAATGATGATTTTCTTGATGCTAGGTGTGCGAAGGGCTGCTCTTGGGGTTGGCGGAGTTTACATGTTGGGAAAGAAGTTCTTAAAAAAGGTTTGATTCGAAGTATTGGTAATGGTTACCAAACAAAGGTATTTTCTGACCCTTGGATTCCTGAGTTACCTTTGAACCGTATTTGGAGAGTTCCACCCTCTGGCAGTCCTGTATGGGTTGGTGAATTAATACATTGGCCCTCAAGATCTTGGGATACCTTTAAATTGCGGCTTTGGTTTTCGGTGCCTGAGATTAGTGCAATTCTTAGGATTCCTATTTTATCTGAGATTGTGCAGGATAGATGGATGTGGAAGCATACTCGCACAGGTACTTTCACTGTTAGATCTGCTTATTTTATGGAGTTAAATGCCTCTTTGGGCTTATCTGCTAGAGGCACCACTTCTGTCTCTCTATCTTTTTGGTCTACACTTTGGAAAATTCATACGCTTCTTAAGATTAGATCAGTTTCTCTGGAAAGTAGGTCATAATGCTTTACCTACAAATTTTCTTTTGTTCCAAAGAGGTGGTTGCTATACTCCTTTGTGTCTTTATTGCAAATGTGCCCCTGAATCAATTGTTCATATTTTATTTCATTGTCCTTTTGCAAAACTGTGTTGGAAGGTCTCTCCCCTTCGGTTGGATACAGATCTTTTCCATGGCCATGACATTGTGGACTGGTGGAACTTTATTGAATCACTCTTTCAACATTCTGATAATTTAGATTGGGTACATACTATATGGAGTGTAGTAGCTTGGTTAATTTGGAAGGCCAGGAATGTTTATCTATTTGAAGGGCGTGAACCCAGCATTAATACTTTTCTTTGGTATCTAAATGGTTTGTTGCAGGATATTAGCGGTCACTTTATTGAGGATGTTTCTACATCGGCCACAACTGAAGTGTTGGATCCTCCTATCGTCCTATGTTGATTGTTTCATCAGGTGTATTATTTAATGATGTGTATCCACAAACGACAAATGTTGATGGTATCAATTTTTTTCATGTATTCTCAAATGGTTCATGGGACTCCACAACTTCTCGTAGTGGTCGTGGAGGGATTATCAAGACATCCTCTGGATCATTTATCGCTGCTCGTATGAAAGCAAGTTGGGCTTTATCTGCACCGCAAACGGAGCTGGAAGCAATGTATGACATCCTTCAAATTACTTCTAATATAGGGATCAAGAATATCAAGTTATTTTCTGATTGTCAAGATGTGGTTTCCAGTTTACATGGTGCTTCTAGTACTTTGGATTGGAATTGTTCAAACTTAGTTCAACTCATTAAGAACTTTTTGTTGGGATTTGACACTTGTGTAGTATTACATATTTCGCGAGCAGACAATGTTTCTGCCGATATGTTAGCTAGAGGTGCTCGTCATTTGGGTATGTCTAAAGTTTGGTGGATGCAGCCACCACGATGTCTTGATCCTTTGTACTCTGTTCCTACTGGGAGGATTTCTCCAGACTTGTTTCTGTGAATGAATTTCTTTTTTTGTGTTTGGCCAAAAAAAAAAAAAGAAATCCTAAAACCAACTTAACTCTAGAGAGCAACCGTAAACCCAAGAAACCCAGGAAGACAAAATGAGAATTGTAATAAAACCCATGGGTAAAACAAGCAATATACTAATATACATAAAGCCCAGAAATGACTCAAATGCCCTTACAAATTATTAGAGATGACAAGACAACAAACTTTGAATGAAGATCCACCCAAACATTGAATCAGAAGAAGTTGAAACATTTATGAAGCAAGACAAAGGCGGACCCAACAAGAAGTTTCGAAAAGAAATTCAAATTCCAGAGTATATATATCAGTACTCAGTACATGAAATTTAGAGAATGAAGATTTCGTAGAGATTTCATGCAGTAATAGTAAGACTTCGTACAGAAGTAGATCAAGCAAGCCAGTAGTTCTCTGATCAAGCAAACCTACTGACATATGATACAATTTACCTTGCTGTTGGCTGCCTATATCAATCTTCGACCAAAAAAAAAAAAAAAAAAAAACTACAACTAGTGAGAAAACCAAACCAAAACTACTTCAGATGTATACTTGGGTTTTTATCTATATCTTTCATAACCATTCTAAAACCGTGAAAATGCTTCCAAGTTATATATATATTTTTTGGTGGTCCTATCACAATTTTCCATGAGCTAGCTAGCTGGGTTGGAGTTAGTCTGTCTTTGTTGCTGCCACTCTTTTGGATCTTAGTTGATGACAGTGTCGATATCTCTAAAAGAGACCCACTCTCATACAGCCAGCCCAGTGATTATCGATAAGTACTGGTTGATTGATTGATATATATATATATATTCTAAGATGAATATATAGCATGCATGTGAGGTAGATCCAAAATGACACTGCCATGCACGACTTTTTTGTATAATCCAAACTATTCTTTCAAATCTCAACCAGAAGATGAAAATAATGGGAGCATGTATTGTATATATTAATAAGCAAGACCATCCCTGCTTCTTCTTCTTCCTTGCTTCTCGATCGCTTGTTTTGCCTATGGTTGGAATTTAAAATTGTGGTCTGAGATTCGATCTCAACTGCCTTTTTTGTATTTTTTTGGTTGGTCGGTGTAGTTCAAAAAAAAAAAAAAAAAAAGGCAAAATGAAAAAGTGATCGAGATTGAAACTCGACCACAAGTTTTGATCTTCACCAGTCGTAGCTCAGCTCAGTGTTGCACAATTAATCCACAAGAATCGGACAACTAGTAGAGAACTATGGAGGACCCAATGATCTATGGATCCAACATCACATCAAAAGGTTGAGGTCTATTTATAAGTCACATCAAATTTTTTTTTTTATTTTTAATTTATCACAACTTTTTTATATGATCTATAAATGGATTTCAACTATTTGATGTGATGTTAGGAAACATGTCACACATTTAACTAAAAGATAATAGATAGTTCATTTTTGATAAGGAAATAGACTGGATAAATTTACAAGCATTTATATACCCAATTGCTTGTATGTTAACAATACTACCCACTGGTTCATAAATTGCCTTTATTTGTTTCATTAGGTAGAACTTGAAGGTCATGGGACAAGGCTTCAAGCTAACACACACATTTCTCACTCGTACGTTATTAAGAATTGAGGAATCTACATATTTGGGACCTCACACAGACCATCGAATTTGTAATATTTCTCCCTCGAAGCTAAAACACAAATTTCTCACTCTTACATTATTAAGAATTGAGGAATCTACATATTTGGGACCTCACACAGACCATGGAATCCTTAATATTTATCCCTTGAAGCTAACACACACATTTGTCACTCATACATTATTAAGAATTGAGGAATCTACATATTTGACACCTCATAGAGAACATCGAATCCTTAATATTTATCCCCCGAAGCTAACACACACATTTCTCACTCATACATTATTAAACTTGGAATCTCTATTTGGTCCTCGGAATCGACCTATATTTCTCCCTTGAAGCTAACACACACATTTCTCACTCATACATTATTAAGACTTGATAAATCTACATATTTGGGACCTCATAGAGAACATCGAATCCTTTATATTTCACTCGTATATTATTAAGAATTGATAAATCTACATATTTGGAACCTCACAGAGACCATCGAATCCTTAATATTTTTCACTCATACATTATTAAGAATTGAGGAATCTACATATTTGGGACCTCAAAGAGAACATCAAATCCTTAATGTTTCTCCCTTCAAGCTAACACACACATTTCTCACTCATACATTATGAAAAATTGAGGAATCTACATATTTGGGACTTTATAGAGAGCATCGAATCCTTAATATTTCTTTATATCCCCTACAGCGTGCTAGTTCATAACCATCACCAGTCATGTGAAGTGTTGAGAGAATAGGGAAGTTGTACATTGTCAGTCATTTTGTATTAGTTTGGTTGTTTTTAAGGGATAGATTCACATTAAAGTGCAGTGTCAGTGAGAATCGAAGTCTCTTTCTACACATTCAAGAGACGATCCACCCTAAATGTATCACAACAACTGATCAGGATAGAATATATCCTCTATACTACTTTTTTTCACCCCCAGTGGATCTTGGATAACCTTATAGTGATGCTTCTTCTTTACATGTAATATTTTTTTATTTTGACTTACGAGCAACTTTACCAACTCAAACATCATGATAAAACTAAAAGTTGTGAAAGATCTGATGGTCGGGTTAAGGCTTAAAGCATCTTTGAAAAGCTGGTGTAGTCATCCACTATAACCTCTTCCGACAACATCATGTCTATTTACCTTCAACCTGTCTGCTCATGAGAGTGATGGCTTACAACACCCTTTCAAGTTCCAAAGGAAGGAGATGAGCTTTCTATCTGCCCCATGGATCGCACAGAAGGTAAGGGGTTTTTGGAGTACATGATGATGATGATCAAATTGAAATGCCTTCTCTTTCTGATGATTGATGACTACTGGAAATCATCTGAAACAAGATCTATTCCCAGATTGAAAGATTCCATTTAATGAATATAATTGCATCTGCATATCAATTACTATACGAATCAATAATAGCAATCAACCCAATCCTTGCAATTGCTCAAGATTTATTTTTTTTTATTTGTTTTTCTAATTTAAACTTCTAGATTTCAGTTGAAAGTTCAAAGATCAATCAAACAATTTTAAAAGAGCTGAGGACATCAGCTTCCTTAGGTGGCTAGGGGTAGCCATCAGTGGTAGAGCCCAAGATAATAGGTCGTGATATGATGATTCATTGTCTTGGTGTAGGGAATTCTCACATATATGAACATACATGAACGTAGATAATTAAGACATTCAAATGGAATCCATCAGAGAGGTGGATATGTGAAGATTTATTGACCTTGATAAGAAAAAACCACACGTATTTATACCTATGAAAGTGTTCATTCTAGCTTCTGCTTAAACTATTAGAGATTCTGGGAATTTTCCTGGGCCATTTTGATATGTAAATGTAGTGGGGTAAACTGTGATATGACAACACTATAGCTTAGTATAAATGATTAAGCTCGTGAATGAATAATTAATGGATCACATCCTCTACATCTTCGATTTGGTATTGCCTTTGTACTTTTACTTAGGAAATATAACACTTCTATGATCTATAGTCAATATTGATTTTGAGCTCAAGATGGATTGCTCTTTTACTGAAGAGATACAACCAGAATGATTAAAAAGAAAAATTACATGATAAGATGTACACGACAAGCATAATCAATGAATCATGGAGACATTCGCCAGTAGGATTGGCACTAAACAGCAATATGGTCTGTTAGTCCATCATCATCTCATCTAAGTTTGGTTCCTTGTCTTGTATTATTGTTTGATGTTCACACGGATTTTAGAATGGGACAACCACCAAATTTGTGTTCAACCCATACTAGCAAATCTAAAAAAGAACCACCAGGACCTGTGATGTATATGGCAATAATGCTACTCTATTATTATTGATTTGTTCTCATTGGTATCCATCCATTCATTCTTAAATCTTTATAAATTCAGTCATACCTAGAGCTCTACACTCTTTAATCAGTCTTTGAAATTATGCATTCGGCCTTTTTTTTTTTTCTTCATTCCTTTTGATCTGACATCCAATTACCATAATTTACGTAACTTCATCAATTTAAATCTAACCATTATATTCAAAGGGATTGTGATTGTCTTAATAAAATAAAAAGGAGTCTATTATCAAGACCCAATAGGACCACCTTTCATACGGAACTCTTAATTAGTTCAAACATCAGGTCCACAAGTTTGAAGTGTTCATAATTCTAATGGTGGGTGTGTTTCAGCGCATTGGGATGTGTTATGGATATTTTATAGTAGACTTGTCTGAGTCGACCAAAGAAGAACCAGACCGATCAAACCTTGGCCGGACCACGAATAAAATGAAGGTACTAAGCAAGGTATACAATTTGAATCAATCCAACCTCCTTAATGATAGGGATAAGGATTCCGATCAAGTCGGGTCACTCTTAGAATCCAGATTGGACTCCACAACTACAATCCAAATAATATGGTCTTGGCGGATAAGATTCCTCTCCCAGTAAGCTAGCAACAAATACAGAGTTCTATTCGAACTCCACTGCACGGTTAAGGTAACATTTCCTAAGATCTATAAATACCCACATATTCATCATCATCAGGTATGCAATCTGAAGTTATTGAATACATTGAGAGATTGAGCTTGCTTCATTTGTTCGTCTGAATTAACTTGTTCGTCGGAGACCAAACTCGATCACACCGGTCGGGCACGTATTTGCAGGTTCAAGCGTTCGACCAAGAGGGACCGAATTCTGCAACAACAAGAGGCAACCGCTTATTAGTGGTCAAAGTCTTAGGAGATATGTGGTTCGATCATCTGTTCCCTCCGCACTCCCTTCCATCCATCCCCAAAGGACCTAGTTAAAACCTCAGAACTAGGGATCGGATAATGATCGAATCTAGATCCTCACCACCCAATCCTTTAAATAGATGACACGTAATTACTTGATACAAATCACGTGTTGTCGATCCAAAGACCTAGGTAGATGGGTAGACTCTATCCAGTAGAATCCATAAAGCCATTGTGACCAGAAAATCAGCTACATTGTTGATATCTCTTGTAATATATAAAAAAATAGAATTATTAAACGTGGATTAACAACATGCATTAAAAAACATCCTCCAAGAACTCGGTGATTGGTGACGTATTTTTCCTAATAGTGACATATGAAGACTAATCACAATGAATGATACATTTTCAAAGTCACGTGAAAAGAAGACATAACCCCCCCCCCCCCCCCCAAAAAAAAAAGGATAATGAAAATGACACCATCAAGAAAAAATCTACTCTCTATGCATAACATAGTAATCAAATTATAAGAGGTGGCGTCTTTGACTGTGCGACCACCATTCAGGGACATGCTTAGGTGTTGCCTCATTAATACGCAAAATATGCAGTGATTGAAATTTTGATCTTGACTGTTCGTTTTGAAAATTCATGTATCTTTTCGAAAATGGGCTATCAAAGTCGAAACCTGGATCGAAATTTTGATCTGACCGTATGCAGAGCATTAATTGCATAGCACCCAAACAAAACCAACCTTCTCGTCCTTGGTTTCAATCACAATAGAATGACTCGCTTTAAAAAAAGAAGAAGAAAACAAAGCACCAGGTCCCACCACTAATGTTCATTGTTATTTGTTTATTTGTAGTAAAACCACAAGAGTGACGTCTTTGACTGTGTGACCATCTTTTAGGGGCATACTTTTATTGAATCCTAATATAGGTGCCGCAGGATAGGTGCAAACCCAGGACCTCCCCGTAGGAGGTTGGGCTTTTAACCACTCTACTAATCCACTATTGGCTTTTAGGGACATACTGGGTGTTGTGTAATTAATATGCAGCATCATGCAGAGATCGAGGTTTTGATATTGTTCCTCGTTTTGAAAATTCATATTTTTGAAAAAGGGCTTTTAATCTCGACTGTAAACTGCATATTAATTGCACAGCACCCAAACAAAATCAATCTCTCAGTCATTGGTTTTGATCATAATAGAATAACTTGCTGCTAGAAGGAAAAAATTATAAATAAAAAAAAAAAAAAATGCAGAGAGGTGTCGCCGCCAGGTCCCCCCTAATAAGATCGTCGCTATTAGGTTGAGATTTAGATGCTGTTCATTGTTATTTGTTTATCTGTAGTTTATTTTTCAACAAATTTGATTTTTAAAATAAAAATAAATTTAATTAATTAAGAAAAATTATAGACAAACCACCTAGACTTTTGCAAAATAATTAATTTGGTGATGAATGTCCTCAATCTCAAGATTCTCAACTACTAATATTTTTCGTGTATAGAAAACGAATATAGCTTCACAAATTCGTTCTTATGGAGTTATCAAGAAGAGCAATAGGCAATGTTCTTATGTATGAACATATGTCTTCTAAAGAAATGTTATCCATCACCTGCCCAAGCAATAATATCTCAGCTTTAAAACGCATTATGAAGTCATTCTAGAGTTAAGTAACAATCATGAAACTATACAATGTGTTTCAATTACCACCGCTAATGTATCTCTAATATTTTTTTTTTTAGGAATTGAGGTTTTGCCCGGGCAAGCTCTCTAACATTTCGGTCAGGGAATACATAAACTGAAAGAACCAGTACGAACTGTATGAACTAGGGTCAACCTGATTCGGCTCTCCTCAGAATTCAATCTTCGGGTTAGCCTCTTAGGTCTTCCTAGAATCTAGATTTCGGATTAGCCTCTTGGCTCTAGACTAATCTCTCGACACTCCTTGAAAAAGTGTTACCGGCTTAGCCACTTAATAGCAAATATTTTTCAGACACATCTCTCAGCCATTACTCGTCGGCAATATTGTATTCAGATAAGAAGTTATCTTGGTATAGCTGTACACATGCTAAGACATTAAATTCAACGTTTAATGCGCAATCTATACATTTAATGATTTGCATTTATCAAGGGATAAGCCAGCATGCCAAAATTCTTTTGAGGATTGCTTCCATCTGTTTTGTTGGCGGACCAAAGTAAAACGCGTCACATTTGAAGTCAAAGTCTTTGATAGAGGTACTTTCAAGATCCTTAAGGAGTGCCCTAATCCAATTGCTTAGAGCATATGCAAGTCGAACCTCCACCTTAGTTCTCTCCTTGGAATTGGATCAATCCATCCAACTTCTGACATCCATCCACTCTATGGTATCTTCTTTAACTATAAAAATAGTCAAACAAGATCTTGTTAGGAAAGTCAAGTTAAACCAGTATTAACTCCGGCATTTACCCGAGAAAACTTCAGCTCTTCGAGCATTCACTTATCTTTAAGAGGTATTATATCCTCCATAATTTGACTTTACCATTAGAGGCGGCTTCACGTCTACAAAGGCGGCCAACAACTCATACAACTGATTTCCTTTAGTAACGATAGTATGCTACATCCATCATCCATGTTTACATGAGAGAGAGTAGACATTTAATATCTTTACCCATCACATTCATTATAGAACTACTTCATCACATCGTGACTCTCGCGGAGATGAGTATACACGTCTGAAAATGAATGAGAGGGATATATATGTCTGGAACTGTATTTAATGTATTCATTCTGAGGAACATATAGAAAACCATGATGGAGATAGCTTGACAAGATAGCTCATATATGAAATTGAGATGAATACACACGTGTGGAAATGTATGAGAGGGATATACATGTGTGGAAACGTATTTGATGTATTCATTTTGAAGAACAGATAGAAACCAGCCATTTATATGATGTATATTGACAAGATGGCTCATGTATGAAATTAAAACACGGCAGGAAGTAGTGTTAGTGTTCAACCTAACGCCATGTTTTCTTTTGGTAATAAAGCACTTCATTGATAAGGAGTGGCCGAGCAAAGATCTAATAACCACTCAGTAGAACACGGCCATTCCGTGGTTCAGTAACCAAGAGGGCCTTCTGTGCTAGGATCCTAAACCTAACGCCATGTCAAAGCAGTAACATCTCTGCTTTGAAATGTACACGTACTCTCATTTTTCAATCAGTTAACCGTTGCATTTCTTTTCCGATCTACAGATGCAATGACAAATAATGATGAGCAGACATCAGAAGTCATTCATCAATATGAAATGAATATAGATTTAGCTTCAGTTCTGCAAAATAGCTCCACGAGATCGCTCTTATTAAATTACATTCACTCTAGAAATTCCCTATTGCATCACAAAATCTCGCATTAATTTTGAGAGAGAAAGAGATTGATTTATTATTATGCATGATTTTTATCAATTTAGCATATAAGTTTTTATTGCAAAAATTTCAAATACCAAACAAATTTTTTTTTTTTTTTTTGACAAACGCCCTAAAATTAAATCTTAAATTTCATCCTCTTTCTTCTTCTATAAATTCGTTCTTTGTTCTTCCATTTGTTGTTTGATTAATAAGACAATGATACAACTATCATAATAATACAACTATAAGTGTACCCATCATTTTCTCTAATTAAATTAACAGTTTCAATGCATAAATTATTATTTTTTAACGAAAAATGAGGCATATCCATTTTGAGTTACTATAAATTTTTTATGAGACCTAAATTCACCCAGACCAGCTTACGCACTACAGTCCTTGAAAACATAGCTTCATCCATAATTTAGATATAGAACTTACTTAACCCAAGAAGATTCAAACCCTTGAAGTTAAGTGAATATGATTCTGCAGTCACCAAAAAATTATGTCAGACGAGCATGCAGGTCGCCGGAACTGCTAGTTCAATCTAGCATGGAATTTCTTCCTCCGGGTGCCTGCTCAGGGAGCTGACCTCTTAATGGTCATGGGGAGCTTTAGTACCGACTCAAGCACACAAGCACACAAAGACGGTAGGGAAGTTACGACACTCGCTGCAGTGGCATCCACCCTCAAGCATATCATTAAATGTCGGACGATGAAATCAATCCTCCCGAAGCATTGGCAAATCTGTAGGTGCCTTCCTTTAATCCTGCACTTGTTCCTTCATTGTCAACAAGAGGCAGCCTGAGATATAGAGATAAAAAGGAAGAAAGCAAAGACAACTCTAATGATCTTTTGCAGAACAAAAATAAAATGCTGTATAGCAAAATTAAATATCATATTCCTTGTGAATCTTATACTGACATTCTGTGGTTGATCATGGACTCTCAGGGCTTCCAGGATGCTCTCAACCCATCTGCCACAAAAAGGATAACCACTAGTTAGAAGGCCTAACTGTTCTTTAAATAGCCTGGAAACAAATAATATGTTATAACCATACTTTAAAAGTAGTACTAGTTAACCATGTTGAGGAGGATGTAGTGATCGATTCGTAAAGCATCAAAAAATTGAATATGGTAATTAAGGTGACATGCAGAAGCCCAGCTACTTTCCATCGTGAAACTCTAATAGAAATCCAGCTTTTGCAGGTCCTAGGATGGGTAGATTAGATAGGTTCCAACCATTAGGATGGGCATGAGGAGGCACAAGATGGAAGCCCTCAAACTTGAATCTGTGCATCCACATTTCTCCATTGCACCAACAATGGCCATAATTGGCAACATCACAAACAATTCCACTGATTAAGGAATTTCAAGAAACCCATAACTATAATTTATATTCACCAGAAAACCAAGAGATACAACTGATGCATATTGTTCCATCACCTCTCTCCAAAAAGTAGAATTTGAACGCACGCACGTAGAATACTCAAAACCAAAATCACTTGGAGCCTATGATATGTGTAGACCTTTATGCCCTGGATGTTGCTAGAACATTTTTCTATCTAATCTGATAATAGTTTCCTAGGAGAAACTACTTAAGAGGTTTGTTACTTCTCACTCGTTATAAATAATGGTTGCTGGCTGAAAGTAGATTATCCTGACCTGTTGCAGCTCCTTCTTCTTTGGCTCCGATTACTGAGTTGATCGTGTTCTGATCTGATTATATGAGTATCAGTTATGGTTTTGAAAGTCTCAACGGCTCCTTGGAATTGCAGCAACCTATGCTGCATATTGTCCGTACTGGCACCCAGTTATAATAATAATGACAAAACTAGCGTTTTCATTTGCTATTCTTTCCTGTAGTGAAGATCAGTAGCAGCCAAGGTACTCTCAGAAAATGATACTATGCCTTTCTGGCTATGTAACAGCATTGAACCTGCTATTGCTGCTAATGATACTCCATAACTGCAAACGGACTTTGGAATGATCTGAAGCAAACCTTCTCACAAAGGCATACTATAGTATTCATTGAAATTCATGACAGACAGGTTCAACATGCATCAGCCCCACCACTAATATAGAACACTTGAAGCTTCAGCACAAATAATTCCATGTTGCCAACAGTCCTTCCTTATCCACCAGCACCTAAATGTCAGCCCCAACTGTATCCTTTGCTGGAATGGCCCTAAAGACATCAACCATCTCTTCTTCTCCAACCCCTCCACTTGCTCATTATGAGAGAAAGCCATCCCTACCATTTGGCCCCACTCCAGATGCTCATATGGGTTCCCTAGGGATTGGGACTGCTTCCTGAGACACTTTGCAGGTACTTCGATTTGTGATGTGGCAGGTAAACTAGTGCTGAATGTCTTGATCTCCCACATTTGGTGGGACTGCAATGTCAATAAGATGGGCCTCTAAGTCCAGATCTCTTGACTTGATTTGGAGTACCATCTGCTTTGACGTTTCTGCTAGGCTTCACCACTCCCCCCCCCCCATTTTGGACACCCAAGGAACAGGGTTATTGTGGTCTCCTAGAGTCTTGGCTCTTCTCTTTAGCCAGCTACTAGGTTGCAAGCCACCCCCCCCCCCCGCCCCTTCTTCCTCCTTTGTACAGTCTTTCTTCCCCGTTGGAGTTTTGGTTAATGATTATTTCATTCATCGAAAAAAAAATTCCATGTTCCCAAGTTTACGGCCTACTTAAGTTCCAAATATCAGTCTGCTAAAAGCCAATTACTTGCTGGATATAAAGCACTTAATGAATCTCTTGCACATCTCCAAATTACTGTTAAAGCTTTTTAGGCACCTTCACTGACTTTGTGCTGAATTTGAAGCTTTTCTTCAGGGCCTGAGTGGCTCATGAAAACGAACCCGGCATCTATCTTATTTCTACACTTTGTACAGGGTTTCAATTCTCAGCCAAGTCTGCATAAGTGAATATAAGAATTATGGCCACACATGAACTGTGTCATGATGGTCTCATTTAGGCCTGCTATACCTTAAACTTGGGTTGAATTCTCCATCTTTTCTAATATGTGTTCATTTTGTGTTAAAATACATGGGTTGGGTAAGACTGTGTTGAGCTGAGAGCCCAGATAGGTTGACCAGGTTGAATTGTGCACCCTATGGTTTGGCCACAGTGAAATTGTGCACCAGACTCAGGAAGGGCATTGATAAACTCAGGTTGCACCTGGGTTTTCAAAAAACTGGTCTAGCTCCAGTTGATATTCAACTAGCACAGTGAAATGTCAAAAATCTCCCAAATAAATGGAAATAGAAATGCAGAACAAGAAAAGATGTTACCCATCTTCATGTATGGCAAAGTGATCGATGCATTAACATGAATTCAGTTACTAGCCACATCACTTACTCAGCAGACTCAGTAAAAGTTTAAAAGGAGAAAAAAAGGGGGGGGGGGGGGGGAGGAGGAGAGCATTTGGGGAATGATGTATTAGACTTCAAAGAAAGAGTTTACCCTTCAAGACTAGGACTTCTGGGGAAGTATACATTCCTAAAGCATGAACGTTTTGCAGCTAAAGCAGTAGTCTCACCAATGCATGCAACGGAATTATTCCACTTCAATGGATCAGAAATAACATTTACCCAAGCCCTGTTGCATTAGAGGTGTATTTCAATGGACAAACTAGCAAATTAGCAATAGAAAGGCATCTCCCGAGTGCGTGCAATAATTGTTGAGAAAGACAGAGAGCGTGAACCAAAGCTCTTGATCATATAAGTTCCATCCAAAAACATATTCAGATATTAGTGAAACCAAGGCAGCAGCCACCAGGAATGATTTACAAAAATTCTTGAGCATAAGAGAGGATGTCTCCTAACTTAAGACGATGGGACATGACAAACCACTTACCTAACTGCTGAAGGGGAAGCTAAAGCAACAACTGGAGCTGAAAGTGCTTGCACTAATGTTGTTTGGTCTACATCACATACAGGTACCTGTCATCAATGCTAAGGAAGCTAGAGTTCAGCTTAGAAAACTCACTCACTGCAAGGTAATTAAATAGTTCTAGTTTATGATCATGAATATGAAGTTCAAAACTGGTCCAAGTTGATGATTGCAATGATAGAATTAGCAAAATTATCTCTTCTCCAACTCAGAAAAGGCAGCTATTCATTTGGGCAATTTATGCCAGTTTGGGGATTATCTATTCTCAGCCTGTGCATTAGTGTGTTTCCTGCCTAGAGGAATACAACAAAAGATTTTTCGATGACTTATAGAAAAAATTTTGAATTGAAGTTCACCCAATTAGATAATTACATGTAATGGAGACAACTTCATTCCACTTTTTTTGGACTCTTTAATTCCATGTTTAATACTTGTAAGTTTTTTAGATGTGATGACTCATGAAAGAATATCCTTTTGAAGAATAGTTAGCTGGAGACTGAAGACTCCTATGCCCGGTGCACATGGTGACTGCACATTAAAACATGACTAGACCCTACAAACCAACCGCACCTCCCAGTCTATATTTTCCTGTCAGAAACTTCAAAACAGCTAGGGATCATCTCCCCTACCATGTATCCCACTTCCTTCCCGTTCATAGTTGTGGGAAATGCACCATTTTTTGTTCTTGCTTTAAAGGTGTTTTATCTTTTGCTGGCTTTTAATTTGAACATTTCATTCCAATGACACAAATTTTGCCTAAATAATTAGCAGAAGCCTACGCTGACAGTGGCATTACTGATGCTAGTAGTTGTACTTTGTGTTCCCTGTTTTGGCTAGCTCTTCTCCTTTCCTTTTTTTTTTTGTGTTCCCACCCAGTAATGGACCCAGAACGATTACTATTTTCAAGAAAGAAAAGAAATAAATTTGTATAAATAAAATATGCAGAACTCTTTCCACTGCTTCTAGAACTACAAATAAAAGGGAAAAGATAATAACATGATGACAGGCACACGATTCAAAGAAATTAATCCATGAGAGAACCCAAGAATGAACATCTGCAATTGCATGAATGCCCCAGACCATAAAGAGATAAACCACCTTTTCGTATCTTTTTTTCTGTGGGTTCTGCAAACAATTTGAGACACTGACCTCAACATGAGCGTCCAGTGAACTGATACATGCCTGGGATTCAAGCGATATTTTTTGGTAATTACAAGTTTAGACCTCATATCCTGTAAATTCTTTGCAGCATAATTACTTACACTATAGAGAATAATCAACCAAAGTTGAGAACCAAATTAACGTATTTCAGGAACAACATCTAATGATTTCGAAAATGCAAGAAAAGATGAGAATTCATACTGCATATTTAGTGCAAGCATGAATGTAACAAGGTGGAAAGAACAGAAAGAGAGATGAAAAAAGATGTTTAACACAACCCTGACTAGAAATCCACCAAAGACACATGTCATAGGCTAAAAAGACAGACTGCACATATGGTGTAGAATACAGAATATGCAATCATGTCCTTTGCGCTGAATGCATCATGCTGTACTTCATAACCAGCTGCAGCCTGCAATCTGCATGTTACCTGTCCAAGTTGCAGCCTGGAAGTAGATGGGTAGGGCAAAACATCACAAGAAATACAGGGTTATTGGTACTCTTATTTGAAGTCCCCAGATAACTCTGTAAGTGATGACTGTCCTAAATCTAATAAACAGGGACAGTCACTTAACATTGGCAGAGAAAATTCTAATCCTTGACCAAGCCATTTAAACATGAATCACAAAATTGATTTGATCGATTCAAAATTCCCCTATAAGCAACAAGCTACCTGCTCCAGAGTTAAAAAAGTAGGCATCAAAAACTAGGGTAGCAGATGCATGGAACAAAGTTAATAGTAACCTCATTGAAAGTTTAACTTCCACAAGGAAAATGAGTAGGAGTACCCGGTTCAGAAAAAAAATTCACTAGTGCCAGTAGGACCTAGAAGGGAAAAGGGGAAGAGAAAAAAAAAAAAAGCCTAATGGCCAAGCATGTCCCAGATTGAACACTTGCATGATGAACATGCCCATGCAACATCGATGATAACATCCAGACCTAATTAACACCATTGGAAAACAAAACCCCAAGAGAAATAACCAAGAATGTGAGTAATATGGAAACTTGAGTAACCCCATTAATCAACAAGAAAATGAATCATTTTTTTACCGTGGAGTAAGTATTGAGCCTCGTGACCACAAAACCACGATTTGATAGTCTTTCCTCTGCAACATATGCCACATTAAACAGGGACTTAGTAACCCTAAGGATCATATGAACAGAAAGCTTACACAATTTCAAAATTCTGCAAATCTGGAGTTTTTGGACTTTGTTAATGAAGAATAAAGTGACTAGCATTTCTACTCCATCATTTAAGGGAACATCCAGTAACTGAAAACTTGAGGAGGTTGAAACTGATTGAACATTCAGAAACCACTGGCCATGATAAGAACTGGAGTAAACACTGAGTTCATAGGACAACCTGTTTAATGAAGTATGCAGGAATGTCCATGATATAAACTCGAGTAAATAATAGCTGCTCTCCAATGCCAAGGAACAAAGATACTCCAAGGTATCCACCCAAAAAAAAAAAAGAGGTGCTACACAGAAGAATGTGAATAAATATGATCCTGGTGACAGGGACATCATACTCTCATCAGAACTTTGTTTTTTTTTTTTTTTTTTGGGGTGGGTGGGGGGAGGTTAACAGAATCAGAATTACAAAGGAACTAAGATTAGAAAGGTAAAGGCAGTCTCACCATTGGATGGTGAAGCTGGGGGACAAAAGAATAAGCCCCCCTCCCCCTTGTTCTTATTGTCATAAAGGAGAACCATCCATGGTAAATAAAAACAAAAGAGAGAAAAACCAAATTCCTTGCTTTAATCACCAAATAAGAATTGGGAGGATTACTTATTCTCTCTCTTCGACAATCCTTCCTTTTGACAAGTTGACCATGAATTACAGAACTATTACTTACAGACGCAGACACACTATGATTCACTAAAATCTTCAACATAAAATTTTTCTATTGGCACTCAGAAGTGTAGGGCTTGTGTTGTATCAAAATTAGCTATGATTTGTATAACTAATAACTTTTGTTGGTGATTATTCTCAGATGACATGGCCATATCTATTATATGATCATTGTGGATTTTTATCAACCCTTAATCAATTCCATTGTAAAAGTAAGACTCAGTTTGGTGTGTCTATAAGAGCTTTTCATTCAGATAATGATCTAGAATATACCCAATTTGAAGAACCTGAATTTTGTTATGTTAATATGCTCATAGGATGGTGCATGAAACTAGCTGTTTTAACTCCACAACAGAACGGCATTACTGAAGAACAAAAAAGGCACATGCTTGAGGTTCTGTTCATGTTTAGATGCATGTTGACAAGAGTCAACCTCAAACCCCCAACCCCAGTGGAAGATCCACTGCAGCCGGGATCAACATAATAATGAAGACAGAAATAAATAACTAGAACCCTTTTTTGACTTTTTGTTTTCTATTGTTACATACGAAAGAAGAATGTAAAAGGATAAGAAGAAGGATACATACAAGAAAGGAAGTAGGGGGACGGGCTATCTTAGCCCTGGATCTCTCACGGTCTCACCCACAGCTATCTGATCTAGAACGTGGATTTAACTCCATCACTGAGGCTTCTAGCCAACAAATCCAATTTCCATAAAGTCTTCTCTTTTATTGCGATGGAAAGGCCTATTCATGGCTTGCCTATTTATGGCTTGCCTAAATCTTTACAATAGAAAGTCTCAAAAACAGAAACTAGGCAACTAAAATAGAAACTTCCTATAAGCATCAAAATAAAAATTCCTAAAATTGAAAATAGACAGAAATTATAACCTACCAAGATTCCATTTCAATGAAAATAAGATTAGTCATTTCATTTGAACTGCCTGAGTTTCGACCTAATGCAGATTTGATCTGGAAAAAAATATCCCATCTTCCGGTGGTCTAAAAAAATCCAAACAAGAACATCCCGTCAACTTCTGACGAATTCCGTTAGTTAAGAATTTTTATGATGAAAATGCCCCTATCTTTCACCTCAATTTACCTTTTCAGTGCTGCAATTGGAACCAGTGCTCGATAGAGTTAACTCTAAGAATAAGACAACAGTTGGTGAAGAACGCAACAATCAGAAAATGAAGAAACAAAGACCAAAGATCTTCAACACTCTGAATTGGTGGATCCAATTCAATTCACATTTGTAGTTGGGCATAGTGGATGTTTTAGTCCTTCAGAGTGCCCTGTTCAGATTAAGGGCTTTGAGGATCTAATCACCGGATTTTGGGACTGCAAAGCTTCTTATAGGGATATTTGCTAGGTCGATTTTAGGCTTCAGAGAATTCATCTTTAACAGGGACTGATACAACGCCACCCACCTATTTCAAAATAGAAGAAATGTAGAATGCAAAGTGAGGACCCTGTTCAGATTTTGGGCTTTGGGGATCCAATCACTGCATTTTCAGACAGCAAAGTTGATTGTAGGGATTTTTTCAAGGCTGATTTTACTCTGGCATTGAATTCACATTAAAAGAGATGGCTACAACCATCCCACCTTAAAATAGAAGAAATGTCGAACACAGAGTGAGGAGGATGAAGTTGAAGTCAAAAAAGGGATGACTAATCTCCCAAACAACGTAAGGAGCAATGTCAACAGATTTCTTGTTTCTCATTTTTATTCCCTTAAAAAACCTAATTAACCTATCTAATTAATTACCAAAATGTTCCCATCTTATTTATGCGGAATTGCAAATTTGTGCTTCCCCAACAACATCCTAGTCTGATTCAATCCTATACACATTCAACTACAGTTAAGTTCTTCCTCCAGTTCTCCCCTCTTCTGCTCCACCTTTTCTTGTACTACTACTTTCCTATACTTTGTCCAATCCCTCCTCTCGAATCTGCAAGAGAAAACATAATCATACATTTCCCCCCCCCCCCCCCTCTCTGTATCTCTGAACTAAAGTTCTCTCTCCACACGTGGGTTTCTTCCCTTGAAAGTTATCCAGCTATTGCAGACTGGGTGTCTTGTTTCTCCTACATTTGGCTTTTTTGGTTTTCTGCTCTGACAAGCTTTCCTCTTTCTCTGTCCTGCTTCTAGTTCTCTCAACTCTCATAAGCTTTCCTTTCTTTATCTTGATCATGTTGTTAGCAACAGACTCAGTGGCCGTAAATCTCAAGCAGATAAGTTTCCAACAACCAGCTGACTGGATCTCTGCCTCCATCCATAGGTAACTTCTCTGGTGTTCAGGAGCTCCTTCTCGAATGTGAATCTACATTGACACTTTTCCTTCAGTGCAGCTAACTGTGAAATCTATTAACCTCTTACTACTCCAGATCTCAAGTTAATATTTCACATTCACAGTGTGGCTTTAAAAGGAAAGACCAACTCACCACCGTAGAATCAAGAACAGAGCCTGAGAAAGAACAGCAAGAACTCAAAACTCAAAACTCAAAAGTTAAAGGTGAAACATGAAGGCAATTCACCTTAGAAGGCTCCTAAATAGCAGAATCCGTCAAAATTTCACAGGCTGACATTACTTGGACATTTTGGGTACCACATAGGCCCAGATGAAAATGGGACCTTTTTTTTTAATCAGATATGCATTAACTCAAATCCCAGGGGATACAGCTTGGTTTTTTTGGGGGAGGGGGGGACAGAATATAATTTCAAAACTGAAAATAGAAGCTAAATAAAGCCAGCATTAGGATAGAATCTTTCTCCACTTGTGGGCTTCATAATTTCAGAAAACATCCCAAACAAGGCAAATATTTGCTTTGACACTGTTCATGCAAACAGTGACGAGGACAGTGCTTTGCTCTTTTTCTCTTCTACATTCATATTTTTATTTGGAGTAGAACTCCCTTATGCAACGCTCTTTTGAAACAAAAACTCACCACATTATCAGCCCAAGCTGCCTCTCACATTAGTCGCATCCCACAATCTTGTTGGGTCCGATTTTGGGGCTCGTCCTACGGGTAGATATAGACTTGTGATCTACATCTCATGGTCCCAGGATTTTTTGAGTGAGTCCTTACTAAAAAAAGGGCGTACCCAGTGCCGAAGCTCCCACACTGTGGGGTCTGGGGAAGGAACTTTCTAGGCAGCCTTACCCCTGCTTTTTGCAAAGAGGCTAATTCGAACCCGCGACCTCCAGCGCACAATGGAGAGATTCCACCATTGCGCTAGGCCCGCCCTTTTGCATGCTATTTGATAAATTGCTTTGTATTACGTGAATAAAACAAATGATTTTGCATCTGCACTCTCGAATTTTGAAATATCAAAGGCTCCAAACATCATTACAAATATTAGGAGTCAACCTAAAAAAAGTAAGGACGAATGTTACCAAAGAATAAAGAAATGGTGCTCTTGACTTTGTAGAATGTACAGCCACTAGCATCCAAGAAAAACAATCAATTCACTAGATGGATAAGGATAGAAAATATATAAATACACATACCAAGCTCATGACCAGCCTTCACTGAAGCAGGATACAGGACAGTGCAAGTTCCATCCCCTTGCTTTGGAAGCTCCAAAGCCAAAACCTTTCCCGTTGCTGGAAAATATAATAACCAGGTCTCAAAGTAGAGTCACAAGCTAAAAGCAGCAAGAAATCAATATTTATCAGCTTGTTATCACACAAGCAGCCAAAAGTTCATAAGTTTCAAAGCATAGGATCACACACAAAGGATTTCCTTGAAATGCAAGTCCATAAGTTCTTTCATCCTTCCATTGCAAGTATACTAAGAACTAGAAGATATTGGTATCGTCCCATATATTTAATGTTACCTGAATTCAGTTTCCAAACCCTATTTGGGTACAACATGCAACAATTAAGAGCAACCAAACAACAATTGCTGACCTTTTCACCAAATGAACTCCCAGCTCCTAAAGGACCAACTATTACATACATGCGCTGGAAAAATTGCACACCTTTTGATGGCAAAAAGGCAACAGTTAGAGATTGATTGTCAGAATGCGTTACTTCCTCGAAGATGCTCGCAGTACCAGCACCAACTACGCCCACCCGAACTTTTGGGGTCCCAGCAGCCCTAAAGACAACACTTGCGGTAAATTTCTGACACCAATTGAAGCTTAATCAATCACAACTTGAACATGCTATTAAATGCATTCATAGAACTTCAGTTAATCCAAATGACATTTCGTTTTATAGGCCAATTAAAACTCCATCATAGTCCATCTTGTAAATGGAGGAAGTACAACTACTTTGAATTGTCAACCTAACAAGACAGTCCTTCAAAGAGGGTACGTGTATGAATTTAGGAAGAAAGCAAATGGAGGGAAAATTCTGAATATGAACAAAGTATCTTTGCATCACCCTATAGGAAGGTCTTCCTATGAGCTTCCACAATAGGAGATCTCGCCGAGATCTCGCTTTTCTAGGGCCTCAAGAAGAGTCCAAGGGAGATACCAAATAAATACACAAACCCACCTGAGATCTCTATTCGACCAGAGATCTAGGTCGAAACCCCCCCCCCTTTTTTACAACCTCTTGCTCAAGTCCAGACGAGATTCCTATCTCATCTCAACTCACTCTCACTTCTCTCAATTCCTCTCTTGATAGCAGCCTACAAGACCCTTTTTGGCAGTATTTTCCACCTAAATCTCGCTGGATCTTCATCTGTAACACTCCTAAAGGACTCTTTAGCACAACTACATCAACAAAACAACATTGATCAAGGCCATTTGAAGGTGTTCTCCAAGCAAGGTGAATTTTTTGCCCCAAATTTGACTTTTTCCAAATACCATGTTCTAGAGTAGGTCATGGAGTGTGGATTAAACATATGTTCAACATCTTTGTCTGATCTACACTTCCATGGGAAAATTTCTGATTTTGTCATTAATTTATTTTTTGAATTTTAGGATTTAAAAAATACATTTTGCAAGACATTAAAATAAATTTTAAAAAATACTGAAAAATACTTAGGTTAGGAAGGTCATTTTACTATATGTTAGATCCATTGGAAGGGCTATAACCTCATTTATATCAAATAATGGCTCTATATTTCATGTTTTACAGCATTGCATGTTTATTCCTATAACATATCAGTTTGAACTTAGGGTCAAGTTGGAACTTAACTCACAAATCTAAGGCCACCAGAGTGCTTAAAAAGCCTTAAATAAGCTAAATACCAAGTTTCAGCACAACCTAACCCTTAGAACCCCCCAAGATGGACCCTCAAGTTCACTCAAGTGGAACCCCAAAAATTACAATATCTCAACCGAGATCTCGTGAGATTTTAGTTTTTTGGAAGCTCCACATTGCCCTCAAGATCGAGATTCCTACCATGCTGATAATTTCCATCAATCTATACCAAGCTGACAAGGTACGATTTGGATCGAATACATGAATTATCCAAATTCAATTATGCAAGCTTACATCCTCCCATATAGTAGCAGCGCTCCTTACAATTTAGCCCTCTTTTTTTTTGGACCATCTATCAAAAGTTGTGTTTCCACTGAGTATTTTCACAGATTTATTTTTCTACATGGTGGAGCCTCAGTGGATATATTTTTGTGTCCAATGCTGGCTCGGCTTGAAACTTCACATGTGAGACTAAGTCAACCACTTTACTTGTTCACAGATTTTGGGTCCCACCACACCTGCCACATGGTGGATACGGGGGACCCTAAAAAATGCCTACCAAGATATCAGACCTCACAATATGATAGCCTGATACAAAATTTCTTCCAACATAACAACTACACAACGCACATTTACACATTGAGATGGAATCAAGTTCCAATTGTCCCATATGAGAACAGAGAATAGATATACATTAGGACGTTCTACTTCAATTTCAATTAAAAACGATGCTTGACATATCAAACATATCATACTTGAAGGCATTCAAGTCGCAGAGTTGGCAGTTTGATCATTTTGCAGTACATATGCCATCGAAATTCAAGTCACTGCATGTTTATTTTGCAGAATCATGTCAGTTAACAGGGATATGTAATAAGAATTTCTAGTGAACTAAACCATTTAGACCACATCAACGAGAGGTATATTCTGAATAGCATCAAGGGACCCATAATGCTTACTTCCAAGCTTTAAGGAACACTGTGCCTGCTTCTGGAGAAGTTATGACGATCCAATCAAATGTCATGTCTGCTGGTAACAAGAAAAAAAAAACAAACCAATCACAGATTTTTCAATGTTCATATTTTCAGGATGGAAGATGAACAACCAATCGTCTGTACTTTTGGAAACCACTGAGAGCAAAATTCTTTTTCCCTTACAATAAAAAAGACTCATAAAACCAACATGACCAACACAAACCCTTTCCACGCCCCTCCTCCCTTCTTTTTTTGGGGGTGGGGGAAGAGAAAGGCCTGAAGTTGTCAACAATGTGTGCTTGCAATAATATCAAACATTAAATTCTTCTACACTATTATTAATGTAATTTTCAATATGTGTTGAAGCCTACCACTTAAGACAGTAGAAAGTTTATAAAAATCAGGGCCTTCGGCATGCTGGATGAGAGGAAGTTCCAAGCATTTAACACCATGTTTGGCCTGGAAAAAAAAAACAAATTAGTAGATGCAATCCAACTCTTAGTCAAAATCAGTGGAAAAGATTCCTTACATTTTGTATGTGTTGGGGAATTCCTATTTTATATTTTCACTCCCTTTCTTTTCAGTAAGGAGAGACCAAAAGTCATAACGCAGTTAATGCTTTTTTAATTAGTTAAATTTTGTCCCACTTTGATCTGGGATCAAAAATATAAATTCAGGCTCTTTGGGATAGCTTATATTTCTGTTTATGGCCTATGTATGAATAATAAAATATGATAATAGGATATGTATAGTGATTTATGAACAAATACCATTTGGGTACTACTAGACATTATAGATTATCCAATGAAAAATAGGTTTTCGTATAGTTGGTGAGTAATATATTATGTGTCTATCATTTGGTTCTGGGTTGGTTCCAGTTTGACTTGCAAACTGTTTAGGAGGCAAAAGGGCATAATGGGAAATCAAGGAAGCTCTCAAGATTCAGCTCCAGGCAGAGATCTGAGTCCATTCACAAGGCAATAGTTCCTTTTTTGAGTAATGTAATTGTCTCTAAAAATAAAAAGTAGTATCTAGAGGTTTCTCACACAGAGAGTGAGGACTCTTTAATTCTCTTCTCAGATCATCTTCTTCCTCCCATTCTCGATCTCTCTTTCTCTCCACTTTCTGATCCTTAACATGGTATTAGAGTTAAGATACTGAGATCCACAAACTTTTGAACCGCAGCCTGTACTTCCTTTATCTTCAGAATAAAAGCTGCTGGTGTCTTCTGCAGTTTGGTTTTGAAGGTCGTCTACAGAGTTTCTAGTGGAGACAGCACCCTATGCTGTTTTTCAGAGATTAGATGAGAGACTTGTTCACATTAAAATGCAAAGGAACCAGGCCTGTCAAAGTTTCATCTGAATTGTAGAGCTTTGATAGATGAGAATTCTGTCCAGGTATGTTTCAGAACTACCTAAGAAAAAAAAATTTGGATAAATAAATAATTATATTAAAGAACAAATGAAAAACAAGAATACAAGGTCTTTAAGAGGAAGACCGAAAAGAAGAGCTAAGACCCCAAGAGACAACAATGAATCTGTTCCTTGGGGTATCCTCAACAGGGATTTGGGGAGAGCTAACAATCTAAAAGAAACATCAAAATAGATGGCATTCCAAATCATGTCTGAAGAGCGAGATTTGGATGTCCATCTCCGAAGATTGCGCTCCCACCAAAGATGATGAATGGAGGCACATAAAACTATCTTACCAATCTGATCACAAATGGAAGAGCTTGAAAAGTTTCTCACAATCCAAGACCAATCACGAGCAAACCCAAAGGAATGCCTTGAACGGGGCCAAATGGAGGCTAGGGCTTTTCTCCAAATGGATTTGGAAAAGGGGCAAAAGAAGAAAAGGTGCTCAAGGTTTTCTGGGTCATTCCAACAAAGGATGCAGTTGGGATTTACTGAGATATGGCGGCTAACAAGGAAGGATTGGGTGGGAAGGCCGTGGTTGAGGGCTCTCCAAAGGGTAAGGAAATACTAAAGAAATTTTGCTTGAAGTTGGCACTAAACATCTGGTGTCCAAGGACTGGCTTATGAAACCATATCTGAATCAGACCTGAATTGCAATTAGGCCATGGTTGGGTCAGACCTAATTGATTGGAGACTGAATTTGCACTCCATCATCACTGGTGTTATCAGGACTGTTTCCTGGTTTATTTTTATTTTATTTTTTTTGATGAATAACTAATAATATTAAAAACAACAAGCAAAACGGACAAGCACACAAAGGGAGCAAAAGAGCTCAAGAGAAGAGACCCCAGAAACTAACAACTGACCTATTTCTGGGGGAGTAAAAGAAGAGCTGAGACCCCAGAAACTAACAATTAACCTATTTCTAGGGGAGTCAACCATAGAGCTGAGACTGTTTCTTGATTTGTTTGCTGAGAAAAGGCCCTTTGTTTGTTGGACCTGTTTCGATTCGTACACAAGTTGGTGTAGTGATTAAAATTCTTCAGAGTGATAATGCAAAGGAATACTTTTCATCTCCTTTTAACATTCCTTTTAACATTTTTATGACATCGAATGGATTCTTCATCAATCTTCAAATGTCCATATCCCTCGACAGAATGGGGTCATAGAATGGAAGAATCACCATCTTATGGAAGTTACCCGCTCAACACTATTTGAAATGCAGGTCTCTAAACTTTCTTGGGGCTGATGCTGTCTTAGCTGCTTATCATTTTATTAACTGAATGCCCTCATTTGTTCCTAAAGGTGATACCCTACAGTCCTTATTGTACCTTGCTTGTCTCTTACATGAATTGCACTCAGAAGGCTTACCATTGTTATTCCTTTGAATTTTGAATATACTTTATCACTTCTGATGGTTCATTTTTTGAATTTGTCCCTTCTTCTATGCTTGTGATTTTCTCCTCCATAGATGAGGATTCCCAATTATTATTTCTGCACCAATTACAGCCTGCCTCCACTTCCACCTGTCCAAATGGAGATCACTATCGTATATCAGCAACATACGACAACAGCTGAAGCCCAGCCAGCTGGTCCGGCTCCGCCCATGGATCCCATGCCAAGTCCCCTTAGCTCTAACCTTGATGTTCCAATCGTCCTTCGCAAAGGCACTTGGAGTTGTATCCAGTGCCCCATCTCTAACTTTGTTTCATATACTAGTGTTTCTCCCACTTATCATACTTCTTTATCTACCATTGAAACCCATTCTCTTGCTAAGCCTGTGTCTGAAGCCTTGTCGAGTTCTAGGTGGACTGCTGTGATAACTGAGGAGTTGGCAGCCCTAGAGGATAATCATACTTGGGGAACTAGTTCCCGTACCTCCGAGGAGAACTACTATTGGATGTTGCTAGGTGTTTGCAATAAAAGTAAATCCCAATAGTACTCTTGCTAGTCTAAAGGCCAAACTTGTGGCGAAGGAATATGCTCAAGTATATAGTGTAGATTATTTGGCTACCTTCTCCTGTGGCAAAGTCTTCTTCCATTCAAGTCTTAATTTCCTCAGCTGCTACCTATCATTGCCCTTATTTCAGCTAGATGTGAAGAATACATTCCTCAATGGGGATCTCAGTGAGGAAGTCTATATGGAGTAACATCCAGAATTTGTTGCTTAAGGCGGGAAAGGTTTGGTATGGCCTAAAGAAGTCAATTATGGACTAAAACAATCACCACATGCATTATTTGGTTGGTATACTTCAATTGACAGATTTTGGCCCGACTCGGTGTAGAAGTGACTACTCAATCCATTAGTACAAGGAGGATATTTCTGATTATGTATGTGGACAACATTATTATTACTGGAGATGATTTTGCAAGGCATTGATTTGAAGACCTATCTACAGAAACAATCTAGGGGAAGCTCAATTACATCTCAGGGATGGAAGTGGCTTAGTCCAATAAAGGAATCTTCTTATCCCAACGAAAATATGAGACCGATTCACTAACTGAAATAAAGATGCTCACTTTAAAGCTTTTGGATACTCCAATGGATCCAAAAGTAAAACTCATGCTTGAAGATGGAGAAATTCTTGATGATCTAACAAGTGTTGAAGGTTGCTTGGGAAACTTAACTATTTGATTGTGGCTTGACTGACATTGCATTTCCGGTTGATGTTGTGAGTCAGTTTTTATCTAGTCATCAAACCACTCATTGGGTTGTGGCTATACACAAGTATCTAAGAGAGCTTCTAGACGTGGGCTCCTTTACATAGACCATAGCCACAAGAGAATCGAAGGATTTTCAGATGCAGATTGGCCTAGTTCACCAATTGATGGGAGATCTACCAGTCTATTGTACCCTCATTGGAGGGAATCTCATTCTTGGGAGAGTAAAAAACATATGATGGTTACTTGATCCAATGCAAAGTCAAATTACAAAGCCGAAGTACTTGTCATCTGTGAGTTAATGTGGATTAAGCAGTTTCTAGGGGAGCTTGGCTAGTCATGAGGTACCTATGTCTATGTCTGTTGTGTTTGATAATCATACCCCTATCCAACATAGCATCAAATAACGACTTTCACAAGAAAAAAAGCATTTCGAAATAGACTGTCACTTTGTCCTAAGAAGCTGCAACAAGGATTGATCTCCACTCATCATGTTCGAACTGGAGAACAATTGGCTGACTTATTTACCAAATCTTTAGCGACTAAGAGCAAACTATATCTATAGTATTGACCAAAAAAAACTATATCCATAACAAACTAGGAATGTCTAATGTTTATTCTCCAACTTGAAGGGGGAGTGCTAAGAGGCAAAAGGGCTTAAACAGAAATCAAGGAAGCCTCTTGAGATTTAGCACTTTCATCTCCATTTCTCTTTCGTTAAAAACATAAAAAATGAAATGAATTTATCACTCTTTTCAATAAGAAATCTTTTTTCTATACTTCAATTATAACAATGTCTATGTGTATATGTAAGCCCCAAAACAGGAATTGCTACACAGAAAACTAACTAGGTATCTTATCTATATATTAAATATACATTAATGTGTTCAAATGTTTATTGAATATAAAATTGAAAATATAATATAGCACGACCTATGTTGTTCCTAGTGGAATTGTGATAAAAGAGGAAATATGAGTCCATATAGGACTACTCTTTCATAAGGTTGTCGTTCCCTTTTTAATTCTCTATAAATAAAAGCTAGCATTTTGAGGTTTATTACATAGAAAGAGTGAGGCCTCTTTCATTCTCTTCTGAGATCATCTTCTTCTTCCCATTCTTGAGCTCTCTTTCTCTATTTCTCTGATCCTTAACACAAATACATTCCAAACCACAAAGAAATTTTGTATTTTAATGAACTTAAAGTTGATTTTGGTTTCTTATTGGATTGCATTGGTATTATCTGATATTTTAAGTTCTTTTTAGTGCCTACTATGGTGCAGTCCAGTTTGGATTTGGGCATTTGGGTTATGGAGGCTCTACCCATAACATGATCCAATAAGTTCATATTAGAGTGGTCTCTGTGTTTCACCCCTTTTGACTGAATCACCTCAGTTTTGGTCAATTTGATTCGGTTTTTTGTTTGGGATAGTATTGATATCCCTAAAATATGATAAAAGAGGATCTGAGAGCAAGCCAGAGGTTGGAGAGAGGAGAAAAATTTTGTTTCAATTTTTGTTAATTTTACCATTCTACCCTTGCTCGAGTAGCAAACAATTTTTGTCGATTTTGCTATTCCACCCTTGCTTAAGTAGAAATTTGGCACATGTTCATTAATGGTACCCACATAAACAACAATTAACAGGTTATGGTGATTTTTCAACGCAAAAATAAAAAATACATATTATGGCAATATATCAAAAACAACTCTTGAGCTATTTATGAATTTATGCTTATGTTGATTTATTTTAATGAGAAATAGGGGTAAAAAATCAATACCAAACACGTATTTACATAATACCAAAGAAAGCACTAGTTTAGGACTTCAAGTTCATTCTAACCTATGGGTTGGTTGAATAAAGAAGGGCTAGTTTCTATTTCATAGCGTCAATTAATGATTAGATTTGAATCTGAGTCAGAATAGGGTGTAGCTTCCTCTAATATTTTTAATTTAAAATGCTAACCTATTGTATGCAAGTAGTATAGTTTTGATGTTGGCTACATGTATATCCCGGCTATACCTAAGTACATATGTAATCAAATTACATTTTGTTATATGATTCGAAATGGTTCTTCCAAGGATTTGATGTTTGAGCTTTGAAGCTAGCTTCTATTAAGGATTTATAATCTTATGTAGACTCCAATGACTGAGGACCAGTTTACCAAATCTTTGACGAGAACCAACTCAAATGGGCTCAAGAAAAGATTTCTTACAAATTCTGTTACGTCTGTTGGAGAAATTAGGGAAATTTTAAAACAGGTCTGCAGGGTTTGTTGCTAAGGGGGAGAATGCACATAAGGTTTCTAAGCTCAAAAAGGCTATTTATAGGTCGCAACAGCCCCTAAGATCCAGTTTGATAAATTTAGCAATGTTGACACTGACTATGGCTTCTCCCAATATTATTCTGACCATTCAGTTTTTGTTCACCATCACTCCAAAGTGGTGAGACTGGTAAGAGTTTACGTAGTAGGGGTAGTTTAGGAACTAACTCGTTGGCTACTAGCCTCATATTGTGATCTCTCTTTTTTACCCATTACCTTTCTTCCTGGTAGTGATATAATATAAGGTGAGTTGGAGACAATACTTAAACAACTATTATTAGTGAAGTAGTATAAGTGTGCTGGAGACAATACTTTGATACACAAGATTGCACAACACTTCAATTCTTCTTCTTCAACCTTCCATCGTCTCCTTTCATTCTCTGGCATTTCTCAGCTTCCAAATTGACAATAGAGCACATTCTCTTGGTCTGAGGGTTGAGTTACTTTCTTGTTCCTTTTCTTTAGTCTCTTCAAAACCCTAGACATCAAATGGGTTCCAAGAATGTGGCAGCTATAAGAAAATTTTGAAGGAATCATGCCATAATTCATGATTTATTTTGGAAATGGAAGCACAAAGATAGGTCTTCACATCACATGAAGACTTTGCTGTGTGAAGCTCCAAGCCAAGAAGAAAAACACAGAATACTGACCCATGAACGGTAACCAAAAAAAAAATTCAGCACTTTTTTAAGCCTCTTTATTTCTCGCTTATCATGGCTTTGTTGAAACTACCTAGCCAACTGGGGTCAGGTTGGAGAATTCCCGAGATCTCACCAAGAACTTGCGAGATCTCTCTCTTTTTTCATTTAGCAAAATGAGATGATGTGCTTTCGAATCTTGAATTGTAAATTTGATAATTGGATTATCATTTGAAAATTTTAATTTGATTTATGAACATGTGTGAATATTAGAGTCGTCTGAATTTTGAATTTGAGCATTAATGTTTAAGCAATATGATGCGTACAATAGGCGGCACTTTTTAAGGTTTCACTTCAGCGTAGTGACTTTCCACTTAGGGTCTGAAGTGGAACTGACATTTGAACTCTCTCTTTTTCCCCATAATCTGATGTCACCAATGTGTTCAGAATGGCTGAAATAATTTCAATGGAAAGTTCCAGCCCTAAATGATTCCTACTATCCTTGATTGGAGCCTCAAGTTGGGAAGAAGTTCCACGCAACTCAGCAAGATCTCACAAGATCTCAAGCCGATTCACTTTTTTGGGTTGGCGAGATGGGCCTCAAGATCAAGATCTTGAACCGTCCCCCTTTCAAGCCCCCAAATCTTGGATGCAAGAGACAAACACCCAAGATCTGCAACTTACTTGATCTGCAAATGCTACAGTAACCAGTTCCAGGAGTTCTTGTTTCTCCTTCATTTGAGATCAATTGGGAGATGAAATTTCCCTGGAGTCCCTATGATGCAATTCAAACTGTCCTAGTGGGTCAATTTGGGCTTAGATTATGCTATTTTAGCCATGGATCGGTTTTAAGGACATTAAGGCTGTCAGTATTGGGTTTATTGATCTAACCAACCTAATTTATAAGCCCATAGAGTGTAGTAATGCTAGTCCACAGGATTAGTAGTTTAGATTAGGATACTCAATAATTACATAGAATTCTGCTTTCATTTTATTTACCTATAGTGAGTCTTTTAGGGTGATTAGAAGTCCTTTTTCAAGTCAAATTAAGAATTTTAGAAGGTCTTTATATGTATATGTAATGCATGTCCCCATCAATTTGAGATGGTTTGATTAATGAATATCAAATTTTATAAGTGTTGGTGACGTTTGACCGTGCATATAAGATTGTTATCCATTTCGTTGGTTTCTTCTCCTATTCTTCTTTATCTTTCCAAAGAGTTTATTCTATCATTCAAGTTGCTATTCTGCCTATTCAAGAACATCATCAATAGCAGTAAAATAATTCCCAATTATCCTTCTTCCTTTTCCTATACCTCTAATTCCCCTTCCGTGAAAGCCCACCATAGCAGACCAATTCCAGGTCTGGATCCCCTACGTAAGCTCCAGCATTAATATATTACCCTCTTTCTATGCAACTCCCTATTGTGATAGCTCTACAGTGCTGACTGTTTGTTCTATATGCGCACTGTGTTGGACCTGTTTAAGGTGACTGTAGTTATATCAAGTCAATAAATTGGGTTGACTTAGAATAGATTTACTATTCCCAACTTAGTGAAGGTGCCATTTGTGAAGAACAATCACACTGTCAGCCACTGTTTCAGTCTGTTTTGTTCATGAAGATGGTCCATGCTACTTTCAACTGTTTTTGCTTAGTTGTGTTGTTTAAGTTTATCGCATTACTGTATGATGCCTTTATACCTTAAAGTTTGTGGTGGAGATAACTTTTTATTGAAAACATGGACTGAGGTTTTTTAATTAGAATAGGATTATGTTTCCTAATAAGTCTACAGTTTTATTTATATTTGTTTTATATTTCCTTTCCTACTTAGTATAGGACTTAATAAGGTTGTAACTATAAATACCGTATTGGGGTCTTGTGAATAATAAACTTTTTGAGGAACAATTCCTCACATTACAACATGATATTAGAGCAAGGTTTTGTTTTCATCCTACGGAGGTGTTGTAGAAATTTTTTTGAAGTCGTTATTCACATGTTTGTTTTCTTTTCGGGTATCCCGGAAATGTATATTGGGTGATTAAGTGCATGTTTAGGAAAATTTTGTCTAAGGAGTCTGGTATTTAAACAGACCAGTTGTATCCCTCCAGTCTTTCCTAAAAACTTTCCGGGTGTACTCTGGTTCAACAATATACTAATTGGAGGTAACCTGAGGATATACTTTTCACGTGAATTAGTGAGAGTTATTCTATAGGCAACAACAGTTCATAATAGAAGCAATGGCAGCTTTTTGCAAATTTGAATAGTTCCAAGTACTGTTTCATAATTTTGAAAATATTTCAGGGACTTTTTTGGAATTATGAAAAATTTCATGGATTATTTTTTTGCAATTTTCAACATTGTCAAGGACTTTTTTGTAATTTTGAAAGTACTTTTTCGTAATTTCAAAAAAATTCTAGGGACTATTTGTAAATCTGAATGATTTTTCCTTGTAATGATGGCTGATCCCATCTCTCCTTTATCTAGTACATTTGAAGAGTCTCCCATGTCTTCCATTCATAAGGATCATGAGTTTTCTCCGCTTCAGATAACCACTGTGAAACTTAATGGGACAAATTATCTTAGATGGTCTCGTTCGGTTTCCCTCGCTGTTGGTGCTCGTGGTCTTACTAGCCATCTTAATGGGACTTCTACAAACCTCCCACACCTGGTCTGCAACTTTCCAAGTGGTATACAGATGAATGCTTGGTCATGGGTTTTCTCATCAACTCCATCGAATCTAGCATAGCAAAGAGTTATCTCCTCCTTCCTAATGTGGCAACTATTTGGAAAGTAACTAAAAATACATACTCCATAAGGCAATGATATCTAATGGCTATAAGCAAAGCAATGCAGACCACACTTTGTTTATTAAAAGAGATGGTTGCCACACTACTATACTTTTAGTATAAGTGGATGATATTGTGATCACAGGCAGTAGTGAGGATGAGATTTCAGCATTAAAGACTTTTTTGGGAACTGAATTTGAGATCAAAGATATGGGAAAACTAAGATATTTCCTAGGTTTAAGAGTTGGCATATTCTACTAGCGGTGTATCTCTATCCCAGAGGAAGTATACATTGGATCTTCCTGAGGAAACTGGAATGCTAGGATGTAAGCCTACTGAGACTACTATTGAGCCTAACCTACACTTGAAGGCGAAGGAAGAAGAACCAGTTGACAAGATAAGGTATCAAAAATTAGTGGAAAAGTTGATCTATCTATCTCACACTAGACCTGACATCACATTTGCAGTTAGTTTGGTTAGCCAGTATATGCATGATCCATATTCCTCACATTTGGACGCAGTATTTCAGATCTTGGGATACTTGAAAACTACTCCAGGAAAAGGAATTTTAATTTCAGCTCCTAGACATTTGAAGATTGAGGCATATACAAATACAGATTGGGCAGGATGTCCAAATGATAGGAGATCTACCTCTAGGTATTGTGTATATGTGGGAGGTAACCTTATGACTTGGAGAAGCAAGAAACAGGTTATGGTTGCGAGGTCCAGTGCCAAGGCCGAGTTTAGGGCAATTGCTCAAGGCATTTGTGAGGTACTATGGCTTAAAGGGCTACTTCAAGAGGTTGAGACAGATTTGGAGGTTCCTAAACAATTATACTCAGATAATAAGTCAGCAATCAGTATAGCTCATAACCCAATACAACATGATAGAACTAAGCATGTGGAGATTGACAGACATTTCATCAAAGAAAAGGTTGAGGCTGGGCTAATCCATATCACCATTGTTACTTCAAACGAGCAACGGGCTGATGTGCTCACAAAGAGCTTGAGCACGAAGATATTCAATTACATTATGAGCAAGTTAGGCATGATAAATATCTATGCTCAAACTTGAGGGGAAGTGTTGAAAACATGGACTGAAGTTTTCTAATTAGAATAGGATTATGTTTCCTAATAAGTCTACAGTTTTATTTCTATTTGTTTTATATTTCATTTTCCTACTTAGTATAGGACTTAACTAGGTTGTTACTATAAATACCCTATTGGGGTCTTGTAAATAATAAACTTTTAGAGGAGCAATTCCTCACATTACAACACTTTTAAAGAATTATTTTCCTGATTTACATGTCAGACTGTCCCTATCATTGTTTTAAAAACCTTTTTTATAGAGCAGTGACTCCTCCATTCAACTTTGGATGTACCCCTATTTAGTGGATTTCATTGACTTGTTAGGAGTTGAAGCGGTTTGTTTAAGTTAAGATTCACAATTTACTGCTTGTTCCCATTGGCTGGAATTTATTTTCTTGTATTTGACTGTGTATGATGAGAATTTACTCTCCATTTGACTTGGGCTATAAGCCCATTTAAGTGTGTATCATCAGCGTCTGAATTGTGAATCGACAGCAGTTGCTTGGAGAAATCTTACCTGCACTAGGCCAGCTAATGGAGCAAAAGACCAGGTTCCACCCTCAAAAAAAATTTACAGGGATAGGTCCATCTATGACCATAGTGAGAAATATGGCAACATTAGAGAAGATGTTGGATCCTTTATGGTTCTTCTCCTGGTATGCAAGAAAGTAAAAGAGAGAAGGAGCCAGAGCACATACTTTGACAATTGAGGTTGGACCTGAGGGATCTAAATATGGACTGCAAACAGACACCAGATTTCTCACTCATGGTGCTATTGCAACATTTAATAGGGTTTTGTCACATCTAGATAGCTTACTTCCACACCTACAGTCCCAGATTGTTCAGCTTCCACTTGTATAGCCCTCTACATATGCTCCTCTCACTGCCACTATGTGGGTCATTTCTAGAGCTGGAGACATACAAGTGGCATATTACAATGTTATGACACCTCGCTATATCAATTCCGGTAAGGCAAAAGTTAGGGTTGTTTTATTTTGGATTAATAAATAATTATATTAAAGAAAATAAAGCAAGAGAACAAGGTCTTTAAGAAGAAGACTGAAAAGAAGAACCAAGACCCCGGGAGACAACAATAAGCCTGTTCATTGGGGTTTCATCAACAAAGGGTGGGGAATAGCTAACAGTCTAGACGAAACATCAAAATAGATGGCATTCCAAATCCTGTCTATAGATCGAGAATTAGAGGTCCATCTCCGAAGATTACGCTCCCACCAAAGGTGAAACAAGGCACAATACATTAGCTTACCGATTCGATCGTAGATGGAAAAACCTGAAAAGTTTCTCAAAATCCAAGACCAATCTCGACCAAACCCATAGGAACGCCTCAAATGGGGCCCAATGGAGGTAATGGCTTTTCCCCAAATAAATTTGAAGAAAGGGCAAGTAAATAAAAGGCGCTCAAGGTTCTCCAACCAAAGAGGATGTAGTTGGGGTTAACGGGGATGTGGCAGCCAATAAGGAAGGATCAGGTGGAAAGGGCGAGGTTAAGGGCTTTCCAAAGGGTTAGGGAGTGACGAGGAATGTGGCTTTTGAACCAAACCAATGGGGGCTAGGGGGTTTAGGGCTGTGAGATCTGAGGAGGTTCCAGGCCGATGAGGTGGAGAAGGATTTGGTGGGGGAGGGGAGCCAAATGGTGAGGTCACAAGAGGAGCTAGACAAAAAAGGGAGAGACTCCTAAACCTGTGTGAGAATGGGCAAGGGGACAAGGATCCAGGATCCATTAGAGATGAAAGCTGCCAAGGGGTTGGATTTGGGGATATAGGTGTTATAGACAGTGCGGGGGCCAAAGTGGTTAAAGAGAATGCCCATCAGATTCCACAGGTCAAGCCAAAAGGAAGTGGAAGACCAAAAGAGATGGAGGTAGAGATAGCCGAGATGGTGCAGGGGTGAAGCAGGAGAATTTTCCTCCAAACCCATGAAGGGTTGGAGGGCATAAAAACAATACAGAAGGAATCCGACCGGAGAAGAAAAGAGTAGACCCACCTATCCCAAATAAAGTCATGTTTTGAGGCAATTTTCCAGATGAGTTTGAGAAGGCAGGCTAAGTTAACATCGAGTTGTTGATGGTTCCCTTTCTTCAATTTCTAGTTACAATAGTGCCCATGTTATGTGAACAAGGGTGAACCCCCTTGGCCGAAACCCTGGTTTGGGACCCAAGTCCCCACCAAGGTGATGCACCTAGGGCTGGCCAAACTCAAAAAGGGGTGATTTGGTCATGTCAGCCCTAATAATCCACTGGAATTTAATTTCATGATTTATTTTTTTATTTTCAGAGTCTTGTTTTGTTCAGAAGTCTTGATTTGATTTGGAGTTGAGTTCTTAAGTCCTTAGGAGTCTTTTTTTTAAAGTTGGACTCTTAAAGTTAAATTAGTCTTTTATTTCAAGAAGAGTTATTTTAATTTAGGTGGTGGTTAATTTGTTCCAACTCCTAACTTATAAAAGAAACCCTAGTGAAGTTGGTTAACTAGTTTAGCGGAGTCCAAATAGCCACCTAGTTTGAGTTAAGTTGTGTCTTTTTTATGAAAGGCTATAAATAAGCCAGCCTATGGTTGTAAACTTTAGTTTGCATTGAATAAAAATTAAAAATTGTTTGTGGGAAACTGGAAGGGATTCTCTTTGGGCCACGATGGATTTCCAAGGGTCTTGAGTCAATTTGCCGCAACCATTGTTCAGCAAAGCAGCAAGCAATCATCCAGTACAGCAGCATCCCTTCTCCATCAAGTAAGTACAGCTCCCTACCCTGTGATTCACTAAAAAAAACCCCTCCCACCCCCTGTGACCTTCCCTATAGCCCTTCCCTACCCCTATGACAGCACCTTCACCCTCCCCTAACCCTTGCAGCACCCCCTCCCCCTTATTTCTCCCTCGGCCTCCTTTCTTTCCCTTTCTAAGTCTTGCGGCAGATCTGAAAACCAGAAAGACAAGAGAAGAAAGAAAAGGAAAGGAAAGAAAAGAACGAAAAGAAAAATCAAGAAAGATTGCCCAAGAACTTACCAAGAAACATTCCCTTCTCTTTATCCACCCCTTTTTCTTCATCTCGAAACTGTGGAAATAATTGAATCCTTAGGTAATCAATGTGACCCCTAAGCCTCCTATTTATAATAATGTGAAATATGCCAAATTACATAATTACCCTCACTAACCAACTGAATAATAATAACTTGAACCACAACTTATACTTAAACCAACACACAAATAAATCAAACCAACCAACACTCCCCCTCAAGTTGAGGCATAGATGTTAATCATGCCCAACTTGCTCAAAATAGGGTAGAAATCTCCTTCCTTCAATCTTTTAGTAAAGATGTCAGCTACTTGATCCCCAGATCTCACAAAAGGCATGCATATCAACCCTTGTTCCAACTTTCCTTTGACAAAAAACCTATCTCAATATGTTTTGTACGATCATGTTGCGCAGGATTATTGGCTATACTGATGGCAGCCTTGTTGTCACAATATAACATCTTGGGACTTGTAACAGGAAACCCAATATCTTCTAATAGACCTTCAGCCATAAAAGTTCACATACTCCTCGAACCATGGATACTTGGCCTTTGTACTAGAGAATGACACCACATTTTGCTTCTTGCTTCTCCAGGTTACTAGATTGCTCCCAACAAATGTACAATATCCTGATATTGATTTTCTATCAGGTGAACTAGCCCAATCAGCATCTGTATAAGCTTCCACTTTCAAATTATCTGAGGGTGACAAAAATATTCCCTTTCCTACTGTGGATTTCAAATACTGAAGTATTCTAATAACGGCATTCATAAGAGTCAAGTATGGGTCATGCATATAATGGCTCACTAGACTTACTAAGAAAGCAATGTAAGGTCTGATGTGAGACAAATAAATCAGTTTTCCAACCAACCTCTAATATCACCCTTTATCTACCGGTACTCCCTCTTTCTCTTTAAGCTTAATGTTTGCTCCAATTGCAGTATTCATGGCTTTACATCCCAACATTCCCACTTCCGAAAGTACGTCTAGGATATACTTGCGTTGGGACAAATAAATGTCTTTTTCTGATCTAGCGACCTCAATTCCCAGGAAATGAGTTTCCCTAGATCTTTAACCTCAAATTCCTTGCCGAGGAAGCTCTTTAGCTTTTGTATTTCTGCCCCATCATTCTCAGTGAGCACAATGTCATCTACATAGACCATGGAAGAAAATTCGATCGAAATGGTCGAAATTTCGATCGAAATGCCTACAAAAATCCAACTCGAAACGAAATATAGTAGTAGGCACGAAAAGTATCCATTTCGTTTCATATCGACCGAAATTTCGATCGATACGAGTCGATATTTCGGCCCGATACCATATCGAGCCGAAACGACACTTCCACAGGTTATAAAATACCCAAAATCGACCCTGTTTTGCCATTTCGACGCTGTTTCGTGATTTCAAGCCATATCGCCAGAGCTATTTCGACCTGATTTTGCAATTTTTGCTGATTTCTCTTGCTTTCATCCCATTCTACACCTAATTTCTAGTATTCCATTTCCTTCAAACACTTGATTTGCTCCTCCATTTGTGCATTTTCTCAAATCTTGCAAGGATGGGGGCTGATGTGGGGGATGGAGGTCTTCCCAATAGTCAGATTGCAGAGGAGATGGGGGCTGATGTGGGAGACTTCATGGCCCAGGAGGGGAGGCCACATGCAAAGCCCGCCCGTCCCTTCGTGCCACACCCTAGTGCATCCACCCAGAGTGAGGATTTGATTTTCTGGTCCGACAATGAGGATGAGGTGACTCAGGCCTCCGGCGATGACGACAATGGTGGTGATGATGCGGTGATGATGGAGGGGATGAGGAGGGTGTGGGACCTCGTGATCAGAATTCAGCTGATCCTAGGGAGAGACCACCACCACCACCAGTACGTGAGAGTCAAGGGGGGGGAGGACGACCACTGAGATTCACAAGAGAGAGTCAGTTCACCCACGCGACACAGGATTCAGACCATACTGGAGCTGCATCTCGAGGCAAAAATGTTTCCTCTACATATTCGAGGAAGGTGAAGGGGAGACAGCATGGCTGGAGCACAGAGGACACGCCATCATATGGGTCCTACCGTCCATCCGATGCCGAGAGCTTGGTGGGATCTATGAGATCGATGAGCATTGATGATGCTAGAGACTCCTCCACCTCCAGAGGATCCGGATGGCATAGGCCTGCAGAGTCCTCATATGATACTGCTGTGGAGAGTATTGGTTCTACTGAGTCGACTTATGGTTATGGTCCTTATGGTTATGGACCATATGGTATCCCTCCTGGCTATCAGATTCAGGGTCAGGCCAGTCAGCCACGACTGGAGCCTTATAGTTATGGAGCGGCCTATGGAGCTCATGGTGTCCCTCCCACTGCCGATTATCGGAGTCAGCCACTGCGACCTTATCAGTATCCTTATCCTTCTCCTAGTCCCGAGAGCCGGGGCGGGTGGTGGTCTTTCATTTGTTGAGCGGATCTTCCACACTATTCCACAGCCACAAGGCCCACCACCACCAGTTCCTTTGGAGATTCACAACTTCCCACCGTTAGGGAATCTTATGCATGTGGATGAGGCCACATACAGAGGTGCAGTTCTTGACTATGTCCAAAACTATATAGGGCGCGGGCAAACATCATGGGAGTTATATTCATGGTACAAAATGTCGGCGACATATCGCCGACACAAGGCGATATGTCGCCATGTCGCTGGGGGGCGACACGACACCCCCCAGCGACACCGACATCGCGAGAAATCGGCGATTTATCGCATAGTTTTGGCGATAAAAGGGCGAAATCCGGCGAATTTCGTTCGAATTTTTTTAATTTCTCTCTCCGTCTCTTCTCCAGAGCTTCTCTCTCATTTTTCGCACTTTTCACTATATTTTCATCCGATCTTCGACATCTACGGGTACATCTTGCTTCCTTGTTGCCGGATATCACGTTGTTTCTGTCGATCAGTAGCCGTTTCGCACGTATCCGAGAGTTTTTTCATCAAACAGGTAACCATTCTTATCCAAGTAATTTTTCACAAAATGCATGCTATATGATGTTGGATGATTTTGAAATTAATATATGTTGAATACCATGTGCCGATCTATGATTTCATGGAGTCGGAATTTTTTTCCGCAAAGTATTTTATTTTTTTATTTTTTTATTTTTGTGGGTAAAAAATGATATTTTGATTATCTTGTATGATTACTTTTTAAGTGATACAATGGTTGTATGATGATAGAAAAAACATATGTGGAACTCCGTGAGCCGATCTACGGACTCATGGAGTCGAAATATTTTTTGACCCAAAAATAAGTTATTTTATTTTTCAAAAAATATCCTGATATTAATAAAAATATCAATAATTATGAAAAATGCAAAAAATAGGGGAAAATGGGGGGAAATGTTTTGAAAATTATGGAATAATTATATAAGTATTTTTCAACTGTTGGTTGTGTTGCCCATGTGGCTTCATCGCCGGTTTTGATATGGGCAGCTATTTTTATAATTATATCATACATGCAATATTCATAATTTCATATATGATTGTTTATATGTGTATAAACAATTATAATGATGTTGTTATTTGTTAATGTTATTTGAATGCAACAGTCATCATGTCTGCTGGTGGGAGTCAGAGGGGAACTGGGTCTTCCCAGGGTGGACGGGGACAGGGACAGGGACAGGGTCAGGGACAAGGTCAGGGACAACCTGAGAGATCAGCAGTAGGAGGGAGGACTGACCCAGCATGGCAATATTGTACGGCTATTGATGGAGACAAAAATAAAACTGAGTGTAATTTTTGTCACAAAAGAATATACTCAGGTGGCATCGGTAGGTTCAAGGGTCACATCACCGGGGAGTTCAAAGGATGTGACTAAATGCACAGAGGCCCATCCAGATGTAATCAAGTTACTCAGGGATTTACAAAAACAAAAGGGGAAGAAGAAAGATGATTAGAGGAAAGTCAACAGAGCACTAGATGATGCAGAGCGGAGACCGTCATCATATGTGGATGATTCAGATGATGATAGGGATGTTGATCTTGTTGATGTGGACAAAGATCAGGAGGAGAGGGATATGCGGCGGGCCATGGCAGAGAGCAGACGATTGCACCATCAGGAGCGCAGGATATGGCCGGAGCTAGAGCTACAGGAGCTGGTCCATCTAGGCCTACAGGGGTTAGACCTTCTGATTCTGGGGGGAGGGGTGGTGTATTTGGCATGTTTGGCAGATCACAGAGTCAGCGGGCCCCTCGTACATCAGGTTCAGACCGTTCAGTGCCACTACCACGGCAACCATCTGATTATCCACGCCGTCCAGACCCGACCATGGAGCAGGATCCTGATACATTCAAGAGAAAAGGGGCCAAGCAGCCCAAGATATCTGGTGCATGGAAAGGTATGGCAAAGAAGGTAAAGAAAGCAATGTCAAAGTGAATTTATTACAATCACATCCCAGCAAACACAGCACAGGGTCCATACTATACGAATATGATTGATATTATTGCAGCGGCAGGCCCTGGATATAGTGGTCCCAACCCTACAGAGTTGATGACCACCCTCCTTCAAGAGGAGAAGCAAGAGCTGCAGGAGTATATTGATAGTATGAAACCCTTTTGGGATACTTATGGATGCACCATCATGTCTGATGGATGGACCGGCCCGACGAGAAAGTCCATCATCAATTTCATGGTATACTGTGATTGGAGAACTGTCTTCTTGAAATCAGTGGATGCTACTGGTCATACGAAAGACCACAGATATATCATGGGTCTCCTGCAGGATGTGATCGACCAGGTTGGTAGGAAAAATGTGGTGCAAATTGTCACTGACAATGGCTCCAACTATAAGAAGGCCGGTGAAGTGTTGATGGCTTCACCTGATTATAACCTTATGTGGACACCTTGTGGCTGCACATTCAATTGACCTAATGCTTGAAGGACATTGGAAAAATCAGCATTGTCCACAACACCGTTGAGAGTGCAACACAGGTAACCAACTTCATCTACAATCATAACGTTGCTTTGGCAATGATGTGGAGATCATGTGGAGGTGAGTTGGTGCGACCTGGTCCGACAAGATTTGCGACAAATTTCGTCGCCTTGAGCAAAGCATGCAAGATAAGAAGTCGGGCCTCAGATCCATGTTTGCATCGCAGGAGTGGTTTGATTGGGTTGGATCCAAGTAAGATAACTATCTACTATTTCATCTTATAAATTATTATATTTATATTATGAGTTTATGATTATCTTGTATGATACTTATTGTCTATTGACTTAATGAGTTTGTGATAATTCAAAGCACGACCAATGGGCGCGCCGCACAAGACACAATATCATCTCGATGATTTCCGGAGATGTGTTATCAGTAGTGTTGCGGACCATAGATCCTATAGTAAAGGTCTTGTGTATGGTGGACTCTTCCTTGAGGGGACCCACTATGCCCCACTTGTATGCATCCCTCGAGCGTATGAAGGATGCTATAAAGGCAGCAAACCCTAGAGGACATCGGGCTTTCTTAGATATTGTCGATGCACGATGGACAACTCATCTGATGCATCCTCTTCATAGGGCCGGTAAGTAAATTTTCTGGGTTGTTGATTTGTAGTTGTAGACTTGTAGTCTTGTAGACTTGTGGGCTTGTAGCATTGTAGGTATTGGTACTTTGGTAGTTGGTACTAATTTTAAGCTTTTTTAATTATGCAGCATATTTTCTAAACCCTAAGTATCAATATAGTCAACATTTAGGGTTGGACACAAACCTATTGGATGCCCCGATACGGGTGATAACGAAGTTGGAGCCGATGAGATGGTCCAATCATTTTGCCACAATGAGGTGAGACATTGGGAATTTCAAACGATTAGTGAGTTGTATTAATTGTTTAAATAATTTAGATAACCAATCAATACTAATGATTGTATTATTGCAGATCAAATTGTTTAGAGATGCATTTGGGTCTTTTAGTGGAGCTGGTGTCTGTAGGGGCGGAGAAACCATGGATCCAAAGTTAGATACTTATATAGTTAGATCCTTAGGGCTTAGATGCATAAATGTTTTGAGTCTTTTGACTTTTGAGTTTCTAACTTAATGTTTTTGTGATAATGCAGCTGAATGGTGGTATCTCTATGGCAATAGTGCATCAAACTTGCGAAGATTGGCAATCAGGATCTTGTCTCAGACTTGCTCGCCTCTCGGATGTGAGAGGAATTGGAGTACATTCAGCATGATCCACTCCCGCAGGAGGAACCGGTTGGGAAGCCGGCGTCTAAATGACCTCGTATTTATTCACTATAATATGAGGTTGAAGCTGCAATATGCCAGGGAGCAAGCTCAGAATGAAAGGCAATACATCAATCTCGATGATATATTTGATGTTGCCGAAGATGACCAAGATCCCCTCACTCAGTGGATGTTGGACAGGGGGTGAGCCGGTATTGGACCAACCTGAGGGAGGCCCGACCCAGAACTAGCTCAAGCTGCAGGGGTTAATGTGGGTGAGTATATGGCCACTGAAGAGGGTCAGGCACATGCAGAGGCAGCTGCCACTGCTGATGAGGATTGGATGATGGCACCAGGCACGGAGGAGCCGCAGGACGACAATCCCGATGACACACTCTCGCCTAGTCAGACTGGTGGAGATGATGATGGTGGTGGTGGTGGTAGTGGTAGTGGTAGTGGTGGTGGTGGTGGTGGTGGTAGTGGTGGTGGTGGTGGTGGAGGCATTGGAGAGAGTATACATGTTCCACTACCGGAGACACAAGAGGCCCCCACCCGGATACACCTGGGGAGAGTCATTTTGATCATGCCACTCGGGATTATGATCATGGTGGTGATTATCGAGCGTGTGGTCGTCAATATCCCGATACGAGGCCAAGCCACCATCAGAGGGGAGCTGGCCATAACTATGTTAATCCTTGGGATGCGACGATTGCGTCAATGGGGTCCATGAGCTTGGATGAGTCTGTAGGCTCCACACCAGGTTATTGGCCTACGGGTAATTATGGTGTCCCTCTCCCTCCTTCGGATGGACAAGATGATATGGGAATTAGTAACCCCTCTAGTTCTTCGTATCATGGGAGCTATGGTGTCCCTCTCCCTCTTTCACAATCAGAGTCATTCGTACCAACAAGGGCATCTGATGGCATGCAGTACGTTCCTTGGCCCTATTCTCACTTCCCTCAAATTGGAGTTCTCATGGCAGCGGAAGATGACCGCTATAGAACTGCAGTTAATGATTACTTAGACCATTTTCAATATCGTATGAGATGGGATGAGTATGTGAATTTGTTGGGGGGGCATCACTGGAGACAGTCTGAGTCAGAGGAATTCGATCCACCTAGGCACGATTACTTGGTATTGAGAGTTTCAAATTTTATATGGTTGGATGACTTTATGTATTACAGTATTTGTACAATGAATTGTAGACTTTATATGATTTGGTTTTATGAGTTTTTAGGTTTTTAGTTTTGGGGCTTTCGTCCGCGTATAGTAGGACATGGGTCGATTAAGAACATTAGTTTAAGTAATGTTTTAGATCAAAATAACACTACCAATGTGTTTATTGGCCTCAAATTAGGCTACACATCAAATTTCAGGTCAAAATGACCAAAAAAACCCATCGAAACAGGGGTTCGATTTTTCATCGAACCTCTACCAAAAGTCGCCCGACTTTTGGCAAAATTTCGGCCGTGTCGCCGTGTTGCCAAGGAGCGACACGGCTCGAAATTTCGAACTATGGTTATATTGTCATTTGTATGGGGTGCAGACGGAAGAGGGAGACCTTGAGGCTTGAATAGAATAGACTTGTAAGTTGTAACTTGAAAGTAATAACAATACAGCTTCTTCTCTGATTCATGTACTATATAGTATATACTTGGAATGTTGGATGTTACATTTTCAGTAGTTTTTTAGTAAACTAGTAGTTATTATAGTGTTTATTATGCTTGAAATAGCTAGTATGCAAAAATCCAACTCAATTTGAGTGCATTTGAGGCTCGAATTTGAGTTTTCAAGAATCAGGAAAAAAGTATCCAGTTTCGGTCGAAACGAAATTTCGACCTTTTCCAAGGTCGAAATGTTCATTTCGATCAAATTTTTTACCTTGACATAGACTAAAGAAGCATGATGTGAGTTCCTGACCTTTTCACAAAGAGAGTATGATCAACATTAATTTGCTTGTAACCTATCGATGTCACAGCTTTTTGGAGGCGTCCAAACCAACACCTGGGAGATTGCTTCAACCCATAAATTGACCGCTTCAACCGACAAACCTTCCCTTTTGTTTTGTTGTCAAAGTTTCCATGTGGGATTTCTATGTAGACCTCTTCTTTCAATTTTCCATGCAAAAATGCATTCTTTACATCTAATTGATGTAAACCCCAATCTTTATTCACAGCTATTGATAACAAGACCTTGACTGTATTCAATTTTGCAACAGGAGAAAAGGTCTCTTGATAATCAATTCCATAAGTCTAAGTGAACCCTTTTGCAACCAATCTAGCCTTCAATCAGTTGACTAAACCATTCATGCTTTGTTTTACCACAAACACCCACTTACAGCCTACCAGTTGTTTCCCTGGAGGAAGAGTAACCAACTCCTAAGTACCATTCTTCTTCATAGCCTGTATTTCCTCTACCATTGTTGCCTTCCAATTTTTATTAGCATAAGCTTCCTGTCAAGTCTTTGGAACAGATGCAGTAGATAAATAAGATATAAAAGCTTGTTAGGATTAGACAAAGAATCATAGGAAACGTATTTAGCTATATGGTGTCGAGTACACGATCTGATTCATTTTCTAACAGCAATAGGGAGGTGAGAAGAAGATACCTTAGGGATACTTTCAGGACCTGAATTTGGATTAGGAGATTGAAATGGTAACATGTCAACCTTCTCTACCTGCTGTTGCCGACTGGTTTCTTCCTCTAATAGGTTTGCACATCCGCTTTGGTCAATTTGCCTTTGAAAGACCTCAATAGTGTGCCTTACAGGAATGGTCTCCCCCTGGATAGGATCCTCACAAGGTTCATATGGGAAATAGAAGACTGGGTGTCTACATGTACGCTGGCTGAATGCTCCCCCTATTCAGGAATCTCTTCCTAAACCTCTAACTGAGGCTAAATTAGGGTTGGTAGGTCTCTATATGTGACAGAAATATCCAAAATGGGAAAAAACACCTCTGTTCTTGGAGTCTCCCCCCAGAGAGGTGTATAATAAGGAGTAAACTCATAAAAGATGACATCCATGGACACTATTGTCTTCCTCGAAGGAGGATGGTAACATTTGTAACCTTTTGGAGTAGCAGAATACCCTAGAAAAATGCAGCGGAGGCCAAGAGGTTCCAACTTACTCTTGTGGGTCGAAGTTTTGGCATAACACACAACCAAATATCATTGGAGGAACTATAAAGGAAGATGTCCCTTGAAGAACCTCACTAGGGCATTTGAAGTCAAGGATTCTACTAGGCATCCTATTCATGAGGTATAATGCAGTGAGAACTGCGTCACTCCAATATTGGTCGGAGACATTCATGGCAATTAGAAGAGAACGAGCAATCTATAAAAGATGCCTATTCTTCCGTTCGGCCACTCCATTTTGGGCCGCAGTAGCAACACAATTAGTCTGATGTATTATGCCAGAATCAGAGAGGTATCTTTGAAATTCTTTTTCATTATACTCGATTCCATTGTCACTACAAAGGACCTTCACAATGGCATTGAATTGAGTTTTAACCATATTATGAAAATCTTGAAAACATCGGAAAACTTTATTTTTTTGTTTTAAAAGATAAATCCATGTGGAGCAAACATGACAATCAATAAAAGTAACAAAAAAACGATGGTCAGTAATAGATATACAGTGACAAGAGCCCCACACATCACTATGAATTAACATAAAAGGAATAGAACTTATATTATTAGGAGAAGGCAAATAACTTGAACAAATATGTTTAGCCAAAACACAAGCTTCACAAAAAAAATCCCTATGACAAGACGAGCTAAATCAAGGAAAAGTTTTCTTAGACTTCCTAAAGGAGGATGGCCTAGCCTACGATGCCATTGGTGGAGAGCTGACAAATTGAACGGAAAGCATAGCAGAACAAGAGGATCCATTCGATTCCAACAAGTAGAGGCCGTTGTCTAGTTTACCACGTCCAATCTCCTTCCCCTGTTACCAGATCCTGAAAGACACAGTAGAAGGGAAAAAATGTTATTGTACAATTCAAGTCATTGGTAAGACTACTAAGGCTGCGTTTGTTTGTTGGAATAAAGGTGGGGTGGAAAAAAATGGGTGGGAAAATTCTTGAAAAAATTGTAGATTTCTTATTTTTCCCTTAAATCCCAAAATTGTAAAATTGTAGATTGTTTGGTTGCTTGGGGTGGGAAAGTGAGAGACAAGCTTCCTTGAATCAAGGAAATTGTCTGGTGAGGTGGCAGCCCAACTTTCCCACCCCAAGGCTTTTTAAAACCCCACAAATTTGGTGGGATTTTATGAAAAAGTTTGGAAAAGTAAAAAGTGGGACCCACCACTATCACTTTCCCACAAAACCCTTTCCTTTCCTTTCCTTCTCCCTCACCCCACAATACATGGGGCCCACATGTTTTTTTTTTCCACCCCACCTTTGCAAACAAACGCAACCTAATGGAAAGAAGGTTAGTAGAAAAATATGGAACATGTAAAACTGAAGACAAAGAAAGGGATGGTGAATGTTGTATGGTTCCCTTTCCAGCAATGGAAGAGTAAGAACCATCAACTATACGGACCTTATCTTTCCCTGAGGTAGGTAAATAATTCAAGAAAAGAGAAGCAAAACTTGTCATATGGTCTATCACTCCAGTATCAATAATCCATGGAGTCGAAACTGAAGAAGCATGGAAGCCGTTAAATACGGTACCTGAAGTAACAAAGTAGGAATTTGAATGTGCAGTTGACGAGGCATTAGAAGAGGCAGTGGCAGCAGCAGCAGTAGATGACTGTAGAATGTGCCTTAGAGCAAGCAACTCTTCCTGGGAAAAACCGATATTTGAAGTAGGTGCGGTAAAAATAGTTTCTGAATAATGAGCCTTGGGTCTTCTTTTGAGCCCTTTTTTGTTCAAAATCTACAAGTTTCCCATGTAATTTCCAGCATGTGGCTTTGGTATGACAATGCTTGTGGCAATGCACACACTTAACCATATCTTTGACTGATTCTGTTCAGGACACCATACTCACACTCTGAAGAACAGATTTTTCCACTATCGGGTGATATAACATAGTCAAATGACGACTCTCCTCACATTGAACAAGTGCATAGGATTGTTCCAATGTAGGAAAGGGAGAGTGACTCAACACCTGTACTCGAATCAAATCATACTCCACATTTAAGCCAGCCAAAAAATCATATAGTCGAATTTTGTCAACATATTTCCTGAAGGCAACCACATCATTAGGATTAGTCTATTGGTAGTCACCATCATAGTCTAACTCTTGCTAGAGAGAACGTAATTCAGCATAGTACTGGGCAACTGTCAACTCTTTCTGTGTGGTCTCATGAAGTTTCTTTCATAGCTCATAGATCTGCGCATCATTCCCTAATTGTCCATAAGTCTCTTTAGTAGACTTTCAAATCTGTGCTGCTATATCCAACAATAAATATCCCCTAGCTAGATTTGGATGCTTGGAATTCAAGAGAAATGACATCATAAGAGAGTCGTCTGAAATCCACTTATCCTGAAGAATGTCAGCAGTCAAAGGTTTGGTTGTAGTGCCCATAATATGACTGACTAGATCTCTTCCAGTAATTGTCAAATAGGCGGAACGAGACTAGATCAAGTAATTGGTTCCATCGAATCTAACAGAGAGTGATGGAAGGATGGGATAATTTTCATGACTTGTCAAAACTGGAGAAACATCCGGTGTAATCATATCTTTAGTCCACTTACCAAGAACACCACCAAAAACAATTTTTATCAAACCCGCTGAAAATTCTGATCAAACCCTTTTGAAAATTTCTAATCAAACCTTCTGAAATTGGCCAGAAAAATCTGCAGAAAATATCATGACTTGCTGATCAAATCTACTGGAGAAAAATCTGATAAGAACTGCTGTTCTGCAGGCTGCAAACTGGTTCTGAAATATCCCAAGAAGGTGTAAGAGGTCAAAAAAATATTTCTCTGAGCAGTGGTATTTTTCGGATTCAATGTTGCAGTAATTTTCTGATTAATACTGCATAAAACCTGCTGTTAGAAGAATCTGAAACATTACAGGAGGTGTAAAAACTCCCAAAAAAAAAAAAAAAAAGGGCATTGCAGTAGAGAAGAGAATAGCAGAAACAAAGGAAAAAAGAGAGGAGTAAGAAGCTGTTAATGGCAGAAACACATCCAGAAAGAGAGCAGAGGTGGAAGAAGAAAGAAGGGGGGAGAAAACGATAAAGAGATAGGTGGAAGAAAAAAAGTAAAAAGAAGAAAGAGAGAAGCACAAAAAAAATAGAATTTGTTCTTGGTGGTGTAGAACACAAGAGGAAGAAGAAGAAACAAAGGAGAAGGAGAGGAGACAATGCTGGCTATGGCAGAAACAGGAAAAAAATAGAAAGCCAAGGCGGAAGAAAGAAGAGAAAAGAAAAAAGAAAAAAAAATCATGGAAGAAAGAGGTGGAAGAAAGAAAGAAGGAAAAAGAAAAAAATACCTTGGTTTTTCGATTCTAATTTAACTTGGCTCTAATGCCATGTGGAAATAATTGAATCCTTAGGTAATCAATGTGACCCCTAAGCTTCTTATAATAATGTGAAATATACAAAGTTACATAATTACCCTCACTAACCAACTGAATAATAATAACTTGAACCACAACTTATAATTAAACCAACCCACAAATAAACCAAACCAACCAACAAAAACCAACCCATACACAGCCTTTTTTCCGCAGGCTTTCCTAGAGATCCTTAACACATGCTATATTTCTTTGTTGCAACCCATATTGATTTTGGGTATCTCAATATCATCCTACAAGGATATCTTAAAACCCTAATCCTTCCCATACCACATTTTAGTTTTGTTAAACCAAATCTTTTCCAAAACCCTAGAATCTCCATCATCTTTGTTTCATCCAAGAATTACCCCCACCCATTTGATTTGTGATAATTGAGCTATCCACATTAATTTTTGATTGATCCATTCACCCCATATTAATTTGAAATAATTCTTAATCTAAAGTACTCCCATGGGAATTTAGCAAAACCCTAGCTTCTTTACAACCTTCCCATAACTTTTCCTTAAGGTATCCTAGTTACCTTAACATCATCTATTAGCTTTTGAATCTTATTTGCTGGTTTGGTTGAAAGATTTTAGGCAAATCTCAATTTTAGGGAATTCTTCCAAGAAACCCTAAACCTAAAATTGGATTTATATCCCAATGTCACTTCTTCTATATCCTTTAATGTTGTTTTTCATGATCCTCAGTGTAATACCAACCTTTTGTCTATGAGCCACCTAACCAAATCCTTATTGTTAAGTCATTTTTTTCTTTTTTCCCATCTTGATGTAGCATCAATTGAATGTGGGCCAATTCTTCCAAGATCTTTAAGGGCCTGTTTGGTTACTTGAGTCAGTAGATTTCAAAAATCTAGAGATTTCAAATCTATAGACTTCAAATCTCTGGAGTCACGATTCATAAAATTAACTGTTTGGTTAGCTTGAATTTTTGGAATGAAATTTGTAGATTTATCCTAAAATTATTGAATTATGGTTCAAATGTTTAACACTTTGATAATAGGGGTGAAATCTCTGGATTTCACCTCACACCCATAAATCTACAGATTCACGTTTTTAGTGTAAAAATGTGAATCTATAGATTTCATGAATCTAGGGATTCACACAACTAAACAACTAAAAATCTCCCATTTGTGAATCTAGAGATTTGAAATCCAGAAATCTCTGGATTCATGTAACCAAACAGCCCTAAAAGAACCAACTCATGAGGTGGACAGGTTTGGTTTTAGGGGAAAAAGATTAAGTTAGGCTGTGCGGTTAACAGTCACACTCTTGAATGATATCTATGATATCATTATATCAAGGATACTAAGCCCATCTCATAAGAGAGATGGGATAAATTAATGAAGAGGAGAAATTGGATTCTATAGGTATCAGACGGGTTGAAACTTGGAGAGGATATAGGTAATAATATAGGGATATCCGGATATAATTCCCCCAAGTTTTATTGGGTTTGGATCATTAGATTATTAGATTATAAGTTATAAGGATTCTTGTTTTGGGGGTTTTAGGGTGAACTGAAACCATATATATACACTGTTAGAATTGGGTAAAACTAGGAGTTAAGGTTATGAGGCTTGAGGGGATGATGTACCTAAAGTGTGGGACAGATATGACAGCTAGATTAATGCAGATCCAACATTAAACTTTGGGTGTCTTGGAAACTCTAAAGATTCAAGAAAATTCAAGGGGAAAAAAAGAAGTAAAAAGTGACAAGAAAAGTAGATGGGGTAGACTGCTAGATACCTGGATGAAGGAGCCTACCGAAGCTTTGGATTGAATGGAGATGGAGACTGTAGACCGTCAATTCAGCCATAGCAAGCATCTAGGCTTGACTTCACTATGGACCTCAATTGTTCTTCAATCTTGGACCTTCCAAATAGAACAGAAACAGTTGTAGCAGCAACAGACGAGAATATTCTACTGGTTATCTTTATTAACCATCTCAAAATTGTGTGCCTTCCCATAGCGTGGAGGGGCTTACTTATCATAATAAGTTGGAGTCCTAGTCTAATTTGAACACCTGATTGAACATTTAACTCAAATTAGAAACCAATTGATTTAGACTAGCCACTTAAAACTGAAACATTATATATCTAAGAATATTATTCTACTCTTATAACTTAAGTTGGGCAGCTTTTACATAATTAGATTAATTAAACTAATTAATAGCCTATACGTACTTAAGACTTAATCTCTTGGGACCATAGAATAGGCTCAACACCCATATCTCTCACTCCTAGGTTGATTTCAAAGGAAAATAGTCAAATTCAGTGTTGGATCTGCATCACATTGTATTTTCAGGGTGAATCTTGAGATAAGGGAACTACTTAAAACTTTAAAAATCATGAAAGAAAGAAGGTAGGGGAGAAATTGTGGGAGAAAAGATAGGTTTCTAGTCTATTAACCAAATATGAGGAAAACAGTCAATTTCCATAAATTAATAGAAGAAAAAAATCAATGGTTATGATTAGATCTGATAAAATGAATGGCTAAAATTCTAAATGTCCAACTAATAAAACTTAAGATTGAAATTGTTATTGAAAGTTTAGGGATTGTATTTTCTTTTCTTTTTTTTGTGGGGGGGGGGGGGGAGATACTATATTTCACACATAGAAAGAAAAAACAAAGGGGAAAATAAAGGGAATACGGAAACTTTCAAAACAATCAAGGGGGGCCATCCCTCGGCCCCTTAGTAGCTCCACTTCTAAGCTCACGGAAATGCCTAACCAAACCCTTTGGGTGCTAGCATATAGTACCCAATGGTCCTTTAAGAATGATCCCAGAAAGACTAATTGACTGTGATCATTGTCACACTAATGTAGACAAAGAAAAATTGTACTGGTGCTAATTGGTACTGTAGATCTACCACATGCTATTATACCATGGTTATTAAGGTATCACCTGAGTGTTCAAGCACCTTGACCACCTTTTTTGTGTCACCTTGCGTTTAGACCCCCTCTAATGCCTTGGGAAGCCTAAATGTTATGAAACTTCATACTATGTGTCTATTGGTAGAAATCTTGTTACACATTCATATAAGAAACAAACTATCATATCTCAATCTAGTATAAGATCATGCATCCAGCTTGAGGGGGAGTATTAAGAATGCTATGTCTATAACACAGTTGTTAAGGCATCGCCTAGGCGTTCGGGCACCCTCGGGGCCTATAAAGTGAACGTCACCTAATTGGAATCCCATAAGGCGGTCGCCTCAGGCACCTCAAAAGCCTTAGACCCCAAGGCGACCGACTTATTGGGGGGGTTTTTTTTGGGGGGATAAAAAAAGGTGCCAAATCAATGGCCTATAATATAAAGACATATGATGCTAATCTAAAGGTGTTCACTGGTTAGATTACACATCAGTTAAAAGATATTGTGCATGGTTATACATGGAATCATATCCATTGCCATTTGGTTGGGGGGGAAAAACCAAAAATCGCAAACTTAAAACAATCGAAAACCCCAAAATCAAAAGAACAGCGACCGACGAAGCTCCTCTTCCTCTCGGCTTCTCTGATTCCTCTTTGCAATCGCCGCCGATGACCATCCCTCTCTGCAATCGCCGGTGATCATCCCTCTCTCCAATTGTCGGCGGTAAGTTTCTTTTTTGTTCCTCTAACGTTGACTGAAGTATTTTTCGTCGCCCAACTTGTACAGGCCTCCCTTCATAGCTCGAGCTGCAGCACCAGACTACCAAAGAACTAATTCAAGTTGCAATGGCACTATTCATCTCAGGAGAAGCTGCGAAGGTTGGCAATGCAATTCTTTGAGACTCTACTTTTTCTTATCTTTTTTATTTTATTTTGTCAAGGCTAACAATCTTAACAAAATCAATACTCCATTTGCAAAAATATCCAGTGACTTTTGGGTGTTTGTACATTGTCTTCTCAAGCGACGGTATGTCTCTGGCAAACTACTTCTTTTCTTTCTTTTTTTTCTTTTTTTAACTTTGTTTCTGTTTTAACGCCATCAATAGTGTTATAACGTATAACCGAATAAAGAGACAAGCTTGTTAGCTTCTACCGAGTCCTGAAATCCTGATTACTGTTGCTTGAAATAAATCCGTAAGCTTGTATTTCTCTCATTTTATTTTGTCTGAAAAGTTGATAGTTTTTCTCTTTTCCGCTCTTTTAGTTGAGCAAAATCACAATAGTTGTGTACTTGTGTTCATGATTTATATGGCGTGCAGTACATGATATATACATTATATTTTCTTGTCTGATTAATTAGAAGCTGAAATTTCAGTTTTTATTAGTACATATTATTTCTGAGTGCAATTATATACTCTTCCTCCAATTATAATATTAAGAATATTGCTATTAATATGTATGTGTTTCATGTTTTTTATTTGTAGATGTTTCCTAGTTATTTATAATGGCCTCTAATAATCCGACGGCTGCTGCAAGTGGGAGTGAATCTAGTTATGATCCCTTGAAAGACCCAAAAAGAAAGGCCAAGTCAAATGACCCAGGGTGGAGGTATGGGTATTGCCGTATTGGCCAGATGTGGCTGATAAGAATACAGTCAGGTGCACTTTGTGCAACAAACACCTTAAAGGAGGAATTAGAAGATTGAAGCAACATCTAATGGATGGATATGGGGATGTTGTAAAGTGCACCAAGAACACTACAACAATTGCCCAACATATGAATGCACTATTGTTGAAAAATAAAAAGAGGGCAATTGTTACTAATTTGGATAATGAGGAGTATGATGATGTTCAACAAGATACCGGAGAAGAACATCCTACTCCTACCTCTACTAAAGGAGGGACATTTCTTAGTGTTGGGTTTAAGGTGTGCTCCAAAAAAACAAGCTCTGGGACTGCATCAAAGAGATTGAAAAGTGTCATCAATAAAGCACTAGTAAGGGGGTCCTATGGATATGCATGTTAGATGCGCTCTTGAAGAAGTTGTTGATGATAGGATGGCAAAGGGTACTATTCAAACAACAATCTTGAATAGAATGAGATCCGCAGAAGAAAAAAAGCGAGATAACCACATCACTGATTCGGTGTAACAGTGTGGCATTCCATTCAATGCAATTAAAGATAAAAGTTTTGAGGTGATGCTAGAGTCTGTTGCACAATATGGTTGTGGGTATAAGCCCCCAATTTATCATGAAATCGGAGTGCTTTTTATTGAAGAATGTGAAAGATAGAACAATGGAGATGAGGAAAAATTATAAAAGGTATTGGAAGATGTATGGATGCACACTCATGTCTAATAGGTGGACTGATAAAAAGGATAGGCAGGCGCCAAAATTTGATCGTGTCGCTAACCAATCAAAAATAAAATCCTATACTAATCTACCAAGCAGAAAGTACGGAGTCGAACTATGGGGAACTAAAAGGCTAAGTCACTAAGATTGAATTCAACAAAACTAAATTTAAACTAAATCTACTAATTAATGCAAAAACGTTAACTATGAATATGTGAAGATCTTTGGGATTTCGAATCCCCAATGCTTTTCCCTAACCGATATAACTCTACACTTCAAAGCAAATTAGGGATGGTCTTCCTAGGTATGCCCTATCTTCGCAAGACTATCGTCCTTCACCGAAGCTTGGCACGCTTAGTTCGCTGAGCTATAGAACATCTTTGGCCAAACTCAAATACAATCAACTAGAAGATACAGAACAATCAAATTAATGACATAAGCATGGTTCATCTACATCCCAAAGAAAATGAACTAGTTACTCATTATCACAAAGTTCATAAGAAAAATAAAGATGAAACATAGGGGATTCATTGTGTGTGGGAGACATAAAAGAGAAGCCAGCCACAGAGAAAAAGAAGACGGCGAACGCAGCTCTCATCTCTCTCATTGCTGAAGAAGACCACATATCAATTTTCTTGTGAAATGTCCAGAGGGAACATTCTTCCTTGGTTCTGTGGATGCATCTAGCCATGTGCAAGATGCAAAAATGTTCTTTGAAATATTGGATAGTAAAGTTGAACAAATTGGGGAAGAACACGTAATTCAAGCGGTGACTGATAATGCCTCAAATTACAAAGCAGCAGGGGCATTATTAATAAAAAAGAGGACTAAATAATATTGGACTCCTTGTGCATCCCATTGTCTTGATCTGATGCTAGAAAACATTGGGAATTTGAAACAATATAAAAGGGTGATAATTCAAGCGAAGAGAATAATCACTTTCATTTATAGACACACAAGATTGTTGGAGGCCTTGAGACAGAAGACAAATGGCAGGGATCTTGTGAAGGCTACAGTTACTAGATTTGTCACTTCATTTTTGACACTCCAAAGCCTATTAAAACACAAGGATGACTTAAGGCACTTATTCATTTCTGAGAGTGGACAAAATTCAATTTGTCCAACATAGAAGCAGGGATAAGAGTAGTTGAAACAACATTTGCTACAACATTTTGGCATGGTGTGAGGATTGCATTAGAGCATCACAACCTCCTATGATTGTACTGAGGATTGTAGATGTTAATGAAAGACCCACATTGCCTGAAGTATTTGTAGCCATGCAAGAGGCTTAGAGAAGAATAAAGGACAATTTTAAAGGCAAAGAACGACTCTAGAAAAAGTCATACATATAAATGATAGGCGATGGGAGTGTCAGATGGAGAGACCTCTATATGGTGCAGCCTTATTTTTTAATCATAGGAAGTTCTACAATTTAAATGTTGTGGATGATTGTGAGTTGATTAGTTCTCTCTGAGCTTCTTTTAATGAAGTTGTTGCAAGACTAGTATCTGATGTAAGTTTACAAGATAAGGTATTACATCAAGCAAGTGAATACAAGCAAGGTAGAGGTCCTTTCTCCACAAGTATGTCTATCAGACAGCGAACAACTATGAGTCCTCGTAAGTTTTTACTTGTATGCTTTTTATTTTTAGTTATACTTGTATTTGGTTTGTAACTCTAGTTTTTATGTTAATCTATTCTTTTTATATTATAATTACTTGGTGGAATACACATGGAGGAAATGCTTTTGAGCTTACAAGGATTGCACGGAGGATACTAGACCTTTGTTGTTCTTCCTCTGGTTGTGAACGGAATTGGAGCGCATTTGAGTTTGTAAATATTAAGTGATTCAAGTATTTAAAATACTTTTAAGTTAAAATTTTGGAAGGATGACTTGAGATTCTATTCAATTGCTTATGAATTTAGGTTCACACCAAGAAGAGGAATAGGCTAGTACATGAGTGGTTGAATGATCTAGTTTTTATTCAGTACAATTGCCGTCTTCAAGAAAGGTTCAATAAAAGGCAATTACAGTGTAGAAATTATGATCCACTACTCTTTGATGAGCTTGACTAGAGTAGTAAGTGGATGGTTAGTCAGCCTGATGATTTAGTCCATTCTGAGGGTGATCTTACTTGGAGCACTATTGATAAGAGCTATGGGGGCATCTGCATCACTTGAGGATCAGAACAGACCGAGGAGAGGTCAACCAACTGAATCAACATCTAGTGGAGTTAATTTATACTACTCACGTTGTAAGTCTTCAGAGAGAGTGGTTGAGAAACATGACTCCGAGTCTGATGGAGACATGGAACAAGTGAAAGATTTGAATAATGATGAGAATATTGTAGATGATTATGGTTTGAGGTCTAGGACAAGTACCTCTTCGGAGCACAACTTCAAGAAGATCTCCCACTAGCTACCAATTTGCTTGATGATGACTATGAGTAGTTGATTTATACTTTTCTATTGGGAATTTTGGATATGGATTGTGAATTTTTATTAGGAATTTTGGATATGGATGTTTTGTTATATTTGGGATTTGGACTTTAGATTTTAAATTGTAAGTGGTATTGTTTGCTTAAATATTTAAAACTTTGTATTTGGATATTTGGATATATGTTTTGTTTCATTTTCTTCTTCTATTTATGAGGATATTTGGCTAGAGCTCAACAATGTAGAGGAGGTGGAGCTGTAGCCTGTAGGTGTTGGTGGAGGTGGAGTTGGTGTTGGTGCTAGTGACATTCAACGAAGCTATGTTGTCTACTTGTTTTGTTTATGCATTTATGTGTTTACTATTTAGTCCCATTTTATCGTATCTTGATTCTTGAATTCAATTGTTAATGATAGTATGATACTTGGAATTTATTTAGGACCTACTATGTGTGGTTTGTAATATGTTGAATGACTTGAGGTAGGCTAATATCAGTTTTTTTTATTATATAAGATATTTATAATAAATAAGAGTGTATGAGACGTACACTAAAAATTTCACTTAAAACGCCTCAAAAACACCTCAAAGGGCGCCTCGTCAACTCATCGCCTCAACTAGCCTAAACAACCTTGCATCGCCTCATCCCTCATCGCCATGACAACTATGGTTTATAACCATGGATGGGTAAGCTAGAATTCTTTCTTTTGTGTATTCCTATCTCTTTGTTCCTTTTCACTATACATAAATACATTGCTCACGGTAGGGATTGAGTACCTAAAAAGAACTGACTTCTTCTCTTCTTTTTCTTTCTCCTCCTCCTTGTACAGCTGCTGGTTGAGTGTTTTTGGTATGAAAACAAACCCAAATTCCTTAACATTATTCTACAAAAGAGTAGTTAGCTAGGAATCCCTTGCCCAAACTGAATGATAAAATCAAAAGAAAAAAGAAGGCTTAAATTTTAGGGGTTCATTCTTCTTTTTAGTTTCACACTGTGCGAGGTTTGTTTTTTCTATTTGTTCCATTTATGTAAGATCTAACTGCAGTTACAGAACCGTATGTCAGTAGTTTTTGGCCGTTTATAATAACCTTTAGATACACAACTACAAGGGAGTCTACAGTAGCCCTAGTACATTGTCTCCATATTGGTATTATTTGGTTGTGCATTTGTAATTAGGGACACACTAAACATTGGTTAAGCTTGAATTTTTCTCTCAGAATATCTACTCTTGATGTCACCACTTGGCATTTGTTTTATTCCTTTGGCTATGGCTACTGCTGCCCCTTATGTTTTTGGAATTGATCTTAGAACTAATGTTGCTATATTACATTGTAGTTGAAAGTAATCTCAGTTCTGACTTGCATTGTACCATCTCCGGTGAAGCCAAATCTGGTCATGGTACAGCTCCTCGTTAATATTTTTGTTCTTTTTTTCTTTTCTTTTTTCCTTTTCCAAGTTACCTAATGAATCCAGATCATAACCCCTTTTTTTTTTTTTCGGGGGTACTAGTGCTTTTTCAAATACTAGAATTGAAATGACGTCCGCAAGGGTCGAACAACGACATCTCCACCAAGAAGTATGGATCTTACCACTCAACCAACCCAACATTGGCAATCCAGATCATGACCTTGTAAAAGGACATCTGAGACACTCCATGAATTAATCACATAGAGACCACCATGAGACCCATTGTGGGGTGGATTTCATTCTCAACAGTGTATTCCATGTGACTGGTTTCGGGAAAGTCTTGGACTACCTTTGACAAGGACATGATCCAAGCCCCTAACCGGATTGCTTTCACTTTGATATCCTGGAAACCACATCTACAGATCAACTACGCTATTAATAGTCAATTTTTTATATTTTGGTAAACAACCAAGCCATCAATTGGAAGCTATGTTTAGTTTATATGTTAAGATTTAATTTCATTTTACTCTAGGTCAGTCAGTCAGGCTTGATGATGAATTCCCCAGCAGCAAGATTTCCGATAGTACTTAATATATTCACTGTCGTACGTAATTTTCAGAGAGATCAAACTCAAAACTAGCTCTCTCTTTCTTTTTCAAACACTTGATCATACATTGAAAAGAGAACATCAAACATTTTTTTTTATGTTTCCAGTTGTGTTGGAACGTCTAAAAGCTGTCTATAAAATATATGCGAGTCAAGACTACAGGAATTACTTGAAGAAGAACAAGTAGGGGGAAACAAAGCTATCTATAAAACACATGGGAGTCAAGATTAAAGGAATATCAGAAGGAAGAAAGGAAGAAAAAAAAGAACAAGAAACCTGCAATCAGATTGTGATAACCGAATCAAAATACCTTACACCTAGGAAACTTCTCATGGTAAGATTTTCATAAAAACAGACTTGAAACCTAAACGAAAGAAACAAATCCAGTAAAGCAATAAAGACGAAAATTTTAAAAGGTTACCAGCGCTGTAATAAGCTTGTCATTCTTGCCACGTTCCCTTGTAACGACGACCTTCGGCTCTTGAATAGAAAACGCACCTAAAGAAGAAGAAGAAGAAGCTTGAACTCTGAACATGAGCCAACTTGGTCCGTGATGAGGTCGCAAGGGACACGAACGATGGCCGGGAAGGAAGATCGAGGAGATAAGAGTGAGTCCAGACATTGGAACTCGATACGTGTTTGGTAATGAATAAAGACTAGAGATCCACATCACTATCACACCGCCCATAGATCACCTTGTCGACGCCTGTCGAATCGTCAACCACGTTTCTATTAATTAATTTTGAAAAGCAAAAAAAATCACTTACCCGAATGCTGCGTTGGTGATTCCTTCATTCCTTGTTCACCGACATCCTTATCCGTTCTCTTTCGGGCCTGATTCACTGTTTCACGTTTTAGATTTCATATTTTAAGGTTTTAGGCTGTACGAATTTAAGGTTTTCAAACCTCAGGCGTTACAGCTTTAAATTTGACTTCTCTGAAGATCTCCGGCAACAATTCTCCTGCATGAAGATTGAAGAAGAAGAAGATCGAGAATTCAATTTTGTATAAGCGTTTTCCGACGAGTGATGCATTTCGGCGAGAGAAGATAAAGCAAAGAAACGTTCCTTATTTTAATGAAGTTTCCAAATCTCGACTCGTGCAAGGGAGGGAACCACTTGTTCTGCCTTCTGCATCCTCTCTATCCGACATCCTATCGCCGTCATGGCTGCAACATTAAAATAAACCCGTTGGGAATCTGTTTCGGTGCTTCCCCGTTTCCCAAACAACCACAATCTCAGCTCCTCTTTATCCGAAAAAGAAGAAGGAAACAAAAAACGGGTTTTTTAGGCAACACCCATAGTACTAGGGTACACTCATTGTAATGGCTTAAACTACACGGCACTTAAAAGGCCTTTAATCCCATTTAACTCCTTCAAAATTTAAAATTTAAACTATTTAATTATTCTTATTTATCTTTTGAGCAGTGAAAATTACCAAATACCCTTAAGTTCTCTCTTCACCCATCTTTTTCCTATCACTTGCAAAAAACTGTTCAACCCCGTCAAAAATCACCACACCCCCTCCCTTGCCGGAGATCACCACCCCCACCGCTGGCTTTCCCCTTGCCAAAATTCACACACCAAAAATCTGGCTGGCTCTCCTCCTTATTCTATCTTGGGCTTTCCCATTCACCCTCTCAAAAATTTTGTCAGATTTTCAATGGGTGAATTCCAACAAGAGTGAAAGCTAGTGGTGGGGCCAATGGTCTCCAACAGGAAAAGGGTGTGGTGGTTTCAAACAGTGATGGGTGGTTTCCAGCGAATGTTAGGAAGAAGATGGCATCAAAGGGTATTTGAGTAATTTTATTGTTCAAAGGGTATTTGGGTAATTTTATTGTTCTTTGGTTAATTTTATTGTTCAAAGGGTATTTGGGTAATTTGCATTTTAAATTTTAAATGAGTTAAAATAGGGATTAGGTCATTTTACCTCTCACTTAATAGAAAACCCTAACTATGCTTAACTTATAATTTTAAAAGTGGGGTGCCATGTAATTTAAGCCATAATAATGGGTGGATGGTAGTTTCACCCCAATAATAGTGTGTTGTGTAAAAAAACTTTAAAAAATAATTCTTAACTTTAGCTAAACGGGTTAATCATAAATGGATCTTGCTATTTTTCTTTCATTTGAGTCGAATCATTCTTTTGAATTGTTTGAGTTTTAATGGAGTCCACATGACGTCCATCCAATGCTGGGCACCACAAACACCATCATGTTAGATGCACCAACCTAGCAAGGCCCTTTTGTGTGATTGAGATTTAACAAAATACATGTAATGTATACATGTAATGTCCGCCCATTCAACTTTGGGCACCACAGGTACCACCGTGCAAACCCACCAGCCTAGCAAGACCCAGGCATTACCAGAAAATAAAATGCTTGAGTCAATGTTTATATGTACCAATACCCGTCTTGGTGCATCATAGCTGGTGTTGCATGAGTCTACATCACCTCCCCATCAGAGGAACAGTATGTGATCCCTCCACTTCCTTTACCACAATTTTAGGTGAGACCCATTAGGGGTTTTACTATTATCCAAATGTGCTGCCTTAACTACAACTCCATTGCTCAGTAAAAAAAGAACGAAGCTACAACTCTTCAAGTTGGTGTTGCATAACGAGAACAAAACAAGGAGCTCAGAAGAAGAGAAGAATATCAATCAAAGACATGATCATCCAAGCAAGCATCCGTTGCATGTCTTCAACCACATTCCATACGTAACCTCATCATTTCCAACTTTTGTTGTCTATCTCTTTTTTCCCCTAAATGTAATACAAAATTTGATTCTCAAATTCATTTTCAATACAATTCTAGCAAGGAAGAACCAACTCAACCCTCCTGTTATGGTCAAATATAATGGTTCGAACTAAGGAACTAGCTCAGATTATAAGGCTAGGTCCAAGGACTGAAATCTGGGCCAAATAGAATCATCTAGCACTTCTCGGACTTGCCTTCATGCAAGCTTCTTGGGACTTCTCAACAGAATAGGACAAAGTGATGCACATCGTACCTCTGTCCTCAGCCATCCTCTCAACATTAAACGGCATTGACAAGGCTCTGAGCTGAAGCATTAAAGGCCTTCAAAAGGCATTAAATGCCATTGTTGACAAAATAGTCAATCACGTGGCCCAAGCTTGTCTTGTAGATTGCATCCACTTTCTTGTCCCCTCAACCATGGGCATGTGTCAAATCAAGGCTAAAGGTGATATTGACTCATCAATCCACCAATAAATATCTAGCTGATGTAAAGGTCACTCAAGCAAGTTAACTTGTCAAGCAAGCCACTCTATAAGCCATCTCCACCCTCCATCTCATAGATCAACATCCAAGGGTAATGAAGCATGCTATTCTTATAGGTGATTCACTTATATAATCCTTCACAAAGTATGAACGTGGGTAAGCTCTACACTCCAGCCTTCATCTCTTCAGCTTTCCAACCCTTAATAGCATGATCTTTGTCATCTTGGGGCTTTTGGCTTCTCAATGGAGTTTTTGATTTATTGGTATGGACTAACTCGATCGTCGGAGGTGGCTTCTCGTCCTCGAAGGCGTCCCACTTTCACCTTGTTTTGGTCTCAGGAGCTGGAGCTAGATCAGGAGCATATCTTGGAGCCAAGATAACATTTCTAGCACCAACACCTCCTGATCTCTCCTCTTTGTTAGGTTTTCAAACCAATTGCAAAGCCCAACAACAAAAACCATAAACTCTGAAGCGTCTAAACCTCATTAAGTTTCAAGTAATTGCAAAACCCAAACCACAAGTGGTTGTGGATTTTCTTTTTGCTGCATTGATATATTGTCTTTTTTTTTATCAATAAAAATGGTTCGATCTCCTTGCTTCAGTCTTCTTTATGTAGATGTAGGTGATTAGGTTCTAAACACATAACCGCCTTCAAAGAGTCAGTTTCTATCTACACCGGCCATGCCCATATCCAAAGACACCCTCACCCCTTAACGAATCTGTAGAAGCTCTGCCTCCAAGACCTGGGAAGGTTGAATACTCTTGGCAAAACCACCCCTGAAATTCCCATCATGATCTCGAATGATTCTTGCCAATTGGGCGTAACACCCTTTCCCATTAATAGATGCATCGGTATTGCATTTAAACCAACCCACTCTAGAAGGGTTGTATTTCTTTCCTACTGTACTAGAACTTTAGAACCAAAAGTAGCTAACTCCCTCTCAATACTTGGGAAAACAACGCATTGTCCCTTTTGGTGCCCAAAACGACCTCATCCATAACACAACAAGCTAAGATATTCATAAAGAACCTGGTGAACATGAACTTTACATCTAAACTTCGACAACAGAGGCTTAGTGAGGTCAATTTCAATGCATACCCAAGCAAATTATTAAGGAATTTAGTCTTCCTGAGAGGAATTTGAAACCTACCATTTTGCCATCTAACTTTGTTATTAAGGCTTGCTGCCAAGGCTTTCTCAAACATAATTTTTCTTTCTTTTGTTAATGTGATGGCAGGGCAAAAGGGACTGTTCACATCTCCATCATCGTTTTCTTCATCATGAGTGTCCCAAGCAGCAGAGCTTTCTCCCACGAAACCATCCACATCGATCCCTTCATGAGTTTCTAAATTAGGGTTAGGCTCCAACAGGTCTCCCGCAATGCCTCCTATTCCTAATGTGGGTGAAACAGCGCAATTGATTTGTCAAATTCTTATTTGTTGTCCACACAGTTCTCAAAAGATTACACGTGGCAAGAGATACATCCAATGCCTATAATTATAATGGTCACGTTTCAAATCAATATTATGCAACAGTAAATAAAGTAAGTATTTAATATAAATATAATATATATTAAAATAATAAAAGTTCGAATAAATAAAGGCAAAAAAAGAACCTAATATTGTTTTTCCTAATTATGATACTATCTGGGTGAAGAATTCCTTTCATCATTGCCACCATTATACTTGAATTTTCATGTCCCCTTAATATCATGTTAAGAATGTTGAGGAATGATGAACTTCAATAGGGAAAAGAAGATTTTAACATTTTTCATGTCTGCAGGCTAAGGGTGTTTATACCGAAATCGTTTAATCGTACAGAATCACACCATCTAAAACTGCACCGTATTGCACCATTCAAAATTCAATACAGTATGTATTGAAACCAAAATTTTTCGGTACGGTTTCAGTTTTAGATATTCATACCGTTGATATGTACCGAAACTGTACCGAATTGGTACCATACCAAATTAAGAGATATAAAATATAATTTTACAATTAAAACACTTTACCTCTACCCTATCCCTAATTCTCTATTTCAAGTTTTGGTTTCGTTCTTCACTCTTCTTCTTAGATTTACTTGCTTTGACTTTATTTATTAGATTTATTTGTTTTGGCTTTGTTAATATCAGATTTTATCAATTGTTTGATTGCAATTTCGTTAGGATTTTAATGAACTAATAACAAAAGTGGTATGAGCTTGTTCGTACAAAAATTGTTCCGCACTAGATACTGTGTTTATACTGTTTTTCCGCACCGGTTTAATATTGAAACCGTATCGAATAATTTTTGTAAATACCGAAACCGTATTGTACCGTATAAATTTAATATAATACGATTCTGATTTTCAGTATTCAAAGTTGGTACCGTACCGATTGTCACCCTTATTGCGGCCTCTCAACCAACAAATCCTAATCACTAGACGGGTTTTTGGAATGGGAGAAAAATTGGTGAGGTTTCAGATCCAGACCAATATACTAGATGGGTGCTTGTGATTGCAGGGATAATACAAGAAGGACTGCTAGGAATGAATGGATTTGTCCAATCATTCATAATGACATGTATGATGTATGTTCACTTTTCTTTTCTTTTTCTTTCGTATGTTCACTTAAAGAAAGACGAAACAAAGTATAGGCAAAAAGTGGATCTGGTCATGGTGGCCCAACACCCTTATCAGTTACTTGTGTTTGAAGGATAACTCTTGCGGAACAAATAATCATTTAACTCCTTAAAGGTCCTCAATGAAAGCAAAAGATAAATGTTAAAAAGAAACTATATAAGGAAAAAGGTGAAAACCAAAGAGACCAACAAAATGATTGATTTGCCTTGGTAAATGCTGACATTTGACAAGTCACATTTTAAACCAAAAAAATAAAAAATGAAAGCAAGTCACCTAACCTTCTTTTAATTTTTAGTAAAATTATCTTACTCTAATGATGCCACGTTTAATTGAATGATTAATCCCACTTATCAAGGACTACTTTTGGTTAACCCGAAAATTGATTGTTGGATTTCAAAAGCAACTGTAGCTGATATAGTTAATATTACTAGCCATAACAGGGAATGTCTTCAAAGTCTTAAAATCCAAATTTTTTTCTTTCACAACTGTCCCAGATTTCACTAACACAGGAAGATGATAGATGGGTTTTGTTGCTTTCAAATTCTGGAGAGTTTTCATCCAAGCTAGTAGGAGATTTTTTGAGGAAACGACAACACCAACATGATGATATGAATGTGAAGAGGTGGTGGAACTTCTTTTGAAAAATCCCCTTACACCCAAGATTTAAAACTTTCTTTTGGCGTCTGTTGAATGCAGGTCTACTAGTAAAAGAAATAGTGGGACAATGGGTAAAAAGCGATAGGGTGTGTGTACTCTGTCAAAAGGAAGAAGAAACGATCTGGCACTTGTTCTCTCTTGTGATTGGATTAAGTGAATATGGGCGGCTGGATCGCTCGGACTACGAACTGAGTTTATTACTCATGAGTCAATCATAGGATGGTGTAGAAATACATTACTAAATTTGCTTGTGCCAAAAAGGAGGAAGCGGTGGACTCTCTCATTCTTCATTATTACATGCTATTTCCTGTGGATAGAAAGGAACAAGGTCTGCTTTTCAAATGTTCAACCTAGTCCACATTGGGTTTTACATAACATAACACAATGGCCAATTACTCTCAATTGGACCTTATGGAGCACGAGGAAGGGGGCTACAAAACCCAAATCACATCAAAAAATATGCAAAATAGAAAACTTGAAAGTTATTGTACTTTTAATGGTATATTTGATGTTATTAAAACAACACAATTAACAATTATGTTTTGTGCACGGGTATATCATGAATTATTAAAGACAACAGGATGGTGCGTGGGGATAATTTTGGAAAGGAGGCTCTACTATCTAGACACATGACAAATTTCAAATGGTGGAGAGATGGAAGCACTTCTCATGGCAATCAAGAACGGACATGATTATGCTAAGAAACACCAAATTACTATACAAGAAATTTGGTGTAGCCAAGAGGCAGCACTATGCCATTTGACAACACCATATTCTGCTTGGCCATTACACATAATGTCACTTTTTGCTAATACCCTAATCAATCCCCCCAGAACAGGCTTTGGCAAATTTAAATCCCCAGCACTACTGGACCTTTGTAGTAAATTAGCTATCTTGGCACACAGACAATACTAAGTGTAATCAATATAGATCTCTTTTTTAATATGAAAGTTTTTATTTATTATAAAAAAATAATAATAATAATCCAACTTATATAAGAAAGAGACTCTACGACCTACGTGGTGTTAAGGAGAAGCGAGGTCAGCATTCTTGCAACCTTAATAATTTCACCACAGTGTGGGAGGGTTTACATCTGAATTCTGACAAGTCAACATAGGGGATTCAGACAAGAGTTATATACATGAGGTGAACACAATCATCCTATGACACTTGTACATGAATTGGTTGGTTCTCAGAGCGTAGAAAAGTGTGAGATCAGCTGTCAGCATAGTAAACGTCCATCTGGGCGTCATCACCTATACCCATATCACGAGGTGATGACTCATGGATCAACCGAAAGTGATAGAGTTCTCTATATTCGTCTTCTCTATTGTACAGGACCTCCAGGTTTTGGGAGGAGTACCGCGTGTCTCGACATAAGCCCAGGTTAGAACATGGCCAAATTTAACTTCACTGGTGCAAGTCAAGATAACCCACAAGGGCCAGTGTTCATGGAATCTGTAGACTAGTTTCTAGTTTTGTGCACTTCTTAAATTTCTGCATCGGTTGGGAGTTGGGATTCCAGCCAAAGCATTCACAAAAGCATTACCAAATACAGCATCTAATCACTTCGGCAGATTGCATATTGAAAGCATTAGCAATCCATCAAGACTTAACATTGAAATTGACGATCTGCACTTAAGTCAATCTTCTGAATCAGAAGAGCCAAATTTCTCCTTCCCGGAAGACGAGAACGATAATACAAGATTGTCTTCATTGAAGCCTGAGAGTCAATGACGTCCGATTCACTATGCTTAAACAGAACACATAACACAGGATCAGGATTCTCTTCATCTAAGCCTACGAATTAATGCCACAGATTCGGTGAGATCCGAATCCAATTCATTTACACTGCTCAGAGAACCTAGAGTACCGATCTCTAGCCTCTTTAAGGGCTTCAACTTGGTTGTTTTGCAATGAACCTTCCACCTTGTGCTGTGACATCCATCGTTGTTAAGATAATACAGTTTAAATAAAAACAAAATGACAAGAAACAATGGAGCGTAGATCTCTGCAGGGGTGGGGGACAACAAGTGGAGTAACGAGTTGATACAAGTCAGTAGCTGGGATAAATACTCTCTTTTAGATCTGGAATTCCAATTGTAAGCTTGGTATTCCCAGTTCAGTCTCCACTGCAGGGAACTTACAGGGCCGCCGCCTTCGGAGGCTTGATGAAATCAGGCACCACAACTCTAGTAGGCGAAGGTACAAAACAACGGTCGAGTGCCTTGACCACAATAACCACTTGTACAACGCAAGGTTAAATCATCCTACAAGAGCATGAATCCACACTCAGAAACCAGCTTCCAATGTCCGAACCAGATTACCAGACCGTCCAGTACTTGTGAAGCAACCCCCTTCCACATGGCAGGAACTTGCCACAGCCTCACAAAATTTTAAATAAATGCTAATATAATTCTAACGAGCAAATTCGGGTTGTCAAAATTCAATCCTGGGCAATCATAGGAGTCCCCTGATTCAACACAACCCATTAAACTACAAACAGATCTTTTAAGCAGCTATATCAGTGTGATGACGCATGTCCATGACTACAGTTGAAGCTCATCACGCTATTCAGCTGACTTGTTGTTGGTTTCCATACACTGGATAAGCCCCATACGCAGCAGCAGCAGCATACATTGTTGGGTCCTGCGGTGGAACAGCATACCCATATCCATCATACATCTGCCCGCCATAGTACGCCCCATTCCACTGATTGCCCGGATCTGTTCTTAACTGTCAAGTTCCAATATACATAGCTTGGTTAGATTAGTAATGACAAGGGTGATGGTAGCTTCACATTCAAAACATTAGGATTCTAAATGCAGAGAGCATCCACTTACCTGCTTGTTTGCTGGATTACGACCCCAAGATAAACGAACTGTCTGCTTGCCAACGACCATCCCATTCAACCCGTTCAACGCCTCCTCAGCGTTGCTTCTGTGAAAAGAGAAAAGCCAATTTTATATGGGATGAAAAGATTACTGGGGTTTCAAATTTGATATCCTATTACGTGCAGGTAGCAGGACAAACAAAACCCAGATTTACCTGTTAGCAAACTGTACGAATCCACATCCTTTTCCAACTGGTATTTTTACAGAGGTTATCTCTCCATACTGAGAGAAAGGCTGCCTTAAATCCTCATCGGTGACACTCTGGTCAAGCCCTCCAACAAATATCTAGAATAAAATATTGGTTAATTGAAAAATAAAAAAGAAAAAGAAATGGTGTAGCTGTTTCTCCTGACAACCACAGAAGAGAGCCAGACTCACAGTTGTGTTTGTGGAATCATTATCAGACTGCATCCCCTGAGAAGAAGAACCATTTGATGCATATCCACCTACCAATACCAAAGCTAATTAAAGAAAATAAAATAAGATGTATGAATTTGGGCCAGAAGAACTAGTTTCACAGGCTAACTACTGCATGGCTTCAACCTTCAACTAGAAAATTAAGGTTTGGGACAGAAAACTACATTCCCTGCTTACTAATACTACCACACCGCCAAATTGGGCATTATTGGTCTCAATGAAGAAGGCTACTAATATGTTCAAATTTAGGCTGTCTAGTTGCCAAGTGATGGATAGAAATGGCAATAAAAGTTCCTTATTGTACTCGCTCATTTCCCATGAATTGAAAATTTCATGCTGTTTTGTTCGATACAAATCTTCTGACTTTTATTTTTTTATTTTATTTTGGGTAAATATCACTTACCTCTCCCTCTTAGTTGACTAAATGGCACTTGGACCCTCTCTCTCTTGGTTCGATAATATCACTCACCTCCCCACCCAAAGGTATCAAACCCCTCCCTCTTGTCAACTTTTTCAGTTAGATTGTACTTTTACCATTAAATATTTTTTTAAACCCCAAACTGCCCTTGACTAGGAGGATATTTTAATGTATACCCTCAACTACCCTAATCCTAGATTACCCTCATTTAATTTTATTATTTACACCTCAAAACACCCCTCTTTCTTCCCTTTTATTTCAAGGATTCTACCTATTCCACCTTCACGTTTTCCTAGTAGATTAGTGTTTCAACTAAAATTAGCAAGGCAATGCAGCTTCTTGTTTGAATCTACAGTTACACTCCCCTGGGACTGAACTTGTGATTTTTCAGGCCCTTCTAACATTTTCATTAAGTCACTCATTTTAGCTTAATGGCCTAGTGCTCTGTTCAATCACAAATGTGCGCGCAGATCCAACCGGAAAAACCGAGTGAGGGAGAAGAAGTTTCGAAGTGTGTGGTAAGGGATGGTGGGGTCGGTTTTCTTTTTTGGGGGAGGGGTGGTGTGTTAATTCACATGCAATGACAAAGGGAGAAAACAGTGTGAACGGGACAGGCAGCTTTTAGGGGGGTTTGGAAGTGGGTATCAACGACTACCTGCTTCATTGCATTCATAAAAGAGAAGAGGATGATTTATTTCATTTTTTTTGGGCAAACAAGGAGTGCAGAAGTTTTGTTTTTTTGTTTGTTTGTTTTGTCCCCCCCCCCTCCCTTTTTTTTTCTTTGTCTCTCAACTGAACTTCCTTGTGCTCAGTTTTGGATTTGGTTTAGATGGACTCGAAATGAAGAGAAGGTTGCAAAGGTGTTTGTTCTGCTTCTACATCGACCAGCATAAGTAGACCTTCTGTTGAGATCTGCAAAGGCATTAATGGCTCAGACAAGGTTGTTCTTAGAGATGTTTGAGGAATATCTGTTGAAAAATGAAGGTTGAAGAAGATGTGGAGTCATATCGATAAAGGAATAAAGGGGTATTTTAGGGCTTTAACTATTAGGGTAATTAAGAGTAATTTGGGGTTTACACCAAATTTTCTTTCTAGTTAAGGGTAATTTGGGGTTTAAAAAGAATATTTAACAGTAAAGTAGAATCTAACTGAAGACTTAACAGAAGAGAGGGATTTGATACCTTTTCCAGGTAAGAGGGAAGGTAAGTGATATTTACCCTTCTATATTAGTTTTTTTTTTTTTAATTGTTTTTTTCCTATCTTGACATTGTTAGATACAGAACTGTGGCTGTAGCATTTCCAAATGATGGGAATTACATGGCATTAGTTAAAGTACACCCCAGGGGTAAGGGTGGTTACAAGAAATTTACCATTAAAAAATCATGCAGCAGCAAACAATCACCAATCTACAAAAGGAAAAATCATGACAGGAATCTAAAACAACTAACTTCCATTTCCATCCTAGAATAATAAAACTAAAGTGGTAAGGAATGATCTCAACTATTGTAACTGTATTTAAAAAACCATAATAGTTTTAAATTTACATACCTTGCGAAGAATATTGCTGCTGATATGCAGAAGACTTCCTTGGTGTTGCAACACCGATACGCATGGGCCTATTAGAACAAAATACTCCATTCATTTCAGTGATAGCCTGTGACCTCTCACTTTCATCGCCAAACCTCACAAAACCATAACCTTTTGAACGTCCAGTATTTGCATCAATAACAACTTTGGCACCTTTTACTGATGGATACCTACTGGAAAAAGTTTCTTGCAACATCGTATCAGTAACATCCGATGCCAAATCTCCTACAAATATAGAACAATCAGACCCAGCATCTGAACGCCTATCACCGCTACTAAAAGATGCCCAGTTCAGACGGAAGGGCTGATCTGTGTTAGGCATTATGGTGCCAGTGTAATTCTGCAGAACTTTCTCGGCGGCTGGCCGCGAACAGAATTCTACAAATCCATATCCCTCTGACTGACCAGTCTGTTTATTGCGAATAACTTTAATAGAGAACACCTGAAATTTCAGATGTCAAAATATCAGAAAATCAAAGAGTCAAATATGGGGAGAAAGAAATGAGAGCATCCAAGCATAAGTGATAGGACAAAGTTCCCTCTTGGACAAAGGGAGTGGGAATCCATTCACTGAGGTGGGTTCAGATTCATGTAAGAGGGTATTGGGAGGGTTGTCAGGGAACATGCTAACACATAATAGGATTTGCAAAACCTAAGATGGTGGCTGAGATTTCACATGGTGTTGGAGGAAAACCTCTTCCTAAGAAATAACTCTTTATGTCCTAGCAGTTACTTGCCAATCACATAGCACTAAGCCTTATTTTCATTTTTCCTTCGCTTTCCCCCCCCCCCTTTTTTTGGGGGGGTGGGGGTCAGCAGCAAGCTTGTCATCCTTGAAAGTGATGCTGTAAATTTCGTATTTGGTTCAGGAGTTAAAAAAATAAAAAGAAAAAGAAAAAGGAAGAAGACATTCCCTAAGATACAGTTCATGGATAATCATGCATGACACTTTTTCTTTTTTTTTTCCTTCCCTGAAAAAGCAAGTTGGAAGGACTAGAAGAAGCATGAAGGTGGGATACATCCCAAAATCAGGCCACAAACCCAAGGTCCTTAGCCTCTTCTTTGGAGGAATTTACAGGCCCAGATACCAGTTTTTCTGCTGTAATTACAAATGCACAACACCTAGGTTAAATACTGCGTCTTGTTTGAATGAAGTCCTTTCATTCATAGTTCTGTTACATGGCAGTTGAGTTAGCAACCCAAAAAGGTCCAAGTGTTTTTCACAGAATCTTCTTTCCACATCTAAAGCTTCAGCAGAACAACCCCTGATATATGGCAAAGGGACATTCTTTTAATCCCTTGTTTAGAAAGTTCATGCCTACTTAGGTACTACTTAATATTAAAAAGGTACATTAGCAATGGGTATAGCAAAAGCAAAGAAAGGAAGAGCAGTATTTACTATCTTCACAAAAGTACACCGGTTTTAAAGTTCTCTACACATTTGGACTTCACACTATGACCTACATCAAAAGATTCTTATACCAAATCAAACTTCATGTATTGCAGTAGTTGATTGTGGAACACTGATAATTTAATTCAGTTATTCAGGAGTTATTATATACTAGTACAAGTAATCGCATCCACAAACAACTGTCACAGCATGGATGGATTGAGCCAAGTTGGATGGCTGCTAAATCTTATTATAGCTAAACGTGAAACTTTCCAAAAAAATGGCTCTAAAGTGCATGTTCAAGGAAGAGTTCTTTGTGGTTCCTTGGCCAAATTTCTTTATTTAAACTAATATTGTAAAAATAATTTAAAAAAGAAAAAGAAGGAAGAACAAGAAGAAAAAATTACAATGTACCAAAAAAATCTAATCAACAACCGGATCCAGTAACTTCGATAAGAAGTTACAATGTACCAAAAAAATCTACAATTTCAAGCAAAATTAGATAAGAAGTTCAGTATAACGAACGAAAATATGGTTAGGCAAACGAAAATTAAGATGGTTGCTCGGTGCATTATTTCAATTGCAAGATTCATAGGATTCTCTCTATTAATTCTTCCAATTTCTCCCCGAAACTCAACTAAAAGGACTTTATTTTTTTCGAAGAGTTCGTGGGTGGATGGTTTAGCTCAAAGCTATAAAAAAAAAACTCATGAATAGGACAAAATCTGTATTAGAATAACAATTCGCTCAATGCTAGTGTTATGTCCATCTAATAGACGATTGAATCGCAAACTTCCACACCCTCCCCTAATCAGAAGCATGCGCAGCCGCTTAACAATTCAAAATGCAAGAAAATACAGCCAAAAGACCAAGAACGCATGAATGTGCTCTAATTCTCATACGATCCGACCAAACAATATTAATAACAGTTTTTTTTTTTTTTTTTTTTTTGCGAATTCTCGGCGAACATGCATAAAGTTGTTCTTCCAGGTAATCTAACAAAGCTAAATTAATTCGACGAGATAAAATCAATGGAACCAAGAAGCAGAAGCAAAGGAACTGACCTCGCCAGTGTGACCGAAGCAGTTATTGAGGTAATTCTCGTCCATCCAAATATGAAGATCACCAACCCAGATCGTCTTATTCTCATCATTAGATCCCTGCTGCTGCTGTTGTTGTGGCGCAAGTTGCTGTTGGTGATAGTAAGGCATGTAATGTTGCGGGTAAGGCGGCGGCATCATCTGGTGTTGCATCACCATTGTCGCCGCTGGATACTGCATCGCCATCCAGTGTTGCTGTTGGTGATGTTGTGGTGGTTGTTTCTGCTGCTGCTGCGGATCAGCGTCGTTGTTCGATTGCATCATGTCTTCAAGCCTCCTAGAATTCTCTATTCACCCTTTTTTTCCTCCTAGTGTCTCAGATTTCTTACCTCTTCGACGGAGCAATCGAGATTTGATTGAAAAACTAGGGCAGAAATCGGTCGATATCGAGAAAACAGAGGACGAGGATGAGAAGCAGATAGCCTGGTCCGGGAAGGAGTAGAAGAACCAGGGTTGGAAAGAAGGACCAAAACTTTCGTGTAGAGGAGTATTTATAGGAAACAGCGTACGCTCAGATCGCTTGCCCTCGTATGATAACAGAGTCTCTTTGAACGGATAGATTAGAAAAATAAATTAAGTATCAGCCGTTGGATTAGAGAGATTGATCCATGGCCGCGTTTCCAGGATCTACCCGATCTTATGCTTTCATTTTCGTCCTTGTTTTTATATTATTTCACTTTTTCGTCCTTGTTGATCTAACCTAGGACAGTAAAATTGTTAAGGTCAGTAAGTGACGAAAATTTTCTACGTAAAAATTTACTGTGAAATAAAACGGTGAAACCGCTGGGTTTATCTTGAGAAAAATATTAGGAGAATTTTTATTCCCACTCTTTGAGTTATCTATTTTATCAATTAGATTTTTTTATTATAATACTATTATTACAAGGTAGTTTTTATATATTGATTTTAATTTTATTTTCATATCTTAAGTTTAAAAATACTCTCTATAAATTATATTTTTTAAACTATGTGAGAGTTTAACTGAAAAAAAAAACGCGAAAAAGTTGAGGGAGATGACAAAATAGAATGTAAAGTTATTCGTTTAAGGTTATTCTTGTCATTTTAAAATATTTAACTTGCTTACATTAGTACTTAACTGTAAATTTAAATGATAGGTGGTGCCTTTGATATGTTTTCACTTTATAGAGGGTCTAATTGATAAATTAGACAACTCAAAGATGACATTAATTTTAGGGAGAACAGGGGTGGTATTGAAAATTTCTCAAAATATTATGCATTGATGGTGTTGATGGGCAGACGATGGGCTGGTCTGGGGCCAATTTAACTCTAACTTAAGCCCAGTTATAACTACCATGGGCTTGGCCCAGTTCTTTTTTCCATTCCGTTAGTGGACATTTTAAACTTTTGAGGCCGAAATTCAGTTAAGATAGTTAAGAGTATGTTTGGCTGTAATGCCAAGAAAAAAAAAAAGGATGGTGAAGTGAAGTGAAAAGGAATTCTTTTTCCTTTTGATGTTATTTGGTTGCAACTGAAATAAAGTGAAATTAATTTTATCAATTTGTCCAATTGACCTTAAAATATGTAATTAAAATTAATATAATATTTTTAAAGATTTATAAATCAAGTGATTTGATCGTAAATGCTATGATTTTATTATTCCATGACCCAAGACTTCTAGCACGGAGTATTGCATTGAGAACATCATATGTCTTGTCAATAAACCTACACTTTCGTTTACACAGGTGACAAAGGTGCAAAAATGCACGTTTTTGCCTATCAATACATCCCACACAGACACAGAGATGATCTCGATCGTCCTCTAACGATCTTTTAGGGTTCATGCATAAGTATATTATGGATTGAAATGACATCGACAAATAGATAACTGAAAAACTGAAAAGTATAAACATCTTAAGCAGACAATTTTTCATAACAAGAGCTTGTACAATTGGAGAAGAGAACTCCATTATTTAGAACATAAAACTTAACCAACATCATGCAGAGACATGCATAAAATACTTGCAAATGAAATTCATCTTTTGTTCCATGGATATATGATCGATGAATGCAGCCTTAGTTTCTAAGAGAATGGCCTATACCAGGACTGTGACCTGGATCTGTGGGACGAAAGTCATCACCCTCCACCATACTTCTACCCTCATGAGAGGTGTTGGTGGAGGGTTCAACACCTCTTGCCACTGCCTGCAAGTTGTTCTTGTCTTTCATATGGCATTCCCAGCAGTACTTCTCTACCTCTCCAGACATCATTAGATGCCTTCCCTCAACCAAGAGAATTTCATGGGAGAGCATCAACACAAGAAGGAAAGCACAAGCAGTTCTCATCATCTTGTCCTGCACCACTATGGGAATGATAAATGGGAATGATAAGAGAGAAGGAGAGCTCGAGATTGGTACACCACCTCTCCCCTTCTCTATCGGTATTTAAGCTGATCAAAAGTGGCATCTAAGAATCCTAAATATGTGCAAGATTCCTCAGAAATTGTATAAGAAATGATAAAGGAACTCAGTTTTCCTTTACAGGTATTGAAGGACCACCCATGATTAGAGCTTACATCATCTTCTACATCCCTACTGATCATATTACCAAAGAACAAATATAGATTCTCATCCTAGTCTATTTAAAGTCTAGACAGTCCCTTAAAAATACAATTTTTTTTAGGTGAATAGAGTTCTTTTTTGGGTCAACAATGTAAATATCTTTGAGCTACAAAGATCAAATAACAGATTGGGATGAGATAGACCATTCAGTCTTCAAAGTACAGGACTAGGTTCTTCTCTGAGCCAAGGAGTCAGCCATGCATGTTGTTAATCTCCCTGAAAATATAACTGAAGGAGCAAGAGAGAAAATAAGTATTGAACCTAACCCTACCTCTTGGAACACTAACTCCAACCCTGGACCATGCCCAGATCATCAGGTTTTACAGCATCCTAACCTGAAAGAGAGACTATCAGATTCAGCCCAGCACTTGAAGAAGGCCTTCCATTGGAGCAAAAACCCTTGATAATACAATCTAATTATTCCTTAAACAAGACTCTAAACAGAAGCTTGTAAATATCTCATTGAGAATTTTTATACAGATAAACTAACTTGACACAATACTAGTATTCTTTTGGATGAACAATATTTGCCTAAACACTTGATCAGCTACTTTTGACACCTTCTTATTCAAGTTTTAGTTTGTTTGCATTCATGGTTTTTCTCACCAATTTGAAACTTTTTGAGATGGCGAAGGTAATGCTTGAGGTCATAGAAAATATATTTCGAATTCACAAAGAAGATTAGTTTTTATTTTCTATTGTAATTTTTCCATTGAAATTCCAATGAATTAAATCTGTATGTATCTAGGGAAAGTGTCTATTTGTTGGAAAATTCAATAAATCTCAACACTTCCATTCCATTTTTTAGGGATTCCATGAACGAGAGAGGAGAATATGGTTTTATTAAAAACTACAAGTGATTAAGAACTTTCTATTTAGTTTCTTTGTACCTGGTATTGTTTGGGTCGGGTTCTCTTTTCTTTTGGGGTTGGTTTCTTAACGGGTATAATTTTCGATTCCAAATCTCGGTTCTGTACCCGCCCTAAAAAGTGTTAACTACCTTCCAAGTTCCAAAGAAGTTAAATATTCCTATGCTTAGAAATCAATGAGCAAAAACAACTATTTAACAATAAATGAATTACAAACCTCAACCATTACCAAAACCGTGGAGAAGTGGTTTGACAAATCAGTTACATTGTTACAAGCCCCAATCTTCCAAACCAGATGTGACCCAAACACAATAACGTAGTTCCTTCCACATGACCACAAGAATAAGAGAGAGAGAGAGCAACGAGATAAGGGATTGTGAGATTTGTGAGACATTTATGGTTGAAGGATTCTTTAGATTGTTATTACCAAGAACCAATAAATACTCAGAAGGCATACAAAATATTACTTAAATTGCCAAGATTGTTACTTGTCAAAACTCAAACGTTCAAATTTTAAATTTATTTTAAAAATTTTAAATTTAATGAACTCACACAGGGTTGGGTTGGCTCGAGGGTTGAATCTGAGCCCGACCTCGCCCTCACAGGTTTAACTATTTTGTAACCCTACCCCAACCTTCGAGCTGAATCGGACTAGGCTTAGGGCAGGTTTGAGCCGGGCCAAGTCAATAGGGTTTTATTGACAATCCTATGTTGCATGTCTTTCTCATGTTTTCCTCTAAACTTCAGTAGGGGTGGGGGTTCCGGTAGCTTTATACTAAGGGGTGGAGACTACTACATATACCATGGGAACGTCGAACCCCATACCTCTATACTAAGAAGGTTTATCATTACGACTAACCAACCCTTTGATGGTGTGTTAATGCATTAGTTGGCAAATTAACGTAGGGGTGTCAACGGTGTAGTTTGGGGCTAAAAAACACCTAGCCCAAACATGACTCGTTTGCAAAATAACGGTTTTTGGCCAATTTCGATTTGGTGTAGTTTGGGTTTGGGATGACTAATGGCTTTGGCTAACGGTTTAGACTCGGGTTGACTAACGATTTGGGCTAATGTTTTATGACATGCAAGAAAACAAAATAAAAAGAAATAGTTTAACATCCTACAACAAAAACCAGAATTCCATGCAAAGCAAAACTCTACTTGTATTTCCATGAGAGAATTAAAACTCATTCCACGTTGTAGAAAACCCACCCACCCTATATAAATCAAGAACCCATATAATAAGTAGTAACATAGAGACTACAAGCTAATTCCTTAGGCTCCACCAAATGGTCCTCTAGTAACAAATCCTCAAACCAAAAATCTTTTTAAATTCCATCTCGTGCTATGGTTGTTCGTCTTGAATTGGGTTCTTGTTCTATGAGAATCCCTACTTTAGTTTGGTAATTAGTTTGATATGTAGAAGAAATGCCTCTGGATTGGATAATCATTTACTCAATTAAACAAACTTTAATACATTAAATTGCGCATTCATACTTAATCCTTCTGATTGTCCCTTACAAGTAGTAGAATGATTTATTTGATCTTTAAAATCATGCTTAATTTTTCTGATTGTTTATACTAACTATCAAGTGGTAATATGACAATTCAAACAATATTTTATGCAAAAATGTAAAACGGGTTATAATAGGTTGCATTTTGGTTTCGGGCTAGCATGGGCTGTGCCTCCCAGTCTAAACACATCCCATTAAGGCCAGTTCGGGCTATTATGGGTTGGTATGGTTCAGTTTTAATTGTTCATGTTGCAAATTGACATCCTTAAATTAACATATTAATTCCCCTATGCATGCACTTATTGAGCAACCCTTCGATGGTGTGTTTATGCATTGCTTAGCAAATTAGTGTATTAATTCCCTTATGCATGCACCTATTGACTTAGCTACAATATTGGTGCTATGGGTACATGTAGGGGTGTCAATGGGCCAAGTTATGTCGGGCCAGGCTAATTCGGACCCTACCCAACCTTGCTAGGGTTTGAGAATCCCAAATCCAAATCGAACCCACTGTGATTTACCCTGACTAGCCTTGATTTTTAACCCTATAAACAAAATAATATACATGGATTAGTGATACCAAACAGATTTGAACTCTTGACCTAGCAATTAATGAGATACTTAATTAAATAACTATTTAACTAAATTTACATACTGTTTGACAAGGTTGGGCTGAGTAGGGATGGAGGGCCTGTTAGGACTAGTTATTTTGTAACCCAGATTCATCCTTCATGTTAAAAGGTTTGACTAGGCTCAAGATAGGTTTTGGGCCGGTTTAGATTGATAGGGTTTTATTGACACCCCTACTCACATTAGTAGATGATGATCTCTTGCCAATAAAGTTTTATTAATTATTAATTTTTTCCAATCTTGCTCTGTACTTTACTCGGAAGGAATTCTATAGAGAACTAAGATGACGTAATGAAACACAAATGAACAAGTTGATCTATAATTTGATGAAATCAAATTAAGAAAAATCTGCTTTGACTACAAATTTATAGAATGTAGGCTTTGTGATGCTTGGGCCTTCCTAGGTTGGTCATCCTCAATATTTTTAATTCTTTAGATCAATATAAAGTTTCATGCTTCGTCAGGCTGGCTGTTGCTTGTCTGATCACCTTTGAATGAAATCATGAAAAGTGTTTTAAGGTTGATTTTATTAAAAAATGTGACAAAAGCTGTGATGACAAGCAGATGCTCTCCATTGATCGCAAATGAATGGGAACAGCAACTTGAATGATCATAAATGGCCTTCCCCACTATTCCATGCGCCTTCCCACTAACCATAACGGTGATAACTTATTTTTGTGGTCCTTGTGACCTAAAAGCATGAGATTCCTCTCTCTTGATTTGAAAAAAAGAAAGAATTATTTTTTCTATTCTCAATGGTTGGAGATGATACTAAATTTATGGATAAATATTTCATAATATAAGTTCAAGACTTCAAGTTCTTTTTGGGTTTCAAGGGCGAAGTTTTGCATGTATTAAATAGTTATCTTCTATTGTTGGAAATGATAATAGTTGAAGAGAGCAAGAGAGAAGAAGAGAGAGAGACTCAGTGTGCGTATGAGAGAGCACATAAAATAATAATCACATTAATTTAAAATGAATTAGTACATAGCTTTATATAGAAACAGAGTCATTCTTTATAGTGTTCTTAGAGTCCTTCTCTGTATAGTTCTAGGAGTCTTGTGGTTGTGGTGCTTGGACTCTAGTATTTTAGTTTACATAGAATATTGATTAGGAGTTTGTACCAATCAATACCAAACTCTCATTTGGGTTGCCTAGTGTCTTTGTGAGTACCAATTGTAGAGTTCTTCTTGCATATAATAACTGGTGTTTGATCAACTCTAGGACTTCTAATAGCATTAGAACTCTTGGAAGTTTGATCAGCTGTGGAACTTCTAACAGTAGCGGAACTCTTGGAAGCAATCCTAGCCGTATATTCTTGAGATGAAGTGAAGGTTAGGATGTTGGTTGATTTTCCAGATATATCCATAATATCCATTCTTGAGTTCGTCAAAATTTCTTGTAATCTCTTCTACTGATGTGAAATCGTATATCCAATTACTCATTTTTTTCTTTTCTTTGAATGTATGACCTCTTCACTAAGAGGTGTTAGTCTTACCAACTGCGAAGATCATATATCCAATTGCACTATCGTAAATTATAAATCCCAAAAGAAGGAATAGAAAGAGGTATTTATCCTAACTTGTAGCTAGTTAAATGGGCTGAGTTAGAAGGACTGCAAGAGTTCATTTGCTATATCGCTTAGGCCCATATATGCAGTAAAGGCCCACAGTGGCCATGAATGAGACTCATGTATACTAGGCTAAACCCTATACATACCGTATTCTGATATGAGGCTATATGAATTTTCAACCCCAAACCTACCAAGTTGAATTGGAGACGGGAGGCATTAGGTGAAATGAATGCATGTAAACAACCCTTCCAAGTAGACAATATATATGTTTAGATTATTTATTAAGGTTATTAGTTGATAAGATAACAATAAATTGGACTAGTGCACTCACAAACCGGTCTATTGTAGAAATACACTAAGGGTGCGTCTGGTAACTGACCAATGAATAGTTTTCGGTGTTCTTTCGTTCTTAGAATGTCGAAAAAACCAAAAAAATGTTTAGTAAAATGGGTCGTCCCTTCGTTTTTAAGAAACAAACTCGTATAATTTTCATACCTAAGAAGGTCTTTTGCAAAACAATTTTAACTTGTTTTGTTGTTTTTTAAAACAAAAAACACGTTTTAAAGTTAAGCACAAAGAGGGATATTCGATCCAAATTTCATTTAAACACAACTTCTAACTCTTTCCTGTTTTCATATTAAAACAACAACAATCATTATCAACCATCCTTAGCACAAATTTTATTGAACGATCAAAATTATGTTCAGATCATTGTTCTTTAATCAAAACCATATAAAACAATTTTAAAAATAACCCTTTCCTCAGAAAAAAACTGTTACCAGATGTGCATTAAGGGTGGGATTCTTATCGATGTTTTCTATGCATATGTGGTGGCCATAATCGCTTAAAATTTTTGTAATTTATTCTTGTGGCCGAAGCTCTTGTGCCCATATTATTGATCCTTTAAGATAAAGGAATATTCCCTCCACCTTCCTTGGGCTAGACAAAGGAATCAATCAAGAACTTGAAGAGTAGATTCGGAAAAGAAATTTGTACCCAAAGATTAGATACAACTCCATTTTGCTTGAGTTGGCTGGGTCAGTTCAACTAGAAGTTTTATTTATTCCATATGACAAAAAGAGAGATTAAGAAAACGATTTGATCGACTTTGACCTAATTTAGTAAGAGAAAAGTAAGGGAATCAGGTTAACTGGACTTGGTTTGGTGAAATTAAGAGTCCAACACTAGAAATCTGCAAAAGCTGCAAAGTCAGTCACTCAATAATCACATATAGATTTGGTGCATGATGAAGTTCTGGGAATGATGGAATATTCCTATTGAGTTCCATTGCCGCCGCTGACTGTCCCGGAGAATTTGGTCAGTTCTGTTCCTTATTCAATCTGAACATTTACTCTGATCGATTGAAAATTCAAACTTACTACTCAATGAAATCCACTCACTCCAGGCCCTGAGGAGCTCCATCACTGAAAGTGCTCTTACAGAACCCTTAAGGTGTTTGAACAAAGGCGGCAATTAATTATAAATAACTACATATTGCTTTTATCTTGATATCTTATTGAGCTAGTGAGTGGTTGGAGAGTCGTCCAAGACTGTTTCAAGTTAAATACCAAATCTTGTATCATTGCTTCAGTTGACTTATTTCTTCCTTTGTCACTTAAATATTTGAATTAAACGACATACTTTTGCCTTTCGTGGATTCTCATTGGACCTATAGCAGACTGTTGGAGATAGACCATGGGAGATCGATTAGTCTCCATTGGCTTCTGGGTTTCAAAACTGGAGAAAAAGAGATCCTACAGTTTCAATTTTCATAGGTGGAAAAAGGGTTTTAAGAGAGTGACATTTCTTCATGGGTTAGACAAAGCTCTCCCCCTCAAAGCTTGGAAGGTTATTTCTTTCTCTCTCAACCATCCATTCATCCTAATTACTGTAACAAGTTAGAGATAAGAAGTTGATCCTTTAAACTAGTGAAACGTATCATTTCTGTTATTTAGGACCGACCGGGCAACCGACCATGCACTACAACTGCTCACCATCATGCTTGGTTTTCTTGAATAAGAACAATCACTTAAGCTGGAATAGCTGAGAACCATCCATTTAAAAAACTAAAAGGTGGGCTGTAGCAGAAGAAGAAACCCACTCATCTTTTTCATACAATGGAGGCGGTGGTGGGGAAGAGCTTTGAAAGAAAACTGAAATATCAAACTTTCTTGGGTACTCAACAACAACAGCAACAACAAAACCATTATCTTAAAACCCTACGGCACCGCCCCTTAGAGTCACAGAAGGTCAAACCTAAAAAAAATGAACACCACAGCAGAAAGCTAGGGGTCCTCAACCCTTTCATCCTTGGGTTTTATGTACTTTCCAAGTCATTTCAGTGACTACCCACCTTATAAATACCCATGAGGAGAATAGGGTTATGGTCATCTTTGTTTGGTTATTTCTTCCTTTCCCTCTCTCTCTAGCAGCAGAATCCATTACATTCAGTTCTGTCTGTTCCTCAATTCTGCCTTTGGTAATTATGGCCAAAACTAAGTTCATCTGTGCATGTGTATTTCTTCTTGTCTTGTCACTTTCTTATGAAATTCTCTCTTGTGAGGGAAGGGAACTGAAGGCAGAGAAGTCTCAGGAATGCAAGAAATGTCAGAGTTTTGGTGAGAGCAGCAACAGAAAGTTGTCCAGCAGTGAGAATGCCAACCACAATGTAGAAGATTTTCGACCAACCACACCTGGCCATAGTCCTGGTGTTGGCCATTAATCCAATCGTGTTCCTGTATAAGGATGTTCAGAATACTCCAGCAACTAGTTATATCGAGTCCACTCTGCCATGCATAACTGATGTTCCAAATGCATAAACCATATAATAATGAGATGTGAGTTGCTGGGTATCTCTGGATTTCACTTAATCTGCTATAATAGTAGTAGTAGTAGTCCATTTGTATAGTTGGTCGATAACTGAATTGCATGAACAGCATGAGTGTGTTTCATTTACTTATTTCCTAGAGTCTTGGCGTCCAACGCACCTCATTGAATTGGTGTATAGATGTATTTATGCCAGCAACAGTTCTCAGACCATGTCTTCCTTTGTCTGAATAATGTAACTTCAACCGTCAAGATTTGTATTCGTAATGTGCATCGTGGAAAAGTGATTTAAGGAGTAGTTCTTGGTATAATGATTGATGGACCACAATTATAGCTTGAGATTAAGATTAAAAAATTGTCTCTCAGCAAAAGTTATTTGGGTAAGGCTGTGTAAGCAAAATTGCCTCCTCTGGACTCTGCGTGTGAGAGAGCATTCAACAATGGGTTCACCATTTTTTGGTCGTGAGAAAGTGATTGCTTTATAGGTTGTGGTCGTAGGTTTTGGATGATTCAGAGTTTGAATAGCTTCTAAATATTGAGCTCTTACCTTCCTCTCTGATCATACGATTTTTGTTCTAGTCATGCACAAAGACAATAAGATACAAATCATAATCCCTTATAAGACTACGTATATATATATAGAATTTATACGAACTTGCCAGTTCTATGTTGTCCATTCTAAGCATTTTAATTGAAGTAGACCAACATATATGAAAGAAAGAAAAAAGGAAAGAAATAAAACTACCCTACGAAATATATTTCTGTGAAAAAGAAGAATAACAGAAAATGAGGTAACAATTAGAGGGGCCAAAATAAAGTATAATTTGGCCATTTTGAAATATCCGAGGAGGGGGTATTAATTCATTTTTTTTTCTTGAGAAATTAGAGGTGAAACTTTTGAGAGGGGAATAAGAGTTAATAGAGTATTGGGGAGAAAGAAAATTTCCTATTGACAACTACTAGCTAAAGGCATACAAAGTGGCTCATTCCCCAAGCTCAATTCGATAACCAAAGTCTTAAATTTGTCTAAAACCCAGGAAGAGGATTTCATTAACTACATTGTGTGGCCATTTCAATTTGGAATTACTTTGAAGATGTAATTCCAGGAACTCTCATCTTCACCCAAGTCTCCTAGAATGCCTTTGCTCGTGCGGCTATAACTCTCTCTCAGCCGTGGATTATCTATGTATGCTGATGTTGTTGTTCAATCATCTCTAGTGAGCCATGCATTTAGTGGAGAGATCGAAGTCTGATTGTTTTGTTGGGTCACTTCATCATTCTCTTTAGTTCACCTCGCGAACATAACATGATAACTAGATAAAAAGCGAAAATGGTTTCTTTGATGGTTGGATAGATACTTATGTGGAATTATATTCTAGTGCATGGTGTTGCAAAGTCCGCAGTTGAATAGTGAAACGTTCTATAAAAAAAAAAAAAAAAGGTGTAGAGTTTACTCCTAATATTAGTTTGAGGGCAAGAGAGATTAAATTGCTTCCTTTATTTGATAACTAAACTTATTAGCAACATATATATATAAAATTGGATGAAAATATTCAATGTCTCAGACATTGTAGATGGGATGGCCTATGCCAGGACTATGACCTGGGCTTGTGGGCCTGAAAGCATTTGTATGAGCTTGTGGTGGTAATATCGGTGAACGTTTTTCTGCTAGACCTCGGTTCGCAAGTTCAATGTCTAGAACATTGTAGCTGGGATGGCCGATGCCAGGACTGTGACCTGGGCTTGTGGGCCTGAAGTCATCTGCCTGAGCTTGTGGCGGTAATATTGGTGAACGTTCTTCTGTTGGACCTCCGTTTGCAAGCCCAGTGCCTAGAACATTGTAGCTGGGATGGCCGATGCCAGGACTGTGACCAGGGCTTGTAGGCCTGAAGTCATTTGCTTGAGCTTGTGGCGGTAATATTGGTGAACGTTCTTCTGCTAGACGTCGGTTTGCAAGTTTGATGTCTCGGACATTATAGCTGGGATGGCCGATGCCAGGACTGTGACCTGGGCTTGTGGGCCTAAAGGCATCTACCTGAGCTTGTGGTGGTAATATTGGTGAACGTTCTTCTGTTGGACCTTGGTTTGCAAGTTTAATGTCTCGGACATTATAGCTAGGATGGCCTATGCCAGGACTATGACCCGGGCTTGTGGGCCTGAAGGCATCTGCTTGATCTTGTGGCGATAATGGTGAATAATCATCTCCTGGCGGTAATGGTGAATAATCATCTCCATCAACAAAGTTAAATGCATGAAGGCAAGTAAGAAAAAGTACAAATACACAAATAGAGAAGAAATTGACCACTTGCTTGGCCATATTGCTAGTGATATTAGAAGAGTTCAACTCTAAAACAAGGAGGAATGATCTAGCAGATTTACAAGCTCTGGAGCAAGAATATGGTACCAAGAACAACAAGAACTGATGGGTATTTATAGTATCCAAGGGCCTCCCTAAAATCAAAAAAATGGGTTTGCCTTTCTGGGAGGAAATCCTGGAGATTTTATGAGAAAATCCATTCCTTTATTGAAAAAGTGGATTTTAATACGGCGCTTTTTTTGGGTAATAAATGAACCTAGTAATTAAATTAACTTATTAAATGAATGAACTTAGTAATAAATTAACTTATTAAATGAATGAACTTAATAAACTTCTTTTAAAAGTGCTTATTAAATGAATGAACTTAGTAATAAATGAACTTAATAAAATTTTTTTAAATGAGCTTATTAAATGAATGAACTTAGTAATAAATGAACTTAATAAACTTCTTTAATCTAGAGATTTCAAATATCCAGAGATTTCAAATCTATAGATTTCAAATCTATGGAATCATAATTTATAAAATTAAATGTTTGGTTGTGGAATGAAATAAGTGGATTCATCCTAAAAAACTATTTGATCTACGTGATATTTGTGAATGTGCAAATGTATAGCTTTTTTGAAATCTCTGGATTTCACCCCTTACCCATAAATCTACAGATTCACGTTTTTAGTGTAAAAGGTGAATATCTAGATTTCATGAATCTAGGGATTTTTATAATCAAACGAGTATAATTCTCAGATTCATGAATCCAGAGATTTGAAATCTCTGGATTCATGTAACCAAACAGGCCCTAAGTAAATGAAGGGTTTAATTAAATTTCTCATAAGTAACTGAACTTGGTAAATGAAGGGTTTAACTAAATTTCTGATAAGTAAAAATTTATTGGGATAATTATTGTTGTTCCCCTATATTATAAGCTTAATTACTTTTATATCCTCTTTATTTTTTAACATTACTAATCCAACCTTAGAATTTACTTGTAATTACTAATGTCCTTTTGTCGTTAAACTTCATCAGTTAAGTGATGACGTGTCATCTTTGATTTCTTCGAAACCCCCAAAATAACCTTATAACTTTAATTACTATTATTCATAATTTATATTAAATTATATTACTATCCCTAGTAATTAGGAATAATTATTCCAAATTTACTTTTGCATAGGGTTTGCCTCTTTAGGGTCTAAAAGTGTTACACAAGCTCTTTGAAGGGTTTTTTTGGGCTTTGAAGGGGGGGGGGGGGCGGGAATGATTTGGGGATTTTATGACTATATTGGCTGTTATTTAAGTAGGTTAACCAACGAATTGCAGACACTCTCCAGTCTCCATCAAACCAATGCCGGCACCACTAGTGTATGCCTTATCATGTCATTAAGCACTCAATATCTAATTGACATGAATTTGACACAACCTCTGAATCAGATATTTGACCTATTTCTTTTAGAGCAAATTGCATTGGCACCTCAAAATGGAGGCCTTAAAGCACTGACACCCCACTTTATGCTTAAAAAGCACAGAGACCCCAAAATTAAATTTTCATTGGATATATTTATCAAATTTATCATTGAAAAAAGTTAAATCACTATTTATTTAAAAAAAATATCCCTATAATAAACACTACCATAAAGGTTTTCAGTGGCAAATTGAACGATTATATCCAATGAAAATCCGATTTTGGGGTTTCTGTGCTTTTTGAACATAAAGTGGGATGTCAGTGCTTTAAGACCTCAATTTTGAGGTGCGAATGTAATTTGCTCTTTCTTTAATATTGTTATTGAAGAGATAGGATTACAGTTTCAGTCACTGTGAGCCAAAGTCCTACAAAGCCAACAACCATTTGGAAAGACCCACTTCTTTGGATGTGTGAGATTCCTGAGCTGCTGCGTTCTCCTCTCGTTCATAGAATCCAGTAATTTTGTATTTGACTTTGGAGTTTCTAACCAAAAAGAAAAATTGGAACATTCTCCTCCGTGACCCAGAATATTGCTTAGCTATTTTTAAAAATCAAACAACTTCGATTGTTTTAAATCCAAAACTTGAGCTTATAGTTGACAAATGTAACCACCACCAAGAGAGGAAGAATCTCCCCCTTTTGGTTCTGAATCCTCTTTTTAAAAAACAAAGAGAAGCTCTAACATTGTTTATACTGTAAGTTATAGCTTTATACAATTATGTTAAATTATTATTTTATATTTTAATTTCTAATTATCATGTCTCCTTAATTCCCATGAATAAAATTACTCGCAGTACAATTCCCTATCACCTTATATCCAAGGAAGAGAATTCTCTTTAATTGCACCGTTAAGTCCATGAACTCTAATCGGAAAACGAAAATGGTTTCTTTCGTAATTGGATAGGAATTTATACTCCAGTACTACATGGTGTTGTAAAGTTTGCAGTTGAATAGTGGAAAGCTTAATTTGTTTTAAATAAAATTTTTTTTATTGAAATTGGTAGGAGATGGGAACTATAACATATACCACGAGAGAGTCGAATTAATGACCTCTTTATTAAGAGGTGTAACATATACACTTGGGGTAACTCATGCATGGACGATGAGATATGGTGAGTAGATAATATCGGATGCCCTTCCATTAAGCGTCCAACTAGTTACATCTCGACTAAAGTAACGTTTTGAGAGGATTCTTCGTGTTGATTAATTTCTCATTGATACCCAATTCATTTGCTCATTGCCTCTAGAAGCTTCTCATTTGCTTAAAGCTTCCTCGAGTATTACACTTTTATGTTTTGTGTGCCCAAGTAAGGGATATCTATCAAAAGTCCATGTCAACGTGATTTTGACCACCTGATTCGGTGGATTGTCGTGTTCGGTCCCTCCTCTTTCCTTTCCTCTTTTTTCTCTCTATTTCCTTTTTGTTCCGTTACCCACATTATTTATACATTCAATTTATGGGTGGGTTTATAATACAATTTAATTTAAATTGATAACCTTTGATTCTTTCCCCCATCCTTGATTCGATTTTCTTGATCCTTCGCTTACTCTTGCTGGTGTGGAGTGCTGATGCGCTCCCCACTCATTCTACTGCCTTGCCCCCCCCATTCCTTCTCTTCCACCAGTTATCTAGTCGTGTTCTCTGACTCTTGCCTTCTTAGCTTCCGTCTCATTTTCTTTCCTCTGTTGGGTTTCTCCATCATCATCTGTCTTTTTTCGTTTCTTGTTATTTCATGGGAATAACGTTTTCTTTCGAGATTACCCAATTTTCTTTGCCTTTTCTTTTGGGTTTCTATTCTCTGCTTTCTTTTTTTATACTTCTGTTCATCTCCATGCTTGTCTTGGGAGAATCTGGGGGAAATATAATTCTGTTCCATTTGGGGTAGAGGGTATCATAAAGATAATTTTATTTTGAGATTTTAGCCTTCTGTAGTCAGTCGTTGCGGTGCCCTTGGAGTTGTATTGTAATTTCAAGATCAGAGACGTCTGATGAAATAAAAAATTATAATTATATTTAAGCCCCCCACATTCTCATTTATAATCATTGGTTAGTTTTTGCACAAGTAGATCTGATGGTGTGTTTAAGATGTGGTTGAGTTGAAAAAATATTGAAAAGAAATCAATAAGACTAAGGGTAATTTGAGCATAAAAATGACTATTTGTCTTTAATTGGTTTTTTTTTTTTTTTAAATGTTAGGAAAAGCAGATGAAAGATTTCATTTTGTTTGGGTACTAAAGCTGATTTAAGACAAACTTTAAGGGGTTCAAATGAAAATTATCTTTAATTAATTTTTTCATAAATAAAATTTTATTATCATAATTAATAATGCCCTTTGTCATTAAACTCCATTAGTTAATAAAGAGGAAAAATAAACTATAGTAATTATTCCAAATTTACTTTTGCATGGGATTTACCTCTTTAGGGTTTACCAGAGTTTCACAATTACACAAGCTCTCTTAAGAGGTATTATTTATTTATTTATTTTCTTTTTAGAGAATGATTAGGGAGATTTGGTGATGACCAGATCAGCTGTTATTTAAGCACGTTATCCATTGATCCAATTTGTCAATAATTTTTGTTAAATTATTATTTTATATTAAAATTACTCTTAATATAATACTGTATCTCCTTAATTTCTATTAATAAAATTGTTTTCAATATAATTCCGTGTCACCTTATATTTTAAACCTATAAGTAGAGGCACCAAGTAGTTTGTCTTCAATATAACAACAAAAATTTTAGATCTGATTTTTCTCCATGAGAGCGTTGTTGTATATGTTGCTGCTAGAGAGAAAAAAAACAAGAGAGAAAGAAGAAGAATAAGAAGGAGAAGGAAGAGAAGCGAAGAGATTTTGGTTGCCATTGAAATCATCCATCTACAACTAGATATCTATTTAGATCAAGGAGACTTTGTTAGATCTACTATGGTGTGTGTGTTATTTTTCTTGGTTTGATTTCTTCTGAGGTAACCCTAATTTTTATTGTTACTAATTGATTGTTCCCTCATTTTGAGAGGGGTATTTGTACTCCTCTTTTTCTCATAGTGGATTTGTGCAAATTTTTGCTCCGTAGCTTTTTTCCTCTACGCTGAAGGGTTTTTCCATGTAAAATTCTTAGCGTCTTTGTGGTGATTATTTTTTAGAGCAAATTGCATTGGCACCCCAAAATAGAAGCTTTAAAGCAATGACACCCCACTTTATGTTTAAAAAACACAGACACCCCATTTATTAAACACACTAGTCCATTCTGTTAGTAAACCATTAACCTCCTGTTTATTTTTTTCTAATTTCAAATATGCCCTTACCAAAATATGGAGAGAAAAAAAATAGACCATTGGATTGTTGACACGTGTTTTATTCTAATCCTATGTTTATTATTCTTCTTAACACTTAACCATGCTTTCATCCCCAATCAATTCTCTCTCCTCACTCAGCTCTCTTCTGCTTCACCCTCTCTATTTTCGACTCGGCGAGAGTTGCGGGACCATCAAAGATGGCCAAAATTGCCTCAATGCAAGGTTGCCGTGTTCAAACCTTCCATCTTCCTCTCCCTTGTTCGGGGTGACTCCACGGCCAAGAATCGGTTGGAGTCCCTCAAAGTACCTCGTCTCTTTGGCTTTCTCCCCAGATCTCGTGATCGTGGCGTGATGACAACAAGTTCGCCCCGCATTTCCCTTCTCACAACTAAACATCTCGCTCTATTATTGGTCTCTGTTCCTTGTGAAGGGGATCGAGAAATCCGAGAATGGCTCGATCACAACAAGTTCTACTTGGACACCGTGGACTAACGATGGGCGTCGGAACCGAGTGACATGCTGGTGCTTTGTCGATGGGTCACCGGTTCCTCCACCCAGCTATGTACTACAAGGAGAAAGAAGAATCGTGCTTGGCTTACATTATCGCCTGCAGTCAAAACTACACCGAGATCAGGTTTGATGATGTTTACCGAAAAGCTTTGAATATGGCACCGAAAGCGTGAATCGCAAGTTCAAAATGATCCGGCACCAATGAAAATGAGCAAAAAAAACTGGATCTCCGAGATCGGAGAAACTTACAGGTTTTCCAACTCCTTTGATTGCGAGGAGAAATTTCTTTCGACCAAAAATAAAGAAAAAGGAGTTGAAATTTCGATCAAAACCCCTAAACTCAGCTCCCCAGTCCGGATCGAGCGCTGAATCGAAAATCCAACTCCTTGGATCCTCCGCGATGCATAAACTCCAACAAACTCCAACAAGAAGAAATTTCTTTCGACCAAAAATAAAGAGAAAAGAGTTGTAATTTCTGATCAAATCGCCCCTATTATTGCAGTTCCCGATTCCAAATCAAGAGTTGAATCAAAAAATCACAGCCATTCTTCATGAAAATTTGGAGATAAAGCTGTTGTTGTTGCCGAGTCGGAGAGGGTGAGCGAGGAGGCGAGAGTCCAGATCAAGAGTTGACTCAAAAATCACAGCCGTTCTTCTGAAATTTGGAGATAAAGCTGTTGTTGCTACCGGAGTTGGAGCCGGGCCGAGAGGGTGAAGTAGAGGAGGCGAGTGCGAGAGCTAATTTGGGGATGAAAATATGGTTATTTGTTGGAACAATAATGAACATACGATTAGAATAAAACACGTTTCAATGATCCAATGGCCTATTTTTTTTTTCTCTCCAGATTTTGGTAAGGACATTTTTGGAATTAGAAAAAAATAAACAATGGGTTAATGATTTACTAACAGAATGGACTAGTGTGTTTAATAAATGGGGTGTCTGTGTTTTTTAAACATAAAGTGGGGTGTCAGTGCTTTAAAGCCTCCATTTTGGGGTGCCAATGCAATTTGCTCTATTTTTTATCATACTTTATTATTCTCAAATACACACTAGGTTATTCAGTTAGTGAATCCCAACAGATTCTATGCGTCCAAAACACCTCATTGAATTGGTTGTATAGATGTCTTCATGCTTGCCACAGTTCTCGGACCATGTCTTCCTTGGTCTAAATAATGTAAGTAACTGCAACCATCAAGATTTGTATTCGTAATGTGCATCGTGGAAAAGTGATTAAGGAGTAGTTCTTGGTATAATGATTGATGGACCACAATTGTATCTTGAGATCAAGATTAAAAAATTGTCTCGATCTCAGCAAAAGTTATTTGGTTAACGCTGTGAAGGCAAAATTGCCTCCTCTAAACTCCGCTTGCGAGAGAACATTCAACAATGGGTTCACCCTTTTCTCTGCTTGTGAGAGAGCATTCAACAATAGAGTTTGAATAGCTTCTAAATATTGAGCTCTTACCTTCCTCTCTCATACGACTTTTGTTCTAGTCATGCACAAAGACAATAAGATACAAATCATAACCCTTTAGAAGACTATGTATATAGAATTTATATGAACCTGCCAGTTCTATGTTGTCCGTTCTAAGCATTTTAATTTAAGTAGAACTACATATATATATATGAAAGAAAGAAAAAAGGAAAGAAATAAAAACCCTACAAAATAGATTTCTGTGAAAAAGAAGAATAACAGAAAATGAGGTAACAATTAGAGGGGCCAAAATAAAGTATAATTTGGCCATTTTGAAATATCCGAGGAGGGGGTATTAATTCATTTTTTTTTCTTGAGAAATTAGAGGTGAAACTTTTGAGAGGGGAGTAAGAGTTAATAGAGTATTGGGGAGAAAGAAAAATTCCTATTGACAACTACTAGCTAAAGGAATACAAAGTGGCTCATTCCCCAAGCTCAATTCGATAACCAAAGTCTTAAATCTGTCTAAAACCCAGGAAGAGGATCTCATTAACTACATTGTGTGGCCATTTCAATTTGGAATTACTTTGAAGATGTAGTTCCAGGAACTCTCATCTTCACCCAAGTCTCCTAGAATGCCTTTGCTTGTGCAGCTATAACTCTCTCTCAGCTGTGGATTATCTATGTATGCTGATGTTGTTGTTCAATCATCTATAGTGTGCCATGCATTTAGTGGAGAGACCGAAGTTTATGATTGTTTTGTTGGGTCACTTCATCATTCTCTTTAGTTCACTTTGCGAACATAACATGATAACTAGATAAAAAGCGAAAATGGTTTCTTTGATGGTTGGATAGATACTTATGTGGAATTATATTCTAGTGCATGGTGTTGCAAAGTCTGCAATTGAATAGTGAAACGTTCTATATAAAAAAAAAAAAAAAAAAAGGTGTAGAGTTTACTCCTAATATTAGTTTGAGGGCAAGAGAGATTAAATTGCTTCCTTTATTTGATAACTAAACTTATTTGCAACATTTATATATAAAAATGGACGAAAATATTCAATGTCTCAGACATTGTAGATGGGATGGCCTATGCCAGGACTATGACCTGGGCTTGTGGGCCTGAAAGCATTTGTATGAGCTTGTGGTGGTAATATCGGTGAACGTTCTTCTGCTAGACCTCGGTTCGCAAGTTCAATGTCTAGAACATTGTAGCTAGAATGGCCGATGCCAGGACTATGACCTGGGCTTGTGGGCCTGAAGTCATCTGCCTGAGCTTGTGGCGGTAATACTGGTGAATGTTCTTCTGTTGGACCTCCGTTTGCAAGCCCAATGTCTAGGACATTGTAGCTGGGATGGCCGATGCCAGGACTGTGACCAGGGCTTGTAGGCCTGAAGTCATCTGCTTGAGCTTGTGGTGGTAATATTGGTGAACGTTCTTCTGCCAGACGTCGGTTTGCAAGTTTGATGTCTCGGACATTGTAGCTGGGATGCCCGATGCCAGGACTATGACCTGGGCTTGTGGGCCTGAAGTCATCTGCCTGAGCTTGTGGCGGTAATATTGGTGAACGTTCTTCTGTTGGACCTCCGTTTGCAAGCCCAATGTCTAGGACATTGTAGCTGGGATGGCCGATGCCAGGACTGTGACCAGGGCTTGTAGGCCTGAAGTCATCTGCTTGAGCTTGTGGCGGTAATATTGGTGAACGTTCTTCTGCTAGACGTCGGTTTGCAAGTTTGATGTCTCGGACATTGTAGCTGGGATGCCCAATGCCAGGACTATGACCTGGGCTTGTGGGCCTGAAGTCATCTGCCTGAGCTTGTGGCGGTAATATTGGTGAACCTTCTTCTACTAGACCTCCGTTTGCAAGTTTGATGTCTTGGACATTGTAGCTGGGATGGCCGATGCCAGGACTGTTACCTGGGGTTGTGGGCCTAAAGGCATCTACCTGAGCTTGTGGCGGTAATATTGGTGAACGTTCTTCTGTTGGACCTTGGTTTGCAAGTTCAATGTCTCGGACATTATAGCTAGGATGGCCTATGCCAGGACTGTGACCGGGGCTTGTGGGCCTGAATGCGTCTGCTTGGGCTTGTGAGGGCGATGGTGAATGATCCTTTCCGTCAGCAAAGTTAAATGCATGAAGGCAAGTAAGAACAAGTACAAATACACAAATAGAGATGAAATTGACCAACTGCTTGGCCATACTGCTAGTGATATTAGAAGATTTCAACTCTGAAACAAGGAGGAAATATTTAGCAAATTTACGAGCTCAGGAGCAAGAATATGGTACTAAAAATAAGAAGAACTGATGGGTATTTATAGTATCAAGGGCCTCCCTAAAATCCAAAAATGGGTTTGCCTTTCTGGGAGGAAATCCTGGAGATTTTATGAGAAAATCCATTCCCTTTTGAAAAAGTGGATTTTAATACGGCGCTTTTTTGGGGTAATAAATGAACCTAGTAATTAAATGAATGAACTTAGTAATAAATGAAATTATTAAATGAACTTAAAAAACTTCTTTTAAAAGAGCTTATTAAATGAATGAACATAGTAATAAATGAAATTAATAAACTTCTTTTAAATGAGCTTATTAAATGAATGAACTTAATAAACTTCTTTAATCTAGAGATTTCAAATCTATAGATTTCAAATCTATGGAGTCATAATTTATAAAATTAAATGTTTGGTTGTGGAATAGAATCTTGGGATTCATCTTAAAACTATTTGATCGACGTGATTTTTGTGAGTGTGCAAATGTATAGCTTTTTTGAAATCTTTGGATTTCACCCCTTATCCATAAATCTATAAATTCACGTTTTTAGTGTAAAAAGGTGAATATCTAGATTTCATGAATCTAGAGATTTTTATAATCAAACGGGTATAATTCTCAGATTCTTGAATCCAGAGATTTGAAATCTCTGGATTCATGTAACCAAACCGGCCCTAAGTAAATGAAGGATTTAATTAAATTTCTCATAAGTAACTGAACTTGGTAAATGAAGGGTTTAACTAAATTTCTGATAAGTAAAAATTTATTGGGATAATTATTGTTGTTCCCCTATTGTTGGTACGAAATCTTGTTGGTCCTTCCCTTGTCACGTTCTGCAAAACACATGCTCGACCTTGGGGGTCGAGGTATGTCTCCGACGAGCAAGTCCGTACCAATGATATATGATCTCTACCACTCAAATGAGAATTCAAGTAATTGATCACACAGGATATGAATTCTTACTACATAAAGCCTGCTTGAGGTGCTTATATAGCTTTAGATATCAGAGTTAGACTTTGAATATAACTCTAAGAAGAATTGTGTTAGGAAAGTAACTCTACGAAGAGTTCTTTACATGACTTATCCTTCTAGGTAGTTGACAGGTGATAGAAGTTTACCTAGATCAGGCTCCCTGAACACGATGGCCGGACCAGCCACTATCACTATGATCGAGATAACTGTATTGAAACCGCTGGTCGGACCGGTCAGGGTAGAATGACTATTTTAGTCATTAACATTATAAGCTTAATTACTTTTATATCCTCTCTATTTTTTAACATTACTAATCCAACCTTAGACTTACTTGTAATTACTAATGTCCTTTTGTCATTAAACTTTGTCAGTTAAGTGATGACGTGGCATTTTTGATTTCTTTGAAAACCTCAAAATAACCTTATAACTTTAATTACTATTATTCATAATTTATATTAAATTATATTACTACCCCTAGTAATTAGGAATAATTATTCCAAATTTACTTTTGCATAGAGTTTGCCTCTTTAGGTCTAAAAGTGTTACACAAGCTCTTTGAAGGGTTTTTTTTTTGGGGGCTTTGAGGGGGGGGGGGGGGGGGGAATGATTTGGGGGATTTGGTCATAACTCTCTTGCAGACACTCCCCAATCTCCATTAAACCAATGTTGGCACCAGTAGTGTATGCCTTATCATGTCATTAAGCACTCAGTGATCTAATTGTCAACCCATTTCTTTTAGAGCAAGTTGCATTGGCACCCCAAAATGGAGATCCTAAAGCACTGACACCCCACTTTATGCTTAAAATCACAGAGACCCCAAAATTAAATTTTCATTGAATATATTTGTCAAATTTATCATTGAAAAAATTAAATCACTGTTTACTTAAAAAAATATCCCTATAATAAACACTACCGGAAATGTTTTCAATGACAAATTGAACGATTATATTCAATGAAAATCCGATTTTGCGGTCTCTGTGCTTTTTAAACATAAAGTGGGATGTTAGTGCTTTAAGACCTCCATTTTGAGGTGCGAATGTAATTTGCCCTTTTTTTAATATTGTGATTGGGGAGACATGATTACACTTTCAGTTACTGTGAGCCAAAGTCCTACAAAGCCAACAAGCATTTAGAAACTGCAGACCCACTTCTTTGGATGTGTGAGATTCCTGAGCAGCTGCGTTCTCCTCTCGTTCATAGAATCCAGTAATTTTGTATTTGACTCTGAAATTTCTAACCAAAAAGAAAAATTGGAACATTCTCCTCCGTGACCCAGAGAATATTGCTTTGCTATTTTTAAAAATCAAACAACTTCGATGGTTTTAAATCCAAAACTTGAGCTTACAGTTGGCAAATGTAACCACCACCAAGAGAGGATGAATCTCCCCCTTTTGGTTCTGAATCCTCTTTTTAAAAAACAAAGAGAGAAGCTCTAACAGAATTGTTTATACTGTAAGTTATAGCTTTATACAGTTCTGTTAAATTATTATTTTATATTTTAATTTCTAATTATCATGTCTCCTTAATTCCCATGAATAAAATTACTCGCAGTACAATTCCCTATCACCTTATATCCTTAGAGCTTAAAATGAAAAAAAAAAAAAAAAACACAAAAAAAACCTGCAACTAAGAAAACATAGAAGAAAATATAACAGTTTTTTTTTTTTTTTTTTAATTTTTAATTTTAAATTCTTTTGTAGAAGGGTATAATGGTTCTTTAGCCTCTAATACTAACACAGAAGGAGACGTGTGCTTACGAAACACAACAGGAGATATCAGTGTATTAAGGCCTCAATTTTAAGCTGTCAAAGCAATTAATTTGCTTAATATTATGAATTAAGGATATGAATTGATACATGATTAGAGACATATTGGACGACATAGAACAACATAATTTATTTGAGAACCCATCGTCAACATGACCATATCCAGAGAGCTCAAGACAGGTGAAATTGTGAGAACCTTATAGGATATGTTTATTGGAGAAGATCAATTTGAGCTATAATAATCTCTCTCCCTAATGTATTTTTACAATAGATCGTTTGGCACATCTCAAATCCATGCATCATCCAAATGTATATTGGACCTTCAACGATTATTAATCCTAATAAATTATCTAAACCCATAAATTATTTAGGCCGGATAAAATTGAAAATGTCATCAACAGAAAAATTTAGCAAAAAAATCTAGAAGGCTAATATAAATATGATAATGTGGTAAAACAATGATGCTCGTAGAGAATATTCAAATATACATCCTCGAAAATAAAATTAGAGGAGGGAATTAGTAGTCGGTAAAGCCTTTGAGTTTTTATTTATTTTTTATTTTTTATTTTTTATAGAAAGAAGCTTAGAGTTTGCTCTTCTCAGTTGTCTGTATACCACGTATAAAAAATAGCTTAAATACATTTATACCTCCCTCCCCTCATTGATTTATGTTCTAGCGCTTCCACAAGGAGGAATAAATCATAGTTTAGTGTAAGACTATACACATCCAAAATGAATTCATTATGTCGGTGTCTAATCTTTTGAAATAGTCAATCACACCAAGTGAAATTGTAAACTCATTAGATGGATGTAACAGTGTTACACCAACCAACGGGGGTTGATGTACAGTGCCTTGGACATGAGACCCCATAAGTTGTAGGATTCTGGATAGACAACTCCTTTGCCTTTTGAATTTTTAAATGCCTTCCTTCAACAAAGTTAAATGCATGAGAGCACAAAGAACAAGTATAAACACACAAACAATGTTGAATTTGACCACCTTGGCCATAGCAATAAGTGATACTAGTAGAGTCTAAAATAGAAAGGAAAGCCAGCAAAGATGAGCTCGGGAGCAGAAGACACAAAGAGCGTTCAGCACTGGGTTCATCCTTTTTTTGGGTCGTGAGAAACTGATTGCGTTATAAGTTATGGCTGTAGGCTTTGGATGATTGTGAGGGAAGGGAACTGAAGGCAGAGAAGACTCAGGAATGCAAGAAATGTCAGAGTTTTGGTGAGAGCAGCAACATAAAGTTGTCCAGCAGTGAGAATGCCAACCACAATGTAGAAGATTTTCGACCAACCACACCTGGCCATAGTCCTGGTGTTGGCCATTAATCCAATCTTGTTCCTGTATAAGGATGTTCAGAATTAATACTCCAGCAACTAGTTATATTGAGTCCACTCTGCCATGCATAACTGATGTTCCAAATGCATAAACAATATAATAATGAGATGTGAGTTGCTGGGTATCTCTGGATTTCACTTAATCTGCTATAATAGTAGTAGTAGTAGTAGTCCATTTGTAAAGTTGGTCGATAACTCAATTGCATGAACAGCATGAGTGTGTTTCATTTACTTATTTCCTAGAGTCTTGGCGTCCAACGCACCTTATTGAATTGGTTGTATAGATGTATTTATGCCAGCAACAGTTCTCAGACCATGTCTTCCTTTGTCTGAATAATGTAACTTCAACCGTCAAGATTTGTATTCGAAATGTGCATCGTGGAAAAGTGATTAAGGAGTAGTTCTTGGTATAATGATTGATGGACCACAATTGTACCTTGAGATCAAGATTAAAAAATTGTCTCTCAGCAAAAGTTATTTGGGTAAGGCTGTGTAGGCAAAATTGCCTCCTCTGGATTCTGCTTGTGAGAGAGCATTCAACAATGGGTTCACCCTTTTCTGGTCGTGAGAAAGTGATTGCTGTATAGGTTGTGGTTGTAGGCTTTGGATGATTCAAAGTTTGAATAGCTTCTAAATATTGAGCTCTTACCTTCCTCTCTCATACGATTTTTGTTCCAGTCATTCACAAAGACAATAAGATACAAATCATAACCCCTTAGAAGACTATGTATATAGAATTTATATGAACTTGCCAATTCTATGTTGTCCGTTCTAAGCATTTTAATTGAAGTAGAACTACATATATGAAAGAAAGAAAAAAGGAAAGAAATAAAACTACCCTACGAAATATATTTTTGTGAAAAAGAAGAATAACAAGAAAATGAGGTAACAATTAGAGGGGCCAAAATAAAGTATAATTTGGTCATTTTGAAATATCCGAGGATGGGTATTAATTCATTTTTTTTCTTTCAGAAATTAGAGGTGAAACTTTTGAGAGGGGAGTAAGAGTTAATAGAGTATTGGGGAGAAAGAAAAATTCCTATTGACAACTACTAGCTAAAGGCATACAAAATGGCTCATTCCCCAAGCTCAATTCGATAACCAAAGTCTTAAATCTGTCTAAAACCCAGGAAGAGGATCTCATTAACTACATTGTGTGGCCATTTCAATTTGTAATTACTTTGAAGATGTAATTCTAGGAACTCTCATCTTCACCCAAGTCTCCTAGAATGCTTTTGCTCGTGCGGCTATAACTCTCTCTCAGCCGTGGATTATCTATGTATGCTGATGTTGTTGTTCAATCATCTATAGTGTGCCATGCATTTAGTGGAGAGATCGAAGTCCATGATTGTTTTGTTGGGTCACTTCATCATTCTCTTTAGTTCACTTTGCGAACATAACATGATAACTAGATAAAAAGCGAAAATGGTTTCTTTGATGGTTGGATAGATACTTATGTGGAATTATATTCTAGTGCATGGTATTGCAAAGTCTTGCAGTTGAATTGTGAAAAGTTCTATCAAAAAAAAAAAAAAGGTGTAGAGTTTACTCCTAATATTAGTTTGAAGGCAAGAGAGATTAAATTGCTTCCTTTATTTGATAACTAAACTTATTAGCAACATATAAACGGAAATATTCAATGTCTCAGACATTGTAGATGGGATGGCCTATGACCTAGGCTTTTGGGGTCTGAAAGCATTTGTTATGAGCTTGTAGCGGTAATATCGGTGAACGTTCTTTTGCCAGACCTTGGTTTGCAAGTTTGATTTCTTGGACATTGTAGATGGGATGGCCGATGCCAGGACTATGACCTGGGCTTGTGGGCCTAAAGGCATCTACTTGAGCTTGTGGCGGTAATATTGGTGGATGTTCTTCTGTTGAACCTTGGCTTGCAAGTCCAATGTCTCGGACATTGTAGCTGGGATGGCCAATGCCAGGATTGTGACCAGGGCTTGTAGGCCTGAAGCCATCTGCTTGAGCTTGTGGCGGTAATATTGGTGAACGTTCTTCTGCCAAACGTCGGTTTGCAAGTTTGATGTCTTGGACATTGTAGCTAGGATGGCCGATGCCAGGACTGTGACCTGGGGTTGTGGGCCTGAAGTCATCTGCCTGAGCTTGTGGCGGTAATATTGGTGAACGTTCTTCTATTGGACCTCCGTTTGCAAGCCCAATGTCTAGGACATTGTAATTGGGATGGCCGATGCCAGGACTGTGACCTGGGCTTGTGGGCCTGAAGGCATCTACTTGAGCTTGTGGCGGTAATATTGGTGAATGCTCTTCTGCTGGACCTTGGCTTGCAAGTTTGATGTCTTGGACATTGTAGCTGGGATGGCCGATGCCAGGACTGTGACCTGGGGTTGTGGGCCTAAAGGCATCTACCTGAGCTTGTGGCGGTAATATTGGTGAACGTTCTTCTGTTGGACCTTGGTTTGGAAGTTCAATGTCTCGGACATTATAGCTAGGATGGCCTATGCCAGGACTGTGACCCGGGCTTGTGGGCCTGAATGCATCTGCTTGGGCTTGTGAGGGTGATGGTGAATGATCCTTTCCGTCAGCAAAGTTAAATGCATGAAGGCAAGTAAGAACAAGTACAAATAGACAAATAGAGATGAAATTGACCAACTGCTTGGCCATATTGCTAGTGATATTAGAAGATTTCAACTCTGAAACAAGGAGGAAAGATTTAGCAAATTTACGAGCTCAGGAGCAAGAATATGGTACTAAAAACAAGAAGAACTGATGGGTATTTATAGTATCCAAGGGCCTCCCTAAAATCCAAAAATGGGTTTTGCCTTTCTGGGAGGAAATCCTGGCAGATTTTATGAAAAAAATCCATTCCTTTATTGAAAAAGTGGATTTTAATACGGCGCTTTTTTTGGGTAAATAAATGTACCTAGTAATTAAATTAACTTCTTAAATGAATGAACTTAGTAATTAATGAACTTATTAAATGAACTTAATAAACTTCTTTTAAATGAGCTTATTAAATGAATTAACTTTAATAAACTTCTTTAATCTAGAGATTTCAAATCTATAAATTTCAAATCTATGGAGTCATAATTTTATAAAATTAAATGTTTGGTTGTGGAATGAAATATGTGGATTCATCCTAAAAAACTATTTGATTGACGTGATTTTTGTGAACGTGCAAATGTATAGCTTTTTTGAAATCTCTGGATTTCACCCCTTACCCATAAATCTACAGATTCACGTTTTTAGTGTAAAAAGGTGAATCTCTAGATTTCATGAATCTAGAGATTTTTATAATCAAACGGGTATAATTATCAGATTCATGAATCCAAAGATTTCAAATCTCTGAATTCATGTAACCAAACAGCCCCTAAGTATATGAAGGGTTTAATTAAATTTCTCATAAGTAAAAATTTATTGGGATAATTATTGTTGTTCCCCTATATTATAAGCATAATTACTTTTATATCTTCTCTATTTTTTAACATTACTAATCCAACCTTAGATTAATGTCCTTTTGTCGATAAACTTCGTCAGTTAAGTGATGACATGGCATCTTTGATTTCTTCGAAAACCCCAAAATAACCTTATAACTTTAATTACTATTATTCATAATTTATATTAAATTATATTACTACCCCTAGTAATTAGGAATAATTATTCCAAATTTACTTTTGCATAGGGTTTGCCTCTTTAGGGTCTAAAAGTGTTACACAAGCTCTTTGAAGGGTTTTTTTTTTTGGGCTTTGAGGGGGGAGGGGGGGAATTGGGGAATGATTTGAGGGATTTGGTGATGACCATATTGGCTGTTATTTAAGCAGGTTAACCAACGAATTGCAGACACTCCCGAGTCTCCATCAAACCAATGCCGGCACCAGTAGTGTATGCCTTATCATGTCATTAAGCACTCAATGATCTAATTGACATGAATTTGACACAACCTCTCAATTAGATATTTGACCCATTTCTTTTAGAGCAAATTGCATTGGCACCCCAAAATGGAGGCCTTAAAGCACTGACATCCCATTTTATGCTTAAAAAGTACAGTGACCCAAAAATTAGATTTTCATTGGATATATTTGTCAAATTTATCATTGAAAAATGTTAAATCATTATTTATTTAAAAAAAAAAATTCCTATAATAAACACTGCCTGAAAGGTTTTCAATCTCGAGTCATGGAATTCATAAGAAACTTCTCGGCAAGGTTCTTCTAGGCAAAATACTTGTTGAGAAGAGCGCCTCATAGTGACAGAAGCTATTATGATGAATTTATCGGATGCCCTTCCATTAAGCGTTCGACTAGTTACATTTCAGCTAAAGTAACGTTGTAAGAGGATTATGTGTAAGTACATTAATTTCTGCATTGAATGCACTGAGATTCATTAAATGCTCATTGCCTGTTAGGAAGCTTTTCATTCGCTTAAGGCTTCCTTGAGTATTGCACTCTTACGTTTTGTATGCCGAAGTAAGGGACATCTATCAAGTCCATGTCAACGTGATTTTGACCACCTGATTCGGTGGAATTGTGCACAACTGTCTTTAAGCTTCTTCAAGAAGATTGGGCATTTGGCTTGCTGATCAAGCTACTCTCAGATGCAATCACAACCCTCCATCTGGAATCAATAAATCTAAAGGCTACGATGCATCTTCACCACCTTAGATGTGTTAACTTGATATATAAACAAATAGTTTCCACAAATTGAAGTAAGTCTAAGAAAATTAATTAACTTTGGTCATAACTCTCTTGCAACTATCCAAGGAGACACTCTCCGTTCGTCTTCTTGGAGCATTTACTCCTCCCTACAATGATTTGTGTTCACTAGATTTTGACTTAATAATTGGAGGTGGCTTCTCGTCCCCTGAGGCAGACTACACTCACTTTATTTATTTCTCAAGAACCAAGACTGGTCTAGTAGCGAACCAGTTGGCCCACAGTAAGATTTTGAGGCAACAAGTTGTGAATGGAATAACCGATACCAAGACTATGACCGGGATCTGTGGGCCTGAAGTCATCTGTTTGACCTTGTGGTTTTAATGGCGAATGTTCTTCTACTGCACCTGGGTTTGTAGGTACAATGCCTTGGACATGAAACCCCATAAGTTGTAGGATTCTGGATAGACAACTCCTTTGCCTTTTGAATCTTTAAATGCCTTCCTTCAACAAAGTTAAATGCATGAGAGCACAAAAGAACAAGTATAAACACACAAACAATGTTGAATGTGACCACCTTGGCCATAGCTATAAGTGATACTAGTATAGTCTAAAATAAGAAGGAAAGCCAGCAAAGATGAGCTCAGCAGCAGAAGACACAAAGAGCGTTCAGCACTGGGTTCACCCTTTTTTTGGTTGTGAGAAACTGATTGCGTTATAGGTTATGGCTGTAGGCTTTGGATGATTCAGAGTTTGAATAGCTTCTAAATATTGAGCTTTTACCTTCCTCTCACATACGATTTTTGTTCCAATGCACGCACAAAGACAAGAAGATACAAATCATAACCCCTTAGAAGACTATATATATAGAATTTATACAAACTTGGCAGTTCTATGCTATCCGTTCTAAGCATTTTAGTTCAAGTAGAATTACATATAAAATAAAAATAAAAGAGAAAGAAATAAAAATACCCTACAAAATAGATTCACATGAAAAAGAAGAACTACAAAATAGAGGGGCCAAAATAAAGTATAATTTGCCCATTTTGAAATATCTGAGGAGGGGTATTAATTCATTTTTTTCCCCTTGAGGAATTAGAGGTGAAAAGAGAGGGGCGTAAGAGTCAATAAAGAGTAAGTATTGGGGAGACATAAAATTTCATGTTGACAACTACAAGCTAAAGGCATACAAAGTGCCTCATTCCCTAAGCTCAATTTGATCACCAAACTCTTAAATCTTTCTAAAATCCAGGAAGAGAATCTCATTAACTGCATTTTAAGACCATTTCAATTTGTAATTACTTTGAAGATGCAATTCCAGGAACTCTGAGTGATCTCCACCCAAGTCTACTAGAATGCGCGCCTTTGCTCGTGTGGCTATAATTCTCTCTCAGCCGGGGATTATCTATGTATGCCGATGTTGTTATTCAATCATCTCTAGCATGCCATGCATTTAGTGGAGAGATCGAAGTCTATGATTGTTTTGTTGGGTCACTTCATCATTCTCTTTAGGTCACTTCACAAACATAACATGATAACTAGATAAAAAGCAAACAAATGGTTTCTTTAATAGTTGGATAAAGACTTATATGAATTTATATTCTAGTGCATGGTGTTGCAAAGGTTGGAGTTGAATTGTGAAAAGTTTTATCAAAAAAATAAAAAATAAAAAAGAAAAAAGAAAAAGAAGAAGAAGAATAGAAAAGAAAAAAAAAAAAGAAGAAGAAAGAAAAAGAAGAAGAAGAAAGAAAAGAAGAAGAAGAAGAAGAAAAGAAAAGATGAAAAGTTTACTCCTAATATTAGTTTGAGGGCGAGAGAGACTAAATTGCTTCCTTTATTTGATAATTAAACTTATTAGCAACATATATAATTCAATGAGTAGATAATTCAAAATACAGTATTGTCCAATGCTTGAGCTTGTGGCGGTAATATTGGTGAACGTTCTTCTGCTAGACCTTGGTTTGCAAGTTTGATGTCTCGGACATTGTAGTTGGGATGGCCGATGCCGGAACTGTGACCTGGGCTTGTGGGCCTGAAGGCATCTACCTGAGCTTGTGGCGGTAATATTGGTGAACGTTCTTCTACTGGACCTTGGTTTGCAAGTTCAACGTCTCGAACATTATAGCTAGGATGGCCTATGCCAGGACTATGACCCGGGCTTGTGGGCCTGAAGGCATTTGCTTGATCTTGTGGCGGTAATGGTGTATAATCATCTCCTGGCGGTAATGGTGAATAATCATCTCCGTCAACAAAGTTAAATGCATGAAGGCAAGTAAGAACAAGTACAAATACACAAATAGAGACGAAATTGACCACTTGCTTGGCCATATTGCTAGTGATATTAGAAGAGTTCCAACTCTAAAACAAGGAGGAATGATCTAGCAGATTTACAAGCTCTGGAGCAAGAATATGGTACCAAGAACAACAAGAACTGATGGGTATTTATAGTATCCAAGGGCCTCCCTAAAATCCAAAAAATGGGTTGTATTTTCGCCTAAAATCTACTTTTGCCTTTTTGGGAGGAATTCCTGGGAGATTTTTATGGGCGAATCCAATCTTTTATTAAAAAAGTGGATTTTAATAAGACCCTTTATTTGGGTAATAAATGAACCTAGTAATTAAATGAAGATATTAAATGAATGAACCTATTAAATGAATGAACCTATTAAATGAATGAACCTAGTAAATAAATGAACTTATTAAATGAATGAACTTATTAAATGAACTTAGTAAATAAATGAACTTAGTAAACTTATTTAATTAAATGAACTTTATAAATGAAGGGTTTAACTAAATTTTTGATAAGTAAAAATTTATTGGGACAATTATTGTTGCTCCATTATTATAAGCTTAATTACTTCTATATTCCTTTTATTTTATAAAATTAGTAATCCAACCTTAGACTCTGCTTGTCATTACTAATGTCTTCTTGTCGTTAAGCTTCGTCAGTCAAGTGATGACATGACATCTTCTATTTGTTCAAAAACCCTAAGGGCATGTTTGGTTACATGAATCCAGAGATTTGAAATCTCTGGATTCATGAATGCGAGATTTATACCCGTTTAGTTGTAAAAATCATTAGATTCACGAACGACTTCTGTTTTCCGTCGGACAAAACTGAAGATCTCCGGTCGAGTACTTCGCCTGGTAGGCAGAAATCTAGAGATTCATATTTTTACATTAAAAGCGTGAATCTGTAGATTTATGGGTATGTGGTGAAATCTAGGGATGACTATAAAAATGCTAAACATTTGCGCATTCACAAAAATCGTAGATGAATCCACAGATTTCATTCCACATATTTGGTTAACCAAACAATTAATTTTATAAATTATGACTCCATAGATTTGAAATCTCCATACTCATGTAACCATACAGACCCTAAAATAACTTTATAACTTTAAGTACTATTATTTATAATTTTTGTTAAATTACATTACTACCCCTAGTAACTAGGAAAAATAAACTAAAGTAATTATTCCAAATTTACTTTTGTATAGGGTTCGCCTCTTAAGGGTCTAAAAGTGTTACATGATGAGCACATTTATGTGTGAAATTTTAGGGCATAAAGCATGCATTTTACAAACTTAGAGTGGAACTACCTTGGGTTTGATGTTGTTTTTGTAGATTTTAGGACTTTTCAATATTTAAGCAAATATTTGGAGTTTTGGGCATAATCATGCAATTTTACACATCAAGAGGTCCATTTAAATTCTCAAATGCGAAAATGGGTCTGGGTCTGATTTGGAGCATGATGGGCTAGAGATGTGATTATGGGCCAACTCCAAAATATTGAAGAGATAAAGAAGGGAAATTTGATCTACAGCTGAGATTATAAATTATCAATCAAATCTACAGAGATATTATTGAGAGAGTCCAAAAATAGAAAAGAGTCATTGCATACTTCAATATCTTATTTCCTATTTGGGATTTGATTAAAGTATGAAAAAGAGGAAAAATAATTATATTTAGAGAAGGAAGAGGCAAAAATCCCATTTTTGAATGATTATGTCTAGTTTCGATCAAGCCTTTCATCGAACGGTTATTTTGTGTCCGATCGTGCTGATATTTGGAGGAGAGCTTCACGACTTCTTAAACCTCAAATCCAATGGTGGAATTATGCATCTGATCTTTCTAAGTCAGTACGATTAGTACGCCAAAACCCTAATTGGCTGAGTCAGATGGGAACCTTGAGTTTGATTCAAATTCTGTCAAGATAAATATCTCATGTAAACTCTATAAAAGGAAAGGATACTCCATCAAAGGGGAACGTGTTTTAGAGCATAGTAGAAGCACTATTTCTTCTCTCTTCAGTTTATTTAGGATTTCTCTAGTTTTCTTTGCTTGCATTTGTGAGATTTTAATTTCTAGATTGAATGTTTAAGTTTAATTTTTTTTTATGTAATGCAATTCAAGTTCAAGTTTCAAGTTTTTAGATTCATTTTTCTCTGGGTCTAGCAATTGCAGATTTAGATTATTCTAAATCTAGATCTGGTTGTTAGGGTTGGTTGAGATTCGAATCGTTTGTTTAATTTGCAAGTAAGTAACCTTCTTTGTTAATCTTCTCTCCTCCCTCCATTCCTGCTTCTATCTACCCCTCCATATTCTTAATTTAGGATTTATTTTCAGCATTTATTTATTGTTCTCCCTTCCCTTGGATCCTTGATCAGAGATGCCTACAGTCGTGCATCTCTTTAATTAAGGTTTCCATTTTACTTTCTGTTATTTACTTCCTGCAATTTACTTTCAGCATTTATTTATTGTTCTCCCTTCCCCTGGATCCTTGATCAGAGATGCCTACAATCGTGTCTCTCTTTGGTTAAGGCTTCGTTTTCCTTTTATTGCTTTGTTTATTGCTTTGTTATTTATTTTCTGCACTGTTTTTTTCCCTTTAATATCCATTCCCCCATTCGGTGGACTGTAAGCTACGGCAAAGGGTCCACGATCAAAGTCATTATTATTATACTCCCCTTCCCTCGATCCAGAGCTGACACTCGGATCACTTCCTTTTTCCTTTCGCATTTTTTTCTTGAATTTTATTTATGCATTGATTGTGCTTAATTTATTTTTCGTTTCAATTCGATTGCATTAGATGTATGGATTATGATCGTTTAATTTAGTTAATTAGTTAACAAAAATTGAATCATTCTATTCTCGCATTACTATTAAGAAGTTGAATTCTAAGTAGCATATCTCCTTGAGATCGACCCGTTAGCTACACGATACCGTGCGCTTGCCGGTTACTTTTAATTTCACAAACATCACACAAGCTCTTTGAAGGGGTTTTTTTGGGCTGGGGGGAGAGAGAATTGAGGAATGATATGGGGGATTTGGTGATGACTAGATTGGTTGTTATTTAAGCAGGTTAACCAATAAGATGCAGACACTCTCCAGTCTCCATCAAACCAATGCCGGCACCAAATAGTGTATTCCTTATAAAAAAAAAAAGGCACTTAATGGTTTAATTGACATGAATTTGACACCACCTCATCAGAATTATATATATTTGATCCATTTCTTTTAATATTGTGACTGGGGATAGAGAGGATTGCACTTTCAGTTACTGTGAGCCAAAGTCCCAGAAAGCCAACAAGCATTTGGAAATTGGCCAACTTCTTTGGATGTGTGAGATTGCTGAGCAGCTGAGTTCTCCTCACGGTCACAGAATCCAGTAATTTCGCATTTGACTCCGAAATTTCTAACCAAAAAGAAAAACTGGAACACTATCTTCCGTGACCCAGACAATATTGCTTTGCTATTTTTAAAAATCAAACAACTTCGATTGTTTTAAATCCAAACTTGAGCTTACAGTTGACAAATGTAACCACCACCAAGAGACTAAGAGAGGAAGAATCTCCCCCTTTTGGTTATGAATCTCTTTTTTGAAAACCAGAGAGAAGCTCTAGCAGAATTGTTTATACTTTAAGTTATTGCTTTACACGGTTCTGTTAAATTATTATTTTATATTTTAATTTCTAGTTACCTTTTATATAATGCCATGTCTCCTTAACTCCCATTAATAAAATTACTTGTAGTACAATTCCCTATCACCTTATATCCTTGAATTAATAATGAAAAAAAAAAAATCTGCAATTAAGAAAACATAGAAGAAAATATTACGGTCTTTTTATTTTTATTTTTATTTTATTTTAAATTCTTTTGTAGAACAATATAATGTGATGGGGTTAAACAATATGCTAGTGTAAATTAAAGAAACAAACACAGCTGTAATAGATCAAGTATTCAACACACAAGCCACAATAGATATGCAAAAATTTTTAACGTGGAAAAAACCCATAAGGGAAAAACTACTTGGACCGTTATCGGAGTCTACCAAAAACTTCCACTATCACCAAATGATAATAACAATGGGTATAGAATCAATATCCCATCTCTAGATAACACTAGAGGAACTTAAATCACAAGCACATCATCAAATAAATGGAAATAAGATAGAATGAAGAAAAGTCACCAGAGAAGCTTCCTGAGAACTATGGTAGAATGATATTCTGACTGTTGGATATGAAGAGCTAGGTGCCACGACCATTCCCTTCAAATCTCACTTCATTACAGCAACGTATCACCGTTGGATTCGCCAGAGAAACTAAAAAAATCTACCTCTTTCTTTTCTTCTCCCGGCTCTCTCTCCCTCTTTTTCTTTTTTTTTTCTTTCTTTCTCTTTTCTCTTATGTGGCTTCCATATATATAGGAGAGTGAGGCGGCAATAGGGTTTCAAAAGAAACCCTATTGCTTCACTTAAAGCTGGGCCCCACATGGCTTTAATGGGCCATGGGCCGAACCCAACATAATGGTTCTTTTGCCCCTATTACTAACAGAGAAGTAGACGTATGAATATGAAACACAATAAGAGATATCAGTGTATTAAGGCCTCAAGTTTAAGCTGTCGAAGCAATTTGCTGGTGTTGGTGTCTAATCTTATGAATTCATTATGTTGGTGTCTAATCTTTTGAAACAGCTCAATCACACCAAGTGAAATTGTAAACTCATGTTTACCAAAAAAAAGAAAAAGATCGAAATTGTAAACTCATTAGATGGATGTAACAGTATTACACCAGGATTTTCAAATATTTTAATCAAAGTGGAACCACATACCCACAAAATATATATACCAACATTCTAGACTTCTATTGAAGTTAATTGATAAAGAGCCTTTAAGAACAAGCTATATGATCCATCAGTACTTGTAACTTCTTAATGGAATGTGAAAACACATGCTTTTGGAATATACTGTGACAAGTGTCCATTTTATTCCTAAGATAGCAGTTCTTTCAGTTGACTCTCCTTAGTAAGAAATCATGAGTCCAAGACAAAGCTAGTTAATTGCTCCACTTAATTTAGTCAATTCCTGAAGTCAATTGGTTCACGAAACTCCAAAATCCAAGGAAGAGAATTCTCTTTAATTGCACTGTTAAAGTCCATGAACTCTGATCATAAAGCGAAAAAGGTTTCATTCATAATTGGATAGGAATTTATATTACAGTACTACATAGAGTTGCAAAGTTTGCAGTTGAATGGTAGAGAGCTTAATTAGTTCTAAATAATTATTTTTTTATAGAACTAATAAGATGTGAGAGTTGACCCAATGACCTCTTCACTTCATTAAGAAGTACAATATATATACAACCAGCCAGGAATTGAGGTGGATGATGCATGGACGATGAGTAGATAATCCAGACTTCATTAGTTGTGGATGGAATGACCGATACCGGGACTGTGACCGGGATCTGTGGGCCTGAAGTCATCTGTTTGAGCTTGTGGCTTTAATGGCAAATGTTCTTCTACTGCACCTGGGTTTGCAGGTACAGTGCCTTGGACATGAGCAGGGGCTATTAGCTGAAACTCCAGTACTGCATCTTTGTCTTTCACCCCGGAAGTTGTAGGATGCTGGATAGACAACTCCTTTGCCTTTTTAACCTTTAAATGCCTTCCTTCAACAAAGTTAAATGCATGAGAGCAAGCAAGAACAAGTATAAACACGCAAACAGTGTTGAATTTGACCACCTTGGCCATAGCTATAAGTGATGTTAGTAGTCTAAAATAGAAGAGATGACAGGAAGGAAAGCCAGCAAAGATGAGCTCGGACGCAGAAGGTGGGAGAGGTACTTGAGAACAAGAAGCATTTCATGGGTATTTATAGCATGAGACTAGAACAGCAGAGAGGAAGAACCACCCAGAAGTGCTGACCACTTCAAAGAGAACATAATAAATTATATAAGTGACAGCGGATCTACACCGCACATTTATTGGAAAGAGGCCTTACTGTTCAAGATAAATTTGGTTGGCTACATTCCATTCCAAGAGACTAGCTTAGACTTATTATCTCAGCTGATTCAACGAATATTTTCTCCTTTACTTTATTATTTGAAGAACTGCTTTGACAATTATTGTATAAAGAAATTTTGAAAAATACTTGGGCTTCTGCCTATTCGAATGGTGTGATTCTAAGGAACGAGATATAGTTCTGATGCAAAGCCATCGTCCGTTGTTTTAGAACTTCCCTCCACCTTTCGTGCATACGGTTGGATCGGTCTTTGATAAATTGAAATTGCATAACTAATGTGAACCTTTACCTTTTTGTTTTATTAGTTCTATTTTATGTTGAGAGTGATTGAGAGTGATCGGTTCTCTTCACAGTGAAGTCATACAACCAGATTATGCATGCCAGGTCACTTTGGTCCAACAGTTCTTAACTATTTAAAAGCTTCATAACAGTTTTTTAAGGAATGAAGGCATCTCTCAAGAGCCAAGATATTGAAGGGCTCTCCTTGTAATACCCTTTCCAAGACCTGAAACAACACTGGCAATGGAGAAGATTAGAGCCCTAATCAAAAGGTAACATTACCCCTTCCAAGCCCTGAAACAGCTCACCTGAATTGGACCCATTGTAGGTTAGAATGGTCTTTTCATGTGTCTATGTGTATGTGTTTGATGACGTACTAGTAATTCTGTGGTGGGTCTTCCATAGGCCACTCTTCTGCGCTTTGATTGGATCCTAAGCTTGGGGAGCCATTCCTTCTCAGTTCCATTTTAATTAGTTAAACCTGAAATAATAGGGACCATCTGTGTGCACTCGAGAAATGGGAAAAAGGGTACCAACACAAGGGTGGGAAGAAAAAGCTATTAACAACTCATTGAGAATAGAAAGATATTCAAAAGCTCTCAGTCCTCACTGGTTATTTGAGGAGTTCTGAAGGTGATTAAGGAATTGAATTAATAGAAATGAAATTGGACAGCTACATGTTCATGCAGGACCGTTCCTTTCTTGTCCGGAGGAGGGAGGGTCCATAAAAGAGGGCATTACATGTTCTCTCGTACTTTTCTCAGTTTTGTATAACTTTTCCATGAAAACAACTATTCAGAGAGTCCAATTTCTAAGGAACAAAAAGAGAATCTTTTGTAGGCACCGGTATCATTCTATATAAGCAAAAAGGCTGATTTATGGATTCTGAATCTAAACTGCACGCGCAAACTGTACTCTCATTTGTTAAAGTTCTTCATTCTTTTGAAACCTGAGTTGAAATCTATTTGAAACTGGTTGAATTGGGCATGCAAGTTGGTCCTCTTCTCTTAAAGTTGCACAAATAATGTTACAAAGATAAAGCTGGGGCTCAGATTCCTTTCTGCACTAACCCAGCATAATATTATATTGAACGGCTCTTGGGAGAGCTTGGTAGCTCTGAATTTCTTTTTGTTCTTCACAAAGCACACTTTCCTAACTGCCAACCTCATCATCACCTCAGATTTGTACAAGATTCTGTGCCGGACTTGTTTGTTTATATAATGATATGCTTTCTGACCAGTTGTTTTTTCTAAACCTCAAGGCCCATCGATCGATTTTTTATCACAAGTTTTCTGAAAAGAAGGGCGGGCAAGTGATCCCTGCCTCATTGCAAGAGGCAATGCATTAACATGGGTTGAATCAGGATTTCCGTAAGGAACTCTACCTCTTAAAGTTAATATGAGGCGTAAGTAACCCGTATGTATTCGTTAAATGTTCACAGAGAAGTTGTTGGCATGGTGATGATTACATTGGGTTGATGAGTTCCATTAATGGAGCTGCTGCGCTATGGTGGAGCAAGCAGAGAACCTAGGCAGTTCTGGTCATTCGTGATTTCGTGTTGTGTTCATATCATATGCCCAGGAAGTGCTCTCTTACCACTCTTATAGGCCGCCAGGGCATTCTTAAATAGCCACGTGGTTTTTTAGCCTGAGATTGAACGATTTAGTGAGTGACTGCGGAGGCGAAAGAAAGGTCTGGAGACCATATCATTGGTTGCGTTGACTAATTGGATCTCAGTCACTCAGTGTTTATAAATTCGCAGAATCTAGCGAGTGGTGACTGGTGAGCTGGTCGGCACTCCTCATTCCATGGACCGTGGATTGTGCTTTTCGTTCAGTAAATTAGCTGACTCTAACCCCAACTTTTGATTGGCTCCTGAGCTTGGGGAACCATTTCAGCTAACCTTTCTTGAATTCAATGATTTTGAAGGTTGCGTTTGGCTTGGCGACATCTTGGATGGTTTCCTTCTGATCTAATATGTGGATTTACTAGAAGAATCGAAGAGAACAAAGTAGAGAGTCTGTTTGGGTTGACAAAACTGTCGATTACTTAAGCCTCATACAACAAATTCTCCTTTCAAATACAGTATTACCCAAATATAGATTGATTTGGAGAATTAGAGGTGGTGCCTAAATATGTGGTGTAATTAATTATAAAAAGTAGCATTTTTAGGTTGAGATTTTCATTTCCCCTCCTCTAATTTGGAAAAAAAATTCTTAGTTGTATACGTCTCTCTCTGTTGTTTGTGCATATCTCTCTATTGTATGTGCATAGCAGTGCATTTTTTGTACCATATAGAAAAATGAATTTAAAATCTTCAATAATCTTGTATTTGGTTTAATTTCTCAACCAACCATTTGGTATATATGTGCACTACTTTGCACAATAGATCGAGGATATCTTCCCCTCTAATTTTCATCACAACCAAATTAAACTAGAGTATTTGATATACAATCGGTAATTAATAATTTTGAATTCAAATCATCTAAGTCATAGATGTGTGAGTCATTCTGTAGTTTGAGTAAGGATGACGTACCAATTACTGTAGGCTAATTAATTTCACATTGTTGGATGATTTAAATTTTTATACTTAGAATTTAAACCTCAGTTTAGTTCCACACCCTTGTAGTTACAGACGATCGATGTGGTTCTTCCCCTCTTAGTCTGAAAATGATACATCAAACATGAGAACTAACTCATCACATTAGAAGGAAGAGAGGGCGGTTGTGGGCATATATTATGTGAGATTTTATTCTACAATCCATGGTTTTACAAGGCCCTTATCCATAAAGATGGGAAGCATTTCTTCGAACAGGATATAGCTAGATTGAAGGTTCTATTGGTTCCCCCTTCATTTACACCCGACTGACTGGTTATTAAGGAATCTCATTCCTCCTTAGCCGTTTCTGTCAGCCATGGGCTTGAATACTACTAATGCATGCATGCTCACTATCTAGGGCCTAGGCTCAGAATAGTATCTCACATGTGAGACACTTAGCATGCTTTTACAACATAATTGCACTATGAAACAGCTTTTTAGGGACCTACTTCTCATCATACAATTCACTTGTATTGATGATACTTTGCAGGAATTTTGCTTATGTTCTGTGCAATAAATGTACTGAGCTATTCAGCAAGACATCTCATTCTTACGGCCCATGATGTCTTGCTGAATGGTTGAGGGACCTTGCTTCAGTCCTGCGCATTTACTGTCAAGCAAAACATTCTCAGCCGCGAGATCAAAATCTCGACTTGAGGCAATTTCAATGATTGAGTGCATTTCTTGTGCTAAACCAAAGCAAAATCATATTTACAGATTAAGTGATGAGTTGTGGAATGAGAACAATCTCTCTACAGCCATCCACCTAAAAATAACCGTATATATTTCTCTTAGTGGGTTTTAGATGGAGAAGCCAAAGAACCAGCACCATCAGAATCATTGACGGTCAAACATTTAAAAAACAAGCAAACCGCCTTTTCAATTCATGAAAGGTCATCTTGTGGTTGATATGAACAACAAATTAAAATGGGACTAACATGCAGTGGGAATGAAAGAACCCTTCACTGGGTTTCTTTCTCTGTGTCCAGCTAAGATACGCATTGTGTTCTTTCATCAGAACCAGCCAAATTAAACCTTCTGTATCTCTTGAGGGCCCTAAAAGAAACCATGTAGAACCCACCTCGTATAAATACCAAAGAGGACAGTAAGCTCCGATCATCTTGTTTACTTGTATCTCAGATCTCTCTTTTGCTTCCGGTCATGGCCAAAACTGTTTTTCTTCTTATATTGATCTTTTCTTATGAAATTTTCGCTTGTGAGGGAAGGAAACTGCAAGGAGAGAAGAACCCAGAATGCAACAACTGCCAAGGTTTTGTGGAGAGCAGCAACAAGAACAACAGCAGTAACTGGACTAGCAAAAACCAAAATCACGATGAAGAATATTTTCGACCCACATCACCAGGTCATAGCCCTGGTATTGGACATTCGGCTCCAGTAACTGGTGGCCCAAATGTATAAACACAATTAAAATGACATAATTAAGGGTTGTTCAGTATAAGAGCTTCTGGATTTCAAATGGGTTAGTGCTACAGTTACAAAATTGATCTTATTTATTTCACTTTCTTATTCTGTAGCTCTCAGTGTTGTACCCACATTTCAGAATTGATTGTAAGCTTGTTATACATGATTACATGAACATACGTATGTTATTCAAAAAACATCTACCATGTATTATTCCACATGCCTCATTTACATACATGAAGATTCACCAGCCGGCTCACCATTACGAGGAAGTTTCCCATATATTATAGTGTGTATTCGACAAATTTAAATGCTTACCATTCTAAATATCATTGGAGTTTGAAAGGTGATAATATCATTCTTGCCTTCTTGGTGGTGCGTGAACCAAGACCAATAAAGCCCACATAACTAGTTGGAAATATCCCGGGACCCAGGAGAGCAGAAATGTAAGATTTTTGATGATCATACTTTTAGTTTTACCCAGACAATGATATTTTTTAAACGAAAAATAACTTAATTTGAATCGTTTGGATTGTTTAATTCCAAAACGGCAAGTGCAGAGAGACAGAGAGATCCAGTGCGATGTTACAAGAGAGATTCGGTGCAAAAGGAAGACTCTTCTCTTCCTGTGTCTCTCCCTAAACCGTTAAGCAAGATATAACAGAGAAGATCAAACAAAAATATATTTGAACTTTTTTACTTTAGAAAAATATATTTGTACGTTGAATCATAAAGTTAGTGACTGCTAGGCTGTGGGTGCAGGCCTTGTTGACCCATGAATAGACATTGGAAGATTGTAGAAATAATCAGAGATTTCTCTTCCTTTCTGGTACTTTTCAATTATAAAAATTTGTGTCTCCTTTTCTTACCAGTCGTGCTCCATTCCAGAGATTGCAAACCATCAATTAACCAACCTCAATCAATGGCTTTTAAGACGAGGTACCTACCATGGATGTTTATATTTTATATGGCATTCTTTTAGTGTTTTGACTGAATTTCTTTTTAAGTATCTTAATTCTCAATAAAATCAAGGATAATCTATCGAGTTCAAATCCTCTAATTATATAGGTAGAGGTCAGTGTTCTCCTCACATCTTTCTACTATATAAAACTGAAAATTGAAAATACATGCTCGCCGATCAACTTAAGTATAGCAAAAATTTGCAGTTATTTCAGGCTTCCACTGAGACTTTTTCTACCCCATTTGAGAAAGTCTTCCACTAAAGGTGATTTTATGAACAATAACCACAAAGATGAGGTCCATGATAATGATAGCTTGATGGGTTTCTACCGACCAAATCATCTCATGAGTAAGCGACACCATTTGATTAATCTTTGAAAGTTAAGGTGCTTTGCATTATTTGCTCCTCTCCTTTGGTCAAAAGGACTTCCGTAACACTGCAACATTGTAAAAGGAGAGAATCATTTACTTCTAAGGCAAAGTAACTCCCCTTGGCCATTGTAAGTGGGATTGACAAGTCGGCACACCCTTTATACGGTGTTTAGAAGTTCAAATTCCATGAAATCTGATAATAGAGTCTAATCTAAAAGCTAGCTTAACATAGATATTGATTCAAGAATCAATGAATGTATATGAAGACACACTTAAAAGGTCTAGACAAATGACATCAACATGCGATCATGCTCACCATTTAATTGGCTGCAGCCTTTTATGTTGGACTTCCACATAGAAGGTGGGAAAAAATTTATAAAAAAATAAAATAAAAATAAAAAGAGAGAGAGAATATACAAGAGCACATTCGATTTTCACACAATAGCTTCATCATAATTTTGGTCATAATATAATTCTGGTTCGAGATCATTTGTCTGTGAATTGTCTAATGGTTTATTTTTTTATTTTTTTATTTTATCAATTCTATTCACATTTTTCTCCATTAAAAGAAATTAAAGTTAAAAACTTTTTTTAATCAATAGTGAAGTTTTATTTGGTAGATACTCTTCGGAATAAATAATGAAATGAAAAATATGTTTAATAAGTGAATAGCTATAAATATTTTGTGACATTTTCCTAATGATCTGAGACAAAGTTGATTATACTACCTAGGTTTGTGCACCTATCATTCACCCTTCTCTTCATTTGAAAAAAATGAACTCCAGATCTTCTCCACCTAACCTGATTATACAGTTATACACCCACACTCACATGAGTATGAGATCCCGCCTACCCTGTCTTGATAGGCTTGTGAGTGTGAGTTCCAGACTTTCATGTGAGTATATGTGGCTTTATGGGTAAGTTGGATGGAGAGTATCCAAATTCAAAAAACTATATTTTTTATACTCCGCTGTATGCTAGCTCGCCTTGTGATTGTTAGCTGTTGCTAGCTTAATTTTTTCTCTTTGGTAAAAAATTGCTAGCAGCATGGAGAACCGTCTCCCAAATGATCGTTTACATGAAATTCTTATTCTATGTAAATTTATCACAACTTGTAACAAAAGAAGATGACCAAGAGATTATGTTGGAGTGAAATGATATTGAGTCCCCACACTTCCCCTACCATCGTTTCTGTCAAAACACTCGCATGGTTACTTGAAGAAGAATTATATATGTTCAATACAAATGGTACAGAGTTCCATTATTACATAAGAAAAAATTACATAGCAGTACTTAGTACTTAGTAGCAACAATAGTTGGAAATCCCACTTCTTAGATCACTAGAGAAGAACAAGATCTTAACTCCTATAGCTAAGCTAACTGATACATTCCCACTAGCTAGTTGTGAATGGAATGCCCGATGCCTGGACTGTGGCCTGGATCTGTAGGCCTGAAATCATCTGTATGATCACCTACTGATGCTTCTGCAGATAATGAATATTCAATGGGTACCGAGGGGCTTGGTGGTTCACTTGTGTTTTCTACATGTACAAGAGCTGGTACTTCTGGTTGAAACTCTTCTGCTACATGTGCCTGGTAACCATGCAAGGCACTGGTAGTGCCTTCACCACCTTTTCTTGATACACTCTTTTTGTTCTCTGTAGGAATCATAGGTTTCTTATAAGATTCATCTACGTTTCCACTTTTTAAATGCCTCCCCTCAACAGAGAGAACTGCATGCGAGCAAGCAAGGAGAAGTAGAAGCACACCAACAAAGAAGAACTTCACGACCTTCGCCATAACTGTAAATAAGACGAGGAAAGAGAGAGAGAGAGAGCTAAAGAGCTATAGCGAGAGATGCTCAAAACAACTAACCATACATGACTATTTATAGTAAACAACGACATGGTTCAATGGTATATACTCTATTTTTTTTAATTGTTCGTGTAGGAATGGTCCTGGCCTATATACTGCAGAAAAAAAAAGTTATTTAGTTGGTCCCGACTTCAGTTTCCATCTTTATCCAACAGAAAAAAGTTTTCTATTGTGGGTATGGGTATGAGGTATCAACTGAACTATGAAATACCAGAAATGACCCGCCCTATCTACCAATTAAGTTATTAGTTTTCCCTTTGATTAAAAAAAAAAAAACTATTAATTAGTTTTCCAACCTGGGCATGCAATGAAGAAGTTTGATTGACTTCCTGTAGTTTAGGAATTTTTCAGATGTCTTTATCACTTGATGAGGTCTCTCTTTGGTCATTTTGCTTCGGTGGGATTATAAGTATACATTATAGAAGTTTCGTTTAAGCTAGTTATATCACCAGTAAATATTTTTATAGCAGTCTTATAACTATTTGCTTCACATATCATCTTCATTTCTATATCTATCAGGAAAATCATGATAGATATAGCACTTCTCATTTCTATATCTATCAAAGGAAGATATCCTAAGGCGAAGACTAGACTCAGTAACTAATAATATGTTATGATGTCCAAAAAAATGAAGTTAATTGTTGTTGCGTCCAATGCCCTAGAAGGCTAGAACTGCTTGTGGTTTGAAAGAAGAAAAAAGTTGAAGGTGGTCCATCACAAGCCAAGTCCATTTGCAATTACTTAAAATCTTTTTAGTTCTATTAACTGAAATTTATTCCACAGCGCGAGCTGATCTCAGCTTTCCAACCACAAATTCATTAGCTCACAGCCCTTGATCGCATGGCATGAACCTTTTGACCAAGAAAACCACAAAGCTCAGCACTAATTCATTAGGCTTTTTGTCTGCGTTTTAGTTTATTATAAATTCATGATTCTACGGACCTGCATTTCCTAAATTAGTTATTCTCTAATCTACACTTCCCAAAGTACTGGGGAGCTCCTGATCATTACCGTGCGAATATTCTCACTGATCCATCGATCCATAGCTTTGTGATACTAATAATGATAAATAAATCAATAAATAATAAAAATAAGAAAAGGATCCTGGTCAGGTAGATTCTCTTTGGGCAGGTATTTTTACTCTCTTCTTGGAAACATGAAGGTTTTGAGATTAGGAAAGGACTTAGGTTGGGGTCAAAAACATGGGCGAGTAAGATGTTTAAGTTAGGATTTGAGAAGGAAGTAGATCACGAGGAAAACACTCTGGTATTAAGATTTGAGAAAAAGATGAGGAAGACAACATAGAATTAGAGTTGTTCGGCTTTAATTTGCAACTTAAGTCCACTATTGAATGAGTTCTCTCAATAGGTTATTGATTGATGTGGTATAATTCTTATAGAAGTTTTACAAAGAGTTTTAGATTGATCAGCCTCTAGTCTAGTTTCATATTACATTTTTTTTTTTTGATACATAAATGGAGTTAAAAATCCAAGATCCAATTAAGGAGAGTTGATCAAAGATCCACTTGAAGGAACTCCTCTATATCCTGAGGGGGTTCATGAAAGAATTGCAAATGAGACTCCATTGTTGTTGTTCTCTTCACTATCTCAGCAACCATATTCATTCGCTTCTCTATTAGTATGAGTAATGATGATGTTTCCATGCAAATGAACTAGCTCTCGTATCGATACGATAATCCTGGTCATCCTTCCTTGATTTTGAGCATAAAACCTCCCAAGTACACCCCTTATGAGCTACAATAAACACCTCCAACTTGATTGAAGTCTTCTTTACTGGATGTAGCATCCAAATTGCATTTTACCCACCCTTCTTTTGTCGCTTCCACTTTGCCTTCCTTCTCGCACCGTGTGAAGTAAATGAATCTTTATCACAACAAGACGTAGTTGGTAGTTGGTAGTTGGTAGTTGGTACACAATTCTTTTAAATTTGAAATTCAAAATGATTCTTGTCCTTATACTTTTCTCATTTTGAGTCTTGTTTACGTGGGCACTCCTGATTCATGGATAACAAGTTTTTTATTTTTCAAAATTCATGGATAATAAGGATCTGAATTTTGATTGGTATATTTAAATTAATTTTTTGAAAATAATTGATAGACTCCTGAAGCACATGATTTTTATAATTGATTTTTCAAGGTGGTTAGTGAATTCTAAAATATCTAAAGCACTAACAACCTAAATTTTCTGTATGATTGTCAAGAGCTACCAGCTTTGTTGGGCTTAGGGCTGGGCTCGAAATCATATATACGTTGCACAAATGGGCTTTTTTAACCCTTAATCCAATATGCATTAACTGAAGTGATTGTCACTGCAGGTCCACAGCCGACGCGAAGCCCACTCCATTTGTGGGCTTCGGTTCAAATGTCGAGGTCTACTTTGGATGTTGCAGAATAAACGGGCAGCACTACATACCTTATGATTTAAATCGATTTTGTCGATCACTTGTTTCTTAGTTAAACTTTACTAAAAAAAAAAAAAAAAAAGCACTTACATGAAACAAGGGAAAAGGAGTGGTTAAGATTTCGTCTGATCACAAATTTCGATTTGAACTATAGATTGCACAGTGTTGCGCAAGTTTTCAATTCATTTCCAATGTTAAGGTGTGCAAACAAGCAGCTATAGTGTTTGAAACAAATATATTAGTGATGGAGTTGAAGGCAATTTTTCGTGGATTACAACAAATATTTGACTTAGCTTATACCTTTGTACAGGTTCGGTTGGACTCTCAGGCTGCTATGGCCATGTTATGGGGTAGATATTGTATTCATTGATTCGCTCAGGAGTTAGTCACGTTAGTCACGGACATTCGAGACCTCTCGCAACAATTTTCATCACTACATTCGGGATTTAAATACTGTGTTAGGATTAGAGCGATCAATCACACACAATCGAATAAAAAACAAGGAAGAAAGAGACGAATTTTACCCTCGTTCACCTCAATGTGAGGCTACGTCCAACATTAAGTTTTTCACTATATTCAATGCTTTGTTACAAGAGAATATATATAAGCGCTTACAAACCTAAGCTATAGTTATTCATGGGCTTAAGCTCAATCAAACTGTAAAGAAACTCCGAGACCCCTAGAAACATGGTCCCTCTACAGATTATTGGGGGGGCCCCGGGGGGCCTGCCCCCCCCTTTTTAAATTTTTGTACAAATGCCCATAATTTTCTTGATTTTCCACTTTTTCCTTCCCATGTGAATGTCCCTTTTGGCCCCCCTTTGGATCTTTTGGTTTGGGTTGTCTTCCTATTTTACTTAATTCCCTTTTTTCTCCCCCTCTTCTCTCCTCTTTTCTTCCTTTTTTCTTTCTGTTTTAACGCATCTTATTAGTATTCAAATCAATGTCATTTATAATAACTTTCTTCTCCCTATTTTTATCCTCTTCTCCTCTCTCCCTCCTCTTTTCTCTTCAATCCCTTTTATTCTCTTCACTCCTCTCTCCTCTTCTTCTTTTATTCTCTCCCTTTTTTTCTCTTAATTTATTTTCGTTTTCTTTTTCTCCTTTTTGTTATTCTTTTATTTATTTTTGTTTTGTTTCTTTTTTCTTCTTTTGTTTTTGTTTTGTTGTGTTGTTTTTGTTTTGTTTGTTTTTTTTGGCCTTTGGTTTGCTTCTCTTCCTAAAAGATTTTGGTTTCCTCCAAAGATTCTTTACTTTTTGGGTTGGTCTTTGTTTTTTTTTTCGGCTTTATTTCCGTGTTTGGGGATTTCTTATTAATTTATATGTATGTCCCCACTATTTTGGGTCTAATATAATATATTTGGGGCCCTGTCTGGGTGTGCCACATTGTCTTCCCTCGGGAGGTTATCGCTTCTTCGCCCCAATATTCATCCCGGGTCCGCCCCCCAAGTCCCTGTGTACATATGTTTTTCTTCTTATATTGATTTTTTCTTATGAAATTCTCGCTTGTGAGGGAAGTTGCAAGGAGAGAAGAATCTAGAATGCAACAACTGCCTAGGTTTTGTGGAGAACAGAAACAAGAGCAACTGCAGTAACTGGACTAGCAAAAACCAAAATGATGAAGAAGAATATTTTTGACCCACATCACCAGGTCACAACCCTGGTATTGGACATTCGGCTCTAGTAACTGGTGGTCCAAATGTATAAACACTATTAGAATGACATAATTAAGGATTGTTCAGTAGCAAGAGCTTCTGGGTTTCAAATGGCTTAGTGCCCAGTTGCAAAATTGGTCAAGCATACATTTTTATTTAATTTCACTTTCTTTTCTGTAGTCCTCAGTGTTGTTCTACCCACATTTCAGAATTGATTGCAAAGTTGTTATATAGGTCCCAGCGTGAGCCAAAATGTTAAATGTTCACTTGTAATTGAAAATTGACGAAGGACTCGTATGAAAAGGACATTATTATGCACATTTATTCCCCCTCTGATGGTCATATTTTGCCCAGACAATGAACTTATGTAAACCAAAATGACATTGAACTGTTTGGATTGTTTAATTCCAGAACGGCAAGTGCAGAGAGACAGAGCGAGTGCGATGTTACAAGAGAGATTCGGTGCAAAAGAAAGGGAGATTCATATCTTCCTGTGTCTCTCCCTATACTGTTAGACATGACATAACAAAGAACAGATAGAAATATATTAGTGACTGCTAGGCTGTGGGTGCAGGCACTGTTGGCCCATAAATAGTCCAACACGATTGTACAAAGAATCACAAAACTTTCTCTTCCTTCCTGGTATTTAATATATGTCTGTTCTTTTCTTACCAGTCGTGCTCCATTCCAGAGATAACCACCCCCAATCAATGGCTTTTAAGATGATGTACCTACCTTCTATTTTATATAGCATTCTTTTACTGCTTTGCCTGAATTCCTTTGGAAGTGAAAGAGAATCTATGGAGTTGAGATCTTTTAATTATCATGGTAGAGGTGAGGTGTGTACTTTTCTCACACTTTTCTACTATATGTTAAGAAAGTGACCCACCTATGAATTCTAACAAGAAGAGTTAGAGATGGAACTCCCTCCTCCATTGCATGGACTCGACTTATGATGTTATGGCCTCCTTTTAATGTGTCGTGATCGAAAAGGTTTGAGGGGAGCATAGAAGATCTGGAATCTAATCTACTCACCTCCTGTGGTGTCCCATAAATGAGAACAGTCTCACCCCTCTTGGGGTTAGTATTCCATCATTTCAAATAAAACTGAAAAATGGAAGTATATGGCCGGCCAGTAAACTAAGTATAAGCAACAAATTACAGTTATTTCAGGCTTCTACTGAGAATTTTTTCCTTCCCCATTTGAGAAAGTCTTCCACTAAGGCTGAACCACAAAGATTAAGTCCATGATAACAATAGCTTCATGGGTTTCTACTGACCAAATCATCTCATCAACAAAGTAAACAACACCGTTGATAAAACTCTGAAAGTTCAGGTGCTTTGCATTATTTGCTGCATGCTCTCCTTTTGTCATAAGGACTTCGGTGACACTACTAGATCGTTCCAAAATCTAAGGAAATAAGAGAATCAATTACTTCTAAAGCAAAATAACTCCCATTGGCCATTGTAAGTGGGAATGAAAAGCCTTGGCACACCCTTTGAATAGTGTTTAGAAGTTCCAATTCCATGAAATCTGCATACACTTTGAATAGCGTTTAGAAGTTCCAATTACATGAAATCTGCACACCCTTTGAACAGCTTTTAGAAGTTGTTCCAATTCCATTAAATCTGATAAGAGTCTAATCTAAAAGCTTAACATAGTTTTTTCATCTTGGATTATTTAAATGCTACATAGCATAATCTTATAAAGGAATTGTAGAGAAAGAAATTACAGAGGATGTGAATCCGATTTAATATACTTCTTTGGTGCGCGAATCATTCTCTCCTCTCTTCATTCAAAATAATAATAATAATAATATTATATGCCTTTGATATTCTTATGCTTTAACCTTGTGATTGGTGCCTGTTGCTAGCTAATTCAAAGCTAGCAGCATGCAGAACCGTCACCCAAATGAAATTTTACATGAGTTTCTTAGTCTTTGTAAATTTATCACATCTCGGAGCAAAAGAAGATGACCAAGAGATTATGTTGGAGTGAAATGATTGCGCCAGCTCTCATGTCACTCCTATTGAGACCCCACGCAGCTCCCTATTGCCATTATTGTCAAAACACTCTCATGGTTACTTGAAGAAGAACTATATATATATTCAATGCAAATGATACAGAGTTCCATTGTGACATAAGTAAAAATTACATAGCAGTACTTAGTAGTGAGCAGCTGCAATAGTTCGAAATCCCACTTCTTAGATCACAAGAGAAAAACAAGATCGTAAATTCATATAGCTAAGCTAAATGATACATTGCCACTAGCTAGTTGTGAATGGAATGGCCGATGCCTGGACTGTGGCCGGGATCTGTAGGCCTGAAATCGTCTGTTTGATTACCTACTGGTGCTTCTGCAGATACTGAATCTTCAATGGGTACCGAGGGGCTTGGTGGTTCACTTGTGTTTTCTACATGTACAAGAGCTGGTACTTCTGGCTGAAACTCTTCTCCTACATGTGCCTGGTGACCATGCAAGGCATTGGTAATGCCTTCACCACCTTTTCTTGATACACTTTCTTTGTTCTCTGCAGGAATGCTGGGGTTCTTATCAGATTCTTCTGCATTCCCACTCTTTAAATGCCTCCCCTCAACAGAGAGAACTGCATGAGAGCAAGCAAGGAGAAGAAGAAGCACACCAACAGAGAAGAACTTAACGACCTTCGCCATAACTATATATAAATAAGACGAGGAGAGAGAGAGATGAAGAGCTATGGCGAGAGATGCTCAAAACAACTAAGCATACATGACTATTTATATACAACTACATGGTGCAACTAGAAGATTCGTGGGAGGTTAATGGTATATACTCGAAAGGTTTAAAAATATAATTTTTTTTGTGTAGGAATGGTCCTGCCCTACTGCGGTTATATCAAATAAACTATGAAACACCAGAAATGACCCGCCCTAAACCTTAATCCCTAAACTCTTAAAGAAAAGAAGAAAAAAAATGTAAATTAGTTTTTCAACTTAGGCAATTTAGGAAGTTTGACTAACCTCCTACAGTTTAGGAATTTTTCAGATTTCCTTATGGGGTCTCTCTTGGTATTTTTGTAGTCTTTGGGTGGGATTATACATATACATTATAGAAGTTTCCTTTTAGCTAGCTATTCCACAGTATATAGTTGTATGCCAGTCTAGTAACTATCTGTTTTACATATCATCTTCATTTCTGCTTACAAAAAAAAAAAGTCAAAAAATGAAGCTCGATAGAGAGAGATTCCTAAGGATTTAGATTAAGTTTGTTGACATAATTAATTATAAAAAGATGCATATAGCACAGCATGGGATCCCATGCATAGAACTTGCACGTTGCAACCAGAGTGTAGATACTCTTCACCCAATTGCTCGTCCTCTCATCTCCCACCTTTACACATAAAATAAATGAGAGGATGGAGGACTGCAGCTTGCCTAAATGGAGATATATGTACCGTGTAACTAGGAGTTATATTGTTGTTATGTACTAAAACCCAAAAAAAAAAAGGTTATATTGTTGTTGCCTCACCTCCGATGCTCTGGGACTGTTTTTTTCTTTAAAACAAAAAATAAAAGAGAGCAAACAATGGGGTGAGTGTTGAGACTAGAAATGAATCGAAAACTGAGTTATTTAGCAGACAAGTTGAAGGGGGTCCATCACAGGCCAAACCCACTTTCTATTCCTTAAAATCTTTTTAATTCTGCTTTTAACTGAAATTTATTCCAGGCTGATCTCAGCTTCCAACTGCAAATTCATCAAGGCCCACAAACCTTAATCACATGCCATGAACCTTTTAACCAGGAAAACCACAAAGCTCAGCACTGATTCATTAGGCTTTTTGTCTGCGTTTAATTTATTATAAATTCACGATTCTGAGGAGCTCCAGGCTTTCTGGGAAATGCGAACGGATCTGTATTCCTAAATTAGTTATTCTCTAATCTACTCTTCCCAAAGTTCTGGGTAGCCTCTAATAACCGTGCGAATATTCTCACTGATCGATCGATCGATCCATAGCCTTTTTGATAATGGTAATGATAAATAAATAACAAATAATAAGAATATGAAAGGATCCAGGTCAGGTAGATTCTCTTTGAACTGGTATTTTCGCTTTTCATGTAGAGACTAGGTGGGGGAGCGAAAACCTGGGGCTCTCATAGTCTCATGATGTTTAGTTAGGATTTGAGAAGAAAGCAGGAGAGTAGGAGAAGATGAGGAAGACACTTTTGATACGTGTTTGTTGTCACTAAATCTCTTCGGATCGGTTCAGCCGCAATGGTCTCTGAAATAGTTTTCTGTGACTAAGAGAACAAGTGAAAGTGGGCTGCCTCAGTGGGTGGGAAGCCACCATCGAAAGGAATTCAAATTCTAGACCACATGGATCCTTCAAGAGAATGAAAAATTAATGAACTTAATAATGTTTTCTCCGGTAGGTGTAGGAGTTAATTAATGCCCCTCCTCCCTTCACCGGTTTATCGTTATATAGAAAAAGCTAGACCAGAAGATGAATCTCCACCATGCTATTACCCGTGGACCCCTTAGCCAGAGTCTCACAAAGGCCAAAGCTTGCAGAAGAAGCTTGGTATTTGGGGGCACATCTTACGAGGGTGGCTGAGGGCTCTGCTAAGTGTCCCTTCCAAATGTGATATGTCCCCTAGTGAAATGACCAAAAGCCAAACACAGAGATCTGGGTGTACGCGCGTATCCTCTGATAAATGTTGCTTATTTAATGTATAAGTATGGTGTATTAAATGTTGAATTTAATGTCCAGACACTTGTGCCTTCTCTAAGGGGTGGCCTGGTCCTATCATGTTCTATCTGTAAGTGGGTGTCAACAAGTATACTGAAGATTCGGGTTGGGTATGGCCCCATCAACTGGCGACCACATTTCGGTGGGTCCTCTTCAAGATGCTCAACCAACAAGTTGAACCGCTTTTGGTTGCCTTTGGTCCGATTGGTTCGATGCTCTGGCCCAAGCATATAAGGATTTTGTCGTCATAAGAATGTTTAAGTCAGGATTTCAAAAGAAGACAAGGAAGACAATGTAGAATTTGAATGGTTCAACTTTAGTGTGCAACTTGAGTCTACTATTGAATGGGCTCCCTCAATAGGTTATTGATTGAGGTAATATAACTCTTATAGAAGTTTTACAAAGAGTGAATCTCATCAGCCTCTTAGATCTAATATTTATTTTATATTTGAATTTACGACAAGTAACAATTGGTATGCATATCTTTTCAACTTGAAATTCATAACTATTCTTATCTCATCATTTTCCAATTTTGAGATTTGTTGAGGTAAAACTTTTGATGAATTTAAATTCAAATTGCTGATTCAATTTTTAAGGAATCCATTTGCAATTGGTACTATAAGAGTGGATTCCTTCTCAAAAATGTTTGGTGATTCATGGATAAGATAACTAGTTTTTTATTTTTCAAAATTTAGATATGAATTTTGATTGGTATAATTAATTATTTTTGAGAATAATTGATAAACATATTGTTTCAAATATAAATCAATCCATACTCCTGTATTGTCAAGACCAACCAGCTTTGTTGGGCTTAGGCTGGGCTTGAAAACTGGGCCCTTTTAGGACCCTTAATCCCTTTGGCTAATAAACTGAAGTGATTGTAACCGCAGGTCCACAGCTGATGCCAAGCCCACTCCATTTGTGGGCTTTGGTTCAAATGTTGGTCTACACAATTTGGAATTCAACTCCTCTTGAACTCCATGCCTTCCAAGTTCTAACCTCACACGGAAATTTATCAAGTCCATTTTTGACAAGGAAATAGACCATCCATTTTCTTGTAGATGTGTACCCTGTGTCCCAACACCAAATCAAATGGTTGAAATCCATTTATCAGTCACATCAATAAGTTATTTCTGACAAGAAAATGGACTTGATATTGGTCCAACCTCACACAAGGAAGGGGTGAAATCAAACGTGGCATAAGATTCCTTATCATTAATGGAAATTTGAATAATTTTGACCAACATAATGGAAATTTGAAATAGGGAAACCCGTCAAGATCTAAGAAGACTACTATGTTCCTTGTTTGGCAGTTATCAAACCATAATAACCCAAAGGACGAAGATTGCAATGTTTCCAACTCTTCAATCATTCAATTCAAGTTCTACTTGGGTGTTACGCAATAAATGTACTGCATCACGCAATTTATATTTCAGATCAAAACTTGTGATCGAGACAAAATTTTGACCATTCAATTTTCAATTAAACTTTACCAAAAATAAAGAGCACTTACGTAAAACAAGGCGAAATGAATAGTCAAGATTTTATCTTGATTACAAGTTTCGATTTGAACCATAGATTGTACACTACTCCACAATTTTTCAATTTGCTTCCAATGTCATGGGGTGCAAACAAAACCTTTTTAATACGTATGTCTCTATCTGTTTCTTTTTTTTTTTTTTTTTTGGTAAACAGACTTTTAATTGAAAGGTGGGCAAGAAAAACCCAGACGTCTTGAGTACAAGCTTCAAGAAGCCACGGAACGGAAACAAGCTAAACAATCCTACTTGCCATGGATCGGGCCATCCTAGCTAGGGAATCGGCTACAGAATTAGCCCACCTAGAAACATATTGAACCGACCACAAAGGTTCAGAAGACAACATCATCCTAATGTCCTCAATCACACGAACAACCTCCAGCTCAAAATGGAAGAAAGGGTCAACAACAGCTTGACACAAGGTGATGGAATCACACTCAAAAACCAAGCACTTAAGACCAACCTGCGCAGCCCAAAGCAAAGCTTCCCTGAGAGCTAAGGATTCGCCAGTAAGAATTGAAGAAACCGAACTAGGGATTGAGCACGCATGGAGACAAAGACCACTACTGTCTATCTGTTTCATATCTTGACAATTTCGAAATCCATTCAAAGTTATTCCCAAAAATTAACTCACATATTTGGGGGAAATGATACAATAAAAAGTAAAACTGTCGATGAAATTAGCCCTTCCACCTGCATGGAAACAAACTGATTTTGTCAAGCCTTCCCTTTGGATTCAAGGGTTTGCCTGGAGAGAAGTTCTCTGACATCATCAAGTTCTAATTGACCTTCTTGTCAAGTATCCTCTGATCAAAACTTGTTTTGTTTGAATTCTTAGAGGAGAAGAAGCCTTTCTGGTTTGTTTTACTTTTCTTTCCTTCAATCTTTGGATGTTTCCACGAAGTCCAAGGAGATGTTGGTTGCAAGAAGCTTTCTTCTTTTTCTCATCAATGAATCCCTGGTTTCCTTGATATGTGTTCACTTTCAAGAAGAAAAACAAAGAAAAAGGAACCAACCACCAAACTATGGATAGGTTCCTTACAAGTTTGTGAAAAGTCTAATTCCTTGCTTTATAAACCAGCTAAGTAAGGGCATCAGTTGGGTACGAAATCGAAACTGAATAAGATATTGGTATGAAATTGAATAAAATTCATCTTATACTATTATTATCTCAAATACCAAATGATACGATACAATTTGTTTATATTATTTTGCCTACATTATCATCTTATCATTTATTAGTTGGTATAATTATTGTAATATCGATATTATATCATATGGTATGCTACAAGTAATATAATATCAATTTTGGTGAGTAAACAGTACACGATGACATCCTAGCTGACATGGAAATCCTATTGACCTTAAGCTTATGTCAATTGTATATGTTTTAATATAATTGTCTCAAAATTTTGAACAAGTCAACCCCATAAGTTACAAAAAGAAGACACACAAGCAAACATTTGGTTTATATTTCTCATGTGAATGAATATCAGATTAAGGAGATTCTTTTCTAGGGATAAACTAATATGTGGTGGATCAAATAATAGTCACTTCTCAGTTAAACGTTTTTATCATCGTTTTTTTTTACCAATCAAAGAGATGACCAAATGAGTCTTGAAGCATCATCATCCAGACATCATCTTGGACATAAATTAGTTCCCAGGGATGGATGACCATATGAAAAAGTAAATGCCTACCAAAGGTTAAAGCTTTCATATGGAAAGCAGCAAATCAAGGTATCCCTACTGCAGATAATCTTCTTAGGCGACAAATCATGGTGGACCCTGGGTGTAAAAGATGTGGGTGTGAAACAACTGATCATATGCTTTTTGATTGTCCATATGTGAGGGCTATCTAGTTTGGATGTAATTTGGATGCAGTCATTAGGGGCAATCAACTAGCAAGCTTACCAGCCCTTCTGAATGGGTGGCGGTTAATTACTCTCTCTAATCATTCGGTAGAGGAGGATTTGTTGGGTTTGACATTTATGGTTTGTTGGTCCATCTGGCTTGCACGCAATGAATTGATTTTTAGGGGAAATAATTGGGACTTAGGTATAGTTGTGGAAAGATGTTTGAAGGCTCATACAGAGTTTACTAATGCTCAAATCAAGCATTTTCTTCCTTCTGCAACTAGACTGAGATGTCAGTATTGGACCTTCCCTCCTACTGGTCAGCTGAAATTGAATTGTGATTTTTCTTGGCTTTCCAAAGAATCTCGTGGGGGTTGTGGTTGCATTGTTCGTGATTCTACGGGTGCCCCCTGCTAGCTCTGTCAATCCCATGTCAGTCTCATTCAGTTTTGGTGGACGAAGCCACGGCTGTTTTAGGAGATTTGTTAGCTGTGATGGAAGGTGGCTTTAGCGAGGTGATTGTTGAGACAGACAGTTTGTCTCTTGCTCGCATGGTTAATCAGGAAATCCTCCCGCTTCTAGAAGTGGGCCCACTCATTGAAGACATTCAATACATTTGCTTCTCTTCGGGTGGATTTTGTGGTTAATTCTATTTCTAGGGAGGCTAACTCAATTGTTCATTCCCTAGCTAGGATGGCTTTTCTTTGGCAAACAAGACGGTTTGGCCTATTTCCTCTCCCTAGCTTCTTGATGTGGTTGTTTGTCCTTTTGCTTATTTTAATGAATCTATTTTTACCCAAAAAAGAAAAAAGAATGAATATTTATATATTTTTTGTAAGTATATAAAAATATGTTGTGTTACTAATCCTTATGCATGTATATAAAGGAGATGGATTTCATAAAAAAATAATAATAATAAATAAATAAAAAGAAGAAAGAAAAAAAAAGAGAAAATGAGAGATAAGGGGATGGGAATGAGATAAACTTTAGGCCTTGTCACTAGGAGATGAGAAAGATGTTGGATTTGGATGTCTTGTATTCTGTGGGTCCATGTAATTATGGTTTTAGATTGTATTTGTAGTTGAAATAGAGTTTGAGTCAATTACTAGTACTTGGGTAAAATTACAATTATAGTGAGATTATGATTTTAAGTTTCCCTATAAATAGTTTATTTGAGATAACCTATACATGTCAATCCCTATAAAGGATTGGGGAACCCATCCTGGTGATAGGGATTGCACAAGGAAGCAAAGGGTAACACTTTGTAGGTATGAAAATAGTGTAAGGTTCTTTAAAATAATGAAACTTTTTTTCTCTCTAGTGAACGTGACAAGATTTTGCCGAACCACGTTAAATCTCTCTTATGTGTTTTATTTGGTTCTTCTCTGTTCATAGTTGTGCATTTGTTATCCCTAACAAAAGAGACGAGGACGGAAAAATGTGTGGATACAAAGATTCAAACCCAAGACCTCTTTGATTTTATTGCTTTTACATAGGAGGGTGTCATCGATGTGCCAAAAACACATCCACTATTATGAGGAACTTAAATATATAAGAAAAAAAAAAATTACCAACTTCGAGAAGATTTTAACTTTGTGGATGGAACATGGATAAGAAAAGCTCAAGGGGAGGCCGATGCACCATTCTTTGGGATTCCCAATGAAAGTTTATAGTAGCTCAAGCTAATCTTGTAGAAATTTATTTGCATCAATAGTCGAATTTCTAGCTATTAGGGATGTGATTTGTTGTTAGCTATTACCTAGACTTCTTGTGAACTCTTATTTACCAGTTGCTATCAATGCTCTAAATGGGCAAGGTCAATCGTTATATTGGGCAAGTTGTAATACAATACAAGAGATCAAGAATGTTAGGGCATGTTTGTTTACATGAATCCAGATATTTGAAATCTCTAGATTAATGAATCTGAGAATTATACCCGTTTAGTTGTAAAAATCTGTAGATTCATGAAATCTAGAGATTCACCTTTTTACATTAAAAACGTGAATCTGAGATTTATGGGTAAGGGGTGAAATCCAGAGATTTCAAAAGAGCAATACATTTGTACATCCACAAAAATCACGTTGATCAAATAGTTTTTTAGGATGAATCCACAAATTTCATTCCACAAACCAAACATCTAATTTTATAAATTATAATTTCATAAATTTGAAATCTCTAGATATTTGAAATCTTTATACTCATGTAAGCAAATAGGCCCTTAATTTAAGCTTTTCTTATGTTGCTTTTAGTTTTGTTTATAAAGCTAACAATATGCTGGCAGGTTACTTAACTCGTGAAGCTAGAAACTTTGCTTTGAATAGCGAATGAGGATCCATCCCTTCTTTCCTTTTTTTATTGTTGATAACTCTTGTCGATCCTCTAGAAGTATTAGTATAAAGACTCTAATATAAATTTGCTTTTGATCCCAATAACTTCTTGCAAGTCTTTTGTTTTTTTTTTCCTTCAATCACCAAAACCTTAGATTTTCTTTTTTAATTAAAATACATTGGACACGGCAGCTACCCAGAACGTTTTCCATGCCTTAATGTTTTCACTTTTATTTTCTCGTCTCTTTTGTCATTTATTTTCCTAGTTTCAAGCGAGAATATTTTACCAGGAAAAAAAAAATTCATGCGTTAGTACACACGCTTACTCTTTTTATTTTCTGGTAAAACACGCGCTTTCTCACGTCCAATTATTATTGGGTTCGGTACACGAAAGCCAACCAGTATAAAAAAGCCACGTGTGGTGAGAAAAAGCCTTAGATCACTTTTTTTGTGGGGTCCAGTACATATTGCTGCTATTGCAAGATGCCACGTTGCAAACCACGTGAGGAAAATCGATGTATCCGAGAATCCTGGCTGCTGTTCAACACGTAATCAGTTAAGGACGAGGCGAAGGTTGCTCAAGTGTTCCATCACATACTGAATCGCCGCTATAAAAGTTCATCCAACGGCTAATCTTCTTAGAATATGGAACGGGTCCACAGTGATCACGAATCCGTTGGTCTTGGGTTGAGTGTTTGACCCCACCACTGCTGCTTCTCGGAAACCATTCTGAGAAGTCGTAAGCAGACAAAAGTGGAAATAGAAGTTGAAAACCGCTAAATAAAATAAGAATAAAATAAATTTAGAACAGAAGAAGAATTTGTAAATTGCAAGCAATTATTCTTCAACTTTTTTTTAAATTTTTGTTTCACCAAATTTTACTTCAATAGTTCTGTCTCGGAAAAATGTTTTCAGAAAAAATAATTTTTAAAAAGACTGGAATATGCCATTTACTGGTTCCTTGCAAACGTACTGAGATGCCAAGTCGGTTTGAGTAACACCATTGTTCTTTACCTTTAAAGCTAGACGCACTCCTCTGCCTTTCATTTCTCCTCCTCAAATTTCCTTCTTTAATCCAGGTAACCCTTTCTCCCTTTTTCTTCTCTTCTGTTTAAGAATTATAAACAAATTGCATATCTTCATTCTTGTGTTTATTGCTGTTGCAGTATTCGATTCTCTATGTTCTTTGATTAGATAACATGAAAGTTTTTGTCTTTAACTCATCTGTGTAGCAATTAAAATTTCTGGGTTTGTTCTTCTGTTCATGGTACAGAGACTTCGAAATGGGAGCAACAGACGATGCTTCATTTGGTTTTTGTTGTATCTGTGTCTAGTTATCTCCCTCGGTTTTTACCTGCTCTGAACTATATGAATATGAATTAAAACCCTAGGCTTTACTTTCTTTTATACAATATATATACCCAACAATCAAATTAGAATAAAAGACGAACAGAACCCATTCTTCTGCAATGTTGTAGCGGCTTCGTTACTGAGTTTTGCTGGTTGTACTCAATTACAAGCTTAGTTGTCGGTGATGAATGGAACTTTGCTGAATTTCTTCTTATCTCTGTTTTCATATTTGACGTTATTTACTAAAAATCGTATTTTGACTTCCCATAATCTGGATAGTTTTAGTTGAAGGAATTGGGTCCACATTCTAAATATAGCTCAAAAGACTATGCAAAGATTGTTATCATCAAACAGATGTAGTGAGCTTTCCTTTTACTTGTTCGCCCCCCTTTTTGTTTCCACCACTTAAGCATGTATTCATATAATCACATAGAAAACCACTGAGTTGGTGGAATATATAGATTCTACACTACAGAATGGCAGCCCCGGTGCCAGAGGCTTCCACACAAGCAGAGTCCGGGGGTCAGTATAAACTCCACATCCTTCTGGGTATTCGTGTTTTTAGGATTTCTCTAAAGATACTAAATGTTGTAGTTACTACATTTTGCTTAATATAAACTCAAAGCTGCATTCTGCAATGGCAAGTCTGTCTAATTCAAGTTTGGTTTTCACTGATAGGATTATAATTGGCAGGCTTCTGACAGCAATTTCTTTGCAGATTCTTTACACAAACTTGTTTTCAAGAACTGGGATAAATATCTATACTGGTTAAGGCTTATGTCAAATGCAACTCATTTGAAAGTGGTTGCAGTAAGTGAAGTAACATACATTACTGGGACATAGAGATTGCTGGGCTCAATAAAGCAGTCTGTTGGTTTACTAGATACCTTAAAGATGGAGAGGGTCAGAACAATTCTGTCCCCTGAATATCCGTATCCCCATGAACATTCACGCCATGCCATAATTGCAGTGGTTATGGGGTGGTTATTCTTTATTTCTTCAGATAACATGTACACTTTCATACAGAAGCTAGACAAGAGTACCAAATGGTGGTCAATGTATGCTTGCTTACTTGGATTCTTCTATTTCTTTTCATCTCCATTCATTGGGAAGACAATTAAACCAAGCTATTCAAATTTCAGTAGGTGGTATGTAATCTATTGCATAATCCTTTGGTTGCCTCTTAGTTATAATTACTTTGTTGGTACTGACTTTGAGGAATGCATTGTATTTCAGGTATATTGCATGGATTCTGGTAGCTGCTTTGTATCATCTTCCTAGTTTCCAATCAATGGGAGTGGATATGAGGATGAACCTCTCACTATTTTTGACAATATACGTCTCATCTATTTTGTTTCTTCTCGTTTTCCACATTATTTTTTTTGGGATGTGGTATGTTGGACTTGTTGCTCGTGTGGCTGGAAAGCGGCCAGAGATCCTAACCATCATTCAAAATTGTGCTGTGAGTATAGAAAGACACTCATGTTGGTATATGAATGAACATACGTGTTTCTTCTATTGGTGAAATTACTTATTGGTTTGATTCTATCATACTTGTACAGGTAATTAGTATTGCCTGCTGTGTATTTTATAGTCACTGTGGTAACCATGCTTTTTCGAAAGGAAGACCTTTTGAGAGGAAAAATTCTGGTTGGTTTTCTATTTGGAAGAAAGAAGAAAGAAGTACATTGCTGGCAAAATTTATGCGTATGAATGAGTTCAAGGACCAGGTCTGCTCATCTTGGTTTGCCCCAGTTGGTTCAGCCAGTGATTACCCACTTATGTCACAGTGGGTTATCTACGGAAAGGTACAGATGATATCCTTCTTTTATTTTTCGCTTTTAGAAATGATTTCTTAGTATTTTGACTGGATATTTTAAATGTTATTATTTATGTTTGCTTCATTCTCTTTTTTTCCTCCCCAGTTAGCTTGCAATGGATCTTGTCCGGAAATATCAGATCATATCTCCCCAGTATATTCATTGTGGGCCACATTTATAGGTCTTTATATTGCCAATTATGTGGTGGAGCGATCTACAGGGTAAGTTTTGATTTGTAGCTTGAAACTGTGGACACTTGTCTCTGTATGGCTTAACATACTACAGTTTTCCATGGATCAACCATTCACTTTTTGAGTTGATGTGATTTTACTGTTCTTATTCTCCAAAACAAATCACCAAAATTTTTGGAAGTCACCATATGAAGTATAAATTTATGGTGGTTCTAGTTTGGTTGGATATGTAAGAGCAAAAATTCATGCTTCAACCCTGCTTCTAGTTTAAATTGGATTTGGCTTGCCATAAAAACCCTAGACCACAATTCTTCCTCACTGGATGATCTTGGCCATCTTCCAGTTGGTTTATGTAGGAAAGGGTTTAAAGAAGCTTGAGGTCATGTGGCTGGTATGATTTTATCCCACCGTTTCAACATTTTTAATGGGGCCAATAATTGTATCCATCCTAAGTTAATGGCTGATGGGACTTGAGCCCTTTTTACTATATTCATTATGTGATATTTTTTTTCCCATTTGGATATTAATTCAAAATTCAGTTGGTTTTATCAGTTCTTATTTTAATTCCACATTCATTCTGTTTTGCAATTTATAGGTGGGCGGATACTCATCCTTTGCCAGTTGAGGAATATGAAAGGCTGAAGAAACAACAGATGAAACCTGATTTCTTGGATATGGTTCCCTGGTATTCAGGGTATGTGGTTTACAATTTTGCTCCTTTTTCAACATCAAGAAGGAAACTCCGTTAACTATCCTTATGAATCTGATGATTTGCAGGACATCTGCCGATTTATTTAAGACAGTTTTCGACCTCCTCGTATCTGTAACTGTATTTGTTGGTCGATTTGATATGCGTATTATGCAGGTAAATTGTAATGTCATATCAATTAATATACCAATTTCACCAACTTTGTTTCATCATCTTTTAATTGATACTCTGTAATATTATCTTCTGATCTTCTGAACATTTTAACTAGAGTCTACCAATTTTCTTTTTAAATATGGGTTACCATGATTTCTGGTAATAACTTGGTTACTCTAACAATTAGATGTTTTCAGAGACGCTCCCTGATGGAAATTGTGGTGCTTGATGGAATAAAATGATGAATATGATTCGTACATCGAAGCCAAAATAGTTTGGGACTTGGGGTATAGAACTAATGATGTTGAAATAGCCCTTTTATGAATGATTGATTTCTCCAGAAACTCCCTGTTTCTTCTCTCTTTTTTCTTTATCCTGAAGTCATGGTCAGTGCATTTTTTTGTGCTGATATTTTAAATGTCTTAACAAGACCTTTACTGGATGACTCCCTGCATCAACTTATTTAAACCATACATATAAAAATGTCTTAACAAGACCGTTACTGGAAGACTCCCTGCATCAACTTATTTAAACCATACATCAAAACTAACTGAACTTTAACCCTTAACTATTTTAACCTATTTTGGCCTAGTCAAACTGCAGATCCTGGTTATTGGCTCCTAATTGAATTATGTTCAATCTAGGACTACAATGTTCTGGGTCTTACAATCCAGCGACCAGATTTTGATAAGCTTTTGCAAACATAGCCTAGTTGCTGGATTAAACCATCCACCACATTTTCACACTTCGCTTATATGAAGTATGAAGCTATTGATTGTCCTCTTTCTAATGTTTATTTATTTATTTTTTTGTTTGTCCTGTAGTTCCCCACTTCTGATCCTGTTTGACTTAAATGGCAACTGGATTTCCCTGCTTTGGATTTAATCTTTGTTGGTAAGATATATCAACATATATGATCATTGAAGCTATTGACTTCTCTCAATAGTTCTCAACCCCATCTGTGATCTTGGTTGAGCTAGATTCCAACTTAATTTTCTGGATTATATTTAAAAATACGTAACAGTAAGGGGTGTATGTACCCTCAAGTCCATTGACCTGACTATTGCTTTTAGGACTTCTGAGTCTTGACACCTCATATTCATGTTGAAAATGACATTTGAGTGCATATCTTTATAACATGGCCGAGCAATTGGGGTATGGTAGGTAATATAAATGTGAATGACTGTAAATGCATTTTTAAGATGATGAAGTAAATCATAAATTCCTTCTACAAAAATTTTTCCTTCCCCCCCCCCCCCCTCCTCTTCCCAAATATGGAAACCTCATATATGTGTTATGACATGTTGGTGAGCTACATTGTCTATTTCATTTCCTGTGACCTTTTGTTATTTATTACTTATGCGATCAATGATTTCCAATTTTCTTTAGATTTCTTTTGCAATGCATCAATACATGGATAAGATAGAAGCCCCTCCATTTTATCTTCTGGGATGGAAAGAGGTCACAATGCAACACAGTGCTCAAGACCCTTGACTTTGTCACTCGCTTGTAAATGAGAGTCAATGAACTATGATATGAATCTTACTTGCCTAAATTAGGGAAGCATCTGTGAAAACTCCTGGAACTCTTAACCATCTATCTCTGCTAGTCTGCTTAGGATAAATATTCATTAATGATTTCTCCTTCCTCTGTAAGATGGTTGGAATTATTGGAATGGAAGTTTTATTTCAAGTTCCTTTGCTTCTTTGTCTTTCTGCTGTTTTCAGGCTGCAATGAGCAAAGTTCATGAAGGAGGTCAAAATGATGATCTTTTATTTGACCATTTTAATGAGAAGGAAGACATGTGGTTCGATTTCATGGCTGATACTGGAGATGGAGGAAACTCATCTTACGCTGTTGCTCGCTTACTTGCTCAGCCTTCCATTCCTGTGAAGTTCAGAGACACTGTACGTGCGCTGCCACGTGGAGATTTACTTCTTATTGGGGGGGATCTTGCGTAAGTTGGACTTTCCCTTTTTAGTAGTTTTTTATATGTAAATTTAAATTTAATGAAGCCAGAATTAGCTATCTATTCTGGTGTCTAATTCGTGGGCAACCACCAAGAACAGATACCTTTATCATTTTTTGTCAGCCATCATTGACTGTAAAAGTCTGCCCTCTTCTTATGAATGATCAAAGGCTCTAATCAAGGGAGTGTCTGAAGGAAAACCTAGTCCATAACAATATTGAGCAATTTTCTACCCCTCAGAGTCCTCCAAGAGTTCTCTCATGTACTCATGGATTGAGTGGATTTCAAATATATATATTCTTTTTCATTCTTTTTCTTGTTTGTAAAATTTCAGCTTCGTTTTATATAAAAACAAGGAATATGTAAGTATATTTTCCATATTTCTAGCTTAAATGCAAATATTCGTGTCAGTGATCACTAAATATTTTCTCTGGTTTCCTATCATTTGGAAAGAATGCCTTGCTGATCAATTTAGTTGAGAAAATGAAGCATTGTTTTTCGTGGAATTTGGTTATTATTTTTTTGCCAGTTGCAAACTGAGTTCTTTGTATTTGGTGGTGCCTAATCTTTCTGCTATGGATAAAAGATGATAGTTTTTTAATTTGATAGCATCCTCCGGTTGGAAACTAACTTGTTCATTATTTTACAGGTATCCTAATCCTTCAGCGTTTACATATGAGAAACGGCTTTTTCGTCCTTTTGAATATGCGCTCCAGCCTCCACCTAGTTATAATCCAGAGCATATTGCTGTGGACAAGCCTGAAGTACCAGGTGAAGCTGGTCTGAGGCAATATGATGGACCTCAGTGCTTTATAATCCCTGGAAATCATGGTTAGTGCCCATGCTTTCAAAACTTTCTGAATGAAATAGTGATGATGATTGCAATAGACAAGAGTAATGGTTTGAATCTTATGTGTTGTAGTTGAGGTTATTAATCCTATATTCTGTTGTAGAGAACACTGGTGTGGTCCTTACATGACATTGTCTTCATGCAGATTGGTTTGATGGGCTTCAAACTTTTATGAGGTACATCTGCTTTAAAAGCTGGTTAGGTGGTTGGTTGCTTCCCCAAAAGAAAAGTTACTTCGCTCTGCAACTTCCTAGAGGATGGTGGGTGTTTGGTCTTGATCAAGCTCTCCATGTTGACATTGATGTCTACCAATTTAAATTCTTCACAGAACTAATAAGAGACAAGGTACTATCTGTGATTGGGTTATCTTCTTTATACCTAATCACTATACGCAGATTCTATGTGTCATAAACAATAGTTACATATGTTAATACACAAATTAGTCACTGGGAGAGATTTGCTGTAGCGCTCTGTATATTGAGAAGGTTTTTTTCTGATGCATTATATCTGTAATTAGTCAATATTTCTCTATTAACTACTTTGTATTAGTTCTCAAGTGGGTTTGTCTCCATCTTTTGTGTGGAGTTGTCTTTGGCCTTTGATGTTACTGTTCCACTTCTCTACTCAAAAAATGAAAATGACAAGCAAAGAATAGTATTCACTTTTGATTGTCTTTCAAAGGATTGGATGCACAGCTCTATCTTTTTCGCCCTAGCCTTCCATATATTCTGGATATGGTGAATTGCTTGTTACAATCACGAATAGTGTGTGTCTGGTCATATCATTCGAAAGAAGTATTTTTGGAGTAGGATATTCACCATATTGTTTCAGCAGTTTTTGTCAGTAACTGAAGATATCATTTTGCTGTCACAGATTGTTACACTTAAAATACTTTGAATATCAGTACTTGATTCCATAAGGGTTTATATGTCAATTCCTAGCCTCAGACACATAAAAAGTTGCTCTCTTTTTTCGCATTTCACGAATTATTTTGTATGTTCCCTAGATCATATGGATACTAAAACATGTGAAGAATTTTCCAGGTTGGGGAGAATGATTCTGTAATCATTATGACACATGAACCAAATTGGCTGCTTGATTGGTACTGGAATGATGTCTCTGGGAAGAATGTCTCTCATTTGATTCGTGATCATCTGAAGGGAAGGTGTAAGCTTCGAATGGCTGGAGACTTGCATCATTACATGCGTCATTCTTCTGTTCCTTCAAACACACCAGTCTATGTGCAACATTTACTTGTCAATGGTTGTGGTGGGGCATTTTTACATCCTACTCATGTTTTCAGTAACTTCAAAAAGCTTTATGGAACTTCATATGAAAGTAAGGCAGCTTATCCATCTTTTGAGGATTCAAGTAGGGTGAGTTTTTTCAAAGTTTTATCTTGTACCTACATTGCATTGTCTCGAACCAATCAACAATAAGGCTTTTTATGCTCTATTTCTTGGTGCCGTAATGGTGCATCTGACGTACTTGTGAACTGGGTCCAGATTGCACTGGGAAATATCTTAAAATTTCGAAAGAAGAACTGGCAATTTGACTTCATTGGTGGTTTCATCTACTTTATATTGGCTTTTTCCATGTTTCCACAAGTGAGTTCCTATAATCTTTCTTGGTTCTTATACAGTATTAAAGTTTATATTCCTAGATATTGCTGACCTCCTTGAATACATGCATTAGTGGGCTGCAGTGCATGCTGCATTCCTGAGTGAGAAAATAAAGTGTCAGCACACATGCACAGAAAATTTTGTGCAGATATTTGTTGGAGAAAGCTCTTTAATTGCCAACTTAATTTGTTCTTTACAGTGTCATCTTGGCCACATTTTGCGGGATGAGTCGTTTTCTGATCACTTGAAGAGTTTCTTAAGCACAGTGTGGTCTGCTTTTGAGTACATGCTCAGACACTCATACGTGTCTTTCACTGGAACTCTGTTATTACTAGTGGTAGCAATTTGTTTTGTTCCTTCCAAAGTGTCACGGAAGAGACGGGCAGTTATTGGGATTCTTCATGTTTCTGCTCACATGACTGCAGCACTTATTCTCATGTTGTTGATGGAACTTGGGGTTGAGATATGTATCCGACATCGGCTGCTAGCTACTTCAGGTCTGGTCTTTCTTCCTTCCCCCCAATCCCCCCCCCCCTTCCAACCCTCTTGTTTCCATGAAATTGTAAATGATTGCTTGAGTGATATCTGGCCTTAATAGTTTAGATGCTCCTAAATCTATACAACAACAACAATAATAAGCCTTGTCCCAACTAAATGGGATCAATTACATGGATTCTTGCCTTCCAATCAGTTTTGTTAGAGGTCATGCTAGATACAAGGCATAAGCTATGCATATTATTTCTCACCACTTCTCTTAAGGTTATCTTAGGTCTACCCCTAGCTCTTCTAGTCCCTTCAATTTGGATTTTATCACTTCTCCGTACAGGGGCATTCATATGTCTCTGTTGAATGTGGCTGTACCACCTCAAACAACTTTCTCGAAGCTTATCACATATGGGAGCAACTCCCAAACCAACTCTAATACGATCATTTATTATCTTATCCTTCCTAGTTTTGCCACTCATCCATTTTAGCATCCTCATTTTTGCTACACTGAGTTTATCTATATGATTCTTTTTAACAGCCCAACACTCTGCACCGTACATCATAGCTGGTCGAACAATGGTCTTATAAAATTTTTCTTTAAACTTTAATGGAATACGCTGATCACACAAGACCCCAGATGCACCTCTTCACTTCATCGATCCTATTTTAATTCTTTGGAAAACATCATCCTTTATATCACTTCTTTTATTTATGATTGAACCTAGGTACCTAAAACAATCACTTTGAGGAATCTCCTTATTGTCAAATAGCACCACCTCATCGTCTGCCGATCATGATTAAAGTTACAAACTAGATAATGTGTCATCGTTCTACTTAGTTTAAAGCCTCTTGATTCCAAAGCTTCTCTCCATGATTCTGATTTGGTATTAATCCCCACTTGAGTCTTATCAATCAACACAATATCATCAACAAAAAGCATACACTAGGGGACCTCATTGGTGTAAATAAATAAATCTACCCAACATTGTTTAAGTTCACTGAGACTTCTACAGGTAAGCTGTGGAGACTTGGAAGGAAACACAGTTTTATGAAAAATTGGGCCAATCGCTGATCTCGACAATGGGTTACAATTGTTTCACATATGAGTTGATATTTAGTGTGAAAACTATTGAGATTAGTAAATACATAAACTTTTTCTGCAAAATTAATTTCTCACTTTCAGAAAAAAAAATTTAAATAGTTAAGTAGCCAATATTGTCACTCTTTCCCAACTACCAACAGCAGCACATAAATTATATTGGGGCTTTGAAATGTTGAAATTGTGTTGTCTATTTCAGGATATCACACACTATATGAATGGTATCGGTCAGTGGAGAGTGAGCACTTCCCAGACCCAACTGGCCTTCGAGTTCGTATGGAACAATGGACATGGGGCCTTTATCCAGCATGCATCAAGTATCTCATGTCTGCATTTGATGTTCCAGAGGTGAGCAACTCCTCTTAATCCCAGAAATTTGTCACTTTGGGTCTCCATTCGCCTGTCACCACACTCAAAATATACGATGAAAATTTCAGGTTATGGCTGTCACTAGGACCAACATCTGCAAGAATGGGATGGAGTCACTATCACGCGGGGGTGCCATCATTTACTATGCTTCTGTTTTCCTCTATTTCTGGGTATTCTCAACCCCTGTGGTATCCCTGGTTTTCGGGAGTTACTTGTATGTTTGCATCAACTGGTTTCACTTACACTTTGACGAAGCTTTTTCCTCGCTCCGCATTGCAAATTACAAGGCATTTACTCGCTTCCACATTACCCATGATGGTGATCTTGAAGTATTCACCCTAGCAGTTGACAAGGTACAACTCTACCTTGACTCAGTGGTGGCAACTCTTTGTAACAACTTTACAATTTTCTTGAGTGTCCCTTTCATGAGGATTTGAGTTTTAGGGGTTCTGTCATGTCATCCTCAGGGGGATGGGCTTTCAAGTGTTATTCAGTCCTATTCTTATTTTAATTTATCTTGTTCTCTTCCTGGGTGGCATTGTTGATCCTTTGATTTGCAGGTGCCAAAGGGATGGAAACTGGATTCAGATTGGGACGCGGAAGTGAGACAGCAGCAAATGAGCCATCATAGGAAGTTCCCTAGCAAATGGAGTGCGGCTGCTCCTCAGCAGGACCCACTTGCTACCGTTCGAATTGTTGACCATTTTGTAATACAAAGAACAGATCCTCAGAACCCCAACTGTGAAGCAAATAAATAATTCTTTGGTTATTCCATGATTCAGGCATTGAAATCTGTATACAGCATTGTAACATTCCACAATTCAATAGGAGAAAAATAGAAGGGGAAAAAGGGAAATTTTTTACTCCCAAGTTTCCATGTAGTATCTCTGTTCTCTCATCGCCTAGTTAAAGTTTAGACAGGGAAATCTGTTTCTGTCAACGCTCTGTACTTTGTGAAGATAATGGTGACGTTTGCTGCTTTTGCAAATGGATCCTGTAGAAAACTCTTAATCTGGAAAGGTAAACAGGTATATTTTAAGGGAAAATTTTCAAACCCATGTTTCTAACATCGTTAGTTTAGATGATCCATTAAAACTTTTTATCCATTTTTGAAATTTTCCTTTTTTTTGTTAGAAAGACTAACTTTATCAACACTACAGCGAGGAAACATCTGGAAAAGGGGCAGAATCACCGACATCTGTTTAATAATTTATCCCTACCGATCCACCGCTGTGGTGAGGTTTTGAAAAATAAATACTTGGAAGTTGGAACCACCGTTTCAATGGTACTGTTCGTCATTTACTGCCTTCACATGGTTTTCTCTGCATCTTCTTGCCTATTGCTCCTCTGCTTTACCAGCTTTTTATCATGTGACATTCTTTTATCTGCACCATTCTGCAACAAAACCTAACCTTGTTGAATCCCAAAACATCCAACCCTGGTATGCTCACCCGATCCTTCTACTGTTCTACATACATTATTTCTGAAGATCCATCCATACCTAGATAAATGCATTCAGGGAAATTTTCAGCTCCAATTGTTGAGTTATCCCCTAATATTAGTGTCATCCCCTGAGTTAATTAAATTTATGAATCAAACCCTTATTACTAACACAGTCAATCTCATTTAATTTTTATTTATTCATTTTCAATATTATCCTTACATTCTAAGGGAAAAGATAGTAAAGAGGAAAAAATTTAATGAAAATAGAATCATGAAGATATAAGAATGGAATAGATGCACTTTGCAAATAGTAAAAGAAAATGAAGACGAATCAAGCATAGGGTAACTCAGGAATTGGTGCTGAAAATCTCCCAAGCATTTATTGGCCATTAAACACGCATTGAAAGGGCGAAAGAATAAAAAATGTTGGGCCATGAAGCCTTTCGCCTCCGAATTTGATAGGATAGTTATTACTTATTTATTAGTGGGTATAACTTCTCCTGAAAAACTAAGGGGCATTGAATCATTATATATAAGACAGCCTTCATATCTTGGTCACCCGCCTTGACTACCACAGATTTGAAATTGGTCAAGTATCTTTGAATCCCTGTATTCAGTTTTGTTTGATCCTGACCATGGAAAAGGGAAGTGTGGATCATCTCGTGCTCTCCCAACGGCTTTACAACCCCAAGCTATATGGGGCCGATAAGTAAAAAATAAATAAATGTAACCCTGTAATTTTTTGTCAATGGCAGTCAGGGGAACACTCTGTGCTCTCCGTCGGAAGATGACCTAGATTCAAAAAATGGGAGGTTTAAAAATTTTTCTCTCCACATGGGTAGAGCAGAGGATCAAGACTCATGGAGATGTCTTTTTCCATGACCTGCTTATTTCTGGGAGGCCTGTGTAAACATGAATGAGAAGCTAAAAATAAAATAACACTGTTCATAGGCTTGAAGTGTAAACCAAGCTCAACTAGTAAGATTCTCAGACAGTGCTCAGGCTACTCCCAAAACCAGATGGCTGCCTCAATCCAGGGCTGATCGAAACTGCCAACCTTTCTCTTAATTGGTTTAAGTTGCTTGACTTGTCCAAAAGGAACTGAAAATTCAGCTGTTATCAACCTATACCTCCTCAATTCTCTACAGTAGCACTCAAAGAAACAATAAGAAAGAGGCTGGAACCGAAAAGGAAAAGTAATGCACCATGATATGCCAATACACTCACATTGATTTCACAAGAAATATACATGATAGTATCTGTATTCAAAAATAAATTAAGAAACGGAATAACTGTAGCATCAAAAGGGCTCAGGAGTACAATAAAGGAAAGAAAAGAATCACTGAAACTTCAAGCCTCTTCTGTGCTGCATACAAAATTTTCAACCGTCTTGAAGGATGGGTGAAGGGATGGGTGAAGGGGTGAGGGTCAGTGCTGGCTTAAATCCTGGTGAAAGTGTTATTATTTACATTACCCAAGTGGAAGGGAACTACTTTTGATAGTCTGAGTAAAGGAAGCTCTCATACCGCGTTCCCTTCAATGTCTTGTTAACATCATCCCAGTTCTCAACCTGCTCTGATAAAGACCCATTGTGTATTTTTACTTGACGGCTCTTAAGCTTCCTCTGTGGAACTCTTAGAAAGTCTTGGACCTCGATCAGCTTCTGCAGGAAAGAGGAACATGAGCAACACAGAGAGCATTACAGTGGAGGAAAAAAATTTGTTTTTAAACATGGACATCATTAGTGTGTCCATCTAGTGAAGGAAGATATCTTACAGTGCTATTCTTTATGATGTCCTCATAGTAAAGAATCATGTGGCGTGTGTTTTTGAAGTATTCTAAAGCTTTGGCAGTCATATCTTCCACTTGCTTCAGATTGGAAATCAACAATGTGGCATTGATGGTAGGCTTATAAGTTGCCAGTATTTTGGCCTGCAAACAACTAGAAATCAGATTAAAAATCATGCTATAAGCATGCATGAGGGGATTTCCCCCCGGGGCCGGGGGAGGGGGATAGAGAGAGAGAGTGCACACCTCATGTGGTGAATGCACATGAGACTTGTGGGTTCCATTCAGCAACTTGGCATCTCGGTCATAAGAATTTGCAAAAACTGATATCATTCTGCGTAGCAGATTTCTCCGAAAGAGAAATATTGTGGAGACACCCCTTCGATTGAAATATTCTACTATCTCCTCGTGATGTTTTATCACACCCTGATGATTAATGGCGGCAAGATAAGCAACTTCTTTAAATAGTCACCCACAAAACAAATATTGTAAATAGGATCTATTATGACAAATTAGGCAACGGACCAACGCGACGATATGCATGTATATGAGATTATAGTCAGAATCTAGAGAGTAGCCATCTCCATGGGTTTGAACCTTTTGTATAAATTGTACACAACTTTTACAAATTGATGAATCAAGCAAATGAAAATGCAAACCACGAAGAACGGCAATCTCTAGTAAAATTAAATTTATAACTACTTCCAACCCATCTGACAGATCAGGATAAAAGAAGCCATTGGAGGAAAGAGAAGCCAGATCTGATGGAGCTGGAATTAAGGATGAGAAAAGGTTTATGGCTAAGAAAGCTTGAGATGGGACCATCTTCATTCGAAATTCAGGATTACAGGTGGTCACTGATATGGCTCTTTCTTTAGTTTACCTAAAAGACTGAAGAAAGCTTTCTCTCCTCCAAAATTGAATGCCATCTCTCTTCATGTAGCTTAGCACAAGGAAATGGATGCTCTTTCCACACCTGATGCACTGTACAATTGTACAGCTCACATTAAAGAGATTTTAATGTATATTCTGGACTAGTAAATATCATTTTCTTTTGATGAATTCGCTGGTGGAATCTCAGTTGTCTTTTTAAATTTAGAAGATTTGTGCTCATTATTAGAGAAATATGCACCCTAGAGATGGATACTACATAAAAATAGAAGTTTCAGTTAATTGTTCTCCACGCCTATACCACCAGAACAACTCAACAAAACAATAAGCAACACAAATATTATCCCAGAGGAGTACCAAATGGGAATTTTTGCTGCAGTCTGTTCAAAATCAGAAAACCATGATAAATAAGCAGAACTCCCAAGATAAAAAGCAGAACATCCTAACCAAAGAAAACTGCAGAGGAGCTCTAAAATTTGACATGAATCATAACCTTATCAACATCATTATCAAGAGCTCTTGACCCTATGTTCTTCAGACAAGAATATATATAAAATAAAGGCAATTGTTCTGTTCACTGGAACTTGATCCTAACCAAGAGCTTGTGACACTTTCAATGAAAAAACCATTTCAATGCAAAATTCCACACCTTAACCATGCTGCCATAATTATCCCCATATTTCAAGCCACAGAATCGACAACATTGGGACCTCAGATAAGAATTCTACTTTTGGGTTTCAAATTGCACCATTAGGAAGCCACAAGAATTTCTAGCCTTAAATGTCTTCATAAAAAGGGCAAACCCAGTGTCGGAGGCTCCCACACAAGCATAGTCTTCTTTTTTTTCTTTTCTTTTTATTTTTTTATTTGGGGGGGGGGGGGGGGGGCATTTTCCTACACAGCCTTCAGCCCAGAAAGTTGTGATAAGAGGCTGTTTCGATACATTGACCTCAAGCTACAACTGTGGTCCACCAACCATAGCGCCTGCCCCTTACCCTAGCTTTAAATGTAGTCATAATTTGTTTATATACACTAGACCAAGAATTCTAGCTTTTATCTTTTATAATTATATTTGTCCTTTCTTTCTCTAATCACAAGAGATAAAATCTGAAGTGGAAAATTTTATTGCAAGAAATGATCTAAAAAATTGTCCTATATATATATCAACACACACAACTTCAGACCTTGTCTTTACTGGTCACATGAAACATGAACCAAACCATCTACTTTTCCCTGTCAATGACTTCTTCTTAAGTAAATTTCAAGTACAAAAACTGGTGCTTTTACCTATGCAACTTAGTGACGCCTCAACAAAGGGATATCTAACATGATGCGGAGGAACCTCAATAACTAAAAGGTGGCTGCCTATAATTTATATCTGGAGTTATGGAGGTGAAGAGTGAGACTAGATAATTGAACAGAAAACAAAGCCATGCTTGTGGCTATTTCATCTATCACTGACCGGAAGTGTGCAATAATTTCATCATCAGTTATAAGTATAGAAACAGCATAAGGTACTGGAGGGTCATCAAATGATGCGCAACTTAAGGAAACCCATATTACAAATGTAATGTTGCAAGCAGGAACTTCCATTTGCACAAGTGAGGGGGTAGACTGTAGGGAGGATGGGGAAGCATAAAATCAGACTTATCTGATGGTTTCTTGCCTTGGAAGTGAACTCAAGCATAATTTATCCACATGCACTCACAACAAAAGAGAGGTCAGGATGGGTATTCATAATTTGGATAACCTCATGAAGCAGCATCTAAGTTGGGATGCTGGATAAAGTGCCTACATTGCTCAGATTACCTAGAACTGGAACAATCATTGTGGTGAATAACTGATTCACAAAATTTTCAATATCAATGTATTTGTTATTTGTGTCTGCTCTAAAATCGAGATGTTATAACCTTTACTCAATGCAATAAAGAGAAAAGGTCAATTAGAGAGAGCTGGGGGGTGGGGGTGGGGGTGGGGAAACCATATACATAAGAATAGGTTGACTTCCAACATATGACTAACCTGATTAAGCATCCACTTCAAGCCAACTGCAGCTGAGCATTCATTCTTGGAAGCACTGCTTAGCCAATCCAGGTTGTAAACTTTATCCAGTGTCTCTATAATTGCTGAAGAGTTGGCTCTTCTTTCTTTATGAGAGAAAATTTCACCATTCGAGCTTACATTGATATGACTATTTAACAATGTCTCAAACCATCCACTACCAGATCTCTGCATCGACAAGATGGCAAAGAATCTTACAGGATTGCATGCACATTCAGCCCTGTTAATGCAACAAAAAATATGAAATATTTCATTTTGAGCAATGTAACTGAGCAAGTCCAGACCAAGATTTGGAACCCATTGCAGGAATCTCTGAATTACCTCTCATAGGTTTTTGGCACGGGATAGTGAATATAATGCATCTCTTGTGGATCGATATCTAATTTACGGCAAGGCTGTTGAATCCCTTCAAAACTTAATAATCTGGACTTGGTGTGGGTTCTTATCTGCTTTATACAAATTGAGCAAATATAAATACCACAGACCACAGAGAACAATAAGACAACCGTCCTCAATACCAAGGGAGACTTCTTAGTGGGCTTGATGACGAGGGTATCCTGTGATGAAGAAGTTAGTAGATGCCAGTTAGAGGATGTTCCAATTACAAAATCAGATGCAATAAGCAAGCGAGTGCATCCAAGCAACAATACATCAAATCTATTTGAGCTCGAGAAGACATTAATAACATTTAAATTTCCATCTGAAGAGGGGAAATCTTCTATTCTGCTTGAACATTTGAGCAGAGGAAAACCAATGTGTTTTACAAGAAAAAAATTGAAAATTTGGGATGTTAAGAAATCATGAGAAACACAACTTTATAGTTGATCTGTTTCTGGGAAATCAGAGGAAGCAGGAGGAAACCCAACACCCCCAACCCCCCCAAAAAAATAAAATAAAAAAAAAATAAAACAAGAAAACAAGAAAAAGAAGAAGAAACTTAGAACTCTCCTCTTAAATCATCCATTTTCGCCTATACACAAATTAATCATGCAAAAGAACCACAAAGAAGAAAATTTGAATAAAAACAAAAACCCACCCAAAAATTTGAGCTACATGGTGGAGCAGAAGGGAAGAAAAGATAAATGAAAAGGGAACGAGTAGCATGAACGCCTCAACCCACCTTGCTGAAGAAACATAGATCTTCTGCCATCTTTTTTCAAGAAAAGGAAGAAAACAGAAGGGCATTGGATTCCTCTTCCCACCCTTTTCTCCTCCCTAAAACTTTTGCTTATTTCCAAGACTCTGCTTTCATGGGATTAAAGAAGCTCTTGGAGCTTTCGCATACATCATTTCCCTGTGTGTGTTCTCCATGGCCTGCGTTCTCAGCTCGTGTTACTTATCTTGCTTGTTTTGATTGATGGGCGAGCGCGTTTGCACAAATCCAGAATTCATATATCGATTACTCAGACCAGTTAGACTTGACTCTGCTTGTTCTGTCCGAGCCGTTTGATCCTCAACCAAGTGTAATTACTAATTTAAATTAACTTTCCAGAGAATCATTCTGAGATACTGTTTTCCGCTATTCCTTTATGATTAAAAGTCTACTTAACTTTTAATGGGACATGGATAAAATTTGTTATTAAGCAAACGTTCGTTAATGGAAAGTTCTGTTCTAATCTTTTGGAAGAAATTTCGATTTTTTTTTTCAACTGATATGGCACTGCAACACATGGGAATTTTTAGAGTAGTTGATATCATTTGGACATTAATTAATTAATCAATCTAATTATAGAATGATTCTTGAGAAAATTTTGGAAAATCTGTGGTCCTAACTCCTAGCTCCTAATACTATGCCGTTTCTTCCGAGTCTATAGTATTGATTGTGTAACAAATTTGGAAACTGTCAATTTCTAAAATTCACAGAAACCCTAGCCATAATGCATTGATTGTTTCAAATATACAATTATGGAGAGTTGTGGTATGATTTTTACTTTAATTTCGTTTAGAGATTATTTATGGAGGATATTCAGACTTTGATAGTTTGAATATCCTTTCTTTAAGGCTAAACTTTTGAGATTTTATTTTAAATAAATTTAACTATTTTGCAATTATCTTATTACTTATTTCCATTTTTACAAAATTTGATGGGTTTTTGGGAGTAAAAACTTTCAAAATTCAGAAATGGTCCTCTTCAACAGACAAAATGAAGTGGATTAATCATTTCGTTTTACTTTTAATTTACAAAGTTTTGGTGAGAGTGTTTTGAGTCGATTAAACTGCTCATAAAACAGTAAAATTACTTGGATATTATATTATTGGGTCTAAATTTGATCTATCAAAGGGAACCAGAGTTGAGCCTTCAAGAAATCAATTCAACACTTAAATATGAGAGCATGCCAATTGTGTTGGTTGGATAACAATCTCCGAAGATCAAGTCAATATATGAAAACAACACTGTCCCTAGTAAGTGGGAGCCCAGGGGGTTTAGAACTTAAAAATTGCAAAGCCAAGGAATATGATGCAAGTGATAGAATCCAGTAGTCGATTGGAAAAGTGATATGGTTTAGGATAACTTCTTGGTGTATGCTTATTGGGTTTGCTGCTTCAGTTCTGATTCTATCATTGCATTAAATGTTAGAGTTCACAGGTTGAGATGCATGTAGACCATATAATTGCTTTGTGGATTTCTTAGTGGATGCGTTATCACATATCCTTCTTACATAGGACATTGTTTTAGACTCCAGTTCTATCCAACTGTCTTTGGGTTTCCAAACATTGATCTTCTCGAGCTTCTCCTGTTGTCGGACTTAAGTACTTCTGATCAATCGTTTCATTCTATCATCATACATCCCAAGAACACAGGGTTAAAAAACCCTAATCAACTCGAATTCATCGATCAAAGATCATAGACCCGATTGAACCAGTGGTTTGAGATTGAGCCAGCATTTGTACAACATATATCATTTTTGAAAGGAAGAATATTATATCATCATGTCATGTGTTCCTCACCATACATATATATCCATTTTAAAATTAAACTAGAATCCTTACCCAAAAAAAAATTATACTAGAATCATCTTTGCATATTCAAACTTCCAAGCAGACCTGATGGAGCCCACAATGTATGCTGGATTTACTTTTCTTCAATGCAGTTTCGAAGCAAGTGGCAAACTTGCACTTGTTGGAAAGTGGCTTGAGCCTTGAGGGCGACGATCGAGGGACAGTTTTTATCAAATGGAGGGCGACATCCAATGTGAAAGCTCAAAACTCGAGATGACTTTGGTCGTCTGCATTAACACGATTATGGCGACGCTAAGCAATAAGCAAATAATAATTACTGCTTCCCATTTACGCAATTCTACGAACACCTGATGTGCATTACAGTCCCAGTTTGTTATGTGGCAGTGGCACTAATTTCTTCCACCCAAAACTAACTTTCTGTCGTACCCGCATTTTGCTAACTTAATTGAACGGTTTTTAATCTCAATCAATTAGGTTTCAGTTGATTTAGCGATTTAGGAATTTTTCCTTTTGTTATGATAAAATATATGAAGAAAAAAAATTCAACTATATTATCTGGGATTGTGTTTGTGAGGTGCATCTGATATGGTGGTGCTTGCGGTGTCAAAGTTGCATGCACGCCCAATTGATATGATCATTGTTAGTGTAGGTTTCAATGCGTCCATGACCAAAGCTGAAGGTGCTCGCTTTTGAAGCTGCACACGCTACGTTCTATAGTGAAACCATGCAAAGGAGCTTGTGGGTATGGCAATCTGTATGGCCTAGAGACAACAGCTCTGAGCACAACACTCTTCAACAATGGCTTCACTTGTGATGCTTGCTTTCAAATCATGTCTGACAAGGCCTCATCAAAATGGTGCATTGATGGATCTGTCCATGTAACTGCAACTAACTTTTCCCCTCCCAACTATTCCAAGCCTAATGAGAACTGGTGCAACCCTCCATTGAAGCATTTTGATCTCACTCAGCCCATGTTTGAGAAGATTCTGGTACACACTGGATACAAATAACAACAAATATTGAGGCCAAAACTGGCACAGTGGTGTGAACTTGGTAGGGAAATCTTTGTCATTTCAAGTGACTACTAGTGATGTTAAGATGGTCCAGTCTGATAATATTGCACCAACTGGCAATTTGGACAAACCTTTGAAGGGAAGCAGTTCTGAGTTATAAAAACGAAGAACATAATTGAATCAAATGAGGAATTGATTTTTTGAATTTAAAGAGTTTATTACTAATTTCTTTTTCTTACTTGAAATGTTGAACCTGGGAATTCTTTTTCAGAGATGAGTAAATTGAAGTTTTATTGAGTTATTAATGATACTCTCCATGCTTAAAAAGAAAGAAAAAATTTCATAAAATCGATGCTTTTGTCTTACTTAACCTTTTAAAAATCTATTACCTGAAAAAAAAAAAAACCCATTAAAAATCTTCATATAGTCAATGCTTGTTTTATTCGACACGAATCTCATGATAATAAATTAATGATCTATACTATCCATGGATAATCCTAAATAAAATATTACAAAATCTCAATATATATAAAGAATATGAGATTCTCGTAGAAGAGCAGAACCAACATAGAAGATTAGAGGACTCCCACTATGTTTAATTAATTCTCTCATTTCGTCAACAGAGAAGATTAGAGAACTCCACCTAACAACATTGAGCAGAGCCAGCATATAAGATTAGAGGATTCGCACCATGTTTAATTAATTATCTCATTTTATCAACAGAGAAGATTAGAGAACACCACCTAACAACATGTCTTCCACTTACACTATCATGACGACCCATCACAAAATGATTGATGTATTATAATAAAATATTAAGGCAATTGCTATTAGGAAGTAAAACATCTTAGAAAATAAAAATAAAAAAAGCTTCGAAAAGCCAAGGAGAAGTATTGAGGTGAAAAATGTATTCTTAGCTTCTTAGTTCATTCTTGATATGGACCTGGTTCTTGAAATCAAAACAATAGTGAGAGTGGGCCGCCTCTGGGGATGGGAAGCCACCTCTAATGATTAAGTAAGTTCAAATAAGAAAACCAGAGACTCCTCCTGAGAAATCAATGCTTAAAGAGATGAAGGAAATAATGTTTTTCAGGAGTAATTGTTGGAGAATAATGGCCGGAGTATCCAAGTCTTACCATTGTTCAAGCATAGTGATAGGTTACATAACTAATCTATACCTCAAGAGATGATGGACGTCCATGGCCTTTTGCTTCACATCTGGTTAGATGGAGGGTGGAGATGACATCTAGAAGGAACTTGAGAGATAAGTTAAATCGCCAGATAATCCTGCCGTCGGAAGATCTTGTCAAATGAATCGAAGGTCAACGTCATTTTGATACTGACGTGACAACAACCCATAAACGAGGGGACAAATGAGTGGCTGGTTCGAGGCTTGAAGAGAGCTTTGAGTGAGTCAAAATCTTCCTTATCCGCAGCGGATATCAATGATCCTTAGTGTATTAAATGAATATTATATCGAATTCTTCATTCTCACCATCTTTTCCAAAAAGTCTCATGAGGGTAGAGGAGCGTCATTTCTATATCATTCCTCACGCAGCTTCTCTGAGGGAGAGTTTTCCTAGAAGTGCCTTTCCCGAGAAGCACCGGCTGAACCCCCTTGCCTACACTTGAACCCTGGCTCTAGTTCAATTGGCTTACTCCGGTTCAGAGATTGTGGTTGTAAATGTTGATAACAATAAAAAATGGATTTTATGTAGGTATATATGCTTCTAGCATAGTGGTGATAGTCCCATCTGTAGATGCAGTAAGTTCAAAGAGATCGTAAATTTGAATCTCCATTCTTACCACACTTTCGAGTAAATGATAAAACTACATTCATGATGGATGATTTTATCAAAAATAAAATAAAATTAAGAACCCTTTTAGCTTCTTTGATGATTCTCTATGTTCTCTACAAAGAGGAGAAGAAAGTTGAAGAGAAATATTTGAGTAATCATAGAAAGGGAGTTTAAAGTTTTAATTTGATTATCTTTCTTACATTCCTTAATCGTCACCTAACAACACATGTGACGCCCACTTAGGCAACAACCAAAAGATTAAAGGGATTGTCTCACCACCGCCTTCCACGCAATCAGAAAGATTCAAAAATTGAACGCGCAGGCCAAATAGCATTATAAGATAACTATATTTACCTAAACAACTTTGAATTTTCAAACCAATTGGTCGAACCAAAATGGGCAGCTCAACCATCTGGTTTACACTGGGTCAAGATTCCACCCGGCTCAAGAAAACAAAATATAATAGAGAGACGAGGGTAAAATTGATATTGTGAACGATACATGGACAAAGATGGATAAAATTGGTATTTTAAATATTTATTTAGTGATGACATCATCATTTAATCTCGAGCTTTTTTTCATGTAAGTTTTCTTAGTAAACTATAAACTATTGAATCCCCTTAATGCAATATATTTCGTCTAGGTCTCAGCCAGATTAACACCATAACACTCAATGACCAAAATTATAATTTTTTAAACTATATATATTATTTTTGTTGTTGTATATTTAAAGTATATATTAATTAATGTATAAACCTAAATTATACTTTTAATCATTATTTTATGGGAAGGGTAGCTGAAAGTACATGTGAATATGTTAATTGAACGACTCTAAATTTCTATAGTCAGAACTGTTGACTAAATATGAATCGTCTGGTCAATGCAAGGTTCGTTGAGTGGTAAAGATCCATGATTTTCAATGGGAGGTCTTAGGTTCGACCCTTGCGGATGGCATTACATTTCTAGTATTTAAAAAAAGCACCAGTAACAAAAAAAAAAAAATCGTCTAATAAATTTGTATTTTTCCTCTTATTATTTATATGTTAATTAAGATAACATTCTATCATCGGTTAAATTAAAAAAAATAATAAATAAAAATAAAATTCTCGATTCTCACTGGTGGTTAAAGTAACGGTTAAATTTCTTCTTGATTTGTTCCTTTTTTATCTCTTCCTTTGTTCCCTTTCCATCTCCATCGGCTCTGAAAATTCTTTCATTGCGTTCATCAAGTTTGGACCTTGGTTGCAGTAATTCTTTTGCTATCTTCTTGAAGAAGTGAAAAAGAAATTTTCGTCTTCCCTGAGATCTCATGACTCTTTCTTATTTCTAATTCTATTTAATTTGAAGGATACAAACAAGAAATTCCCACATAATTATAGTGAATCTTGTAAAAAAAAGGAGCAAGAGATCACAATATGTGAAAGAAGTATAGTCCTCTACCCCCACGGGTAGAGAATTTAGCCTTGATAAGATTGCACTAAACTAAATCAAACACTTAACCTTAACCCAAATAGATCCTAATCACCCTTTTAGAATCAGATTTTTGAATTAGCCTCCTTCAAGCTCAAGATAAACCATGATAGACTGGACAAACAAGAATCATATCATATCACAGAATCATAGCAACCAAGTTGATTTGCAGACTTGATTGGGATTTGTAATCATATCGTTATCAGTGACCAGCGATGGATTTGGGTCTTAAACTAGCTAAAATTAAGTTTGTGTTTACCAAACTAACCAAAATAGTGATCTTTTATCCTCCTTGGACATTATTTTTTACCCCTAAAACTAACCATACCGAAGGGGGAAAATCACTATTTTGTCCAAAAGGGAAACATCACTATTTTTTTCATACACTTAATTTGGATATTTTCACCACATCGGTATGGTCAATTTTAGGGGTAAAAATGTCCAAAGAGATGAAAAATCACTATTTTGATTAGTTTTGTAAATATAAACTTAGTTTTAGCTAGTTTTATTAAGTGAAACATTGAGTAGTTACTTTTGTAAAATAAAACTTAAAAGTAACTAATCACGTAATTCTCCCCAAAAGATTTGCCATGAAAGAGGAATACATGCTTTTATAATGATAATGATAATATGGCCAGATGACAATATAAAATACTATATTTGATTATATTTTCAAACCAATTGGTCAAACTAGAATGGAACCAAAATGGGCAGCTCAACCATTTGGTTTATAGCGAGTCAAGATTCCACCAGGGTCAAGGAAACAAGATATAATAAATAGAGAGATGAGCGTAAAATTGATATTGTGAAAGATACATGGATAAAGATGGATAAAATTGGAATTTAAATATTTATTTAGCGATGATATCATTATTTAACTTTAATCCTTAACCATAGGGGTGCATTTGTAATTGTATTTTTTTTCCAGCAATAGTAGATGTAATTGATCGCAAATTCAATGGTTCTATATGTAATTTGCTCTATTAATTAATCTTTAGTTTCTTTCAAGATTCCCCTTTTTTTTTTTTTTTTTAATAAGAAGTTAAAGACTTCATTCGAAAAACTCAAAAGGAAATACTAGACACACACACAAAAAAAAAAAAAAGAATACAAAAGATAGATGCATGAAACTAGGGTGTAAACAGACGGATTCGGATCGGATAGTGGTAATACTAAATCCGCATCCTATTATATTCGGACAGATTCGGATAATATCCTATCGATTTTCGGATGGATTTAGTCGGATTCGGATGATAATCAGATAGTTATTTTCTTAAGTAGATTCTTCTAAATGGACATGAATACAAATTGAATACAAGTCTTTACTATCTATTTACATCTTTACCAGTTTATTTGTGAGGGTTAAATCTAAAATTTAAGATTTAGTAACTTTGGCAATTGTTTTAGTAGAAAATCTAGAAACATAGTCACATATCACAAGTACAAAATTTATGAAAATAAAAAAATATATCTAAATAAGTAACTTAATTGGATAATTTTATCGGATGGATAATAATCAGTAAGAAAGAGGGATACCATATCCACATCCTATTAGTAATCGGATGGATTCGGATACCCCTAAATGGATGCGGATTCGAATTCGGAAGCGGATTTAGGTTACCATTTACACCCCCAATAAAAACACAAGGTTCGGTCCCAACCAAGGAGCGAAAATTGACCAAGTTGTCTTACATGCAATAGATAGGGTCATCCAGACTAAATAATGGGTCGGACCCAACAAACCCTTCGAGAAAAGAGTTGTAACAACCACAACAACAATTAAACACAATGGATACGATATATGTATCCTCCATCACCAATGTCCAAAGAGGCAAATACATGCCACAAAGGTGGAGACAAACACGCCCTTGATACGATATATGTATCCCCCATCACCAACGCCCAAAGAGGAGAATACACGCCACAAAGGCAGAGACGGACACCCCACAAGGGCGGAGATACAATACGCCACAAGGGCAGAGACTCGGTTGTCGAGGTGGTGGCACCAATATTGTGGAAAAGGTTGTCTGTCACATCCCCCAGCTAGTACCGTAACTGCAATACCCGAAAGTATGATCCACAACCCCAAAAATCAGTTATCAACAATCATCCTCCCACATAGCACAATAGTGTAATCAAGAACAAGAGCAAATCATTGTATGTATTAAAGTTATTAAAAAGAAATAATCAATGAATGGATCTCAGAAGGATCACAAAAGAATAATCAAAGTGCAAAAAAATGATACCAATGTAATATTAGAGTATAGAGTATAGAGTATTATGGAAATAAACTCTAAAATCAAATGCGAAAAGGTAGATCAAAATCTAAAGTATTAAAACTGTATAAACTAAAAAAATCTAAGAATCAATCTAAGTACCATTCACAAAACATCTCCAACTGAAAAAGAGTATGTCTAAACTCAAAAAATTTCGTATCCAATACTAGATATTCTAACTCCAGAATGAGACTAATCCTAGTACGTGCAATCGTCATACACACATACTTCACAGTGATGTTCGTGATCGCCAATACTCTGCAAACAATATTGGTCACTAGTCGTGGTCTCGTAGTTCAGGATCTTGACGTCATCAGGCACTGCAGCAAAGTCTAAAACGTTGTCCCCGAAGGGTGAGCTCAAAAGAACTCAGCAAGTAGTTCAATTACAAATAACCATTACAATCAATATTCAAATACAAAACACGATGCAAGATGATATGAGACAATGTGCATGAATGCATCTAACTCTAACATATGTTAGTTTCTAGTGGCGGACATGCATTAAGATTTAACACCATACTCCTCTAGGCAGTCTTAGTCACTTTCCCTCACGACTTTTAAGCACGTCTTTTGGGTTCTCCGTGGTAGTTGGGTCAAGGCATCCATCTCAAACATTCACCATGGCTGGGGTTTAGGTCACCACTCTCTCACTCCACCATTGGTATGAGTATTGGCGCATGTTAGGGTTATACCTAGCCCAATGCAAGTCGTCTACTGAGTCATATCAATCTCGAGGTTGGATACTTCCCTTCCGTGCCCCAAGCAGTCCGTTCCAGTATCTTTCTCCCTAAAGTCATTGTATCCTATGGCTCCAACCAACTCAGACTACGGACTCTTAACCCTATTAGTCATCGACATATAATAAATGGGAAGCTCTCATGTCCTCTCATGGGTTGTCTACCAATCTTGAGCGCCCATGAGCCTAGGTTTATTATGTGTGACCCTGCCAATGAATGACCCCCACAATGTGATTATGTCCTCTCACGGATTCAATACCGGTCTTGAGCGCCCATAATCCCCATTGCTACCACGGGTCACTTGGCCTCAACACCCACGCTGATAGGGTGACATATGATGGAGTTTCCTAGCCAAACACATCTAGACAAGTCCTAGGTATGTCATCCAGTAATCATGGAAAGTGTCGAGGGGCACCATAGGAAAGCATTTCATACCACTTCCACTGATGTCCCGAGACAGAAAACCAAAAGGGCATTCCCCATCCCACGATCACAACTTAGGCAATCACATCGCAATATGATTCCATAAATAACATCATATCATGATCCATTCACAATTCAAGCATTCACATTCACAACAGATATACAAATCATATAATGAGTAACATACTGTAATTACAGAGACATAACTATCATGAACAAGTCCTAAAAACAGTAAATAAGATCATGCTCTCAAAATAGAAAGTAAACCATGCTATTTGTAGGTGAACGTCCTTACCTTATGTTCGATTTGAAATCTCAGAAGAAATGTTTGAAGAATAGTTTCAAAGTTGCCAAAAAAAACCCTAATCATACAAGGATTAAGTATTAGGAAGAAACCCTAAAGGATCGGAGATGAAACGGGGTCAAAACATGGCAACATGTTGTCACTATAACTTTTGGTCGCTTGGCCTGGTCACTTGGGGCTATAAAACCTAGATTTGATTGGAAACTCATCGTTTGAGTTCCAAACACTCCAAAATAAATAGGAAAACTCTGAAATAATATTAGGAGACTATCGAACATGATTTAGCTTCAATCATGGTCAATGGAATAAAAACCTAACGGATCACATATTAGGCTTCATCCGAAATCAATCCGTAGATTTCACGGATAGAAATGAGAATTCACTCTAGGACTTAGAAAACAATAGATCAAGGTCAGAAAATAACTTAGAAATAGATCTAGCATGGATTAGAAATCAAATAAATCAAAAGAGAATACAATCATGAAGATCATGTTATGCTTTGATCGAAATTGCACCGTGATGTTCACATAAGGAATAGAGTGAATAGGGTAGAATCAATAAGACTATAAGGATGAAGGAATAAAGTGAATAGGACTATGAGGATGAAGGAATATGCCATTACAGTGGCATAAGACATTTCTCACAATCACAACAATAGGTAGAATCAACAAAGAGAATAGATCTAGAAGGAATGAGAGTGTTTACTAACCTTGAAGAAGAAGAGTCTTCCACCAAAAAATCTCACAGATGCTTGGGGATCTTCCTTGGCCTTGGAGAGTACTCTAGGGTTCTTCTAACGTTTTCCAACAGCTTAATGACAAAGTGGCTCGAATTAGGTCGAAGTTTGAATATATAGGGCTTTAGAAACCTAATTTTCAAAAAGTATCAAATATGTCCTGGGGATGGTTGGTTGCTTGGGGTGACCAAGGTAGACTGCCAACCTATACCTTCTTTAGACAAAAATGCATTTTGGTCTCCGAAGCCCTAAACTCCTCTTAGGTCCTTTTCCAAGTTTTAAAATGATCTTACCTGGTTCTATAGGACCTTCCACTTGTGTCAGCATAGCCTCATAGTCCATCTACCAAGTTCGTCATCATTCAAGTTGCATCTTCTCCCAAAATCGGTCAAGGTTTCCATCATAAGATCATCAACATCTACTTGCATTAGTTCCAAGTCATATCCAATGGGTTCAAATGGGATGGCCCACAGCTTTCTTCTTTGTTCACTTTGGGTCTTCAGACCTACAATATAGATTTTCGGGTTAGGATTGTGAGGGATTTCACACTACCGTTGTGGTGGATTCGAAAGAGGATGAGTCCATTCAGGGCAAATGGGGTTGGATCTCGATTCTAAACTGTCATTCGTCCCTGCCATAGAGCGAAGACTAGCAATAGTAGGAGATGACCAACAGAAGCTCACCAAAGCAGATCTTCCAAATCCACGGGAGGCACTTCCAAATATGGCGTAAAAACTCCAAATCAACAGAATGCACCAAGACTCACATCAACCTAGTTTTTTTCTTCTTCTTTTAACTGGAAACTTCTACATGTTAATTAAGGGGAAAAAGACAAACAAAGAGAAATGGAGAGGCAAGGATGAAGAAATGGAGAAGAACGAAGAAGAGAAAGACACAGAGGGAAACAAGAGAGAGAGGCGGTGAGAGAAACGGAGAGAATGCATGGGAGAACAAAGGGAAGCAGTGAAAGATACAGGGAGATGACAAGAGAGAAGAGAGAGAAAAGAAAAAGAAAAAAAACCCGGAGAGAGAGGAGAGATGAGGGAGACGAAGCAAAAGGAGAAAGGCGGAGAGAGGAGGAGAGGAAGAAGAAGCAAAGGCAGAGAGATAGAGGCTCTCCGCCTCAAAAAGCGGCATCCTTAGGGTTTATGAGGCTCTTGTATCTCTTGTACCTTTATCTTTCTTTTATTGCAGAATTCATTGAATTAGAGAAGAAGAGAGAGAAGAGTGAAATGACAACAAGGTTTATGTAGTTTAGATATTTCCACTATGCTCAAATGATTTTTTTTTGGGTGGGGGTGGGGGTGGGAGGGGGAGGATGTTACATGCTCTTTCATAGAGAATGAGAGTTTTCCATATTCCACTTATGTTAAAATGAGAATTTTTTTTTCTTTTTCTTGTGGAATGTTCAAATGAGATGTTACATGCTTTTTTTATGGAGAATTCGTAGGATCAAAGTCCTTGTTCTTCGGTCGTTTTAAACCCTGATAGTTGTGATCTTGTGGAGCCCTTGTGCTCTTTTTGCGTTTACATGAAGTACGGGGAAAGAATTTGAGACTCTGTAAGATATTGACCAGGGTTCCACAAGAATTATGATCAGCTTCAGGCACTGCTTCAGATAAAGGAGAGTCCTTATCACTTTCATGTGCATCTTCAGATAAGATAGAGTCCTGGTTATTCTTGCGTGCTTCAGAGTTAGTTGCAGCTAGGGCTTTACCAGCCGCAGATTTCTGATAAGAAACCTTAACTGCATAAGCCTGAGGATGAGTTGCAGCTAGGGTTTGGGGTGATTTGCATGGAAGGATTGAAGAAACCATGGGCATCTCCTCCATTGGTTCCTTCTCTTTGTCTGTACTCTGCTGATCATGATGTTCCTGAAGAGGGAAGGCAGCCAGTAGAGCTTGATAGCTTAGGTCCAGCGGCACAATGGTGGACGAGGTTGCTTTTGCATTCCTTGGAGACGGTGGAGGACTGGATGATATTACATCGTAAGTGCTGAAGTTGTTGCGGATAGCCAGAAAATCTGCCTGAGAAGTGGGTGAGTACTTCAGTGAGAGCACTGAAAGAGGTATGGTGACATTGAATGCTTGGGCTAAGGTAAAAAAACTTTGAATGATTGCCTTTTCACGTTTCAGAGAAGTTGGTGTAGAGGGTGTATTATTTTCCTTGACAGTGCTCAGAAATTCATCTCCATAAAGCCTGATAGCGTCCCTTAGCAACCCCTTTCGTTGAGGAGTGAGTGCTTGCTTAGGAAGACGGGATTGATCTGATCCGTTGTCTCTGATGGCAGAAACGAATGTCATGATTTCAGGGTTGGCTTTATAAGGACAGTCCTGAACTTTATGGCCTATACGGATACAGAATGAGCAAATGATGGAAGGGAGAAACTCATATGCTAGATTAACCACAGTGACTTGGTTTGCTGCTTCAACGCGAACTGATGAAACCACATCATGGGTCAATGGTAAAACCACTCTAGCAGCAGGAGAGAATTGAGCTTCCATATCCATGCTGGATGGACACTCATCAATTTCTAACACCCTTCCAGCCTTTGAGAAGATAGACTCTAGGATATCTGGATCATGATACATCCAATGGAGGTTAAGAGCTTGAACCCACATAATACCAAATTTGAAGGGAATCAAATGGGCTGGGATGGAAGAATCCCAATCCCAGGGTTGGAGAAAACATATGTGCCCTTTATAGGTCCATGGCTGTGAAAACAAAAGCGCATGCATGTATTTTGCTTCTTCAAACTTAAGGATGAACCGATCTGGGGCTCCTTCAACCAAGCGCATGCCATCGACTTTAAGAGATTCTGGTTTCCAAATGTCCGTGTACATCGTCTGAAGATCATACATGGTTACTGTGGTTCCATCTGGAACCCAACCAATAAGAGTATAACGAACAGCTTGCTTGATATCTTCCATTTTCCCATCAGAAATGGAGACTGTTTCAATTGATCGGATGGGTAGTTCGACCTTCTTGGCAAAGTGATCATCAGAAGAAGAGATTTGGGAGACTGAAGAAGGATACAAGCTAGCGAAGTGATCACCATACACATACTGAGATACTAGGGTAGTGAGAACTCCTGAATTGAAGACTTTAGGTCTCATATAATTCAACTCTGAAGATGAAAATCCTGCACATATCCTCCTTATATAGACAATGAAAGACTGAAGATAGTTTATATAGACAATGAGAGACGGAAGATAGCATAAGGTTAAATCCCTTGTGCGTGTGTAGAGAGCCAAGAACCAGTAAACCGTCCGAGCTGAAAGAAAAGCCTGTGTGAAGACTACAAATGGCCATACCTGTTGCGAACACCGCATTTTCATGAATGGCTAGAATGATTACTGTTGAGAGTGAATGACTACTGTTGAGAGTGACAGATCACAACAAAGTGTCTCGTCATGCATGAAGTTGGATTGCCAAATGAGCCATGCTCTTGGGAGCTTAGATGGCAGGTATGGTGTTGCCTGCAACCCAGGCTGAAACGCTAGATGAGAAGAAGATGATGGTGTTGCCTGCAACCTGCAACCCAGACTGAAACCCTAGATGAGAAGAAGATGATGGTGTTGCCTGCAACCCAGGCTGGAAACCCTGGATGAGAAGAAGATGACCTCGCAGGATCCCCTCTCTCTCTCTCTCTCTCTCTCTCTTTCTTTCTCACACACTCACACTACACACACAAACATACACACTAGACCTCTCGTCTTTTTTCTTTTTCTTTTTTTTTGATTCAAAAGCTTAATATCACGGTTTTATGGGAAAACAAAAATAACAAAAAAACACTTTCTCTCCCTTTCCTCAAAATTTCAGTAGCTCTGGTCCCTATGGAGTAAACAGAATATTGTTGTGAGTATGTAACCTCTCTTGTATTGTTTCAGTACCTAACCACATTCATGATTGATGGTTTTATCGGAAAAACAGAAATAACAAAAGGAACCCTTTTACTTCTTTTGATGATTCTCTGTTTTTTTCCTCCAAAAGAGAAGAAGAAAGTTGAACAGAAATATTTGACTAATTAGAAAGGGAGTTTAAAATTTTAAGTTGGTGTCTATCTAAAATTTCCTTAATCCTTACCTAACAACCCATGTGACGCCAATTCAGATGCGCATGTGAAAAATCTCCACTGAGATTTTGATCTCGACCGTCCATTTTGGTGTGTTCATAAACCAAATCTCGACCGTTGGCTTCACGGTGCGCAGCACTGAAATGAAGCTTGTCAAAAATAGAAAGCTGGCCAGATGGCAATATATGATTGAATTTTCATACCCAATGGTCGAACCAGCATGGAACCAAAATGGGCAGCTTAACCATCTGGTTTATACTGGGTCAACATTCCAACCGGGTCAAGGAAACTTGTATATCAACCCTATTTGCATTTGTAGGTAAGGGGTTGGACATTAAACATTTGGCCAGACGAGTTATGTGCAACGCTAGAGTTGCTCCATTGTGAACAAACGTGCATTCCTCTATTATCCAAATCCATGCAGCAAGAACTTCAGGGTTACAGCACAAAATTCTGTTTGGATCAACCTTAATCGTCTCTTCTATCACCAATTACTTCATATGGAGAGTCAAGAAGCTCCTACCTTCAACATTTTAGCCATAGCATGAGAGCCAAAGCAGTAGCTAAGTAACACTAGTTGACCTACTTGGGTGGCCACAAGGATGGGGCACACATATAGCATTCCTCGATAAGGACTACAATCACTATTAAGAATAGCATTCTCATTATGGAGATGCCTGATAAGACTTGTGATTAAAGCAGCTTGAAAAGTTGAGGGTTCACCATTTGATTGTGTATGTACTGCAAATTACTTGTATGAGTCGCCGTACTACTGTGAAAACATTCCGATTACATGTACTACACAAGGAATGCAAGCAAAGGATTGAAAATAGAACAGGGGAATCATTTTTATTTCAAAAAGATGATTCAGTAATACAACTCTTCTAAACACAAATCTGATAGAAAAAAACGCCTTTCCTCCTCTAGTTAGTTCAGAAACAGATTTCCTACAAAGTAAAGAGAAAACACCCTCATGCTCCATATTTAGGGGCCTTCCATAGTTTAAAGGCTGCCTCATGCAAAAAGCGATCTGCTGGCATAGCAAGGTTTGCACCATTCTGTATAATGAGGCATAAAAAAGAGAGGAACAAGTTAGAATTTGAATTTCAGCAAAACAATATATCCAATTTTGAGATTGACCCACTTTTTTGGTGGTATGTAGCCAATGTACAACTCAGAATTCCAGTCATGCAGGAAACCAGAAAATGAAGGGGCCCAGAAGTGGTAAGCTATCATTCTAAAGGCCTCAAACGTGATTGAGTAGCACCACGCATTGGCAGTACTCAAATTTTTCCTCAACACGTTTCCTACAAGACCAACTAGCCTTGCTAGCAAAGCTGCTGTTTTATGACCAAGTTGTAATCCGGAACCTATCTTCTCCCAACAACCTATGAATTATACTCATTTGACCACCAAAAGGGTTTCTGGTAGGGTGGAGTGATTTCACCATCTTTTTTTTTTTTTTTGGAAGGGGGAGGACATAGTGAGGTCATTCAACTGAGAGATACTCCAAACCTTTCAAGCCAAATCCCAGATAACAACCTACAGGACTAGTTCCAGGACTAGTAAGAGAGGTACTAGATCAATGTAGAGCTTCACAGGAGGGGGGAATTATATGTGGAGACTGGGGTAAAAGCATCACTGCATGATCTGTATAGCTGATCTTAAAATTCATTTAATCTCCCTCTAATTCTATATTGTGACTCGGCCAGTTGGCCCTCTATTTACACTAACTCCACTTTAGAAAAGAGAATGCGACAGGAAACAGGTAGATGATATCTAAAAGTTTGCATAATTTCAAAGATGATAGATTCAATAGGCCGGTAAAACTTCACTTCATTATAAACAACTGTTAACAAATAGAAAAAACTATATCCACTGTACAAGAGTTCTGTGTTTAGCAGGTTCCAAGGAGGATCAAATCTATGCAGGTTCTTTTGGATGTGCTTTTGGCACAATGGTGGCAGCCTCCGATACAGAAACAGTAAGATCAAAAGAAGGTCTCAAGTTCAAACCTCCGTTCCTCCATATAACATCTTCCCCTCCTCCCCCCCCCCCCCCCCCAAAAAAAAAAAAAAACCCACGGCCTGGGCCCCCTGTTCCTTGCATCTGCTCCCCAAAAAAATTACTGCTTCAAATTTTGTGCTAGCCTTAGCTAAAAATATGTAGGTGATCATTTCCCCGGACACAAACAAAAATTTCTCCAACCAGCTAAGCATACTGAAGTTCCAGGTGGAGAAAAAAAGGGGTGGGAGGTCAACATACTAAATAAAATTGGACCAATTGCAGTAATGTCCTCTGCTTCCATGACAGCCTGGTAACTGAGTAATGAGTATGAAACCACAAACCTTCTAATCGCAAAATTATGAAAGCAATAGTCATGACTCAAGTAATATATGGTCATATTAGTTTGAATATTAATTTTAGATACTACCTCCTTAAATTCCTTGAATGAAAATGTCTCCACCATATCCTTCCGAGTTACAGCTTCCTGCCATTGCGCAATAAGCATTGGACAATGGTGCCTGCAGCATAAAAGTAAGATGATTTCTTGTATATTTTGCAACAACCATGAGAAACGGTCAGTTTTACTTTGCACTTACCTAATGTTATTTAGTAAATGTCCTCCTTTCATGGTGTACGTTTGATGAGGGATGAGTGACGAAAGATTGGAGGTTATCCCCTTTTGTGAGACCATCGATAAATTAGGATCCTCATTGTTAGACACAGCTCCATAGCTCACGATGATAGAAAAGTGAAGACGAGAGCCAACTTCTGATCCAGGTAGAGCTGCTTGAATAACCCCACCAACCAAATGATCGACCCACTCCAGCTGATTTTCCTTCTCACCACGCCCAACATGCAATAACACTAAATCAAATGAACATGTTTCTAGGACCCTTCCCTCTTCAAAACCCAACAACTTTAATATCTCTGAGACTAGAACATCCTGGGAGGATGAGTCAAGACCTTTAGTCAACTCATCAGACTGGATCACAGTTAAGCCAAGTTTTTCCCCAAAATGTTTAACATTTGCATTCATTGTCAAAAGGGCAGCTCGTAGTCCCATGAACCTGAAGTTTAATACAGAAAGAACTTGCTTTACAGTCCACATCAGCATCATATTTGCAGAGACCAAAGCTATTTTACCTCTCTGATATAGTTTGCAGTAGAGGTGCTTGCTGAGATTCAACAGTAGCAGTATGCTCCCTCTTCTAAAAAGTGAAGTACATCAGCCAACAGGTTCAGCTAAGTCCATGCTTTAGAACATCAATAAGTTCTATAACTTACATCACTGGTATAAGCATCATGGGAATCCAACAGCTGTGCCAATTCTCTAACCACTCTCTCATCTTCAGCTTCTGCATTACAAATTCAAGTGAATCTGAAAGTTTTAGACAAATCAACAATAGAACTGCAGTGATCTTGAATAGGAATCCTACAGTGATAGAATCCCCATAAAATACCACTAGATCGAGCACCAGTGATTTCAGATGCGGAGAACTGTCAGTCAGCTGTCAATACTAGTCAGAAGTGGTAAGAAAATAATTTCATTCCTGTACCATCCTGGAAACTAGATAATGCATGCTCTACTTTGCTCTTAAGCTCCACATTTTTATGTTGAAACCTGATATTGCTCACTTGGTGATACCTAGGTTTAGAGAGCATCAATAGCTATGTAAATAAGATATGACTTCATCTTCTAAGCCTCCTCCAAGTCTCCTATGTGTTTCCTAGTGATGATCGCTTCCTCCTGAGTTCAAACTAAGTACTCTAATCCTTTAGGCAAGCTCTATGGAGACATATTACCAGAGAGAGCATGAAGTCATAGTTATCAAGGTGTCACCTATGCGTCCAGGCGCTGTGGTGGTTCTCGGCGTCGAGGTGTCATCTTGTCACCTTTTTTTTGGTGTTGCCTTGATTTCCTTCCCCCCTTGGATGCCTTGTCGCCTAGACTCAGTGACATTTGTGCCTGAATCATCTGAGAGGAACAAAATATATGGATATTCGTAGTCGGAAGGCATGAAGAGAACCTAGAATAACAGCTTCCAAGATTGACACACTCCCAAACACAGCCTTTCATTCTATCATCTACAACTGAGGTGAAATTGTCAATCCACTTCACAACCAAATTACCACAAATATGTCTGACAAGTTCAGCCCCTGATGTCTTCTATGTTTCATCTGTCAACCAGGGTCTAATGAGATTATCAAATCACCAACATGAATATGGTTAGAAAGCCACCAATAAATCCGGAACCAAAGGGACAGGAACCAAAGGGACAGGAACCAAACCATATTAGAGAACACCCAATAAGATGAATAGGATCAGTTAGATTGGCTAGAAACTCTCTGGTCGGATAGCCTGTTTTACAGAATTGAGCAAAGTATGATTTGGATATAATGCTTAGATCCCAACATAAGTAGAATCCTACAGCAAATAGGAGAATCAAAACCTGCAGTATGAATGAAAGAATTTGACAGCTTTAAACAGAATCAGTTTAAGCATTTGTGATCCATGCTGCAACAAACTTGAAACCAGAACCTGTAAAAGAAATCATATTAAGCATATCAAACCAGAAAAGTGACATTTTGAGGAGATGTACTCGATACAGGAAACCTCAAATAAAATGATTAACAGAACCTGATCCCATATTCAGTGGGCAATCGGAGAGAGATATTAGCAAAATTTCATCAAAGAAGAATGCTGTGATTAAAGGTGAAATAAGGCACAAACTAGAAATTTTGAATTTTACCGCAAACTCTATATCGCAGGGATGAGGATTGAAAATTCTCACCAGGAAAGAAGAAAAGATAGGAGAAGTAATAGAAGATTCAGTTCTTGAATCCACCCAAACCAAAGATCTGGAAACATACCAAGCGGTGGAATCCACAGAAATCCAGTGAGTAAGACCACTTAAATTCAGAACTCAGAAGACACAACTGCAATTGACGAACCAAGTTGCATCAAGCCTCTTCTTCATTCATAAATCTAGTATGGCTTAGTTGTGTACATGCTTATATATCTACCATAATGTAGACTTGGAATCAACAAAGGAAACAGTAATAGCAAGCGTAACCCCCCACCCCCCAAACCAAAAAAAAAAATCAACCCAGCTGTGGAGGTGTCCTAACTGGAGTGGACTAAACAAAGGAAAAACGCTGAATAGGGAGTGGAGTTCTAGATACCTAGTCCAGCCTAACTAAAAACAACTAAAACTCGAAAAGAAAATAGCAAAACAAGCTTCAGGATTGGAGGTTTCACAGGAAACCAAGACAAGGCCGGGAACCAGGAAACTGGTTCCAAAACAGGAATTGGATGCTATTCAAGCCTTTCTTCTTCTTCTGTCTTCAGTTAGCATTTCCCAAATATTGCATCAGAGTCAGTTAAAATGGAGCACAGATCACTGTGATCTAAGCTTGACGCATCTTCTTCACTGCATATTCATACCATTCTACAGCAGTAATTGGTCAGATATCATTTGATGATAAAGCTGCATGGAGGCTTCTCACATTTTGTAAAGAGAACTAAGGCAATCATCCGCACCAAGATCATATTGACTTTGGGATAACCTCATTTTGGTAATGTACTTGCAAATGAACTAGGTAAAATCTAGGTAAAATGGTGCACAACAGGAAACATGCTATTAACCTCGTAAAAAGTGTCATGTACAAGTTGCATCCACACTATGACACTACACCTGAACAACAGTAAGAACTCCTAAGCACATATCAATGTGTAGCTTATCACCCAAAGTAGCACTAACCAACATATCAATGTGTAGCTTATCACCCAAAGTAGCACTAACCAACCATGATTTGAGCAAATGGGTTTGCTGAAATTGTGCAGTCAGTAATCAATATTTTCCTAAGCTAAAAACAATCTAGAGTTGCTGAAGACTCATAGTAGTCATCATAGGAATATGTTCTTCAGCCGAGGACCTATGGGATCATGTTTAAAGGTGAGCAGCTGACGATTTTGAGCACATCAACTGATCAATGTGACTTTAAAAATCCCTGAAGATAGTCAGTCAATGAAAAATCACAAGGGTCTTGATTTGGCAATTCAGATTGAACACCTTCCTTTTCAGCTGCTTCCTAGAATAATGAGTAGGGGTATAAGTAATAAGCCCTTCAACAAATAGTGAGTGAGCTAAATACCTCCCTTGAAATGAAGTCCATTGGCCCCATCTTGATTCATTGTAGATTGGAGAATAAATGCTGACTTAAAATTCCCTGAAATGGATCATTACAGCTGAAATCCCTTCCCCCCCCCCCCCCCCCCTGGGGGGGTGGGGGTGTGGAATACCACATTGCCAAGATTCTCAGGTTGCATGGTTTTGACATTGTTCTGAAGGCCCCCAACCCAGACAATCACAATAACAAAATCCAGTTTTCTTGATTGGATCAATGACCGTAATGGAACAAAACATCATTGTCATAGCATCTAGGTGACCAAAGGAGTTCGACAACCAACGTGCCTTCCTAGGTGACTAAGGCAACCAAGGCACTATGACAACTTTGGAACAAATTTATATCTTACAGAAGAGGGAAAGTTAGGAAAATTTGTACCAACCTGCATGAGGCAACCAAAGCACTATGACAACTTCAGAACTAACTTACAAAAAGGGGGAAAGTTAGGAAAATGTGTACCAACCTGCATGAGGGGAATGTGGAAGGGAGAGGAACCCACATACACCTTTAGCTGCAAGAGAATGGAGATTGGCATGTGAAGGAGAAATCAGATGTGCCAGCCCATCACCATACAGCACTAAACCTCGGCTTGGTTTGTCAGCCATTTCTTTTTCAAAGCAACCTATAATCTATAACAATGGGAAGATTTTAGCTGTGGTTGAAGGTAAAAAAAAAGTGGGAAACATGGACATCGAATTTGAAATATGAAGTCTAACAGTAATGCCAATATGTAATTAAAGTAAGAAGAATGCATGGGGACACAAATAACCTTAAGTATAAAAACCCACTGTACACTAATACACTGTTTTGTTTGCAAGAGAAAAAAGGGCAGGAATGATAGAAAGGTGGGACACACTGGTAGTGGGGGTTGGGAAACTCGAAAGGAAGGGAGGAGAAGCAAAGAAAAACATAGAATATGTGGACCCCACAAGCTTATTTAAGTTTTCCACAAAGTCCCACCCAAAATAGTGGGATTTTTTTAGCATGGGGTGGGAAAGGTTAAGTGACACATCAGCAGACAGGTTCTTTAATTTGAGGAAGCTTGTCCACTCATTTTCGCACCCCAATGAACCAAACAAAGGGAGCTTTTAGAATTTCATTGAAAAGAGTATACTTTTCCCACCCCATTTTATTCCAGCAAACAAATGGTCTATAAGGCTCTACATACCACATATTCAGATGTGCAGTTACAGAAAAAGAAATAAAGATATGTGATCCTAGATAATGCATGCCCTACACACCATGTTAAAGAAGAATCATTTGGAAAGCCTAAACGTAGGTGGTATTAACTGCTAGTGGATGGGTAAGGAACCCAAAGGATCAGAATTTATATAACAACAGAATTTAGAAAACTTTCAGTTTAAGTTTTGAACGTGCTCTTGAGCCCAAAACCCACCGTGCGCCAACTCCCACCCCCAATAAAAGTTACTTTAGCATATTTTCTTACATTTTTGCTATCCATGGAAGATACTATAATATGGTTGGTGACTCCTTTTATTATTCAACAATAGCTAAATATGCTTCCTTGTCATCAAAGCAAGGAAAAAGAATGAAAATTAATTTTGAATACATTTAATGGCCATAATTTGATTTTCCAAGAAATTTTTTTCATAGAGATATGAACTGAAAGTCGCTCATGCAGTTGATTTGCCATGGTGTTCCCAAAGCCCACACACCTAGGACGTTTCGTGTTCAAACCTCCCGCCTTATCTTGAACCCCTAAGGAAGGGGGGGGGGGGAAGAAGTGTCAGATATGTCTAACTGCCTATCTTGAAGTTTCCAGAACAGATATCTTATGTCTAAACTAAACAGTCAACTGTGAAGCTCAACGTTCCATGGTATTTCAGTGCAGAGTAGGCAGATTGAACTCAGTTGGTAGACCATGCAAGTTCATGCAAGATTATCATTTATCAGGGCTGACTAGATTCACTGACGATGATGACAAGCAATGAAGACAAAAATCAACTATTTATGGTGGTCAAGGCATTGAAGGGTTCAAGTTTCTCCAAAGAACCCTCCAAGGCTATAATGCATAATGGCTTCACGTAGTGGCAACAAGAAGAGGAATATTCATACAAGGGTGGGGACCATCTGTTTTGAAGAAGAAATCAGATAAGCTAGACTTGATGACTGACAATGAGTTGCCAGGGTTGAAGGTTATGGGGAACAAAATGATCCATCCATATCTTGTGGTTAACGCTCTTTGCAAGGTCATTAGGTTGGCGGATCTAGAGGAAGACTGGACTAAGTGAGACCATAGTTGTCACGGCGACAAGGCAATGCGAGGCGGTTTTAGCTAGTTGAGGTGATGAGTCGACGAGGCGCCCTCCAAGGTGCTTTTGAGGCAGTCGAGGCCTTTTAAGTGAAATTTTTACTTTTTAGTATACATCTCATACACTAATTCCATTAATTCTCAACTCTCTAAGTATCAAGTTTCCTGATTTTCCCATTGCAACTAAAGTTCCTGAAATTCTGATTCCTAAACTGAGTCATTCTTCTTCTGAATCTCGTTACTGTTTACTTCATAATCAATAATTTTGGTCATTCTTGATTTTATATTCTGAACTCTAAAATCACTGCATAAATCCAGATGTTCTGTCTTGATTTCTAATTTCCCAATCACCCAATTAGAAGAGCAAAAGCCCCCTAACTTGAGAAAAAGCCCATTCTGGCTCTTGAATTTATTCTTCCGCTAGAATTCCAGTATATCGTCAAGTATGGAAAACCAATCAATCAAGACAACTAACTGATCCAAGTCTAAACCAAAATACTGCAGGTTTTCTGTGGCTGTTTACAGGGACCTACTAGTAGCAATGGTGATCAATCCTAGTTAATTAATAAGAACGACAGGGTGATCAAAAGCACACAAGCCAATAACCAGCAAGTAAACGGTAAACCCAAACATCAGTTTTAATGCAATCATCTTGATAGGCTAAATGAATGTATACAAAGGAAAAAAATCCTACGATTTCATCAAAGATAGAAATAGGAAAAGAAGGCGAGTCGAGAAGTTACAAACTTTAGCTGTCTGATACAGTGCTGCCAACTCAAGAGCGACCGAAAGCGAGAAGTATACAAAGGAAAAAATTCTTGCTCTTACAGTCTTCAGCTGCTGCTGGAGGTTGCTGGCTTGCTGCTGCTGCAACTAAGGTGGTTTTTGTATGACGAAAAGAAAAAAAAAGCAGAAATAAGAGAGTCGCAGGTGTCGCTAGCAGTCGCAGTAAAAGCGGTTATCTTCTGCGGTGATGTCGCCGGTGTCACTGGTGGTCGTCGTCAATCGTCTGGAAGAGAGTTGCAGAGGGAGAGGCAAAGTGGAAGAAGAGAGACGTTAGGGATTAGGGATTTCGGGTTTTCACTCGACAAATTCTTGATTTTTCCCTTTCGTCTTTGTGTTTTTTTTTTTTGGGGGGGGGGGGGTTAATGAATTAATGTTACAAATGATCCCATGCATCCCATGTAACATTTATATAAGCATTCAACCATTAGATTGTTCCCAATTGGAATCTAATTTCCAATTTATTTTTTGGCCTTTGATTTGGAATAAAAAATAATGGTTTTTTAAAATCCCATAAGGCGGTCGCCTCAGGGTCCGAGGCGATGCGGAGGCGACGCCTCAGAGCCCGAGGCGACCGCCTTATGGGCTCCAACTAGGCAAGTATCACCTCAGACCCTCTAATGCCGCCAGCAAAGAAAAAAATTCGAGGGAAACTCAAGTTTCAACTAGGTGAGAATGGGAAACCTAGGTGGGAAATTAGGATATTTCGAGGAAACTTAGGACCTTTTTTGTGCAAGTTTCGATAGGTTTTAGGGAGTATTTTAGGGTAGGACTTTGCATTTAAGCTAATTAGAGTATAAAGAACACATTGGTTGTATTTTGCTAAAAAAATCCATGTAGATATGTCATTTAATGTACATAACATCAATGTAAAGTTGTCCTAGAAGTACACTATAAACTTAACTACTTAAGTACATAACATTCAATATATAATTTCTAACTTCAAAACATCAAATACAAAGAAATTGACAATAAAAAGGAAAGTACAACTCAGTGCCAAAAGGAGTGTCTCGGTGGATCCATCTTGAGAGTTGAGTAGTACTATGATGTAACATCCTCTCCTCCAACCAATGAACATAGACATCCCATGACATTTTATGCCTATGGTTGTCAAGGTAATCAACAATTGTAACTTTATAAGTTTGGTCACCAACATGCCTAAGATAACCAATCAGATGGAATACGCAATTTGGTAGGGAAGTCTTGATGGAGGGGATATTTGGGGAAACATGAAAGAAACAAAAAAATTGATAATATGGGAGAGCTATGAAACTTGCAAGAAAAAGTCCCAGGTTTCCACAAAATTTCCCAAGTTTCCACGAAATTTGGGATTTTTTTTTATCAGCTGGGTCTAGCTGAGTTGAACCAAGTTTTGAGGTTTCAACAAGTTTCGATCAAAACTTGGGATTTTTTTTGTCCCCTAGTTTTTCGTTTCGAGGTTCCCAAAATAGGAAATTTCGGTGGAAATTTGGCAAGTTTCGACGGAATTTTGTTCTATGGCCGCCAGGACACCAAGTAGAAGTCCTGGTCGCTAACAAGTGGGTTGTTTTTTAAGAAACAATTGTATGGTTTTAGGGGCGGGCTTTGGTGTAGCGGTTGGTGGACCACAGTTGTAGCCCCAAGGTCAAAACATCAAAACAACCTCCGAGCAAAAATTGTTGAGGTAAGACCGCGTAGGAAAACTGCCCTTCTACCCCCGGACTCTGCTTGTGCTAAAGCCTTTGGCATCGGGTTCGCCCTTTAGTTGTCAAAAATAGTAAATTTTGACATGAGTTAGATGAATTCAACAGAACTCGTATGGCATTGCCTAATCCAAATAAAAAATGAGGAAAAGACACTTCAGTACCTCTTTCATTTAAGTAACATTATGGACACTTGAACTCAATGAAGGAATGGCTACTTCATTGATGAATGGGACACAATGGCAGAGAAGTGGCAATGGGATGTCAAAAGGGGTAATTATTTGAGTTATATTTATTGTTAGGGAAGAGGTAGGTTGGTTGAGGGACAAAAAAGATTCCAAAACAAAAAAAAATTAGGTGGTCGCTCTATGTTGAATTGTTGCAAAATAACATGTTATTGCAATAAGAAGGTCCATATAAACAGAAATTCTCCGAAGTGTGAGCAAAAAAAAAGAGCAACAAGAAATCGTCTAATGCTGCTACCTTGAACATGTCTTGAATTAAGGGAGATGTGTAATTCACTACTTTAACAGGTATAAAAGCATAAACTTGAACAACGTAATAGTAGGAACCAAGCCTCAAAACAAGCCCAGGGTAATATTGGGAATCAACTACTGAGAGAGATATCCTTGTCCAATGATGTGGAGAGTTTTTATTGGTTTCATGGATCTACCCATAGGCCATGAAGGAAGAAAAGGAGTTCATATAAAATCCACCACACAAGAAAAAGTTACCATGAGTTATTGTTCACGTGAACAGTGCCACAGGCCTGCTGGCTCATATTGACAGCTGGTCTGAAGATTAGATAGTGCCAATATCATATCTCTAACTATTTCATTAGTCTCTACTTTATTAGTCATTTGTTTCTAAATTAGGGTTTCAATCTTTTAGCTACATTTCTAGTTCTGTTTCATAGCAAAGCTCAATTGAATATACCTCAAGTCTCAGCTCGTCTAGAGACTCTGTACAAACTTTTACTGTTGCTATTGGGTTCAACCCATGACTCTATATAATGTAATGCCCTTAAAGGCCTCCATAAGATTTGATCAGTTTTAGTTCTTCCTTAATAATCGTGATCTGCTGAAGACCATTCAAAAGACTAAATCAGCCAGTGGAATTGATGTTTGATTGTTACATGCCTGATAATACCAGTACATCAATCCTAGAGTAGAGTAGGTTCTTAGCTGAACTGAACACCGCATAAAGGAATGCCTATTTATTGTTGCTTCAAGAAAAACCCTAGGTAAAGGGACTGTAAGAGAGATGGATGTAGGTGTTAGTATCAAACCAGGTTAAGTTCCTCATGATTGTGTGTATGCTTTGCACACAAAGCAGCAGATTTTTTATGCTTTTATAATAGAATATCATATAATTCAACAATTTCAAGGTGCAAAAAATTCAATAGTTTGATCCTCTAAAGGAAGGACATGTCAGTAGGTCTAAAGCACATTTCAAGTAGAGATCCATAAACAAACTTGACAAAAGTCTTACATGAGACACTTCTGATTTCTCCAGGATGCAGCAAAAGCTATTAAATAGATACCAAAGAAAAATAATTGAATACAAGGACAACGTATTATCAAATAAAATTCTACTAATATAACATAAAATTGAAGTTTATTTGGAAAATTAATGGGTTGTCTGAAGAGAAAAAGGGGGAGAAATTTTCCAATTATCTAAAACTAGATTAAAGGATGCTTTTTTTAAACCTGGCACAATAAAATACATATGGCAATGATGCATACCTGTTTAATGTGTGTATTACGGTTGCTCTAATACCAAATGATTGTATTAAATTTGACTGATTGCTAATCTCCTTACAAGTCCTGTAACTATATGAATGAAATGCAAGACTACAATAATTGTGCAAGTTCTAGCTCCATTGAACAGGAATAGATGTTGAATATTGGGAACATTTGAGTGGGTATTATTCCATTGGCTGCACAGGTGGCACAGGAAAATTTCTAGAAAGGCCTTATCTTTCTTCCATTTACTAATATCAGAAACATAATAATGCAACATAATAAGTTTCACTACAAGGCTTGAGTTTCACATTTACTTTACTATGAAACCTACAACCGTGACAACCTAAAAAATATTCCATTAATTCTGATATTTATTTGACTGACCTTCAGTTAACGGCCCTACTTCTCACAATCCCACGACCAGGAAACGCCCGAGACGGAAAAGATGGAGAAGAAATGAAACGCCGCAATCGAGACGGAGTAGATGGACTAGATCACCGGAGACGGGGAAGATGACGAAGGGGGATCGCCTTCGCAAGGACGGGAGCAAGGTTTGGAAGCTTTTTTTTTGTACAAATGGGGCTCGGCGACGGAAGAGGCAACCTGCAACTGAACTTGCGTTGGAGCTCAAGAAGCCCAACAATCGAGCTCGGCGACGAGGACTTGCCAGAAAGAGAACCCTAGCACCTGGGCGACGGAAGAGGACTCGCGAGAAAGATAACCACCTGGATTTCACGATAATGGGTGATTGTATATGTGGGTTTGATTTGGGTGAGTCCGTTTGTAAACCACCTCTCCAAGCGATTTCGATTTTTAGTATAAAACGTGGATTTCATGTGATTCATGGGATCACCTGAATTCCGACTCAACATGTGAACCAAAGCCAAACGTTCTTTTGTTTCTAATATTATGATTCCTTAGAATCTGATTCTTGAAAAACGCAGAACCAAACGCCACTTTTTTTTTTTTTTTGGTAGACCAAACGCCACTTTAGTTAACAGAAAACGAGGAAGGAGCCCAACCTGAATTATTTTCACATCGCTTTCCGGTATTTTTCAGTTTTTTTATTTACAAAAATTTAGAAAGTTCGAAAAATTGTTATGTGTCAACACGGGTGACTATCGCGATAAGCCAATAAACACACTGGAAAGCATTATTTTGGCTTAAAACATCACCTAAACTAATGTTCCGAATTGACATATGTCCAATTGTATGCGAACAAAATTGAAAGTCTGAAAAACTCACGGATTGATATGATATCCTACTTGATCGACACAAATAATATAATAGTCTACAATAACGAAACAAGATGTTCACATAAACATTGAGATCGGAACATAATAGAGTTAAAATACAAGCAACAGGAGAAAGAAGCGACATTGGTGATATATCAACGATATATAATTAACTTATTGTCAACCTAGTGTCAGAAGGAAGTGTCATGTCGCCCCACTCCGACATGGCCATATCCTTACCCTTCAAACCATGAGTTAAAGTATTAGAATAAATCGATTTTTCTTTCTTAAACAAGCATTTGTATCATAGTGGAGGAACCCATCGTATCATATTCTTTCCTTGCTTAAGAAAAAAGCAAACCATGAAAGGTTCGGAATCGGTTTACCCAAAAAGAGAAAAGGTTAGGAATCGGATTCGATTTTTCTCAATGGAGTATTTAAAAAATATGTAAAAACTATCCATAGAATATAGGAGAGGTGTGCCTAAGTTAATCCCGAGACAATATATAAACTTCGGAACCCAAAAAAATATATATAGGACCTTGGGCATGGTCGACTAATGATGTACAATTTTTTTTTTTTTTTATAATAAAGAGAAAAATATATTACTTAATAGTGCATAACATCAATGCTGCTTTTTGGATGCTTCTATGATACTACTACTGCAACTACTTGCAACATTCAATGCTAGAGAATTAAAGTAATGTAAGAGCGTTGGGGATTTAAAGTTACAAAAAGACACTCCGTGATCGTTAGTTAAAATGTTTAATAAAGGTTGGTATCATAATCAAAGTCCACAGTGTTGTATGAGGTTTGGCCAACCCTTCCAACGCGTCCTTTTGGTTGCACCAAATCTTTTGACAAAGTGGAGCCCGACCCGAGCAACGCCCCCCGCCGCGCCGCACAATACTGTTGGCAAATCCCCCCCCTGCGCCGGTCCCGCCTGCGCTTGCGGTTTCTTTGGGGTAGCTGGTGGGTTTTGGTTGGGGATTGTGCCCCCGGGCTCGGGGGTTGTCGTTGTTTGTTTTGGTCGGTCGTTTTCGGCTGTTTTTCCTTTTGTCTTCCTTTGGGCCTGGCTGCCCGGTTTTTCTTGGGGCCTTCTCTTTCCCTTCTTCCTTCTGTTTTCCTTTTTTGTCCGCTCTTTGTTTTTTTCGTGCCTCGTTTTTGCCTTTCGGCCCCTTTTCCTCTCCCTCCTCCCCCTCTCTCCCTCTTTTGCTTCTTCCTTTTTCCTTGTCTTCGCTTGTTGTCTCCTTCTTTTGGGTTTCTTGTTTGTGCGTCCGGTTTCCCTTTGGGTTCGGTTTTTCTCTGGGTCTTTGTTCTCCTTTTTTTCTCTTTCTTTCTGTGTCTTGTTCTTGGTGGGTGTTTGTTTGCCCGTGGCGGTCCCCTCCGGTCGTGGGTTGTGGTGGGCGTGGCCATGCGAGGACAATCTTGATGACACTCTTGCTCCCACTCCGAGTCAGACTCGGAGAGATGATGATGACAATGGTCTTGGTGGTGGTGGAGTACATGAACGATTACATGTTCCATTATCAGAGACATAGCATCCCCTAAAGAGATACACTAGAGAGACTTATTACACACATGCCACCCAAGATAATGATCATGGTGGTGAGCTTCATCGTGATCGTACTACGAGCTATACTCAACTAGGGAGGGGTTGAACCATGGGGAGGAACAGTAGCATATGCATGGCTATGGTTATAGTGACAATACTGCTCATACAACCATTTCGATTCGACAGACAACTTGTCGGTAGCGATGAGATCCATAGGCTCCACATTTGCTTATGGCTATGGGGCTTATGGTTATAGTGTCCATCCCACTCATGGACATAATGATACATATCTGTCTTTTAGGAGCTCACACTACCATGGGTACGATGATAGATCATCCATGAGCTTGGATGACTATAGAGGCACCACATGAACCACATCTACTTGTGGGAGTTATGATGGTTGAAGTAATCATCATCAGAGTGTCCTAACTATCCCTCCAATGGCTCGAGGACAACTGGTATATTGGAGGCGGTATTCCAATATTGTATAAGACCAAACCTACCATTATATGAACCAATACTAGCACCAATACCACCACACCCAACAGGGTCTCTTGACTCTCTCCATATCTCTATTCTCATTACCCTCATGATGGGAATAGTTTTGCATCAATAGATGGCACCAATTGTAGAGCTCTAGTTTCTTTGTACTTCAATAGCCATCAACATGAAATGTCATGGAGTAACTTCAAAAATATTATGGAGGTGAAGCTCACAACTGTAGTCTTCAGGCCTTCTAGCATGAGACATGAGTCACAACAAATGGATCTACCGAGACATATTACTTGGTATTGACATGATACAAGTGGTACCACTACTAGTACAAATATATTATGCTTAGTTGTATTTTTATATTAATATTGTATAATGATATTTATTGTCCTTGTGCATATTTATTTTGGTTTAGTTATTTAAAATAATGTTCTAGAATTCCAGTTTTGCCCATATACAGTCGGGTATGTGCTGATAAAAAACACCAATTTAAGTGAGGTTTTAGGCAAAATCAACAATTCCAGTGTGTTTATTGGCATCAAATTAGGATAGACATCAAATTTGAACCCAAAATGACTTAAAACACCCCCGAAATGGGAGGGTCAAAATTTGACCAAATTTTGCCTATATTTCCTTCGAAATTTCAGCAAATTTCACTAGTTCTCCTGCCGAAATTTCGCACATTGCCTCAATTACATTGTCTAACGATAGATACAGGATTTTGCCCATACCACAAGAACATTTATAGTTTGATATAATAAAAAAAAAAAAAATTATAAGATTTATCCTGTCTTAACGAAGTAGGATTCAGTGGGGAAGCCAAATATATTGCTGCCACAAATGATTTGAGGTTGCTTCTGCAAATCATTACCATCGTAGAGGGAAAACAAGAAGGATGAAGGGTTATGACATGGAAAAAGGGAGCAACTTTCTCCCTTTTCCTAGATTTGGGACCATAAGTTTCTAATGTCATCACTGTAACCAGTGTTGCTGAAGCAGGATGGAAGGTGCAATCGTATCTTCAAAAACAGAGGAAGCAAAAGGAAAGGCAAAATATTTAACACCAAACTTTCAACAAACTCTGTCATACAACTGAAATTTTGATACCTACAATGGTTTACACCAAAAAGAGACTTAAAAAGACTTGGTGAATTATCATAAAATTGTCATTTGATGCATATGGTGTCGTGATTTTTAAGCATTCAACAGCATTCAAATGGCTTTACCAATTAGATAATACAGTAATCTTCTCCTTAAAAAACAAAAAAACAAAAAATGAATCCCTGATGCAAATAAGCTTATAAGTTCCTAAATAATATTCCACCAGATCCCTTCTACGAATTTATGAAGCAAAAAGAATCCACCTTATCAAGCCCAAAATAGCAGCATCTCATAAGTATTCATTTCTTTTTCTCATGGTAAGATCATGCAATTAAGTTACATGATTTCAACCTACTCGGTTCTCAGTACATATCTGAACCATCACTAAAATAAGATACTTAACTATACCCTTCCCAAAATTTAATTAATCTATACACTATCATGAAGTACATTTCCCATCATGTCCTCTGCAAAAATGGCCATACATGGCTGAATGACTAGTCAGGGCTTCATCTCTGACATATTTTGGCTCTTCATATACCTGTCAGCTTACTCCTGTAGCATACACGTTATCTCTATGTTTTCCTACCTTCTCCAACCTTCTGATATGTGGTACATGAAGATCCAATAGCCGGATTCATACTTACAGAACATAAATGTAGATAGTTACACTTCCATTGCACAAACGTGCACATGCCACACAAACAGAACCATGGCTAATCACTACAATGCGCTTTTAGCCTTTCCATGAAATGTAATGTCTCTGTATAGGCTGGATCTGTACGACTAACTGGCTTGCAGGAACTTATATGATCACTTGAGTCTAATACCTGCTCCAAAATCAAGAGAAAAACAAAAGCATTAGCTGGTATAAAGTCACAGTGATAAATATTTTAGACCAAGGAAAAGAAACCAATTTATGGACAAGTTGGAGCATAAATCTAGGCACCATCCCCAGCTGCTTTGTAATGCAAAAGATAACTGACAATGTGACAATTTGTTCGTACAACTTTGTATCCATTTTCCCCTCATATGGTCAAACTCATCTTTGCGCAATTCCCTTGTGCCATCAAAGGAGTCGAATTGCTAAATGACGACTGCTTGCTCTCCCCAAAACAATAGTCATTTGCCTAATTTGGCAGAACATATTAGTATAATTTTTGTGGCCTTTCAGCACCTGCTCAACCTTATGGCCTACTGAAACTCCCCCCACCACCCACCCTCCAAAAAAAAAAAGGAAAACCCTTTTGGCCCGTCCTGCATTTCAAATTTTCCCTCATATTTTCCAAAGCCCACATATTTTCATTTCTCGACACTTGTAAGATTATATCGGACTCAAAACTTGGCACACAAGTACAGGAGGGTGGAGCATTTAGGCCCCACAATACCTAGCTGAACCATCTCCCGCACAGCTATTACATTATTCTTGTTAAAAGAAAGACCTACTCAGATCTAGATGATGAAAGCCCTACGTCTACAACAAAAATCTGACACAAAAACGATTCTCCTGATCCTCCACTCTCCAAAATAATGAAGAAATTACAATATCAGTAATGGATTTCTTCCAGAAACACTCTCCATCTTGGAGCACATCTTGCACCAACATAGAAAGGCAAACCCGGTGGCAAAGGTTTCGGCACAGGTAGAGCTGGTGGAGGCAATTTCCTAGGCAGTCTTACCCCAAGAATTTTTGCTAAGAGACTATTTTGATGCCTTGACCTCAAGGCTACCACTGTGGTCCACCAACCATTGCACCGAGGCCTGCCCCTTCTCTTGCACCAACATACTCATCATTGTTTTCTCTTAAAAACCCAAGCCTCAATAGCCAGTGTGGAGCTTCTTGGTCTTCTCCCTTATAGAATCAGCATGTTCCTATGACATTTCTCCATAGTCACAGCTATGCCAGGGAAATAAGTACCTTCTGAAAGTTCAAACCTGAGTTACCAAATATTGTAAATTTTATGCATCAAAAAGGCCACAAGCATGCAGCTTCATGATAGGATTTGGGGATCTGAACTCTAAACCCTAATTTTTTTCTGTCATAAAAAACCAAGAAAAACAAACCCATATCACCTGCTGTGTTCATTTGTTTTTCCTCCAAAACCACTAGGAATCAACTGCATAATTATGCCCACCCGATAATTTCCCACCGAAAGAAGATTGTAATTGTGTTATGAGGAATAAAGAACTTAAGGCAAACTCATGAGGAATTCCCCCTTACTTTATGCACTGTAGAGAGTGGGCCATTCATTTTCCAAACTTCCACCCTGATAACTTTTTTAATATGGTACATGAGTCATCCTTCCAAAATTAGCACACAGTTAGCACATGCAGTTTTCTTAGTTCTTAAATGTACAGGACAAATTATCATCTAATAATCACATAATAATTTTCAGTCCAGTCTGACTATAAAACATGTCAGTACAGTTTTTCAACTTCAGTTTGAAAAGTCAATTCTGCTTGAAAAATAAAGATATGAATGGACGCTATACATGGTGGTCCATATAGTTGAGATTCCCATCAAATTTGACCACTTGGCCTTTTCAGGGAATTCTCCATCTAGGTAAATGACAGATCACTCACATGGGAGTGACCACCAAACCGGTTGGTCCAGCCCGGGCCGTCCTTCTAAATATCACCATCAAACATCACCCAACTGCGAGCTCTCCCCCCCCGCACACACACAGAGAGAGAGAGAGAGAGAGAGAGAGAGAGAGAGAGAGAGAGAGAGAAGAAGAAGAAGAAGAAGAAGAAGAAGAATAGAGGGGTGGGGTGGAGGAAGAAACTTACAACAAGTTCACCAAACCCAGGATATGCAGATTCAATAGGTACAATTTCCATTCGGAATGCCCATCCCCCATAGCCTTCAACAATTGGAGTCACCTTGGTCTGCGAAATAGCTCTAATCAGCCTACTTAATTGTTTCACCGGTTAAGGGAATAAAAAATAAATAAAAAAAGGAAGAAAGAAAGAGAGGATCCTCCCTAATTGCTGTAAAAATGATTTTGAAATGCAATGGATATACCTATAAGTACAATTGTCCATACCTCACTAAAACTGAGAACCTCAAGAAATCCTTTATTATGAAGGTGACGAATGAAATCATTAAATTCTATCAGTCTTGGAGATCCACTCCGTAACTCCCCTATCTACAAATATGGGTAAGAAATAATTATAATTCAAAGCATCATACAAGAACTATAAACAAGAATGCAATGGTCAGCTCAAGTTATTATGAAGAAAGACTAACGGTAGGAGCAGGACGAAGTACAAGGCCCATCCTCCAAGGCATGTCTGCAAGCTTACTGCCAAAATGCGGACAGCTATAGAAAACCTGAGGAAAAGCAATAATATTTTTCATGAATTGCTCTGTATATAAATCTGTCGAGCTCTGCCTTGAAAAATAACTTGCATAGTTCATGAAGAAAGCATACAATTCCGATGGTATTGTTTATAAACTGATTCAAGTTATCTTCTCTTGCTTGGTACAGCATCTGCTTAGCCACCAGACCTCCCATGCTACAAATAAAAACACATGGTTAGTATTAGTGAATATGTACTCTGGATACAAAGGTTACTGTAAAATTAAAATCCAGAACCCATCATACTTAAAGTTGATAATATTACTGAAAGGGAAAAAGAATGTTTTCAGATGCTTCAGACAAGATTTATGAGAGGCAATGCACAATAACATGATAACAATAAATTCTACTCGTCATCTCCATTATAGTGGTTCTACGTGAACATCATCGTGTTTGTCAGGGCCATTTATATAAGTCTTGTGCCTGCATCTAGACTGGAAGAACCTATAAACAGGAGAACAGTGGCATGAGAAGCATCAAATCTAGGTTCTCAATCCTGCTTCCGAGGAGAATCTGTTTCCAAGTCTGGAACCTCAACCAACAGGTTGCAATAGCAAACCTAACTATCAATGTTTGAGTTGTAAAGGCATACAATACTACACCCAGTGCCCAAGGCACCAGAAGGGGCAAATATATGCAGCCTGACTCCTTGCTTTGCAAGAGAAGCTGTTTGGGATGAAGGTGGGTACAGCAGCTTGGTTCCAAAATAAATCAAGCAAAGTTCAGCCTTCATCTGCAGGATTCTAAAAAAGATCCTTTGATACACATGTCTCTTTGAGGGGCTCAGCAATGAACTGGTGCTCTTATTCCCAAAAAGAACTAATAAAATCCGGATGATACTGGACACTTAGTCACTGTATGGACTTGAATAACCAAAAAAGGGAAATGGGAATCAAAACTGCAGCAGCAGTGGACTACATTCCTCTTTGGATTCTGAGTAGAGAAAAGAAATCAGAACAGAAAAAAACCAGTAGAGAAAAGAAATTACTTCATAAGAACCACCATAGTGATAGGATTGGTCATTGAATGTTCACGGATTATTTCCTTCCAAAGTTTCCACAAAATGACATGAAAGCAATCAAATGGAAAGGTAAGGAAGTACACTTAAATGATGCAAAACATTTGACTGGATGAGCATGTCAAGTTCATCCAACTCGAGAACTTTGTTATTCCCTAAAAGATTTCACTTCTCATTCCTCAAAGAGACCATCTGAAACAAGCTTTACCCAGGAGAAGTACTTGACTCCAAAAATGGCCCTCCCAGAACAGCCAATCTCCTGCATCCCTCTCGCTTCAACAGCAATAAAAACTCAAACACATAATTTCTAGAATCATTTCATTTTGATGTTTCAGTTAGACCAAGATGAGAAATGTTGAAATTTCACCAAAACTGTGCATTTTTCAATGAGTTTGGCTTGGCATTCAGGGAGATGACCAAATTTTAACAGAATGATGCATTTATTTAGACTGAAGCAAGTAGACCACCAAAAGAAAACTAACAAAAATTGGGTTGAAACATTGCCAGTCTCATATATTCTAGAGAGTTTTGTTTCAATGCCTCTGAAACCACTGAAATATTCAAAAGAATTTGTTGAGAGTATGAGTTATGCATTCACAAGCATAGATTTTGGGAATCAAATTAAACCAACTACTGGCATTCTCCTTCCGATAAAGAGAAACTATTTTGGGCCCCCTCACCAGATTTTAACAAGTTGATCCTCAGGTAATGATCCAAATTATCTACCAAACATGAGCTAGTTTCTTGTGACCTTCACTTGCAAGGACCCTTATTAACTTTTAGTTCATGTAAACAATTCCAGCTTCTTCTTGCAAATTACTGTTCCCACATTTTTCATTATCTATCATGCTAACAACATACTCATACTGTGGAAAACACATGGTAATAGAAAAATATAAAATAAAAAAGATAAGGGATAATTACTATTGGCCCCTTGTACTTTGTTTTTATTACTATTGTATCCCTTGTACTTTTCAAAATTACTAATCCAACCTTCAACTTTGTCTATAATTACTATTGCCCCCCTACCGTTAAGTTCCGTTAGTTAACTGATGATGTGGCATCTTTATATTTTCTCAAAAACCCCAAAATAGCCTTATCATATCGCTTTATTTATTTACTTTTTGTCAAGTTAAGCAGCCTTAATTCACATTGTGGGAAAAAAAACTATAATCCATTTTATCTTTAATAAAACAAAAAAACAAAAAATACAAATCAAGAAAGAATGATTGAATAAAACCCAAATGGGAACTGTAGAGGAAGGGAAATGAATTCAACTCAAATTTACAATATTCACCAAAAAAAATCAAAATAAATGAAGTTTAGTGAAGGTGGGAAACCAAATCGGATTTGAAGTCCATTTAGGGGCATTATGGGGCCATGAGGCACACCATGTGTGTATGGGCATGGATGCACTGGGGGTGTTGATGTATACAGTTATGTCACCCTTACTAACAGTTCAACTTTCTAGTGTAAGGGGTAGAACGCACAGTGATACCAGTGATACAATTACTGTTATGTTGCTTAGTGCCTTCCACAACTCTGAGTTCAGAAATTTTGCAACTTCTAACTGTATTAGATCATATTATGGATGGGTTCATGCTCTTCTATTTAATGACGGAGGCAAAAGCGGTATCTTTTCGGAGGTTGGAGTGGGAGGACTAGCAAGGGGAAATTGGGGGCAAAAAGGTAGAGCCTTCAACCTGTATATCAGATGATTCATAGTAGAAATTTGAACCTAAACCTCTTTCAACAAATGGATTCCCACAAATAACACCCAACTGAGGAGGGATCCAAAGAAAAACTGTTGAAGTATATACATTTGGGCTATTTACTGTTCACTGACACTATTCACGTGAACAGTAAAAAATCTGTTTTTACTGTTCACGGTACTGTTCACGTGAACAGTATATGCTAGTGATGCTACCGTACTTTCTATTTCTGATGTAGGAGTCTTGCTACATAAGTTTGGGAATTTTTAGAAAGCATAGTTTCTATTTTGGTGTTAGTTTCTATTTTCAGAACTTTCTATTTTAGGAGCTAGGAAGTTACTAAAGTTGTAATTTTTTGTTTCCTTTTTCTAGAAGGACAATTAGTTGTCTCTCAATTTGTATTAGATTCATTAGAAGCTATAAATAAAAGGGCTCTGTGATTCTAGACTTTTAAGCAAGAATCACAAGCCTCTTCTACTAGTTCTTCACCTCTCTTTTCTTTGTTCAAGTTCAGTTGTTGTTTTGACTATTTAATGTTTGTTTTCTAACATGGCATCATAGCAAGTTTAATCAACCTAGGAACTGTTTTCTCTCTCTTGGCTGCCCAGTTTTTTTTTCTTCTTTTTTCTTCCTTTTTCTTATCCAGGGTAACCCGAACCTTTGCTGCAGTAATTGTGAATGACTATCCTTCTTCTTTTACTTTTGAAGCATCGAGTAACAAAAAGGCCCCAAGCTTTCTGGGGATATGTCTACCTATTTGATTCAACTGAGGCTGCTACTACCTTGTTTTTTTGTGCAAATTTGAAGTTCAATCTACACTATACTGATGTCTTGGGATTCCTCTTGATTCTTGCGAAGATATGCCCATAATTCGGATTGCAAGACCTAAGTATTGTCTTCCATTGTTTGTGCTATAAGTTTAGTTGCAAGTCGTATACTAGTACCCCTGTTTCATTGAATTTCTCTCTTCTGAAAATTTCTGCTGCTACCTTCTTGCTTTACTACTTCTTCCGTTGTTTATTTCAGAATCAAGTTTAACCTTCTTTTTATCTAATACTTCTACAAAGACCTAGACGGATTATTTTTCCTTCATATCGAGATCTGTTAGAGTTTCAAATCTAGCAGAAGTTTGCTGCTATGGTCCGAGATCTGATATTATTTGCTACTGCAGCAATAACAACTGTTATTGCACTTCTTCCAAGTGGATTGCTGCAACGACTACTGCAATTTTGAGATTCCAAGCTGGTTCAATATATTTTTTTTCCTGATCTAATTTGCTCCTGCCTAAGGGTTAGCAGTTGTCCATAATTTTTTTCCCCCTTGGTGCATAAGACTTTGTCCTGTGAGACGATTTTCTGCTGCTTGATCAACTTTATTGGTGAATAATACATTGCTTTGTGGCTGCTACTTTTCCTTCTTGGGTTTCTTTTGTGTTCATACTTTAAGATGCTTGTCACTGGTCATCATTAAATTGTCCACGTGTAATGCTACACGTGAGTGGGAGAATGGTACCTTATTCTATATCTACTCAAGATGTGCTGATGGATATTATTTGTGAAGATCTTTGTCCTCAACTTATGACATTCTACAACGATATCGTTACATGTCTTTACCTATATTGTCCTTTACCTAACTACTTGGTCCATAGTAACCCATACAACCTTACCTACTTGGTCCGCAGTAACCCACACTGTCTTTTACCTTACCTACTTGGTCTGCAGTGACCCATACTGTCTTTTACCTTATCTACTTGGTCCACAGTAACCTATACTGTCTTTTACCTACCTACTTGGTCCACAATAATCAATATTGCCTTTTACCTATCTATACTTTGCCTATTACTTGCCTTCTTGTGAAGCATTTATATGGACATTGGATATTTCTCCCACTACCAGCATTATATGGATAGTATCTTTGATCCTGTTATTCTTATGGACTTTGTTCGTCTTCAACATCGTCGATTGTTCTCATTATTGGATGGTTCTGTTGACATGAAGAATTAAACTTTTTTTTTAATTTGGTGTTGATTATCTCCTGGGTGAAGTTTTCTCAGTGTTTATTGACGTCTGCCATTGCTACACGATTCAAGAATGATGCTACTTTTCAAGTTTATTCTTATTGTGCAAGCTGAAGTTTTCTTTGTGTACACTCCAGCTTGAGGGGGAGTGTTGAAGTATATACACTTGGGCTATTTACTGTTCACGACACTATTCACGTGAACAGTAAAAAAAATCTGTTTTTACTGTTCACGGTACTGTTCACGTGAACAGTATATGCTAGTGATGCTACCGTACTTTCTATTTCTGATGTAGGAGTCTTGCTACATAAGTTTGGGAGTTTTTAGAAAGCATAGTTTCTATTTTGGTGTTAGTTTATATTTTTAGAACTTTCTATTTTAGGAGCTAGGAAGTTACTAAAGCTGTAATTTTTTGTTTCCTTTTTCTAGAGGACAATTAGTTGTCTCTCAATTTGTATTAGATTCATTAGAAGCTATAAATAAAAGGGCTCTGTGATTCTAGACTTTTAAGCAAGAATCACAAGCCTCTTCTACTAGTTCTTCATCTGTCTTCTCTTCTTCTTCTTCTCTCTTTTCTTTGTTCAAGTTCAGCTGCTGTTTTGATTATTTAATGTTTGTTTTCTAACACTATAAGAAACTAATTGGTCATTTTCCATCTACATGCGCCATATTTTAAGTGATTGCCTCTGCAATTAAACTCATCAGTTAAGACAACCCCAAATGTGTAAAGAGTAAATATATGAAGACATGTATTAAGCTTAAGCATCAGAGTAATTAAAAAAGATCTGAAGTCCAATAGCCTTGTTTTACCAAACCAAAATAAGCACAAACCTGTGAGTCACAAACACAACAGGACGACTTCCAACGCCTGCAGCAATAAGTTTTTTTAGCAGCAGCGAACTAACTTCCTGTACACATCAAAACGGTCAGAAGAAGATTGACTGAAGTTGAGAGAAGAGAAAATAAAATCAAGCAACTAGAATAAACATGGAGATTCCATACCAGAGAAGAAGAATACAGGATGCATAAACAGGACTTCAAAAGTAATTATAATACAAGTTTACAAGTTTAAAGACATTACGATTATGAACTTCAAAATGATGACAAGTGAGGAAAGGATTTAGATATAACTCGGCAGTTGAGGAACTATATAAAACAAAGCATGTCACAAAAAAATGCAGAAAACTGCAAGCATAAAAATTACGGTGAAGTAATGAATACATCAATTCAAACCCAAATTCAATAGGGTATCCTGTAATTATCATGGTAAGAAGTAGTTAACGAAGAAGGGTTAGGTTATGCGTGTGTTGCCTTTGATCCAATACATCTCTATTGTGATGGACCAATTTAATAGGTCCACCCTCTCGGTAGAGACGAGATGATGTGGAATCCAGGACCGGACAGGAGAAGAATAAGAAGCAGGGCCATCAAACCATAACCATGTGGACCCGCACTGGAAAGGGACAGATCGAACCATACCCCAAAAGGTCTTAGAAGGGTCAAGGGCCAAGAAAAGAGTCAAAACACTGCTCAAAAGAAGTATCTCACAGGCTCACAAGTCACAACCCCATATTTGACTTGGTGGAAATATGCCTAAAAGATCTTGTTATTTATGAAGCCAAATCTCAATTTAACCCAAGAAGTACTGGTGATTCTTCCTAATTTCCAGCAGTCCCATTATATTGGGGATCAGGGTTTGTTTACAGTTGTACTATATGAGATGCTATAGGGGGTTAAGGCTGGTATCATTATCATCAAAATAGCGGAAGATCAACTAATATCTTGGCTGTGCACATAGCCCACCGGTTTCCTTCTTTAATTTTCTTCTGCAAATTGCAGTATTGCTGTACTGTTACTTCCAAACAGGTCTATAGGACCCAAGATCAGATTGCATGGAGGATTTAGGAGTTCAATTTAGTTTCTATTTTTATGATTGCAGCCTCTACTAGTTACTAGATTCTTTTGTTTCTAATTTTATTCCTTGCATGTTGGCTGGATATGAAGCCCAGTAGTTTCTAATTTTAGTTACCTTCTATTTCAATTATCACTAGTTGCTAGGGCAGAAGTTTCAAGTTTCAGCTCTACGAAGTTTCCTTTTTCATTGTAACCTCTGCCTAACCAGTTAATTATGCACCCCACCCCCAACACTCCTTTTTTAATTGTTAATAAAGAACAACTTGCCGACTCTTGCCTTCGGTTAGGGGAGATTCACCTTGTATTAGCAGCTGAAACAGCAGTGGGTGAGAAACCAAGGCTGACATAGCCATTCCACTACCACCCCCCTCCACCTCTTTTTTCTCCTCTCTTTCCATTGCAATCAATCCCCCTTGAATGCTACGTTCTGTGACTGCAACTGCACCTCAAGAATAAAACCAGAAGACCTTAATCAATTCCCTCATTTGTTCCAACAATCATTGCAGCTGATTACAATGTAGGGAATGTCCGAGATTTCTGCACCAGCTTCTTAAGCCACTTCGGATCACAAGATCTCTGCAACCAGAAATCCATTTCAACTGAGATTTGAAGTGGAGGCATAATCTAGACACAAAACCCCCAGTTAATCCAACTTGAGTACATGTTGCTACCTGGTCTAGTTTATAGGTCTAAACCTTCCATTTTGGATTCTCCTTCATATCTTCTTCACAAGCCACCAGCATAGGAAGAATTGCTGCAGAGGATCTTTTCTGTCAAGTATCTCACTCTATCAGAAATTGATTTCACTCTAGCGGCTAGGTTGTATGATGTCACCTGTCCTTTGATCTAGATTTCAATTTGAAAGATTTATCCAGATCCTAGTGTCACTAGGAATCTCCCATAAATTAATATCTTATCCACGGATCAAGCTAAAATTTTCAGAGAAGTTACTAGCCCTCCAAAGAAGAACTATACCAGCTTGACCATTAGATCTGATTCTATTGGAGATCTGTTTGCAGGAGAAAGAGGGGTGGGATAGTTAAAAAAAGGGGGATCCATGTGAAGTGGAGTGAGGGACAGAAAAGTAAAAGATGGAAATGAGGGATAAAAAGAATATATGGCCATCACAAGCTTAGCTTAAGTTTTCCACGAAGTTCGGGTGGGATCTTCTCAAGGCGTAGGCTAGGGAAATTGGTTGCCACCTCAGTATACAAGCTCCTTAAAGGAACCTTGTCTGCTGATTCTCCCACCCCAGTGAACCAAACAAACTTCACTTATGGAATTTTCATTGGAAATAGTACACTCTTCCCACCCCTTTTTGCCCACCCCATTTTATTCCATCAAACAAACAGTCACTTGATTTCTCTGTAATCTGGAATTTGCCAACTATGTTCACAATTCTGTTTTATACTATTTTACTTCTTAATCAGTATATGCATTAATCATTTAAGTTTAATATGAAGAGTGTTGTCTTTTAAGCATTGAAACCCATCAAACAATATCAATAAATAATGATGTCCACAAATGTTTTAACCAGGGTACCTGAGTAGGGAAAGGTTTTCTTTTAAAAGACTGATTTTGGGGTTGCAGTTTGTATCAAAATTTAACGGTACATAAGCTCTGCACATATTTTGTGGGCTTTGTTCTGTATCATATCAACATGGCCAATCTCAATACGTATGACTTGACACAGTAGCCCTAGATGAACACATCTAATGGACAGATCTACCAGAAGCCTACGGCATATTGTAGCCAGAAGCGCATCAAGAAGATGACATCAAAACCATTTGATAAGACTGTTCAAGAATGATCAAGACACTAATATTGATTTTCATATTCATGACATCATAGCCTTCTTAGGTTAAGTATATGGATCACAGACACTATAGGTTGAATATACAGATCAACAATGTAAGAAATTTAACACACCCATTTAATGTGGTTGCCCAAATTAAATCAACAGCCTATTCTAGAGTTGTACCTTTATACAGATAGGAAATCATAATTGAGTAACTTTAGACAACTGAACTCCTACCTTAAAACTTTTTTCTGGTTTTCCATCAGTGTGAACTATATGCTGTCTAGATTCTCTAAAGAAAGGCCTGTGATAACATTTTTTTTAATTCTTCTGGCATCAACTTAAAAGGTTACGAAATAAACAAGTTTATTTTTCATCCAATCAAAACATAGAATAAGGTCCTAAGAATTCTGTGTGATTTAGAAAAGCAAATTCTTTGACCAACTTGATATAACAGAAAAACCTTTTTAAAATAAAAGAACAACTATGATAAATCATCCAACAGATAAAAAGGGCAAACCTGAAGAGGGAGGGTAGCTCCAGACCACTGAGTCAGGTTTGTCTGCATGAATCATTCAATTAGATGACATATGTTCATCAGAGGGTCCCAAGTCCCCAACCTGGAGGGTGACCTTAGAAAACTAAAATTACTAGAGCTGCTATGAAGAGAGGCATGAAGGATGGCAGTCTTCACAAGAAAAAAGAACCAAATAATTTAGAAGTTCTTAAATTAAATGTTAGAAAAATAACGTAAACAAAACATGCAATATCAGACTATTAATGCATTACAATACAATACAAACCTTGTATTTAACGCTAAATAGGCGAGCACGAGGAAAATCAACTGAAAGCCATTCTCCAGGCCAAAATGTTCCCTCTTTTCCACTCTCCAGATCAATATTCTCTACCAGGCTAGATTTAGAGGTCGAGGACTTGTCCTCCGCCATGCGCCAAGTTCTAAAAGGTCCCCCACGCAGACCATGAATAAAAACAACATCCAGTAAAGGAACCTCTGACTGCGAGAGTTCGCCAGCCATGGTAGAAGGAGAAACACCCCTATCATTTGAATCTCTGGTTAGAGGTTCACCGTCACTGTTGACAGATTCTTCATGATATGCAGATACATTACAAGATGGATTATTTAATGACGGAGATTCTGGCTGAGCTCCACCTGAAGCATTTTCAGGACATTTCCAGTGCGGCAGTTCTGGATTGATTAGAAAGATCTTATCTTCATAGGTGGGACACATATTTCTTTGGATGCCAGCACCTACATCGGGACCAGTATCATCTACAGGATTTCCATCAAGTTTTCGTGAGCAAAAAATATTGAACAGTGTTGCCCTGGCATAACTCGAATTTTAAGATCATTGCAACCAGGGATATTCCCATTGGCACAATCTTCAAGCCATTTGCACCAAGTTTCATCTTCCATAACAGCCTTCTGGACTGTTGGGAGCACAGAAAGAATGGCAAGCAGCTGAGCAGCATGTCTTCGAAGATGTGCTGTAGGAGGAACACGAACACTTGAAGAATTATTATTATTCGCATCTAAAGCATTTGACTTGGAAGAGATATTTGAGGTTCGTTCCTGCGTCTCACGGACCCTTGATGCATCATATGCCTCAATAGCGGCCAGTTGTTCATAGTCATCCCTCAATAGGAAGCGTCTCACTAAACATAATACTCCAAAATCAGCTATTTTGTTTTGCGCAACAGAATCTTCAGTGCAAACCTCAGACAGTGCTTTAATGCCCTTCAGTGTAGCTACTGCTGAATCTGCGGCATCAAACTTAGGTGGGCTGTTTTTTTTCATATTTTTTAAAGCCCCGGCAAATGGTTCCAGAGAAAGAAGATCCACCAGAGGGAACATATCAACTGAATCAGTGGTCGTACTTAACTGCCTCCCTGCAAGACTAACAACAGCACCAGCTAACTGATTTGCAATCTGTGCTGCAGAAGCGGCATTTGAATGATTAATTTGAGTCTGCAAAGATCAAAAGACAATCTGTAGACGTCAGAAAAAGAAAAAAAAAAAATCAGTTAGTCAACTTTTAGACAACATGGGAACCCAAGGGATAAGATAATAACAGTGAACCTTCACTTTATCGCCCTTAGGCTGTGTGCTTCTTTTGAGTGATGTTGTCTTGCTGGAACCTAGAACATCGGTGAGCAACAGAGCAAGCCATCCTTGAGAAATCGGGATTGAGTATGGCCCACAGTCTTCAAGAATGCGAGAGAGAATTTTTATAGCTGACAACCTGGTTATGTCTGAGGAGAGCTTTCCACAAATCCAAGGCAGAAGGATACCAGACCATTTTTGGCTTTCTTCAATAGATAAATGCTTGTCTCCAGTAGAAAGCAATTCCAAGGCTTTCGCCAATGCTTCTTGCACATGCTTATGCTTTTGAGTTTTTTTAGCTGTTTCTCTCATCAGATGAAGACCCTTCTCCATTACTACTCTTTGGGCATCAGGACTTCTCTGGACTGAAACAAGAAAAGCTGAGAGTGCCATCCAAGTCAAAGAAATATCTTCAGTTTTACTTGCCTGAGAAGCAGTAGAAAGAAGAATGAAGCTCCAATCAGGAACAGAATCCGTTAGGGGTAAATTATGGTCTTCCAACAGCAGCCTAGCCACCAAACTCCCATGCCATTTCACCGTTCTTTCAGGTGCCATTAAAGCAGTCATGATAGCATATCCGTCATGGTCGAGTTCTTGAATATGTGATCGATTAACATCCGATGCTGATGCCCATTTTGCCAAGGCCCATGTTGCAAAAGGCACCGCAACATGTTGACCCTGCAGATCATCCCAGAGGCCTGGAGTAAGACCAGGAGTCAAGTTCCCTTGCCCAAATAAATTATCGTGATGTCCCAGTAACGTAAGTGGTCTAGGAACACACCTAACTGACTCCAAGTAATTCACATTAGACCCATTAGTCCTTGAAAGTCCCAACACAGTTGTACCTCCAAGAACTTTAATTCCAACACCCCGAATACCTTTTCCCCCATCTTCATCGTCCTCATTCTCAACTGACTCATCAAAATGCATACCACCATCCTCGATAACTTGAATGGCGGCTGCAATATCCCTCATATCAGCATTTCCAGGTAGAGATGGCTGAAACATAGTCTTGTCCAAGTTATCACAATTGGAAGTAACAATGTCCATGATGGCAGCAACAAGCATGCTCCTACCTTTCGAAGTATCAAAAAGATCAAATGAACTTCGACTAATTTGCTGGTCCCAGGAGAAAGCAAAAGGTCAATCTCTGAAGCTATATCAGATAAAATCCAATCCAATCCAATCAAGAAAAATTAAAACAACTCACCTTCTTGGACCGCTGAGGTTGCGAGCAGAATATAAACCTGAGAAGATAAGGAACAGCGTGTGGCCTTCCTAGCACCGCCTCGCAGACCTTGGGGTCAGCAATCAAGTGGGCAAGTGCCCTTGCAGACTCAGCTTGGGTGCCTGAGTTATTATCTGCCGAAAAAGCAACCGTCTCGAGGAGCCAATCTACAACTGCCCCACCACCTGCACTAACGATAGCCGACCTGCGAGAATCATTGGCGGCAGCAATGTCCGCAAGAAGTGCAGCAACCCTCAGCTCGAACCCGGAACGAACTTCCTGATTGGCCGTCGACAAGACGGAACTCAAAGACTTCCATAGAACACCGGCGGCGACGCCTGTATTCCTCATTTGATTAAAAACCCTGTTGAAAGATTCACTGGAGCGGTGGGCGGAGTACTCGAGATTAGCATAGATGTCACTGGCCTTGTGCTTGAATCGATCTACGTCGGTGGATATGAATGCGGCGGAGGTGATGAGGGCACAGAGGGCGAAGATGGATTTACGAGAGAGAACAGACGTTGATGTGGTGGTGGAGGAAAGCGTCGATGGATGGCGGAGAACTGGAGGGGGAGGAGAGACATGTTGGGAATGCTGGAGGTCTTTGGGGAATTCGGATGGTTTTCCGAGTGGACGAGAAGACGAAGAAGAAGAGGAGAAGCAGAAGCTGCGTCGTTTGCAGCGAAGGGTTTTACGGATCCAGAGACTCAGCATATCGAAAATAGCTATAACTAATCATCGAAACAACTAGAAATGTTGGAGATGGAGCTCTCTCATATCATCAGCAACTGATGAAAAGACGAGGACGAACGATTTCTGTCACTTTCAATTTCGAAACTTGCAGCAGAGGAGAGGAATCCGAAAGTAAACGTGAATGGTTTCGGAAGCGCTTTTCGCGCGCGAGAAAGAAGCTGGCGGTTAGTTCGGGCGGCAAAGCGTCGCGAGTCGCGTCATCACGATTGCAGACGCTAAGGATGGTCTACCGTCTACCTCTTATCTGTTAACATCCGGATTCGGATCTTTGACGGGTCATCCAGAACTTTACAGTTTCCACCCGCCCCGGGGCAAATTTGTGAGGAGTGGAGCGGATTAGGCTACTGGGCTTTTGACTGGCCTAAGGGCTAGGGCTTTTCTTAAGCAAACAATGCTGGCCCAATCTATCCAGTTGAAAGTTGAAACATCAGGCAGTTAGCTTTAATTGGGAAATGGGCTAGTCCAGTGAATAAAGCCCATAACATTTGTTCCTAGTCCTAGTCCAATATGGAGGGGCTTTTTGGTCATTTAATTAATTATAGTATTTGACTATTTGATCTGAATGGAAGAAAATTTTCTTTTTCTGGACATACCATCCAAGTTAAGACACTTAGGGATTTTTATTCGGTGGTGATCGCCTCACATAATCAAAATAAGATTGAACGGGGTTGAGAATCAAATGGCAAGGTTTACTTATAAATACTAATTTTTATTTTTACATTTTAAGGGTTGAAAGTTTATGAATTTATAAAAATCAGACCCTCATTTACCCAACTTCCAAATCCCTGTTCAAATTTCCGCGACTTGGATGGAGATGGTCCTCAAGATCAAACAATGGAGAAGGTCCTCAAGTAAATGTAGCGCAAGCTCTGCTCCTTACTTTGCCTGGAAACGACAAAACCAAACCTACCATGTTAGGAAACCTCAAAGTAGAGCTCAAATACCAAAAGAAACAGAGAAAACATGATTCAGAGGAAACTACCAAGCCTGAAATCAAATTTGGACAAGGTTTAATAGCGTTTCAGCTATGTTCAAGCAAGGCATAAGTAGCAAACTGTTGAGCAAGGTCTTCCATGTAGTTCACTTCATATGGGAATTTAGGGCTAATCTTTGGGGTTACTCGTCAGGAAAAATGTTAGAAGGAAACCATAGTTCTCTGTCCTCTAAGCTGAGAAGAAAACTAGCCAATAAAACTTAAAACTATAGACCCAGAAAAGAAAAAACAAAACAGAGAAGTTCAAGCACATAATAGAGAACCCCAAGAACAAGAGCCCATATAAGAGAGACAAGAAAACTCAAAAAAATGCTAAAAATGGCGGACAATGGAGGAATGGAGAGGGAATTTCAAGAACTGAAAACAGCAAAGCCGATGCATTACAAGTGTTTTGTAAATTAGTAAACTTTCAACCCTTAAAATGTAAAAATAAAAAATAATGTTTACAAGTAAATCTTGCATTTGATTCTCAACTGTTTGATTTTATTTTGATTACCTAGCGGGATCACCACTGTTGACAGCAGCCTGCAACAGCTACGACAAAAAAAAATCCGACACTTTGGAGCAAAAATAGAATCGTTTACAATAAAGGATAGTAGGGTAATCCATCAAACCTTGGCCGAAGGCCGAAGGGATCGATAGAGTGTTGTTTGAATCGGATAATCTCTAGTTGATCATCAGCTTTTGTACGAAGGAAGACTCTATTCCTAACTCCATTAGATCAATCATGAAAATATCTTCAGCTTAAGGGGCTACTTCACCTCTTGCTCGTTCTCTCGTATTTTTGGGACTCGTAACAATGTTGTAGATTGCCTAGCTAGGAAAGTATAGTCCTTAATAGGGAGACTATGTAGGATATTTCCACTCCTTAGTTGTAAGATCTGTGTGTTGTAATCTCAGCTTTGCCTATTCTCTAATTGAAGTTTTATCATCCCACAAAAAGAAAAAAAGCAAAACAAACCAAACCCTATTGATGGAAAATTCAAAAACACTCCTTGGCAAGTTTTTTTTTTTTTTTTGGCGGTTTTTTCCCTGGCAAGTTAATCAGCCTGGGAATTGAGCTTTCTACTGATAAATGAAAAGCACATAAACTGAAAACAGGAATTGAGTTTTAGGATCTCTTAAACAAGACCTCTACTAGCCCAACCAAGGGATGCAAGAAACTTTTGATACTTGGGTATAAATAGATTGGATTCGGCTTGGCTAGTGACAATATCACATCCACATCTTATTATATACCGAATAGATTCAGATAATATTCTATTAGTTTTTAGCTGGATTCAATTAGATTCGAATGCTATTCGAATATTGTTTTATATAGATTCTTCTAAATGAATATGAACATGCATTGATACAAGTTTTCAATTACCCATTGGCATCTTTACCATTTTATTTGCATGGATTTTATTTGAAAATTTAGAATTTAATAATTTTCATTTTGCCTACTGTTGGGGTAATTGTATTACAAATTCTTCAAACACACAAAAAATAAATTTGCAATACAATTGAGAGATGAAGATCTTTAAACAATCCGGAGAGCTTGAAGTTATAACCGAACGAACCACGTACCGATCAATGAGGTTGAGTCATACCTTGAGTGCTGTCTTTAAGGTAATTGATGCACCCTACTACCAAGGGTTCTTCGCACCACCACCTCCAAGATAAAGCAACCTCCAACTAGAAGATGAGGTAGTTCTTCTAGTCCCTTCAAGGAGCCAAAAGCTAGAGCACAACACTTAGACAGCTCAAGAAAGAAATTAACTTTGTAATACAAATTGTGCAAGTGTGAGGAGTGTCTCAATTACACACCACATGGAAGGAAATGTTGGGTTTATATAAGCCCAAACCTCACCTTACACCCCTTAGAATTCTTAAGGCAATGAATTGGATTTAATCCATTCAATAACCTCAACCCCACTCATGGTAATGGCCATAAATGGTCATGAAGTTAAAATGAGAATTGATGGTCAAGAGTTAGAATTGAAGTAAATTCCACCCTTCAAGTAACCCCACCACACCACCATGATCAAGACCATTAAGACCCATGACCAATGTCATGAAGAGCCTCATAAACAAGGTCATGAAAGGCCTCCTTTACTCATGGTGCCTCATTACTACCCTTACCTCATGGGTCCCACACACAACAAAATAATTAAATAAAAGAAATGCAAAAACTAAATTTGAAACTTAATATAGATTTTTAATAAAAAACCTAACATCTACTCTTTTTACTCTTTGACTTTCTTACATTTTTTTCACTATTGATTTTTCTTTTCATTATTTTTTATAGAAAATATAGAAAAATATATCCATGTATCTTAAGGAGAAGAAGGTAGTGGAATGTCCGTATCTTGGACATCACATAATTTGTAGTAGTCAACGAGAAAATTAATAGGGTAATTTTCATCTTGGACCCCTAAGGTTTGATCCATGTCACTTTTAGTCCAAAAAAAGTTTTCCTTTGCATATGGCTCCCCTGAGGTTTTTATAAATGACTAATTAAGGACAAATCATAATTTTGATGACAAAATACCCTTATGGTGCAATGGTCAAGATTGCACCAAAATTATAATTACAATTTTAGCCTATTCATTTTATATTCAAGGGTCTTAAGATTTCAAATTTACAAACTTATACCCTTACTGAAACTCAATGAAATCTCATTCCCATTTTGCAAGAAAAGAAAACCACACTTTCAAGAATATTGAAATCTACAAAATATCTAAGCTATTTCTTGAAGGTTCACCTCTTAGACAACGTACGAATCTGAAGACAGAAACCTCTTTTTATCATAAAAAAAAAAAGAAAAAAGAAAAAAAGAAACCGAATAGATAACTCATACATTTCTCTGAAAACACTAACCCTAGAATATTCCTAGCTTGAAGATTAAGGAAGACGATTTCTCCAAATCTAACTCGAAACTGATCTGCTTCAACCCTTGATTTCGTAGCCTTATACCCCTAACCCTTGACTTTCGTAATCCGACTTGTATTTCTGTATTTCATACTAGCGTACGAGCCGTTGACTCCATCGATTGGAATAACCATGGTCCCGCGAACCTTTAAGAAATAGCTTAGGTATTTTGTGGATCTTTCAATAAGGATATAAGTTTGTAAATTTGAAATCTTAAGACCCTTAATATAAAATAAGAAAGGTTAAAATTGCAATTAGGTAATTTGTAAATCTTTCAATAAGGTATACGTTTGTAAATTTGAAATCTTAAGACCCTTAATATAAAATAAGAAAGGTTAAAATTGCAATTATAATTTGTTTTTTTAACGAACACCGTTAGATCGAAATGACATACATGGTACAATCTTAACCATTGCACCATAAGGGTATTTTGGTCATCAAAAATATGATTTGTCCTTAATTAGTCATTTCTAGAAACCTCAGAAGAACCATATGCAAAAAAAAAAAATTTAGACTAAAAGTGACATGGATCAAACCTTAGGGTACAGATGAAAATTAATATGCATAGCTCAACTAGATATATGAGCCAAAATGAGCTTTCATCGAATCAACGCACGTGTGCACTTTCATGTTTTCTAAGAAGTTAAAATAACAATTTGTTATATCTCAACTAGGTACAACTGTAAAAGAACAAAAATGAGCTTTCGTCGAATCAACGCACGTGGTGCACTTTCATGTTTCCTAAGAAGTTAAAATAGTAATCTAGACTAGCCTAATTTGTCTACCATGGAAATCCTGTACGTGGAATCTTGTAGATAATCACAATCGATTAATTCTTTCTTTGGAAAACGATAATCATTATCAATTACAGTCATCATCATCCTTTAAAATTATCTTTACCTTTGACCAAGACTGTTTGTTTGAAACTGAAAAAGTTGACTATTTATTTAGGCACTTAGTGATGGTGACACTAAAACAACCAGTCAACATTGCTACCAGACACTAAAACAACCGGTCAAGATTGCTACCAGACCAAGGAAATTTCTTAGTAGAAGTTGCAACGACCATGGCTTTAGTTCATGGTATTGATACAAGAATTGGTCTAGCATCGAATTTGACATTAGCACCAATGTAGAGAACCATGGCTAGGGTTACAGCCAAGTTGGGTTGGCCAGGCTTTTTCAAAACCGGTCTTAGCCCTAAATGCTAGTTTATTTTGAATTCGGAACCCGACGAAAATCAAAACCAATGCATAGAATCATGGCTAGGAGTGCAATAAGGTTGACTTAGATTTGGCTTTTTCAAATCCAAACCCGGCCCCAAATGCCAGTCAAGTCAAAGTTAGGATCAAAGTTAAAATCAAGACCAAAAAATAAAAGGACCGGATCAAGTGAGATGAACGTTAAATCCGCCCTTGGCACTAATTCAAAGTTAGAAAATTCTAGTCCTTGACTTTAGGGTAAGAGTCTTGAATCTAGGTAAGGATGTAAACTTATTGAATTTGGCTCAAATATGTTAATATCCAAATCCGAATCGGAATCCATTTATTAAACACATTATCTGAATTCAAATCCATATTGGTCAAATATTGGTTAAAATAGTGTCCGTCAAATATCTAATCGAATCGGATTATATTCGACTTAAAATTGGCATATTCAAATCTGGATCCGATTATCAATTGAATCATCCAAATTCTAAAAAATAAAATTCAGATGCTCTTAAGCAGATAGAAATATGAATCAAATACGAGTTTTTCACTATATGTTTACATTCCTAAATCCAGTTCCTTTTCGAATTTAGGACAACTCACGGGTTACAATTTGAACCCCTAGACCATTGCCATGGTCAGGTCAAAGGCAAATGAGATGAAAGTAAGACCTAATCAAACACCTAGGGAACCTAGCGGAAGACAAAGCTCCCCCATGAGAATTTAATCGAGCTATGCACAAGCTGGCCTAAATGAAACTCAGACCCCATGAGGTTGGTTCACACTCTTCTCGTCTACTATTCAAACTCCAAACTACTGGCAACTGGGTAGGGGAAAGACTTCAACCAAGCGTTCCCCGTTCAACGCTAAACCTGAGAAGTCTTTCTCCCGTAGCTTTATATGCAATTAAACAGAATCTTCTATCTGAGGATTAGATGATCTACCCATTATTCTAAATTTCAAAGTCCACAAAGGCGTTTCTTAGAGTCCTTCATGGCCGGCTAGCTGCACCGGTTCATGATACATTCGTGTTGGGTTCCTCTATCCTCTTCATCCTTCCATTATCAAAGCAAAGATCGATTATAAATACCCATTTCATTCCCTCTCTCTTACCAGACAATATTCTTCGATCAAATCCCTTCTTACTACTACAAGTATAATAAAGCTCTAATATCTGAAGCTAGCTAGCTCACTTTCTCACTTGTTATTTTCTCTGAATCATATTCTTCATGGAGAGAAAATTATCATCTGTTCTTCAGATACAACCTCCCACCTTTGGAGATCTAGTTACCGTTCTCAGCATTGATGGAGGAGGTATAAGAGGAATAATTCCAGCAACCATTCTCGAGTTCCTCGAATCCCAGCTTCAGGTCTATTTCATAATCATAAACTAATCCTAACCCATCCATGCATGTACCTTTGTGGGTTTTATTGATCTTTCCAAGCAAGCACTAAAGTTATATTGATTTTTCATGAGCAGGAGCTGGATGGTGAGGATGCAAGACTTGCAGACTACTTTGATGTAATTGCAGGAACAAGTACTGGTGGTCTTGTGACAGCTATGTTAACGGCCCCAGATGATAACAATCGTCCTCTCTTTGCTGCCAAAGATATCAAGCCTTTCTACCTTGAGCACTGCCCTAAAATTTTCCCACAGCAAAGGTATCAAACAAAATGAAATGAGAAATATATATGACTTAGTTTTATCTTTAGAAACTGAAGAGCTAAACCATCCTTCTCCTTCTATTGAGTCACAGGGGCCTGTTTGCTTCAATTGGACAGATGTTCAATGGACCCAAGTATGATGGAAAGTATCTACATAGCATCATAAGGGAGAAGCTAGGAGAAAGGAGGTTGAGCCAAACCCTAACCTGTGCTGTCATTCCAACATTTGATATCAAGAAGCTCCAGCCTATCATCTTCTCAACCTATGAGGTTTCTATCTTTGTTCTTTCCATTCCTCTCTCTTAGTTAGTTCAAGTAGATTAATTATGGGCATGACGAATTAGTAATCCTTCTCATGCAGGTTAACAGGAATCCCACAATGAATGCTCAGCTTTCAGATATATGTATTGGCACCTCTGCAGCTCCAACATACCTTCCCACCTATTACTTTAAGAATGAGGATAAAGATGGGAACGTAAGGGAATTTGATCTTACGGATGGTGGCGTTGCTGCAAATAATCCGGTAATTTCATTTCCAATTAAAGACCTTCTATCGTACATAGGGCGAACTTGGTGTCAAAGGCTTCCACACAAGTGGAGTCCAGGAGGTGCAGTTTCCGACACAATCTTACTCCAACAGTTTTTGTTGGGAGGCTATTTTGATGGCTTGATCTCGGGACTACACCCACCATTGCTCCAAGGCCCACCCCTACCTTCTATTTGTACAACATGGTGAAATTTTTTTTATTGGATGAATACATGATGAGATTAATTATAAGCTGACTCGGTTTTCTGATTTCCTACATGGTTACAGGCCTTGTGTGCAATTGGTGAGATCACCAAGCAGGTGATTCAGAAAAACCCAGATTTCTTCCCTATCAAGCCCATGGAATATGGTCGATACCTTGTTATCTCCATAGGAACTGGTGTAGCAAAGATAGAACAAAAATACAATGCTACTGATGCAGCAAAGTGGGGTTCTATGAATTGGCTCTTTAACGATGGATCAACACCATTAGTGGATACCTTCTATCAAGCAAGTGGAGACATGGTTGACCTCAACCTTGGTGTGGTCTTTCAAGCTTTGCACTCTGAAAATAACTACCTACGGATTCAGGTAACGTACCATGCAAACAGATGAATCTATCTTAAATAAATTATAATTTCCATGAATTATTACTAACTGTGCTCTATGATCCAATGGAAATTCAGGATGATACACTATCTGGGACTGTATCTTCAGTTGATATTGCTACCGAAGAAAACTTGAACAACCTTGTGAAGGTTGGGGAAGAATTACTGAAGAAACCAGTTTCAAGGGTGAATTTAGAATCTGGTTGCACTGAAACTGTTAATAATGGAGGTACTAATGCAGAAGCTCTTAAAAAGTAAGTCAATTAATTTCATGTCTTTCTAGTCACCGACTCACCATCTTATCACATCTCTATTAAATTCATTGATTGATTGATTATCTTCTTTGTTATGAACAGGTTTGCGAAATTGCTCTCAAAGGAAAGGACGCTTCGTCGGCAAAGATCACCTAACACGAAAGTTTGGAAATAATTAGGTTCCTCGTTGTATTGCTGCTTCTTAATTCTTTGGTGAATTATAGACTATGTAAAAGTTGAGTAAAACCTCAACAGTTCTTTAATTCTTTGTCAGTATGAACAGAAAATAAAACTTTATCTTTTCAATTTCATTGAATCTTGACAAGATCAATTGGGTGACCACCTAAAATGGGATTAAAGAATGGGAGTAAAGAATCATCTGTAATTTGAATTTAATCATCTCCTTACCTAACTAATGAGAAAAATGGATACATGGAGAATTCGTTAAGAATGAGCCACGAAAATAAACATTCTAAATTGGTGACGCCAACATCAGAGTCTCTAATTTTCCTTAGAAAGAACAAAGGTTATCTTTCATTGAATTAAAAGTTTAAGACTGATAATTAAATTTAGAATTTTTGATATTCATCCCCAAGTGTTGCAATGAAACTATGGAACCTCCCAATTATATAAGTTTGCAAATAGGTAGACAGTCACGTACCGTTTTTAATTAATAATTAGAATTCAAATATATTTTACTATGACTAAAATACCCCTTATATAAAGGGGTATAAATGAATAATCGAAATTTGTTTTCGAATTTGCATTCGTATTTATTTAGAGGTATCCAAATCTGTCTGATTACTAATAGGACGTGGATATAGTAATAACCCTTTTTGACTAATTATTATCCATCAAGTAAACTTATCTAGTTAAGTTACTTATTTGGATTTGTTTTCTTAATTTTATAATTTTTTTTACTTGAGATATGTGAATATTTTTTGAAATTTTTTACTAAAATAAAATCCAAAGTTGCTAAATTCTTAAATTCAAATTTGACATTCACAAATAAAATGGTAAAGATGTCAACAGCAGTTGTCAAAAATTTTGTATTTAATTTGCATTCATACCCATTTAGAAGAATCTATTTACAATTTACAAACACAACTATCCGAATATCATGCGAATCTAACTGCATCTGTTCAAAAATTCATAAGGTTTTATCCGAACATAATGGGATACAAAAATAGTATTACCACCATTCAATCCGATCCACTTACATCTCTACTTATATATTAAAATGACTCAAATACCCTTTAACTTGAACCCTATTTTTAAAATAAACCTTACATGCATAGGTGGGTGAATAAGAATCTCTCCAGCACCCACTTTAATATGCTTCAATGACTTCCTAATGGGTTTGTCCTGGCGCCTCCCATTCCCTTTTTTAATCTTTCTTATTTTTCTCTACTTACCAATCCTGACATCCTCCTCTTTTGTTAACTAAGTTTATATGATATTTCTTTAACTGTCCACCATTCAACTTACACCATGAGAGAATCCACAAAACAAAACAACAGAGGAGGAGAAAATTTCTTTGATAATCATGATTAATTAGATAATAAATGAAATCAAAGAAAAACTCTTAAGGCACCCTCAAGATGGATAACCGATGGCACAAAGTCCTCAAGCGTCTCATGGAAAGAGTGAGAGGAGACCCCAGCCAAGCTCGAGGGAGAGAGAGAATCTACCTAGTCATTATAGAAAATACTAAGTCAACTAAGGGAGTTCATTCATGGTTGAGGAAGGAAGCCAAGCGAGACTTAATGGCCAGAGCCTTTTATGAGGTGGGGTTGAAAAGATGGAACATATGGTCCTCCTCTTGAGACTCCATATCAGCTCCTCCAACTCTCTTTTGTCATGTTTCACAAGTTACGATCCAAGATTGGGATAAGATTACAATTTAGAAATTGAACCATAACTAGGTGTCATAAATAAGTGACCATTAGTTATGAGTTATTGTGAAATGTTACTTCTCATAAATGACCATAAACTCAATTTGTCAATAAATGCTCAAATGTATTGACAGTTAATGTTTTTTATGGAAAAACGCATGGTACATTAACCTAGTAAATACATCAAGCCAGACACCATCATGGGGTTTCTAGGGTTCAAAAAAATCATTTACATCATTCTATTATATTTTACAAACAATCTCTAGTGGGATCAATGGCAGGAGGTATATGAAAGGGTCAACCTATTCGCTTCGCCCCCCCCCCCCCCTCGCGGTTTGTTTTATCGCATTGATTTCATCCATTTTTACATCGCTTATTATGTGTTTAATCCCCCCCCCCCCAAAAAAAAAGGAAAAAAACCCCCCCCCCCCCCAAAACCCCCCCTTCTAAGCCGGCATGCATCCTCCTCAGCCACAGTTCCCCAGAGTTTTATGGTAAAACAAACCTCCATGTGGATCTCAAGGGCCTCCAATACCCTTCCCCTTTGCCTCTGCAACACACACCATCACCCTCTTGGTCGGAAGGCTTGTTGGGGATGAAAAGACGAGCAGAAACGCCGGTTTTGGGTACAATGATGACGTCCTTGGAGGAAACACTGGTTTTGGGATTGGTTGCAGAAGCAGGGATGGTTTCAGTTCCTGCTAGCCTCTCGACATGACCGTCCTAGAAGATTCTGATGAGAACATATATGAAGATTTCAACTCAACATCCACACGCTAATCAGTCAAAAGTTTTTACACCTTTCGTTTTTCTCACTTGAAAATTACTGCACAGTCAAATATCAAAAGCATGTTTGTAAGAAACAAGGAATTTACAGCAGCCTTTGTCCTCTACATTCAACTTATTAGGACCCTAAACATGATTCCTAAGTGATATTATTTCCTTTTCATATCCATTCTGCAGAGATAATTGCAGTACTAAATTCCAGATATGTTCCTCACCATTTTCTTTCCTCCATCGGTAGAAACAACAGTGTCCTATTGTCTATTAAAAATTCTAACATCCACCCTACTTGGGCTTTCTGTTTCACAATATTGTTATAAAATTAACATCACCATGCTTTTAAAAAACTAGCAATCACTTCATTCTTGGTAGCTAGGAGAATAGCTTAATTTACAAATAATCAATTCAAAATTCTTATGGAGCCAGGGTGTTCCTCTTTAATTTAAAGTATTTAATGTCTTAGCATTCTTATTCGTTTTTCTTTTGTGGTGGTGGGGGGGTCTCTATTAGGAACCTGAAAAACTGAAAGCAAAAAATATGGTATGAGAAAAGATAATACCATATTGCATTCTATGTAATTGGATGGATTTAGATATCCTTAATTAATCGGACTCAAATACGAATTTGAAAACGAATTTCAGTCAATGATATCTACAAGTTGATCCATGGTAATGTTTCTTGAAAGCAATAGCTTGGATTTGCAATAGTCAACAGGAAAATATGCATATCTCAACTAGATTAATGAACAAAAATGACCTTTCATCAAATCAACGCACGTGCCTTTGCATGTTTAATAGACTGGACTAGCTTAATTTGTCAACGATGGAAATCTCGTACGTGGAATCTCGTATATATATTTTCATCTTTGAAAGGATAATCACAATCAATTCTTTTTTAGGTGAACGATAATCATAATCAATTCCATTCATCATCATCCTTAAATTTTTTTTAATTGTCATATCAATTGTCATTTTGAAGAAGTCAAAGTAGAGACTTGACCAAAGCTCACGCCTTGGATTAAGATTGTGTACTTAATAATAAAAAAGTGACTACTTAATTAGGCGCTTAGGGATGGTGACACTACAACAACGAGTTAAGATCGTTACTAGCTAGGCAAAGGAAATTTCTCAATAGAAGTCGCAATGACCATGGTTTTAGTTCATGACATCGAAATAGGGTATTTACACAAGAACTGGTCTAGTATTGAATTTGACAGTAGTACCTATGCATAGACCAAAATCAAAGCTAATGCATAGAATCATGGCTAAGAGCGCAATAGGGTTGGCTCAAACTAGGCTTTTTCATATCCAAACCTAGTGCCAAATGCCAGTCCAATCAAAATTAGAATCAAAGCCAAAATCAGGACCAAGAAATCAAAGACGGATCGAACAAGTGTCCAAGACCTCAGGATAAGAGTCTTGAATCCTAGCCATATTCAAAATCAGGGCAACTCAGGGGGGACAAATTTGCACCCCTTTACCAAGGCCATGGATAAGTCAAGGGCAAATGAAATCAAAGTAGACCGAATCAAAACAAGTCGGCTACGAGGGGAAAATTAGGTATCTGGTCTGATTGGTTCGTGCTCTTCTCGTCAACGTTCCAAAATCCAAATAACACGTTTAAACACGGTGCCTTGTTATCTACTGGTTATTCTAAAATTTGAAGTCCACGAGGGCGTTTCATGGACTCCTTCATAGCCGCCTGCCTGCAAAATTTAATTTCATCACGCATTCGTGTTGGGTTCTTCCATCCTCTTCATCCTTCCATCATCAAACGAAAGATCAATTATAAATACCCATTTCATTCCCTCTTTCTTACCAGACAATATTCTTCGATCAAATCCCTTCTTACTACTACAAGTATAATAAAGCTCTAATATCTGAAGCTAGCTAGCTCACTTTCTCACTTGCTATTTTCTCTGAATCACATTCCTCATGGAGAGAAAACTATCATCTGTTCTTCAGATACAACCTCCCACCTTTGGAGATCTAATTACCGTTCTCAGCATTGATGGAGGAGGTATAAGAGGAATAATTCCAGCAACCATTCTCGAGTTCCTCGAATCCCAGCTTCAGGTCTATTTCATAATCATAAACTAATCCTGACCCATCCATGCATGTACCTTTGTGGGTTTTATTGATCTTAAGCACTTAAGTTACATTGATTTTTCATATGAGCAGGAGCTGGATGGTGAGGATGCAAGGCTTGCAGACTACTTTGATGTAATTGCAGGAACAAGTACTGGCGGTCTTGTGACAGCTATGTTAACGGCCCCAGATGAAAACAATCGTCCTCTCTTTGCTGCCAAAGATATCAAGCCTTTCTACCTTGAGCACTGCCCTAAAATTTTCCCACAGCAAAGGTATCAAACAAAATGAAATGAGAAATATATATGACTTAGTTTTATCTTTAGCAACTGAAGAGCTAAACCATATTCCTTCTCTTTCTATTGAGTCACAGGGGTCTATTTTCTTCAATTGGACAGATGTTCAATGGACCCAAGTATGATGGAAAATATCTACATAGCATTATAAGGGAGAAACTAGGAGATAGGAGGTTGAACCAAACCTTAACCTCTGCTGTCATTCCAACATTTGATATCAAGAAGCTCCAGCCTATCATCTTCTCAACCTATGAGGTCCCTATTTTTGCTCTTTCCATCCCTCTCTCTTAGTTAGTTCAAGTAGATTTATTATGGGCATGACGAATTAGTAATCCTTCTCATGCAGGTTATCAATAATCCCACAATGAATGCTCGGCTTTCAGATATATGTATTGGCACCTCTGCAGCTCCAACGTACCTTCCCACCTATTATTTTAAGAACGAAGATAAAGATGGGAATGTAAGAGAATTTGATCTTACTGATGGTGGTGTTGCTGCAAATAATCCGGTAATTTCATTTCCTATCAAAAACTTTCTATTATACAAAGGGGGAAGTTGGTGTCAATGGCTTCCACACAAGTGGAGTCCATGCCGGAGGTGTAGTTTTCCAACACAGTCTTACCCAAACAGTTTTTGTTGGGAAGCTGTTTCAATGCTTTGACCTTGGACCTACATCCACCATTACGCCAAAAGCCCACCTCTACCTTCCATTGTACATGGTTGTTTTTTTTGATTGGATGAATACATGGTGAGATTAATTATAAGCTGATTGGGTTTTCTTTTTCCTATATGGTTACAGGCCTTGTGTGCAATTGGTGAGATCACCAAGCAGGTGATTAAGAAAAACCCAGATTTCTTCCCTATCAAGCCCATGGAATATGGTCGATACCTTGTCATCTCCATAGGAACTGGTGTGGCAAAGATAGAACAAAAATATAATGCCATTGATGCAGCAAAGTGGGGTTCTATGAATTGGCTATTTAATGATGGATCAACACCATTAGTGGATACCTTCTATCAAGCAAGTGGAGACATGGTTGACCTCCACCTTGGTGTTGTGTTTCAAGCTTTGCACTCTGAAAATAATTACCTACGGATTCAGGTAATGTACCATGCACACAGATGAATCTATCTTAGATAAATTATAATTTCCATGAATTATTACTAACTGTGCTCTTTGTCTCTTTGATCCAATGGAAATTCAGGATGATACACTATCTGGGACTATATCTTCAGTTGATATTGCTACCAAAGAAAACTTGAACAACCTTGTGAAGGTTGGCGAGGAATTACTGAACAAACCAGTTTCAAGGGTGAATTTAGAATCTGGTGTCACTGAACCTGTTAATAATGGTGGTACTAATGCAGAAGCTCTTAAAAAGTAAGTCAATTTCATGTCTTTTTATCACCATCTTATCGCATCTCAATTAAATTCATTGATTGATTATCTTCTTTGTTATGAACAGGTTTGCGAAATTGCTCTCAAATGAAAGGACGCTTCGTCGGCAAAGATCACCCAACACTAAAGTTTGGAAATAATTAGATTCCTTGTTGTATTGCTGCTTCTTAATTCTTTGGTGAATTATAGACTATGTAAAAGTTGAGTAAAACCTCAACACTTCTTTGATTCTTTGTCAGTTTGAACAGAAAATAAAACTTTATCTTTTCTTTTTTTGGTCAAAAAAAACTTTATCTTTTCAATATCATTGAATCTTGACTGGATCATTTTTTTTTTTTGGGGGTGACCACCTAAAATGGGATTAAAGAATCATGTGTAATTTGAGTTTAATCATCTCTTTACCTTTTTTATTTTTTTGGTAAATCATCTCCTTACCTAACTAATGAGAAAAATGGATGAGCCACGAAAATAAACATTCTAAATTGATGACGCCAACATCAGAGTCTCTAATTTTCCTTAGAAAGGACAAAGGTTATCTTTTGCAATGATACTATGGAACCTCTCAACTATATAAATTTACAAATAGGTCCACACTGTCAGAGAACCTTTACAATTGATATTAGAAGTCAAATATCTTTTCACTATGACTAAAATACCCCTTATATGTATGATCATATACCCCTTATATGTAAGGGTGTAAATGGATAATCGAAATCTACTTTCAATTTTGCATCTGTATTTTTTTTAGGATATCCAAATCCATCCAATTACTAATAGGATGCAAATATGGTAATACCCCTTTCCCAATTATTATCCATTTGATGAACTTATCTAATTAAGTTACTTATTTGGATTTATTTTCTTATATTTATAAACTTTTACTTAAGATACGATAAATATTTTCTAGATTTTCTACTGAAATAAAAACCAAAATTGCTAAATTCTTAAGTTCAATACTAACGCTCACAAGTGAAATGGTAAAGATGTCAACAAGTAGTCAAAAATTTGTATTCAATTGCATTCATACCCATTTAGAAGAATCTATGTAAAAAAAAAATCAAAATATTATCTGAATCCGTCCAAAAACCACCGTCCGATCTAAGTTCGATCCGTTTACATCTCTAAATTCGTCCAAATATTATAGGATATGGTAATACCATTATCACTATCCGTTTACATCTCTATTTATATTTTAAAATAACTCAATACCCTTAACTTAAACCCTATTTCCAAAATTAAAATTTACATACATAAGTGGGTGAATGAGAATTTCTTCACCCATTTTAATATCCTTCAGTGACTTCCTTATGGATTTGTCCAGGTGCCTCTCATTCCCCTTCTAATCTTTCTTATTTGGGTAATTTTCATCTGGACCCCCGAGATTTGGTCTATGTCATTTTTAGTCCAAAAAAATTAAGACTTTGCATCTACCTCCCCTGTACTATGGAAAAAGTCAATTTAAGGACAAAGTATCACTTTTATGACCAATTTGCCCTTTATTTTTTTTAATTTGAATTTTTACATAATTTTAAAAACTTGAGGATTCAGATCGAAGAATAATTTAAAAACTTGAGGATCCAGATCGAAGAAATTCCCTTTTTTTTAAAATTTCTTCAACAGTAGTTGTGCTTCAGGATTCAAACGCATTTTCAGTGGAAATTCCAAGCTTCAAATGCATCTTCCTGTATGGACCTGAAAAAACAACATATTCCCCATTTGAGTTCTAACTGAACAAATCTGGAAGCAAACTAATTAGAAAAAGGAAAGAGAAACCAAAAAGAACTTCCTATTTCTTACCGTTTGAAGATTTTCTAATGCTCTTTTGTAATCAATGGACAATTATTTGAGCAGGTTAATGGCTTATGGGGTTTATGTGTTGTGTTGGCTAATACTTTATGCCATTGTCGATTAGTTGTTCTTTGTTGAACGACTCCAAAAGCTTCTTGGGCAATTTGCTATAGAACCTTTTACTTTTTCACCATCAATGGAGAGGAAGAGAATCAGAGATGTCAAATAAGGGGAAACCATGAATTTTTCTAACCAAATCAGAGATGTAGAATAAGGGGAAGTAGGCCGCTACACAGAGGGAAAGATCAAGAATTTTTAGGGTTTCCAATTTGTGTACTTTCCCTTGCAAACGTCGGCCGCTACACAGAGGGAAAAGATCAAGAATTTTTAGGGTTTACAATGTGTACTTTCCCATAATAAACATTAGCGATGGTTGAACCAGAAAAAAAAAGAAGAAAATAAACATGGAGATTATGTATATAAAAATTTTTAATTAAAAAAAGGGCAAATGGGTCATAAAATGATAATCTATCCTTAAATTGACTTTTCTATAGTACAGGGGAGGCAGATGCAAAGTCTCAATTATTTTGGACTAAAAATGACATTGAGCAAACCTCAGGGGTCCAGATGAAAATTACCCTTCTTATTTTTACTCTACGTACCAATCTTACATCCTCATCTTTTGTTGCTAAGTTTATGTGATATTTCTTAACTGCCCAATATTCTATTTATAAACACAGGAGAGAATCCAAAAAACAAAGCAACAGAGGGGGAGAAAATTTCTGTGATAATCATGATTAGATAAGAACTGAAATCAAAGAAAACTCTCAAGGCACCCTCAACATAGATAACCGATCGATGGCCCAAGTCCTCAAGCCTCTTCTGGAGAGAGTGAGAGGAGACCCCAACCAAGCTCAGGGAGAGAGAGAATCTACCTAGTCATCATAGGAAATACTAAATCAATTAAGGGAGTTCATTCATGGTTGAGGAAGGAAACCAAGCGACACTTAATGGCCAGAGCCTTTTCTGAGGTGGGTTTGAAAAGATGGAACACATGGTCCTCCCCTTCAGACTCCATCAGCTCCTCCAACTCTCCTCCCCACCCACTCTTCCCCAGAGTTTTATGGTAAAACAGACCTCCACATCTCAACCTATCTTTTTCTGCAACACACACCATCACTCTCTTGCAAGCCAACTTATGCAAATTGGCACAAGTCGCTGGATTAAGCAGTGGGTCATCACAGCCACTGGTTGTCGGAGACACCATCAGCCACAATTTTAACAACAAAGCCTTGTTCTCTTCATCAATCGCATTGGGATCCAATGACTCTTCCCAGTAGACCAAAGGATGAATCAAACCCAACCCATCAAAATTCACCCCTTCTAATGGGGTCTCAGCTGCACGCAGAGCCATGTCGTGGGCTATATTAGCTCCTGCACTCTCTCCCACCATGGAAACTCTGCTAAAGTCGGCGTGTTCGTTCAGCCATGCTTCAGGGCCGTTTCTGTTGGAATGCGAAGCGACCCATTCAAGAACAGCCCAGGTATCATCGTAGGCTATTGGTAGAGGATGCTCTGGGGCTCTCCTGTAATGAACAGACACTGCGATCACTTTAGCCTCTGCAACTAGAGATGACACATAACCATCGTAAGTAGGGGAGAAGGGTGTTTCAATGCAGAATGCTCCGCCGTGAATGTAGACGAGGAGTGGAAGTTTCTTGCCGGAAGGCTCGTTGGGGATGAAAAGACGAGCAGAAACGCCGGTTTTGGGTACAATGATGATGTCCTTGGAGGAAACACTGGTTTTGGGATTGGTTGCAGAGGCAGGGATGGTTTCAGTTCCTGCTAGCCTCTCGACATGACCATCCTTGTAGATTCTGATGAAAGGTGGGAAATCAAAGACTACTTCGGCACTATGTGAATCCATTGACGCCGAGAGAGAGAAAGGAAGAAAGAGTAACTCCGGCGCGTTTCTTGGTGAGAAAAATATAGGTTCCTCACCCTCCATTTTAAGATGAGAGGAAGAAATGTAGGTGGAGATCTGCATGCTTAATTGACATTTTCTAGAAAATTCATTGACCGATCTATCTAATCTAAGCCGTCATTAAAAGATTCAAAACCAGCATCTGTGTTGGTGACTGCGAAAAGCAAATTTTTTTGGTAAATAATAATAATTAAATAAAAAAAAATACAGGTGTTGGTGGAACTTTGCTTTGGTCCTACACATTTCAGTCAAAATTTCAATCTCAGTCGGGCAATGCAAGTGTTGTCTACTTGAAAGAAAATGATCCTTTAAAAATACATCATTTTGAACCACATCTGGATGCTGCTCAAGTCAAATGAAGCATTGGTCGATAAAGTAAACCCATTATGTTTCCCAATTCAGCCAAAAAAATGTTCATGCTATTGCATCTGAATCTGGTACATACCCACCTTATTCCAGCGTTTAGCATCAATGCTTTGTTATGTAACTAGTCCGCAGGGTCTCCATTGTTTTACGCTGGAGCTTAAATGATCAGGGACTATAGCAGACCATGCATTTAAATCTGGCAAAGGTCCTGTAAGTGCAAGATAGTTTTCCCCATCTGATCTTTTCATTCTCTTCCAGCTTAGCTGCAACAATCAGATTACAGATCAGTGATCTTCTTACAGATACGATATTGCCATTACTTTGAATCAAATTTCTCAGAAAATTAAATGTCAGAAGATTGCAATGTAACTACGCAATATTTAACCAAATAATTGAAGATTGAAATAGGCATGCATGCAGGGGGTGGATGGGGCTGCATACAGAAAACGGATATAAGGAAATAATTGCAATACATTTCCAGGAAAAGCTTTGCATAGTGCAGCAATAGTGGGATTCTGTAGCCATGCACCATCATCTGCAGAAAGCTCTGAAGACATTACTCCATCTCTGACGATGGATGTTTCACCATGATTTCCACCACAATTTACCATGATGCGACCATGAGGCATCAGTCTACTACTCATTTCCAACCATGTCGACACCTGAAATGCATAATTTGATAGAAAAAAATTGGGGGCACTCAGAAAAATAGAGTCCAAAGGCCCAGGTGAAAAATAAGAATGCTATCAATTAGGCAAACTGACATACAACAATTAAAATGTAAATCCTAGAAAGCATCTAAACGTTATCTACCAAGAAAAAAGACGAGCATATAAGCCTTGAAGAATTGATATTGCATATGTTGAGTGAGAAGCTAAACCCTGTAAATTCGGTGTCACAACATATGCAGGCCCAATATGAACCTAGAAAATTAACAATAACTTCTTCAAGTAATGGAATACAGTGGGCCTGGCAACTACCACAAAATCCAGCTCAGAAAGAAGAATATGGTGCACATATATAACTAAAAGAACCTAAAAGATCTACCATCTTCTATTTCATCGACAAGTCAGACAATTATATAAAGGCAAAATGGTGGGTTTAAGCTAACAAAATGACAAGTCAGACAATTATATTGAGGCAAAAATGATGGGGTTTTTAAGCTAACCAAATCACAAAAACCATGCAGTCCCAGAAACACACTAAAAAGAACCACAGAACACAGACTACATGCAAAGGTTAATTATTGTTAATTTTTTTTTACTTTGGATTCTCATTTATCTTTCTACGAGAACATCAATAAGTTCTGATCCAAGAGAAGCCAAATATTTATTTTCTCCTCCATTGACATAACAAAGCCTGCAGTTGAAATTTCAAAAGTTATGTAGTTCACAATTTTCCACAAATCCTAGTAAATGTCCAAGGACAGAATTCCTACGATGTCCTACTGAATTCAGATATCTGCATGTTTTGAGTAGAACCCACATGTTAGAAGGACAGACCCAAACATTGCCCAACAAACACCTATAGAAATTTGTTCTTTATGACAGTCCATGGACCTTGCTTGGTATATTCTATTACCAAATCTTGTTAGGATGACTTTTATAACATTGTATAAATCAGCTTTATAAATGGACTTCACAACAACACTCCATCCTTTGTCCCCAAACTGAACTTCCACTCAGGCATTGTAGCATCAAGATGGAAACATTGCAGCATGCTGCAAAAGATAGCAATTAAATTGTGAAAACTACAATTCTTTGCCATCAGCAACTCATAACAGTGCTTTACCATGGAAAAAGTTAATCCTACCAAGGTCAACAATAAGCGGGTGAGCCATGGCGCAATGGTTAAGGAAACAGGCTCTCCCAAGAAACAGGGGGTAAGTCCATGTACATTTCTCCCTCCCAGACCCTGCAAAAGTGGGAGCCTTGTGCACTTGGATGTTCTCTCTTCTTCTTCTTTTTTGGTTGGGGCGGAGGGGTGTTATGCTCAGTAAGAATGAGAATATATATGAAGATTTCAACTCAACCTCACACACTAATCAGTCAAAAGTTTTTACATCTTTCATTTTTCTCACTTGAAAATTACAGCACAGTCAAATATCAAAAGCATGTTTGTAAGAAACAAGGAATTTAGCAGCAGCCTGAAACTTTGTCCTCTACATTCAACTTATTAAGACCCTAAACATGATTCCTGAGTGTTATTATTTCCTTTTTCATATCCATTCAGAGATAATTGCAGTATTCCACATAAGTTCCTCACCATTTCTTCCTCCATCTGTAGAAAAAACAGTGTCCCATTGTCTCTTAAAAATTCTAACATCCACCCTACTTGAGCTTTCTGTTTCACAATATTGTTATAAAATTAACATTACCATGCTTTCAAAAAACTAGCGATCACTTCATTCTTGGTAGGAGAAGAGCTTTACAATAATCAATTCAAAATTCTTATGGAGCCAGGCTGTTCCTCTTTCAAGGCATTTAATGTCTCAGCATTCTTATTCTTTTTTCTATTTTTTGGTTTGGAGGGTCTCTATTAGGAACCTGAAAAACTGAAAGCAAAGAATGAGCCACAAAGCGACCAATGGAGAAAAACCAAGTGATGAGAGGAAGCATTATAAATTTTTGTGAGACTCAGATGGAACCGCCATGCATAAACAACTGTTCCAGCATTCCACAGAGTTTTAACCCCTGAATCTATATAAATCCATGAACTTGTGGGGAAAACAGAGGTATCCCAATATTTTAGCTTCAAATCAAAAGCGTAACAAAAAGTTCCAGGGCTGGTCATTCTGTGAGATTACTAGCCATACCTCTTGCAACTCTGGCAAAACTTTTCCATCAGAAAACAAGTCCACAATAATGCCTGAAACATTGAGTAAATTCACCAATCATTATAGGTGCCTTGGAAGCATGTTGATTGAAATCTATCTCCATGAATATACAACATACAAACATGATGTTTAAAAGAATAGAAATACAATAACTAGTTTGATGCATATGACTGCAACCCTAAAATTTGCTATTTAGAAAACATGTAAATCAGTGCATTGCTAGAGTTCAGAGCCCTTACCAGAAAATCCACCATGAACAATGGCTGAAGAAGAAAGTGCATCACCAACATGAACATGAAGAACACCACCAACTTCATTAGACTTCTCTAGATCAGACAGCTTAAAATATTCTCTAGCTTTATCAATCAGCTGTGTAGTAGTATCATGAAACCAATTCATGGTAAGCAAGAAGCTCTTACGCAGGATGACAGGCAATTTCATAGTGCACATTCAGGATTGTTCAGTGTAGAAATGTTAAAGGTATGATTTTCATATTCCTTGTAATTTCTTATCCAAGAAACAGAAGAAAAAGCACGCACATTTTGTTTCCCTTCGTGTGTGTGTGTGTGAGGGGGAAAGAATAAAATATTCATTACCAAAGGAATTTTTTTCCCTGGAGAGAGAGAGGGGTTGGAATGGGGGAGGGGGAACAAGAAGTCTATTACACAGCCTGCCTGTAAGAGGGGATGGCACAGACATGTAAAAGGAACTGGAAGAACTCAAAGAAACCATAATAGACAATAAAAAAGGGGATGCAGCACAGCAGGAGGCAGCCAAAACTAGCAAAAGCCTAAGGATGACAGAGAGGACCTGTTTGAGATGAGCACGGTCAATGGAGTCCACCTCCACAGAAGGGTGCTAGAGAACGAGTGAGGCGGGTTTGTGAAGAGCTGGGCCTGAGGTTGGGACAAGGCTTTGAAGAAGGCTTTGATGGGAAAAGGTTTGGCTCAATAATTTGTGCAGAAGTAGACTAGGGTGTGATCAGGTAAGGGATGGAGTGGGCTGGGTGAGTGATACCCCAAACATAATAGAGAAAGTGATGAAGGGCCTTAAGCAAGAGAGTGTTTGGTTAGGATGAGGCCTTAAGCAAGAGAGTGTTTGGTTAGGATGAGGCCTTAAGCAAGAGTATGTTTTGTTAGGATGAAGCTTGCCAGGAGTGGGGCCCTCTCGAAGAGAATTGAAGCGATGGCAGGATGGGAGAAGCCATGGTTATCAGGTTTAATGGACCAAGGGTTTAGCTTGGAAGGAGGGACAAATGGCTGCCTTGAAATATGAGTTAGGATAGTAAGATAAGATACTTAGCAAGATGCCATTACTCAATCGGGTATGCCCTTTGATTTTACATACAGGTCTGCAACTGCCGTTATACATTGACCAAGTTAGGCACTAGGTGGCCCATAGCAAGCCCAAGAAAAGGTTTTCGAACCTAGGAAAATCCACATATTTTGTTTGTTATTGATGGTTATGTTGGATTTATTCCACATGAGATTTTACCTACTACTGTTGCTAATGATTGGTGTGCATGAGTTGATATTGCTAGCATTACGAGGTTCAACATGCTCACTGGCATCTTTGGCTGCTATGACGCTGGTGCTGATTTGATATCCATTCTTGGTGTTCAAAACTGGAGCCTTTGATATGTGTACTTCCAGCTTGAAGGGAGTGTTAGATAGGGTGCATCTTGGTTGTGGGTTGACAGATGTCCATGGACCTCCATAGGCTTCAGCATTGTTTTCCACTTGTTTATATCTGTTATTTTAAGTTCTTTCTTATCTTTCTTCTTCCCAGAGAAAACATATTTTCAAAAACCAATGAAATAGTCAGAAATAGCTTTTATGGATTAAGACCACTACATCCCTTCAGCAAGATCAATTGATGTAATTAAGGTATGTGGAGATCCAAAAACTGAAAATTAAATAATAACTTTCCAATCACAAAACAAGAAGAAGCAATCTAATTAAATTTAGATGCAATTTTTCTTACAATCTGATCAATCTCCCAGCCTTCAAGCCTCAATGAAGGCCATAGATTCAGCAGTAAATGAGCTACAGTTCCACCACCCTAAACATCCATAAACACAATAATTTATTTATCCATTATAGAAATTAAAAAACATTTTAAGTCCAAGTAGAAAGGATATTTCAGAACAGTGAGAATGTCAGTTACCAAACCTAAGATCGCAATAGGGCCTTCTGGAACAATAGCCGGCAAGCTTACAAACTCGTCCTGAGTTACAAGGCCATAGCTGAGGTAATGAATTTTAATTTGCAGCACTTGCAATTGTAAATAATAGATATACTAGTGAAACAGAATATGCAGAGGTAGTAACAACATCCTATATGGTGAATAATTATTGCCTTCAATATCAAACCATCCAAATGAGAGTTGGTGGTCCAACAGTCTGAGCAGTCTGTTTTGGATAATGTGACATGTCTTATAGTTAGATAAAACATAAAACATCAATATGTGAACAATTAAGTTCGTCCAGTGCTTGCTGCAATGGGTTTGTTATGCTATTCCCCCCCATGTACCTGCAATATCTGCCTACTTGACTCCCAGGTCCCAGGTCTACCCAGTCAGAGTGTCAGACCATGAAGTCTAAACAATGTTTTAATTGTTGGGACCAGCCAGCACCTTTATGAATCAACAGTTTATAGAGGCTTTGGTTCATGAAGGTGACATGGACCATCAAGTGGAAACAGAAACCAAGAGGTCTACGAGTCCATGGAAACACCAATTTAAAATGACGTGTCTCAGATTAACAGGGGAATAAGTGGCTAAAACAGGTAAAAAATAATTGGCTGAGAGAGTATGATTAATATGATAAACTGAAGCAATATATCATTCACATAATTGACGAGAGGCTCTCCTTCACATTGGACCACATGGATTGAACAGCATTATTCCCCAAATGGCTGCAATATGAGGTTAAGAAATTTAGATGTCTCACCTTGAAAACATTTCAAATACATATTGCAGTGTCTGAGTATTAGCAGCACTGTTCTTAACTTCAAGATTAAGGGCATTCTTTGGTGGGAGTTATGTAAACTCACAAACATCATTAAAAATCAGGCATAACCTTAATGGGAAGGGGATCTGAAAGGCAAAAGTCAATCAATAGATTTTGCTCCCCCCCCCCCCCCCCCCCCCCCCCCCCCAAAAAAAAAAAAAAAAAAAAAAAGCATGAACAGAAAATGAGAAAGAGTGATTCAATGCAAGGTTTTCCGATACAGATGGGTTGTGCATAAAACACAGTTGCAGGGGTCATATTTAGGTGACATTTTATTGGATACAGAACAACAAAATAAATAAATAAACTATTGAAGAAAAGAATACCTTCACTCACCCAATATGCACCTGTCCATATTTCTGCCCTATTATAAATGCTATGAATGTTGTCTGCAACACAGTCAGATCAAGTTAAGCCGAAATTTTTGTGAAATACTAGCAATGCTATGGATGTCCCTGCAAGAGAGTAAGATCGAGTGAACTAACGGGTAGAGTCAAGAAGCAGAATCCTGGTTTTGGGTGTATCCACAATTAATATTTCGTTATAGTCACTTCTTAGGGCCGTCAACACTTTGAACTCCTCCTCTTCCTTCAAGTTTTCGTCTTCCGCACTCGCTCTCTGTCCATGAAGAGCCCTCGCTTTTAATTGTGGTAAAACCAGTCTGAGGGATGTGACGTGTTTGCTTTTCCTGCATGGAGCTGCAACCGGGAATTCTATGGGAGTTGAAAAAGAAGAAGAAGAAGAAGCAGAAAGTAGAAAGAATGGGTTGAGTAAGGAAGGCAAGGCTAGCATCTCAGCAAACTAACCTCGCTATCCTGTTAGGGAAGGGTGTTTATTTGAGTAACAGGTGAGGTGAGTGATACTAGATGCCTCTTTAGTGACTGAGTCGCAACATTTTTGCTAACCAAAAAATAATAATAAAAAGAAAATCGTAACATTTTAATATATAGTTTTTTTTTTTTTTCGATTGGTCTGAATTACAGAATCCGGATCTTCTCCCCGTCGTGAGTGCTCCCCATGGCTTCCTGACCACATATATCAGTGGGGCCCACTGGTGTTGAAAAAGTTTTTTTTTTTTATTTTTTTCCAAAAAGTGTTTTTTACCGTGGGCCCCACTGATATATGTGGTCAGGAAGCATCGGGGTTGGTGATCCGGACTCTGAATTACAATGGGATATTCCATTATTATAATCCCCCATTGAAGCCAATGTTATTTTGGCGATCTCCATTTTTTCGAGTGACTCCCTTGATAGATGGATTTAGTATAAGAAAAAATGGAATTTTCTCTGTTAGATCTGTCTACTTTCAATGCTTGGCTATGGCAGACTCTCGAAGTAATATTGCTTCAACATCATCTTCCTCCAAATTTTGAAAACAAATATGGCACATTTCCACCCTCTCCAAAATCAAACATTTATTGAGGAGATCATCTCATGAAGCAATTGCGACAAGCAATTCTTTATTTGTTAGACAAATCACTTTAGCTCCCTCTTGCTTGGTCTGTGGTCGTGGGAAGGAAAGTGTTTGTCATGCCTTATTTTTTGCTCCCATGCAAAATGTTATTGAGAACTCTCTCCTTTGCACGTTGACACATCATAATTTAAAGGAAGTCATATTCATGATTAGATGTCTTTTATTCACACAAATTTCAAGGATTGCAATGATTTGAATATAGCCCACCAAATTTGGAGTGATTTAGATTGGTGTATTTGGAACACTAGAATACTTATCTCTTTCTTGGTATTGATGTTTCGATGTGACTCACTTTTCTTTTTTGTGTATAGATATACAAAATCTCAACATAAGTACTTACGATGATAGAGGAAGGCAACCAATTCCTTTAATTCCTCCTATGGAAGATGTGAGGTATTTTTAGGTATTTGTGAATGGGTCTTGGGATGGAGACATGAGCAAAGGCGGTAGGAGTTGCATCTTATGGGATTCAGCTGGCATCTTTATAGTAGCACAGTGTTTTGAAATGAAATTCACCCAACTACTCCCGTTTTGGGTAAAATTCCAACCCCCTAGTAGGAGAGAGGGGATGAGTCCACATCATCAATATGGTGGGATCCCACCTCCCTCCAAGAACATGGTCTCATATCTCAAACTTACATCGTACCTCTTGAGGAGATTCCCTGTGGATGATGCAAATTTCTCATCGGTGGATGCCCAAGCTGGGTTCTTCTTTCCTTATCCACCTGACTATCAAGTGAGACTTCAAGTGAGACTTCCACCTCTAATAGCTGATAAGATAAGAATTCTCCTGATTATATAGTGGTGGAGATAGTGATAGAATTATACACTGTCCTCAAGCAAGCTCGGAATGTAGCCCAATCACCAGAAGACCCATAGGGTTTTCATACGATATAGTGGATTAGATGAGGAAAAACAAACAAAAGAAGAAGCAAAACCATCCATGTTGGCTACTTGGCTAAAGTGTTTTCCTAAATTTTGTAAAAGAAAAAAGAAAAAATCGTTTACAGTTCTCAAAATGAGCCATTCCATTGGAATAACGGTTCTCCCTGGGAACCAGAGCTCCCTCCTTCATAAATCATCACGCTTCTAACCAATTCGTTGAGTCACTTGCTATGATGCTATCCCATTAGAGGAATTTACAGCACATTTGTTATACCATAAGACCCCTGCTAAGAAGGGTCCCTCTATTGAAGTCCCAGGAGCTAAAATTGTGGGACTTAGGTTGTATGCTATGTGCTCTCTGTTGCTGCGGAAACTAAAATACAAATCTATAGCTTGCTTCTCAGTCTTGGATGTGAAAACTAGCCAAATAACATCCAGCATGTACCCTCACAATATATTTCTAACTGGATATAGGAAACTGAACATTTTTATGATTTGGATCATCCATGCTTGCAGCAATTGGAAGAAACATCAATAAAAGACAACGCAAAGGTTAATGAAAACCAAAATAATTGGTTCAGATCCTTTTAACTGGTAGACCTTAAATGAAATAACTGCTGTATTCAATCCATACTCTTCTTAGAGGTCCCATTTCTCAGAAACAAAGATATACTCCTTCCAGAAAGATTATATGGGTTTGCCCTCAGAAGAATGATGTTTAAAAATCTCTTTTAAGAATTAAACTTAAGGACTACAATACTGTGGTCTAAAACATCAGATTTGAGGAACACTTGCACATAATACCAGTTAGCCCATCAGACAATATGTGTTGTATGAGATTGTTAACAGCCTAATTTATTTACAGTGAGAGATGGTCTACATAGTGTCCATAGTAAAGTAAATTTTGTCAATCATGGAAACAAGTACATCACATGTAAGTAACTTCCGATTTTACACCACTGGTCTAAAAAGCAAATAAAATTATGTATGCTACGTAGAAAATGCAGCACATAAATATAAGCCATTCAACTCTTGTTACAACTCATGTGTGCAGCAACCATTAAAACACAAGGTATGAGAATGTTTAATTGAATGATCCGAAATTTTCATTCTTAAAATCAAATGAAATTTGATCAAGCAATTAAAAAGAAGAACAAGAAATTGGATCAAGCAATGCAACACCCACATAGCAAAAATCATAAAAAGCATGGCTACAGCTGTTCTTGAGTACATCACATGGCTCGCACACACATAAACAACTAAATCCATTGGAATTAATAAAATGTCTAGCTACACAGCCTTCACTTTTGCAATGTAAACTTATCAACATTTGGGTGCCAACCAACCTATACCCCTTCCCCCTTCGGAAGGGTAGGGAGTGCTTTGCAAGCTACGTGATGTTTGAGATGGTGTGCTAGGAGTGATTGAGAAATTAGGCCATCAAAAGAAGTGAACAGTTAGGTTACAGCCTGGAACAAAATTGTTTCTCAAAGAGATTGACTCACCAAACCCCCCCCCCCCCCCAACCACGCCAAAAATAGACCCAAAAAAAAAAATCAATGCCACCTAGGAATACAAAAATGGAACTTACACAATGTATACTAGTAAAAAGAAGGGGGGAAAGAAGAAGAAAAAAAAGCACCAGTAGTACTCAAAGAGTGCACATGCTAAAAATGCAACAATTTGACCAAGTCATGATACTCATAAATTAAAATTCGCATATGCAGAAAGTGCAAACACCAATAAATTGCATATCCACTCCAAAAATACAATAACTTAATTATATTTGAATGGAGAACATTAATTGTTAAATACAATTTATGCGCAAGGATATTGCACATGGCCATCAAGCTAAATTATTGGATAAAAATCAAGAGCTAGTAACAGATGACAACCAGGATATGAGTGTTGCTAAATGCTCATATATGAAAGGATCTTTTGATAATAAAATAAAATAAAAGAGAACTGTCTGATGGTTGATTTCACAACCCTAACAGAATTCCCCTTGGAATAAGTCAAGCAAGGAAGGCGACCGCAAGTCTGAATCGTGGCATACAAATAAAGTAGAGGATGTGATACAAAGAATAATATATATGAATCTGTAGTTTTTAAAGAGAATCAGTTGTTGCAGGAGTTTGGTTTATGCTTAACAGTTCACACAGTGAAGGATCAAGGGAAGTCCGTGTTAATATAATTGTAACAAGTACAGCTACCACAATAACCAGCTAAGAATTACTTGACCTACATATGATTCAGGTACATGTCATAGTTATACTTTCATGTCCTTGCTTGTGTCTTAAGTCAGCTGACTATAGGATAGTTTATCAGCTTTATTTACTTTCTGTCTTATTTTGTAACTAAACTTAGGAAGGTTTTTGTGTGAGGGTAAGGAAGCTGCACCTCTCTTAGCAGTCTCTCCCATTGTCATCTTCTGTTCTCCTTTTCCATTCTCTCCTCTCAACATCTAATCCCTGGTTTACTTAGTTCTTTTTTGTCACAATCCCAATTCAGGAAGATGTAAGATCCTAGTTAGTAGCTAATGTAAGGCTAAATTACAAGTAACCAACCTGCAGATTAGGAGCACATGATTCAACCTCTAACACAGCATAAATATGGGTACCAGTATTATGTTAAAAAGATGTTACAACCCTTAACCCACAAACAATCAGCCAAAAACAAAAATTCAGATCTAACAACTGTAGTATTCAAATGCAGCTTGAATCCTATCAAATTTAGGTCTTTAAAAGACATTGCTGAAAAGCTCGGACCAATGTCTATGTAGTTCTATATTAATAGATGATCAAGTAGGAGTCAGCCTTCCAACATCTCAATTCAAAAAGGTAGGCATTCAGGATATGAGAAGAGTAGTCTATTGGGTTAGACAGGAACACGAATTGCAGTGTTAGATGGGCTGTAACTTGAGAAAACTTAGGTAATGGTATATCAAGATGACCCTAAAATTTGGGACAGTTCCAATGATTAGATTGGTGTAGATCTTAGTTTGAATCTTAGGTTTGTTGGGGGAGTCCAAAAGTTCAAGAAGCAGTTAAAACCTTGTTTTGGTGTGTGTTGGTTGGTGGTTTTGGATTGTGTGTTTGTTGGTGTTTTATGGTTGGGTTTGGTTATGTTTTTTTTGGGAATAGAGTGGATGTTTGTTGTTGAAATTGGGGTTGGTTTTGATTTACTATTGTCGAAGATATTCTATAATATGCAGCTTGAACAATAGAAGAAGCTCTTGGAAAGAAAAGCAAAGAAGAGAAGTGATGTAGGAAAACCCAGAAACTGGGGTCTCGTGGGCTTTAGACTCTTAGAATTAAACACCTATTCTGACGAGGATTTGCCGCACTTGAAATCTGATAAATCATGCATGTAAGACAGCTAAGTAGAGAAATAAACACATAGTCTTCTGTAAGCACAACTAAACAAGAATCAATGGGAAACAGGGGATGGGGATCTTGGCACCATAACACTAAATTGATTCAAAGGTATTAAGAAACTTAAAGAAAATAGAGTTTCATAATCAATATCAGATTTCTAACAAGGAATTCAACAATTAACAATATGGGTTTTAGGGTTTTGTTTTAAACAAAACTACCAAAGAATAAATGAGAAATATTTTGGGGGATATGTTCCTCTGATCCGGCCAAACAGAAAAGCATTTATGAACAGAAATAAGATAAAGAAAAACATTTTGAGTAGTGGTGAATCCTAGGAAGGAGGAAAAAATATTTTGAGTAATGGTGTATCCTGGGAGAGAGTAGGTGATAAGAGAGAGGGAGAGAGAAGAAACAAGAGAGGGAGGAGACTAACAAAAGAGGGAAGAAAAAAGAACAATTTTTTCTGCAAAGAGAAGAAGAGGGGGGGAGGGACCGGGGGTTTGGGAGAAGAATTTTCATGAACTGTCTTTTCGGATGTGATCTTGTGAGAGCGGGGATCTTTCAGTGGGAACAGGGTGAAAGGATGAAAGAGCTTCCGGGAGGGGGCGTCCCCGGGGGGGAGAGGGAGGAGGGAGAGAGAGAGAGAGAGAGAGAGAGAGAGAGAGAGAGAGAGAGAGAGAGCCGTGCTCTTTTTTCATTCTCCATTCATTCATTATTGCCCATTGCTCATTGCTCCAACAAATGGAGAGATCTTAAGCCATTCACTCGAAGAGTTAATAACCAGGGCCATGGCGCCCAGCCACCACCATTCGGCCATGTTGTTCGGACCCTGCCCCCCCAGGGGACAGCGGCGCATGGACATTGCTCGCCTGGACCTAGGGGAACTACCGTGGCCTCACTTTGCCCCGCTTGAGGATCTTGATGCGGGATATTTCCGGTTGGATGAAAAATTTTGGCTTTGCTTGTGCTTCGCCCCCCCCTCCCCTCTTCTTCTTCTACAAATTTCTTCTCTCTCTTCCCCTTCTTCGCTATTCTTCTGTTCTCCCTTTTCCCTTCTTCTTTCCTTCTTCTCTCTTTGTCCCCCATTTGGTATTGAGCTGGTTTAGGTGTCTGCTGGCTTTGGTTTCGTTGTTGATTGCTGGTTTTGTTTGGTGTCTTTAGGTCGCTGTGGTGTCCGTGGACCTTTCCATATAACTGTTCATCGTGCCCATTGCCCCCCTTGCTCGTTGCTCCCTGGGGTCTGCCTTCCCCAAGAGGAGTTAAATAACCAAAGGGCAGCATAGGCAGCCCAAACCACCACCATTCAGGCCATAGAATGTTACAACCATACAGGGACAGCAAGAGCAGCATGGACATAATGCTCAAGCCAATGGACCTAGGAATGAAAACTACCAAGTGGACCACCAGAACTTTGACCACCGCTTCGAGGATCTTGATAGAATTGGGGATAATTTCCAAGGTAATGGAATGAAAATATATGAATTGAAGCTTTAGATTTGTGCGTTTGCAGTACCCCCCCCCCTCCTCCACCTCCTCTTCTTCTTCTTACGAATTTCTTCTCCCTCTTCCCCTTCTTCAAGACTAATTCTTCTAAGATTCTCCCTTTTTCCCCTTTACTTCTTTATTCTTCTTTCTACTCTATTCTATCCCCCATTAAGAAGAGAAGAGAAGAAAACAGAATTGGATAGCATGCCCATATATATTGCTCAACATCACCACACCAGAACTCTTACCAAAAAGTCATATTAATTAATCAAATCATCTCTAATTGATGGGGGAATGTATTACATACATATATATAGACTGATACAGTACAACTAGTTACCGTTCACACCACAGTTACATGAACAATAATCTAGGAGATTACTATTCCTATTTGGGTGGGGCCCAAGTCCAGCTTGCAAGGAGATAAAATAGGAGATGTTGTTTAGTGTGGGAATTATAAAGATAGTATAGGATTTTGTTATTTACTTATTGGGATAATTATGTAGGTAGAATTTTAGTTTGGGTAGGTTACAGAGGAATAACTTTTAGTCAATTCAAATCACTAAGAGTACTAGTTTTCATTGACATATGTTTCATTTATTATTTAAGTGCTGGTATCCAGCTTAATAAAGAAAACTGGAAGAGACAAATAATAGATTGTCGTACGAGCATTTGCAACCTCCCCCCACCACCACCAAAAAAAAATTATTTTTATCTTCTTATGAGTCTTCTTCTCCCTCTTCCCCTGCTACAAGCCTGTTTCTTCTCAATTCTCCCCTTCTTTATCCTTTCTTCTTCTCTATTTTGATTTCTGAACCCCTATTATACTTTCTAAAATTCCTTATTTGACTCATAAAATAACTCTGGAAGACAATAAATAATGTAAATGAAATCAAAACAGAATTATGGAAAGCTGTTAACTATAAAAATCTAACTCAAACACTGACCCAAAAACTGAATCTAACTACTAATCCCGTGTATTAGCATTAGCCCCAGTTTATGGGCTTACAAATTAGGCCCATTACATTAATAAACCCAAGAATAAGAAGCCTAATAACTATAGAACCCATCCATGTGCTAAAATAAAGAAATTTAAAGCCCAATTGACCAATTTAGGCACTTTAACTACATCAAACATGATTCAAAATTCAGAGACTCCAGTAATAGAATGGAAACCGAATGTCAGTGGCGTAGGCCCTGCCCAGTGAATAGGACCTTATGGTGTAAGGGTAGTATCAAGTATGAGCATTTAATGAATGGGTGGTTGCTGACATATGATGAGATGAAGTTGCCATAAAAATTTTTAATGAGTAAGATGATAACAGAATTATCATTGTTACCTAGGGAGTGGGCTCTCCTTACTGCCGCCTACGCTTAAAACCCCCCCGGGCCTTCCTGTTGTGCCTGAGGACTTGGCTTCTTTCCTTGTTGACTAATTGCTCTAAGCCCCCCACCTCCGCCCCCTCTTGTGCATTCTTATTGGGGTTTGGTTTGATATTTTTTTTTAATTAATCCAACAGGATTGACATGGAAATTTCTGAAATCCCAACCATCAGACGCCAAATCTTCTTACAACCAGATATAGGACTTAGACAAGGGAAAATATCCCAAAAATTTCAGCTCAAATGGTTCTCAAGTTGCACAGATGAACAGTCTCAAATCAGCGGCAGAAAATTAGAAACAAACACAACTATGGGGTTGAGCAAGTCTCAAAAGATGCTCAACTGCTCCACATATGGGCCTTGGATGCCCTGAAATAGTTGCAGGAAGATAACAACAGAAAATAGAGGAAGTTCAGAAAATGAGTAGAAGAGTTCAATATCTTGGACGGGCCTCACTCAGAATCAGGAAAATGGATTGCAACCAACAATAAAATTATTTGTTCATTAAATCATTTGGAGACGTCTCAGGCTCATCCAATTTTATAAAAGTTGCTGGAAGACAAAATTGGAAAGTAAGAAAGCAGGAAACTACTAGAGATTTAATTTAAGGCTGGATCATGAATGACCTGGCACCAGAGAGGACCTTCTTGAATAAGTTAAATGCAGCTTGGGTGTTCAAAAATAGGAAAAATTTGATGAACCTGTAGCACATATTCCTTAATCAATGATAGTACTTATAGCAGATCATACAACAAAGACAATGAAGGCTAGGATTCAATCAAGTGTCCTCTCTCACAGGTCTCTGACCCACTTTTCAGGCATCTCATGCTTACAGTGTTTCACAGTATAGCATTATTTACAACCAAAGCTCTATCTCCTTTTCTAACAGCCTTAAACCAGCTTGGTTGGTTATCAGCCTAGTCCATTATTTATCAATCCAACTGGTAACATGATTAACATCCTCTGTTCTTCTAGTAATATTTCAAAACAAAAAACCAATTAAAAGAAAACTCAACACATTCCTAATCTATCTAGAAAAATAAATAAAAGAATCACCTTCTAAAACCCCATGCAACAACCTTCTTGGATTCAATGTGCCCCATGAAAGCTGTCTGGATCCAATAAATCTGGGTTGATGCTTCCTTGTAATCTTTACCCCAGTGAAGCAAATAATCCTAAATTATACCTACTTGAGCAAATAACTGAAGGATATCCTAATTAGTTAACCTATGTCAAACAGCTGTAGGACAGTAGGGTCCACATGTTGGCAATTTAATCTTCAAACTGATCCCATCCAGCTGACTGTGGGCCCCCCAAGAAGTGGAATTACTTCTGGAAAATCTTCCCTAATAAATCAGCAAACACGATTGCAATTAAATCTCCCACATATAACTAATTGAACTCTACTTCTAGCAGTAAATCCATTTCTCCTAGAGGCAGAAATCTATGGGTTTGAATAAACCCAGCATTGGAGTAGGAACATTCCAGAACACAACGCATCAAACTTCGGAGAAATATCTACATCTAGAGGAAGTGAGACAACAGAAGTGTTTGAAAACACTATTCTTGGTAACCCATCTTATTGAGGGGCCCCAAAATTTTCAGAAAAAATTTCTAGGGGTGGGGTGGTTCCTCAAAAGGAACCTTTGCTAGTAATGGGCTTTTCTGGCCTTACCATGGTTCCAATTCAGAGTGCTGTTTCAGATTTTGCTCCCAGAAGAAGGAAAATTGAAGAAGAAGTCGGCCCTTCAGGATGAGTTACTCAGAGCTTGGCATCCCACCACTCCATGGCTTCTCAACTCTATAAGGCAGATATTACTGATTGTAATAACTCCTATGCTTGATAAAGTTTCTTCTCCCTAAAAAAGGGTACAGAAAGTAAATAAAAACAGAAACTTACGTAAATAGTGATTAACTAATCAGCAATAATATCTCCTTTCTTTTCTTATCTACAGTGGAGCTTATGGAATAGAAAATATTCCAATGGACTCCCTTCCGTGCAAGGCCTATGGACCACAAGTCCGCAAAACTGTTCTAAGTGAAGATTAACTTGTAAACAATACTTTTTCCTTAGTTGCGTCATGCTAGGACCTTCCTTTAGATAGGATTATTTAGACACAAATTGACAGGCAAAACATAAATTACGTACTTGGAAAGTAAATTTGCCATGAACAAAAGTAAGCCAATATCACACATATTACCAAACTCTCAACTACCATGTTTCAAGTATCAACTAACTACCACATACTAAGTACCAACTACCAGCTACAGTGAACAATAAGACATAAACATAAGTCATATAAAGTTAGAAATCCTAGCCTTCCATGTCCCAGACTCCCAATTGTTGAGTACACATAAACCTTGAGGAATAGGGAGAATCAACACTATTGTAATAAAATCTTGTGAGAATGAGCAAAATAAGGCAAAAAATTGAAGGAAAAGAGTTTCCCCCTTCTCCAACCCAAAAACAACAAGTTTAAAGCCCTTCCTATCAAATTCCTCCCAGGGCCAGCATGATTCAAGTTATAGCTTTTTCATAAAGATATGATAATGTAGTCCTAGAATAATAGATGATCAATTAGGAGAGACTGTTAGGGGTCTACAACAGTTAGAAGGGATGAGGCTTTACAGAAACAGTGAAGGCCTATAGGAAGGGCTGGTACAAATTTCAGCCAATTCTGATTGTAGGATTTGGTTTCCTAAAAGTTAGGGTTAGTACAGATAATTAAGGAAACTATAGTCAAAGGGTCTAGAGGAGTTATCATCTGTAACTTGGAATGAGTGCTATGGTTTAGGTACTGAAGGATTCCCCCAAAACTCAGAAGATTTTAATGATGGAAGTGGGGTTTCTGATTGGACAGCACTTTAGGGAAGATGAAGTCAAGTTTATTGGAGGTTAAGTTTTGATGATTTCCTTGTGTACCAAAGGGATTTGACTGTGCAGGATGATCTATAGAGGCTGTGGGTTGATTTTGGATGGGCTCTAATGGTAGACTTAGATTTCAGGTAGTTTCTATTGTACTAGGATCTTCACAAACGAAAACAGAAAAGTGGGAAGGAGAAGATGATGGAGGTTACTTAACCTGGATACTAGTCACCAGGCTACGGTAGCTAGGATATTACTCACCTAGTAGCACTGGATATGACTCACTAAGAAGCTCCAACTTGGATGTTACTCACCAAATGTCAGCCTGGGAATGACTCACCAGACCGATCCCACAAATGAGAGAATAATATATAGCAACGACTGTCTGCTGCCAGCAGACGTGCTGATTTCAATAATTAAGTCTTCTTTAGCTTCAAGATAAACTAGTAATACTGACTAACTTCAAACGGACCCAACTAGTTTAAATCAGCTCTAAACTAATTCAATACAGAACTAAATTAACAACTACCTATTTTGGCACTCAATTCATAATCCCAGTTTAGGTCCATTAAGTTTGTCGATAACATTGATAACTCATAGAATGAAGGCCCAATACATATATGACCATTCCCTAGGCCTATCCTTAGGGTGAAAAAAATGTATTCAGACTAGGCTGCATCATATGTCACTCAATATATTGAAATCTTTCACCGAGATATGACGCTTTATAACTTGTATGCTATCTTGCCTCCAAGATTCTCGAGATTTTCGAGATATTTTTGAACTATGCTAGAGACTAGCAAGTTGGCCTTGCAGCATACCAAAAAACTGGAGAATATTCTCCTATTTTGATTGTTCAGGTTAGTACAGCATGAATAGTAACCAAGGGTAGTTGAGCCAAGACAGGATGTTCCAATGGATATAAATAAATCAAGAATAACGGCTCAAAAGAAAACCACATAATTGGAGTTCCTTCAAAAATCCTGCCACATCAATTTTCCCCTCTTAAGAAAGAAAAAAAAATCATCCTTGCATTTTAGTAAGTCGATGAATCATCTTGTACGGAGCATGTTCATCTCAACAAGGAAGACTTTTATTTTATTTTTCTATTATTTTGGTTAATAGTAGAGATGCAAAAGACTTAGAGTATAAGCAAGACGAAGAAATAGAAAAGAAGAGAGAGTGAGAAGGTGAAAATTTCCAAAGAGATAAATACCTAGGTTACCACTCTGAAGCTGCTTAATGTGGAAAAAAAGAAGTGAAGAAGAAAAGGAGAAGACGAAGGGGAGATGGGGGAAACATGAGATGAAGCAAAGTTGTTGGGCAAAAGAGGAAATAAAGCATAGGAAGAAGGGGGTGGGGCAGGAGAAGAGTACACGCATCATGCGCACAGAGCCATGAGGCTGTTCAAGCTATAATTGAATTCATTCTTCCATCCACTCTTAGATATGTTGACCATAAACATTTAACAATAAAATAAATATACACCACCAAGGGGTTGGCTAAGTTGGCAATGACCGACACTCTTAATGAAGAGGTCATAGGTTCGATTCTCCCTGGTGGTATATATAATAGTTCCCCCCCCCCTCCGCGGCCATATGTAAGAAGAGCTCCCTTGTGCCAAGCCAAATGAAAAATATAAGAATATACTTTAATAAACAAATTTTTTTAACAATTTAAAACTATTCCGGTGTATCTAACCAAATTAAATATCAGCTTATATAATTATCCAAATATGATAGATAACAAAAACTCTAATATATACTAAACATCTACCATGCAAGACAGCACCATCTCCTACTATATTCCTCCTTGGCAACCTGGCCTTGGGGCCCACAAATCTGGAGAATATTTTCCTATTTTAACGGTTTACAGTACTATAGCATTAACATAACCAGGGGTAGTTGGTTCGATGGATTGGTTTATTCATCCAAAAAAGGAAGGGTAGTCAAGCCAAGGTAAGCTGATTGATGGATTAAACCAAAATCCAGAATACAGGCTGATAAATAAAACCACTTGATTAGAGATCCATCTTAAGTCATGCTGCATCAGCAATAGCCATTTTAGCACTCCACAAGCAATAAAAACAAGGATTAGAAGCCAAAATAAGAAGCCCCACATTGCAATTCTGATAGAGAGTTAATCTGCTTTGCATAGTGTATTCTACTTCGTAACAACTATATTTTCATGCAAATTGCAAAGTCTGCAGTCTTTAACTGCATTACTCCTATTTTGTTTTTTTACAAGTTGTTCTTGCTGAGTTATGCAACGCCTGTTTTACGAACCCAACTGTGCCCTATGTGATATGAAGCTTTAAAAAAAAAATCTCCCCAAACACAAATTATTTTGATCTTCTTCTTTCAAACTACTAAAGCACATCAGTTTGCATTATAAATTCCACGGCATACAAAAAGAAGCAAACATGAACAATATAAAAAAAATAAAAATAATAATAAACAACAACATAAAATTAATATCAATGTCTGAAATTCAATATCAGATTTATCCATGAATCAGGACCACTAAAGTACCATAAGTTCAAATTCATCTTCAACTACACCAATAACACATGCTAAAAGAAAATGAATATCCCACCAGATATTCTTTACTCCTTTTATTGAGTTCTGGTGCACATCGCCCACCTATTCCACTGTTGCGAGGCTCTCGATGTAGGAATAAACATCAAATTTGTTTGGGTCACCAGGAAGACGCAATCCTGCAACTTGTTGAGTTTCAGGGCAAAACAAAGCTGGTCCATTGTTCTGCAGTAAAATCTTACCATTCTTGTAGCCGTACACCTTTACATTTTGGCTTCCACCCCTAGTAAGATCTCCTGGAAGGTATGACTCCTTAAGGTAGAGCCCTCTCTCCCAAGTCATCTTCTCTGGTCCATCATTCACCCTCAACCAAAGTTCAAAACGGAAGGGTTTATATGCTTTGCAAATCAATAGAAGACAAACTCCTCCCAATGCAGACAAGTTCGCATGATTTGTAAAATGAGTATAACCGAAGGGAGGCATTGGGATTTCCTCAAACTTCTCATTTTCCATGTTAAATGAAACAATGATTTTCAAACGAGGCAGTACCCAATAAGGACGACCTCCAAACATCTTCGCTGGTTTTAACTCCACAGTAGGATACTTTACTTCTCCAATGCTTCTCCAAGAATTTGTGCCCACCGTATACACACTGACAGCGGCTTCATCTCCATGATGGTGAATATTCTTTGAAATAACCACCACCTTGAATTTACCAGAACTACAATCATACCCAAACCCTAAAGTACGGATATAGGTACAGCCATCGTCAACATGTGCCGGCAACTGCTTGTGATCTCCAGTCGCAGGATTCCATAAATACATAATCTCTCCGTACATTCCCCTATGCGTTAACAACAGTAATCCATTACAAGAACCCACCACCACGATTGGGCTTTTGCATGTCGGGTGCCGGAAAGGAAAATTAAGTTCATTTGGAGAACTAAAGTTGTCAAAATCTACTTTATATATCTTTGAAGCAGTTTTAACAATGACACTGGAACCATTATCATATCCAATCTGACGATTCAAGTGGATTTTCATAAAATGCGGGTTGTGAAAACGGATGTAATCTTTAAGAACGCACCTGAATCGCATCACACTGTTCGTCGGTAGACGCTCGAAAATTTGATCTTTAATTTCGTTGGGAAAACTAGCGAGTTTCGACCACGGAGAGATCTCCATCTCATTTCTCCGATTCTCCTCTTCTACTTCTCTCTGTCTCTTCATCCTTTTTCCCACCATAATTTCTCTCTGTAATTTTCTCTTGCCTTTGGTTGCGCCGGGAGGAAGAGAGGAAGACAAGAAATTTGGGAAGTAGGTCTGAATCGCGATTTCTTTCCCGCTCAAAGCTTTATATACTAAAATTTGTTGTCTACTGATGACGCGTCGTACTGTCATTGGATCTACCAAAAAAATTCTCATTTCTATTACATCGATTTCTTGCACTTGTTCAAGAAAAACAAGAAAGCCCAACTTCCCCTGGTTCGCACCCATCCGGCTACACCTATATTAGTAATATTCCCCCACCTTATATATAAACTCTTCGGATTCAAAAAAAAAAAAAAAAATTACACATTTGGACAGCATGAGCTAGCAGTGCATGGTTTTCTCTATCATCAGTTGTGTTAATGGTATTTTCATATTTTGCTTCTTTCCCCAAGAAAATTTCTCATTGGGTGAACAGAATGACCTAACAGACAAAAAAAGTGATTAATATAAAAGAGTTTATTAGATTGTGACTAAATGGTATAATTCATTTCAAGAGTCCTCCAGGGAGAGGATCTAAACTAGGCATGTTCAATCATTCTATTGTTTTCAGTGTATCAAATTTCGTTGTCCATTTTAATGGATTTCAAATATTTTTCTTAGCAGTCATCTGATCTTATTCATAGACGATCATCTTCTTTCCTTTAAAGAGTTAATGTGTCTCTCATCATAATAAATGAGATGCAATGAATTAGACATGACGGCATGACATATTAATGATGATCTCGCAAGGATAAGTACAATTAGTGGAAGTAATCATACGTAACTCGCAACAAATTTGGTGAATCATTGTACGTGCAAACTTACGTAAGTGGCATTTTAAAAATCTAACAACAATAACTCCTCTTGTCTTTAAAATCAGTCATTGAATTTCTTGAATGCCATGTATCTCAATGGAGTAAACAAAAGCGATGAGTCCTCACCAGCTACCAAAATAGCTTAGAAAGTGGATTCTACTGCTCCCATTGGGGCGGGATTCGATCGATCTAGTTGACTACTAAGAAGATAAGATCGCTACTTGAGAACGATTATGTTCTTTCCATATACAATTGATATAGCAGGTGCGGAAGAAGACATTACGACATTACTTTTATTAAATCGCTTGCCAATCTTTCTTTCTTTTGGCTTTTATGTATGGGCTTGTTCTTTCCTTATATGACAGGGACAAAGCTATGACTCTTGGTAGGCGGCAGGATACTAGTGCGTTTTAGTTTCGCTCACCATTCATTTGCAATACAACACAATCATTTGCTTCCACCTCTTATGATTAGGATGCCACTGCCTTGTCAATGGACTAACCTCAAATTTTCCATAGCTCGAACAACAATAGCACTTGGAAAACTTTGAGAACCATCATTCAATTATCCTAAGGTTACAATCTTAAGGATTACAGTGAACAGTTCCAAATGAGATGCAGAAGTTAAATTTGCTGCTGCAGTTGAAAAAAATTTCTATACCATGAATCGTTGATGAGTCTCTGCACAACACCTATGAGTACCTTATACATCACCAGAAAAGAAAATAAAAAAACACCTATGATCACCTTATGTAGGCCAAGGCATGCAATTGGCTATTCTCCTTCCCCCCCATATGGTGCAAACTGGGTTCTTGTAAAGCAACTTCCAAGATACTTGGCCCAAAGAGTCCTTCAGTTTAGTTCTTGTTGCCTTCTCATATAGAGAGGAAACACACCCTTGAAAAATCCACCCACAAGGGGTCCAAAGGAAACAACTCTATATGAAAGTAAAAACAAAGAACTAATAAAAATAAACAAAAATGGAGCACAGAAGACTCAATCAGCTGGGACCTTAGCAGACTTCAACAAGCAATCAATCAGCATAAAGATTCATTGCAGAAGCTGCACTGATCTGCTTTTCATTTTGCTGTGTCGAATAGTTCACCTCTCTACAATCGAGATGCTAGTCCCAATCTCAGGAAGCAAATCAAAGAAGACAAAACAAGATCCATGTATGTTAAAAATTGTAAAACTGAGATGTGTATCTAGCAACTATTTGACAAGAGCTGAAAGAGCAATGTACTGCAGATCATGTCAAAATCGGGCTGGGTTCTTGTAGTTGCTGAGAAGTGAGACATGATGGAGTCGAGCTGGGCAAGGGCAGAGTGCTTGTCTAATTCATTTTGTCAGCACTTAGGCACTCTATGCATTTACCAACTAACAAAGTTGAACCAATCATATAATTTAGTTTGAAGTTACAATGTAAAACCCAAAACTCACCCCAGTGTGCATCCTAAGTTTGTGACCTCCAACCATTGGGTACAAATCAAAAGATTTGGAGCTAACGGATTCCTCGGCAAAGTTTGTGTGCGCTATGGAATGGTTCTTGAACTCAAATGCTTGTCAATTTACGCTTTTCATTCCACTGTATATACACATGCATACCCAAGTAAACAAAAATTTGCTTTCAACTGATTTCAAGAAATTAGATCCAGGCAGCTAGTTTTGCAGATCATCGACCAAAAAAACAGATATCCAGACCAATCATCAGATGGACTTTCAGATAGCATGACCCACATGGAAGAACAACTGACAATGCCAAGGCATCTGCTGTACAAAATAGCATTTTACACTCACCCCTATCTAATGTATACTCCATCTCCTCTAGTCCTAAAGAATTGATGGAGAAGTAATCACCACACCTGCATTGACAACAGAGCTCCAAGACTTCCACAACATCTTCTACGGCCATGACCTGCAAACTAACATCATCTGCAATTTTTGTATCCCATCTCAGTGTCTGCAGTTCACAATCATAGGTAGCATGAGAACTTCAATAAATAAGAACTTCCCAGGCCTTTTGTATGTTGAGAAATGTTTACTGTGAATCAAGGGGAGAATTGGATACCTCAGGTATCCCTTGCAACCTGTCAGGGAGAGAACTAAGGATGGCAGATCTACAGCTTGCACAGATATCTTCTTAACTTGCATTTTCCTTCACAGATAAAATGTCACAGTAAGTTTTCTCAATGGAACTGCAGACAAGTGCCGGAGAGGCATGGTTGGAAACTACTCCTGAGCAATGATAACAAATTCACTGTCAATACCAAAAGGACAAGGTAATGAAATTAGGACGCAAATAGCTTTCACAACCAAATTCAGATGAAAGCAAGTTGAGGCTTTTCTTTCCCCTAATTTTAAAAAGAAAAGAAAGAAACAGGAGTGCTAGTGGACGTGAGAACAGAACAACTCTGATTCTCAGAAGAAAAAAGAACCAGCAATCTAATTGTTGCTATTACTGCAAAACCACCATGACACCATCTATGATTTTATAGGAACCATTTACTCATAGTTGTTACAATAGTCACCACATCATGGTACATATATTTAATTATGTCCATTGTTTACTCAAAGCATTTTTTTCTCTAATACTTGACTAGCCAATTATTTAGAAACACTAGCACTAGCTTTTTCTAAATCAATAAAGACAACACGAATATCTTTCTGAAATACACCAAACCATTCTATTAGTCACCTAACCAACAGAAGGGGGGGGGGGGGGGGAATAGCTTTTGTTATTGGTCTTCCTGGCATAAAACCAAATTGGTTATTTGAAATATCAGTTTTTCTTGTCTTTAGAAAGCTTTATTTATTTTTTTCCCCTTAATTTCATAGAATGGCCTGTGAGTTTAATTCCTCATTAATTATTAAAGCTTTAGATGTCACATTTTTTTAGTTAAATTGATACCCCAATATTTCTTTTCCATTAATCCAGGATACTGTTATTAAATAAAGTAGTTAGTCACGATAATCCACAAATTCATAGACTCTTCCAAATTCTATTTGGATGCAATCTGGACCTAGTACTCTACCTATTTTTATCTTTTCTAAGGCACAAGAAATAATTAGGTTCCCTTTGCTAGTTCAGAGAAATCCATATCAGACACATTCTAATTTTACACCCAAGGTTTCTGCCTTCTTACAAGAAATGATGCACTATATAGAAAATGCAGCACATAATATAAGACCTTCAACTCTGCTACAGCTCATGCATGCAGCAACCATCTTCCGAGGTCTAATTTACAGAGACAGAAAATAGCAGTTTCTAATAAAATGCAGCATCACTCAATGAGGATGTTTAATTCGGTAATCCAAAATTTTCATTCTTATAATCAAATGAAATTTGACCAAGCGATGCAGCACCCACAGAGCAAGAATCATAAAAAGCATGGCTAAAACTGCTCGAGTACATCACATGGCTAGAATCCACATAATACAACTAAATCCATTGGAATTAAATAAATGTCCATGTACGCATCCTTCGTTTTTGCAATGTAAATTTATCAACATTTGGGTGCCAACCAACCTGTGCCCACTGAAAGCAGGAGTGATCTGCAAGCTATGTGATGTTTGAGATGGTGCTAGGAGTGATTGAGAAATTAGGCCATCAGAGATCGTGGAGTGAACAGTTAGGTTACAGCCTGGGAGGAAGTTGTTTCTGAAAAAGATTGACTCACCAACCCCCCCCCCCCCCGATACACACACACAAAAAATAATAATAATAATTAAAAAAAAAAAAAAAATTCAATGTCTGCCTAGGAATACAATTGGAACTTACATAATATATACCAGTACAATTTAAATTATATATAAATAAATAAATAAAACACTAGAAGTATTTAAAGAGTGCACATGCTAAAAATGCAACAGTTCCCTTAAATGACCAAGTCACAACATTCACAAATTAACATATGCAGAAAATGCAAACACCAATAAATCCATATCCAATTGAAAAACATAATAACTTTAGATATTTGGATGGGGAACATTAATTGTTAAATACAATTTAAACTCACAAAGATATGCATGTGTAAGGATATTGCACAAGGCCATCAAGTTAAATTATTAGATAAAAATCAAGAGTTAGTAACAGATGGCAACCAGGATATGAGTGTCGCTAAATGCTCATATATGAAAGATCTTTTAATAAACAAAGTGTATTGTCTGATAGGTCAATCATCTAAAGAAGTATTATGGAGTATTGAACTCCAATGGTTGATCCCTCATGGCTCACTTCAAAAACTATGAAGCCTCTGACTATGTGCACCTCCAAGATCTATACCTGATTTTTTTTTCTTTCCCTCTTCCTGAGTTTTCGTTTCAGTTTTATTGTTCGGTTTAGGGGGGAGGGAACCTAGTTGTGCTTGCTTGTTTCCTCTCAAATGAAAGAAGCAATTACACCTACATGGTTGATTTCACAACCCTAACGGGTTCCCCTTGGAATAAGTCAACCAATAAAAAGGTCTACTTTCATACAGCCCCCCACTGAGGCCTGGGGGGGGGGGGTGTTGTGGAAGAGGGAAGGGTAAGAATGACGTTGTGAATTTCTCTCAGGATGTTTAGGCAACCGCTGGTCTGAAATGTGGACATAAAAATAAAGTAGAGGATGCGAATCACAGAGTAATATATATATGAATCTGTAGTTTTTAAGGAGAATCAGTTGTTGCAGGAGTTTTGGTTTATCCTCTACAGTTCACACAGTGAAAGATCAAGGGAAGTCTGTCAATACAAGTGTACTTGACCTACATATGAGTCAGGTACATAGTCAGTTATACTTTCCTGTCCCTGCTTGTGTCTTAGGTATGCTGATTATAGGATAGTTTATCAACTTTATTTACTTTGCTTTTTATGCTGTAACTAACTTAGGAAGGTTTTTCCTTCCTCAGATTTGCTTCTAAGAATAAAAATAGACAGTGTGAGGGTAAGGAAGCTGCACCTCTCTTAGCAGTCTCTCCCATTGTCATCTTCTCTCCTCCTTCTCCATTCTCTTTTCTTCCGGAAGAAGAAAGATCCTAATTAGTAGCTAATGTAAGGCTAAGTTACGAGTAACCAAACTCCAGATTAGGAATACATGATTCAACCTCTAGCACAGCATAAATATGGGTACCAATAATATGTTAAAAAGATGTTACAACCCTTAACCCACAAACAATCAGCCAAAACAAAAAATAGGATCCAACAACTGGAAGTAATCAAATGCAGCTTGAATCCCTATCAAGTTTAGATCTTTATAAGACAAATTATATTGCTGAAAAGCTCAGACCAAAATCAATGTAGTCCTAGATTGATATATGATCACCCCTATCTAAATATTGCACTAAAAGGTACTATCTTGACGGGAGCAAGCGTCTGATCAGATCAATCAAGAGAATCACCCCCATCTCTTTTCAGCTTCTTTTGCGAGGAAGCACTTTGCCCACTCCACTTGAACGGACTGAAGGACACACGTGACACGTCACACACCACAAGCTTCATTCAAGCATTTCCTCCATAAAGCTATTATTCCTATATATTAGCTTGACTACTCACTCCCTAATCAAATGGCTCCCCTAAGCACATGCAGATATGGGATGCGTGTCTAGTTCTCATTGGAAAGGAATTAGCCTTCTTTCTCCCGCTTGACACAATTTGACAAGCAGTGATCCCTGATTGGCTCCAAATCTATAGTTGTAGAAAGAATATAAAAAGAACAAGCATGTGGGAAAGAGCAAGCTTCTGGTCAGATCAATCAAGAGATAGGGCACACTTCGATCGCCTAAGCAAGGACAGAGATATGGAGGGATGATTGGCCAAGGGACCCTTTGGCCTAAGGGAATAGATTATAGTAGGGTGCGAATAGGCCATTTAAGGACGAGAAGTTAAGACGAAAACCATGGGCTGACACATGGTTGTACTGGTCAGCTTTGGGCTGGAGATTGCCGATTGACTGAGCATGCTTTGGCAGCTCGTGGTAGAGTACTTTCTTTAAGATTTGCTCTATTATTGCCTTCTATTCAAGAGGTTCCATATTCATGAAAAGTCAGGTTTGAAATGATCCATACAGAACCAAGACAACCTATCATACTAATAATAAAACATGCTTACTAATAATAAGAAAGAGTGTTGGGCCTCCAATGCCTATAAATAGAAGCTTCCTTCAGTCCCTATTTGGCAAAGGGCACTTAGGAGTCTGCAAGAAAGCAAGTAGCCATGGATCCCGCTGGAAGACTGGCACGTATTTCACAAGAAACCTTTCAAGGGAAGAGGAGAAGCTCAAATGGGAGCAAGCACTGGGTCTTTTCTAGGGGCATCCCATGCTCTCATTCTGGTGGCTGTAGGAAGAGCAATGCAATGGATCTGGGACCACATTCGCGGTATAGAAGACAGGAGGAGGACGCCCCTCGAAGAACAGGAAGAGCTCATTGTGCGGGGCTGCCACCCTCGGCCACAGGGGAGACTAGAAGAACTAAAACAATAGTCCATCTACTCAAAAAGTAATGTTTTAATGCTTTGTTTTGTTTGTGCAGGACCCGTATGCTTTGTGTGTTCGTTTGGTTTTTTGTTTTGTTAGTGCATGTATGGGCCAGAACCTAATCTAACATGTTCAACGCTTATTATAATTGGAAGTGCATTGATGTGGGTTGATCTGTTGTGTTTTGATCTAGAACTTCAATTCTTCCATGTTTCACAAGTCGAACCTACAGATTATCTTCTTTCTTCTGAACTAATAAATCTTGTTTCTCTCAAACCAACATATCCAATCCTTCTTCTAGAGCTAACAGTCCCACCAGTGTCTCCCGAAACAACATATCAAGTCTCTCCCGATCCCCCACTAAGTTGTAAAGTCCCCTTCTCATTCAAATCGAATAAGGAATATTGAGGAATAGAGGCATCCATATCTGCTTCTCCACCCTTACCGAATACCCATACGCATTCGCTGAAACATAATAAAGAAAAGAAGGGCCAACGATGGATCCCATTTATCCTGAATTGGAAGTTGAACCAAATGCTGGTTCAAACGAGGAATTACAAATGTAATTGGAAGCTGAGGAATTTTCTTTTTTATGGGTTGTGGGTGGACAAGGAAGGAAGATGAGGGTTTTCCCACAAATGTTGATGGATTTGAGTCCCCCTTATGTCTTCTCTTCAGAGAAGTAGAGGTATTGAGATCGATCATATACAAAAGGGAGGACCTTTCGATTTCTGTTTTTCTACCAAGGGACCTCTCTTTTGGAATGGAATCTATAGAGCCCAGAACTGATGGAATTCTTGATTCTACCAGACCGTGCTAGAGAATGCTCAAATAAGGAAAAACTTTCCGTGCTGGTTGTTTAAATCGAGGCCAAATAAGATTTGCCTCACCTCCACCCTTCCTTGCTATTGTAAAATACCATTCCATGCAAAAGAAAGAGGATGGCTAGGCTATACATGACTGAACAGACAGTCTCACCCTTGGCCCTAACTTTCTTCCCAAGATGCTGGGTGGGAAAAGTTCAGTATGGCAGAGATTCCCCCACCCAAGGAAGGTGGTTATCCAAGGAAGAATGAAAGTCATTTTGATTCCAGCAGCAAGGGAAATAGAAACTGGATCAGAAAGAGATGCTTAAACATCGGCTGCAACAAGCCCTGAAGCATACTTCAGCTGTTGGGCTATTGATCATGAGTGGGGGGGGGGGGGGTTATTTACCACTGATAATTATGTAGGTAGAATTTCAGCTTGGGTAGGTTACATAGGAATAAGTTTTACTTAATTTAAGTCATTTAGTACTAGTTTTATTGACATATGTTTTGTTTATTATTTTAATGCTTGTATTCAGCTTAATAAATAATGTTTGAAGAGACAAATTAAAAATTGAGTATTTTATGTGCATTTGCACCTCAACCCCCCCCCCCAAAAAACTCCTCTTTTTGTCATCTTCTCATGAGTTTCTTCTCCCTCTTCCCTCGCTACAAGTATGATTCTTCTCAATTTTCCCCATCTTACCCCTATCTTCTTTATCCTTTCTTCTTCTCTATTTTGATTTTTGAACCTCCATTATACTTTCTAAGGTTCCTTATTCGACTCAAAATAACTCTGGACGACTCAATAATGTAATGAAATCAAAACAGAATTCTGGCAAGCTATTAAGTATCCTAGTCTAACTCAAACACGGACACAAATACTGAATCAAACTACTAATCGCATGTATTAGCATTACCGCAAGTTTATGGGCTTACAAATTAGGCCCATTAGACTCGTAAACCCAAGAATAAGAAGCCTAATATCTATAGAACCCATCCAAGTGCCAAAATAAAGTATACTAAAGCCCAATTAACCAATTTAGGCCTTTTTTTTTACTACATCAAACATGATTTCAAAGTCCAGAGACTCCAGTAAGTAATGAATATAGAAACTAGAGAAAGGAAATAGAATGTTGGTGGCATAGACCAAACCTGCCCAGTCAATAGGACCTTATGGTGTTAGAGTAGTACTTCAAATATGAACATTTAATGAGTAAATAGGTGGTTGCTGACATATGATGAGATGAAGTCGCCATAAAAATGTTTAGTGAATAAGACAACAACAGAATTATTGTTGTTACCCGGGGTGTAGGCTCTCCTTACTGCCACTGAATCGTTTATAACCCACCCCCACCCCCCAGCAGGTTTTCTGTTGTGCATAGGGACCTGGCTTCTTTCCTTTGTTGGCTAATCAGTCTAACCCCCCCCCCCCTTCTTGTATATTCTTGTCAGGGTTTGGTTTGATATTTTTTTGGTTCGTCTAACAACAGGATTGATATGGAAATTTCTGAAATCCCAACCATCAGACCTCAGATCAGCCTTTCTTACAATTGAATATAGGTCTTAGACAAGGGCATATATCCCCAGAATTTCAGCTCAAATGGTTCTCAAGTTGCACAGATGAAAAGTCTCAAATCAGGAGCAGGAAATTAGAAACAAAAACAGCTACGTTGTTCTGTTAGTCTCCAAAAATGCTCAACTGCTCCACATATGGGCCTTGGATGGTCTGGAATAGTTGCAGGAAGATAAAAACAGACAATAGAGAAAGTTCAGAAAGTGAGCAGAAGAGATTAATATCTTGGACAGGCCTCACTCAGAATCAGGACAATATACGGCAACCAACAATATAATTCTCCGTTCATTAAATCATTTGGAGACCTCTCAGGCTCGTCCAATTTTATAAAAGTTGCTGGAAGACAAAATTGGAAAGTAAGGAAGAAGGAAAGTTATCTCAGTTCTTAGCTAAAACCACCCCACCAGCCATAACTAAAGAAAAGGACAAAACCATACCATACGGAACCTACTAAGCTGCCCCAACGATTAGAAAAAGGTTTTAACATCACAGGCATTTGGTAAATGGCACCGGGGGAGTTAATCGGGTTCAAGATGAGATGTTTTGGCTCAACCAGGCTTAAAGAATCCTTATAACCTGGGCAGACCTGCCTGAAAGTCATAGTTCTCTGTGGTCGAGGTGAGAAGCAAAGAGAGATAGAACTAGAGAGAGTCCTTGGCCTGGCTAGCAGTTCACTCATTGTGCTTGTGCTTTGGAGACCACTTAAGAGAGTCCCACCTTGGGATAAAGAGAGAATATGGTACCACAAGCGTAGAATAATAAAAAGAAAACTACTAGAGCTTTAATTTAAAGCTGGATCATGAAGGACCTAGCACCAGATAAGACCTTCTTGAATAAGTTAGATGTGGCTTGGGTGTTCAAAAATAGGCAAAATTTGATGAAGCTGTGGCACATATTCCTTAATCAATGACAGTACTTATAGCAGATCAACAACAAAGAGAATAAATGATAGAGAAGCATAGGATTCAATTAATTGTCCTCTCTCATAGGTCTCTAAACCACTTTTCAGGCATCTCATGCTTACAGCGTTTCACAGTATAGCACAGTTTACAACCAAAACTCTCTCCTTTTCTAACTGCCATAAACCAGGCTTGGTTGGTTATCAGCCTATTCCATTATTAATAAATCCAACTGATAACATGATTTACATCCTAGGTTTTTCTAGTAATATCTCAAAACAAAAATAACCATTTAAAGGAAAACTCCTATTCCTGATCTAGAAAATAAATAAAAGAATAACCTTCTAAACTCCCACGCAACAACCTTCTTGAATTCAATGTGCCCCATGTGCCCCGTGCAAGCTGTCTGGATCCAATAGATCTGGGTAGATGCTTCCCCCTATCTTTACTCCAGTGAAGCAAATAATCCTAAATTATATCTAGATCTGATTAGAACAAATAACTGGACGATATCTTAATTAGTTAACCTATGTAAAACAGCTGTAGGACAGTAGGGGTCCTCCACGTATTCACAATTTAATCTTCAAACTGATTTCATCCAGCTAAGCATGGCCCCCACAAGAAGTGGAATTATTTTTGGAAAATCTCCCCTAATAAATCAGCAAACATGATTGCAATTAAATTTCCCACATATAACTGATGTGAACACAAGGACCCCCTGGTGGAAACCACAAGTGGGGCCCCTAGGATGGCTCCAAAAAGCCAACCTAAGCTGGTTGAACCCCTCGTTGGTGGTATTTTGGGCATTTTTGCCCCTTTTTAAATTCTGGAATTATTTCCAGAATATTTCAGAATTTATTTTTGTTTAAATTGAGAAGTTGAGTTTGGATGGGTTTAAGTAGTTTTATTTTGATTGAAAGTTGTTTGGTGGAGTCCTAGGTTATCTTAAGTTAAGCATGTACCCATTTCAGTAACTTAAAGTTTGATACTAGCATGTGTTTTTAATTAGTAGAGTCCATGTAATGAGTCCTAGAAAAAGAGTAGCAACCAAGTTACTATTTTTTGGCATAACTATGCAAAATTGGGTCAAATACGAAAATTTTCAAATTTGGGTGAAATCTTAGGGCTTGTTTGGTTACATGAGTCTAGAGATTTCAAATCTATGTTGTCATAATTCATAAAATTAACTATTTGGTTAACCTGAATCTGTGGAATGAAATATGTGAATTCATCCTGAAAAACTATTTGATCGACGTGATTTTTGTGAATGTGCAAATGTTTAGTGCTTTTATAATAGGGCTGAAATCCAAAGATTTCACCCAATACCCATAAATCTACATATTCATGTTTTTAGTGTAAGAAGATGAATCTCTAGATTTCATGAATCCAGGGATTTTCACAACCAAATGGGTATAAATCTCTGGATTCATGTAACCAAACAAGCCCTAATGAATTTTTAAAATTCCAAGGGTTGTACCATATAAGCTTATGAATATGGATATGGATATAGTGGAGCATATGGTGGTTCATTTGCTATTTGTAGTAGCATATTTGCATGAGTATCGAGATGGATCAAGTGCATCATTTGTGACTCCATCTTTGGATATCCATTAGCACCAACACAACTAGTTATGCTAGTGATGGACTATATGAATATTTATCCCATGCCATGGCATTGTTTATGTCCAGTACTCAGAGTACTCCTCCATGACCCAATGGATGGATCCAACTCGACACATACTTGTATATCAAATTCTACTTGTTGTATGTGTTGTTGCATTTTAATGAAAATCTTAGTGTTGTCTTGCATAATATCCATATTTACATTGGTTTAAATTCATGTTCGAGACTTTAAGTTTCGCCCACATACAACGGGCATGTGTCGATCAAGAACACCACTTAAGGTTAGGTTTTAGGCAAAAATAGCACTCCTAGTGTGTTTGTTGACCTCAAATTAGGTTAGACACTACAAACCACGCCAAAATGACCCCAAATACCCCCCCCCCCACAAAAAAAAAACCCTTGGGGTTGAAAGCTGGCTGTAACATTCCCAAATTTTAGCGAGATTCTGCCGAAATTTTAATATTTTGGTACCAAGATGACCTGTTTCGGCGAAACTTCACACCATGGTAGCAACACACTGCTCCTCCTCATCCCATGTCATGCTAGGATGATGAACATACTCGTTCCACTTCAGCACTTGACACCACACTTCACCAGAAAAACTACAACCAAAAAAGAGATGGTTGCAGCCCTCAATACCATACCCGCACAGGATACACATGGTATCAATTCCGATGTTCCAACTAATCATCCTTACCTTCGTAGCCAATCTGTTGAGGATTGCAAGCCAAGCAATCAAGGTCAATCTCGGATGATGTTTCTTCCCACCTTTGCCCACGCAACCTTTGGCCTCACAACCTGGATTACACTGAGGGCGGACTTAACTGAAAAAATGACCAGAAGAAGTTGCCATCCAAACCGCCTGGTCCTTTAAAATTTTTCTAAAAGTGCTGGCTATCTTGTTCCAGCGGCTGTTGATCAACGGATCATGCCACTTATTCTCTCACCAACTTGCTAGATCAAGGATTTGACTTACCTTCATGAAAAACTCCCTACCCATTCCAGCAGATAGTAGAGAATTTTCAGTCTTAAGAGGGCCTCCAAATTTTTCAAGAAACATTTCTAGGGGTTGGGTGATTCCTCAAAGGGAAGTAGTAATGGGCTTTTTGCCCTTACCATGGTTCTAATAGAGAGTGTTGTTCCAGATATTGCTCCCAGAAAAAGGAAAAATGAAGGAGAAGTCAGCCCTTCTGGATGACTTACTCAGAGTTTGGCATCCAACCACTCCAGGGCTTGTACAACTCTACAAGGCAGACATTACTGATGTTAATAATTCCTGTGCTTTATAAAATTTATTTTCCCTAAAAAAAGGGTACAGAAAATAAATAGAAACAGAAACTTAGGTAAATACTGATTAAATAATAGCAATAAAATCTCTTTTCTTTTGCTCTCTCCAATGGAGCACATAGAATAGAAAATATTCCAATGAACTCCCTTCTCCATGCAAGGCCTATGGGCCACAAGTCCACTACACTGTTTTAACTTTTTAAGTGAAGATTAACTTGCAAACAAAACTTTTTCCTTGGTTCCATCATGCTAGGACCTTCCTTTAGATAGGATTATTTAGACAAATTGAATGGCAAAACATAAATTACAGATTTGGAAGTTAACTTGTCTTGAACAATAAGTCATTATTACAAATTACCAAACTTTCAACTATCAAGTATCAACTAACTACCAACTCCCAAATACCAACTACAGCAAACAACAAGACATAAACATAAGTTGTATAAAGTTAGAAATCTTAGTCTTCCATATCCCAGACTCCCAATAGCTGAGTGCGAACAGGGATAACCAACACTATTGTATTAAAATCTAGTGAGAATGAGCAAAATAAGGCCAAAAATTGAAGGAAAAAGAGTTTCTGCCTTCTCCAAACCAATACAACAAGTTTTAATCCCTTTCTAACAAAATTTCTCACACCATCATTCAAGTTATAGTTTTTTCATAAAGATATGATAAAGTAGTCCTAGAATAATAGATGATCAACTAGTAGAGACAGTTGGGGGTCTACAATGGTCAGAAGGAATGACTCTTTGCAGGAATAGTGCAGGCCTATAGGAAGGACTGGTACGAATTTCAGCCAATTCTGATAAGGTCTAATAGTAGACTTAGACTTCAGGTAGGTTCTATTGTGCCAGGATCTCTTCACAAACGAAAACAGAAATGTGGGAAGGAGAAGATGATGGAGATTAATTAATCCAGATACTAGTCACCAGGTTAGGGTAGCTAGGATATACTCACCAAGAACCCTAACAACTCGGATATGACACCAAGTGTCAGCCTGGGAATGACTCACCAGACCAGTCCCACAAATGAGAGAATAAAACACAGCAATGACTGTCTGCAACCAGCAGAAAATTTCAATAATTAAGTCTTCTTTTAATTCTCTATTGAAGGGAATACATAGGGGCTGAATCATCCTGACAAAAGATCCTAATACTAGTAGGATTCAACTAGGAAATAAAAATACAAACAATAGAAGCCCTAGAATCACCTAGAAATGGAAATTAAAAAGAGACTGAAAACAGACTTCTAACTAACATCGTATACCTTTAGAAACTGCCCAACTAGCCTCAGAACAAACTAGTATTCCTGACTGAATTCAAACAGACCCAACTAGTTTGAATCAGCTCTAAACTAATTCAATACAAAACTAAATTAACAAACTACCTATTTTCGCACTCAATTTATAAATCCAGTTTTAGGTTCCATTATCTTGGTCGAGTACATTGGTAACCCATAAAATGAAGGCCCAATGCCTATATGACCCTACCCTAGGCCTATCCCCAAGGTGGAAAAAAACCCTATTCAATGCTAGGTCTGCATCATATGTTGCTCAAAATATCAAATTCTTTCATCGAAATATGACACTTTGTAACTCATATGCTATCTCGCCTTAACCAGGGCAAGATTTTTGCAATATTGAATTTCTAAACTATGCCAGCAACTATCAAGTTGGCCTTGCAGCATACTGGAAAATTGGAGAAAAATCCTATTTTGATTGTTCAGGCTAGTATAGCATGAACAGCAACCAAGAGTAGTCCAGCCAAGACAGGCTGTTCCAATGGGCATAAATAAATCAAGAATAAAGGATGAAAAGAAAACCACATAATTGGAGTTCCTTCTCAAATCCTGCTGCATCATTTTCCCCTCTTAGGGGAAAATAATAATAATAATCCTCGCATTTTAGTAAATCGATGACTCATCTTGTACGGAACATGTTCGTCTCAAGTAGGAGAATTTTCTTTTCTTCTTCATTTTTTTTTTTTTTTCAATTTTTTGGTTACTAGTAGAGATGCAACACAATTAGAATATAAGCAGGACGTAGAAATGGCAAAGAAGAGAGTGTGAGAGGGTGAAGTATTCCAAAGATAGATCTACCTAGATTTCCACTCTGAAGCCGCTTAATGTGGAGAAAAGGAAGTGAAGAAGAAGAGGAAAAGATGAAGGGGAAAAAGGGGAGGGGGGGAACATGAGATGAAGCAAAGTTGTATGGCAAGAGAGGAAATAAAGCATAGGAAGGGGGGGGGGGGTGCAGGAGAAGAGTACACACATTACCCACACACAGCCATGAGGTGGTTCAAACCATGATTCAATTCATTCTTCCATCCACACCAGGATATTATTACAAACATTTAATAATAAAAGAAATATACGCCACCAAAGGGTTGGCTCAATTGGCAGTGACCACACCTGTTAGTGAAGAGGTCACACGTTCGATTCTCCTTGGTGGTAAATGTAATAGTTCCCCCTCCCCCCAAGTAGGAGCTCCATTTGCCAAACAAAATGAAAAATAAAAGAAACATACAAACCAAATTGAATATCAGCTTATATAATATAATTATCTGAAATAACACATAACAAAAACTCATATATATTACTTAAAACCTACCATGCAAAACAGTGCCATCTCCTACCATATACCCCCTGCAACCTGGCCTTGGGGCCCACAAAATCTGAAGAATATTTTCCTATTTTAACGGTCTACATTACTGTAGCATTTACATAACCAGGGATAGTTGATTTCATGGATTGGTTTATTCATCCCAGAAAAAAGGGTAGTTGATGGATGAAACTAAAATCCAGAATAGAGGCTGAAAATAAATTGACGTGATTAGAGATCCATCTCAAGTCATGCTACATCAACAATAGCCATTTTAGCACTACACAAGCAATTTCACCAGAAAACAAGGATTAGAAGCCAAAATAAGAAGCCCCACATGGCAATTTTAATAGAGAGTGTATCTGTTTACGTAGTGTATTCCGCATCATAATAACTATATTTCCATGCAAATTGCAAAGTCTGCAGTCTTTAACTGCTTTACTCCTATATGGTTTTTTTATAAACTGATCTTGCTGAGTTATCCAACGCCTCTTTTATGAACCCAACTGTGCCATGTGTGATGTGGAGCTTTAAAAGAATCTGCCTAAACACAAACTGTTTTGCTCTTTTGTCTTTCAAACTACAGAAGCACATCAGTTTGCATTATAAATTCTACGGCACCCAAAAAGACACAAGCAAGAACCATAAAAACACAAAATAAATAAATAAATAACACAAAATTAACATCAATGTCTGAAATTCAAAATCAAATTTATCCATAAGCCAGGACCAATTAAGTAACCATAAGTTCAAATTCATCTTAAACTAAACCAATAACAAATGCTAAAGAAAATCAACATATCCCACCAGTTATTCTCTATTCTTTCTATTGAGTTCTGGTGCACATCGCCTATCTATTCAACTGTTGCGAGGCTCTCAATATAGGAATAAACATCAAATTTCTTTGGGTAACCACGAAGACACAAAGCTTTAACTTCTTGGGTCACTGGGTCAAACAAAGCTGGTCCATCGTTCGGCAGTAATATCTTACCATTCTTGAAGCCGTACACGTTTACCTGTTTGTATCCACCCATAGTAAGATCTCCAGGAAGGGATGACTCCTTAAGGGTGAGCCCTCTCTTCCAAGTCATCTTCTCTGGCCCATCATTCACCTCAACCAAAAGTCACAATCTCCTCATCTTCATAGTGGCAGAATTCCAAAGATAGATCTACCTAGGTTTCCACTCTGAAGCCGCATAATGTGGAGAAAAGGAAGTGAAGAAGAAAAGGAGAAGATGAAGGGGAAAAGGGGGGAAACATGAGATGAAGCAAAGTGGTGCGGCAAGAGAGGAAATAAAGCGTAGGAGGGGGGGCGCAGGAGAAGAGTACACGCATCACCTGCACACAGCCATGAGGCAGTTCAAACCATGATTCAATTCATTCTTCCCTCCACACCAGGATATGTTGACTACAAACATTTAATAATAAAAGAAATATACACCACCAAAGGGTTGGCTCAATTGGCAGTAACCAACACCTGTTAGTGAAGAGGTCACACGTTCAATTCTCCTTGGTGGTATATGTAAAAGTACCCCCCCCCCCATGTAGGAGTTCCCTTTGCCAAACAAAAAGAAAAGGTTTTGAACAAATTTTTTTTGGTAGAACTATTCCTATGTATCCTAACCAAATTGAATATCAGCTTATATAAGTATCTGAATATAATACATAACAAAAACTCATATATATACTAAAAACCTAGGATGCAAAACAGCACCATCTCCTACTATATACCTCTGCAACCTGGCCTTGGGACCCACAAAATCCGCATCATCTCCTATTTTATTTCCTCAATGCAAGATGGCCTGGGGCCCACAAAATCTGAAGAATATTTTCCTATTTTAACGGTCTACATTACTGTAGCATTTACATAACCAGGGGTAGTTGATTTCATGGATTGGTTTATTCATCCCAGAAAAAAGGGTAGTTGAGCCAAGGTAGGCTGATTTGATGGATGAAACTAAAATCCAGAATAGAAGCTGAAAATAAATCGACGTGATTAGAGATCCATCTCAAGTCATGCTACATCAACAATAGCCATTTTAGCACTACACAAGCAATTTCACCAGAAAACAAGGATTAGAAGCCAAAATAAGAAGCCCCACATGGCAATTCTGATAGAGAGTTTATCTGTTTTACATAGTGTATTCCACATCATAACAACTGTATTTCCATGCAAAGTCTGCAGTCTTTAACTGCATTAATCCTATATGGTTTTTTTATAAATCAATCTTGCTGAGTTATCCAACACCTGTTTTATGAACCCATCTGTGCCATGTGTGATGTGGAGCTTTAAAAGAATCTGCCTAAACATAAATTGTTTTGATCTTTTGTCTTTCAAACTACAGAAGCACATCAGTTTGCATTACAAATTCCACAGCACCCAAAAAGAAGCAAGCAAGAACCATAAAAACACCAAATAAATAAATAAATAACACAAAATTAACATCAACGTCGGAAATTCAAAATCAGATTTATCCATAAGCCAGGACCAATTAAGTACCATAAGTTCAAATTCATATTCAACTAAACCAATAACAAATGCTAAAGAAAATCAATATATCCCACCAGTTATTCTCTATTCCTTCTATTGAGTTCTGGTGCACATCGCCTATCTATTCAACTGGTGCGAGGCTCTCAATATAGGAATAAACATCAAATTCCTTTGGGTAGCCACGAAGATGCAAAGCTCTAACTTGTTGGGTCACCGGATCAAACAAAGCTGGTCCATCATTCCGCAGTAATATCTTACCATTCTTGAAGCCGTACACGTTGACCTGTTTGTATCCACCCATAGTAAGATCTCCAGGAAGGGATGACTGCTCAAGGGTGAGCCCTTTCTTCCAAGTCATGTTCTCTGGCCCATCATTCACCCTCGACCAAAAGTCACAAATGGATTGATATGCTCCACAAAACAACAGAGGACAACCTCCTCCCAATGCAGACAAGTTCGTTGTGTTTGTAACATACTTATAACCAAGGGGAGGCAGTGGAATTTCCTCCAACTTCTCAGTCTCCATGTTAAATGAAACAATCACTTTTAAACGAGGCACAAGCCAATGAGGACAACCCCCAAACATTTTTGCTGGTTTGAAATCCCAAAGACGATACTTAACTTCTCCAATGCTTCTCCAAGAATCTGTCCCCACCGTATACACTCTGACAATGGCTTCATCATCACGATGGCGAATATTGTTTGCAATTACCACCACCTTGAATTTACCAGAACTACAGTCATACCCAAACCCTAAAGTACGGTGATAGATGCAGCCATCCTCAAGAAGTGCCGGCAACTGCTTGTAATCTCCAGTCGCAGGATTCCACAGATACATAATCTTTCCATACATTCCCCTATGCGTTAAGAACAGTAATCCATTACATGAACCCACCACGACGATTGGGCTTGTGCAGGTCGGGTGTCGGAAAGGAAAACGAAGTTCAAGAGGGAAACTAAATTTGTCAAAATTCACTTTATATAACTTCGAAGCAGTTTTAATAATGATACTCGAACCATTATCATATCTGATCTGGTTGTCCAAGTGCATCTTCAGAAAATAAGGACTATGAAAGCGGATGTAGTCTCTCATGACGCACCTGAACTGCATCAAGGCCGTCGTAGTAAGACGCATAAAGATTTCGTCCTTAATTTCAGTCGGGAAACTGGCGAGTCTCGACCATATCTCCATCTCATTTCTCCGATTCTCTTCTTCTTCTCTCAGTCTCTTCATCCTTTTTCCCACCATGATCTCTCTGGTTTTCTGACTCCTGCCTTGATTGCGCCTGGAGAAGAAAGGAACACAAGAAATTTGCGAGGTAGGTCTGATTCCCGATTTCTTTCCCGCTCATGGTTTTATAGTTAGAATTTGTTGTATAATGATGACGCGTCATATTATCATTGGTGCTACCAAAAATATTCTCACTAGTATGAAAATTTCTCGGTGCCTGTGTTAACGAAGAAAAACACATTGCACATTTCCACTGTATGCGCTAGCACTGTAGGTTTACCGGCCATCAATGGTTATGTCTGCGTGGGTGTCCGCCTTGTGATGTGTCTTCGCAGGCGGTAGTGGTGGCTATGTTTATCATATCAATTATGTTTTTTTGGCTTTGTGGTTGTCACAACCAAGTTTCTGAGGGTTTGTTGAGCCCATTCCTTAATTCTTATTTTTTTCTTGTTTTTTTCCTTCGGTGTTTTTGTCTGTGTTTTATTTCAATTATGAATGAAATGTTTGAACTTTTGACAAAAAAAAACTCCTTTCCTTGTAAAAAAAATTTGAATTACAGAATTCAACTATAAGTAATATTTTTATATAAAAAAAATCACATGTAATATTTCACTTCACGAATATTCGTTAGAATATTCTGTGCGACTAAATTCTATAACTCATTTGGTTTGTCTTAATAGTTCTCCAACTTATTCATAAATGATCATTTCGTTTTTTTTTTTTTTTTTTTTTTTTTTTTGAAAAAAAAACCAATTGTATTACTGATTAAGCAAAAAAATATAGTTCTTCAGTTTGTATGAGGCTCAGATCACTTCTATTGTTTGACGCATGAGTACTAATAGTTTTACTAGCCAAGCTATTTAAGGAATTAAGCAAAAAACATGATCATTTCGTATTTGTCTCATTTATCCCAAAAAGAATGCTAATGTCTTTCCCACCATAATAAATGACATGCAAGGAATAAAATGCAACGAGCATGAAGTACAAAAAATGATCATGTGAAAACTATTCATTTACGTGGAGGAAAACCTAACCCTAATAGCTTTCTACCTTTTTTTTCTTCTGCCAACTTCACTTGTAGGCTGCAATTTTCATTATGATGGAGAACAAACCCTCTCTTCTTCAAGATGTAGTGTTATCTTTGCCTTTGTGGCATGAAGTTTCTTCACCTCTGTGGCATGAAATTTCTTTGCCTCTATGGCGTGTTCCTCCGCCCATGTGGTGTGTTTCTTTTGTTGCCTTTTTAATATTGTTTTTAACTCGTCACATAACCTTCATGATTCATAGTTTTGAATTTGGCATGGGGAAACTTTTTGTAGCGGCCCACCGATGAGATTTGGCTATCATTTTCTAATTATATGCACAGCCTAGACATCTAACTCATGATCGCGGAGAAGAATGTTGTAATATTCTAATTCAAGAGTACTTGTCAAATTTATCCTAATTCTCAGATTAGAATATTCCATGTG